>NC_136687.1:8774819-11174819 GCF_903797595.1 Erithacus rubecula | reverse complement strand
CTGAATGGAAAGGCTAGGATTTGTGAGCTCTGGTTTTAATCACTGGAAATTCAAACTCTGCAAAAAGGTGTTTGTAAAATTCTTTTTAGTTACCACCTTCTTCTAAGGACTACCAGCTCTCTGTATTTTCTAGTCTGGCAAGGAAAGCTTACTGCAGATTGGGCTCTTATGAACATGGTTTAGTGTTAGTTGGCAGTGTTAGGTTTATGGTTGGGCTCAAAGATCTTAAAGATCTTTTCCAACATAAAATAATTGTATTATTTTTTTATTTCAGTTTAATTTACTGGTAATCAGTTCATCAAGGTTCTTCTTCCAAATTTGCATGTGATTTATTTCTGCTGCAACTAATGGAAGATTCTTTATAATCAGTTTTTCTCCTGCACCTTTTTTCTATTAATTGCTGTCACAGGTCTTGACACAAAAGTATCAAACACTGTAATGTTTCTGTTCTTAGAAATGTTGTATTGTATTTTCTGATATGGGTATTAAGGACAATGTAGACATCTAAGTTTCATTCATCCCACAAATAAGACAAAGGTATTTTCCTTTTAAATTGAAGGATGCTTCTTAGAAAGCATTTCTAGGGTTGGTGGCAGCTTATTTATACAAGTTTTTGAGGTTCTAATGATAACTGAACATGGTGTATTAATCTGAAATTAATTTCCCAAATTTTATATTCCCATAAATATTTTCTTTATAATATTGCATCATTATATGAAATTTTCTGTTTTATATTTCATTAAACTTTTTCTATTTTGGTCTATTTTGAAAAATGCTTGTTTAGTTATATTCATAAAATCTTCCCTATGGTTTGTATATCTGTCTCAAAATATGTTTTAAACCAGTTCTTCTAACTTATATCTGGTAATATTTTACTGATTTTGTGTTCAGTCCCACTTTCTCTTTTTCTTTTTTTTCTTTAAGAAATTAATATCAATTCTAGCTCTTTGAAATTGAGAAACATTTAGATAAATTCTACACCTGATGTAGCTACACTTTTCTGCCCTGTCATATTTTGCTTGGTGTGATACTGAATAAAATAGAGCACTGACTTCATCCTTCTATTGTTAACCCTGTTCTGTGTAAGAAGAACTGTTGTATTTAGTAAGATAAATATACTACAAGGCAATCTGCTGCAGTGGACAAAAACCACTTTCCTTCTTTTTCCTATTTTTGCAGTGATAAGTGAACACCTTCTGCCCCTTATTTAAGATATAAAAATGCAAACTGAGTTAATCCTTCCAGTAATTATTATTTCATTTGGAGCTTGTTCTACCTCCCTTGCTGAGCAATGAGAACTGTTCTTAGCTACCTTGTTAAAACTAAGATGCAATATAATCACAAAAGCACTGTCAGCCTCCTGAGCGTCCTTCACACTTTTGTGAAACTATCTTCCACTTCCCCCTGGACTGCTTTCACATTTTGTTATGAAGATTGACTTTGTGCCTTTTGGTGTAAGGTTTAGATAAATCTTTGTCCAAGCTGTACAGCCTGGAAATGCTCTTGGGACAATACCACATCTTAAGCACTGTGAACTGCTACACAGAGCTTGAAGTCAAACAAGAGATCATCAAAAGATCATTTTGGGAAGTTGGAAAAGCCGTTCACTTAAGCCCAGATCATATTGGACTTTTTTGCATGTGAAAACTACAGAAATACAATCTCATGTGTGGGGAATTGCTGTTAAACCAACTTGGTTTTCTTCAGATTGGTTTGGACATAACATGAGGAACAGATTAGCCAGAAGTTTCATGCAAATTCATGAGATTCTTCTCTGCCCAGCCTTGGCATGTGATTTTTCAGTAACTGCATGCCAATTATGCCCTTATTGCCACATCTTTTCCTGTCCAGTGACATGTCTTTGAGATCTCTTGCTGAGTTATTTAACTAGAGTTCTTTATGATGCAAACAATAATAAGAGATGAAAAATACTTTAGAAAGAGAAATACATTTTTAGTGTGAAATTCTCCATAAAAATCTCAGTATTGGAAGATTTTCTGGAAGGATTTATTGATCTTTATTGAACAGAATTGCCAGCACTAAGTGCTGTGTGATTTTGCTGGAAAGAAGTCATAGAGTAGTTAACACTTGCTGTTGATCCAAACATTCAGCAGGGAAATAATTTTTCTTTTGGATTTAGTGAGCTCTCTGTTGATGAGCAGGAGAAGAGAGCAGCTAGACTAAAGCTGCCTGAGCAGCTTTAAAATAGCAAAAAAAAAAAAAAAAAAAAAAAAAAAATTGCAATCACCCAGTCTATCTTGTCCTTTTTTTACCTTTGTTTCCGAAGAATTATAATCTGGGAAAAGGACTGTGAAGAGGTTCACAGGTGTTGGCTGTGGCTGTGGGAGGCAGGACATCCAAGTGGAGCTTGTCTGGTGGCTAGGCAAATTCCAGCTGTGGCTAGGATAGCATCTGCTCTCTGAATGGCTTTCACAAGGCTTTCCTGAGAGTGAGAGGTTGTGTCTGCTGCTTAGACAGGATTAAGTAATATGTGGCAGTGCAGATACCATGTTTTCAGTGGTTTCAAGCACTTAGGCTGAGTGCTGCCTTGACTTCAGGTCATGGATGCTCCTAAGCCAGGAGCCATCAGTCTGTCTCAGCAGTGGAGGATGGAGCAGTCATGGATTTTAAAATCCTCAACAGAAGGCAGCCCTTTCACTGTTGTAGCTGTCCATTACAGAGAAAAAATTGTGGCATTCAGGTTTCTCACCTGGGAGATGCAGAGAGTTTTAAATGCTTCCCTGGGCTTACAAATACTTGACAGTAACTACAGGCTGCTCTCAGCCCTCTAACCTTCCTCTGCCAGGTAGCTCATGTACATCTTGTGATCCAGACAGATGTGAATCAATGACATCCTGAATTTTTGAATGACAGGATATTGTAAAGATGTTCCTGAAGCACTACATTCCAGTTTGGGAAAGAAGATCACCCAAGAAAGATTGCTGGCTGTTGTTGTATACAACATTTCTTCTAGTCTTTAGTGGTATGAAGTCGATTTCAAGTCCTTTTCACCACCTGTAAATAAAAAAAAAATAAGCCACAATATATTTTTTGCTATTTTGGAAGCTTTCCATTCTGTACTGTAAAGAAGCCAAGATTGTTTCATTTTATTTTCATAGACAGCCAGAAGAAGCTCTGATACACTGATTTACCATTTTGTTCCAGTTAAAAAAATATAATAAAAATATACATATATTTTTAGGGACTAGCTCTCTCTCTTTCCCTCTTTTTCTCTATATATACACAGATTTTTTTTAAAATATACTTTACTCTCATCAAAACAAACCCTGTGTATGCAGTGGGGAACTCCAGAACTGAGTCACCAATATTCATTATTTTCATCTAGCATCTATAATTAAACTTATTTGAGGTTCTGTTTCTGTGATTATACAGAACTGCTATAAGCACATTTAGTGCCACTGAATGTTTCAGGCACTAACAAGCCTTCTGCTACATTGAGCAATTTTATCCTCTGCAGCTCACTATTTGTTTGTGCTTTGCACCTAATAACTTCTGTGGTTAAAATTAGAACTTATGTTCTTTACATTAATATCTATCAGCTCTGCACCCTGCTCACCAAACAAATATTTTTATTTTTTCTGTTGTGTGATGATATGAGGGAAATCTCAGTTGTAGCTTAGAGTTTACTGATCTTCTGCTGTTAATGCCATCACCCAGCCATAGCCTGGGAATTGTAGCTGGTCTGAAGTCACAGTGAGTTAAGAATATAATTGAAATGAAGTAAATTATGATAATGATGATAATAATGATAATGAATAACACTATAATGGATATAAAAAAGAAAATCAACTGTATTCCAGCTGAAACAAGGACAACTCCTAATTTTAGCAGTGGATGGATAAAATGAAGTACCTGCTTTCTTTATTCATATTTACTGTTTTCTGCAATGAATGGTCCTATCAGCTTTGGTGTAATTGCCTTGTGGAGTGTAAATAAGCATACTTATAAATAACTTCTAAATAAGTATACAAGGATTTCCCAGAGGTAAGAAGCATAATGATGACAGAATAAATCATCAGCTCCAAGTAAAAAAAACTTCTGCAGTTTGGTGGTCATTTTGTGTACAGCAGTCAGCACATTTTTTTCAGTCTCCATAGAAAAACTACGCATTCCATCATCAAATATTTATCTATAAACACTGAGATGAAGAAATATTGCACTGAAATTATGGAACTTTTTAATGAATTAAATGTAGCTATTATAATTAGGTTTTTTCCCCTACCTTTGTATATCACTCTGAAGAGAAACAACCACAAAAAGTGATGTATATAAAGGTGTTAATAATAACTAATAGCTCAGGGTATCACTTCATCTGAAGTCAGAAATATTGATCGTGCTTGATCAACACTGGTTTAGTCTGGAGCATGTAGGTTAAAAAAAAACCAAACATTTGTGAGACCTCCTTTACTCCAAAATGGCAGAGAAAGCAGAATGATTCTTATGCAAGCAGATGATTCACACTGTGAAATATTATGAGCTGTAGCTGGAATCAAAAAGATTCCTGGCATCAGATAACTAAAAATCAGAACTGTCAAGATGAGTTCAGGTCAGTGCCTTTACAACTCATAGGCTGGGATTTGAGGTTCCATTTCTAAAATGGATTTTAATATTTTTCTAAGAAGTATAACTTAGTTTAAAACATTTGCAAGACCTGTGAATAAAATGCAACTTGAGTGCTGAAAGTAATTTGTGAAATGTCATGGTGAAAGCCACTTAACTGCAGAAGGCAGATAACTATAGAATAACAAATGGAATTAATGGAGAAGGTCAGTCCTCTTAAAAGTTGTGTCTTTTATTTAAATAGTCAATAGAAATCTGGACAGTTTGAGAGGTATCTAGTGTGTGTTGGACTCTGAGGTGCTGCTTTGTGGTCAGGCAAGTAATGGAATTCTTGAAATTTTCTTTAATTCTCCTGCAGTGGAGATCTGACCTTTAAATATACTCACTAGATGTGTTGTTAATTTAATTAAATATTGCCTTTCTCCATGATGAGAAGCAGCTTTTCCTGTTTACAATCCCTATTCTACCTACAACCACTGCTGTGCAGCCCCACTGCCTGCAGCTGGATGCCACAGCCAGGGGCCAGGCTGGGATCTGTTCCTGGGATGTGCCACTCTGCAGCTGGAGCTGGCAGGGACACTTCAGGCATGCTTCTGCTGCTAGCTACAACTGGTATCATTCATTTGATAAAAAAATACGTGATGGTTTGGTTTAAAATCACTCAATGGGAGGCAATCCCAAATGAAACAGGAATAATTCTGGTCTTTAGTGTCCTTACTCACTCCAAGTATTTAATTTGTAGTTGTGGTTAAAAATAGAGATAGTTCTTCAAGGTTCAGTTCTGGAGAGAGTCTGCCCATGTCTTGGGTTCTGAATTTAGAAGGAAAAGAGAACAACTCATACTGTCTCTAGGTGTCTGAGTAAAATCCTCTTCACATGGGTCCCCAGCCTCCCATTAACAGCACCAAGGCTCATTTTTGTGAAACCCTGATCTGCAAGAACAGTGCTTTCAGAGCCACTGCCCCGAGGAGCTGAGAGCAAAGAGCTTTATTAGCTTCCTCTGGCATGTTTGGAATTACAGAGACCTTTGCATGGGTAAGATTGGTGGATGCCTCACTGAGGATTTTGCTGTTAACTTAATTCAAAGAATTTTCCTTCACCTGGGGATCACACTGATGAATTTTATTGCAGGAGAAAACAGTTTGGTACACTGATATTTGACATTTTATTCCCATAGCAACTTCCCTCAGAGAGCCTTCCAGTTCAGTTATTAATGAGGTTATTTTCATAGAAACTCTGAGGAAGGTGAATATTTCCACTTTCCAGCTGAATAAGATGCTTCATAGTCTATTATGTATATCCTGATCTCACTGGGAAGTCTATTACAGTAAAGTGAAATTCAGATTTTCTATATTGTAGCAATACATTTTCTCAAGGAGTATCTTTTCTGCTGCTTATACCTGTCAGCCTGTTTCTCCTTGCAATGATTTCAGAGATTGTTTTTGTCAGCTCATCCATAAGAGAACAACATGGTTGATCAGAATCTCTTTTCTCAACAAAAGGATGCTGTGTTTTATCACTTAGCAAAGGTCTTACATTTAACATTGGAGCAAGTCCTGAAAGTTTTCTCCTTAGTTTCAATGTCATTGTCTCTTGAAAGGGCTATGGAAAGCCCTTGGAGGCTCACAGAGGCTTCCCTGCTATTCACTGGCTGTGATAAGGGCCAGTACATCAATTCAGTTGTTCCTTGATGATTTCTGATGTTTCCATTGGTGCTACTAAGTTAACAGCTTTTGTGAACCAAATCTCTGTCCTGTCACAAGCAGAACTGTCTTCATGGCAACAAAAAGGGATCTAAAATTGACACTTTCACTTATCTAAAACAGAATTCACTGACTTGAGGATTTATAATAGTAAAATGTTGTAAATTGCTGGTTATAATAGGATACATGGGTGAGCAGTTCCAATTACTTTCCACTAAGCCAAATGAGTCAATGAAAAGAAACCTTTCTACTGGAAAATAGGTTACCTGAATGCTATCTGCTAGCAGAACATAGGAGCAGCCAAACAGCTCTGTTATGATAAACTATCCTCTGGTTAGACTGAAGATTTGACACTGCCTGAGTAAATCCTGATCATTCCTGTGTGACAGTGAGGTCAGGGCTATGGACTTAAAACAGTTTCACTGTTAGCCAATTCATCAACCTAATACTAACCTAATAATTCCAGTTATTCATGTCACTTAGCTTCAGTGCCAGTCTAAATAGAGAGAGAATCATGTTGTTTCACAGAATCATAGAATGGTGTGTCCCTTTTCATGTGGGCCCAGCTTCATGTGGCCTGTCTCACTGAATCCTGGGCACAAGAAGTGAACATACCTACAACACTGTGTGTTATTTTCAAATACTAGCAAATCTTTTCTGACTTCAGGATTGTGTTAACCAGGCTCTGGTCATCTGGTCACTTCCAGACATCAATATCTGTTATTTAGCAAAGGTGAGGATTGTTACCATATTTCAGTTCCATTCAGAGGAACATCTAGCCTCTGATGACATTTTTCATAGCCCTGAGTTATAAACAAATATTTAAAATCCCTGATCAGCTGCTACAGGCTTTTCACACTAATCTATTGCTATTTGCTCTTTGTTGAAAAAGAGTGATAGATTTGGCACTCCAAATTCCTTTTGCTTTTCTGTTAAATCGAATAGTAGAAGCCTATGTATTTGAAGTCCAATTGTTTTGGGTTTTTTTTAGCTCAATTGATGGATGTTTAAGCAGACATCATAACAGAATGAGATGTTGAAAAGGTCTGTTTTAAAATTGTTTTGCTGAAGGATTACACTAAACTGACCCACACAATCAAGAGCATCCAGGCTGGCAGCTGATCATAAACATTCAAATTCTTATTCTCAGTCCATGGTATCACACTGTCAGACTGATCAGGTCAGTGACCCTCCACCTCCATGGGCATGGAGCTAGTATTAAAAGAGTATTTGTGGTTGTCCTGCAAAGGGTCATCTCTGCACAGATCTCTCCTCTTAGTCACAGTCTGAGCCTTTCCCACTTTGTGCCTTCACTATGTGCTAGTTCTACCCCCTCCTGAACCTGCCTTTCAATTGATGGTACCCTGGGACAGGAATTATTATAAATTTAATTGACTTTTTTGCAATTTTATCCCCCATTTATGCTTGCCACTGTCATATTTTGTCTCTTTTTCCTTTCAAGCTGTCTCAGCTGCTGCTGTTTCAAATCGTAGGTATTTGTCAAGGGAGCTTCACCTTGGTAATTGCCTGTACCATTAGTCATCATCAGGATTTCTGAAAATCTTGCATCATCCCAAAAAAAAAAAAGACAACTAAAACATACCATTGTCTGTGCTAATTATTTTGCAGCTCACATCATCAGTGATGATGTTAAATACATAGTCATTATTTCCTGTTTTGTACTGCACTGCCAATGAGCACATGCTAGGAATTTGGGCTTGATCCCTACTAGATTATCCAGATGACTTTTTGCAATGATACACCTATTTCATGTTTCTTATATCTTCTGCCAAGCTCTGACAGCAATATTTGACTCCTCATTAATTTTAATGAGTAATTTTTGCCTTCAAATAATAGTAATTGAACTTTATATTAGCTTAAATTTTTCTGACATAGGATGTTTACTACTGTTCTTACTTATTTTCAGAAAGTTAATTGGTTGCCTTCCTGGAATTGCCATCAAAGGCAAAAGACATGCTTAGCAGATAGTTTAAAATTTGTCTTTATTGCCTGTGCTCAATTATGTTTGAGGGAAAATGCAAATACTGGCATCAGTGTCAGTATATACATGGCAGGGATCAGAGTTTGATCTCTACTTTGAGATAAAGCAATTCCTGTGAAAGCAAAATACACAAATTCTGTACTTCTAAGCATTATAACTTCCCTGTGAAGGAGACCATCTCATTTCACTGCCCTTGCAAGCAGACTTCTAACCAAAGGTGTCACAGTCAGCTCAGCCCAAGCACCCACAGTGCCATCAGAAGGGATGCTTGTGCTCTCCTCTGCTCCTGCTGCCTGCAGCGTGCCAGACATGGTGTCTCTGTCATTGCTTCATTTTCTTGTCAGTTTTTCCAAGAACAAGTCTTTTCCTGGGTGATCATGTGCTTTCATCATAGCATCACCTGAAAAGGTTTATAAAAGACTAATATACAGCTGGTGAGGTGATTTTTGAGAGATATTTGGTATGGTGTAGGGCATAAAGCATATGTTTCTGATGATGGAAAATATAAATATTGTCTACTTCCTCTATTATTAGGCTGTATGAAAATAGAAATCTTTCCTGTGAAAAGCCCAAAGCAAGTTGAAAATGAGAATTTCTTGAAATGTTCTTATTTCAGAAAAAAATCAGAAATGCACTCACTCTAAATGGACACAGACAATAGTAGTGAAGCAGAAATCATCATGAATCAATACTCAGAAATTTTTAATTTCAGAGGAGATCAGTGAAGACCTTTTTATTTTGTAATTCTTTCTTTTCCTTCTCCAATAAAAAAAAAATGAAAAATGGAAAGAAGACACAAAGCAAAATGATGAGAAAGACTCCAAAACTAGGTAACTTTCTGTTTTCTTTCATTGTAACAGAAATCACATCCCTACTCCTAAGAACAGAACTTTCATATTGCTTTGTATCCTTCAGACTGAGATTATTTATTTAAAAGAATATTTTTTCTCTCACCTCCTCCTGCATTTGCTCACACAAACCATCACAGGTAAGAATTGGCTTTTCAGTTGCTCCTTTTTCCCCCAGCCACCTGAGACTACTGCTGTGTGTCTCTGAAACAGAGTAATCTGTCTGAAGATGGAAACAGCACACTAAAATCTCCAATTAGGAATTGTTATGGTTGAAGTTTGGACTAATTTTAAAGAGGCATAAAGATAAGAAAATTAACTTTATTTTTTAAAATCTAATACTCCCAAGAAACACTGTGGGAGAGAGATGCAGCCACAAGAGTTTCTCTGATCAGTACAATCAATCTTTGCCAGTAAACACCTATTTGTGCTCAATCCTTCAGAAAGAATAGCTAATTTCATCCAATCTGCATTAAAATTTTTGTGGAGCAAAGCAGCAGCTAAACATCCCCACACCTTCTACAGAACAAGAAATTTTTGTTTTTCCACAGGATAATGATACTTCAACCCCTGGAGTCCCTGGTGCTCCTGGTGGAGCCCTCACCAGAGCACCACAGTGCACTTTCAGTAGACTTTGGGCAAAAGCTGGTGACTGAGTTCTTAGACCAAAATCCTACAGCAGCTGAAGCTGTAAGGCTCTGTCCTGACTCCAGTGCTGGCAAACAAATCCCTCCCAGTGGCTCACAGAAGCTGACACCCACACCCCAAACCATCAGGTGTCTTTTCTTGATTTGTGGTTTGGTGATAGATCAATTTCTCACACAGGTCTGGAGGTTGTGGGATGGCACTCAGGAGTTTCAGTTTAAACTTCCTTCAGAGAAAAGCTGCAATCATTTGCAGTCTGTTCTACTTGTCCAAGGAGCAAACTTTGTTTTACAAGCTTCAGGTAGCTGCCTGATACATTTTTCAGAATAGATGTATTTAATGGCAGTATCACTTTAATTTGGCTTATTGGGGGTGTAAGCAGCTCTGGAGAGAAATTTTCATTTGATCCTGGGTTCAAACAGATTCTTGTTTACCAAGGAGTCACAGTTTCCTTGTGAATGCAAAATCTCATCTTATCTTTTTTTTTTTTTTTTTTTTTTTCCCAGCTTTTATAGAGTATCATTAGAAATACAATTATGTTCTTTCACAGAATTAAAAAGGAAGAAGGGTTTTGAGAAGATCTTTTTTTACTTAGCAGCTTGGCTACTTTCAAATGCTAATTTTCTTTAGAATTTCAATTTTACTTTCAGTGGTGGCAACACATGCCTGTTCTGTAACAGTGTAAATTATTAGCTGATTCACCAAATTCTTCTAGTCTGTTTTTATAACATTTTGAAAAATGTTAGGCTGTTTTAGTTCTTTCCAGTATTCATTTGAACTAACACATTCAGAAAATTCCCCAGCCATTTAGGGAAAACCCCACTCATTTTAACGATGTGATGTGAGGTGGATTTCACTAATTACAGTGTAGAACTCCATAATGCTGGTGCTGCTTTGGATGAACAAACCATGCATGGTCTAAATATTCTGTGAACTTCATCAACTGTGCAGAAAATTGCATGTGAAGTACTGCCTTGTAGGAGGATTGACATAAGGAAATCAGAATGTCTGTAATGCACTGCAGCAGATGTTCTTTAGCCCACTCTTTTATCTATGGTATCAGCTAATTATTTATAGAATATAGAAATAAGAGAGATATAAATAAAATTAAATTGCTTGTTTTTTTCCAACACCCTGGTACTGAGATTTTCTCCCCATTTTAATAAGATGTTGCTTCCCCTATGTCTTGTTTGAAATGTGACATACTTGGAGGACAGCAAGGATCTCTGCCACCCTGTTTTTCATTTTTTTGAAACAGACTTTTCCTCTGAAAGCAATTTTAATGGATAATTAAACTCTTTGCCAAATTCAAAACTTGCTATTTTCCTCGACAAAAAACAAGCCTTATGCTGGGAAAGCAAAGATGGTTTTGAAAGCTGGAATGGAATTCAAGTTTACCTTTTCAGATTTCCTTCTGGCCCAGTTCAAAGCTGGGCTACATTTCTGTGATGTGACACTTCTTCAAAGGAGTTGGAAGCTGATCCTTGTATCCCCTGCTGTAGATCCTGACCTGGTACCTGTTTACAGCTCCCACCAAAGCACAGGTCACACAGGTGCTGTGGGGACACCTGGGAAAGGGACATGCACTCCAAAGATCCCATCTGCAGGGGGCTTCACAGGGAAGCAGAACACAGAAATGAACTGTTGTGAAAAAGCCACTTTGGATCAGTCAAGAGTTCTGAAATGAAAGTCTTTCGACAATATTTTCACTTTGATTGAAGGAAGTGAAGTATGCAAATGTGATCAGACTAAAATGCATTGAAAAGTTTAAAAAAATTGGCTGAATTTTAAATTAAATTTGTTTTGCATACAAAGATCTTAAATTCTGTCTAATTGTAAATAAAATCTGAATAATTATAAAAACGTATTAACATAATTAGTTTATTTTGAGACTTAAACACTCATTAATCATGAAGAATTGAGATATTGTAATGCAATTTAAATAAAAAGTCCCTAATATGATTGGAAACTTTATGTTTCATAATTAGAGAGCTAAAACCAGCTCTGAAACTTCTTTTTGGTTATGCATCTCTACCTAACTAGTAAACTTCCCAGTCAAATATTGTGCCATTTTACTCAGGAACTTATGAATCTATGCAGATTTGTACTCTTTGTTCACTTCAAAGGCATGCCTGGCTTTATCATTCTGTCAGCAGAAATTAATTTCTTCCTTAATTTAAGCAGTGTCTGTCTTCACTAATGCACTTCCAGACCATGATAGAATGTGACTCATTATGACTACCCAAACCATTTATGACCCTTAATTTAACTTCTGGGCATTGTTCATGTTTGTCCTATCTATGTCCATTCAAACAGGGGGTGTTATTTTTAGTATTGAGTATATATGACTGTGTATATTTGGTTACTCATCCTATGTATTTTGTGTGGAAGGACAGCAACAATTTTAACAAGATCTGATGGCTGCTAAGATCTTCTGAGGTTCTGTCAGCACAGCCTGTGGCTCTCTCTGGAGAAGGCTGGACCATCTGAAAAGTAGACACATAGAGAGAAGACTGCAGAACTAGTTTGAAATCCTGATAGAAGTGCTATCCAGTGAATCTCAAGTCAAACCATACAGGCCAAAGCTAAATGGAAATTTGATTTTGTTATTATTCTGTTTTCCTGATTCACAGAAACAGGAAGCATTAAACCACCCCAAAACAGACCAGCAAGACAGAGGTCAGAATTAAATAAAAATCTGTTTTCCTGGTTAATGGCCATATCATATCTCCTTGTTTCTGTTTTCTCTTGAGATAAATGAGAATGAATCTTTATATATTGAAAAGCTCATTGTGTTAAATATATGGCTTTACTGTACTCTTCCTAACACCTTAGTGCCCATGTTCTGGTTTTGGCTACTCCCAGACAGTTCAAATAAATCAGTGGGACTCAACCAGGGAAGGAGAGTCTGTATTTAGCCAATTAAGTTTTTCCAGAAAGTCTTCTCCTTTATTTTTCATTTTGCAAAGCATGTCTATGCCTGTGCTTTGGCCACATTCAGTTTGATATTTTCTCTAGGAGAAACAAAGTTTTTCAGGTAATGGTTATTGAGTGTATTTGGATTAATCACGTATACATGCAATTAAGATTCCTCAGCTGTAGTGAGAAAACAGATGTTAGCTCTACCTAGAATCCACCCAATATTCCTATTGCCTCTTTAGTTAAATGCAATTTACACTTGAGCAAATGATGTGCAACATGACAATATTTTGAACAGTAAAACTGCAAGTGAAAGAGTAAAAATGTTATAATCCTTTGTGAGATCATAAATCAAACACACAATACATAATGGTATGTTTTAGATGTAACTTCTTTGGGTTTTTTGGTTCAAGTAAACACAGTATTTGTGAATAATGCAGCAGAGGTGAATGCATATAAAATACTTCATTATTTTAACATGCATCATTATGTATGTAGTGCTGATTAAAAAACAGAATAGACATTTACACTAAAACTATCCAGTGTTTTTGCAGCATGGTTGTAAAAGTCTGAGTCTGTGATGTGAATATTTTCCCCAAAGCATACTTTATTCTCAGGGAGCAGTGAAGCAATATTTATTTATAAAGGAAATATTTATTTTGTCTTTCACTAGAAAGTTTCATACCAAATATCTGCTCCATCAGGGCTCCTGCAGTTTGGAAGACATGCATGAGAAGGGGTGGTATGAAGAGGCAGCTGGGTTCTGCTCTCAGCTCTGGCACAATGTGATGTGTGGGCTTGGAATCACTCCATTGATTTTTGTAACTCTGCTTCCACAGTGGTGTAGACTCCTCACACTTCAAAAATGGCTTTCAGTCTTCATGGTGCTTTTACAAAGCACCATTTCCTGAATTGGCTCTTACCCCTCTCCCAATTATTTGTGTGTCTGAGCTCTAAGGTGCTTCCTATACCTAATTTTACAGCTGCCTGGAGATGTATTGGTTCATTTTTCTGTGATCACATGAGAAGACACTGGCAGTAGAGGTGCTCCTGTGAATAACTCAGTCACAAACCACTGCACCATCCTTCTAGATATTCCTGGGAGTTTCTGAGTTCACTAATGCAAGTATCTGTAATGGTTAGGACCACGTTTTTTTGTTTTTCATGTTAAGCAGAATGAAACCTTTAATTCAGTTGTGAATCCTGTTACCATCATCCAGTTCTTATTTGTTTGAGATCAAACTACTGGAAAATGCTTTATATGGGGCTAATTTTAAAATATTACTCTAATCCAAGTAAAGTATGCTTGCACTAAAAGTTGTTAATAGAGAGTTGAATCTGTGCAATGGGATGAATTTAAGGCTTATTTGAGTATGACTAAATGGAAAGAAACAAAATGAAGTATTTATATGTATGTATACAACACATTGCTGAAATTAATAACCATTGCTCTAATACCAAAGCATGAAACAGGTGTCATAAGTGCTGATCTATTTTGTCTCTTACTTCGCAAAACATCTTGTTTATTCCATATTCCTTCCTAGTTTTGAATTAATGGTGATGTTTTAAGGGATGAAGGTGGGAGATGAGGTAGGGGAAATTATAATACTTGATTTTTCCAAATTGCTGGAAATCAAGGAAACTGGAAATTAATTCGCTCATACTGTTGTTAATAAGTTTCATTCCGTGGGTTTACTCATATGAAAAATTACCTGAAGACAACACAAACAAATTTCATTTTCTGAAAATAGTTCGTATTTCTTATACTCAAATTCAGAGATGATGTGTAAGACCTCCAAAGTATGGTGTGATAATAAAATGAGAGAAGTGTTCAAAGAGTTGGAAAATATTTTATTTTCTCTCCAGTAAAAGAAAGTATTCTCTTGAGAACTGAAGTATTTTCTCTTGAGAAAAGAAAGCTATTTTCAAAAGAGTAATAGTCATATTACTGATACTGAAGAAAATGTCCTTCTGCCAGCCACACCATTATCTCAGTGGGGCTTTGCACTAGAAAAATGTCATTAGCTACAACAGCAGGCATCACAAGAACTAGACATGCCATGTTTTGGAGGACAAGAATTTAATACTTGTGATGTCCTTGTTGCACAGAGGAAATGACAGTATCTGAACTTGATGATATTTTCAACATTGGAAATTACAGAGGTCATGATGAACTGTAATTCTCAGAGTAAGTGGTGATATTTTAGCATTGAGTTTTCAGCAGAAAAGACAAAATAGGTACATAGAGAATGTGTAAAAAAAAAAAAAAAAAAAAAAAGAGATTAACAAAATTAGCCCAAAATTTTGAGAGTGTGAGATTAAAAACATCTGAGGAAAGCACATGAGATGTATGGCCAATGTGGTACCAAGGTGGCAGTGGACTTAGCTCAACCCTTCACTCTAATCAGGAAGGTGCTGCTCTGTTCTGGCACTGCTGTTGAAGCATCTTAATTTTACTCAGTGAATTTGGTACTAGTCTCAGCTGCAAGGTAGCCCCATTTTTTATTCTTTCCTAATATCCCAAAGGAGCAACTTCCCCACTTTGTGAATCTGCAATGTTGTGAGTATGTTTGAATGATTAAAAGAAACTGAGCTGTCTCACTTTAGTGAATTATCCCTTTCCAGAGAACCACAGTGGCTGCAAGCCTTGCTCGTTTTAGATGCAGGCTCAGACATGTTTACATATTTCCTCAGTCATTTAAAATTGGCTTTATTTTCTCTTGCATTGCAAGAGAAAAAATGCATTGCAATCTTTGTACTTCAATTTAAATAAGACTCATGGGACTGTTAGCTACAGAAAAAAATAATCTGTTTTCGTTAATGAAGACATGAAAATGTAACATCCCACTTTCTATTCAAATTTAACATAGAAATTAAGCAAATTTGATCAATTGTTGTGGCTATGATTTTTAACCACTTATTTAGCTTACTAGTAATCCATCTCCAACTCCATGGTTTAGTGCCTCATTTAATAATTTCATTCTTATGGAAGTCCAATTTACAAATAATCTAATTAAAAATTAAGTTGTTCTAGTCATTCAGAGCAATAAACACGGGAAAGATGGAGGTACAGAGAAATAGAAGTTATATGGACAACTAAAAATGTCCTTTACATAGCTACAGATAAATGCTTAGTATTAGTTTTACAAAAACAAAATCATTATTCAAACTGATGCATTTCAAAACATGTCAGATTTCAGAATATAATATAGTCGAATATTACTGAAATGTGGTTTGACTCAAATTGAGATAATTAAAGAGTGTTTTGACAATTTCTCACTTGTTTTGGCAACTGGACTCAGCTGAATGACTACAAGGTAAAGAACAAATTCAAAATAAGTTTTTTTTAAGTAACGTGCTTGTTAAAAAATTTAGTAAAATAAGCAGGAAACATGAGAAAGTTTGAAAACAGAGAAGTGGCACAGAAAACTCTATGATGCTGTGCTGAATTTTTGGATTATTTTTTCCTATCAAAAAAATTAATGAGATTAAAATGTTGTTTAGGATATTTTCAATGCTGTGATGAATTCCTACCTAAATTAAGGGTCATCTTAGACAGCCCAGTGATGCACTTGGGAGGGATGACTGATGGCAATAGGATTTTAGTGGATGTAAGTTTGTCCGGAAGGGGGTTTTGCTAAACTGACTATCTTGTTCATCAGACAGTACTGGACAGTAAGAACTACAGGAGAGTGCCCCACTGGTAAAAACTCTCAGCAGAGACCCAGCTGCAGGTCACTGACAGACAATCCCTCTCCTCACACATCTGGGCAACGCTCACCCTTACAGGATTCAGCTCAAAATGTTTTTCCAGATTTTCAGTTTCAAGCAGGTTATAAATCCTTTCCAAGGTTATGTATTTTTATCTCAATATCCAAATTCTAAAGCTGCATTATTCACCATCTTTGTTTCCTGTAGAGCAGAGTCTGCTGCTCGCTGCTCTGTCAGCTCTGGGCTTGATTTGTCTGCAGCAATTACCACCAAGGTGGCTGCTATGCTGCACTAATGAAAGGAGCAACCACCTTTCCTTGAAGGCAGCATAAGCAAACATAAACAAACAAATGCTTGGTGGCATTAATAGTGTAAATGAGATATTGCTGCAACAGAGAAAGTAAGATATTAACTCTTTTTAGAGGCTTGATGGTTACCTTTCAACTTTCTATTCAAAACTTGGCTTGAGATGGACAACTTTCTTTTTTGGCAAATATTTAAAGTATTATGAGTTTATAGAATTTTCTCCTTCAGCTTGATGTGTCACATTTTTGTTGCATTTTTCTTGTTGCCACATTTTTGGGTGGCTGTGGCACAGAGAAGTTGTGGCTGCCCCCTCCCTGGAAGGGCTCAAGGCCAGGTGGGATGGGGCTTTGAGAAACTGTCCAGGGAAAAGGGTCCCTGCCATGTCAGGGGGCTGGAGCAAGGTGATCTTTAAGGCCCCCTCCAACCCAAATCATACTATGGTTCTATGATTTTTTCCAGTGACAATCTGTCTCCCCAATTTTGCTAGTTATTGTTACATCAATGACAGGCACAGATGAAGGTCCATGGCCAAAGCCAGGAACATAAGAAAGTTTTAATTTAAAAAAATCTTGTTATGTTGTACTGAACTTTGTAATCTCTGGTTCACTGAAATTAGCTCTAAGTGTGATTTCTGAGAAATTATTGTAAAAACTGTATCATACATTGTTGTGTTTGTACTTCAGTGAATTTGCATCAATTTTGTTCAGGATGTTGGAATTGCTTTAAACCAGCAGATACACCAGTGAAGATATGAAGGTCATGCTGTGTTTAAATTCATGCAACACCAATAAAAATTTCATTTCTGAGACACGAAATCTCACTCACCTTCCCAGCAAAGCACTTCAGTGTCTAGAGCAGGCTGTGCTGTCAGGTTTTCCTGAAGTGCAAGTAAATCCATTCTACTGCCAACCTAAAATACAATCTCTCAAAACAAACTTATGCTAAAATGATGAAATAGTCTTACAATATCTGCATTATTGCATTAAGTTGGAAAACTTTGGAAAGGCTGATCATACTGTCTCATCATGGGTCAAGCTTCCATCACTGGAACAAAATATAGGAATTATCCTGAAGAGTAAAAACACTGTAAAAATACTAACCACATGTTATTATGTGTCTGTAGGTAGAGAGTGTAACTTACTTGAATTATTTAGTGTCCTTTCAATAGATGTCAATATTTCTGGAAAATACTGAGCACTTTTTGCTAATGGCTGCATAATGCTAACTTTTTTCTTGTTGCCTGGTTAGTCCAGAGATATATTTCTTTTTGGAGATACTGGGCACTGAAGGTATTGGTCCAAGATGAACTGAACAAAATTAATGCAACATATTTTAAAGCAAACTTCCTCTTTGCTAGTTATTAACTATACTTGGTGTCTTAAGAGAAAAAATGGAATACCACATGCTAAAGAGACATTAGTTGGACACACTGTAATTTATTTTCTTATCTGATTTCTGATTCTCACTTGGCACACTACAAACTATTTTCCTTTTCTTCTCTCCTTTATTTTGCAGTTAACTTTGACCACTTTCAAATATTGCGGGCTATTGGGAAAGGGAGTTTTGGAAAGGTAAGAATCAACTTATTTTTAGCAGCTAAATGTCTAATAGGGAATAATACCTTTGTGGTTTTTTTATTTGATTATGGTGAAAGAACATGGATTTTGTAGCCTTTTCCTTCTTAAGGACATCTGACCACCAGTAAGAGCTGTCTATTTATTAAATAATTTATATTATGATCTATTCACTAAAATTAATTGAGCAAAAATTATAATAATGATTAATTGTCCCAAGTGGAGGTTAGCAGAATTTAAAATTCTGTCCTGAAAATAAAAATCAACAAAAAGGTAGGAGCAGATTAATTCTTTAGACAGTCCACCAAAATAACTTGTTCTTAAATCTCTATTCTTATTTGTGTTTTTAAAATAATTGCAGTATTTTTATTACATAGAATAAATCCTCTTGGGACTGTGTAAACTGACATACAATATAATTATGATCATTGAGTAAATGTTTGTTCAATTCAAAAGGATTTTTCTGAAACAGAGAAGATTAATGGTTTATTTACACTTGATTAGACAACCTTTCTTTCCTATAATAGTGATTATGACAAGGTTCTAAAGTCATAATACAAAGCCACATAGCTACATATAATACAAATACAGAGCCACAATATCTGAGAAAATAATATTTTAAAATTATTAGAAATAATTTCTCGCATCTGAAGGTGAAATACAATTGATACTTGATCAGGTGATTGATCAGACAACAGCTGTCTAGATCTTGATTTCAATGATTCCTGAGTTTATGCCAGCTCAGTGTTTCTGTAGTCATGCATTAAGAACACACAAAAGATTTGCTGGTTCTTGGCCTCCATGCAGAACAATGACTTTAATTTTAGAGAGGCCAGAAATACTTCTTGCAGAACAGCATGGTCCTTCATGGCATGGTCCTTATTCAATTCAGTAGTTTTCAGCAGAAACCATCTTTGAGGTCAATAGGAGTGTATGCTGCTTGGGCAAAAAGGTACTTTAAAACCTCATAAAATCAGGGCAGCAGAGATCTCTGATTATTTATTATCACAGTATCACAGAGGTGGAATTCTATGTCAAGATGAATTAATGAAGGTCCAAGAGCGCAAGTTATGTACAGGAAAAAAAGTTAAATATATATCCAAATCATGCTGACCCTCACAAAGGAATAGCTACTTAGATCAGAATTTAGAATTTTTTGTTTCAAATTGTCTACTTCTGAATTCACTTGGCAAATTTTTGATATACAAATAAAACTTCATCAGAATTTCTAACCTGCCCTCTTCCAATGTACTTGGAATCACTAGTAACTGGAATACAATAAGTATAACTAACTTAAAGGTCTTCCACAAACAAACAAACAACCAAACAACCAAACAAACATTTTCCTGTTATTTGTGAAGACCAAAGCACAAGCAAAGAGCTACCTTCACCTACTTGGCAAAGCATGGCCACTGAAGCTGTGAAGCTGTGGCTGAGCTGGTCCTACAGAGGCTTAGATCTCACCTCCTTAATCTGCCCCTTAACAAGGTGCAACCTGAGCTCACACAGAACACCTTTGAAGTGAGCCTGTTTCCAGAAAAAAAGAGCATGCTTGTGATTTTTCTCTTCTCTTCTCTTCTCTTCTCTTCTCTTCTCTTCTCTTCTCTTCTCTTCTCTTCTCTTCTCTTCTCTTCTCTTCTCTTCTCTTCTCTTCTCTTCTCTTCTCTTCTCTTCTCTTCTCTTCTCTTCTCTTCTCTTCTCTTCCCCTTCCCCTTCCCCTTCCCCTTCCCCTTCCCCTTCCCCTTCCCCTTCCCCTTCCCCTTCCCCTTCCCCTTCCCCTTCCCCTTCCCCTTCCCCTTCCCCTTCCCCTTCCCCTTCCCCTTCCCCTTCCCCTTCCCCTTCCCCCCCTCCTCAAAACTGCTGTGGTGTATCTTTTTCTGAAAAATATCTGACAGTGTCTATGAGATGGCACCTGCTCTTGAGGTGTCCCTAAGAGTAACTGGGTACCAAGGCAGCCGCTGAAAGCAGGTGGCCCCTTCTCAGAAAAGACAAGCACTTGAGATACAAAGTATTTGATATCAATGGGCTCAGAATTCCTGTGACAGCACATTCATTGGGGCTGTGAGTTGACAATGCCAAAGGCAATCAGGGAGCTGATTTCTGGATGCAGCTGGGGCACAGCCCAGAGCTGCTGAAGTGGAGGGCTGAGGTGCTGAGCATCACCTTGAGCTCTGTGCACAAGAGCGAGCTGAGCAGCACAGAGAGGCTCTGCCGTACAGAAACCTCCTGCAGCAATTTCCTGCAGAGCCCTACTGTTGCTGTAGCAACCAGAGTAATTTAAGAAATATTGAGAGAGAGAGAGACGGAGATATTGTACCAAGAGCAATAAAATAAAAAAATAGAGCACGTCTTAAAACATCCTATGGCTCTCAGAAAACAAAAAAGGCCACAGAGGAGTCATAAAGGGAGCAGGCAGTTTGAGGAAAGTGTGATACTGAAGATAGTGTTATACATTGCAAGATGCTAGAGCACAACAGACCCCGAGCAGTAAACACCCCACAATGGAGATTAACAGTCTTGCATCCTTTTTTGACATTTTCTGCTGCCAGGTACTTCCAGAAGGACAATAATAGGAAAAAGTTGCCAGCAACGAGGCTGCTAAATGAACAGTGAAGGCAAAACTGACTCAGAGACAGACATATGAAATGGTGACTGATTTACCATGTTGTGCTTTTGGCTATGTTTTAATAGGTCATTTTAAAATGGGCTTCTTTCTTTCCCTTGCTCATGGAAGGAAAAACAAGGTGATTTGTCAGAAACCTGTACTCATCTGAGATAGAGAAACCAGTTACACCAAGGACTTTCATTTGACAACTGCAAAAAAAGGATTTAAGTTTAGAGGAAACTCATACTCTAAATATGTTCTCTGAGGAGTGTGCAATTTCATTTTTACCAATACAGATTCCCCAAAGCGGGTTCACAAGAATCACACTCTTAATAAACCTGTAAGAAAATCAGATATTTCCAGAAGTATCACAGAAACATTCACCTGAATGCCATGGAGAAGAGTGGATCAAAATGAACCAACAAGTCTTCATAAAGTACATAGGCTAGTTTTATTTTCCTGTATGATGTGAAAAGGTGAGAGCCCTTTGTGAAGGCAGAGACAGAGACATGTAATACATTAGAAGTGCTGTCTCCTGCTTAATCTGGCTATTTTTTTCCACATGTTGTTATATGCAGAGCTATCACTCTTCTCAAATAAAATATTGCAAAAAATTATATATTTGAAGATCATCCAATAAGTACAAAACCAATGAGGATTGAAATACAAGAATTCTCATTGTCCTTTACTGCAACAATAGCCACGTAATTGCAGGATTACTGCTGCAAAATAATTTGTATGCAGGTGTAACAACTAGTTCTCAGAGATATTATAGTACCAATTTTCTCTGACTTCTCTGTTTGTGGGAGTAGTTATATTAAACAATCTGACCTCCTTAAATTAAATTCAAATTATAATTTCAATGTACAAACTCTCTCCTGTTTGTCTAAGATGCTGAAATACAAGGATTAGTTCTGATTAATTTGGATGTATAAAACTGTGACTTCCTGTGATGAAGGAATTGAAATTACAGTGGTGTAAACCAGATGGGAGCCCAGAATCATGTCTGCACTGATTGAGGGTACTTTAGTAAATAACATGCAAAATATTTTAGAAAAAAATATTCTTTATCCTAAAAGCAACATAACACACAACTGCAGAATATTAATACTGTTTGACAGTATAACAACCTGTTTTTTAGCTTGAGTTAATATGAGAGGGTACTAAGCAGATGCTTCAGCTGCTCCAGATGTCGTGCTTTGCTCAGGGGAATCTGGGAATGAATCTCCCTATTTAAAGGAAATCCCCTGGCAGCCTAAAGACAAACTTCTGATATCCACTCTCCAGTCTCTTTGTGTAAATCTTTCCAGCCCTGCTTGTAGGCTAAGACTATGAGAACTCATTTTTCAGAGCAATGGGTAGGACAGACAAGGAGCAGTATTTCAGGCAGATGCTGCTCAACAGCAGGTTCATCAGTTCCCATCTGGAGTGTATCTGATTTCTGTCTTACAGTGCTCTGTGTTGGGGTGCAGTGCCACAGCCCCTCTGCAGGGCTGGGGGTGCTTGTGGCAGCTCCAGCTGCCTCTTCTCACCTGGTGATGGGAGATGCAAAATATCACACAGGAGCATGGCAGAGTGTGCACCCCAGCTTCAGCTCTCCACCTACAGTGCCCTTTGCACAGGTTTCTCTGGCCGTGGGTTTGCATCTCTCCTCTTTTATCACCTGTTGTGAAATCACATCTAGTGGCAGTCTGAGAGGTCTAAGTACTCCTGTGCTAAATTCAGACCAAAATTGAGACTGAGTGCACCTTGCTCTTTCCAGACCATGCCCATAGCAGCTCTAAGTCTCTTCTAGTGAGAAACAGGAGAAATCTGTGTTTTGCAGCAAGTCTGATATTTCAGCCATCATCATTTTTGCTCTAGAAAGAACTTTGTTGAAGCTATCCATGGTTGCTCAGCCAACATAGCGTTATGCAGCTTCCTTCAGCAAGCTTCTGTGTTTTTTGCATGTGAAATCAGAGGAAATCCAGGAAGGTAGTTTAGAAGTGGGCCACAGCACATGTTGCTCTTGGAAAGTGGAGCTTAGCCCTACAGCCATAATCTATTGGCTTCCTTCCCCAGAATCTGAGGGAAAGTGTCTTCAAGTCACTCTCTGGTAAAATCTCTTCTAACCTGATAGGTTTAAGGGAGATCATTGTTACCTTCTACCAGAAACGACAAAATACACCACCCTGTGAAAACAACTAAGATATGTAAAAAAATCTTATTTAGAAAAGGAATATTTTCACAAGAGATTCTTAAAAATAGCACTATAATAGCACCATTCCAGAGAAAATTAGTAGGGTTCATAATGCCTACCTTTAAATTTGTACAACACAGATGCCACAGATGCCACAGATGGCAATTTACAGTCTCTTTAGGGGACATTAGAGCGAAACCATTCCTGGTACAGAGATAATCCCCTGTACCTCTTCAGATCCATACCTTGTGTGGAGTTGGCTGCTGTCCCTCTCTGCTGACTATGAAGCTGGGTAGTTGAGTTCAGGACACATATTTGCTCTGAATCATCACACTGTCTGGCCTTTGGTAAATGATATTCACAGAAAAATGGAAAGAGTGTGAGTGTGACAGGCTTCCATACTGATACATGTAAATAAGGCAATTCTGCACAGACTTTCATCATAATGAGTCATCACAGAATTTCTTTGTTGAGGTGCCAGAGCACCTGTTTATCCCTATTTTAAAATTGCTCCTTTGAAACAAGCCCCCCTCCCCAACTTAAAAATTTCCCATTAAGACTGCACATGTGAGAGGTGCTCAAGGGCTTTTCTTTTCTTGCTTGCTTTAGGGGAAGGTTTCAATCCATTGATGTCCTCAGTGCTCAGAAGAGCTGACAGCCAGCAGGTAGAAGTGCCAGGGAGGATCTCTTGATCCAGTGTTGTCATAGCAATGTCAGGCATTTTTCACAATAACATCAACATGGATGCAGGTCGTGTTTCCTGATTTTTAGTAGCAAGTAATTCATTATATTCATTAAAATCCTATTGATTTTGTAACCATGTTAAAGGATTTGCGTAGGTACACATTGCTACAAAATGTTTACTATCATCCTGCTTTGAAGCTCTGTGCTGGGCGAGCTTCTACCAACAACAGAAGGTCTGTTTCAGCTGTGCTGAGCACCCTTGTTTTTGCTGCCAGGTGAGAGAGCTGAGTGCCTTCTGGAGTCCCAGCAGTGCTTCAAAACTGGTTTACATTTCATATTTTGGTGCTGCATATGATCTTGGTTTGCCCCGTTGGACAAACCTGTAATTCTCAGCTGAGTAAAATCCCATTCTCTCATCAGACTCTCTAGTCAACCCTTCAATAGGGAGACTTTGAATGTAATGGACTAGGAGACTTCTGCAAACACCTAAACTCTTTGGCAAGTTTTACATGAAAATCATGATGCAAACTAAAGTACATGACTGAGTTTCTGGACTTAGTTTCTGAGATAAAATTCCCAAATGTTGTGCTTCATAATGTGACTAGCTAAATTGGAGCCTCCACATATTCTAAGACAGGATGTCAGAATTTGTTTCTGCAAATTCTGCTTATGCTTTTGAAGGACTGGTGGGAGCTTGAACAATTTATTTCCATTCCTTCTTTTCACACTCAGTTTCCCACTCTATCCCACTTGCTACTTTTTCTTCCTCCAAAAGGTCAAACACAGTTCCTCACTGCTCTGCAGCCAGGGTTCTTTCCATGTAAATGTAAACCTTTGGTTATCTTAGGGGCATCAATAATATTCAGATTTTTCATAATATTTTCACAAGGAGAAAAATGGAACAAAACTCCAGTATTCAGCATTGTGCAACACTGATGGGCTCAAAACAAAATGTTGTTATCTGTGTTTTCCTTAATAGCAGAACATTCCCTGATACTAGGAAAGGTAATTAGAAATTCTGCTTAATCATGCCTTATTATTATAGGTTAAAGATATCTATGTGCTCCTCTATTTGGAATAGATTTGTGCTCAAGGACACACTTTACTAAAATAGAGTTTCAGAGAAATGGACATGGTTTGGCTTTACTGGCCCTGTTCTCCCCGTTTCAGTTGTGAGAAACTGCCTTGGTGACTCCTGCTTGTTCCTACATATTGGGAGCTGAGTTCCTTAAACTCAGACACAAAGAATTTCTCCTTGATTGTCACCATGTTGTAATCTGCTCTCTTACCATGAATTTATGAGTGTATAGTATAGGTTTCTTTGTGTATAATATGGGAGCATGTATGTGTGCCTGTGTGTGTACATATTTAAATATACAAATTTAAAAAGTAATGCCCACATCAAGTGAATCCAGAACACCTTTGAGCTTAGACACTACAGACCTGGGATACCTAAACCAGATGTTTCCAGTACATTCAGGACAATTGTGTGTTTCTCTGTTGCCAACCTGATGCTTGCTTGTGGTGGTTGTGACATTCTCCAGCCACATTCTCAAAGTAAAATACCATGACAGAGGACACATGGGGTTTCTCTTGACTAAGATTTTATTCATGCATTTACACTATTTGACTTCTGTCAAAAAGAAAAAACCCAAAAAACATAAAAGCGTAGAATTTTACTGCCAGAGACTAAATCATTGCAATGGTTTCTTGTGAATTCAGAAATATTATGATGAATATCTGCATGAAAATACTTTTTCTTTGCAACAATAATTAAGGGAGCATAATTTATTTAGATGAAATATTGGGCCTTGAAAGCACAGGCAAGGTTTATGATGCAGTAATCAAAATGTGAGTATTGACTTGTGGGAATGAGGACAATGACTGTGCATTTTCCTGGGCAGGAGGCAGTAATTTCTCTGGCTAATTAAATAGCCTGTGATTTCAGCCATTGCGGCATATTCTTCTCAGCTTTACCATGTAACTTTTGAAAGTTATATTTTCCTGGCTCCCCATTTCTTCTTATGGAGGATTGGTTGCTTTTTTGTTAATTTTTGATTACAATCTATTGCAAAGAATCCTGCAGAGTTGTGAACTTACAGAAGGTGTTACTCAGTTGTAATATCCAGATCTCAATTATTGAAATATCATTAAAGACTTCTTTGATCCAAAGTCCCAGTTGAATTCACTTTCTCAAGGTGCCAAAATTTTTCTTTTACTTTGCTGCCAATTAGGTGTGCATTGTACAGAAGAGAGACACCAAGAAAATGTATGCCATGAAGTATATGAATAAACAGAAGTGCATTGAGAGAGATGAAGTTCGAAATGTTTTCCGGGAGCTGCAGATAATGCAAGGCCTGGAACATCCCTTCTTAGTCAATCTGTGGTAAGAAAATCTTTAAAATGCTTTAATGGATCTTTCATTTTCTCCTTGTTGCTGAATCAGTTCAGAGTATGGAAGGCTGGAAAGCTAAAGAGCAGAAGATTTTTGGTAACCTCCTTTGTTAAAGGTTAAAGGTTTCACAGGGAGTTTTATTTTTCATTCATTTAATTTTTGTTTATTTTTAAGGTGTCTTTTTAAAATTGAAATATTTGAACATCATATTCATCTGTTCATTGCTGGTTTGGTTTCTCTCCAGATTGTTACAACAGTGTGTGGAAATGTGTCTGATCCCATTTATTTTCAACAATACCTGAACTAATCATCTCTCATAAAGCTGTGGAATATGAAAACTAACCGTTAATTTTTTTATTTTTTTAGTTGATTCAGAGAAAATTCAATACTTAATTACTTTCTAAAAATTACTGTCACAGGACAACAGAAAAGTGCCTTTTTGTCACCTGGAATCTTTAGGTCACACATGAGTGTGAGAAAATGCTGGCCAAGCAATGACTAGCTTGAACTACACCACCAGCTTCAAATATTTGCTGGGATTTAATGTGGTGTGATAGTACTTTCTGGCTTTTGTCCTGATAATAGTAATGGGATGCAGAATTTTCCTCCTTATCGAATGGCCTGTATCATTCAAAAAATAAAAAAGTAGAGGGGATGTAAACCATCACAATATGAAAATAATGCAGTCTGTGAATAGCTTGATTGGCTGCAGATGGTTACAATGCACATTGATCTTGTATTTTGTCTATTTTAGCTGTCTTACTTGAAGTCACTTCCTAACCTACAGTGTTCTGCCCATCCTTAGCTCACTGCTGGTGCCAGGCTAGCACCTTTCACAAATTAAAATCCAAATTGTGCTCTGTCTTGAGTGAACACAGCTTTAGTATAATTGCACTCTGTTATAATAGAAAGCATTTGAACCCAAAACTTATTCCAAATTAGGTCCAAAAGGACCTAATTTAAAACATACATAAGTGCTCTTCACTTGATATGAATGATCTGAGCTAATCTAACACCCTGTTGAAGGCTTAAAGAAAAAGACATCATTGTGACTGTAATACAAAACTTTTTCCCTGTATATTTTCCAAGGCTCCAGCAAGCTGTATTCTTGGGATTTCTTTTCCAAAGATATGGTATATCTGCACTTAGGAGCCAGTGGAGTTCTCTGTTATGTATTTATCTCCCTTTTTTGAAATCCCACTAACTTTTTTTCTTTAGCAGGAGGTGTGGAAGTTTCCACTGTGTAACTAGACACTGTACAGAAACAGTCATGGGTTAATGTGATCTGAGAGACAAACAAAACAGTGCTGAAAGACTGAAGATCAAATATTTATTGTGAAACAGAAAGAATGCTATATCCCCATCACTGAGTTATAATCAGATGATAAATATTCTTTCTCATTTTCTTTTTTCATGACAAAGATTAAACTTGAAATAAGCAATACCTTAAAATGTATTGGGCACTATGGTGCCTTTTATCCTTCCTATACAGGTGTGACTCTTGGGGATGTCCTGTGCAGGGCCAGGAGTTAAACTCAGTGATCCTGAAGGGTCCCTCCCCACTCAGGGTGTTCTGTGGTTCTGTGATTCTGTATGAGGCTCTACTGGCATTCAGGGGCTCAGACTAACACAATTAGTACTGTAGAAGTTTTTCCAAAAAAAAAAAATCATTGACCCTTATTATTTTCACCTGCAGTGTTCACATTCAAATGTCTGGTGATTCAAAGCCCTGACTGCAGAGTGAGCTACTGAACTGCTGGAGAATTTGTATTTCACCCTGGGACAGCAAAGGGACATCTTGAGTCTGAGCCTTCCCAAAATTAGCCTAGTCTACCCCAAATAACTCTTTCCTTGTATCAGGCTTATAATATGTTTCTATAAAAAATTAGCCTTGGACAATCCTAAATTAATTTTTTAAAACTTGTAATATATTTCTGGAGTGTCTACACTTGCAGGCTGCAGTAGCATTTCCAGACCTCTGACTTCTCTGTCTCAAATTTCAACTGAATTTCAAGATATTCTACACATTATCTTCAAATTATGACTTTTGTTATTGAACTGCAACAAGGGAAAAGCACAAAAATCATAAATGATCTGTGAATAATGGTCACATCTGTTCTGTTAACACTAAGTCACTTGAAGCTTTTAAACATATTAATTACATTTAATTCATTTAATATTTTAAGCTTCATTTTAATTTCTACCATGGAGAAAGGAACATTGCAAGTATGAATGGAATAGTTCTTAAATATGTTGTTCCCAGATATAATTTCCTAAAATAATATTTTCATTGATTGCTGGTGAGCTAGCATTCTGTTTAATGTATTTCTATTTGCTGTTTAGATGCAATAATAATTTGCATCACATACATTAGCATTGTAATTATAACTTCTTTAAGATGATTAACAGGAACCCATGAGTTTTCCTTCTAAGAGTCAATTCCTGACGCACTAATGGAAGGAAACAGTTGAATCTGCATTTCTTCTATAGTAATTTCAGCTAGATTAGTTTCATTTTTTGGAGTTAGGTTTTGCTGTTTGTTTTGTTAATTGCACTGTAAATGTACAAACAGACTGTAGCAGGAGCTACCAACCCTGTATTGTTTCAGAAATTGAAATATTAGTCTAACAAGGAACAGCTGTGTCATGGTGTGTGGGGAATAAGACATCTTCAGCTTGTTTAAATGCCAAAGTTCTTTTGGCCTAGTCTGTCTTTCCAGGCTCTATCACACTCTCTTTGGGTTCATATCAGTTTTTAGAAATCCTGTTCAAAGTATGATTGTGGTAACTAAAATCCAGTAATAAAAATACTTTTATTTTTCCTAAAATATCATTTTTTGTAACAAAAATCTCTTTATTTTTTTATTGTATTGGGATGAATTCAATTGAATGGAATCAATTGAATTGGGATGAATTGAAGTGGAATCCTACATATTTCAATTCAAAATGTCAAATCCTAAATCAATATTGAAAAGTATATTTGGAGGAAATTCCACCATGATACTTTTTTCATTAGTTTGTGGTACTGTCACTAACCAGAACAACTGATTTTCAAAAGTTTATGATCTGGAGTTCTAAATAAAATTAAAATAGTGGTAAAACTCCTAACAACTCCTTGAACAAAAGGGAATAATAACTAAGTATATTAATATTTTTTTGAGAAATTACTTCTCCAAAAATAAAAGCTGGCAATTTAAGAAACAAACATGAAGTCTGGAAAGTCCTTTAGTTTTCCATGATAACTGAAGAAAGTGATGAGATGTGTGTATACAATCCATCATCAGCTAAATTCTTGTGGAGAGAAAAAGAAGAGGAAAGAAGTCAAACATTCTGTGGTGGGTGTTTCTGCTGGATCTATCAGGAACCACAGCTCACACAAGAATACAGAGCAGCTCATATAAAACAAGGGTAGCATCTCAACTCTGAAAGATCTCAATTAAAATGCTTTTTGAGGCTCATGCATCTGCTATGAGCTTTATTAAATTTGAGTTCACCATCTCAACCTATAAATCACATTATTTGAAGTATGAACTGTCTTTCATAACATCTGACACAGAAAGGAATCATTCTTCTGTAAATGCTCATAAAAGCTTGGAGGATAACAGTGTTTTTCAGGAAGGGTTTGGGGTTGATTTATAACCTTCATTTTAGAAATGAAATTGAATAAATGCTTAAAGTCACTTTTGTCACCATTAGAGGCATTTCTGATAATAGAGATTCCATCTTAAAATAAAATGCGGTCCTGTTTTTTATCAGACCTTTTTTTATCATGGGTATTTCAAGCATAGATGAATGGGCTGTAGAAGTGTCAGCTGCCAGCTTGGTCCCATCATAAGACTGTTCCTGTCTAATGTTCAGCATTCTATCCATGTTCATGCTTCCCCAGATATTTGAGTGTCCCATGGGCAAGATGAGTGGTGTTCCTGGAAGAGTTCATGTTTCAAATGTTTCTTACAACATGTGTTAGGACTGGGTCAAGAGCCAGGTACCAGTGCAGGCAGATTTGGTATTATGTGGCTTGTCCTTGATCATGAAGAGATGCTTGAAGCATCCACTGGCTGCTCTGAAAACAAAATGGCTTACCACAAAAAACAGATTTTTTTTGCAAAAAAACCCCCAAAAATGTATCAAAGTGCTGATGTGGAACTGAGAAAAAAAAAAAAAAGGGACCATTTCTCAAGAGTTTTGAAACATTGAAGTGATCTTATTTTTAATAGTCTGCCTAAAAATTTTTGACTTACCAGAACATTTTCTAAAGCAGCAGAGGGAGAAGGATAACCATTTACTTTTGTCAGCTTATAGGTAATTTTCCTAGTATAGACAAAACTGTATGTGTGATTTATTTAACAAGCCACAAAGAAGTGTTAGCTGCATTCTCAGAGTGACTATATACTGTGATGTATTTTCCTTTTGACTCATCAGTCTATGGAAACTGCATGTATTGCATGACAGTCCCATAAAAGTACATTATTGTTGCCAACTACAATAAAACTAAGTTTCAAATCCTGTGAAAACTGAACACACATTGCAGCAAAAATGTTCATACATTTCTGAGTTCATCTAATACCCCAGTATGTCTTCAGAAGAAATAGGAGGTTTAAAAAGAGGGGGGAAAAAGGATTATGGAGACAAGAAATTATTTGTTCAATCTTAGGTGTTGGATGGGTTGCTCAATGTACACACATATACAGATACATAACTGGAAATTAACACTTCCCTGTGAAAGGTGCTCTTTCTAGGACATTGTGGGAGCAATGTCACCTTGGACTGCCCCATAGCATAGCTTTGCTCCTCAGGCAGGTATCAAAATTTACATAAATCTACAAACTGAGGGAAGCAAGAGCACCTGACCAAGTGTTCTTGAGGAGATGAGATGAAAATGACCAACCAAGGAACATGGATTACCTGTCAGAGACCAAGGCAACAGAGCAGGTGCCTTAGGCCACTCTCAGAGGAACCTGTTGAGTGGCTGTGGTCTTGTGGCTGCTCGATTTGCCCTGATATAGGACACCTAATGAATAGAATGAAAAGTCTTTATGGGGGGATTCAAATTTTTTTCTAACATGGTGTGACTGGTCTTCTGAGCTTCATGAGACAGCACAACAAAGGCTGTGAGTAAAGTTCATGATCTAACAGAATAATTGCATTGTGTTTTTGGAAGGGAACAGTGGGGTTATGCTGTTTCCTGCTAGGACCCAGGCTGGGTGTTTGCAATTGGCCTGACAGCCCCGAGAGCAGCCAGAACTCCTGGTGACTGGGAATGGTGAGCTGTGCTGATGTCTGTCTTCACAGTGCGTGGTGGATTCCAAAAGGTCATGAAAAAGTCCTGACACATGTTCAGTTTTCCTGGAGAGTAATGAAGGTGCTTAATCATCTTTGCTCCCTGGTTATGCCCAGCTGCTCCAAGTTTGGTTTAAGGGGAGCAAGGCTTTGATGTCTTCCTCACTGGCTGTGTCTATACCAGTAACCTAAAGCTAGGTGTTCTTTCTGGGCTCTCAAACCCAATTTTTCATACTGCAAAATGTTTCTAGAGCCACTCCCAGCCTTGCTGTGGGCTGGAGCATGAGCACCATCCCAGAGGAGCCCCAGGGGCAGCCAGACTGTTCCCAGCAGGTGGGCAGCCTGCACACCCTGCCCCAGGTTTGGGAGCTGGCCAGGAACAGAGTTTTCTGTTCCATTTGGACAACAGTCACTGATGTGTTCATAGATGCAACACGTATTTCTTACTTTTGTGAATTTAGCTGAGGCCAGGCCATGTAATCCTGGTCCATTCCAGATATCTGAAAGTGTCTATGTTTCTTTTCCAGCCAAGAAGGGATTGTAAATCAAGGGAGAAGGATATTTTTAGCATCTTGCACAGATCTTAGATGGGTGAATTATTTTTTGCTATAGATGAGGCAAAGGGTGAGTAGTTTTCTCAAATAGCTAGATCAATTCATCACTGCATTAATGTAAATCTGAAATAGGTGAAGATATTGAAAAAGGCTGAAAAAATTTTCTGTTTTCTAGCGACTTAGAAGAGATAATGATGGAGGAAAAAGGGCAGAGAAAGGTGATGAGACAGCAGGAAGGGTAAGATAATTGGAAGAAAAGAGTACAGAATAGATTTGACTTGAGTTGTAAATGTTCAGGATATTATTTCTAGCTGTGGAAATTACATTGGACTCAGCACTGCCAGCTGGTAACCTCTGGGTGTTTGTGCTAAATGAATGTTAGCTGTAACATCATCACCAACTGATGAATGCGTGATCCAACAGTTACTTATATTTTGTGCTGATTTTGATAACCCAAGAAAGCAATTGAAAGTATTGAGACACTGTCTGGATAAATTCTATTCTTGTGACTAATTGTTTCCTGTGAGAAATCACTGTCACCTTGAAATATATATCTTTGGGCTCAACTTAATGCATTCCTAAGAGCAGGAATTGGCCCTTGGCATAGCTTAAGTTTTGATCTTTACATTAGAAACTGCTGTATGAGGTATTTCATCTCCTGTGTGCCTATCTACATCCTGAGACCCTTCTTAGGAACATGCCTTCTGTGTCATTCTTTTTATTTGCTGACCCTAATAAACTTCTCTCACAGGAAGCTTTCACTGCAAGAGGAATCTTACTATAAATATTGATAAATATCAAACTGCTGGGAAAAATAATCCCTTCTGTTTTATAAGTTTTCATTTCCAGCCATGTTCCTCTTATGAATTTGCAATTTTTACCTTGCTCATCCTTCACAGAGGGGTAGCTGCTACCCAGAGCAGAGTCTCTGGACCCTGGGGAGAGCCTTGGCCATGTCTGAGGTCTGTGGTGTAGACAGCTGCAGAAACTCTGTGCACATTTACAGCAGGATTGAGTGCTATTCCTTCTGGGCAGATGCAGAGCTCCAGTGCTGTGGCAGGGGTATTCTCAAGAGAGCATGACAGCAGGGTTTTGGTGCTCTCAACCTAATGCAATGTGAAGGAAAGAGAAAGGCACTTAGATATTGCTCAGACTCCTCAATTGCCACTTTTGGCAAACAGAGCTTATTTTCTTTTTCTTTATTTTTTCCATTCTCTGCTTTAAATGTTATGAATGCCAAACACAATAGCTAGAGTGTGCAATTAGGCTGATAACCAAAGTCCTGTAGTAAAGTGGTTCTTTTGACAGTGTAAAAAGTATATCATGTAAATCTACTGTTTTCAGGCAGGATCAAGTCTTACCTATGCTGTGGAGACTGGGACTGCAATTAGCCTGTAGTAAAGGCTCTGTTAAATGCAGATTACACAAGATGCAGCTCAGCATTGTGTTAATATAGCCCAGCCACAGTGGAATGACCATCAGGGGGCAAAACTGTCTTGGATGCACCTGCAAAACCATCCAAAGTGAGAATGTGAAGGAGGTGACAGTTACAGAATAAAAGTAAATCTTTAACACTTTCACTGCAAAACTTTGGTACTGAACAGATCCTACAGATACACAACTAGTCCAGCTGCTCCTGGAGACTATTGGTATAGTATTCTATATGGCTATAGAAACTTCTCCTGGTTTGCTTTTGAAAATATTTGTGGTTTCAGTGATGATGCTTTTTTGTTCAAACCAACAAAACACATAGGTGAATTCCTTTTAATTTATTACAGGCTGAAGTAAAAGTCAGAGAAGTGATACTAAAAACCCATGGAACTAGCAAGAGATATCAAAATAGTGGTAATTGATTAACTATGTGCTTCAGGTGATATGTTAGCTCTCCCAGTCATATTTCCTTTTTGTTTCTGCAAGAATGTCCAGTATATTTTTCAAGCTGGCAAGTATTAAAAGTTGGGGATGTTTTTTGCAAGCTGTTCAAAAGGACAGACCAGAAGCCAAAAGGCTGCATATAAGGGTATAAGAGATGTAAATAAATTATTAAATAATAATAATACAAATCCTGAGTGCAGTTTAAAATGTCCATTGCTGGCATTATATCAGAATGAATTTAAAATGGAAAATAGTGCAATTAAACCAAAGCAGGAAGTTCTGTAATGCATTAATTTTGCCTGCCTAAGAGAATCTTTGCCTTAATTCATTAAAATTTATCAAAGGTTTTACTAATTTAAAAGTCAACTACAGATTTTTACAGCATAAGTGTGTTTTTAATTCCATTTCATTGAACGAAAATTATATTTATTGTACTTGTAAAGTGCAGTGAGAACCTGATACTTAGACTCCAGAAAATTATTAATGGTATTCTGTTTCAAGATTAATGACAGTTGTGCAGTGTAAAGTTCTAATGAGAAGAGGATCACTCTCATGTTTCCGAAGTATATGACACATAAGGGAGGATTTAAGGTTCCTTTTCTGTGGTGAGGTACATTTCACAAATTAACATGTGGAACAAAGAAAGGTCATGGGCTATGAAGATAATTACTTAAGTTCCTCTGCAAAATGAAAAATTACTTCTGCCTATCAAATTCTCTCTGAATACCTAGACCAGAATTTACCCAGGGTGCATAGAGCAGATCCTTTCTTGCAACCTTGAACCTTGTTGAAAAATGAGTAAGTGAAACAGACCTAACAGAAATAATTCTTTTTCTTGGCCACAGCTTTCACAACCTCACCAAGAGATGGGCTCGGAGAAGGATGAGAGAAAATACAGGTGCAACAAAAATGGTAATGAACCTGGTGAGAATGTGAGCTGTGGGCTGAAAGAAGGCATTTTCCTTCTTCAGTGGATACAAAATCTAACCTAATTAGAAAGTATAACCAATATCAGTGCACAAATCAGATTCTTCAAGGTCTGGACTTCCTTTACTGATATATGAAAATAAAGCAGAAGAGAAAATCAGGTGTTGCTTCTTGTCTCTCCAATGAAAGAGATGTATTATAGAGTTCTGTGCAAGTTGTTCTTTCTGTGGAAGTGGAAAACTCTAAAACCTTTTTAAAAATAACCAAATATTTTTTCATCTTGAACTACAGCACTTGAAATTCTCTTCTGATGAAAATATCATTTATTGGAAGAAAATATTCAAAATCTAGATATTCCTTCAGAGAAAAAAATTAATAATTGATAAATGATCAAATGATATGATAAAAAGGAGTGATACCCATTTAAAAGGACTTTTAGTAGTTAAGCTTCATAAGAGTAATGATTTTGAAAGCAAAACCAATGAGAGACTCCAAGTCAGAAGTACAACTTAATGGGAAAAAAGAGAAAAATAAAATGCATGCAATAGGACAAAAGAAAAAAAAAAACCAAAAAAAAAACACTGACAGAGTCAGCATTCAGCCTGACACCCAGCTAGTTAGGGTGGTGGTAGTAGTTCAGATGAAATGGTCTTCTTGAAGCAGTGATCCTGGTAGCTCTTCTGCTCTCGAAACCAGTGGGTAAGGGCAGCTTTGATATTCCAAATCTCATTTTTTATCTAGGTAGGAAAGGCTTAGCTCCTGCCCCTGGGTGGAGCATCTCCCAATGGGATGATCTAACTTTATCAGTCATGCAGTGGGACTCAATGGACCATTAACAGGAGATATCTACTGGAGGAAGGATGGGTCATGGGAAAGATAAAGAACATTGCCCCACCTGGTTTTAAAGATGGCAGAGGATATCTCCTACAGAGATAAGAATCACTGCCCCACCTGGTTTCAGTAGATGGTGATAAAATACATACTTTTGAGCATATCTTTACATTGTTACCTAGGACAGTAAGGCACTAAAAAAGGTAGAGATATAATTTACAAGTGAAGATATTAACATCTAAGAGGAATAAAATATGTTGTCCTGGACTCAAGCATTATCCTTTCTATAATTGTTCATCACTTAGTCAATGGTGACATCTGTAGTCTTGACAGTACAGTTCTGCATTGCAAGGGGCAGGATAAGCTTGGCTTCTTTCCAGTCAGTACAACCAGCTCTGAGGAACTGACAGGTAAAACAATTTCCATTTCTTTCCATTTCTTGCAGCTCTGCTGCACGTTCCAGGTTCATGTGGTGAGCACCTGCACATTTCTGCTGGTTTGATGCAGCAACACCTTCCATTCACCTTCAGCCATGGTGAAGTTGCTCACATTTCTGCAATCTTTAGCAAAATATGGCTTGAGCCAAGCTACCTGCAGTGGTCCTATCCCTCCTCTAAAAGTTGGTGGAATATAGTGCACAACAAAGTTCCTGTGAAATAATAATGACAAAACTCTGATTGTGATCCATCTTTGGGATCGCTACATTAGAGAATTGTATTAATGAAACATAGGGTTTCCTAGCATTTGTTCAAGTGGGAAGTGGACTTTTAGTAGCAATGAAAAATTGACACTAGCAATTAGCACACAAAGATATAAGAAGATTGATAAGGCCGTTTTTTAAAAAGCAGTGGCACAGTGAAAATATCACTGTGGAATTACAGAGCACAGGCTGTCTTTGGGATCAGCTCTGAGGTGACTGCTTTGTGCATGTGTGCTATCAAGAAATGAGCAGCTCTTCCTCCACACAACATGAAAAAATCACTGACCATTGTGCACCTCAACAGCCTGAGGCAGGCAAACAGCACAACAGGATTCATTTAGACCAACAGGGGAAAAAAATAATACTCTTATGACTCTTTGACAGTTCAGTGCTCAAAAAGAGTTGGAACTTTTCTGCTAGCACTACTTTTTCAGCAAGCTTATTTAAGTTTCCTTTGAGCTCTTAAAAAATCTCCACACAGTGTCTGTCTGTGTTCCTAATCAATCATGATTGGCTTTTCCCTGATCAGCAAGGTCTGTCACTCACTTGTGACATACAGAGAGCTGCTTGCTCAGATTTATCTCCTGGTTTCCTTTGTGGCTGGAGGAAGCACGTATTTTTTAATACCTCTCTCCTTCTATTTTCCTTTCTGTAGGCAATTCAAGAAAATCTTACGACCTTTTCAATAGGGTTTGATATGTCAGCTTCAGGATGTCTCATCAATAAATACAGAGTTGCCTGTGGTTCTTTCTTTAGCTGTCTATTTAGTACAACTGATGCCATGTGCACAGTATCTGCATAACTAGTGACCCAATTCAGATTAAATTTGTCTTTAATTATTATTATCACAGCCTTTGACAAATATAGCCTGTTTTAATGACATCCTATATTCATTTTTCTCTATTTGTTCTAATGAACAGTTTCATTTCACACATTTTTTTCCTTTCATCTCTCTTACTTGGAAGACAACTGAAAACTTTTCATGTTACTGAGGTTCTTGTGCTCTCCTAGTATTTCTGTGCTCTTTCCCAGGAATGAGAGAAAAATAAGACCCTCCAGACTGTTGTCCAACTTCTGTTTAAGCAGGAAATCGTGGCTGAACAATGCCTCTACAGCCTGCAAGCATGACTATTTTATAAGCTCCAGAACACAAGAAGCTAGGGGTGCTGTAGTAGCTTTGGAGCAGTGGGGCTGTCAGACACAGTGAGGCTGAGCACAGAAGGGGCAGGAGTCCTGGTTGGGGCAGCTGGAACCAGGTCCTGTCACTGCCATGGACAGACAGTTTGGTGCACATCAGCAGAAATCAATATTCTCAAACACTTTTTTCCCTGCTTAATCAGTTGTGTGTGAAGTGATTCAGTTTAACATTGGGAAGAGTCTTTGTTTTATTCATAACTCCCAGAAGCAGAGGACATAAAGTTATAATGAAATTAAATTATGGTGTCCTTCTCTGAGACATGGTGGGTTTTGTTGCAGCCTAGAATGGTGGTAAAGAAAAATTCCTATAACTATCCATTGTTTAACCTGGAGAAATGTATTACTCTTAATCTCCTCTCTAACTTACTTGCAGAATTTGATTATGTAAGAAAGAAAAAGTTCCAGTTAAGCTTACAGGACTTTCACCCTTTTTATCCTCTGCCATATTCCCTATGAATACTGAATTTGTAACATGAAGCTGCAGCAGGGTGTAAAAGCATCACATGTACCACTGTGTTTGCAGAGCCTTCTTCTAAGGACAAGACCAGGACAGCAAGATGTGGTGGTTTGTACCGCTTTGGACACAGAGTTTTTAGGGAAAAAAAATCAGATCTGGAAGTAAAGCACAGAGGTATCAGAGTAGACAGAAGAATGAAACCTGTCAGGTTTCAAAGAGTTTAGTGAAGTGAGATCCTTCTTTCTCAGTTATTGCTTTAACACCCTCTTGCCACCATCTCGATGCTCCCTCTGCCAGCACCCACACCCTGACACCTCTCATGGCAGCCTGACAGGCTCCTGCCTCCAACCCAAGGTGATCCTTGATCTTGCAGAGAAACTGACAGGTTGCAGACTAAATGCAAGAACATATCAAAGTGGTGATTCCTCCCCTAAATTTAACCCTCAAAATTTATCTGGAGGAAGAGCATTGGGAGAGACTCTCCCTCACCTATCTTGTACTTCTGAGTTATTTATCTTTTAAAATATTTTTATAGCAAAACTTTTTTTTTTTTTTTTGGCAGAAACCCTTTAACTATGTATTTGAAAATCATGTATGTGCTACCGTAATGTCACCAAGTATTGTCCAAAACATTTTCTGTACAGAAGAATGATGAGACATTAAATAGGTTCCATTGTTTCTTTGTCTTTAATGTAGGTTTCCATGACAGCAGAGAGAGAGAAATCAGTCAAAGCCACTAGTTAAAACTGACAATTTACATTCTGGTCAGTAGTCTTAAAAATGTGATGTAAATTTAAATAATTTGATTGCCTGAGTGTTTGGTCACATATTATACTGCTGTGTCTTTATTTACAGAAGTCTTCTGTAAAAATGTGAAGTGTTATGAGATGCTGATCGACAGTTTCGACTCTGCTGTTTACAGAATAGTCTATTCAAATACTATAAGGGGTTTTATCCTAACTAATGCAGTAATAAGGAGTAATAAAACCAGGGTAGGGGTTGTTATGCTGAAGGCTAACTACATAGTTATACAAAAATCATGTGTAGAGATGCCTGAAAATAATTTTAACAGAAAGTGGCATACCAACTAAAATCTATTTATTTTCTTTATTCTAAATGTCTGTCTTCTACTAGAAAAAAAGTCTGAAATCTAGAATCATCTTGATTCTCCAATGTTGGCATCTATTCCACTGTAAATTGTAGTCTGTTGCATTTGCTTACTGTCTCAAACAAGAGACAAAGATAAGAGGATTTTAAGCACATACAATATAATTTGCATACATTTATATTTTTAAGAGAAAGTTTGTATCTTACTGTAAAAAGTGCTCAGGAAAAACAATTCTGGAAACATATGATTTCTGTTCATGTTCTTAATCATCAATGTTAGCCTGTAGCACAGGTATTTAAAATAGCTGCAGGTTTCCTCATGCAGAGTCGTAAAGAATGGAACTATGAAGTCATTGTAAAATTTCTTAAGTGCTGATAGACAAGAAATTTGATTTTAATACTCTCTTTCTGTCAAATGGATCTGATATGGGTCTACAAAATAAATCAGTCTACTCCAAAACATTCAGGTGCTGACTGTGTGAACAGTGTTTTCCACCTTAAAGTCCTCTTTCTTTTGTGTGTGTGTGATGGAAAGCACTGACATATTTTGTTGAAACACACACATGCAATAATTCCTCCTATTTTCAGCTGCCTCTCTGGAGCATCAGGGTCTGAGTATATCTCCTAAAATAGCTCCAAAAGTTACAGCTGTGTTTCATTGGCACAAGCCAGAGACATTCCCACTTTTTCTAAGAGAAATTTCAAGCAGCAGAACCTTCAAAACACAAAAGCTGGGGTCAGATACCTGTGGGGCAGCTGTCACATTTTATGACAAGGTGGGCAGAGTGCCCAATTCAACTGTTCAACATGTTCAGTTGAAAAATGCTTGTCATCAGCTGGGGAGAGCTGGCTGAACAGGCTGTGACTTCATCAGACCCAGTTCTTGGTGGTATGTAAATATCAGATAATGAAAACTGTTTGCTCCATCCCTCCCCAAACACCCTCAGGAGGACCCTCTGGGTCCTTCCAGATGTCATCTTACAGCCCAAGCAACTGACTGCACTATTTATAGAGTGCAAGATGCATTCCTGCTCCTCCAAAGGGGTAAAGTGCCAGGTGTGAGAAATCAGATTTTGTACCTTACATCACTTTCTGCATATAAGAAGATATTGCATCACAAATGGCAGAAAAGTGCACAATTTAAAATATGAAAGGACCAAACAGCTCAAAGATGGACATCCTGGAGGGGGCTTGAGAAGCAGAAGGAGAAGCTGCTTGTTTAATCTGGATTTTTTTAAGGAAAACAAATATTAGAAACAAATGCAGTGGAAGAGAAGACAAGCTATGCCAAGGAGCAAATGGTTTCACTCAGGATGGATGTTTCATTGAGTAAGTAACAGTAGACTGGAGAAAGTGGTTGCTGTTATTACTTGCCTTTAAGGAAAAATTATTTATATAAAATCTGCCTTTGACAATTGCAAGGTCTACTTTGTATGAGAAAGGTTTGCTTTGGCACACCTGTTACATTTGGTAACATTTTAGAAATGGAAAGCTTGGCTGCTGAATAAAACAAAGCGCTTGTAAAGCCTGAGGATGGCTCTAGCTCTGTAAAAAGAAAACTGAAAGTGGTTTGATGTGTAAAGATGTGATGAGAGTGAAAAGGATCACAGATGAAACCCCAAACTGAACCTCCTGATACAGGATGTATTGGAGAATTAGGTCATTACAAAAATGACTGAGTTGAATGAGAATCTGTTTACAGTGGTGGCAACCAGCCTTCAAAGAAAATGAATTACAGGGCAGGGTTTGAGACTGGCTCAGTGTTTGTGGAGATACTCAAACCCCTCCCCTTTGTCTCAGTTTATTTTGGAATAAATCTACCTCTCTCTATGTACTGCTGATATAATCTGAGTACAGGTAAATTGAAAATAGAAATAATGACAGAGAATGGTAATGGGGGTTTCTGGAGAAGGTAAGTGTATTGAGCTCACCCTGGCTGCTCTACAGGTGCTCAGCAAAGCCACTCTGCCACTGTCCTCCTCAGCTGGATGGGGGAGAGAAAATAGAACAAATGGGACAAGATAAGGACATGGAGAGATTTCTCACTGGTGACCATCATAGGCCAAACAGGCTTGACCTGGAGAAATTAGCTCAATTCTCACAGAAGTCACACCTGCAGCCCATCTGCCACCAAAACTTGCCATGCTCACCCAGTGGAGCAAGTCTTGGAGATGAAGGATGGATAAATGTTTGGCCTGTAAGGGGATATGAAAAGTGTATTTAGAATCCTCTTTTGCTGTACCCAGGAGACTGATCTGTAGAGAATGAAATCCCCACAGAAAGCACAAGTCTCAGAGATAGAAAAAGTGGAATGGAGCAGAAGCCTTTGTAAAGAAGTAAATACAAATCTAGCAACTTTTAAATTGGATGAGGCATAGCAGACCAGTGTAACAGGAGCTCAGAGAAATGGAAATGGCTCATAATTTAACCAGAAACATATTTACTCCGAGGAGTAATTATTCTGCAGAAGGAAATAGATGTGCCCAAACAGCTGGGAAGCAGCAGATGCTTAAATATCCTGTAGAAGAAACCCTTTACCCCTGAAAGAGCCCAAGTGTTACAGTGACTTGAGAACAGGAACAATCATAATTCCAGTAAATGGCATCTTCCCCTGCACTAATGCTGTTTGCCCTCTGACACAAACCAGTCTAAATATCTCTTGAAGACTCTTTTGTCTCGACTCCTTTCTCGACTGCTGGAGAGAAGGGAGAAAAAGAGACAATGTAAAATGCTGTGTGATGTGTGCCCATGCTGCCACTTCAGCAGCTCCTGATGCTTGAAGAAGCAAGGAGGGCTTCTGTGACACCACCCTCTGTGGTGGCAGGCAGGTGGCAGGGCTGGGAGAAGAGCATTCCTGCAGGAACAAAGAGCCCTCTTGACTTTGGTTGTACAACTGAGGGAGCAGGATGCAGCTCAGATCTAAGTCTGGTGAGAAAATTAAGGATTCTGTGATGAAAAATGGCTACAGGATGAAATATTTCATTTTTTTTAAAGCAGCATTTATGTGCATCTTTTCTTTGTTGTCCAAGGTATGTTGACAGTCTTGACTTTTATTTCCCATAATGAGATCTACTTATCACAGCATAACTGTGATACTTCTGTGAGCATCACCAACTCACAATAGAGCAACACGTTACTCAGTTGGAGCTGGGGTCAGTTTGGGTAAAATAAAGGGAGGACTTCTTTTTAATTATAAGATTGTTTGTTTGCTTGTTTGTCTTTAAAGGTATTGTAAAGCAAAAGATGCTGTAAATCTGCCTTCTACTTTTCTGAATTCTTAGCCTAATAAATGTGTTATATTCTGCATTTTGGAAGACAAAATTTTCTATCCAGATTGGTAATGTGAATGTCCTTTTGTACTCAACTAAAATTTTCTCTTTCATGGCCTTGAGAAAAGCAGAGTTCTTTCTTGCATTTTGATTTTGTAGCTATCTTACCGTCTAAGTTACAGCAAGTTGTTTTGCAGATGAGCTTTTTCTAAACTAAGATTTCAACTGAAGTTAACATCTCTTGCCTAAAAAATGTGAAGGGAAAAAAAGTCCAGTGATTGAAACTACTGGAACACCATATTTTTAGTACCAACCCAAAAGATTCAAGGTTTTGGTTTCCTGTAGCCCAGTTGATCTTCTAGAACCTGTAGACTCTTTAGTTCTGTATTGATGGAGAATGAACTGGGATAACCCAAATTAGGATGTATTTGTCTTATTACAGAAAATTAAAATGCCCATAAAGTGGTAAATGAATTTGCCCATAGCACAAGAATATGTGTTAGCCCTTCTTGGATAAAGATGAAAAATAGTTGCAACCAACAAGGAGCACACTGCTTGCCCTTTAGGAATGGATTTCTGGAGTGAAGCAGTGGCTGCTGATGTTTGAAGACCCTTGCTAAGCTCATTTCAGGGTCCTTTGCTTCAGTCTGAGTTTGTGGACTGGGACCATGGTGTTGTACACTGGGACTCTCTCAAACTCCCTGTCAGAGTTTTTTCTTTTGATGCACCCCTGTACCCCAGTGCATTTGTTGTGTGTTGAGTAGCCAAGCTCTGCACATATTAGTTAATATCTTGGGGTATGTAAATGATTATGTACTATGTTTTTCCAAGGCTGTAAATTTAGAACCTTCAAGGTGAATGTGAAGAGATAGAGACTAAAAGCTGAGGCCACTCCACAAACTGTGTTGGAGAGTCCAACAAAGCAGCTCCATGAAGGCAAAGGCACTTGAGATGGTTTCTTTTTGGGTACAGCCCTGCCACTGCACCTTTGGGGTGTGCAAGTAGGGCAGGAAATGAAAGATCCTTCCTTAGCATCACAATAATTTGACCACCTAAGGCACCATGCACCACATATGACTTTGGAATTGATATTCAAGGACCAGGTTGAGAGCAGTGAAAATCTTTAACACTCATTAAGCAGTAAGAACCCCTTCATTCTGGAGATAACTCTTCTCTCTCTGGCATTTCGGACATCCACTACTGATTTAAATGTCATTGTGTTTGCAAAGCCTCGTGCTAATTGCTGGTCTTAAATATCCATTTTATACTGCTCCCAACACTGTGTAAAATTACTTGATCAATATTTTATGGTGGTGGCTTTTTTAGAAGCAGAACCATTGATTTTACTAGCTTAAATCAAAGATAGGGGACTGTCGTAATTCAAAAGCAGTAATTACCTCATAGTAATTAGATTTAGGTGTGTAGTAATAAGCAATCATGGTAGAATACAAAAATGATAACTGGAGGCTTTTATAATAAAAATTGCTAATGGTGAGTCATAAACAGCTGCTGAAAGAGAGGAAATGAAAGATGCATCTATGTAGCACTTTCAACAGCCAGGTCTGTTTCTGCTCAAAGAGGAAGCAGCCAGGTTATTGGAAGAAAGTCTGTTTCAGGGGAATAAATATCTGAGAAGGGGCTGGTACCTGTCCATCCTTCAGTGAAGCACGTGTCCCTCTGATGAAGCTGCCTAAACTCTCCTTTCAGATGAACTTCTCATCCATACAAGACAAAAGGATACATCTGTAATGCCAAAGTTATTTACCCCTGGTGTAGATAAAGATCAGGAGCTGACTGTGGAGAGAGGAATTGTCACCTACCCTTCATCTTCCTCTGCCTTTGAATTTCTTGAGTGTCAGGAGTCTGCAGCTGAGTCACACACACTCAGTGCAACAATGGCATTTTCCTTTCATCTAGGTGTGTGCTCTTTGCTGGGAACACCACACTCCTAAACCTTCTGAAGAGTATTGCAAGGAAAACATACCCTAGGAGTTATTTCACCTCAGTTTCTATAACACTGAAATACACATATATATGAAATAAAGATGAAAAATTCTTCCACTTCAGTGAGAGGTTCTTGAGATCCAGTGCATTTACTACTAACAGTTTAAAAACTGTAATTTTTGTCTTGCACTGAAGTTGTGAACAGCACAGAATTAATTTAAATGTGACAGACTTTTCCTTTTTTTTTTTTTTCTGAAGTCTCTGCTGTTTCAAGCTCTATATAAATTCCAATAGAGAATGAGTATGGAATTATTTCATTCAGTTGTGACAGCATTTTTATTGCAATTAGCAACATTCATCCTTCCATAAGGGAAAGGCTTGCAGCAGGTTAAAGGCAAGAAATTACCAGACATAGCTATTATATATTTTGGGGTTTGATTTTGTTCTAGCTATATGGATGAGAAGATTTGCATAAAGTCTAAATTGCATCACCAGTTTTATACCAGTGTAATTTTCTGAGTTAATAAGGCCACTGTAATTTTAGCCCAGAATACTCATTCTAATCTCTCTTTTTCTGAGATGGATATCTGAAAGTATAGCTTCTCACAGAAACATGTGTTTGAAACCTGTTCTTACAGTTTTCTTCCCCCTTTACATCTCTTGGATGTTGATCACAAAGCAATTAAAATTTCTTGCTGTGGAAGCAAAGATTTGACTCAGAATGACATCAGATCCTGTCATCACAGAGCTCTTCTCCATTTTCAATAGGTTCTGAGATTTTTTGGCTGGGAATTTATAAAATTGAAAGCTGTAGAAGAAACAAATTTCTCTTATGTGCCAGTATCTGTACCAGTTATCAGAGGAGCCTGTGCTTATTCAAGTGTAACTGGTTTATTGTCTAAACCTGACAAAATTCTGCCTTCTTGTCACCCATTTTCTTTCTTCTTCCCGCCTTATTAATGGACATCTATTTGTATTATGAATGTATTATTTCTGGAGTAAAGGAAATATAGTCTCCCTTCCCAAAGCTCCATCTGTCATCCTGTTATACATATTTCCTATTATATAGGTGACTAAAATTGTTGTATGTAGTCAATAATCAGCTCTGTTGCTAGCATAGAATGCCAGATGTTGATACAAGAAAGACATTTAAATACCTGAGAGCTCATTATATGTAGTTTTAAGGATCCCTCTCTGTTCTCACTGTTTGTTTCAGGCTGGTGTTACAATGGTTACAGATGCTATGTACATGCTTGGACTGTTGTTTGTGACTGTCCTTGCCTTGCAGTCAGTCACAGCCCCTGGTAGCTGCATAACTCTGCCCTCCTCTGCCCATTTACAGCTGATTTACAGCCTCAGATCTTGTCCACAGAAATATTCAATGCCACAACAAAGCTCAGTACTGGAACCAAAGTTTTACACGTAATATTTCTTTTTTATTTTGGTCAGTTTTATTTTGGCTAATACTCTCTGAAGGCTTTTTATCTCATTTAGACTAGTGCTGTGGCTGTCAGCAATATTTAAGTGATCTTAACAGATACAAACAGGAGGAGTTTATTTTCTCATGAATGTAAGAGAAATGTGCCATGTAAGAGGAAAATGCAAGGATTCTCTGCTAATTAAATGGAAAATTACATTTGAAAAACTTGGTTGAATAAAATAAACAATAATTGACCAAATTAACTATGATATTACTAATATTCCATTGTATACATGAAGGCTTTAAGGCTGTAGAAATGTTTCTGGGAATAAAATTTGGTGTTTTGGCTTATGCTCTCTGTAACACAAGCACTTATTGAAGTGTATAAATGGTTTGCTTCAAGCAGACTCTACACAGACTTGAATTTTAAAGCTGGCATACCTTTGTCAGTGTGTATATGTCATTCTATAGCCAGATGCTCTCTAAAATTTTCAGATCAGTGACTAGTTAACACTGAATCTTTTTAGATCTTTAGAGAAGAATGTGTTGACAACACTTCAATAACAAACAGTTAGCTCAAAGTTAATTTGAATGTCGTGCCTTGAGATATCATTCTTTCTTTGCATTAACACTGCACAAAGAACACAGTGCTGCATTAGAGCAGCTTAATAACATTGAGTCAGCTCCAAAGTCTTGATGGTGCTCTCTTATTAAATTTCTTTTTCCTGAGGGCTACAGCAATGATACTCTTCATTGTCCTCTAGTAAGACCATACTGATTTTGGGACACTTCCACTTCTTGTATGATCAAATCCCTGATTTTGAAGACTTTTCATGCTATTGTTTCATTATTTTTGTATTTTTCAGTAATTTTGATATTTATTTAGCAAATATTTCTGTAGGTCTCTTGAACTCTGTTGGAAGATGGAAAACGGTGTCACTTTAATAAATAGTCATATAACATAATGAAATATATAATAATACAACAAATAACTGTCTATATCACAGTGGCCTATAATACAATATTCTGAAATATTTTATATTCAGTGAAGAAAATGTTTACATATTGAAAAAATATTTTAATATATTTTAATAGTTATTATACTTATTATTTAATATATTTTAATATCACAATAAATTCCTCAGTAGAACTGGGTAGTCAAGTTAATTTTTAAATTACTCTGTAAATGAATAGGGAAAATAAAGACAGGATTGGGGCAATACTTCTTTAATTCCACTGCCCAAGTGTGGTGTTCATTTCAGGAATCCCAGAGAAAAGCTGGTGTCATAATTGCTTTTTCTGCTCTTGTAAAGTCTGCCTTAGAGGGTTTTGTGCTGCAGACAAATATCCATGATGCTGGCAAAGTCACAATGCCCAAATGTGTTAATCCTTTCCAAATGCATGCTCTGGAGTAACTGCTCAAAAGACTTTTTGGGGTCAAGTTGTTTGCATTCATGGTGTTTTGGTTGTGGTCTGTCCCTGAGCCAGAATCTCTTTGGCATTCAGTCATCACGTATTGACCACGTGGCGCTGGGTCCTTCATCTGACAGGGAGTCATTCTTCAGCTCATTTTCTGATTCCCTTCAGGAAAGGGTCACTGTTCTGTAGAAACAGAGCTGCAGTTTCTTAGCTTTAAGAAACCATAAATCAAAGGCTTTTTACCCTTGTGCAACAGATTTTTTTTTTTAGTAAAAGAACAGTATTTATGTCTCGCTGTGAAACAAATTACTGATATGGATCCACTTATTTTGTTTTGCTGTAATTTTGCATCTTGGAAAATGGATAAACTGCCATTAGAAACTGTTTGTTAACCTTCTTTCAAAAAACTTCTCAGGCCAACAGCAGAACATAAAATATTCCCAAACACTCAGACCTCCTCTACACTTATATGAAAAGAAAGTGTAGGGTACCATGTAAATGAAAAAAATATGGTAGAAGAAGAAGCAGAGCATTAGCAATGCTCATGGTTGCCATTTCATATAAAAATATATCCTCTTTTTAACCAGACAGAATCAGAATTTTATGCTCCTTAGTCTTTTACTGGAAAACTTAAATATATTTCTTGAGGATAGATCTTTTCTTTTGACTTCCTTGTCAAAAGAAAAAAGATCAGTGAGAAACAATGAAAATTAAATATGGGTGTTTCATCAGATTTTTGCTGATATACAGTACATACAGGTTGTAAAGAAAACCAATAATTTTAATATATTGTGCTACCAGTTAAAATTATTCATATCAGTTTAGTCTCAATACATCTCACAGAATTCAGAATCCCAAATTCCCAAATAAGAAAAAACTTCAACATCTTAAGATTGCACATTGCCTCAGACCTCGCTTATTTCTTCTGTATTTATAATTGTATCCTGACACCAGCAGTTTTAAAATTTGCTTTCATCCAAAAAAACCCTCTAGCCTGTGCCAAAGACCATTCTTGTTTGTTCCCTTGCCTTTCAAATATAAACATAAAGGAGACGGGAGCAAAAGTGCCTTCACGTGAATTTTAATTATAATCCTAGCTCAGTACTGTGACAAGTGTGCTTTTAATAAATGAAAATCTAATGACCCACATAATGAAAAAATTAAATGGTTTTACTCACTTTGCACGTTTCTTTTAAAGAGTAATCAGAAATGGAGAAGCTTGTTTAGTCTTGTTCAGACAGATGTTTATCAGTCTCCCAAATGTAATATTTGCTGTCAAATCTTCAGCACAAAACATGAGTATTTGGCTACCAATGGAAGTTGTAACTAAGTAGACCCTTAATTAATGTTCTGTCACATCTCAGGCAGTGTTTGGCTGGAAATGAGCTATTCCTATGCAAGGTACCAAGGTGTTTCAGTAAAATTTTTTTAGAAAAACTGAGAATGTCATATTCTCACTGTGGGGGTGAGTGCCCCACAGATCACCACTCTCCCTTAGGAGCCAGTGGCTGTAGTGGTGCTTTGAAAGATGTCCTTGTTGACATTGCTGACATTCCCTTTGTTGAGCAAATACTTCTGTAAGAGTTGAGGGATTTCACTCTGATGCTGAGTGTAAAAATCAGGTGGAAGTGTCACTAACTCCTACTGTTACTGTTATTCCATAATTTCTTTTTTTCTCAAGATGTGTATTCTTTGTCTCAGCAGCAGGAAAAAGAGGGTAAAGTAAAATCTTACAGATAAGTCCATCAATGTCTGCTTAGACTTCAAAAGCTGAGGGGTGATCATATAGTCTCAGCTTGGACCTTTAGCATAGAAAAAATATACAGTTACATTGCCTAATGTGGGCACTTCTTATTGCTGTGAAAGTGGTTTTCAGAATGTTTCATATTAATAACTTAGTTAAAAGTTTAGGATACCTGATTTTAGAACTTTGCTTTGGTCAAAGCAAAATTTTATGATGAAAAGCTGTTTTCAGTAGGATTTGGAGACAAAAGTTAACTTTAGCCAGAAAACCTTATTGATGCTTTTTGTCATATATACTCAACTTCAGGAAAGACCAATTTGGCTGAAATTATCTTTATTTTTTATCTTCTTTTTATGAAATATATATTGATCACAAGTTGCCACATAATATTTACTATGGTAGCAGGGTTTTCTTGAGGCCTTCAAATCTACAAAGCCCAGGTAGAGAGAGAATAATGTATTAAAATTTATCTTTTCTAGTTTCTTTATGGCATCCAGATTGCAAGAATAAGCCTTGGTTTGCTCCTTTTGGTCTTAGATTATTTTGATCAGTTTTCATATTTACCTGTAATAGGTGTGGGTTGTGGTAAAATAAGGTATGAGCATTTTTAGGGCAGAATAAACTTCCATGTGCTTAGTTATCACAACCTATAGCAAAAATCTAATGTCACTGATATTTGAAGAGAGGGACTTTTAAGAAAGAAAACAACATAAAATGATTTTAATCATCAGGCGAATACTATGAATTTCATGCAAGACTTTAACTTTCTTAAGCCTATTTGTACACAGAGAATAACTCCCTGCATTCTTTTGTGAATACCAGTTAAGTGTGTGAACTCAATTTGTTTAAATGACTTTAAACTAATTTATATAGTCAAAATATTAATTATTAGTCTCAGTAAATGAAAGCTTGAGTAAAATGCTTCTGACTTGTGTTTTGAAGTAAGTGAGAGGAAACAACCCACTGGTTGGATATATCTAAATCCTAGTACACAATATCTAAATCACAGTACACAAAGAAAATAGGACATACATAATGAATTATGGCAACTCTAATGGCAAATGTAAGAAGCTGGGAATCTAGGATATTATGTTTTCCCCTTGTGCAGCTCTTTAAATTGCAAAAAAAGTTGGGAAGTGATTGATCAAAATCAGAATTAATTGAATTCTGAGATTTAATCCCCAAGACATTGTGGTAATGCATCTGTATAGAAAGCCTATCCATTTTTATTGACTGGGGACTTTAGGATGGAAGGAAATACTTTGTCTTGGAGACAAATCGAAATGTTTTAATGTCTTGCTCACAAAATTTAAAAATACTCTGACAAACATTATGCAGTAAGCAGGACTTGAATCTAGCCTGCAAATGTGAAATCTAGAATTTCTATTCTGCTTTAAATGCATGTCAGAGCACAGCAATAGAAAGCAATCACTGCTGACTCTGCCTTGTTTGAGACTCACAAATGTTACAGAAGGGAACAGCAATAGAAAATAGAAGATTTGTCTGTGCTCTGAGCAGTTGTGGGTGAAAGATTCTGTGCTGTTTTGGCTGTGGTAGGGTTAATTGCCTGCACAGTACAGGACTGTGCTGGGATTTGTACTGGAAAGAGTTGGTGGCACAGGGTTTAGTTGCTGCTGGGCAGTGCTGACCCTTCTCTGCTCCTCACCCACCCTACCAGGGAGGAGGCTGGGGGTGCACAGGGGGCTGGGAGGGGACACAGCCAGGACACTGACCCCAGATGACCACAGGGACATTCCAGACCATATGGCTCCATGAATGAAGTCATGCTCAGCACATACAGCTGGAAGGGCATAAAATTTGGAGTAAAGTAATTTCTCTTCCCAAGTCACTGTTAGGTGTGATGGAGCCCTGCTGTCCTGGGGATGGCTGAACACCTCCCTGCCCATGGTGAATGAAATCCTTGCTTTGCTTTGCTTGAGCATGTGCCTTTTTCTTTCCTATTAAACCGCCTTTATCTCAACCCACATTTTCCCTTCTGGTTCTGTTCCCCATCCTGCTGTGGGGGCAGTGAGAGGTTGTGTGGGGCTGAACTGGGGTTAACCCTGACAGGTACAGTCAGCACTGGCTGCAGGTGCAGTACATCTTACACTGATACAGAAGAATTATCTCAGCAAAACTTTTCAGCCAGGAAGCCCTGGAATTTTCTCAGCATTAAATAATTTACAGAACTTAAGAATTTCTGGTGATTTTCCAGCACCTCTGATTGGGTCTCGATCTGTGTCTCTCTGAGTCTGACGTGGTTCAATTGTTCCAGTATAGACTTCTCTTTTACAGAAGAATCCTGCTTACTGATCACCAGCACTGTTTACCAATTACACTGAAAACACAACACTCCATCCAATCTACAGCAAAAAAATTGCAATGAACAAGGGCAAAATGTATTTGGAAATTATTTATTGACGGCAAAAGGTCAAAATTAATTAAAAGGGCTACTCAAATGTCACCATCCCTGCTAGCAGAAAACCCATAAGCATATTAATACATGTTAAAGTCTGCAAAGTAACAGTCAAATGGCACAATGTCTTGTCTCATCTAGATTTTGCCACTGAAATAACATATTTGTTAAAATCAGATCTGTAAGATGCAGATAAGTAGGGATTTAGAATTATTCACGCTTTAAAAGAAGTCTATTGCAAAATCTTGCTGTTGCTGGTACAATTTCACTTCTCTGAAGGTGAAATATCACTGTTTATGTCATGAGTTGCAAAGTGTAGTAGTCCAGTAGAGCTCTGTGCTTTCAGGTCTCACCAGGAGTAAGGCTGAGCATGTTTTCCCACCAGACACATTTGTGAACAAACCCTACAGCACACACACACTTGTGCCAGGCACACAGACTGGCACAGGCAGGGCACACAGCACTCACAAACACCACCATCCCTGTCCAGGATGACAGTGTCCTACTGGGAAATAAGATGTATATGTATATGTATATGTATATGTATATGTATATGTATATGTATATGTATATGTATATGTATATGTATATGTATATGTATATGTATATACACAGTGTGGATCCCTTTGGAAGTGGGACTTACACCTTGGTGCTCCATCAAGTAGTTGTATCTTCTGTGATGCAGTTCTGGGAGAAACCAGGTGAAGGAACAGTTCAGTTCTCCCTTGTCCCATTTCTCCACTGGGCTCTTTTGCCTCCAAAATGTGTGGAGATGACTCTGGCCACAGAATTTTGTGGCTTCCTTATCAGTTGGATAAACTTGTAAGAAAATGTTTGGGTTTTCTACTGAATATTAGTTCAAGTCTAGATAAATTCAGCTTGAATTGTGCTTGAAATGTGGGCCATCAGTGATGTTTCAGCCCCAGGTTCACTTTAAAAGGGTGTCACTTTGTATTGACTGCACTCAGAATGGCTGGGCTTAGAGGGTATGCCAGGATCATCCAGCGTGCCTGGGGGATTGATGGAAAATCACTAGTACATGGGTGGAGTATGGATGAATCTTACAGCTGTATAAGGCACAAGAACAGAAAAGGTCTTTTGGCATGGTAGCACAGTGCAGGCTTATTTCTATTCTACAGGAAGAGTCAGCACCTGTTCTCCTGACCATTAATGTAAAACAGATGCTGTCTACCAGCTGTACACAGCTGCCTGCATTTTGAAATTAAATGCTCCTTTTACTCAATGGACCAGAACCTCATAAATTGCCCTTTCTCTGCATGTCAGATCTCACAGGAAGGTCAAATATCAAAGTGATAACATGAACAGACAGTGCATGAGGAGCTGGTTTTGGCTTGCGCTTTTTTTTTTTGTTTGTTTGTAGGTTTTATTTTGGAGGGGGATTTTTGTTTGGTTTTTTGGGTGTTTTGTGGGGAGGGGTTGTTCTCTTTGAAGCACTGAGAAGTCTACTATGAGGATTTATTTTTAAAGAGGGGAATCTTCATCTCTCCTCTTCAAGATCTAGGACTTCAGCACATTAAGCATGTCTGAAAGTAGTTAAAAAAAAACCCCAAAACCAGAAGCAATTTTCCTGACTTGAGGTAATGCTGTATGTACTTGTAATGTCTCTCATCTCAGCCTTCACTGCTTGTGATGGGATGTAAGCATGATTTGTTGAAGATCAGCTCCCATAGACACATGTACTGTGTCTACCAAGGGCGTCTCAGCTTATCTTATTTATAAACTGAGAGATCTGAAGTTCATTAAAATGTATTTAAAAATGAGTGATTGTGGTGCTTTCTCCCAAAAATACTCTCCTTGTGCTTTGGTCTTTGTTTGGGAACATCTCCCAATTGTTAGAAAATTGTTGACTTGTTTCATGCATCACTATCTGCCTAGTTTTGACAAATAACTGAAGAATTCCCCACTGAGAGATTTTTTTCTCCCTCACTGCTCTCCCTTTATGTATTTTCATGTGTTTTTCTCTTCAAAGTACTCTTCTAACATATAAATTAATCTTGCTTGCTTGATTTTGTTTTCCAGTCTTCCATAAAAATTGAAAAGCATGCAAATTAACTTGTGTCAATTCTGTTGCAGGTTATTAGCTGCTACTTTGCCTTTCTCTTAGTGCAAGGATAATACAACCATTCGTAATTCAAAAGTCAGATTTGAGCTTGAATCACATTCTGCCTTTTGCTACAACTCTATTTCATTCCATTAAGTGAATAGTCAAGTAGAAAGTTCAGAACTAATAGTGCAACCACTACTCTGAAATTAGGATATACCCCAGAGTGCTATACTTTTCTTTGATTCATGTGTGTATGGAGGCTTAGATGTTCAGATCAAAGTCAGAATATGCAGTACTTCACCATGCATTTTCCATGTCAACTGGAAACCAAGTTTCAGGGGTCAGTGGCTGGCAAATTAGACCTCTTGACTGCAAAAACTGCAACTATAAAATCAGCAACCACTTCAATCAAATATGGTTCAGGGATATTTCTGGTGCTCTTTAAGTAAAACAATAGAGCCCAGGGACACTTATTGACTAAACTGTGTTTGGGACTAAATACATTTTCACCACAGGAAGAAATAGTTGACTGACGTGACATTCAGAATAATTTCTGAACAAATCAAGTGCTTACAGGAAAGGAAATTAAATATTGTGGAAAAAGGAAGAACAAACCCTGATAAAGTATTCATAAAATATGAAAGAAATTTATTTTTCGTGTGTTGTGTTTATTTATTTATAAGATTCTGTAGCTGAGGAACTGTGAATGTTCACATCTGAAGCACACCAGTAAATGTGTGACTATCATAGTGGTGAAGAGCTCAAATATATTAATTAAAAGCTTAAAAAAAAAAAAAAAAAAGAACAAAAAGAGAAATCTGAAACTATTTCTTTGTTTTAAGATCATGATATTTTTCTTCAAATATAATGACTCAGAAGTATATGAGTGTCTCTGGTTTTATCAACGTTGTCTGTATTCCCTACTGCCCAAATCTTACTATGTCCACTGTGGGATTAACAGAGAGAAAATACTGCTGATCAATGAATAAAATTAACTCTGGAGTTTTTTCTTACTAGATTTTATTCCAATAGTTAAATTCTTCGAGCAGTTTCAAACAGATTGGTTCTGAGACAGAAAAAGAGTGTGGTACCATCAACTATCCCTTCTCAAATGGGAAAATGGGATCTTGCAATCATATATGCCACAGGAAAGCTCAGCTAATTGATTCCTCATAATCAAAATACCTACTTCTGTCTTTGGTGGCCTGAAAATATTAGGCATCTGTGTATAAATGGGTGATTTAGATCACTTGACTATTTTAGTTAGTGGTGTACAGGTGGACTGATGTTTTGTTTCTTTGGCAGACTCTCATGCACCTTACCCAAAAACTCTACACTTTGTAAAATTTTTACATTAAACTTTCAGATACTCTCACTAAATTATGTGAAGCATGGTGTATGTATCATCATCGTGATGGGTATTCATCTTAATTGCTTTTTTGTACTTGGAAGAGTTTTTCTGAGTAAGCTTCTTTTGACAATACTTACTCTGTTTCCCATGGCATAGAATCACTTACATGAGTTGAGTGGCAAGACTTAGCGCAAAGTATTCAGCTAAAAGAACGTGCCAAGGTTAACAAGCCATGATTCAAAATGAACATCCCAACAACTGTAGAGTTACATCTGCAGGTGCAATAGCCCAGAAACCACTGTCAGAACAACATTCACATTTCTATAAGCAGTGGCTGGTTACTATTGATTCCACTGATTGAAATCCAACACATCATTGAAAAGAGCAGCACCTTATTTGCATTATTAAATCTAACAAATCTCTATCAGATTTTCAAACTCATTTGTTGACCATATCACTTCTTTCACCAGTGAATTACAAATCTCCTGACTCAGTCTTTTTGAAATTTGCTGTAATGTGAACATTAAAAACCATGTCATTACAGCATGGAATCAGATCATCTTTCTGCAATAGTTGCCAAAATCTGAAGTTTTGGTCATGAAATTTCCCTCTTTTTCTTTTGAATCACCTAAAATATCAATAAAGAAATTTTCTGCCACATTATTTAAAGAAGAAATGTGACACACCCACGAGCTGCTCCCTAATTAAAACCATTAGAAAGGCACTTACAGTCACTGAGTATTTAAAATAATTGAAAGATACACACCAAGACACTGAGCATCATCTCATTGCATTTGATGTTAGAGCTGACCTAATCTCTTCTGGCAGAGTGTTCCCACAGATAGGAATTGAGAAATCCTTTTAATATTGGATTCCACTAATGAGATGAACAGTTCTCTGCAGCTTTAGGTTATCTTATTATTTCAAATATATTAGTAGAATGGAGACATGAGTGTTACCCACATAATTCACAGGGATGCTGTGAAACCATTAAAAGTCCCTAATCAGTATTTTACTTGAGGCCAATTAATTCTTTAATTCATGTGATACTCCTCTTTAAAGGCTTTGAAGATTTCTTCCTTTACTGCATAAAGATGACTGCTGGGAGGAGACATGCTTCATATATTTAATTTTAAAATCTCAGTACATTTGTGCTGTACCTCATCTGAGGATAAACCTGGACATAGAAATAGTGGGATAAGCAAGGAGTGGATTTACACAGCAGCTTTTCTATATGAAGAAAGTGCTCATAAAACTGATTCAGGTTGCCTCTGTGGCTAGAGTGGGATGTGGAGAGTGGAAAGAGCAGGTTGTCCACGTGTCTCATCCTAAGGACATGCTGTGGTTGACTGACCTTGAACAGGTGAACTTGAAGAGCAAGAGAAAAGTAGGATATGACTTGAGATGAAAAATTAGTTTCTGGAACCATGCAGATAAGTGTGGGGAAGAGCTGGTAAGGGATGAGAATACTTTTGACAAGAAAGGAGTCTGTTCTGGGAGAGGTGACAATTATGATGATTTAACAGACAAGATTAGTGCTAATGAGTTGTGAGCACTTCAGTTTTCTTCCAATGAAGGGACTGATTCTCTGAGCTGCCAAGGCCCCGAAACTGGGTGTTCTTATTTGGAGCAGGACATGGTTGGAAAATGAGGTGGCTTTGAAATTGCTTGAATTCATGTCTTTTAAAGTTTGGAACTAACATAAAAGTGACTGGTGTACTGATGTAGTAAAAGCAGTTTATTGTGAATTTAATATGGCATTTTGAAAATGGTATTTCTTACTAATTTGACTTCAGGAAATAAACTCTCAGGTAACATTATCTCTCTTCTTTCTACTTGATTTTGGCACTTGTAAGATAGTAACTGACATTGCTGGGGAGAAAGGAAGAAATGGAAGGTCCTAGAAAGTTTTACCATTCAGAATTCTCCTTAAATTAAAAAATTCAGGTTTGACTCACTATCTTGAAATGCAAAAGCTTGAAATGCAAAATCTTCTTGTGAATTACTGGTCAAATACACACAAATTTCTGTTAGAAATCAAATTAATAAATACCCAGTATTCTGTAATTATATATAAGAAAAGTTATAAAAATCCAAATTGGATATTCATCTTTAAAAGCATTTGGGTAATTTTTTTGTCATACACTGCAATTAAATGCCAAAGACCAAGGCTAATCCACCTTTAAAGGTGAAATTATTAACCATCTAAAACACCTTTTAATTGCCTCCGAAATCTTAACTCTTGGTGGCTATAAATATAGGAGTTGCTTTAGGTGGGAAGAAAGTGCATATTTCAGAATAGCTGAAAAATTCAAATGTCCATGTCAGCAGATCTGATAAATGTATGAGAGAATTTAGTTATATCCCTGATGTGGAAAATGGCTGGGGACTTGGAGAAAATAGTGAATAGCTTTCCCAGCTGTTAAACTGTTTTTCTGGAAATATTTAGCTCAAGGTGTCTACTGGCCTTTTTGTGTGCTCTCTGATGAATCCCTGGTGCTTCAGAGGACTTCCTTCCTTCCTTTTAAATATTAATTTCATATGCAATTTATGATATTTTCATGGAGACCAAATTTCAATTCTGCTAGTTCCTTGATGGCCTAATGCTGCCATCAGCTGATTTTACAGTATTCACTCTATTAACATTCCACTAAATGCTGAAGTTCTGTTCCTTTTCCAGTGCCCACTAGATCATCCTTTTGAGAATTGTCACCAGTTCTGTGCATCAGCAGTGTTAATAACAAAAGCAGCAAGTTATAGTGGTGGCAAAGGAACAAACAAATAGTTTATCCTCCCTTTTAGATATCCAAATAGGTCTTTTAAATGAACATATTTTTTTTTACTTTTGTAGTAATTTTTGTTTGTTTTTATCCAATTCTTTGGAATTTTGTGTGGTGGTGTGAATGCATATTTTTGTTATGAATTATTTATCTGCCATATTGTGAGAAAGGAGTAGAGGCTATGAGATAAGGTGATTTATAGTCTGGAATTTGGGAAAATAATTGCATTAGCCCTTTTTTTATTTTTAGCATTATTCTCATTTGATGTGAATTTTTATCTCATACTCAACTCTGAGCACAGACCATCATCCCATCCACCTCCCTATAAATGCAATGTTACAGATGAGACACTTTAGAGCTTTTCTAATTAAATAGTGTTTTTCTTTCATCATTTCATAAGTAAGGAAGTTCCAGTCACTTCTATTCAAAAGGTAGTGGGCTTCTTTTTGAATGTCCTGCCTCCCAGCAGCTTAAAGGTTCTGGTTTTGGATCTGCTTTTCTGTATGAACTGTATGCACTTAATGAGTGAATTTAATCACTGCTCACTGATTAAGTCAGAGGTGTTTCACTGGAGAGCAGTTTGGGAGGATGTGGTTTGGTGCAGAGCCAAAATGGAAGGGAGATGCTTTAGTACAATACAAATCTGTACAAGCAGTGACCTGGGGTGGAGATCTTGGAACCCACGTTGAGGACAGCAGAGCAACAAAGGGAGAATCTGGAGTCCACAGGCTGGATGTGAAAGAGCAGCTGGGCAGTGTCACAGCCCAGGCTCCCCTCCTCCCTGCTGGCAAATGGAATCCTTTCTCAGAAGTGAAACAGGGACAAGCAGGTTTTTTGTAATGACAGTGGCCCATGGGCCATTTGTTCTCTGTCTCCTATGTAATAAGATGGCGTGTAAAGACAAAGAAACTTCATATTGGTTTTTTCCTAAATATCCATTTGAAACGGACTGTTTCATCTCTAGCCAGTGCTGTCTGATTGTTCCTGCACTGGAAAGGCAGAGTCGAAGACTTCTGACCTGGGGATCTGGCCAGGCACCACAGGACAACTGTGCTCCTGTTAAAATGGGATGCTGTTGACAAAATGCAGAGCAGTGACAGAAGGCAGTGTGTTCCTTGCCCATTATTAAAAACCTTCCTTTCTTTTCATTTCTGCTTTGCAGAGCAACCAGTCCTGCATACTGCAATATGATTTCCTTTCCTGAGGCAGCACCACAAACCAAAACAGTGGGATAACAGCCTCAGTAGGATGTGCAGGATGCTCTGCACTCATCATTTCCTCCTAACAAGTTTGTGAGGATGCTGCATATTGTCATCATTAGAAAAGAAAGATGACAGACAGATTTATCACACCAGTGTAATGATCAGGGATGTGTACAGGTAATATTTGCACACACATAAACTTACAGATACAAAGAGTTTCCTGCTTTTTTCCTGCCTATTTAAAGATATGGCCTAAGAATTACAGAAGAATGTGAGACCAAGGAAAAAATTAAAGTTTTGTGCCTGCCAGTTTTGTTTTTAGGTTGTTACCCAACTCTATTCTCAGAATTTCAGCTTTCTTGAGTGCTTCTGCTGCATTCCCAAGTCTGTACTCGAGACTGTAGTTAACACATGAATTCACAAAGGAAGATTTCTGCAGCTATTTGCCTCCCTCTGTTAGAGGATAAATTTACATATTCAGTCGAGCTTTTGAATGCTGAAAGTATCTTCTCACTTTCTGCTATTGTGTGTAAATTGCCATCAGCCTCTGTTAGAAGCTTGCTTAATATGTTCAACAAAGTGATGTTTCTTTCTTGGTCCCAGTCCCAAATGCAAACGTTTTTCAGTCTCATACTAGCTTATTAAAGGAATATATTGTTTCCATTGTCCCATCCAATTTAGCCACAGCTGCCAGCCTTAGCACTGAGAGTCAGATCCACTTCAATTATTACTTCAAATTAAGACAAATACGACTTGGGGGGACAGCTTATAATAATTTTCTCTTCGTGTGCAGTAAGATAAATTTGAACCTGGCTGAGACTTTTACAGAAAAATGAGAAGAACCTCAATTAAAGTGAATCAAATGTTCTGAAGACAGGTCAATTAGGAAAAAAATTTGTTGGAAACTTGCCCCCTTCTTGTCTTGCCTGGAGGACTGTTAGAGAGCCAGACTCTTGACTCCTTTGCTGGTTGTGAAGAGGAAAGAGCTCCCAGCTTGGACTTCTGCCTTCTTCCCCCATATGCAGGCTGCTCGCTTGCCTGAGCCAGAAGATCTACACCCACCTCGTTGTCTGGACTGCCCTGCTCTCAAGTTGTCATGTCACCAGGCTGGTGCCTTTCCCAGCTTTTGTAGTGTTTGGATATATGTTATAAAAAAAATAAAAATCTGATATTTCCATGGGTACTTATAAGCATTAGTGAAACTAATTTTGAAGCACAGTTGCTTACATTTATTTTCCCCTCCTATTTTCTTTATAAGGAAACATGTTAAGAGAGATTCGAGGTAAGATCAGGACATAGCTGTGAAGAGGCAGGACAGGTCAGGAAAGGCAGCGACACTCCATCCTGTCCTGAGTCCCTGGAAAAGCAACTGCCCAGCCACTTGCTCATCAGTACAGAGAATGAGCTGTAGCTCTTCAGCTGTAGATTTGGCCACCCACAGCCATTGCATCCAATTTATTCCTTGTCTCATCTTCTTAACCAGTAGCACAGCCTGTCTCTGGCAGGTGGCCTGCAATGGTGGAGAACATGCAGTCAGGGGAATCTTCCTGATAGACACCAGTAGGTCCATTTATATCCACAGTATTTAATTTATAACTGCTGCATATTATTGTGTTCTTAACATAGAAATAGTGGTTCAAGAAGCCCTCTGTGTGGAAGCTGGGAAGTAATGTCTGTAAGGCAGCTTTCAGTATTATTCCTTCATGTCTGCTTCTGCTGACATCTGGAAAAAAGATATCTGATGGCAAAGGCCTCTGTAGAGCCCTGGATTTAGTTCATGATCCCTCCTTAGTGCAATGGTGCTTTTGAAGGTGATGCTCCTTGCTCTCATTGGAGTCTCTCCCTTGCTCCTGACAGTTTGACATGTTCCTCCTTTTTGCACCTCTATTAACCTAAGCAGAGTTACCACAAATAACATGACTCTGACACATTAACTTTTAAAAAAGAGGAAACACTGAAGGCTTGACAGACAATTTTGCAGACTAATTTAAATGTCTGGGGGTGAGATAGAATGATAGTAGTTGACATCTGAAGTTGCTTCTTTATGATTGCTCTGAATTAACTTGATAAACTCTACTATAAATTAGAAAGACAAGATTTATCTCAGATTTATAACAAATTTTAATATTTATTGTGACTGTAATTGGAATTGGAAAAACAAGATGCTGAATCTAACAGTGGCTGTAAGGTTTGATTATTCATATTCTGATATGAATTTCTGCCATGACAAAAATATTGCTCTTTGGCAGCAGTTACAATGAATAAAGAACAGTGAATCATTGAGATCCATTCCCAGAAAATTTAAACAAAAAGAATACAGGCAGAACGAGAGTTTGGGTTTCAGGTTTTTTTTTCACTTGATGAGATCATAAATTCTCATTCAGCACATCTTCTCTGAAAAATATATTTATACTAAGAGATTTGGCTAATTCATGGGTAAAATAAAGCCATAAAAGGGTTTTCTTCCCTTTTTTTCTTTAGAGCTATAGTTCTAACCATGCTCTAAGTCCTGTATTAAACTACTTTTGTATCTGCTGAGAGCATCAAAGTTCCTAACTGTACTCACAGTGCTCCACATTTCAGAAAACAAGAAGACCCAAAAGATCTCCCAAGGGAAGATTTTCCACTTCACCTGCTAGGAAAAGGAGGGGAATGAAGATGTGGCACATACACAAAATACAAATGGAAGCCCCATTGCCTCTGTGGCAGTAATCATGGCATGAGCATGGCACTAGAGTTGCCATGAAACAGAACACTAAAAATCATGGCATTGATTATCTGACTGCTCATATTCAAATGAATGAGCAAAAAATCAGAAATAACCACAGAGATGTCCTGGTCTGAATCCTTACACTGCTGTGAGCCAATGCAGGTTATTTGTGACCAGCATGGTGACTGATCACTGCAGTACTTGGAGAAACTCAGTTACAACAGCAGATTTTGCAATAGACTTCTTTTAAAATGCTTATTGTTATGTGGGAGTAAAATGTGTTAAACAAAGGAGATTTTGGAGCAGCTTTTCTTCCTTTGAGTTTAACTGATATGCTGGGGTTAATGTAGAGAGAGCAAATTAAAAATAAGAAATTTTAAAAAATTTCCCATGTTTATTTAATTTACTTATTCCTATAATTGCCTTAAAAAATCTCCTTCTTAATTCAGGATCCCTGGCCTGAAGGGCTCCTCACTCTTTCCACGTCTCTTTGCACTAAATCTTTTCCTTGTTAAAGAACAAGGTGTCCCTGACATGAAACTGAACATTAACAAAAAGCTTCTTCAGATGAGATTGAGCAACATAGATAGAAAATTAGGGAAATTTTTCCTATTTGCCTTTTTTCCTGGCTGATGCATCATGCATATTGTATTTGCAAGTTAATGCCTTTCCTGTCTTCTTAACATGGATAGATGAAGGTCTATCTTCCTGGACCTTCAGTGGTCAGAAGCAAGATATGCACCACAGTTATGGAAGGAACTCAGAATTAATAAGACAACCATAACTCAGAAAATCTCTCTTATATTTTTCTCTGCTGATCAAACAAAAACCAATCTCTGACAGTCATAATTATGAAACCTTCTGTACCAGTCAAAATGAACATGTGACTGTGATTTGCTGACCAAATTAGGGACTTCCCAAAACAGGAAATACAAGCCCTAGAGAACTTAAATTCTTCCCAGCTCACTTCAGACATCAGCCTCATCACCTTGGTCTGCCTCTGTAATCAGTGGGGAAAAGAGAGAAATTCCAGAGGGCAGGTACCACAGCTGTGAGCAGGACCATAGGTGTCCTGCTTACTGCACAGTCACCATAGAGAAACTAATTTGTATTCCAAAGTACATTAATCATGTACCCAAAGGTAGTCTGGACAAAACTGGGTCTGAGAAACTCAGTTCTAGTAAGTTGTTGAGCACCTGCCCATTTGGATTTTTAAGGTTTCTCCTAGATTTGGTGTATGGATGAGACATAACTGTAAAAAGAAAAGGTTATTTCATGTATGCTCATGCTGCGTTGAAGAATCACTTAAATCACACTGTTATCTTACATTCCTTCCAGAAGAATTGGGTTTTGCATGGAAATTGAATTTTGTAAGGAAATTTTTGTATGAAAGAAATTATCTTTAAATTGAAACTGAAAACAGCTTTCTGTCCTCGTTTAAAATGACAGAGAAACAATAAGCCTCATTTGTTTTGCACTACATCTTTCACATTACTATTCAGATTTTTGCTTCATCTTTTGGGTTTGGAAGGCTTGCAAAATAACTTGCATGTCAATTAAGAGGGTAAGTCTGAAATGAGCTAGTGAAGATTTGACAGACCGAGAGTGTTTTGGTCCATCTTGTTTAATTTATTTTAACATTTTAGAAATGCCCACAATTAAGAAATAAGGTACATCATACTAAGAGAAATGTATGAAAATGATTGTAAGCATGTACATGTGATTGAAAGCATCATACCTCATCACCACAATTTTAAATTAACTATTTTATTGACAGAGAATAAGAGAAGCTGCTTGAGTGAAATCTTTTGATGAGCTGGCTTTTGATGAGGATTATACTGGAGTGGAGGAGATTCTCTGGAAGCTGATTGAATGATGTTTGTATATTTCTAACAAAACCAAAATAAGATGAACCTTTTATTTCAGTAGCAGTGAGAAATTTTTGTTTACAATTAAGTTAGGAAGAGGGAAAAGGATGGTAGGAAATCTGTTCAATTCTAGTGAGCAAACTAACTACAGAAGGTCTATGCAAGGAAAGACTGATCTGCCTTTTCTAGGTTTCATACCAGGAAAATGAAGGGGTTTGTGTAGCTCAGAGGAAAATCTCGTTCATGCCTAAATAAATGAAAAAGAATAGTACTATTTTAAGCCTCTCAAGCCATGCAGGGTGCCAAGCACAAAGAGATACACATACACAATCAGTGCAGTGTCTAAGGTTATACACAGCAAAAAAAGTACCTATTCTTAACCCCAGTATGTGATTTGTTCTTCATTCAATGAATCTTGTGCTGAAGATTAAATTTGTTATGATTGAAGCTTAATGATAAGTGCTGCAATTTTGATGTTTCTTTGCTTCATAAAATTGAAAAAAGGGCACAAAATTATCTCTAAAATATGACAGTGTTTGAAGTTAAAAATAGAGAGAGTTTGGAATAATTTGTTGTAATCTATCACAAGTTTGATTGCTGAACTTTGGGTTTCAAGAAAGCATAAGTCCAAACCTGTAATAATTTTCTTTCATTAGCTTCTGTTGTGCCAGCACAATTTTGTTGTTTTGTGCTCTAAAACTGTGGGTTATTTGGTCAGGTTGAAATCCTTGTTTAGTAGTTAGCTGCTAGCATTGGTAACTACTTTTTAATAAAACCTTCCACTAACTGAAGAACTGTGAACATCAAATAATGAGGTTGTGAGAAAGAAGGAAGAGAAACAGGAAATTCTCCATAAGACAAACCTCTGCTCAAATTCTGTTCTTCAGTTGTATGCATCTATTCTTTAATTGTATGTAGTTTATAGAGCTGGTTAACTGCTGCAATGAAAAGGTTGCAGAATCACAGAATTGTTTAATTTGGAAGTGACATCTTGAGTTTAACCCTCAGCTCAAGCAGAGTCACCCAAGACATGTTGCCCAGTTGGGATTTTGGTATTTCCTCAAAGGAAAACTCCACAGCCTCTCTGAGCAACCTGTCAAACCAGTGTCTGACAATCCTCACAGAAGTATTTCCTTGTGTTCACATGTTTTAATTTGTGCTCATTATCTCTTGTGTTTTAATTTGTGCTCATTATCTCTTGTCCTGTCCTGGAGCACCTCAGAGTCTGTTTCGCTCTTCTTCATTTCTGCCCATCAGGTGTTTGTACATTGATGAGATCCCAGCTAAACCTTCTCTTCTCCAGGGTGAACAGTCTCAGCTCTCCCCTTTCCTCATGTGAAAAATGCTCCAGTCCTTTAGTCATCTTTGTGGCCCTGCACTTGATTCTTCATGGACTGGGGAGCAGAATGGCTACTCCAGGTCAGCCTTGGCTTTCCTAATCCTATCTCTGCAAGATCAGATAACAACTCTGTGTTCCTCCTGGAACACCCACCCCTACTTCCACCTCTTGTACACTTATTTTTACTCTCTGAGTTTACTTTGGATGTCCTTGCCCATCCATGCTGGCTTCCTTCTTCTTATGCTTGATTTTCTACTCAGGATGGACCACATCAAGCACTGGAAGTGCTAGAGTAACAATTCCTGGAGATGTTTAAAAGATGTGTAGATGTGGCTCTTAAGGACATGATTTAGTGGCAGACTTGGCAATCCTGGGTTGATGGTGGGACTTGATCTTGCAGGTCATTTCCAATCTAAAGGATTCTTCTATTCCATCATTTATGAATATATTAAGCTTTGCAAGTTGCAGACTGAGATCTTGACCTGCATCTCAAATGGGGTTGAAGTTTCCAGCCCATTATTCCCCATGAGCTATTTCCTCACCCACAAATTTCTCCAGTAGCTATTTTCCTAGGTGAATGGTTTCCTGTATTGGTAGTGGGGCCCTTGTTTGTGTGAGTAGTTTCCCTGAGTTCATCACACAAGCTGTCTGTTGCCTGCTTTAATTGGAAGTGTTTGAGACAAGCTGGGGACAAGAGAGGCTGGTTGGCACTATACACATAATTGCTACTGCTGTAGTGCCACGTGCATTTGAAGTGCTATAAATTGGCAGTGATAATAACACAAAGTGATAATGAAGAACTTGGTGAACATTGGCCAAGTCACAGCACATCTCCAACACAGCTGAATGGATTTTAGAGGCTGCATTCAGATGAGAGTATCAACAAACCCCAAGTGCCTTCTGTATATGTTCTAATTCACTCAACCAGGATAGAGCTCTCATGTGTAATTTTGATGTACCTGTTTTAAAGACTATAAATAGAACAAAAGATAGTGGAGACTTTTGTTTATCCCACCCAACAAAAGATATGTGAAAGATAAAACTTGGAAAATAATAGTTGAAGAATTAAGCTGACTTTGGTCTCAGAGAGTAAAACTGAGTGAAGCTGGTGAAAGCTGCCATGCTTTTCATGATAGCAGAACAATTAAAATGATCTTTGAGGATATTGCATCCAAGTCTGCTGAAAATCCTAAACAAATAGACTGAGAAATGAGTCTATTTTGCATTCATTTGCAAGTCTTACTTTATCATTGGTTTAATAATATTTGAGAAAACACAGACTTTATCATGAGACTGTGCCATTAAGTCTACAACTATATGAGCAAATGAGCCAGAAAAGTAATTAATTTTCTCCTGAAAAACAAATTATGAGAAAACACTTTTAGAGACCAGCCATTTGTAAAAACAGAGCTCTTAATATGTAGGAATAAAAATGTTTCCAGAGTCACAGTAACTGATAACAGTGTGGCTTTTTCCTCCATTTGATTATTCACAGTGTACCAAAAATTCATCCTATTTGTCTGAAATTCGCTCAGCCTTAAACAAGTCAGCTAATGCCACTTCTTGTCTCATAAATTGCCTGCTGCGGTGGTCTTCCCTGGAATAAGTTCATCCAGGCCTTTTCTGCAAGATCTGAGGAAGCATCACTATTCCTGGGTTAGAGAGCAGAGCAGGGACATGACTCTGCTGAGCTGAGGGAGGGAACCAGTAACAGCCATTCCCCAAGCTGGGGTGGTGACATGGAGATGGCAATACCTACAGATGGAGAAAAACTCATGTACACTGAAGGGATGAGTGGCACAAGTGACACTGGTCAGCAAGGGAAATCCTAAATGGACATAAGCAAAATGTCACTAAGACTAAAGGAACTAAGTTAGTGCTGGAAGGTGCTTCCCTGAGAGGCTGTGGGATTCTCATCCTCGGAGATTTTCAAAACTGCCCTGGATAGGGCTCCAGAAAACCTGACCTAGTTTGGAATTAGCTCTGCTTTGAGGAGGTTGGAATTTGGAATTGGTGACATCTGATGAGCTTTTCCATCCAGAATTATTATGTGTGTCTATTTTAATATTCAGTGAACACTGCTTAATCTCAGTGTCAAAGATCTCATATGACTGTGAGTTGTATGCAAACCCTGGATTTAAGCTCTTTAGTCCCAGCCTAAGAGGAACAGAAAACAATAAGAACTCTTTCTCATTTAGTAGATAGATGACCACCTACATTTAATCACATGGTTTCTCTCATGGTTTCTCTACCACATCACCATGATGAAAGACAAACAAAATACCATATTTTCATATAACATTTAGGGTTGGGAGGGACCTTAATAATCATCTACTTCCAATGAGCAGGGACACCTTTCACTAGACCAGGCTGCTCAAAGCCCCATCCAACTGTGAACACTTCCATGAATGGACCATCCTCAGGTTCTCTGGGCAACCTCTTCCAGTTCCTCTGAGTAAAGAATTTCTTCCTAAAATTAAATTCAAACCTGCCCTTTTTCACAGCCTACAGTTATTACCATAACCCACATCTCAAATGACCTCTTATTCCCCTTTTGCATTTGCAAAATCAGAGGCAGAAATAAAGAAGTTTCTTTTAGGTAGAGCAAAACACTGGTTGATTAGAACCAGATGAAGGAGTGAAAGAAAATGTAATCTAAAATAAACCATCTCAAATGACCGGGGCTCACAAAGAACATAAAACACTTCAAAACAGCATTGATCAATAACTGTAGTTTGTGTATGCAAAAAATATAGTAATGAGGTTTATTTCATCAGCTGAAAACAAAGTGCTCAGTAAAAGGGCAAGCAACAGTTATTCTGCATTTTGCTTTTTCATGTTTTGTTCATTACTGCTCGCTGCCTGCCCATGGCATGGTGGTGTAACTTGTGTGTCCCAACTGAGCCAAATGCTGACAGTGCATGTGGGAATGATCATAAAATAGCCTGGGTTGCAAGGGACTTACCTCAAAGTTATCTAGTCCCAGCTCCCCTGGACAGGGATGCCTTTCACTAGACCAGGCTGCTCAGAACCTCACCAGACCTGAGCACTTTCTGGGTAGGGGCATCCACAACTTTTTTGGGAAATTTTTCCGGGGCCTCAGCATCCTTCTAGTAAAAAAGTTCTTCCTAATATCTAATCTAAACTTGTCCTCAGTTTAAAGTCATTCCCCCCTTTTCCTGCCCCTACATGCTTTCTTTCTTGTAGGCTCCCTTCAAGTATTGGAAAGCCCCAGTTAGGTCACCCCAAAACTTTCTCTTTTCCAGGCTGAACAACCCCAATTCTCTCAGCATTTCCTCGCAGAAGAGGAGCCCCATCCCTCTGATCTTCTTGGGGTCCCCTCTGGACTGGCTCCAGCAGGTTCCTGTCCCTCCTGTGCTGGGGCCCCAGAGATGGATGCAGCACTGCAGGTGGGACTCAGGGGAGCAGAGCAGAGGGGCAGGATCCCCTCCCTGCCCTGCTGCTCCCACTGCTTTGGATGCAGCCCAGGACACATTTGGCTTTCTGGGCTCTGAGTGCACATGGCCAGCTCATGTCCAGATGAGGAACAGTTCTTTCTCAGATCAAAGAGGATTTGTAGTCTTCTCAGCCTCCTGGAGGGAAAAAATTTTCTTCCATGTGAGGATGAATACTTAACTGTCTCTAATTAACAATCCTTGCCTGTATGGGAGCTAAAGGTAAATATTTACTATGCTAATAAGCGTGTGATACATCTTTTACTATCTTTGTTGAAACAAATTCCAGTCATCTTTCAACTGAATTTCAGGCTATTTTTTATTTAGGCATTTTTCTTACTGGTTTTATTTGGTAACTTCTGCACTAAATAGAATCTGGGAAGGTATAAGTATGAACAACCTAATTCCTTACAAAAGAAATCCCCTGTTCTCAGAAGTTTTCTTAGAGAATACTGAAATATATTTTCATATCTTTATAAATATAGGAAGTAATTGTCCTTTGTTCTTAACAACATTGTAGAAATGACTCTTGTCTTTCTGAATTTGGAAATAAACTATTTCCTTTTCTTTCCAACAATAGTTTTCTATTTAAGACTTTGCAAGCCCAAATCTCAAATTTCAATAAATAATATTTATCAATTTTCTAAAATAACAAAGAAATCTAGAGAAATGTAAACAAAACAGACATTATGAAGGAAACATTTCCAACATTCATTCAATATACTTGCATATTTGTATTTACAAAGTTAATAAATCTTGAGGCTTTTTCTCTTGAGCCTTTTCCTTGGCTAGCAGAACACACAAACTTAAACAAAAACATTAATTTGGTTGGCTTGAACTCTTCATTTTATGAAAAATGTAATACAAAGGTAAGTATTTGCTATTTGCAGTCACAGTGGGTGTAACAGTTTACAGCACACCTTCTCAGCATGGGCAAGATTGCAATGATTTGATGTTTGACTGATTAAAGTTGCTATTTTTGGTACCTGTATTACAAGCTATACTTATACCAGCTTATATTATGTCTATATTTTATTCCACCATACCTATACAAGAGAGCTGTGGACTGTTATTTTTCTTCTCTGACTGTTCCTTGGCAAATGTCAAATTATTCAAGCCTTTAAGTGACCTGTTCTTTTTCAATGCAGCAAGTCTTGGAAAACCTGTTGCTGCTTTAGGGCAGGTGAGGATTGTTCTGTAACATAGTTACTCAAATTGGACTGGTAAGAAAAAAAGCAAGGTAACCACATCAAGAAATGGCATCCACATCTACACTGAAAAAATCTACAGTTACTAATGGGGGAAATATTACCATGTCCCTTTAATGTCGCCAGGGGAAAACCAGAAAACCTTCTTTAATTTTGTAGTTAGGAGACACCAGAGATCAATCATTTGTCATATTCAGTGAGTGTTATCTGAATGTATGAACTGTGCATATCTTGTTTTAACTGCTTACCTCAAGATTATGAAGTTAGGTTTGGTCTTAATGTTGAAATTTTTCTAATGTGTTTCTAATCTTTAATTTAAGTCAAATATAAAATATCCATCATGTCCTTTTTCCTAGGTAATTCATATGATGCAAGATACATGAATACCGGGTGCCTCAACTGGAAGCATTTCAATAAAAAATTATCCTGATTAACTAAAAAAAGGAATGAAGGTGGGGGGAAATTATCTAATAATTCATCTGTACTGTTTTTATGCAGACAGAGTTACAAGTAAAAAATACAAATATGATATAAATACAAAAATTAGATATTAATAAAACAAATATACATACATAAGCATGGAAACAGATATAACTTATTCAAAAAGTAATTTGTTTAAATGTATTTCCATCGAGGACTATGTCCAATAATAGTTAATCTTCCAGAATGAATACAATCAAAAATTCAATTCCCTGTTTGATATGGGCTTTATTATTTTATCTTAATTTGGAGAAAGGTAGTTAAAATGCATTAAAACACTTCTTCAACCAAAGTAGAGGGCTGGTTCTGTATTTAGAATAATTTTCTCATAACTGGAGAATGATACTACTTAAGAAACAAGCAAGAACTATTCAAGTAATTTGCTATTCAAGTGATTTACTTTACAAGAGGATTAAAATTTTCTCTTTAGGGTAACTAATTATATATTCCTGATATTCAATATCAATTGGTTTATATTCAGCATGTCACAATGTTACAATTCATTCAGAAGGTATTTCTCAGCTACCTGGTTAACACAAAAATCCCAAACAACCCCTGAGTTTATTTCAAAAACCAATCAACCCTTTTCTATGTCATTTACCTTTGAACAGATAAGAAGCTTACAACAGTAAAATTACAGTGTTTGCTTGAAAACTAATCTCCAGTGGTCTGATTTACCATCAGCCCCTCCCCAACCAGCAGCAACATTTTCAAAGATTTTCTCCCAGGGCCAATATTTCACTTGTCTATTTCAATTCTCACACCAATATATCAAAAGCTTTTATTTCTTAAAATACTGAAATAAATACCGAAATAAAAAAATTTAAAAAAAAATTTAAAAAAGTCAATATTTAATTTCTTATGTAAAGACAGAATACTGGATTTGTGTTAGTGAGAGAAGCATAGGACTGGATTGCTTGTGACCACAACAAACCAAACTTGTCTAAGCTGGAACACAAAGTCCTGTTAGTCCTCAGGGCAGGGCAGGAGGAAAACAATACCAGTTGTTACCCAGCTGCACAGCAGGACCTGGAGAAACTCCTGCTCTGCATTCTTAGAAACTGGTAGCTGCAAGATCTGCTTAGTGGAGTGACCATCAGCTCTAGACCTTCTCCTGTTTGCCACACCCATGCAATCCTCTGGGTCAAAGATGGTTTCACTAGGATGAATTTCTTTACCTGTGAGGTGAGACCTCCAGTGGTCTGGGCACCAACTTCATCAAGTTATCTCTTAAATGAGCAAAGCAGCTGATAGTTGCTAAAAGGTTATTTATTGCAGAAGCACATCAGTCTCAAAAGGCACAGTCATAAACATTAGAGTCCATGCTAAGTTTTGGTATAAAGTCCCAGATATAAGAAGTTGCTCCTGGAGGTCCCAGAAGTGCCAATGTTGTTGTGCAACTCCTGTCTTCTGCTTGGGTGTTGATGGTGGTAGAGAGCAAAGCAAAGCAAAAGCAAAATAGCAAAGCAAAAGCAAAAAGCCATGGTAAAAAGCAATTGCAAAACACCAGATCTCCCTAGTGCATCTTGTATAGATGCACTTATATAGGTCTTATATAGAATCTTCCCAACAAGCTAACATGCAAATTCAGACCACCACTCCTTAACCTATTAGAATTCTAGCTCCTTAACACACCATGCTATGTATAAATTATGCATATGACCTATCTTGTACTATCTGACAAATGCAAGCAATATTCTTACTATAGCTCTATTATGTCTAAAACTACGTTCCTGAAGCCTCCACTGAAAACATTAGTATGTTTTTCAAACATCACTAGAACTTACACTTCTCCTCTGGCATCCAAACCTTTCACTTACTAAAAGCATTAGAGCTCATACTAAAACTTACTAACTCACTTACTTATCCTAAAACTTAAACTTACACTAAAGCTTACACTTAAGCTTAAACTTCTACTTTACGTGTGAGTGGCTTAATATACTTCAATCCATCCAAAGGCTTTAACTCAATTCCTGCACTCTGGTTTCTCTCTGAAGAATTCAGAGAGACTTCTGGCTCACTGACTCCAACACTTACCCTCCAGAAAACATCTTGGGCTGGTCTCAATCACACTGTGGTCTGATCCAGAGAAATGCCACCCATGAAGGTTTGACCCACTGGATCAGCTGTGCTGGAAAGACACCATTATGCATGAGAAGGGGTGTAAGATTGGCATAATGATGTGTGTCAGGTGTGACAGAATTTAGATGGGGTTGAAAAATCTGCTGAGATACTGAACATGCACATGCATATGTTCCTTCAAGACGTGTCTATGCAGTTTATGTCTTAACTAAACCAGTGCACACAACACTTCAGGCAAGGTTAGCAGAGTTACCAGAGACACATATCAGTACAAGAGAAAAAAAGTAACTCTGGCTCTGAGTGCAAGAGTGGAACATCAGGGAAGATACAGGGAGCTTCACAACCACCTGTTGGTTGTGTGACATGGTGTGAATCTTCAGCATGAAACCTGTGCTCCCTCCACAGGTCATGAAAGATCACAGAATCATAGAATAAAAGGGTAGAAGAATCTCAAGGATCATCTTCCCCAACCTCTCTTAGCAAACCATGATCTTGTCAAGATGGCCCAGGCAAATCTGGGAAGTGTCCTGTGTGGGAAGGCTGACTAGTGCAAACTTTAGCCATACTGCTGAATGGCTCCTGGTCCAGTTTGGGTTTTGTTAATTTGGGTTTTTGATTTGGTTTTTGTGTTTGGGTTCAATGTACTTTGCTCTAGAGGTACAATCACTTCTGAAGCATTGTACCTCTGTCTGTAGGGATTGCATTTCATGTGTTTACCTGAGAGGCATGGTAGCAGGAGATGGATTCTCTAGCAAATCTGACAAAACCCATCTGTTATCATCCCAGCTTGGATTCCCAGAGATGCCTGAGGCCCTGAGAGCCCCAAGGCACTGAATGGGTGAAGGTTGGTTGAGCCCTGCAGGAAAGCTTTGTTTGATCTCTCTTTTAAATCATTAGCAATTACTGATGCACAAAAGCTTGCCTGGCAGGTGACAAAGAACCACCATTCCCCACTCACCAACACAGAAAACCAGAATACATCAGCCTAAAAACCTGTTTGGAGTGAAAAGCGTGTTTCACTAAATGACAGCATTTATCTGGATGTGAACAAGATTACACATTTATTTCTGGGTGGTTCTCATGGGACTTTTGTCTAGACTGAACGTTCACCTTGAAACATACTCATAATTTAAAAAAAAAAAAAAGGGAATAAATGTTGGATTTAAAAGCAAGTTCATAGCAGTCACTCTTTACCCTGCTTTCACACTCTGCCCCAAAAATGACTAAGGACATTCATATCTCACAACTAGAGGTGCAACAGTACCATTTCTACAGACATGTCATCATATGACTTTCGGCACCAAGAGTGCTCTTTAGTCCCAGACAAGACATAATATTTCACTTACCATTTAAGAAGAGTTTTCAATCTGCAACTTTTTAATTAATTTTTTTTTAATAATATAAAAAAGAAAGAAGCAAAATCTATACCTTACTCATGTGGTAACTGATGGAAAAAATTAACATTTTTCAGAGGATGGTGAGGCACTGGAACAGGTTGTCCAGAGAAACTGCAGCTGCTCTGTCCCTGGAAGTGTTCAAGTCCAGGCTGGATGGGTTTTTGAGCAACCTGGTCTAGTACAAGGTGTCCCTATGCATAGCAGAGGGTTTGGAAATAGATGATATTTAACACCCCTTCCAACCCAAGCCACTCTGTGATGATGATTTTACCTCTGCTACAATTGCTACAATTTTTTCACTTAAAATAACAACAGTGTCAAAAAAAAAAAAAAAAAATCCTAAATGTAACTACACATTTAAGTTTTGCTTCTGCAATTGCTCCAGGCTCAGTAGAACAGAATACTTGGAGGAATTTGAATATTTTAGAAGCCTTCTGGTTTTTTTAACCTGTGTATGTGTTTGTGTGTTACAAAATTCTGCCTCTCCAGAGGTGAGCAGACACCATGTGCCACCTACTTTACCATTTTGCTTCAGAGGTTTGACTTATTAAAAAGAAAGCTTAATGCAAATAAATTACTTTCCCCTCCTGGCATTTGGCAGTCACATAGGAATGAAACAGAAGAGCAGAGTATGAGAGAAAGTCACTCCTCAGAACTGTGTTCAGAAAGAATAATGAACATTAATTCAAAATGAACCATCTGTGACAATCCCTAAGCAGTGCCTCATTTCAGTAAGTGCAAGCCTGGGAATGGAAGTGAAACTGTACCTGTCAATTAAAATAATCTAATATAGACTTTTCTGCCTCTGGGGGCAGGGTGTGCACAGGCTTTCTGGAAGCCCTCTCGTTTTCATTTTCTTGGCATAAATTTTACAGTTCAGGAGAACTGAATCACATCTGTAGCCAACATATATTACACACCTCATGGGAGGAAAGGTGCTGGAAGAGGCACTTTCATTGTGGATCACATCTCAGTAGTCTGTGTATATCTGGTATAAGATAACTTCACAGAAAAATTAATTCTAGAACAATTTCTAGGAAAAGAGTGATTTCACATCAGAAGTAAGGTGTTTACATTCCTCATTTGGGAAAACTGTATCTTATACATTTGCATTTACAAACAAAATCCAGAGAGTTTCTGTTGGTTCACTCAGAACCACAAAAAACCAGAGCAGTGGCAGCATAGCCAAGGTAAGTAGAAACACATGGAAATTCCTGCTTGCCCAAGCACTATATTTGTCTCTCTATATACTGTTCATTGACTGGCTACACCTTTGGATTTACAGGATTTAAATCACATCCAAATTTGGTCCTCAGAGTGTTCAGCAGGCAGTTCTGGGAAAGGGTCCAGGAGAATTCAGTCAGTTACAACAAAGACTCTGACATTTTATAAGATATAGGTTGCTGACTGAAAAAATATGTATTGTTAGGCAGTAAAATTGCAGATTTAGTCCTTATTGAATTTGGACCTACACTGCAAGCTGTAAAAAATACTCAGCTAATAGAACATTGTGTATATTTATTGAATCTGGAAAATACCCCTGAGACAGCAGCTCTGAATGCTGCCAGGGTACTTTCCATAAGCACTGAGCTAGAGTTGTTTGTGTGTAAATACCAAGTCTATTTCAAGGCCTGCCATTTTATTGTACTACTTTGTAAGCTATTTTGTCACCTGAATGAGTAAATGGCTATTTAAGAATGTAAAAACCTTAGAGGTATTTTAAATTCTGTTTTATCAACATTCAGGTGTTAATCTGTGTTTAAATATAAGATAGTAGTATGGCAGCAGCTCAAGTTTTGCTTGCCTTCATGTTCCAGTTTCAGCTGGCATAAAATTAGTTTTCTTCTTACTGGAGCAGTGCTGTGTTTTGGATTCAGGGTAAGAATAATATTAACAACACTCTGATGTTTTGGCTGTTGCTCAGTAGTGCTTACCCTAAGTTAAAGAATTTTCCATGGCTCTTGCTCTGCCAGTGAGGAGCGGCACAAAGAGCTGGGAGAGCACAAAGAGCTGGGATGCTGATCCAAACTGTCCAAAGGGATATTCCACACCACAAAGTATCATGGTCATATAAACTGGAGGATTTGGATGGGAAGGGCTGATTTCTGCTGGGGGACAGGCTTGACATTATTCAGGGGCTGGAGAGCACTGCTGTTGTTCTTCTCAGATTTTCTTTCTTTGTCTCCTCTTCATTGCAATTATCACTGTTTCTTATCATTACTACTATCACTATACTTTCCTCTTTTTTTTTCCCAATTACTAAATTTTTCTTATCTCAGCCCACAGTTGTGATTTGGCACCCCAGCTCACTTGGGGAAAGAGAAGTGAGAGAGCATCTGCATGGTTCTTAGTTGTCACTGGGGTTAAAGCACAACTCTTAAACATTCAGAGTCCCACCACAATTGAAGCCTGTTTGCAGCCAGGACCTCAGCAGTGAGAAAGCCTTTCAGTGCATGCTTTTGGAGCAAATCAGGGATTTACAGGATCTCCTTAATGAGAGCCACCCCAAGGCATGGCTGTGACACCCTGAGATCTCAGTTGTAGCTCTTTCTTCCAGGTACTCCTTTCAGGATGAAGAAGACATGTTCATGGTGGTAGATCTCTTGCTTGGAGGTGATCTGCGTTACCATTTGCAGCAGAATGTCCATTTTAATGAAGGAACTGTTAAACTGTACATTTGTGAGCTGGCACTCTCCTTGGATTATTTGCAGAGATACCACATCATTCACAGGTGAGTGAATTTCATTTGAGGAATGGGCTGCTTGCTTTTGGCAGAGCAGAGGAATTCTAGCATAGATCTGATTTTATAGTTCTGTTTCTTCAAAACCTCAGAGAAGTTCCCATTGCTATTTAAGGGTGGAACTTGTCTCTGAAAAGTTTTCTCTTTAAGTGCTTTCTTTTTGTCTACATCCTTTCAGTAACCTTGTATCCTTCTCATGCTGCTCTTTTCTCCTTCTGATGTCATACTAGGATGCACATTTTTCACTATGGTCTTTAAATACTAAAGACAACCTATAACAGCATCCCAATTGCTTTTAATTTATTTTTAATTCTCCAGTGCCCCAATGTTACTGAACACAAAACCATTGTAATTCAGTACAAGAGCTTCTCAGAATAACATCAGGGAATGGTTATAGAAACTAAAGCTGAGAATAATTTGTTTACTTGCAGCATCTGCATGAAGGTCAGGAGGAATAGAGGTGGGGAAGTAGGAACAATAGTACAAATCAATTGGAACAAGGATAGAGTCTGCATCTTCTTTGCACTTTTATTATTACAGCAATCTGTTGGGTTTTCTGCCATAAAGAAGCAAGCATAGTATTCATTTCAAAAAAGGTGTCAGGAATCAGGGTCTGTTCTCCTTAAACATTCTGGAGTTTAACTGAAGCAGCAGGGATAACTTCTATTTTTATGTTAACACAGCAACGATGAAATGATAAAATTATGGGCTTGAACCTTTATTTTACTCTTTTTTAGGCTAAATCCAGGGTTATTTTTTCTAATTTAGAGTGGTATGAATGTAAAAATACAGTTTGTGCATACAAAATCTGGATGTGACTTTAAGATACCAAACTAAACTAAGCTGTGTCATAGATCTCCCAAAATCCAGTACAAACAAATTCCTTCAAATATATTAATGGAGAGTTTTCATCTCATCCACTTGCAAAGCTGTCTCATGATTTCACAAGAAAGATGGGAAAAAAAAGTATGGTCTGACTTTCAGAGGAGGAATGGTCAGCATGAAATCCATCTGAGCAGAGGTGCAATGGCGAGTGGGTATTTTGTGTTACTGAAACTGTGCTAGACAAAATTCCACTAACCTTTGCAACTCTTGTTTTGCTTGCAGCTAAAACTCCAGATATAATAAAACTTGCAAATATTGCAAGAAAATTCTTTAGTACGCTGTTACTATTTTAGTACAATTCCATGTATTTTTCATAAATTTTCTTTTCTCAGTGAGTATTTAAAAGTGGAGTTCAGAATCACAGCTGACCTTTTTTCTAATGCCTTAAGGAATGTTCTTGGTGAAAAACAAATTGATGAGATCTTTTATGGAAATAGGCTGGCAAAATATTCATGAGACAATCCAGTTTGTAATCAAAACTTGTATTTTGCTAGAAGTCTGTAGCTTAAAAATGTATCACGGAAAAGCCTGAGAAAGGTGATTTATCTGGAAAGAATGCAGGACTGGATTGAAGCCATTGTGGGAGCTCATGGCTTTTTGTGACAGTGTCTGCCTTTTCACAGTTCCACTATGAAACTGGGCTTGACACTTTGGTCTCTTTAGTGTTACTTAATCATAACAAGTAAAAACTTGACTTATTTTTTCCTTTGAGTCGTAGTGGTTCAACCCTTGCTGATTTGCATGCGGGTGGGTGAAGGCATGGTCATCATGGTTTTTGGCTCCTTTTGGGGGCAGGTTCTGGAGCTTGTGTTTTGTTTTCACTCTGCACTTAAAGTTTTTACAGAAAGAGATGAGACAGCCCACAGTGGGTGTCACTGACTGGTTAGCTAGGATTGTTTAGGGATCTGGTTCAGGACTGTTGTGTTATGGAAGAGATGTTTATTTTGAAACTGCCAGTCCTGAGATCTGAGTGTGTCTGTCCCACTTCACTGCTTACTGCCCAAATTACCCAACTGTGGCACGAGGAGCCTTTTGCCTCTCCTCTTCTCACCAGTTACCACAGAATCACAAATGACCCACACACCAGTGAATGTGTTATTTAGCCAGGTCAGTCCAGAACATTCTGCCTTCCATCTCACACCACCTGGAGCAGCAGTCTGTGGGATGGGTTCAGCTGCCCTAAATCTCTGTAGCATGTCTGGCACCAAGAGCAAAGTGCTGACTTAAATTAGTTCAGGAGCAGAGCCAGCACTGATGCACAGTAAGGACACATCTAGTCATTCCTTTGTCATTGCAAACACACTGTCTTGTTTGGAGATGAAGTCAGTGATCTGCTTGGTGTTTGTGCTTTGTGGTAACAGGCCTCAGCAATATCATTGTTACCAAGCTCTTTCAGTCATCACTCACATGCTAACCTGCAAAACTATGTTAGATTTTTAATTGTAAAATGAAATTTTATGAATGAAATTTAATGAAATGAGATTGGCAGGGAAAAGGAAAAAATGTTTGGAAGTCAGAGAATCATTGAGAGAGCCTGCTACTAGGTGTTGTCTTGGCTACAAAGAAAGAATTGTCAAATGATTTATCAGACTGGGTTGGTGGATTTTCAAACTGCAGTACCAAAATAATTGAATATATGGGGTATGAATCAGGAGTTTAACTCCTCCTAATATCCAGTTGTGTATGAAATGTGTTCAGGTTTCCATTACTATTGCAACCAGCAATATGACAGAATGGGTTTTTCTAGGCTAACCTGTGGCCCCAGGAGTTTGGTACAAAAGGAAATGGTACTGAAGGGGACAGGAATTCCCAGGCACACATGAATGGATGTAGACATCAGTACTGTGCCAGTTCCCCTTGGAGATGCCTTGAAATGCCTCTGTGTTTGCTGATGTGGTTAGTGGTGTGAAATTTGAATGTGGAAATCATTTCAGCAGTAGAACTATTGTTACTGAAGGGACAAAGTCATAAATAGAGTAAAACCCACTACTGTTCTGGTGTATTTATGAAACTTGCCATTTTTATTAATCACATCCGTGTGTATAAAATCCATATTTCTCATGCATAATTCTGCAATAGTGGAATTATTTATTATAGCACAATAATGAATGCTGCTCTGTGTCTCACAGCTTTATTGTAAATGTTTGCATTTGCATGGATGTTCACACAGAATTAAAAACTTTAAAACTTTGAAAAGATCTAAATTTCAAGCTATTATTTGAAGGCTATTTCTGAGCAAAATTTTCACTTAACTTATGCAACAGCTAACTTAATATTGAGATTGTTGGTCACAGGTTTTGCAAGATTTACACCAAAAACCCCTTATTTTCTCACAGCCCTGCTGTGTTTTTCTCACATGAAAAAATAATTATTTTAAGGCTGGATGTGTTATAGACCCTTGAATCCCAGTACACACAGAAGGCTTCTTACAGTATACATTACCTCAAACATTCTCAAATCTTGGACCAAATCTGGAATTCTGCCATTTCAAGATGGTATGACTAAACACATTCCTTCCAGAGCTTGTTGTATAATGCCATTGAATAATGTATTGGACAAAAGTTTTCTCATCAAAGGCTGAATAAACTTATTTCAGCCATGAGTAACTCAGCCACCTCCTTTCACAAATGTTGCTGTTCATACATTTCAATAAAACCACCTGCCTCCTCTCCAAAGTAGGCTGCCTGTTTCCATTCAGGGGTTCTTCCAGCAGTAACTCCAGTGTTGTCTCTTCCAGGATGCTCTTGCAGCTACAGCCTTGGCTCAGAGCAGTGCTGGCCCTGAAATGCTGTGGCTGCTGCCCTGCTAACATGCTCATGATGAAAATTTCACATTTTCTCTTTCTAAGGGGCAAGTGTTAACTGCATTGCCCTCAAAACTTTTCATCACAGTCTGGCTCCATTGGTTTTCATCTGCTTAGAGAGAAGGCTGGATGTGGCAGATGTCTGGAATGGAAATTGCGGTAACCTTCCAGCACAATTTTAGGATACTGGACTAGCTGTTTGATCAGTGTGCCCAGGACACTTTTATTTTAGTGGGGTTTATTTAATGCTAAACTATTCATGTGTGTATGTGTACATAATTTTTTTTTTTTTTTTTTTTTTTTTTTTTTTTTTATCACAATATGATTTGAATTAGCCTGGCTTGGCAGGTCTGTGCTGTGTGGCTACTGTGATCACCAGTCTGTTTTCCATTCCTCCAAGTTCTGCTTCCAATGGAGAATAGCACCAGGAGTAATTCCAGCTCTCAGTAACTCAATAGCAGTGCAGGGTGGGCCAAAGCTAATGGAAAATGGTGGCAAATTGAGCATTGCATTTTCCTCTGCAGGGTAAGGTTGTCTTGCTGCTACCAGCCAGACAAGAGTTCCTCTGTGTTCAGAACTGGATCTGATGGTTCATTATCATTGAGTCTTACAAGTTATTCAACATAATAATAATAATAATATTTTACATCTAAATGTTTAGACACTTCTTTAAAATGGGCCTTCCCTGTCTCACTTGAGATAACATACAGCAAAATAGCAAACTCTGTTTAAAAAGGTGCCCTTCATAATATTTTCTATTTAGTATGTAAGCAGTAAATAGTTTTGAAAATTACTTGGAAGTGGAAAATTTGTTCCTAGTTTTTCACCAGGTGTCACAGGCAGAGTAGTGCCAACCTGAGATTTAGTTGGACATAGTAAAAACACAGTTCCTTACAGATTTCTGTTCATACTAATAGTCATTTATTTTCTGGCAAGTGTGTATATATGAACAAAAAAATGTAGTAGGGTCTGAAGTAGATGAACTAGGGTAAAAATAACCATATCACTACTATTCATAAGCAGTATCAGAGATCATAGCAGATCAAGAGGCTTGTCCTTTGAATTTTCTTAGTTGGTGTTCCCATGTCTCCTCCATGACACTGTATTATGTTCTTTAAACAAGGGCTAGCTCACATTATTTTGAGGAAAAACTACAGGAACTGAGCGATGAGCTATGTAAGACAAATAAATCGGAAAACATATCAAAACCAGTTAAAAAAGAATCATCATGCAAACCATAAAGCCCTGAACACCTGCTGAATGCTTATGAGCCAGCAAGATGAAAAAAGAAAGTGATTCACAAATTCTAGGCACAAAGGGTATTTAAATTTCAGTCATGCACTTAACAAAGAATTAGATACCACAAGATACAAATACACAGAGAACAAGCCTTTCAACTTCTGAACAGAGTTCTCTCCCCACAAGAACAAATTAATTTTATTTCTGTTTAGCTACAGAAAAAGTTATTTGATATACCAGATAAGATGCTGCTACTAAATGAAGCTGGTTGGGAAATATATTGAGAATTCTATATATAGAGTATATAAGCTACTAACAAAGTAAAGCAGGCTGTATTGGGAAAGACAGGAATACTCTGAGGTGCATCATGTCCCATCAGGTGCTCCTGCCACTGGCACAGACACCATATTTTATTGTGGGCCTGATGTGCTCTCCCTTCCTCACTGAGGTGAAACACCAGAATATGCCCATCACACCCTGACTCCTTCAACACCCCCTGGCTGAGACACCCTCACTGAAGCCAGCAGGGAATTGCTTGCTTCCTTAGAGTTTTCAAGGGAGCAGATGAAATCACCTTGTGTCTCTTTCTTTCATCTTCCCCTCTCTCATTATTGCAACATGGTAGGAATGTACTTACATGAAATATTTTAGCCAAGGAAAACTCATGTCCCAAGCCCTAGATAATTTAGAATTTACATGTCTGGTCAATGGTAGGAGATGGAATATCTGACCTATAGACTGAGCTTGGCTGACCATCTTGTATTAGTAACAAACCCAGTGGCCAAAGATAACCTAAATCAAGGCCATCTGAAATGTGTGTTTGTGGTGCACACAGCACAATTTTTGGTTTTCTTATTGATTGCTTCTCTGTTTAAAATCAGAAGCCCAGATAAGTGTAGATATGATCTAGATATGTATAAGTCCACAATGTCCTAATGATAGCATTGTGACTTTAGAGATTTCTCATGGTTTTTTGTTGGTTGCTGCTAAATGACAATGAAGTGGAGGAGGATTCAGGGAAGCTTTTAAATCAGTATAAAAAATTATGATTTAGATAACACTGTTTGAAATTCTTTCTAGAAGAATTAATAACTCTTTTGCTAGATTCATGTCATACACTCCTTTGTGTCTAGATCATCTCAACACTTGTCTGGGTGTCTGATTTTAAACAGAGAAGCAATCAGTAAGATTAACAACTATTGTGCTGTTTACATCACAAACACAGACATTGGTTGTATCCCCATGTAAACAAGCTGCCATCACCTGTCTGTGTTCCTGCTTTTCCTTTCCTGGTTTTCTTTCATAATCCCTTTATATAAACTTGCTCTTTTAGGAAAAGCAGGCTTTAGGGCTCATGATATGTATTAAAATGATACATATCCCTCATCTCCATAATTTAGCATCCTGTTGATGGATAATAAAATTAAATGCTTAGTTTCCTTCCTTGCCCCATTCCTCAGAATTCAAATTTTGGTAATGAATCATTTTTAGATATTCAGACACTGAAGCAGAAGACGCAGAAAGAACTAAAGCAGAGCTTTATATTCAAGATTATCTCAAGTCTCCACCCACAAATCTGATCTGGGTAATACCAGTTTTCTGCTTTAGCATATTGATGGTTTCTTTGTGACCAGTTATCAGGATCTCTTTCTTTCACAGAAATCCATTTAAAATGTGTTGGTGTTGCTTTAAAGCTTCAAGTCGTTTTAGTATGGGTGTCTGCTCCCAACTGTTTCATGCCAGCAAAGACCACCATATTAATAACATGTTGATACTGTTAGACTAAATATAATAAGAGTATTAATAACTACATGCAAATAACTTTTACTAAGTAATTAAAATGAGTAGGCACTCTTTCTACAGAGGCATGACAGTATCCACTGTCTCATACAGCACTGCCTGGCTTGCCCGGGGTTTTTGGCCTTCCACCTCCTACCCCAGCCCCTCCATGCATCTGAAAGTGAGGGAAAGGCTGATCCAGAGAGATGAAATGAGCAAAGACAGAAGTTCTAACTAACAGAGGAGAGAACAAGACCTAACCATATGTGATACAAGATTAACCCCTTTACCTTTAGTGCTATAAGTAATCTGATGTCTTTGTGTCTTGGAAATTTCACACCACCAGGACTCTGACATGCATATTCTCTCCACTGAAATGGCAGATTTGCAGGCAGAGTGCTTGAGTCATTTTTCTTTGCTGTCAGTGAAGAAATTTTAAATCTTTGATTAAAATATGTAGATGGAAAAGGGAATATGGAAAAAGATTTTAAATTTCATGCTAAGCAAAGTATGAACCAAGAGCAACATATGGACAATTGTTTCTTTCTCCCATTTCTGCTTCAGTGGTGGCAATATATTTTTTTCAGCTTGGATGAGCAATACATACATAAAGTATTCTATTATTCCCCTGGAGATTTCCTTACAGTCTAAGTTTATCTAATATATGGCAAAATAAAAAAGACTTACAAAAATGTGCATTTTTACTTGATTTCCTCATGCCTGCAGCAGTCTTCTGTATCTCAGGTGTTGAGTGAACTGTTCATGATATGGCAAAAGGTTAATGGGTATTGCAATTTGAGCTTTCTTCCTGCCTTGGAAACGCATTCAGAAGCTTTCAGTACAGCTTTAATATTTCAGGTGAGATGTGGTCTCTTCTGTACAACTTTTGGCTTCACAGACATACTGAGAGATGAGAGAGTAATTGTGATCATCTGACAGTTTCCTCTTTCAAAACAAATTATCTTGTGAGCAGGGACTGCAATTAAGATACAAATTACCATACGTTTTGTTATGCTGGAGTTGTCTTTTCAAATTTTGTCCTTTGCATTTTTGCTCTCTACCCCTCCTTGGATGCTCCTGAGGACACTCCCTCAAGGTTATATTCAAATATTCCTATATTCTGTGTAAAATCCTGTCCCAAGTCCCCTGGATGGGTTTTAGAGAGGAGCCAGCACAGCAGCTCAAAGCTTTGATGTTGTATGACAGACAGTGCTACTGATGAGCCTCTGCCTCTCCCAACATGTGCATACAGAGCTTACATCTATCCCAGGGGAATTTCCCAGGATAAAGCTGTGTGGATAATCGAGTTTCCTGCAGCAGAGGAGACAAGGCAAACCTGCAGTTCAGCAGCTGTGGTGCTCTTGCACGGGAAGAAATACTGTCAGAAAAGAAAGACATGAAAACACTGTGCCAAACTGGGACCTTGCAAGGTGGGAGCAGCACTTGGTAGGCAGTGCATATTCAACAAACCAAAATGTATTCAATTTGGTTCATATTAATTGGGTCATTCTTTATGTGATGACCAAAATCATCTCTACAGTCTGACTAATAATAATAAGAAATAGCTTTAATCCAGTGGCTACCCATTTTAATTCAGACTTTTATCTCTTCATTTTGTTATAAATGTGAAGCTTTTGTAGTGTTCTGAATGCAGAAGAGTTCCTTTCTAGCCCAAGAAAAACACAATACAAAACTGGAGCATCTATCTTTTTTTGTCTCTGAGAGTGGCTCTTCTGTGTCTAATCACATTATAGTCTCAAATTTTATTTCAGTAATATTCTTAGTGTACATGTCACATTATTTGGGTTTAGGGTTTTAATTATGGACACAGATACATTAGAAGACAAATGTGAGGGGCTTGTGATAAAACTGTGGGCCCTCTTTCTATAGTCAGATATTGTGTTTGCTATCAGACTGAGTTTAGATTGCAAATATTTTGGACATCCACTCTTTGGACAGATAGTAGCAATAAAAGAGAAATAGATGGTTAGATAGATGGATTTGAGGGTACCAAAACAAGGTACCTGCATCAAGTGGAGCAGAGATGTCCAGAGTGGGATTAGGATGGGGAAAAGAGCAGGGAGTGCAAAGTGTGGTGTAGAAGTGGGGAAGAGAGAACTGCATGGAAAGAGTCAGACCCTAAAAGCCAAAGGTAGGAGTGAGAAGAGAGAGTGAACATAGGAGTCCAGTAACAGAGGACACAGGGGCTTGGTGGCAGCATGTGGATTCCCAGTCAGCAGGATAAGATTTACTGAAGGCTGTGTCTTTCTTTGTCATTGTAGGGGTCAAACAGATTTATATACCAGCTGTGAAAAATTCTGCTAAGAAGTCTGCAGATAAAAATTAATATATGGATAAAGATTAATCTCTCTGTGTATTTCTAGAAAAGGTGATGGTGTGGGGAAATGCAGTTTTATATTTCCTATGTTTCTCCCCCCAGTTGCTACAATAATTAAGCTGTGATCTTCATTAAAAAAATCAGATCAACAGTGCTACTCAATGAGTGTCAGAGGTCTATTTTGAATGAAATCCAATGAAAAAATAATTGATTTATTGTCAATAATCAGTAACAATTGCTAATACAGTCGCTCAGCTTTTATGCTAATTAAATGTATTAGTTATCTAGAGTTCTGCCTTTAAAACCCACAGAGAGTTACAGCTTGCCTCTTAATTTGAGATGCTGCAGAATTTTCCCCAGTGGTGCTTCTTCAACTGTCTCCTGTAAATTTCCTAAGCCACAGAAATGCTTTACAGATGCACCCCAATGCAAACACATGCACTTACATATGTAAAGAGAGTTAACACTAATTAAAGTACCAGTTTATTTCCCCAAGTCCCAGAGTACCTCTACTGCTGAAACTAAGATTTATGAGCATGTACTTAAGGAAGTACATTTCCAGCAAACAGCATTTTATCCTATCATTATTGTTTAATATTTGCTTTTGGAAGAGACCGTGTCAGAAAGGAATAGCATATGAGATCTACAGCTGAGAAATGGAATTATTAAGCCTTAGTTGTTGAGATTCTTGAACCTATACAGTCACAGTAATCCACTGTAACTCTTCAGTTAATGGGGTTGGTCATTGCCTGTTGCTATGAAACACTTGGTCACTAGTTTCCTTACAAGAGACAAGATATTAACTCCCCAGGCTGAAAAGTGGCTTCAGTTTACACAAGCAACAAAAAGTTGTACCTTTGTGTGGTACTGCCATGCATGCCACAAACAGCTGAGCTTGTGGAGGGAAGCAAGGAACCCCCAGGCTCCTTCCACAGACATCTCCCACTAAGCCCCACACAGATACAAGACAATATAGAGCTTCAGAAGGTTCATGCTGCAGATGAGAAGAATGGATTTTTTTTTTTTTTTTGATGGCAGCAACTAAAAAATTCTCAAGTGTGCAAGGTGTTTTAAATACAGCATAATTAATCATGTATGAAGGGTTGTGTTGCTGATGGTGGGAGATGACGTCAAACCAGACAATGAGAGCCCCAAGCGTGGCTCCTGCAGGAGGCTTAAACACCTGCCTGCACTTCTCTGATAACACCTTGCAATCATTTGGCTTGAGAACATCCCTAGTTGGTACCACAATTTCACACAGCATGCAGGATTTTTTCTTATGTTTTTAAAAACTTAGTCCACAGTTCACCAAGATTTAAATGTGGGATTCTATACTTTTTTAGTTGTCTGTCCAAACAAGCCAACATAGTCAACAAATCTATAAAGCTAAAAGAATCTATAAAGCTTTCAGTTCATCTAAAAATAGGCAGTCATATGAATGGCTTCTGCACTCCAGTGATTGTGATATTTATACTCCTAATGGCAATAAATGGGCATATAGATGCCTAATTCACAACAGAACCCAATCCAAGTGTTTTAACCTGAGATCACATATAGCCATGGAATCCCATATCTATTTCCACTTGAATAAATAGCAAGAATAATGCTTATAATCATTTCAGTGCAAGTAGTTACTGTAACAACAGTTTCTCTGCACAGAGTCTAAATTCACCTTCAAGCCTACTGTCTCCAGTAGTAATCCAGTTAACCAGGGTGCTGGCACTACAATCTGTGGGCTCAAACAGTGTTGCCAATATCTGATTCCTCATCCAGATTCTTCAAGAGGAGTTAGAATACTTGGCTGTTTGATTTCAGGCAACAAGCAATATGTTATTGACAACTCCTAGAGTAGAGAAACTTCTTAGAAGGGTGGTGTACTGAACTAGGAATTGGGTGAAATATTGCCTGACATATCTCATCCATTCTAAACAGCAATATGCAGTAATACACATATTTATTGCTCTGAGAGTTTGTTTGCAATATTCCTTCTTAAAAGCATACAAAATAATTCTTACAAGTAGTTTATTCCTAAGTTATGCGAAGCTCAACATAGCAAAGTGTTGTGGGACATGCTACTGACATTTCAGGTAATAGCAGGTCAGTTTTTTAATAATTTATGAAACATAGTTTTCTTTTGTAGAATAGACTGCACCTCCCTTCCTGGTCTACCACAACAAACTTTTGCATTCATTAAATTAATAAAGTGACCTAGAAGGGGAAGCATATGCAGGATGTCAGATTCATTTGTCTGTGGAACACATTTAATATCCTCTTGGTGAGATGTCCTGGTTATGTGCATTATGGGATGCAAGGTGGTCAGTTTGAGAATAAAGGTCCAAATACACTGCTGTCAGTGGTGAGGGTGATTTAGGGTTTCAGGTCAGAGTGAACAGCACAGCCTGGCCTGGCTGTTTCCTGATTGCTGCTCTGCAGCCTTTCTCCCTGCTGCCCTGTGCTGCTGAAACTCAGATCAGCAGAAAATGGGTTTATTGGGAACTTCACTGCTACATTGAGCCCAGGCACTTGCTGAAAGCCTGAAACCTTCAAAAGTTGCTGTTCTTTTCCTTGCCCTGCACATGAAGAGCGCAGTGCTGAACCACACTTTAGTTGCCAGCCATATTGACTGCAATTGATTGTACTATGGTATGGAAGGAGGAAAGAGCTGTTAAATAATGTGATAATATTATTGTGGATACTGTTGTTCTAGCAGGTGGTGCATTAACTTTTAGGTATAGAAATTGGTAGAGGGTTTAAGGTAAATATTAGGGATATTACACAGTAATTACACACTATGAATAGTGGCTGACAAGCACACCTGTGTTCTTGAAAATTTGTTAATTTTCTTTTTGAATTTGCCCAATAAGCTGAGCAAACTCTTGGGGATGCAACACATCTGAATGGATCTATTCAGTATTTCATGCAGAGAAAAACAAAGGAGCAGCTATATGAATTTCAGTCATTACAGCACACCACACTTACAATGCTGGCTTTTTACAACAGATTAAGCCAAATGTGCATATCAGTAACAATGCTCTCCTGATTTGTCTTTAGGCAGAGGGCAAATGTCATCCTTTCTTCTCTCATTTATTTTCATGCATGGATTTCTGCCTGTGAACATTGTCAAGGGCCTATGCCTTCTGCTGGAAGGAGACTGACAGTCTTGCAACTGCTGGCAGAGTGCACACCAAGTACATTCTCCCTTATTTCTAATCAGAAGCTCTCTACACAGGGTCATGGAAGGAAGCATCACCGTTGCACTGCATACACTTTCCTGCTGTACCAGATAATTCTTTCCAAATGCCACGCTCCAATTAATGCCTAATGAGTTGTGCCCTTCCCACAGTTATTGGAGGTGTCACCTGCTCTTGAAAGCTGATTCACATGGAGTGGTTTCACCCCTGCACTTGTACACACAGAAGGTCTCAGTAATACTTGACTCTACAACACAGAAAAAATAGAGTCATCAGCAGTGAGATTATCAAAAATCACTGCTCTGTGGTGATTTTGCATGACTCCTCCAAGTGATCTGAAGAAGCATTTGGCTGAAGATTTTTCTTTGAAATGCGGTGATGTTTGGCATTATCAGGGTTGACAGTTGTCCCAGGTTCCCTTCAGCTCTGTGTGGAATTGCAAGACCTGTACCTGTGTAATGTTAACTCTAGAAAACAGTTCTAGCAAAAGAAGCATCACATTTGTCATTACTTTAAGCCCTTCAGGCAAAATGAAAACTAACCATTAGATTGCCTGCAAGTTGTATGAGCTTGTAAATGTTTTGCTGAAAAAGAACTATTGTGTCAGGAAGACAAATCCTGTGTGATATAGCCTGGGCTTTGTTATATAAAAGCTCAGTTTATAAGGCTGCAGTTCCAATCCTGTTCTCTGAGATATCATACAATGTAGCACAGAGGAGACAAAGTACAGATTCAGACTCCTTTGGGCAAATCTTTCTAGCTTTTATAACATTCAATAATATTTGCCCATTTTTCTTGCTATTGCAGTATATAATTACCTCAGTGGTAAAGCAATTTTGGTTATTCAATAAGAACTATATAATGAAATAGTCTGTGTTTAATATTTTTATTTTCATTTGACATCTGTGCAAATTCAGAAGTTGAATTTAGCCAAAGAAGACTATTATCCGGCTATATATACCCAGAAGTTTGAAAGGTTAGCTATAGGATTCCTTTATTTTAAAAAGGTAATTTTTTTCAACCAGGGGTAACTATTTATCCAAGCTAAAACTGGCAAATGCAATGTTTCCAAAGCCCACTGGCCATCCAGAGAAATGTAGATATCATTACTGCCACCTATTGCTATAAGGAAAGAATTGGAGATGTTTTCATATTTGTATATTTTCATATGGGGATAAAATTGGAAAATAACAAGCTTGTTCTAGTTAAGGCATTTGTAAATAAACATGTTTGGTATCTTCTTTGACAGCTTTATGTTCAGAGCTATATAAAACTGGCTAGTACAAGTGTTAAGAAAATCCAACATTGTCATGGACACCTGGTAAAAAATAGTACTAAACTATTTTAGAAAGGAACTCCAGGCACCACACAGCTCAGCATCACTGTAGCTTATTCCTATGTAACTGGCACTGCAATCCCAAGCCTGGAGCCAGGTGTCCAGATATTCTTTAAATGTACATAGGGAAGTAGCTGGGAGTAGTTATGGGTTTTTTGTTTCTGCATTAAAACCCAGGAGTGGGAATTGCAAAGAAAAACAGAATAATCTAATGTCTCGTCTTCTCAGCTTATTTTCAGTTTTACTGAACTGTTTAAATTTCAAAATTACAGTGATGCACAGGATCATATAATGTAGCAACATTCATTTGAGCAGGAACAGAAAGCTCTGAAGATCTTTTGAGCAGGAACAGAAAGCTCTGAAGATCTTTTTATGAAAGGACAGTAAGTGGCAGCAACTGCTGCTGAGATCTAAGTGAGATGTAATATGTGAACAGGCAATCAGAGGTCTGGAGCAGTGAAAGTCTTTCATTCCCATTCATCTAAGAGTAAATAAAGTAAAGAACTCTGAGATTCTAACTGTCATCTTTTTTTAATACCATTGGACAGTTCTGGAAACTAGGAAACCTGTTGGTCAGGAGCAGAAAAATAAAAAGATAAATGAGTGGTAAGGTGTGGACGAAAAGAAGAAAAGATTAAGGCTATTTCTCAATCAAGTCCTCCTGGTAATGCCCTGCACAATTCTGCTCTGGAAGATGCCTCATTTCTGTGCCATCCTTACAGAAAAAAAAACATGTATGGAAAAATGAATCTCTTGGCTGTACAGTAGTTAATATATATTGACTTTTCCTTTTTCCAAAGCATCAATAAATTCAGCTAAAGAAAACCTCAATATGTATGCAGTCACTTCTTTTATGAACTGCATGCCTTGGACATTTGTATTATTTGTAAGTGTAAAAACAAACAGGAAGGAAATAAGGTCACTCTCTGTGAAAATCAAAATTTATTTATGTTTTATTCCATAACCAGGAGAAAACCCTTTATCATATATTATATGGCTCACTTCAGTGCTCTGATCCAGTGATGTCTCATGTGAACTCAATAATCCATAGCTGAAGCTTATATTTCCCAACTCCTTGCCCTTTTTATGGTTGTTGAGAATTGCTGTGCACCTAGTATTAATCTTAATGCCTATTTCTATGTAAGGAAAAAATATTGTCATTAGACACAAACTGCATGATTAAGAGAAACATTTAACTCAATATTTTAAGGTTTATCATATACAACAGTTGGATTGTTAGGACAAAAGAGAAAAATGTACTAGAAACAGAGTGGAAACAATATTGACTGAATCTGGTGTAATTCTTCCACTGACCTCAAGGGCCTTTGCCTCAATCCTCCTTCTTTTGCATCCTTATGAAAATTGCTGACACTAAATGAAGGGTAAATTCTGACCTATACAGAACTATTATAAGTGGAAATATTTTATATACTGATAATATTAAAAAGCTGTTTGGACTGTCAAAGAATAGCTGTCTCTGTGTTGGAAACACCTGAAATCTTTTGATAAGATGAGAAAATGTAGGCAAAAGCAAAAGCAAAAAAACCCAACAAAATTAAACATGGCAGAAACTGTCTGTGGTATGCATAAGTTTGCAGCAAAATTGAAAGGCTGACTAAAACAGATGGACAGTGCTACTTTTTCAATACTCACAGGTTTAAGGAAAAGCATAGTTCTTGTGTTTTGTATTATTATGGGTGTGTTTCAAAAAGGTGAAGGGTATACAGTGTCTGTATTTGCTGTAGCAGTGCTTTCCTTAATCAATTAGTTTGATCTTAGCTGGAGTAACTCTAGCTGGGAGTTCTGTTATTCACATCAATGGCTAAACCTTTGCTTAAGCCTCAGTAGCATTTTTATGGAATTATGTCTTGTAGTAATCAACTTGAGTTTAATTCTCTGTTGAATAAATAAAACACTGTTTGTTTAGCTTACTTTGGTTTTATGGAATATGAATACACATTCATGTTCCAAAAGCAAATAGATGAGATTTTTCAACCATGTAGATATCATTATTTGTCTCATCACACCTTACAGGTCTCTGCTGCTTACAAAGCAATCTGATCTATTTGTTCTTTATTCACAAAGAATTATTTTTTGTCCTTAGATATTTTCTTTTTTGACTGTTTCCTTACAGATCCTAAGAAATTATATAAACAAAAATACCTACATTATTTTAAATTACTGCACAGCACCTTTTGTCAATAATTTTTTGTAACCTTTTGTAACCTTTTTGTACTTAAAATTAGTTGCTATCAATGTGAAGTGATAGCCTATGAAGCAGCCATCAATTTTTTCTCTGGGCAATTCATGGTTCAATTCACCAGAGATACTTCTTTCTTTTACAGATGGATGTTTCAAGTCCAGTCAGTAAAAACAGACACAAAAAGTTATGAAGTCTTGATTGATCATATCACATGAAACTATTTTTGAGATTTTGAGATTGTAATGAATTTCAAGTTTTAGAGCAAGTGGCATCATCACATGTTTTCCATTCTTTTTTTAATGATTATTTAATCTAATAAGGGAGACAAAAGCATGACCTCTGGGAGGTTATTTATGGTCATTATGGTCAAATTCAGATTCTCCCCTTTTGATGTATACATACATACATGTATATATATATATCTATATATATCTATATATATATATTCCTGTAATTTTACCTGACACTGCACTGGCAACACAGGCATCTGGATTTGGTCATTCCTACTGAGATTTCTCAGAGTCCTCTTCATGTGTTATAATCCTCCTTCTTTTCCACTTACATAGATAATAAATATCGTGTTACACCTCTCCAGTGCTGAACTACAGAGCATTTCAATTTTAACCTCATTTTAAGATGAAGAATGGCTATTTATTCCTAGTATTTTCTTAATAAGCATTCAAGCCTCATGATAGAATTTAAGAGGTGAAAGCTCTCACTAGCTGCCAACTGCCATGGACTATATCAAAGACTCACTAAATTCCACATATATATTTCTCTCACTGGTTTCTTCAATCTTTCATGAACTTTCTTGCAGTTAAAAAGAGGGGAAGTAAGACAGTGCTTGAACTTGGATACATTATTTTTCACAGATTCAGATTAATTCATGGTGGAAGGGACCTCCAGATCTTCCCACAGCAGGGTCAGCCTTCAGATCAGAACAGGTTATTTGGGATTTATCCAGGCAGATCTTGAAAACCAACAAGGATGAAGACTGCATGACCTCTCCACCTCTTGATTTAGAAAACTTCCTTCTACTTCCCTTAATAACATCAGAAAGAAACTGATGGAGAAGGTAATTAAAACTGCAGATCCTTGAACCTAATTCTTCTACCCATTGTGAGCCTTGGCAGGGAGGGCACTCTGACTGGCACATGCAGTGAACAGGAGCTGAGCCATGTGCATGGCTCTACTCCATGCAGAGAGAAAATCTTCCAGCACATGGGATGCACACACAGGCTAGATATGATAGAAGATACCAATTGTATCTTCTATATTAGTATTAATTCTTATATATAGTACTAATTGTTCTTTCCTACTTGGAAATTATGTGCAGCATTTCCTTACTCAGCTTTCATCCTTCAGGCAGCTTTATTTTTATATTCTTAGCTCAGGCAATTGAAGAAATCTAGAAATTATTTCACAGGCAATATCAAGAAGTGTCAATTAAATTGTGGGATTTTTCTCTTTTTTTCTCAATTGTTTGCACCTTTGAGTTTCTTGAGCCAGTTTTTATGTCAGTTGTGCTTTGTCCTTTCACTGAGCAAAAGACTTTGAAGGTTTCTCTGCTCTAATTTCTATGTAGCTCTGATATTTCTGCATACAAAAAGAGTTAGAGTGGTAATGGTAGAGACTGACAAAGTCATATTTGTGAATTCAGTGTCAAAGATGCTTCCATAGTTCTGCTGGTCATTGTTAGATGAATGGTCAGAGAGACACCCAGGACATGTCTGATTCCAAACCATGGTGTGATCCATGCAAAATCTTTCAATTTCTCCTATGAGCTGGTTCAAAGTGCTTTGGATTTTGAAATGAGTGTTTCAATTAATTCTCTAAACTAGGGATGTGTATAACAAGAAAACCCTGAAGTTAAGTTGTTGCATTTCACACCCTGCTGTTTAAACATCTTGCTAATAGGAATTTTTCTTCAGAAAACTTGATGTGCAATCTTTCACTTAGTATGTTTGAATTTAAACTGCTTAACTAAAGAGGATTTATCTTTAAAAAAACCCCAAAAAACAGTGACTTAGTGAATATAATTAGAGTATTTTTCTAGGAGAACTAAATAAAAAAGACTCCAGAAGCCCTCAGTTCTGAATACACCCAGTAACTTGCAACACACTTCTCCAGGCGTGTGACCCCAAAACAGCAGGTCTCACCTTGTTTACCTTCTGCCTTAAGACAGCACACGACCTTTCCTTGCTGTAAAAGCAGTTTAAAATAGCCTGCTGGAAGTCTGAGGCAGGGTTATGAGTTCTTGAGGATGCCTCAGGGGCTGAGGGGTTGCTCTGCTGTGTGCAAGGCAATGCACCCTGTGGTGCCTGCCCCCAGCTGCCTCCTGCCTCTGAGCAAAATGAGCAAAGCCAGCAGTGGGAACATGCCTTAGGTGGAAAAGGCTTTTTGGTTTGTGAACATCTGTATCAAGTAGCAGCCACTGCCTGAATTAGTCATGGAAAGATAAGCACAGATCTAATTTTGCCACTCAACTTTCTGAATGTTACAGACACAAATTGAATGAAGAAAGTATTTGATGATACATACAGTTGTCAAGTGGATTTGTCAATGTCTTTTCTGGTGGCTATAAAAATGTATAATCTGTTTAATGGTGCAATATCATAGCAGATATTCAAATTGTTTGAACTGATCTTCTTTAAAAAAAAAAAAAGATAGAAAGATATTTGAGATGTGTGAAATTCAGCCTAAGGGTCTAAACTGCTGCTCAAGGTAAGTCAGATGCCTCTGCCACTCTGGCAATGCTTCACCCAGAACAAACAGTTTCCAAACTGCATGAAGTGCCAGCTGCAGTGACAAGGCAGTGCCACCCAGCACTGCCACATCTTGCTCACCCAGCCACAGGGTCAAACCAGGGCCCAACCCAACCAGCAAAGCAGAGAGGTGAATTTTCCCTGAACAGATCCACTCCAATGGCAATAATTCTGGACCAAGAAAGAGGGTTAGAATGCCTGGCAGTGGTGGGGAAAAGTTGTTTCCATCCCTCCTCACAGCAGCATGAATTTAGGTCAACAGAAAATAACCCTGAAACTCTCTAGGGCAGCATTGTGCCAAGAATGGCAGAGTTGAGCTGATGCTTCAGCCTGTCCTAATCTGCACCTTCCCTTTTCCCTGCTCCTTTCCCCTGCATGGCACTTGGTTACAGACAGCCAAGTGGGGATTTGGGAGTGAAAGCAGAGCTGCTGGACATACTCAACTAGCACAAGACAGATCACAGAACTCTGCTGTATGTGAGTGACCATGCATGGCAGATTAGCAGGGGCTGGCAGACAGGGTAACCCACCTATGTTTCCAATTAAATGATTTCTGTCAAGTGTGGAGTCCCTGAAGCAACCAGGTACCTTCTAGATTCAAATCTGCCTTCTCATTTTTACTGCTGCTATAAAGAATAAAGCACATGATCTTGAAAACCAGACCCATGTCAATGCTAACCATATGAAAAAACCCCACAGCAAATGGAAACCCAGAGAGCCTCTTTAGTATGCATGTTTTCTCAGGGCAGCAAAAATATGTAGATAAAAATCATTTGCCTCTATGTATTATATGGTTTTCATTGGGTTTGTAACGATTTAAGTGACTTAGTCTTCCTACCCAAGTGGGGAAAACTAAAATTGCAGATTTCTTTTGGGTACAAAATGTAATGTTTTCCTCTCCTTATTTTTCAGGGACATCAAACCTGACAACATACTACTGGATGAACATGGTGAGTATTTCTTTCTCTCAGAATCTCTAATACCTGACATCTCAGTGGCATGCTCATGGCATGTTTTGTAAATCTACCTCTAATGTTGAATTCTACCTAAGTTCAGGCTTTCTCAGAAAGCTCTCCGAGAACAAACACCTTGTTGATTCTGTAGTTCTCCCTCCTATTGCCAAGGAAATGTCTGCATCAGAAATTTTCAAGGTCTGAATACAAAGGAATTTAATATGAATTGAGATCAGCAGGGACACTCGATAAAAAGAAGTTAGTATTTTATTAACAGGATTCTATGAATCACCATAACCCCTTTTTAGGTGCTTACCAAGAGAACAGTACCAAGCACTTAATTTTCTCTTTTAGAACTTCTGAAGGGCTAAGAAATTCCACACAGCAAATTATTTTTCATGTAGATATCTAAAATAAATTTTCTAAAATCTAGATCGAGATTTTGGAAATTTGACTGCAGAGTTTGTATCCCTACATGTAGTTCTGACTTAAATAGGAGTAGAGAAATAAACAGCTTTGAACTTTTACTACCAACTCCATGTTCTTGTAGATAAAAGACATGAGAGAAAAGCAGCTGATTTCTTTAAACCTAAATTTTAAACATATATTCTCTCCAAGAAGTATTTAGCTAAAATGTCATGTATCTTCTTGCAACAGTTTATAGGAAAACATGAGAAATATAAGTAAAGAGGGCATTAACCCTGTATTAGTTAGAACAGAAATACGTAGAGGAAAAAGCCTAATAGGAAAAAGGAGCAAGTACTGTGGGAAAGTCTTGTGCTTTGTTTACTTCCAAAATTGAATAAAAGCAGATAATCTCTGAGCAACTATAATATTGAAATTGTGCCAATGATGGCATTATGTTTCAAAATCCATTGCAGAGCTGCTAGGTATACAAGTTAAAGTTGATTAAAGAGGTAATATTCTGCATAGATGGGGTTTGTTCCTGGGAACATGGAAGCTAATAAAGCTAATTACTACTGGAGTTTTAAACTATCTAGAACTTCAGTAATTTAATGCTTCAGATCCATAAGTGCTAATGTTCCCAGGACTCTAGTATCAGCAAACAAGCATGAAATAGAAATATCTTGCCTTTAAGTCCTGGTGAATTAAAGATGTCAACAGCAACAGAAAATGAGTATGTTAAATCTCTGATTGACACCTTTGAAGCACAGTCACCTTTATTTCTCCTTGTCCCTCATCAAGGTCAATTAGTGCACAAAACCAGCCTCCTGTGAGAGCTCTCCTTTGGAGACCCAGGCATCACAAAGAAGAACTTACACCAGAGTGAGCACTACAATGCAAAAGAAAGGGGAATTTTGGGATTATAAACTATTCAGTAACAAAGTTATCTGTAGGCAACTTGGAAATTTTGGGAGGGACAGTCTCTTTTCTGCAAAGCAGCAGAATACTGCTCCCTCACAGCACACCTGCAGACAAGTGTAGAACAGATTATGAGACATAGGGAAGGGAGCTGTGGCTGAGCCTCATCCCTTCTGGGAGCAGCTGTGTGAGACAGGTGAACAGCACTGAAGGAAAAGAAGCACAGAATGCTGATGTGTATTGACCAGCCACAAAAGAGGAAAAGGGCACACAGGGATTGTGCATGTGTGGGAAACAGGGTATAAATGTTGTACTGGGGAATAATAAAGTGCTGATGCTTGAAACCACGCCTGGTGTCAGCCAGGTGTCCATCATCCACTGGTGCCCTGTGTGAGGAACAGACAAGTGGTGAAACAGCAGACTCCTCCAGACAAGCACACAAACCTTGGTCAGCAGAAGTTGCCAATCCATGGATTCAAACAGGCTCAAAGACCTGCCATGTGTTTGGGGGAAGGAATTCTCTGAAGCCTGTAAAAGGTCATTACTCTGTAACTCACTAAATGTGGTGATATCAGTCGGACAAGTGTCTGTCCCATGGGAATTGCCTCAGGCTTGCCTTACAGAAGTGATGTCCTTGTGCAAGAAGAAAGCTGATCTTGAAGACCCTAACAGCTCTAATTAAGCTGCAGCATAGTAACATGATTTTAACAAAATCATCAGATTTCACTTAATGGAAAAATGTGCTGAATATATGCACCATAAATAAATTTGGCTGCAGAGTAAGCATAACAAATCACCTAATATGAGTCTAACCAGGTGTACAGGAAGGAACTTTAATTTTAGCCTGTGGCCTCTGAGATGGCACAACAGTTTCCCATACACTTGACTTTACCCCTAGGTCTTTCTTACATTTCATTAAACAAACTATGCTTGCACAAAATATCATGTAATTGGATATGCATGACATTTCTGACTGAGACTTTGTCTTGGTGACTTGGATTTCTTTGGCCTCCCTGAAGAAACCTATTCTGGCTGAAGTCAAAATTCACTGTTACACTATTCACATCACCTTACATCTTCAAGCAGTTAAATTGGCTAACTTTCATAACATAAACCAAGAATACATATTATAGATATTTGCACTCAGTAAAACTTATTTCACTGTAATTTATCTGTATGGCTTGGGGAACATACCTCAGGAATAGAGAAGTAATGAAAACAGAAGATTTTTCTTAAAAGTAATCAACTTAACTTACAAATTAGAAAAAACAACAACACAAAAAACATAATACAACATATTCAAAACCATTCTGACAGAAAAGCCTGAATTTTTCCATATGCCTTTCATCAAAGTCACATCTCAACACTGCTGGTCACATGTTCTGATGCATCAGTGGAAATAAATGTTTGATGATCCTGAAAATCATAGTGGTACATGAGAATGGGATAACCAGCCATTAAAAACAGTGTTCAGCCCCTATCAGAGGATGACTGCAGGGTCTCCTGGAGAGAATACACATTCTATCCATGAGGAGACAAAGTAGGGACAGTTTCAGGGCTCATTCTCTGAACCAGAATCAGACCCTCTAAGAAAATTAATTCAATAAATAAAGGTCCTTTTTAAATATTTCTTTCTCAGCTTTCCCAGAAAGCTCTTCCTCTTATGACTAGCACTAATCTCTAAATTTAGTCACAATTCTTCATTCTGCAAACAAATATCTGAAACAGAATTATTCCAGTGACAGCTGAAGGGACTACCTGGTGCTTTAGGAGAACTATTTCAATTGTACTATACAGAGAAAAGCATTTTAGAATTCTCTCAATGACAGAATTCTGGTTCTTCTATTCCTTTCATTTTAATGGTTTAGACAAAATAACTGAAGTGACAGCATTTAGATCTGGAATCTATTAAGTCTGGTCCATGTTGCATTTTTTTCTAAATATTAAAGAAATAAAAGATATCTTTAAAAGTTTGCATGATCTATTAACTAAGATGTCAGAGATATAGAATTTCTTAAATGCAGAAAAAACAAGCAGTGGCAAACAGATCAGTAAATTGATTTCTTGACAATGAGCAATCTTGGCATTAAAGCCAAAAATCAGATGAAAAAAACCTACCCAAAAATAAATTACTGGAATCTCAACATTAACTTCTGAATACCAGAACTGGCAATATTTTTGCTGTATACTGATGTCTGTGAGACAATTTGCAGGGACTTTATCTTGTTTAATCCTCCAATGCTGATTCATAATACAAAAGGTTCCAGTGTAATTTATCTGTCTGAAGCTGTCCAGATTTTGAAAGCGTATCTGAAACCTTCATATGCCTACATACCAACAGCCAAACTTTTTGATGTGCACAGCCTTGCTGAACACATCTACAGCCATGCAATTTCTCCCAATCTCCCTAGTGATGAGTGTCAGACTGCCAAGTCATGCCAAGTTCAGTGGGTACAAATTTAGGCTCTCATACATAGTACAGATGAACCCAGATAAGATTTTTGAATTCTTCATAGGGTTTGGCTTTCTGAAAGCAAATCAGATTTGACTGTACTTCAGAATGTTACTGTTCTGAGATTTACAATCAGCTCTGGTGCTGCTGAGTTGATGGCATTAACTCCAGTACAATATTTCTTCACTCTGACATCACATTCACCCTTTGGTTTCAGACTCTGAGAAATTCAATGAGGTTTCAAGTCATGTACATTTTCCTCTGCTGAATGTTAGTCAGCTAGCCCCAGCCAACTTTCAGGACTTGTTCTAATTGTCATTACGACTTGCTCAAAAATTAATCCAAACACAGATCATCTACTGTTTACCTCAGATGCTGCAATTTCAGGTCGTGCTGAAAAGTGAGACATAAAAGTCACATTGCATAAAGCTTTCCAAAGTCATACTCTGTTCTGTGGGTAGTTAAAGCCTTAACTGGAAGCTGACTGAAGGAATTTAAATTTGAAACAATTTCCACTGAGATATTTTCTTCTTCAAATATATGTGTTGGTGTATGTGAAATCTGCAGTCTGGGATGGTTTGAAAAAGCCACTCTGCAGAAAGGCAAAGGAATGTGGTCATTTGCTTTTTCTTCCCTTCTCTCTACCATCATCTTATTATACATGGGGTCATGCAGCTCCAAGGATTAAGCAATGAGCTCTTTCCCTGGACTAACTTGAATTTAATTAGGTCACCTGGATCTGTTGTGCACTGCTCTGTTTCACTGTTCATAAGAGCTAAATCCAAGAGACACAAAAATTCTGCTTAGTTCTCAATATTATACTAAGATACAGACTTGGTATGGATAAATTTCAATAAACAAGACATTTTTGCAATGGGCAGTCATTCTGACACTCTGATGGAGCATCACTTACAATGCTGTCATTTAATTAGCAGAATTTATATATATTTATATTTATATTTATATTTATATTTATATTTATATTTATATTTATATTTATATTTATATTTATATTTATATTTATATTTATATTTATATTCTGTCAAAAAAATAGAAAGCATTAAGCTACTAAGATCCTTGCAACATTTCTTTCTACAGTGTACACAGAACTGCTTTAAACTGCTGCCATGAGGTGGCTTTATGTTTTTCAGTTATCATTCTCAAGAAGCCTTCTGCCACAGTGTTTTATGATGGCAGTGATAAACTGCAAATATGCTGCACTCCAGCCACCAGGGAGTAGGAATACCACCTTGGAATTGTTATGTCAAGCTGGGCTGTGAATACTAATTCTTGTTATGGCAGCCTAACACTTCCCACATCTTATAAAGGCATGGCTTTCACTGGCTCACAGTTTTTCTCTGCCATGTGTAGTGGACTTCCTGGCCTGGGCATCTTAGGATAAAAGTGTCAATAAAATGCAGGCAGGATTTTTTGAAAAAATTGCAGAAAGCAGGCAAACCATTTCATTGAAAACTTCTACTGTGTCTCCCATTTGGAGAAACAGCTTTAAGTTTAGCAGTGGGAAGTACCTTCTTCCTTTCCCCCTTCAAAATCAGCTCAGATTAGGGTCCTCTGAGAATTTCAGTTCACACATGCATAGCTGAACAATTAGAGTTTGGCTGATATATTTCCTGTGGACTTTGAGCAGGATCTAGGTTAGATTGTGGAGCAGTATGGCATTTTGTTGAGACTGCTCTTTCTCCATCAGGGACCAGGGTAAAATACATCACTCATTTGTTGCACTCCTTTCATCTTTGGCAACAAACATGATTAAAAACCTCCCTTGCTTAACAACTCATCATGCCCAAGCCCTGATCCATTCTGTGGATTGAATGAGATTGAGACCTTGATAAAAATAAAACCACACAGATTTATCATTCAGGAGTCTAGTTCAACACATGATATATTAATCCTGATCTGAGTGTAGAGTTAAGATGGGGAAGGGAGTACTTATCCCTGTCATCCCTGATATTGCCAGACGTGATCACACACATCACAACACTAGTCCTTGGGCAAAGATGCAAAATCTAACAGAAGACTTGTCAAATGAAAACTCTACATATTTTCAAGCTGGATTTCTATTCAGTTTATGTGCCTACAACAAACCAGGATTAACAAGTATTACTTCACAGTGGTGGAGCAATTGAACCTATGCTAATCATAAATTACCCCAGGAAAAAGTAATGGAATGCTTGGGCCATTCAGCTTCATTAGTGCAGTTTAAATCACTGTGCTCCCAAATTAGTTTTTCTAGTTAAGAGTAACATCTAATATTAAGTTTTCATTAATGTTACATATCTTTCCAATTGTGTTTCTATTATCACTGAAATGTTAGATAAAGTGAGGAATATTTGTATGATGCTGCTATTTTAACTTCTGTTTTTCCTTTGTGTAATTGCAGGACACGTTCATATCACTGACTTTAACGTAGCAACCATAGTGAAAGGCTCAGAAAAAGCTTCTTCTATGGCTGGCACAAAACCCTATATGGGTAAGTTTTCAAGGCATTAAAAAATGAAAGAAAAGTTACACATTAAGGCTGAGTAATGGTATGGCAAAAGGATTTTAAGTTGTAAAAGCATAAAGTAGATGTGATCAACTTTTTTGACAGTACATACTTGTGTCAGCAGTGGAAATCTTCAGAGATGGAGGATATTATCTGGATGTTATTTTATATAGGAGCTTGATCTCTACACTCTAGTCAGGTTCTGTTTGGTTTTATCAATTAAAATTCAGGAAAAATTCAGCTGTGTTACTTTCTGTAAATTCCCACATCTTGAGGTAAGATATCAATATGTTATATCAAATATCATATCAAATATTATATATTTGCACAACAATATATCTGCTTAGGTGAAGCACAGCACAGGCATGGGATACTGAGCATTAGGAGGTCAAGGGAAAGATGGGAGACAGGGAAAATATTTTACCTTTTGACACTAATGGATGTGGTCTAAGTTCCCCTCAACTCACATAGTTGTTCCACTCCTGAAGCCTCCTCCCCTCTCATCAGATCTCCACCATATTCATTAGCCACACAAGAAAAAACAGTACCAAAACAATTGTCTCCTTTCCTTTATGAAGGCTATCACACCATCCACCAGCTCTTCACTGCACCTTCCTCACCTCTTGGAAATTCAAAGATGCTGCAAAAGCCCTTGCATTTATTTGGAGCTGTAAGAAGACAGCAAAAATCACCTTCAAGCATGGTACTTGCTGAGTACCAGAACCAAGGAAACTTAGCAGTTTCTCTATGACATGACTTGTGATTTTCACAATGATGACAGTATGAGATGTGATGAAAGCTTTTTTCCCCTTTTGAAAGTTTATAAACTCTTACTCTCATGTGGATCCTGTTATGTTTAATCAGATATGGGGGACTCTCCAGCCTTTCCTTCAGCAGAGGCACTTATAGGATTTCTCATTTCTTCCTATGGCAAATTTAAGGAAATAGACAGAAAAAATGTTATCTCTAAAGCTTCAATACCTCTTTGAAATCTGATTGAAATAGGCTGAGAAATTGCTAGGGAGTTATTTGTCCTCAAGCAGCATGACCGAATAAAAATGGTTTCTAGGAAAAAAACAGAATGAATTGATATTGTGTTGTAAAAATGCCCTAGCTGTTCTGATTAAGATGCCTATCTTGTAATGCTAAGCATGGTGTGAGTCAGCTCCTGCAGCCTTTGCTTAATCCCACTTCACATTAGCCCCAAATATTTCAGCCTGAAATATTCCCTATTTCCCCATTTATTAAATGTTTAGGCAGAATGCATTATACCTGAACCTGAATGTTTCTCTAGAAACCCTGCCAGTTTCCAGACCATTCAGACAAGTGAAATACCCACCACACACACAGGAACAAAGCAGTATATGTGAAAAGAACAAGGCCAACAGCCTGGCAAGGCAGGATACTTCCAGCTGTTTCTGCAGCTTTTCCTGCCAAAGCCAGTGACCTGAAATGCTGAAATGAGATCAACTTCTTAGAGTTTAGGGGTCCTCTGAGTTTGTCCTGTGCTGTTCAGGTGGCTGGGACTGTGGAAGGCAATGTGCACCTTTTGCTGACTTGGGAAACCTCTGTGTCACCTGTGCCTGACTTTACTTTCACAAACTCACTGCTCAAACCTTTTACAGCACCTGAGGTTGAGGGTGTGGTCAAGGCTTTATTGCAGGAATAGCTCTTTGTAAACTCATATGGTTTCAGGCTGTCATCTTCCCCTGCAAGCAATGCAAACTGTCCTTTGAGACCAGGCTGGTTTTGGCAGGCACAGCTGCTGCCAGCAAATGACCACAAGCACTTGTGGAGGATCCCCTCCATCCTGCATTGGGATGTGGAGCAGGAAAGCCAGAGCAGGGCAGGAATGGTCCCTGGCTGCAGGAATGGTACCTGCTGCAGGTGCTGGTCTGCTCAGCTGCCACTCTTTCTTCCTGCAGAAGGATATTTCTTTGGCCTCTTGTGAGAAAGTGTGTGTTTGCCTGACTGCAAGTATCTGTGTAAGGCTTTGATACTTTTAACATTGTTCCATCTTTATGAGTAAAAAAAAAAAAAAACAAACCAAAAATTGTCTTCTTAAATTGCCCCCTCATGAACAAATCTGTAAGAAATATCTGTGTGTCTGTGCACCCATCTGCAGTGATAGTCCTCTACCCTGAAAGAGTGCTCAGCTACAAACCCAAAAGTTAAACAGTAAAACACATTTAGAAAACATGACAGGTGTCACCTTTCTTTTTTATGTGTTTTTTTTTATTGGTGTGGTTTTGTAGCTGTTGCTTATTTTTGTTTTGGTTTTTTGGGAGCTTTTGGTTTAAGTGATAGGAGGGTTTGGGGGGACTAGCAGAGTCTGATGTTTTTCTCAGCAGAGACTGAAAATATTTAGACGATGCACTGTGACTTTACCTCAAATCAAACCAATAAAATACATTTTATTACACAAATACACCCACCTGACAGAAATCCAAAGTCAATAAAATCAGTCATAAATTATGTGAAAGGTTTCAGCTACCCCATTCCTATCTCACAGCTTGTTATCTCAGGTTTTCACAGCTCCTTTCATAGGCTGCTCTCATGGTGAAGAATTACATTATCAGAGGATTGTGGATTTACACTGGTCCACCGAACTTCTAAATGTATGAGTCATCCATATTTATTAATTAATACTGTGTAGGTGTATTATTGAACTCAAAGGAAAGCAGTGGATGTCCTGATATAAACCTTTCACATAGAAAAAATTAGCCTATTTTAATTTGTTCCTCAGAGGCTTAAAATACAGCAGGGAAAATTTTGAGTTGAGTTTTCAAAAGTGGTCAATCTTTGGTCTTTCTTGCACTCATATTAAACAGTGCTCTGAAATTAAATACTGTTTTGCAGCTCATTGCATTTTGAATGCAGCTAAGGCTTGTTTAGGTTTTTAAAAATCCTGCTTTTACCCTACAGGGGCTTTGACTGCAGAGTTTCTCTGGTCATGTCATTACCTGACCTTTTGATCCCAGGGAAATCTCATGGTGTCAGCATGACAAGAGAGGCTTCTGTTTGCTCTGATAAGCAAGAACTAAGAGTGGCTGTGTGAGACTTTGAGGTGCTGAAATAAACACTCCCCACACTGATGGGATTTTCAGCTCGTGCTAGGAGCTACATGGCTGAAGGGATTAAACACTGAGCTGTGAGCAGGCATTCAGGCTTTGGTTTGGTATTCTGTGGAACCAAAGAGTAGGAACATAAGCAGCTGAGGAACCTCAGGAGATCAAGAAAGAAGTTATTACCTCCAGCTGCTCTTCACCTCGTTGTGGTCTCTGACCTGCTACCATCCTTCAAGATCTTTCAGTAAAATTACTGATATAATAATTTCTTTGACTATTTCAGTTAATAAATACCCCACTCCGAGTTCAAGAGGCATTTTGGTTTGGGCTTTTTATTTGTTGATTTGTTTGTTTATTTATTTATTACCTGTCTGAAAGGGCCAGGTGTGCTGTGGAGCTCTGCAGGCAGATCTGGGGGGAGCAGAAGCTCCAGCAGGGCCCTTCTGCCCCCTGGATAACTCCTGGATTTTGGTCAGGCCAACCCCCCCAGGTGTTTACATGCACAAACTGATGCCAAGATATTTTCTAACCTGATGGGAGTATGTGGTGCAGGAGCATGGAACAGTCCTGGTGTGTCAGGTACAATCTGTCCTGAAAATCCCCAGTTATGCAGACCTGCTAATTTCAGTACTGGGCAGAACAGCTGCTGTCTATACACTGGGACAATCTTCCAAATAGATATTTTTGGACAAAACCTCTTCTAAAAATTGCTAGAAAAACTGGCCCTGCAGCCACTGTGAGCTTTTCTATGGAGTAACAAAGGTGGTTGTGTACAATTTCCTGTTCAATAAGGGAGACCACGACATGCTCATTGCTGCTGGGCTTTCTTTCAATTGGGGCAGCAACTCGAGGTTATTCAAATCTCTGAGGCTGATCCAGATGTTCAGCCACTAAGGGCTTCTCTGTGCAAGGTCAAGAAGTGAGTTCTGTTCAGTGGTTGAGTAAAGCAGAGGGTTGTATGAGGATAGCATGCTGAATAAGGGCAGGAGAGGTTATATGGCCATATGGAAAACTAATAAGGCATTCTAAATGCCATGTCTGTTTTCAGGTAATGGTATCTAAATTATTTACTTTGATTGAATAATTGCATTAAATATGAGTATTAAAACTATTGAGGTGTATAATGTGAATAATGGTGCAAAATCAGTTACATGGCTATAACAAGTATAAACCTCATGCCAGAAAATTGCCATCCCAGTGTGCCCAGACTTTAAGCAGCATTTTGCTTTATAAAATAGAAGTTAGCAGCTGGCTATTCTAAAGCTCTGAGTCAGAAGGCTGACCATTATAATTTAGACCTTTTTAGGACACAAGAAAGTAAACACTAGGAGGTAAATTGACAGTTTACCAAATCCACATTTATATTCAGGGAGAAGAAAGCTGTTTTCTTCTATTTTGTTCTTGAAACAGCTTCTACTCTGGATAGATCACTGGTCATTATTCTAGTTTGTTTTCTGTTTTCTATTTAAACCATGATCCAAAAAAATTACTGACTCCTGAATTTACTTCTCAGGGGAAAGTGAAAATTAATATTTTTTCATCACAGTGCTACGAAAGCAATTAGCATTTCACTTAAACATCTCAGTCCAAGGTTCTTGGAATATTATTCCAAAAATCAAGTTAATTTTTTATTCAGCTCAATCTGTCATGCCTTAAACCTGATTCAGCACGGTGAAACTATAAATGTGTTCTATACATCATCATTCACACATTTAAAATTTGCAAACATCTAACCTTATAACAGCTTGTCTTGTGTTAATCAATCAAAATATTGCTTATGCTGTATGTATTGTATATATGCGTATATACCAATTTATTCCCAGGATCAGGGACTAATATGTGGAAGGAGAATGATACCTGCCTGTGTGATATAATGCTGAATCTCAGTTAATGACACTGGAATGCATTTTCTAATCTGAAATTTGGGCATTGCAATAAAACCCACACCACTGAAGTATTTGCAGCACGTTTTGCTGCAATGTCTTCAGCAGAGTGTGTTGCTTTGCAACCCCCCCTAGTAAACCACAAACCTCTGATTCCTCTGACTGACATGTAGTGTCTCTGCTGAGATGCAAACAGACATCAGAGAGCTGTTGATAGACAGCTGCAGGAGCAATGTCAGGGATTTCATTCTTAAGAAATGTTTTGGGCATACCCACCTGAACTGGATCATTTAAAAAAAAAAAAAAAAAAAAAAAAACGGAGGAAAAAAAGACAAAAACACTAGGGTTTTCTTGGTTGCTCATTTTCAGTTTCTCATATTGAAACACTGGCACTGGACACTGTGCAGGAACTGATGATGTCATTGGCAACATTTAGCTTTTCATGGAGAGTCAGCTCCTTACAATAATCCATCTTGCAAGACTGACTTGCAAGTTATTGCTTGAATAAACTGATTAGTTAGTACATAGATGCTCCATCAGAAATAATAGCAGTTATTCTGTTTGCCAACCATACCAAGAGACAGACCTCAAATTGATCATTTTATCACAGACAGCATTTCAAACTCACCTTTGAGCAACAAATTAAAAATAGTCTGAATTCCAGAGCACTTAAAATTTATAAAGTTGTGATACCAATGAATACTCAGCAGATTTTCTGAAACTCTACTTAAAACATTTTATTCTTTGTACAAAATGGACTTTTACAATAGGAAAAAATAGTGAAAATTCTGTTTAGCATTATTTGCATTTACATTGATGTTCTCTTTTATTTCAAGCTCATGAATCATGTTGTTAGATATTAATGTCTTTCCACAAATAGAGGTAGATAATTACCAACCAGCTACATAAAATTTCCTTCTGTATAACTTTATTTTTGTTACAGATCTCTATAAAATATGTATACAAGATGAGATGCATCATCTCATACAAAATTCACATTGCAGATCATATGATTGGTATGAAAATTCCAGTGGATTGTTATATACATTAATAAATTTGTCAGAAATTACTGCCTTTTGCACAAACCTACAGAGCAGGGTTAAGGATATCCCAGTATGCCATTGCTTCTGGGATAGATAAAGACCCACTAGATTTGCTTTCACATTCAATTTGTTCATATGCTGTCCTCTAGTATGGTTTTGTTTTAGAGAGAAATAACCATTTATTTACTTCCTACAGTGTGCAGTAGTATGGCATTATTAAAAAGGTACAATGCAAAAGAAATAAATATCTGGACAGGATTTATTTTAATTTATTAGTTGGAAAAAAGTATTGACCGGAAGCTTGTACTGGGGACAAACAAGAAATGCACTGTAGCACAAAATACAGTACAAATGTGGATTCATTTATATAACTTTTCAAGAAAGTAAATCAGGTAAGCAATAACATAATGAAAGTGTATTATTAAGAGAAAAATATAAATGCAGGAAAGAAACAATAGAAGGATTTTGAGCTTGGCTAATTGCCAAAGTTAGTATGTGGGATTACTCATTACTATATAAGACAAAGAGACATTTCTATTTTATTTGCTCTGTTAAAGCTAGTACAGATGTCCCATGTTGGAATGGCATTGGTATTTAAAGGTTATTTCTTTGTCATTTCCAAAAAGTTGCCTGAAAGGTGTCAGATAACACTTTGAGAAACATGGAAAGCAATAACCCACACAAAAAGACTGCATTGCCTCTGAGTTCCAGACTTCTAAAAGTTTCTGATACTTTGGCTGATAGGTTTTCCAGGAGCTGAGCATCTGAGCACAGGTAAAGAGCCAATGCAGTTCATGATGACTGCCAAGAGGAAGAAGCTGCAAAGATCCTACTGAGTCTTTCTGGCCCCTGTCACCCCACTCAGATGTGCTGAGAGGAGCTTGCTGCTTCAGTAGGATCACAGGATTGTGGGGTGCCTTGTGGTGCCCCCAGGAACCTCCACTCCACCCCTGCTCAAAGCAGGTGAGCAGCAAGGCTGGAGCAGGTTCCTGATGTTGAGTCATTCTTCAGGCAGCTCCAGGAATATGCAGTTCTCCATCACATCAAAGAAATTGGGTCAGGGAGAGGTGTGAGGACCTGTGGGATCTACCAGTTGCAACACTTCTCTTTGAATTCACTCTTGCTGCTAGACTTGCTATTGCTTGATTTATCTTCACTGTTTAAAAGCTGAGCTTCTGCTGCTCAAGCATCCACTGCCTTTCCCCTAAGTGCATGTGATTGTAACTACAGCTCTTGGCCAAAACAAACTGCAAGATCAAACCCAATATTAAACCCATTTATTTTCCTGAAAAAGCCTTTGTTCAGTGGGAACTGCTAAAGAAGAAAGATATGAAACTGTTGTTCTTGCAGGTACTCACTCTTGTTCACACAAACTCTTGAAGGCAGAATACTTCTGCCTATGTAGATGCATGGGGGTAAAAGACGAATTATTCTCATCCTAAATCTGTGATGGAAAGAGAGGATATGTTCACAAGGGTTGCACACAGCACAGCTGTTGCCCTTGCTCCAAGCTGGTAAGCTCAAATCTGATCATCCTTTGGAAGAATCTACCCAGAGCAGGCTGCAGGATGGCTGCCCAAGATGACCCTGGGATCAAATTCAAATTTTAAAAGATTACAGGTAGTCTATTTAAGTAACAATGTTAAAGAAAATCAATGCAGAATTTCATCTTTCCTTTCAGAGTTTTTATTTGCTTTTACCCTAACCAATTTGCACTCTGAATTTGTTCTCCAGGCATAGGTTTTTATTTCAGCAAAACACAATAATATGTCCTATATTTCATAGCTCTAATTCTTCAGAGCTTGGCTAATTCCATGACTTGGAGGGTCTGCTGTCTTTCTGTAAGATCATGCTCTGTTTCTGAATGAGCAGGCAAACTCCAGAAGTCTGCACACAGCCTGGAGCCCTTCATCAGCACCTAATGTCTCTGTTCAAAGAGACTTTTAGACACTTTAAGCACAAGCTTAGTGTGAAATGGGTATTTAACAGCCCTGTCAAACTAGAGAAAGGTCTTTTGGCTTCAACTTGGTTGAGATTTCACCCTGAGAAAAAAACCCTGTATATGGGACTCTGCAAATCAAATTGCACCTTCTGCCAGTCCCCCCCTCATGGGAAGAGAGTGTTTGCAACTGCTTCACTGGAGCTGATGGAATGCAGACAGGCATTCCAGCTGGACTGAAAATAATGCTGTTAAAGTGGGAAAAAGGGGGCTGTCTGCTTTAAAAATCGGGACCTTAACTGCTCTGACCTAAAAATGCCATCAGCTTAAGGTGAGAAAACAGCTTCAAAACTCCAGGGCAAAAGAAAGCATTTTCTGCTGATCTGCTTAATGTAGGATGAGTTGACCTTGAGGATTTTAGAACAATAAAATAAAACAAAATCACATTAAATTAAATTAAAATAAATATAATATAATTAATAAAATAATAAAATATAAGTCAATAGCTCGATCATTAAATTAGCAAAACAGCTGCACCGTTCTGGCAATGTCATAGGTTACATCAATAAAGTACCTCTATCTCACAGAAATCAGATAGTGATCTGTCTTGTTATTGAAATGTTAAAGCTATAAAAGAAATAGTGAAACTGGTATTATACCTGCATGGCTCAGTAAAAATGCCAAAAGGCTATTTTCTGTAATGAGATATTGTACATCATCTAGGAGTGGTGGGCAAAAACCATAACAAATGGGGCTGAATCAAGCAAACCTTCACTACAAGGTTCCTATGGTGATATTCCAAATATGATCTTGGTGCCTGATGTGCAATTTAAATACATCGATCCACTAAAGTAATAAAAAAATCCTGCTTATGTTCTCACCCCCTATCTGATAGACTGCACACCTGTAAGATGTGCCTACACACCAGCAGCATGCAAATAAGAGTTGAAATACACATGAAGACACAGCATGCCAAGGGAAGCTGTGTCACCTGGAGGTGAGACAGAGTTAATTCAGTGTAATGACTTTTATGGCATTGTTGGTTTATGTCATACTGGATCACAGCACAAGTTTTCCTCTGCTAGAAATCCACTGGTCATCTATTCTCCAAAAATATGTATTCCAGAAAAAATGTTTATTTAGGTGCCTGCAGATCTCATACCAAACATATTTAGACAAGGTCCTGCTGGTCAAAGAGTATAAGACCACTTTCATGCCTTCACTGCTTTTTATTCAATGAATGAATGCTAAAATCTTCTATTATACTTGGCTCTTGAAGACTTTCTGAAGTCAGGTCTGGAGTTGCAGATTATTAGGTTGCCATCCATAATGCAAGGACTGCAAAAACTCCACTAAATGGAATTGAAATAAAAGGCCTTTCCATTTATTAAAGATGCTTCTCTAAATGCCATCAGCTCCCAAACTGCTGGTCAGGAGTGTGACCAGACTGCATCATTCACTGCAGTGTGCACACCACAAAGTGAAGCCATGGTAATAAGGGGTGATGTGGTGCATTAGACTTGGTATCATGGCCAGAAGAGGCTCACATGGTAATTGTAATCTAGCATGATGTTATGGCTGGGGACACTGTTATTTAGAAAAATCTCCAGTGAAAGTTCTGTTTTCACAAAGTGTACTGAGATACTGCTGTCAAATCATAACTAAGCATGACCAAGTTTTCTTTTCATTTCATTTCATTTCATTTCATTTCATTTCATTTCATTTCATTTCATTTCATTTCATATCCACTTTTACTTATATCTGGTTTTCTGAAGAAATTGCAGTAGCATGATTTAGTACAGGTTTTTTCATGAAATCAGACCAAGTGAATCCTTGTTTTGAAATACACATTTTCTTTTCCTCCACAGAAGTTATTTTTATGGAAGTCATGACTTCATTGACAGTGTTTTCTTCCAGTTGTGACATTTTCTCACATCATAACATCAGTGTCAGGATTTCTATTTAAGTACCACTTTCCTATGTTGAATACCTTTAAAACCTGCCTGATTATTTCCATCCATATGTAGAATACGGATGAGATTTACCACATTCAACACCTTCATCAATCATGAAGAATCACCTCACTTGCAGATATTTTTCCCTTAAAATGTTTCCATTACCCTAAATGTTCTAAGTCACACTTCAGACCAAGAGTTCCCTTCCTATTACTTATTTTATTCACATAACTTAAAACTTAAATTAACCAGGTAAGAATTAATATACAACATTACTAACTTTTTAAATACCCTGACTGGCAAAGTTTGCTTGTTATCAGTAAAACAAGGCACTGAAACTACACTCTGAAAATGCTGTGCTTCCAAATCTAATTCCAGTTTTTTGAGTACAGTTTGTTGAGTATTAATTTTTCAGCTGTGCAATAATACCCATAGTCTAACCTTAATGAAATGTTTTTTTGTTCTATTTGATTTACTATTTTAGCTCCAGAAGTGTTCCAGGCTTTTATGGATGGAGGTCCAGGATACTCATACCCAGTAGACTGGTGGTCACTAGGAATTACAGCGTATGAATTACTGAGGGGCTGGGTAAGAATGATGGAGTTTGTTGTTCTCTAACAAAAATACCAATTTTGTAGTGCCCCTGAGTACACTCTTCAGGATGAAGTTTGAGTGTACAAAGCCCAGGTCAGGAATTCTGTCCTGGTTCTTCCCCAGCTGAAAACACTCTTGGGAGTTTCACCCATACATAAATGCATTATGAAAATTTGTCTCAGTTTGGCTAAGGGAAGGCCTAATGTTTAATGGCTTCTTTATAATGCTGAATTGCAAACAATGTTTGGTTTTTTTTCAAATATAAGTTGACTTACTTTAGACTCTATTATATCTTTGATTCTCTTAATGCCATAAGAGATATAATGTAATATCCTAAGATGCTTGGCCAAACTACAGAAAATGCTTATCTGCCAGTGCATTTGTTTCTTATCTAATCAATTATGTGAATAAGCTTAATGAAAAATCTTATTGAGCATGGTTGAATATCACAGAAGATAATGGAAAATTCCATTTTGGTTCAAAGGATTTCAGTCAGTTGCTTAAATATTTACTATTCCCCATGGAAAACAGTAATTAAGGTACTATTTCAGGATGATGACGTAGCTGAAGCAGCTGTTTGGGGTTTTTAAAATTATTTTTCATTCCTGTTCTGGAAAGGGGATTTTATTGCATTGCAGTGTGCTTTTTTATATTATGACACTAACACAGTTCTGCTACCTTGTGTTGCCAGACAATCCATCCCACAAAGATCTCGCAATTCCATATAGGATGACAGATAAAGGAAAATAGAAATAAAGAATAATCATTATTCCTACTTTTAAATGGAAAATTTAGTTTCAGAATGTCTGCATATTGATACTTCAGAAGCTACATTTTTAAAGGCCTAACCTATTGTTTTATTTCCATAGAAATAACAAAAGTCATGCTCCTGAGACAAAGATCTCTCCCATGCAAAGATTGTTTCATGTCTCAAACTAGGGGAGTATTAAACACCTTTCTTAACAAAAAACACCAAACTAACAATTATTATCAGTTTTTCTCTCCCATAATTCTCAAACCTTCGGGAGTTTTTAGACTGCCATTCTTCCTGGAATGGAGAAGTTGAAGTCTGGCAGTGATAAGCATAACACATCCTCAATTCTAGCCACAGATTGTAGTTTAGCTGCACTTATAGAATTGAGAGAACATCTTGATGGTTTTAAATCAACCCTTTCACCAGTGAGTGTCTCCAAGAAAGGAGAGCAATAAATGATTGTTGGTGAAAGCTGACTAATCACAAAAATCACTTTGAGGTGACAAATTCACTTCAATAAATTAAAAATCATATAGGAGGATATCCATTTGCCAAGATCCATACAGTCTTTCCTGAATTAATCAGTCTGGCTACAAACAAAACAAAGTAGAGACTGAATCAACTTTTTGTTAGCTTTTTTTAAAATAAAAACATTACCACCTAAACCTGCCCAAGTGACCCAAGTCAGCTGCTTGTTTTCTCCTGAAGAGCAGCTCTTGGCCACTGAGCAGCCAGAGGATGGCTTGGCAGCCCACACCACTGTAAGGACAAGGAAAAGGTTATATTTTCTACACTTTCCTAGTCTAGACAAGGCCTAAATTGACATGAATGATGACAAGAGAAGTAGAAGTGGGTTGAGGGGATGTGCTTGACCTCGGGCACTTTGCTTTCTCAAAAGCAGCGATCCAAACCCCATCTGCTGCAGCAGCTGATGGCCATGAAGGCACAGTTTGCACACAAGGCTGCAAGCTGAACCTGCAGGCACACTGCCCCTGCTCCTCCAGGATCCCACAGCTCCCTGTCCAGCAGCAGGGAACTGCCCCAGTGCCCCCAAGAGCATGGGAGAAACCCACCCAGCAGCAGCAGCATCCCTGGGCAAAGAGGAGGCTGTGGCACGGGGCAGAGGCACAGGACAGTGAGCACCAGGACAGAGAACCACAGGGCACAGAGCACAGGACACAGAGCACAGGAGACAGAGGCACAGGGCACAGAGCACAGGACACAGAGCACAGGACACTGAACACAGGAGACAGAGCCACAGGACACAGAGCACAGGACACTGAGCCACAGCACACAGGGCTCCCTGCAGCTGGAGCTGGGGTGTGCTGCTGCATGGGACAGGCAGCAAGCAAGAAAGGAAGGAGCATTAGAAATAAGAAACATCACAAATTTGACTCTCAACCTCAGAGCAGTTCCTAGCCTATGATGCTGACAGCCTGAATTCAAGAGGTGATAAGTAAAAGAAAAATTAGTAAAAATGGGTTGTTTTCCATTGACCTGAATTTGTGTTTTTATTTGCCTCTGTGTTCAGGGTGCTCAAGGCATTCCAGCCTTTTCTAATTTCCCACTGCTGGGCAGCCAAAAGCATGTTCTGCTTGGAATGAGCTGTAGATACAGGAGCATGTCGTGTCCAGTACAGAGCTTTCTGCACCATTTTTTGGTCACCCATAGCACAGCTAACATTTCTCAATAAGTTCTCCTTATCAGCTGCTGATAAAAAAGCTATCAAGAAAAATAGCAAATTTATACAGTTTTGCATCTTTTCATAAAGTCCATGAAATTAAACTGTGATTAAACTGTATGATGCAAACCATGACACATGTCAGTCAGTTCCTGAGCTATAGACAATTGCTAAAATGCTACAATAAATGTATATACCATGAACTCAGTAGGGACAAATTAAAGGAATGACTTGTAGGTGGAATTCCCAGATTCTGACTTTTACTGCTATGAGAACAATTAACAACAAACTTTGATTAAGCCCTGAACAAAAGCAAACCAGATTTTATTTTATTTTTCCACAAAATATAACTGAAGAGATGGGACCCTTGAGTGGATTGAATAGCTAAAAAACAGGGGAGATAGAGGTATGAAGAGCCCCAAAAGACTAAATTTATAATGGCCATTTATAGTTTGAATTAATTAATATAAATATTTTAAATCACTGCAAATCTCAAAAAAAGAAGATTTTTAGAAGGCTAATCTTGAAAATAAGGTAAACTTAGGGGATTTTTCTGTCAGAAAAAAGGCATGGGTAGGAACATCCTCAACAGAAAAACATTTAATGATTCATAACTCCTTATATTTTAAAGTTAATTGCTTTTTTCAACAATTGGTGTACATTCTGTCTCAGTGATCCCATTGATCATGTTGTTATATCAAGTTAAGTCATTTAACTTAACTTGATGTAACAACGTGATCAATAACCTGTCAGCAGTAGGTTTCTTCTAGGTGACAAAAAGCATGTAAAAGTTTCATTTTTAATAACTGTTTTATGGCAGTATTACCACTTGTAGGGAAAAGCATATGACAGCCTATTTCCAATGACAATTTTGATCCCAATTCAGGAAAATTATGTGTTTAAAGCAGACATTTAGGTCCTGTTGAATTCATATGGACATGCTATAGCTAAATGACAATGGGCTAACCAAATGTGAATCAAAGCAAAAAGATTTAGATCCTTTAATTTATTTTTAGAACACCCCAGTGCCTTTAAATGTACTTGGTTTCCTACACATGAAAGTTAAATATGTGCATTAATCTTCCCAGAATAAGAATATGTGCTGGGTCTTCATGGAGAGTGACTCCAATTCCTTGACAGATTAGATAACTAACACCTAGAAAAATTCTTAAATTATAACCTTCTACCAGTAACATAATGATGCTTTGGGAGGCTGACCTGGAACAGAGGCTGGGCAGTGCTAAAGGAATAAAGTAGGTATTTTTTAAAAGGCTTCAAAGGATACACCTTGGGCAGTACAAGAGCCTGACTGAGGCTACACCCAAGATGGGTGACCACTAATGAGTTTTCACACTTTTATAAGTTGGAGTTAAAGTCCAGTTACAGCTTCAGGTCCCATCCTCCCAGACTGCTCTCCTCAATTTGCTGCTGTTTACACTTTTGGCCCTCAAACTGCAAAGCTGTCCTTGGCTCTCAGGCTGGAAAAGGATATTGGAGTTAAAGTCCAGTTACAGCTTCAGGTCCCATCCTCCCAGACTGCTCTCCTCAATTTGCTGCTGTTTACACTTTTGGCCCTCAAACTGCAAAGCTGTCCTTGGCTCTCAGGCTGGAAAAGGATTGTTTTGTTTAACTAAACTGTGAAGAGAGCTTGCTAATGCTTTATATGAAGTTCAAAGTTACATATTAATGCAGTTCAGAATCTGGAAAATATGAAAGCTAAAACTTAAGGCATCAATACTAGCACAAGTCAAAGGATGATTCAGTTCTTAGTCAAGGTAATGAGCTTCTGCCCTTTGCTGTTCAGGATATTGGATTAATAGGTAACTCTGTGTTGTTTATGAATTATGATACATTAATTTGCACACTGCTGCTAGGATGGCATTTAGCTGCAGATCTCATATCACATATTTATCACCTGCTGGGTACAACTTAATTCACAAGCAATCCACTCTCTGTCCTTGTTTATAAAAATGCATTAAGTATAATTATAACAACTTGCTTCAAACATTCAAGTATGCACTCGTAACAAGAAAATAACAAGAATATAAATTTATATGTAGTACTTTATTTCCAAATTCTGCATGCAATAAAAGATGAATCAGAGAAAAAAGCTTCATGAAAAAAGCACTGCAAAGACCAGAGCTCTTCTTCATCTATAGAAGAATTCACGCACTGCAAACACATGGCAGCTGTTCCATGTAGTGTTTATTTTGGATTTTAAAAAAAAAGCTTCATGAAAAAAGGATTGGAATTTGGAGTCTTCTTTTTCTACTGTGATTCTGACACAGACTTTTGTAAGGGTTTTTTAGTTTCTTTATTTACTGCTCAGTAAAATTAGGATGACAAAGCTCCTTTCTGCCACCTCTTTTTTATTTTTTTGGTTTAGGTCACAAGAACTGATCACTTTTATTACAAGCAAAAAATAGTAAACAATCCACATTTCACATAGAATGCCCCAGGAACAAAAATATTTATTCATCTCATTTGAACTGATGCTTCCTTTTATGAGAGAAAAATTTGCAGAGGAAATGCATCTATGAGTAATTACATTCATTACAACCAAAGAAAAGCACACACACACAGGATTAGACTCCAAATTGTTACAAGATGTTTTTGTGGTTTTGATATTTTCAAGATAAAAAATACTGAACTCAGGAAAATGTGAATAGTCTGCACTCTGTTATCCATTCTTGCTAACTTGATATTGAGTTAACTTTATCCCAGAGGCCCTATGAAATTCATTCAGCCACCCCCATTGATGAGATACTCAACATGTTCAAGATGGAAAGAGTTCACTACTCATCCACGTGGTCCAAGGGCATGATAGCACTACTGAAAAAGGTAAGAAAGCACAAACACCTTCTGCCCTCTGTTCCCTGCCAAAAGCCTCTCCAACACTGGAAAAGGCATCAAACACACACATTAGGTAGCCAACATTTCAAGGATAAGAGAGCAGAGCTTATTTCTAGGCTGTTATGAAAGTGAGTGGTATGGTGTTTTCTCTGCAGTAGGTGCAGCATTCTTAGGCTTAGAATTGGGCTTTCCAAGGCTTTAGAGAAGCAAAAATTTAATTTTTCTTTTATTTTAAAGCTGATTCACTAGTGATAGTAAAATTTTGGGGATCAGTAATTCCTTGTCTGTGCCCTGGCCCCATTTCCCCCCAGCTGTGGATATATGGAAGGAAGGACCACTCTGCCCTCTGAATTTCTGCTGCAGTTTTCAGACAGGGAGATCAGAAATTAAACTGGCTGTATCTCTTCCTGTTCCATGTTGCTATAGTTGCAACAACAAAAGTTGAGCCACTTTGGTGTAAACATCACTAAGCTACAGGGCAGGGCTCCTTCTGAATGCATCCAACCCTAAAAATAGTTTTCTTTCTAAAATCACAGTGTTATGTTGGCTTTAATTGTCTGGCCACACTGCAAAGATAATCTGTCCCTTTTAGGTATTTCAGATCATCAATACTGATACTTGAACAGGAAATATTTGTGCATGTCTGAATAGAGTAATAAAAAATACATCTTTTTGCAGCAATTAGAATCTTGTTTTGAATAGATAGAGCAGTGAGGTGGTTAATTTTAATTGCTGCCGGGATGCTCAGCTTCCAAAAAATTAAAGAGAAAATACAAATTGTTGGGTGGCATTGATCTGTGATGTTTCATTTCTCATGGGCTCTTGCATATTTGCAAGCAGACTTTTGTTGCTAATACATTTATGTACTTCATGCCTGCAACAGCCATCTGGTGGCATTAAACTGTACTCATATCCTATGAGTTATTACTTTTAATATTTTTTTTTAAATTGAGACTTCTAGCATGTATTAGAAGATTTCCTAGCTGTTTTTCTTACTTCAAATATGTATCATACAATTTATTACTCTTGTATGTGGCATCCAGTCCCTTGTAAATTGCCCTGTGCTTGATCACAGCTGCTCACCAAGGACCCCGAGTGCCGCCTGTCAAGCCTTGCAGACATCCAAAACTCTCCATACCTAGCTGATGTCAACTGGGATGCTGTTCTAGAGAAAGCTGTGACCCCAGGCTTTGTTCCTAACGTAAGTCGATATTCCAGGTGAATAGTTTGTAAATTCTGACTTCAATTATCACTGCTGTTTTACTTGTTGATGCTTGTATTTATTGCTCTTCAGTGATTCGCTTTGGATTCTACTTTCATTTACTCAGTCACAGCTGAGGGAAAATTCATCCCATTTCAATAGATCACAAAAAAACCTAATTAACCTTGGTTCACTTTTTGTTCCTTTTCAAATAAAAGAAAACTTTTTCCTGACTTTGCATTTCAGCTGTTAGAGCAAATCATTGTCAGAGTTAACTCTGAGACAAAGAATACCAACAAGACTGTTGTGTCTGGGAAAGTTAGACATTTGAATAACCTTTGTAAAGCCTTTTAAGATCCCACTATGCTGTTACTTTTTCACTTAAAAAATAGTGTTCCAAAGGGCTGACCTATTTCCTTTGTGACAGTTTCTTACAAGAAAACATTCCGATTCTGTGAGGGAATCTAGTGGTTTCTCTTTTACTGTGGTCCCGTTTTTTTTTATAGCAGACCAAGGTTTGTTTCAGGTTCGATTTTATTTATGCAATTTTAAATAAAGATGAGGAAGGTAGAATAGGTAGACCCTGTCTTCATCCAGGTGCACATTAGAGTTCATGACAAACCTGATGGGGACAGGATCCAGCCCTTCAGAAGCTGAAGGGGAGAGAGCATTACCTAATGGAGCAAGGGTAGCCAGGTGTGTTGCCAAGACTGCTCCCCATGTTTGCTGGGCTCCTTCCACCTGACCAGAGCCTCTCTGGAAGCAGCATCCTGCAGGAGAATAAAGCTGTGGGTGGGCAAGCAGGGTGTCTCAGGGAGAAAGACCAGGAACACAGCAGGAAACAAGCACAACAGGAGAAGGGAAGGGCAGGTCCCTCTTACAGGCACTCCAGAGCAATGTTCACCTGCGGGGAAATTCCTCCCTTTCCCTTTGCAGCTCAATCCCAGTGCAAGAGAAAAGCTGGAGAGGTGACTGTCCTATCTGCCAGGCCATGACTGTGTCACTCCTACTTGATGTCCATGCAGCTGGAATAATTTCTGTGCCATGCCAGGATCCTCCCCCACACCCTCAGGTCTCTGTCCCAAGCACAGCTATGCAGAACAAAGATCCCTCCTGGTCTGGTGGACTCCATTCTCCTGCTGTGTGGATCTACAGGATGAACAGAGACTGACTTTTCTCTTTTTCTTCTCCCAAGTTAAGGGCTGCTCTTGGAGATATGAGAGGTGTGGCTTTGCTTCTCAAGCAAAACTCAACTGATTATTTACACTTCCTACTCCTAGTTAAAAGTTTAATCCACAACTATCAGCATATGGAAAACTTTGCAACACAATGTTTTATAAGGCAGATCCAGTTCCCCACACCCAAAGATACAACATATGTGGGGTTCCAAGAGTTTCAGACTCCTCAGACTCTGCAAAGACCTTTTCTTTTCACATTTGGATTCACTTTATTTGTGTTTTGGCAGGCATCTATAAAACTAAGTGGAAATCTGTTGCATGTGAAGCAAAATAACATTCTACATTTGAGAGAAAATAGGAGTAAAATGTTTCGTTTTTCCATTCAGATTAATCAGAAAGTCCCATTACAAGCTCTGCCAGACTCTTCCATGCAGAGTCTGATATTGCAGAGTTTGTTCCACCTGGTCGATCAAGTGTGTCAGGAAAAACAATGAGGTGAGAATTAGGGGAGACCTTATCACCTTGTCCCATTACCTATAGGTTAGCTACAAAGATGGAGACTCCCTTTTTACGTGGAAAACATAAGGGGTATTTGGTGTAAGTTACTCCTGGAAAGATTCCAATTGGAATTGGAGGAACACAAGAGCACAATTTTTTCACAACAACAATCAGCCATTTCAATAATCTGCCCATGAAAATGGTAGATTCTCTAAAATTGTACTTTTAAGATTCAGCTGGACAGATTGTTGGGCCATCATGTCCAGACTGGGGACTTTGGTTTTGCCCAGGAAAGCTTGACCAGATGATCCTTGAGATCTTTTCCAACCTGGGATTCTATAACAGTGTGAACTCTTTTTTATGTAAATGCTGCTAACCAAAACAGTCCTTCCTTGGTTCTCATGGACAGCATCTAAGTAAATGAATCTACTGCAACACTTCAGAAAATCAGATTTCAACAAGGTCTTAGAGGTACTCTCCATCTTTTCTGCACTATTACCAGTGTCATTTATGCTCTACAGCACTAGCTGATATTCTGATGAAGACCCTGGGACAGATTAATTTCTCTCACTGAGGTAACATAACTTTAGTCACTCTAGGAATATATCTGTTTATAACTAGGAAGAAGATCTAACTCTTTATAATTGCTTTATAATATGATTTTTATCTTCTCTCCCTTATTTAATCTTGGAGCATCACTCCAGGTCTAAAAACACAGTTTTCATTTTACAGATGTGATTGAGGAGCTGGTTCATTATTACTGCTGTTAACATTTGCCAAGCAAATTAATAAAACACAGCGATGCTTCAAAGAGTAACTTTGAATCCTTTTGTACCAGAAAGGAAGACTGAACTGTGATCCCACATTTGAACTCGAAGAAATGATTTTAGAGTCCAAGCCTCTCCATAAAAAGAAAAAGCGACTTGCCAAAAACAAATCCAAAGATGGAGCTAAGGAAACCTGCCCACTGGTAAGATGGGGACTGTGGCTGCAGTCAGTGGCATTTTGTTTGCAGTCTAACAGGCAAACTCAGTTAATGTGTATTTTATCACCTCTGGAAATAGACTCAGCCTCTCTGTCTGTCATTTTATACGTTGCATAGATTGTCTCCAAAGCAAGATGAAACACAACCATTTATTTCAGTCAACAGTAACAGCATTTTAAGCTATAATAATTTTAAAGATTATCACAGATGCTCATTTAAAGTATGAAAAAGTGTTGCCAGTTGCGAAAAACACTTCCCACACATGGACAAATAGTTCCAAAGAGTATTTATTCTCTACTACTAACAAAAATGAAAACTATGCAGTGAAAAGGCTTGTTATTTATAAATATGTTAAAGCTGTCTCTTCCACTCTTGACTAATATGTTCCATGTAGAAAGATGCATTGTATGAACAGTCAAGAGGACCAAGATTAATAATAATTTCCAGACTTGAATTACCATTCCAGTGAGGTTTATAAATTATGTTGCTACTCCTAATGATTTCGAATGTTCATGCAAGCTGTTCTTCCTAGAGCTATCAGATGTAAAAATCCTCAGGAATTCTTTGTGGGGAACTTCTTCCATAAGAATGAGATTGATTGTGCTATCACAGCCCAATTTAAAGAGTCTTCGAAATGCCTCTTGACAGCATTCATTCATGAGCCTTTTTGTTCAGTGTTGTTTGTGTTGTTGTGATTTTTGTCTATGATTTCTCATCTTTTTTAATCAACCTATTCATGCTGTTTTTTAAAGAACGTACACCTGCAGCAGTGCTTGGAAACCGTTAGGAAAGAATTCATCATATTCAACAGAGAGAAGTAAGTGCATTTCTTAATGCCTCTTTAGCATTCAGTACTAAAATTAAATTGAGAACTATTTTTTTTTCTCACAGTGTAAGGGAAGGTGATTAATGATCACAGCAGCAGAGCCCAAAAGGCTGGATTTCCATTGATTTCTTCCTCTTACAGTCTCTGGAGTGATGGTTTTGTAGTTCTTGCACCTCTGCAAGCAAGCAGAAGACCTTGTGATGAAAGTATGATAGAAATATAAGGTTAACGTTACTGAAACTCCCCAGAGAAACTGTCAGTAATTAAGCAAAGGAATACAATAAAGGATACTGCTTTTTCATAACTCAAACAAAACCAAGAGAAGTCATAACTCATGAAATTTTAATGATATGAACAGCATTGTTCTGGCAGTCTTGGAAAACTGCCTATACTTCCCCATTATTAAAAAAAATAAATAAATAAAAGTTCAACAAAGTTAAGTATTACATCTATACCAGACACGAAGCAAGAACTTCTAATCTAAGGGTCAGTCAGGGCTGACAGAAGCACAAGCCTGATTCCCAAGGATATAATAATAATATATAATAATCTTCCTTGTTCAATTAATGCACTGCATTTCTCATAATTTACTGCTGCTGCATCTGAGTTGCAATTTTTATCGACCCATTAATATTAGCAGATACAACTCATAACAATGCAGTTGTTTGTGTCTCTGGTCAAATTATCACATTTCATTCAAGTGTAATCCATGTTTTTATTTGACCTAATTATATATGCAAGTCTTTCTAATAGAGTTGCGAGACATGAAAAATTAATTTAAAAAGTTGTGACTGTTTTACTTAATGCATACAATGCAGGTAATTACTGTGTCTGTAATTAAAACTGAGAATGAAACTGTCAGCTTTGCACAGTTCACACAATAGCATTCAGGAAATTATGCCATGATCCACCCTTCTTCCTGTTACAATCTGTGAGACATTTCTATGACTGATACTGACTGCTCACAGAAAGTGCAAGGTATTAGAAAGAAAAGGAAGGTCCAGCAGATTCTCCATGTTATTTTGCATGATCCCTAGCCCAAGAAAGCCATTGGTTTCTGTAAAAGCCATAAAGAAGAGGAGCCAGACCAAGTCAGCTCATAGAAGGTTTTCAGCAGCATCTTGGTGGATTCTCAGAATCAGCTGAACTAGGGAATGCTTGAACTTTGTAGTTTAACCCACAAAAATTTAAATTATTAGGATCATAACAACAAGATTAGAAAAATATTACATTGATTAATCAATTTAATGAGTTTCCTAGAAGCTCATTAAAGTATCATGAAGTATAAAGAAGCTCATGAAGTATTTAATTTCCAGATATTAGTCTCCTATCTACTGTAGAGTCATATATGAAGTATATCCAATATGCAGTAATTTTTGGAAGTTAGAACACCAGATTTGAGTAAGATACTCAAAATCTCACTGGTATGTTGACTTCCTTGAACAATTTCTCTTGTCATTACTTTACTGTGTTATTCTTAAATCTTTTTATGCAGAGGAATTTTTTTTCATTTGTTTCATATATACAACTGCAGTAGCAACACAATCTATAAAGAACTCTGAAAGGCTGGTGAGAGATCAAAAAGTTTAAATTAATTACAAGTAAAATGCAAGCAAAAGGTAAACCACAGGCACTTCAGCCAGAAAATGTTTTGGTCATTGCTTGATTTGCTTTGACAAGGTAAAGGAAGAATATTTAGTATAGACCTATAAAAGATCCTGCATTGTCCAAAGACAGATCACAATGTTTCTCTTTTAAATTGCATCATAGCTTAAGAAAGACATAGAGAGACTTCTGTTATATTTTTGAAAGAAGGAAATGTTAAGAAGGGGGGAAGCAGATGTCAAATGTTTGAAGTGCAAAGTGAATTCAGGTTAATGAGAATGAAACAGGAGCAAAGGCAGGCACAGATGCCATCACACCAGAGGAACTCAGGGTGGGTTTCCTCAGACCTCTGTGCCCTCAGGACTGGATGTACAGGCTGAGGCTGGGCTTACATGGGCTCCCAAAGCCACAGGGCCCATCAAGGAGCAGCTGCAGATGCTGAAAGACGTGAACCATTTGTTCCTACAAATATAATACCCAATAAAATGTGATTGTATCATCAGGTGAGGTGTCAATCCCAAGCAGGGCTTTAAATCACCCTCAAATTAATGCAGCCAGATGTTTTGATATTCTTCCATGTTCCTCTATATAGTAACTATTGAAACTATCTGCATATTTTCTTAGATCTTCATTATATTCAGCAGCAAAAATCTACATTTTATAGTTACTTAAGCCTTCTGTTCAGCTTACTTCAGTGTCACAAAACACTACAGATATCCTAATAAAGGATGGAAAAAAAATAGCATGTCTTTCAAGGAAAAAAAAGAGACTCCCCAAACTAAAAGGATTCAAGAAAAAATCTTAGATGCGTCTAAGGAACATAAAGTCAGGAATTAATACATAGTTAATTTTGTGTAGTTAACCATTCCAGTTCCATAACACCTTGCAATCCAGTACTTGTGAAATATCTGCAATGAAAAGCAAAATCTGAATTTACTGAATGCCTTTCTGGTAGTTCTACACTCTGCCTCTTTTCCACGTGTGTCTTTCATCCTACAGCAGACACTGCAAATCTTGCAATGTCTCATTCTTGTTTACTTGTCAAGGAGCTCAGGAGACTGTGAGAATCTCTTCAATTGCAGGCAGGAGGAGCAGGAGAGGTAGAGAAAAAACTCACTATGTTAAAAAGAATGTAAACACAGTGGAAGAGACTGAAGTATGCTAAAAGTTTCAATTAATTAAGACAAAGATTGTGCGCATTTTCTTTATTGCTTTCTGTGTTTAAATAATGGAAAACTGGTATTTGTAGGGATGTTTTAAACAAGGGTTTCATGGATAAAGACATGAAGTTAGTGAGTGTCAGCACACAGTGAAAAAGATTCGTATCCCTTACACAATGCTGGTCAGAGCACATATTCTGTTGAATATTTCAGTGCATGTGAGATACAAATTAAAGTGTGTGTGTGTCTGTCTGTCTGTCTGCTGTCTTTTGATATGACATCTGTCCTCAGTGACATTATCTTCCAGTACCTTTAAGAGAGGGGCACACATTGCCCTGATCTGAAGTAAAATAACATAGGAAAGTCCTTTTGCAGGATTTGTTTTCTATTTTTAAAACTGTCAGTGTAGTCTATTAGTTATGAATAAATAAACCAAATCAACTCTGATATACAAATGATCCATACATCGATTAGCTTGAAAATATTATCTATGAAGGCTGCAGGGATATGTTTGGCTCCTTTTTGTGACAAAATAATTTTTTTTGTTTTAATTCCATTTCTGTACATTTATATTTTATTATAACCAGAAAGAGAGCACCAAACATTTTGCAGTATCTTAATGTGTATTCCCATAGACTTGCCAGCAATTTTTCAAGAATTTGATATAATTTAGAAGCTGCAGGCTACATTTTCAAGTTTTCCTTGTTATTAAATTTTGTATGTGTTTGTGGTGGGGGAGATTGTACAGATAAAGCCACACTGTTTGCTTGTAACTTAATTAAAAAGTTCAGCACAGATTATTTTGCTATTTTTATGCTGTTATCACTAAACAGATCATCACATACAACTACATCTCTTTATGAATATCTGAAACCTGAAATGACCAGAAATTAAGAATAAGACAAAATATTTGCTTGCAATGGAATAATATTTCTTACCCTTTATGCTTCTGAGGCTCTTCTTCCCCCTGAAAGATGCCTTTAATATTGAAGATGTGAGAAAACAAAGAAGAAAATTTGCTTCTCAGGCAGAATAATCCTTCAGTTAGATGTGTCATAAACTTAATCAAAATTATCAACCTGCTAAAGAAAGCAAAATCAAACATCCACATTTTACTGAGTATGTATTTCATGCATCCAATATATTTGAAAATGGGTTAGAATTCTGTAAAACGATTGCAACAAATACAATGAATTGATTAGGAAAATATCCATATTGTTAATAATTCCAGCAAAAAAAATTCAAAACATTGCTAGTGATTTTGAATTTGGAGGTTTTTTACTTAATATTAATATGCTGCAGTAGCATTGTTATGATATTCAGCTGTTTTGTCCCCACTGGTCTGAATAGACTTTTCTCTGTCCTAAGCTACTGTTACACCTTACTCCTCTTCTCCGTATTTGTCCCATGCTAGCACACTAAAAAATTTGCCACAAATTGAAGCAATTACTCTGCCTTTTCCTGCTATTATTCCTACCATTCAATCATTTATTGTTCTCTTATAAATGATCCTGAACTGCTCAGGGTGGACAGACAGCTCTCTGTTTCCAAAATAAACAGCAAAACTTAAGGGAGCATATTTTAATCATAATATGATGCTTAAAATCCCTTTGTCTGATTTTTTCCATATTCTAAATGAAAAGTTTACTTAATATTCTCTGCATTTTTTATATCAAATTTATTATGTCTCTCATTTTAGTTCTTTTTATTTCCTTCTAATTGTCTTTTCAGATTCAAATCCAGAGTCCCTGAGTATCCTCTTTCATTTTAGTTTGATTGAAATTGAATATTCATAATGATGTGCAGTGTACTTTGAACGTATTTTTCTTAGTACTTATTTTATGTCACTTAGTGTCTCTGGAGATATTTATCATAGTCCTTCTGATATCTGAATGCTTTTTGGATGGGACTGCAGCCCTTTTCTTGTCTCTTCTGCTGACCTTAATTCAGTTCCAATCCATTTCTTTCTGAGCATTTCTAGTGGTTGCACTACTCTTCACTGAACCTTTCTTTTCCCTTTTGTAATGGATATGTCTGCTTTTGGAAATTGCTCTTGCAATTGGATGTGATTTTCTGGATGTGATTGAACCTGGTTTGTGTTTGTGCAGTAATAACTGTTGCTTGCTCACACGTGCCCTTTCACTTCTGCCTCTGATTCCTGCTTATTATTACTGGTTTAAAATTACCAATCCAAATGTCAGTCTCTTCTTAGTGAGCCAAACTACCTAAAAGTCTGAGCACAGCAGGTCCAAACTCGTAATTTTTCTATAGGTATACCTTCAAATCCACTTTCTTTGGAGAAAGGAGTCATACAAATGCCATTGTTTCAATAATTTGTTCCCTTCACAGTTTCATGGAGGGAAAAAAATCAAACAGAAAGGGTAATGAGCTTCTGGAAACTAATTATGAAAATATTACAGGAAAAATGGCCAAAGTTTTCCCAAACAAGTAATGGCTACATTTCACCATCCAACTTTGGGAATGAAAGTTGCATAGGGATGTACATTCTCCATATTGAAATGTGGTCCTGGAAGGATCAGGATAACAAATACAGATCTTCAGCACTGGAGGCAAGAAATTAGTTTTTATTCACAGAAATTAGGTTTTTTTCACAGAAAACTAAACACAAATAGAACTCATCAAAACAAATTGGAAGTCAATTCACAGGCAGAGGAAAGAGAAGTCTTCATTTGTACATCTTGGACTTTGGAGGGGAAGCACAACTGTATAATTCTGAGTACCAAATATTTTATCTTTTCAAGCAGGTTACATGGAACAAATCATATCTGTGATAAATAAAGGCTGCATAACAGGTCATGACTCTTCCATTGCCATAGGGAATTACCTTCATCTCTCTTTATGTCCCACACTAACATAAATTTTCACTTGTTATGAGTCTCCATAAACTGAGTCATGAGGACTAAACTCCTTGTCCTTTTTAAGAAAGCAATTTGCGGCCAGTTGCTGAAGCAATGCAGAAACAAGCCAGTAATAAGATAGCATTATTACTGCCAGCCACCCTGATGTCCATGCATCTGTGGAATACATTCACAGATGAGGAAAGGAAAGAGAATGGTGAGATCACAAAGTTCACTTATGATACCAGAGTAGTCACAACCACATCTGAGTGCACAGAGCTGCAGTAGATAATGATAGCCATGGTTCTGAGTTGCAGGGTAAGAAACTGGCAGCTCAAATTCAGTACTGATAAATGCAAAGATAAACACAGTTAGAAAAAGAAAATCTAAATATTTCTAGCTGAAAAATTAGTTTCATTTATGAAGGAGACAGAAAAGACTGTGGATAGCACAATGCTTAGTGGAAGACTAAAAGGTATTGATATGTTCCTGCAAAAATCTGCTACAGATAAATATATGTTCACATACATACACCTCTGTTTCCTTATCTCAAAAAGGTTAAAAAGGACTTAGAAATATTTTGAGAAAAGCAGGATTGGCCAGAGGGGTGACATGGGTCATGTTGAAGAATTTAATAAACTTGAATTTATTTAAACTCAGAGAAGAGTCAACTGAAAAGACAGAAACAGGATAAATAATAACATGTTCTGAAACTTACTGAGAAGATGACTAAGCAATGGTTATTCACTCTTTGTGGTAACCCAAGTCACAAAGTTATCAGGCTGCAGATTGATAAGAAAACAAACCATGCTTTTTTTTCGTGAAATGCAGCACGTTGCTGAATGGTGCTTTGGATGTTAAACATACAAAAATATTCAGAAGAGGATTAGAGAAACTAATGGGAAAACAATCCATCAAGGTCATGGAGATGTGAGGCCTCTGATGCAGTCATTGGTTCAGGGAATCTGGAAATGCCAGAAGTGAGGGGAATGTGGCACAGTAGACGTGTCTCCATTCATTTATTCTTTGACAGCATGCACTGGTGTCTGAAATGAGCCATTATGAGAGAGGGGCATCTCTGTCAGGTGGAATGGCTGGGTGTGTGCATTTATGGCTTCTCAAACCTTACAAGGTTTTGATTTTCATGTAGTCTTCACAATAGCACAATGGTTAAACAGTAAAATGTACATATATGAAAGTATCCATATATTGCTTATATGCAACTATGTATGTATGTGTATATATATCCCTTTGGAAATAGGAAAGACATGCAGACTTAGGTCAGTAAGAGATTTAGGTGAGATTCAGACTGCCCATTGCTGTGCTCCAAGGCACACATTCCCCATCCTCAGGGAAGACCTCCCACCTGGAGGTAATTTTCCTGTGTCCCACTGGGGGCTCAGTACATGCCCCTGTTGTGGGTGCCCCTCACTGACTAACCTGGATGGTGTGGTGTTCTGGGGTCCCTGTGTTACAAACCACCTTTCCCCACATTGTGCAGGTTTGGTGATTAACTGAGGGCTGCAAACTGTGCTGTGCAATCACAAGTGAGCTCCTGGCTCAGTCTCCTTTCGGGGGTCCACCCTACAGGGAATGGAAGAGCTGCACAGTTATCAGACTTCTTGTGGAGCTGTTTTGGGCTGGGGAAGAGAAATCTTGCATAAGGAATAGGTGGGGAGAGATGAGGCTGCAGAGAGAGGAGTGCAGGCTGTGGCTGTTCCCTGGCAACTCATGGCCTTTAATTCCTGGAAGTCTGGTGCTGTGAGAAGGGCAGGGCTGAAACTGTCTCATCCCAGCTGCATATGCCAGCCTGAGAACGTTTATTGCCAGGTCAAATAATTAGGCAGAGCCAGACTGATTTTCGTGGTGTGTTGACCCTGTCTGGGTGCCAGGTGCCTGCCAAAGTAACTCTTTAATGGCCCTCCTCAGCTGGGCAGGGGAAAGAAGAGACAACAAAAGGCTCATGGGTTGGAAAAAGGACAGCGAGAGAGAGGTCACTCACCAGTTACTGTCATGGGCAAAACAGGCTCAGCTTGGGGAAGGTTAATTTAATTTATTGCCAATAGCTAAAGCATCAGGATAGTAAGAAATAAACTCCAAATCTTAAACCCACCTTCCCTCCACCCCTCCCCTCTTCCTGGGCTTGACTTAACTCCCAAAACCTCTACCTCCTCCATGGCAGGGGCACATGGGGCTGGGAAATGCAGTCAGTTCACTATGTGTTGTCTCTGCTGCTGCTTCCTGCTCACACTCTTCCCCTGCTCCAGGGTGAGTTTCCTCACACAGACTGCATTTGTTCATGAACTGCTGCAGAGTGAACTCCATGATTTCCATGTGATTATCCATCTGCAGCTAGCTGAACTAAAGGGTGAGCCTATATCCTGCAGGATACACACCAAAGGCAGGCCAAGAAATTAATGTCTTTTTTGAAAATGATGATTGGCCCACACTGCTGAGAAATATCCTTATTTGTGGACAGATGCCTATAGTCTTAAAACTGGATTTTGGCTAACTAGAAAGATTTTTTTTTTTTTCCCATGTCATCCCTGCATCTAAAACATTTCTAAGTGTCTAAGTGTATTATCGAGAAATTTCATAACTGCTTTCCTGTTCCTTGTAGATGCTGATCTGCAAATATTTTAAACTAGAAAGATTTGTTCACATTTTAAAATGTGCCTGAACAAGACAGACATTGGTTAGTATAAACCTGGTCTTGAGTAGACAATAGTCCACTACTAAGATGCATCTATTTTACTCATCTGAACCTGGCTTTAATGTCAGTGTCAATCAGTTGGTTTAGTCATATATTTTTAAATGACTGAACATCATTTGAAGACTTAATTTAGTTACTTCATGTCTTTACTAATTTTGCTTTATCAAATCCCAGGATAAACGTCAGATCTCAAGACAGTACAGGTCAACTGGCTAGTGCAACACCCAGTACAATTTTCACTCACCTTCTGCATTCCAGTATTTCACATCACTCATGCCGTATGTGTGCCTGAGCACCTGAGGTTTGATTATAAATTGCTGGTTGATAGAAAATTATATTCACAGCCATTTACTGAGTGTAATTACTCAGCAGGAACCATCAACCTGAATCAATTATCCAAACTCTAAGAATATTTCCCTGAGGCTTTTTTGAAAGGGTGGGAGCAAATGCCACGAGTGTCTGTGGTAAAAGAAGTGTGCTACAGGGGGATACTGTCCCCAACATTTCACTTCTCATATGCAGCTGTAATAAAGCATAACTTTCCATCTGAAAGTCACTAATTTAAATTTAAATGGAGTTAAAATACAGTTATTTGAATAATTACTTGGTGGTCTACTGAGCTAACAAAACACATACATCACAATGTATTAGGAAAAGAGACCTGAGGTTTTTACTGTTTCTATCAAAGCAGTTGGTACCAAGAGAACATGTTTGGGGTCAAAGACAGACTGAGTTAAGTAGTGATTAGACACACAACAGCTCCTACCCCAAAGGCTGTACACAAGGTTTTTCAGAGATATCTGAAATAAATGGGAAATACTTTGTAATTTTTCAAGTTATAGACCAAGTCATGCAGAAAAGCCACTGCTGGCAGAGCCAGAGCCTGAATTTGCTACAGGCACAACTGCATGGATGAGCAGGCAATGGCACCCCGTTCCTGTTGGTGATTTCATTACCCAGTCTTGGCAGAGTTTGTCACCATGTGCTGTGTTACAGACTGATGGGACCATTCAATTTCTGCATGCCTGAACTGTGTGGGTGCAAATTAGCTCTAATCCAGAAGCAAATTGGCTCTGCTAAGCAGTGCAGTCTGTGGTGAGCTTGTAGAGCCCCTAAACAGGAAGGACCTTGAATCTGTTTCTCAAAGAGGGAAGGCATGTGTTTTTCTAGAGATGCAGCAAGCCTGTATCTCTTTAAATTAATATATCCCAAAATAATTTCTTTAGTTTAAGCTCCTTTAGTACTCATTGAGGAGAGACTTGTTTCTCCCAACATGAATCTGTGACATATATATTAGATAGCTTAGACCTGAAGAAATTAATCTAGGTTGGTGACACTTTACCTGTAGAGAGAGCCTGTACTAATCTTTCATTTGTCTACAGTTTGCTGGCATAAAATCCACCCCACATTTGTGCACTCAGGTAATTTCCAAACATTTCTACAGGCACAGGTGCTCTGCCCACCTCTCTGTGTCAGGCAGTCAAGGACATCCCATGCAGCACAAAACATCCCTTGTGGGGCAGATTTGAGTGTATGTCCCCAGCCATGGGGGCAGGAGAACAAGAATAAGCAATCCACAGCTTTAAACATTACCAAAGAAGTGCCAAAGATTGGTGACATGCGCTCTTGGCTGGTGGTTGCTGCTTTTGGTTTCCCAAAACACACACCTGCTGTTAGACGAACAGGGAGGATTGTGTTCCACTTAAAGCTGATCTGCACACATTGCTTCTCTTCACAAACTCCAGATCAAGGGTAATTATCTAAATTTACAGACTGATTTCACTTTGGAGGCGTGTGACTCAGCTCTGATGTTGCTGAGTGATGAGTGTTGTCTCTGCTTCAGCAGCTCCTTAATTCTGCCCTGCTCTGCCCCAAGCTTCCTCTGGCACAGAGCAAGATTGTGCCTTCCTTGTTTACTCAAAATGCTTAGAAAATTCATACACTTTTCAGTGATTTCTGTTTTCCTGAAAAGACTTCTGAGATCACTCTGTGCAGAGACTGAAGAAAATCCCACTATTAACACTCCCATGCTTTCTGCTCCTCTGCTAGGTGTAAAGAGGAATTTTTAATAAACAAACCAAATAGGACATTAGCTATATACAGCTGTCTTTTGAGATAGTTTTAATTAGCTATATAATTACTTAGTTTCATTAATTAGATCTCCATGGTTGGGATTCTTTTGAATTCTTCCTCATTTTTAAAGTGTTTAACTTTCCTTCCTCCACTTCTACTCCTTTTTTTTTTTTTTTTTTTTTCCTTTATCCTGTATTTTCTACTTTCACTGCTGTTTTCTACCTATTTTTCAAAGGCCAGTATACAGGCAGTCTTCCATACTGCTCCATTGTTAGCATGGTCCTTGGCATAATTTTTCCCAGGCCAAAATAATTGTTGAAAATCCCTTCATGTTTCAAGGGTTATCATAGACCAAGGGCTGCCCAACAAGCAGCTGGAATACAACAGCCCTGGTTTGCAAATGTTTTAGAGGCAGTCTGTGCCACTCACTCAGCTCCCAGGCACTGATCCCTCCCTTTCAGGGGGAATAGAACTGATGTCTAAAATGCAGAAATTCCATTCCCATGCAGTGCTCCATTTTCTTCCTGTTCTGAGAGCCCCCCTGGGTACCACTGAGGAATAGGAAGTGGATGAATAATTTGTCAGATGTTCAGGTTACCAGGTAACTTAAACAAGATTAGCAATTATTTCTGCTAGATGTTGTTATGAAATTAGAACCTATCTTTTAAAATTGGGGAGTTTTATCATACTTGGAGAAACTTGATTCTGTTCCTTAGGATTTACACAGAGCAAAGTTACTATTTTCTTCTTTATGAATGAAAGTGTAAATTAAACAAATTATCTGAATTTCTGATCAACTCATAGGCTCATTTTTGCTAACTTTTTAAAAAACAAAGCAAATCTAGGAATTTTCAGTCCTTTATGACAGATTTTCTGCTTATTTTGTTTTGAAAAGTAAAAATACTCATCCCAATAAGCTCATTCAGTTAAAAAATTACTTAACCAGGATACCTTTCTCTCTTTTCCTTCTTTATTTCACTTTTTCACTAAAAGATATGTTGAATGAAAACCTGGCAGAAGAGAACTAGTGAGCAGAATAAAGGAGATACAAGAGAAAGATTGACACTCATTTACAATTGTAAAATATTGCCAGCTTTTTCCATTTTCACAGAAATAGCACACAGCAAGGATCAATTTATAAGAGAAACCTTAAAATATGCAGGCAGAAAATTATTAAGTGGCTGTGTGTCAAAGTCCATTCTTATTCCTGACAGAGGAAAGCAGATGACAAGCCAAGCTGCTTATTGTCCCAGAAGTCATGCTCTATTATCAGCATCTCCACAATCATTGCCTGCACTTGATGTTAAAATGATGGCAGAAAAATAATGGGTGAAGTTTTCAGAGTGGAGTATGAGATGCACATGCATGCAGCCCATTATTTTTTAAAAGATGTGTGTGCTGCAGGACCTACATTGTACTGAAAAATCTTGCCCTGTATTTGTGAAATGTCTGCTTTGCTGAAGCATATGAGCTGCTATAAAGCTTAGAGAGGGGTTTTATAAATGATCAGGTTTTGCATGACTTTGGGGAAGTGACTCTTTTTCTGGCTCGAACATGAGAGATTGTGGGTGCTGTGAACATTTTTCCTCAGTGCCAAGCCAAGGGAAAAGAATCTTTTTGGGGCTGCTGGGGGAGCTGATGCAGAAAACGAGCTGCTATGACCAACATTGTTAATTTCCACCTGTCGACCACCTACTTACCACTGAACACTTATTATTTAGGACTGAGATATAAACCAAAACATATCCCTTTTCATGAGGGTTATACCAATATGAAAAGATCAAGATACCCAGCAGCTTTGTGGTTATAATTTTTATCACAACCCAGTGTGAGTTCTTTTGAGTCCTCACTGTCCAAACACTTCTGTTCTTTCTAGAACGTTTGTCTGCATAAAACCACTTAAAAATGTGAGTAACACAGGGACAATAGTCTACATTGTTCCACAATGAGCAAATCTTATTGCCACAGTTAGACTCCAAAGTCCCAATAAGTTTTCCTTTTTATACCTTTTGACTGGAAATAAAGGAGATGGATGGGGAAATAGTTTCTGGAGCTCCAAATATTACAGCCTCTTTAGGCTGATCATTTAATCTTTCTTTTGTGTGAAAGCAAGCCTTGAAATCAGTTTTGATAACCAGCTGCTATCTATTTCCATTTCCTTAGGAAACAATTTCTGGACCATTTGGTAAAAGTGCTAAGTTATCAGCCAAACAAATTAGTTGTGTTCAGGGATAGGCAGTGCTGGTGTGGGAATAGTTAAAGAGTCAACAGCTTGAGGAAGAAATTGTGTTGACCTCTTGTGATTTATTAATCCAGGCATTTTTTGATTATGTTTGTATACAAATTTGGATGCATCAGTACCCCAGGGAATAAAAATGCAAATTAGAAACAAAAGTGGACAAGAGCAGTGGGTACCAAGCTATCCCTATGGCTGGCCTCAGTGCCAAGATATCTCTCACTCCATCCTTAGCTATTTTAGCAACTTCCTCCCATCTTTTCTGGACATGCTGAGCATCCCCAGCTCTGACAGGATCCCTGTGAGACATTGCTGCTGTTGGGATCTTCTTACTTCATGGAGTCCCTCTACAGAATTATACCACCCTGTAAAAATTATTTGGATGAAAATTTTTCAACATGATAATATACAGAAATTTTAGTTATATAGCATAACTTCCAGGATTCTATTTTCTATGTCTTCGATTTAAAAAATAGTGTCTATATCTGTCTCCTTTCAGCTTCAAGTCCTTCACAAAATGTCCTTGCTAGATCTTTTCTATTAAGAATGAAAATTTTCTAGTGCTATGTTATTTGCCAACTAATTTTAAATATATAGGATTTGGACATTAGGATATTTACTGCTTTTTTTTTTTAACCCCCTTGTGACTTCTTTATCTGTGTTCCTGTAGACAAAGCACATGACATGGTCAGAGACATGTAAATGAAATAGTTCCTTCCTGAGCACAGTCACTCCTCATGACAGATCAGTGGGTTTTTTTCCTCTGATTCCAACATGTTTAGAATTAGCTTTATAGTAAGGCCATCTGCACAAGCCATCAACATTACTTCTGTGTGGCTGCTAAATCATGCAACTGAGATGGGTTTTTGACTATTTAGCAAAATGTCCTCCAGGATTCATGAATTTCAAAAAGCCAACATAGACATGCCTCATCTGTTCTGATCTCAGTCCCTATGCCTTGTGATGAATAACTGGGATAAATATTCTGCAGATTTATCTATTCCTCAGGACTTATCCCAAGGGATGTAAAAGTTTTCATTAATAGGTTTTTGTTTCCTACAATAAAACTAGTTTCTAAAATTCATTTTATTACACTCTTTTTTTTCCCTAGACCAAAAGCAAAGACATCTGTTTTCTCCAGCAAAGTGAAACATCAAAAAACCAAAGTAAAAGCTAAATTTAGAAATGGCAAAGCAAATCCACTGCCCACTCAGACTGTTGTTTTCTCCACACTCAGGACACTTGATTCGCCACATTGGCAAACTCACTTGCAGATTTTTCATACTAAAAAGATTTTCCTTTAGGATGTGGCGAGTGTGGGAGTCTCAGGGGAGGGACAGCTCTGCCTGGATTGAGGTTTCTTTTGTCCTCTCATGGCTGCTGAGAGCAGGCTCACAGTTTGAAACAGCTCCTCACATTTCTGAGGCTTCAGCTTCACCCTGGCAGGACCCACTGGGGGATGCATCAGCTGCACAAAGCTGGTTCCACACCCTGAGCAAACAGCCAGGAGTGACAGCAGAGGAACAGCCTCCACATGGCTCTTAAACTACATTTTGCAAAGCCTGATGCCAGTGCTCTGAATTGCCATAGTGGTTTTGGACCTGGAATCTTTCCCTCTCCTCTGAATTCCCTTCCACTGACTGATACCAGATTCAAGATCCAGCATCAGAATCAATGCTGCAGGAATACCACTGTAATGTCTGAGTATTGAGAAAATAAGAAGCTTAAAAACAAAGTCATGGCTCACACAGGCTCTTTTTCTTCCCCAGAAATGCTGACAAAGCCGAGATTTGGCTGGAAGTTCAGTTACTGTTCTTGGGCATTCCTGCATGGCTGGTGCAGCCTCTTTATTCCTCACTGCAGAGAGGAGTCTGTGCAATGCTCAGTGTCACACACTATCAATATTGCATGAATCAATGGTAAAGGGAAGGAAAACTCTTTGCTGGTTCAGCAGAACCACTCAGTTACCAACATAATTGCCTCTGAGACTACTTATGTATTTGTACATGGAATAAATGTAACAGAGACTGTTCAAACTCATTTTCATCCTCTTTTCCCTGCAGGTTTTTTTGTGCCATGTGACTATATCCACTAGAACCACTTGTTCACTTTTTCCTCCATAGCTGGCCATTTTATCATTCATTCTTAGCCAACAGTATTCAGTGCAGGAACAGGTATATGCTTCAAATCCTCCACAAAGTCTTCATCAATCCATTCATTCTCCCTGGGCCTTTATAAAGTTATCACAGCCTGAAGCTGCATCAGCTTAAAGGCAAGATAAGTCATTCACTGGAGAACAGCTTCCTACAAATGATTTATTGCACTAGTGTCATTTTTGAACAGAATGCATTTATTTTGCCATGATTACAGGAAACATGTCAAGGTACTCACATTTTTTAAAAGCTTAGAACATCTGACAGGAAAATGCTCTGGGTTTGACACCAAGGAATCAAGAATGCACCAAAAAGAAAGAAATTTCACTCATGTAAGAGTCCAACTGAAAAGACTGTGCACACACATTTCTTTGTGTCTTGACCTGAGTCTGCAGTTTTGAACTGGAGAGACATACAAACCAATTGTCTTATTTTATTTTTTCTGAAACTGCAGTGCTTTGGGAGGAGGGCTTAGTCTTAGCAAATCTGCAATTTTGACAGTTATGTTGAATCTGCAACTTTTCATTCTTTGTCATTGAACTTATCCTATTCTGAAGCCTAAAGACAGACTTCAATATTCTTCTTCATCTAGAGAACAAAGCTGAGCTGTAAGTAATTCCCTGGAGGTCCCAAGTTTGCTACTGGCTTTCATTAGATGTTTGTGATTTTCATTTAGTCCTGCCATAGTTGTTGCAGTCTTTCTTTGTTCAATATTTTACTGTCCATGCTAGCTTTCAGCCAGTCTGTTCTCTTCAATTCTGAATTTTTATATATTCAGTAATGCATACATGCATAATTATACATGCAGTATAATTACATTTTGGTTGATTATACATGCCACCTTCTTTCTAGTTATCACAGACACCAGACTTGTTTCATTCAGGCCTGTGAGACACAGAGCAGTATTTAGAGACACAAAGTTCTCAGCTTCCATCATTCTTGACAGCAGCTGCCTTGACATCTGATGAGAGAAGCTGAGACACAGAAAGGTGCTGCAATTTGTCCTTAGGATGACAGAGGTGGAAACAGAATCAGCATCTTCTGTCTTTTAGTCCAGTTTTCCAACCCCAAGAGTACACTTTGTATGCCCACAATAACTGAACCCCTAGAGTGAAATCCTTAATGTAATTTTAATAACTGAATAAAATGATTGATAAATTAGTAAAGAGTAAAGTAGCAGTTAATTTTTTACCTCACCATCAGGTCAATAACCTATTGCTTACTTTGATAGTTTGAAATATGCATAATGAATCTAGACACACAAAAAAAAGTCTGAAAAGGGAATATAGTGAAGCACTGCTAAAACAATGCACTTCTTTAGCACTTTCAAATCCCCATATTCTGTCTCAATACTAGACCTGAGAAGTAGGAATAGGATAAAAGAAAATAATGGAAATAAATCAGCATTATTAACCACTTCTGTGGAGAGTGGAAAAATTTAGGCTGGCCAGAGGTATCTTTAGAATTCATAATGGGCTTTATCTCTCTTTTTCCACTGTCTTCCTTACATACATTTTGCCTTTGTGCCAGTTCAAGCTTCTCAAAAAAAAAGATTAATTTTTTTTTCTTGGTTCATGTTGTTATTGAAAGAATTCTTATTTTCCTGTTAAATTGAGCAGTGCAGTAAATGCCTTCTTTTTCAGCATTGTACAAAACAAAGGAAATATACAATTCCAGGGAGAAAGGACTAGCATGTTTCAGACCAATACAGTGATTCCTCAGATCTCTGTAGAGCCAAATTTATTTTCACTCCACTATTTAGCAGTTTGCAAGGTTTGCCACCCACACTTTGCAACAGGAGTTTCCAAGCACTGCAGTCTTCTCTCTCAATGCCTGCAGATACATTGGTCTTGTACCATAGCTCAGATCCTGAGATGTTTCAAGTCTCAAGTTGAACTCTAGTATTGCTCTCCTGATAGTCTCTTGGATCTTTTTTGAAGATCTTGTCATCACATCTGCTGTCTTCCATGGTGCCAAGACAGTTTGAAGAGTAAGTTACATTCTCCATTCAGCTGTGCAAAAATTATTATTTTCTTAGAGTCCTTGGGTGAAAATCTATTGTCTTGAGTCTTTGTCAACATTTACTTAAGTAACTGGTTGTAAAACTGTTTCATTGATGTTTTAACTGGAAATGATGGACATATTTCTCATAAGGAAAGGAATCTTCCTAAACTCATTTTTCATGAACATTGGTGAAGATAATTCACTGGCTTTTCAGCTGGGGACTCAGATTTTCTGTGCTATCCTCTGGTGCACTTGAAAAAGTTCACAAAAAATGCTTTTGGCAATTTGTTCCTCTGATTTGTTGTTTTCAGTCTGTCTTACAGCTTTTCATTTAATGTGTCTGTCCTTTTACACAGTGTTCCCATACTTTTTGCTTTAATAGCCTTCTCTATTCATCTGTTTAATTACAGTATTTTCATGTCCCATCACTTCTCTTCTGCGTGTTCAGTATGGTGTCTCCATATTGTTTATGCCACCTGGAAGCTTTTAAGGCTTTGAAATTGACCCTTTAAATTTGATTTTTGCATGCTTTTCCATTAATTTTCTATTTTCTAGGCATTCTATATTACTTGCAAAATTGAGGGAGTTTTTTTGAGTATAGTATATATTTTTTATAGTTGGTATACCAAAGAGCTTTTCCATAGTGTCTCTGGAACCAAATCTTGGTGACTTTTTCAGGAATACTATGTCCCATTTGGAGAAAAAAAAACAGATAAAAAATCCTTCAGAATAGTAGCTGTTCATGTTTCAAAGAAAATAAATTATTCCTATCACACAGCTTCCTCATGAATCTTTACGTCTTTCCTGATAGTATTTCCACAGTGCTTGGAGGAAAATACTGAATATGACATGAATCACTGTAAAATCACAGGGATTTTTATTGAGCAGAAATGCAGAGAAGTTCTATGATAACATGTTTGGTGGGGACTGCAGGTGCTTGTAGGGCTGTTGCTGTTCTCTAGAAAATGGTGTCAAAAGAGGATAAATTTTCAGTCTTGAAGCATAGAATTCTGTTGCTGTTGTTCCTTGAAACCACTCATAAGGCTTTGATAGCATATGAAGTAATAACAAGTGTAATACTGAAAATACTTTCACTAATGTTTTTTTTTTCTTTTACTGATGGTTACTGGTAATTTTGTAGAACAACAGAGGGGAGCAGCTGTGCCCAGTCAACAGCTTTCCTCAGCCTCCAGCTACGTGGAGGCTTTACCAAGTTACAGTCTGAGCAAAGGTGCTAAAGCCAGAGCAAGCACTCTCCTCTGCTTTAAGGGGAGCAGGATTTGTCCAATACCTCACTGCACATTTGTAGTTCAGAGGAAATGGCAGCTGTAAAGCTCAAGCAGTTAATGCAGGTGAAATGGTGCAGGAGTGTTTAATCCCCAGCAGTATGTGGCTATCCACAGGGCAGGCAGCAGCTGTTCCTCCCATACATGACAGCTCTATCAATGTTTTTAATCTCTGGCAGGTTGAGGAGACAGCAGGATCAAAGTGGACAGACCTCCAGCATTGACAGCAGAGCATCTCTGCAGAGCCACGAGAAGCTGCAGGATGGGAGGAACAACAATTTGGGACACGGCTGCACCAGAGGCTGCAGCAGTTAGTGATCACAGGCTGGCACCTGAGGAGCACAGCCCTCCCTGCACACCCTTCTTCTGCACCCCTGCATCCCTCCAAAGCAGCATCCCTGGCCAAGGACAAGCCCCCACAGCACACTGCCTGAGATTTTCCACATGCAGCTCTGCTCTCCTCCTGACCCCGCCACTGGAAAAATGACCATCAGCAGCAAATGCAGTTTTTTAAGTAAGCTTGACTTTTGTTTTCAAAATCCTGGAAGAAAACTTGAAACAATTCATTAGGCAGCCTCTCAAAGTTTGCCACATTCCTGGATATTTTGCAAGAGACAGCATTTTACTGGGGCCAGCTTTATCTTGAAGGCTTTAACATTACCCCCAATCTCTCTGTTAATGAAAATGGTCCAGTTTGAAATTTTGTGAAACTGCTGGACACAGCTGTTTCTAAGCACCTGCTGTTGAGTTTATAACAGATGTACATGATGTAAATACATTACTGTAGTGTCAAACAGGCCAAACACTGAATAATTTCATTTAAATACCTGAAACTCATTGAAACAGTTGCAGTGTGAGTGTATTCACATCATTCTTTAACATCATGTGTTCTGCTTTGTAGTAAAAGATGTGACCCTGGCCAAGTCAGTTTTGCTAGTGACTTTAGTGGATGCAAGTTCAGACACATTAGTTATGTGTGGTAGCCATGGCAAAGAAAGGCCTTTTCATTTGTAACAGTAGGCTGACTGAGCCAGAGTTAAAAAGCAGCTTAGTAAGGAGAGCTAAAAACATTCAGGATTTGCTCAGATCCATCGCTAGGTGTTATAAAATGTTAAGAAGTTACATGTGTCTCTGTTTTCACGGGTCTATTCTGGATTCTACTGCCTTGAATAGAAAGAAAGCTACTTTAGTCAAAATATTGTTGACATGAAACCCTTTTATTTTTAACAGCAGTCAAAATTCCAAACATTTATGGTATTTTACAACTTGTACATCCACATTTTGATAATAAATGCATGTTTATTCTGTCTTATTGTGCTTTTGTTTTGAAAGGCTACCACCTGCAAGCAAATTTCATTTCAACTTTTTAAAACAAATAAGTTTTTGAAAGTGAAAAACCTTTTATTTCAAATAATCTATTTTTACTACATCGTTTCCATTCTATCATTTACAAAACAAAGTTCTTTGTAACTGAATCTACCGTAAATTTTGTTCGGTGTTATATGTAATTTTTGGTCACAACTTTTTCACAAATACAGATTTTTAACATTCCATGAAATGATATGGTGTTCCATGTCATCAACAACAGTCTACAAATGTGCAAAGGTAAAGATTTTATGTCAGTCATGAGCAGGGTTTTGGGCTTAATTTGGCCGTAGACAGAAATAATCATAGGATCAGGACAAGGAGAAAAAAATTTCTGGTCATAAGAGGACAGATTTCATCGCCAAGAATAAACTATTTCCCATCCATCCTTTCTTCTTTTTTTTTCTTTTTTTTTTTTTTTTTTTTTTCCCTTTGATATTTGTTTCCCTTGGGAAGGACCAAAGTAGACAAGATTTCACATTATTTCTAGAAACACCTACTGTTCTGTTCCAACCAAAATGGTGATCTTGGACCTTGATCTGAATGAAAGTATTTTATTTTTATGAGTGATCCTACAGAAATTAAAGTTACCAGGTAAGTATCATAAACAAATATTTTCAGGATCCATGATGTATTAGATTGTATAGACAAGAGCCATGGAGTGTTTATAAGGAGAAACAGTAATTCACTGAGATGTTCCAACTGGAAAAACACTGGGGGAAATGGCAGATGCACATTTGATTCTTTTTCTGTGATTACAGTTGTTTTGAGCAAGAGGAATTGCTCTGGGTGATTTTGTACATCATCCACATGGGATGCCACTGTGCTAGTGCCTTAACTGAGGCTGGGAAGGCATTTTTTAAGGAAATGTCCCAACCTTACAGCCCTAACACATTTTGGTACATATTTTTGCACCCAAATCAGATGCTTTTTGGGTGATACAAAACCAGGAGATGGGTTTCAGGAGAACACTTATTGCCATCTGCCCAGTCTTGAGCCTATAGCCCACAGGAACAGGTGAAAGAAAATCTGAGATGGAACTTCCCCAAATCTGGCTCGTGTGGATGTCAGGAGAGCAGAGCCTCTCCTGTCCAGCTGCACTGCCAGCTAATGAGCACACAGCCCCCAAGAAACACAGGTTTATAGAATGAGAAGTGGATAGAATGAAAGATCTACATAATGCAAGATCATCAGTGACTGCATTAAAAATTGGAGTCATTTACTGCAGCTAGAATTTAATTAGCAGCAGGATTCTACCAAATATTTACAGTCTGATCTGTCTGTTGCTGGGTGTTTTGCCAGTGCCTTACTAAGCTGTTTTTGAGTGGAGCCTGGTTATTCAATAGATTGCATCTTACATACATTTGCACAGAGTATTGTGCATGAATGCAAGCTCACTCAGACACTAATTTCACGCTTGTTGCCACACCATCATTTCTCAATCTGTACTGCTTGCAGAAAAAAAATGAAATCATGGCACCAATCAGCTTTATCCATAATCCATGGCACTTCCACTGACTGCAAGCTGTACCTTATGCTGCATAAAATTAGCTGTGTCAACTTATTATACAGATCAGTGAATGCCCTCAGCTACACCATGGAAACCAAACTTTGAATCAAAGAATCATGGAATGGTTTGGGTTGGAAGGGCCATTTAGAGGTCATCCAGTCCAACTCCCCTGCAGTTAGGGACAACTTCAACTAGATCAGGCTGCTCAGAGCCCCATCCAGTATGGCCCTGAATGCTTCTAGGGATGGACCCCCATCTCTCTGGAACACCTACACTCTTATTTCATCTTTCCTTTCAACCAGCATAGCTGTATGGATCTATCTTGCCGTGGGAAGCTCTGATAATGGTGCAGAAGAAAATGAAGAGAGGTCATTATTAATAGAATATGATTTTTGGGACAAAATACACACAGCAAGAAAAGTCACAAAGCCTGGGAACACGCCTGAGAAACCCTTGGTTGATACTTGTCTCTCCTACTTCAGACAAAAGAAAAATGAATTAGCCACATCCAGGCTCAAAAATAGAGATGAAAAAGGGAAAAAAAATCTTTTAGGATGTGGTGCACTTCCCTTGTCTTGATAGTCTGTTTCAGCAGATGGTTCTCCCTGTAGCTCTGCCTCCATGGAGTAAACATCAGTGCACACAGCTCAGATGTGGACATGCACATTGTGCACTGACATTTAGTCAGATGAATCTGGTTTGTGATGGCACAGGCAATTTGTCAAGTTGATGTCTAATCCTTGTGAAAAAATGGGATCATTTCTGATCTATTCAATGGGAGTAAGAGATGTTAAACAGATTTCATCCTTAAGTGCAGAAGGGGTACTAGAGTGACAAGAAAATACACAAATATACTCTCATCTTGTGCTCCAGCAGAAATGAGAACTGGGAAGTCCTAAATAAGATGTAGGTTTTTACATTACACTCAGCTAGATGGAGGACAAAAAGAAAGCAGGGCAGTCATAAAACCAGAGGAAGCTCCTTGGGACTCATTTATTCTATACAGCTTTATTGTCTTGCAAAAGCAGACAGTGATCTTGACTCCCAAAATCTCACCTGGTTTCTCCAAGTCATTTAAAAGATAAAAATACTTTTCTCATTTCTGTTTCAGGGAAGAGAGAAAGAAGTCTAACACAGCTGGGAAAGCAGTTTGCTTCTAGCACAGTTTATTGCAGTGGCTCTTGCTCTGTGGTTGCAGTTCTGATCACACATGCACATTCCCACAGCATCACTCCACATTAGAGTCTGCCAGATTTACCTTCTGTTCAGTTTGCTCCTTCTACATTGTGTATTAAATATTGGCACAGTACTGTAAATGTTTAATTACCAACTGTCATAAAGTACAAATGGCTCCTATCATCTGTAGCCTTGACAAAAATGATTAATGTAATATTTCCAGAAGATTTTTCTGTAGATCTGGGAGAATTGGAGGGTTGGTTGTGGGTCTTGGCACATTATTTAAAATTACAACTAAATACATTATAGAGGAAATAATGGGCACTGATCCAGTCATTTAGATTTCTGCTTAAGTTTTCTGCAAGTTAAGTTTTCTGCTTGCAAGAACATGTGACCACAGTTTCAACCTTATTTCTGACTGTTTAAACTAAATCTAAATGTTTCTGTAATGGGGTATACTGAGAAGCTGAAGTAGTTTGAATCAGACCAAAAGCATTTTACTGTTTTCCACATGGATAGGTATGCCACTACTTCTGCTATGAAAAAAGTTGCTGCCAGCATAGGAGAAGCTTAGAGGTTTTGCACAGATACATTTACAGGTTTGGTGGAAGCAGGAAAGCAAGGAGATTTTCAAAGTGTATTAATAAAAAAAGCTACAGGCTTTTACAGAGGCTGCCTCTGGTAGCCTCACTGCTCTAGCACCTGCTCCAAGAGACCTGGAACAAACCACTGCCCTGCAAGTAATCTCCATTATTTCTATATTTAATCCAGATTTCATCCATGAAAAGGTGAGTTCATCTATGCAGACTCTAATTAAGAAGAAAAGGAAGGAAAGACTCCCCTGTCAGCAGTGCTGGGCTGCTCAAGCTCTGCCTTCTAGCACAGCAAAAAGAGACAACTTAGAGCCCCTGCAGCAGCTGAGTCATCAGCCCTGCTGGGGAAAGCAGGAATTACTTTTTCTTACACATCAATTGCAGCTCAGTCCCTTAGCACACACTACCAACACACCCTGTGATAAATTTTGAATGAGAGGCAATGTAAAGCTTTTAGAGATCCTTCTGCTGACACACAAAAACTTCCATGATAGATTGGTGTGATTTTTAAAGAGCAGATTTTTGGTGGTTCTTCTGGAGAGCGTGCTAGTAGCTAAATGACTAATTTCTTATGGACATTGTGCTTCATCATCTCAGCTTTCATCAGAGCAGTTACTTTTGTTTATTTGTATTTTAGTGATTGAATCAGCTATGCTCTGGACAGCAGAGAAAAATGTTTTGGTATTTTTAGCCTTCATTTAGCAATGCAAATGAGCTTCCTATAATCATGTTTGTGAGAAAGCACACACTACCATCAGGACCTCAAGAATGACTGATATTAGCTATGCTCTATATATCAATGAAATTGGCTCAGAGTCACAAACTCCATTTTTTCTCCTTTTTAATTGAAAGGGACCAATGTATCTAATCAATTAAACATTTTTTTTTTTTTTACAAAATTGCCTAACTGTCCCCACAAGTCCTACCAAAGAATAAAAATTAAAATATAGGGCAGAGAGCTTTGCTGTTTGATGTTTGTGGGTTTCTTTAAGTCCATTCTAAATAATAAAGTAGGCATATAAAAACTACTGTAACTTTTTATATCTATTAAGAGAAACACAACTGAGAGCAATCATAAAATTCAAGTCCTTCTAAAATGTGTGCCAAAGAACACAGAGTTATGTAAAACCAGTGCCCTTTAAATGGAATTAGATTTAGCCACAGATACTTCCATGGGCAAAACTATGCTGGAACTAGTGCTCTTGAGAATTTTTTGTTTCTTACAATCCATTGTTTTGATGTGTGCTATAATACAGCCCTGGAATTTTCCCACAGTGATGATTTTGTACTTGAAAAATCCCTCTTGGAAGAACACTATACAATTTAATTAAGACTTTTTTACACAGTTTTCTAGTGACTATAATATTCTCTATCCTCTGTGCAAAGGTATCGAGGCAATTTTGTTGTATTTAATTAGTAATGAGAGAATGCTCTATCTGCTCTAAGTTTATATCTATCTCATGATAAATATAGCATTCATCATGAGTCCTATCATGATAAATGCTATATCCACACATTAAGATAAGCCAGACACCACTGCAATGAATTTATAATCTGAACTAGCTTTGCAAGATATGTGTGGGAGCCAGGGATAAACTGGGAAAAGTGTTCAGGGCAGCAGGCAACAGTGAAACCAGCTTAAGAAATGTAATGATCACCCACATAATGCGGATTTATGGATTATTTTTCTACATTCAATTATGTTCAACATCTCCTTTAAGGCCATAAATTTCCCATTTAAGTCTGGATGCTCAGGCATTATAATCTTGGAGAGCACAGAGAGGCTGGCAGAGCCTGCTGCAGTGACCAGCAGCTGTGACCTGTCTTGTCCTCAGGCCAGCAGGAGCACACAGGGCTGCTCCTGCTGATACCTGCAGATCCTGCTGAAGGCAGATGTGGAGAGCTGAAATGAAGCAAAGGGTGAATATGAGGAGAGCTGTCAACAGAGCTGGCTTGCTGCTTCTGCACCCCCTTGTCAGGACCCTGCGTGGGTCTCCATAAATCCTGCCTTCCCAAGGTCTGGCACTCACCACTGCTCCAGATGTGGGCTGCAAACATCTGCATGTGACACTGCAGCACAGAAATCCACCCCTGCTCAACAGCATTGTGACTGACACAGAGCAATTGCTGCCCTTCCAAAATCCAACCAGATTCCACCCCCAGACACATTCAACAATGACCTGTCATCCCAAACACCTTCCTGGTGGTCTTCCACATACTCTGCTACTGCTGAGCCACAAACTCCAGGAATTAAAGGTCTTGGAAATGCTTAGAGTCTGCTGAAGCCCCACAAGTCCACCAGAATGTTTTGAAGTGTTTCCTGTGGCCAACATTCCTCTTACTTAAGTATTGAGCTTAATGCTACATTTTTCAGAGGGACACATTAATACTGAACAGACAATAAAATAAAGTAAGGCTGCTTGTCTAGTATTTTAACATATAATTTAAAGAGATTTCTGAAATGTTTTGCCCATCTTATAGGCTCAGCTATTTGAGTGTCATAATGTTTTCTTTTTGTTTGTTTTTTGGTTTTCTTTTTTTGCAAATGGGAGCCATAACCACACAGTGTGGGCAGAGAAATCAGAGAAAATGTATGTAACTGACAGTGTGCTCTCAGACCATAGCACTAACTTTCATTGCCTTCTTCTCATTATTTTCTTCAAGATAAAGTTTCTGCTAAAGCTTGCAGCAGGAATATTGAATCCTACAGGTCAAATTGTGGGAAATGCATTAAAAAATGATACCATTTCATATTAACAGTCTTTTATTCCACTTTATCTTTTTATATTGAAGACTAATAGGTCCAGATACTAAGTCTTTTCTGGATTCTTCATTACTTCATATTACACTCACTGTAATTTGTCTCCTCCTTAAAAACAAATATTCCCCTGGAAACACACACCACAAATGTATTTCTCTGATTTGCCCTCACAATATTTTTAGTTTTCTCACACAAATGGAGATTTCTGTGTCTCTAAGACATTATACTGTCCCTCTTTGGGAAAATCTGTGTGATTTATGTTGACAATGTACAATTGCCCTGTAAACTCTAAGTTATTGATATGAAGCTGCATTCTTATATTTAAGATGCATGAGTTGCAAATACTTCACACTATCATGTTTCATAATACTGTAGGGTCTTGGGGAAAAGGGAGTTAAAGATTTTTTTTGTTTTTTTAAGTGTGGTTGTGTTCAACAGCTAAATGCACAGCAAAGCCTGGGTATTTTATTTCATAGCTTTAGCATGTTTGTACAATGTGTTCAGCTCCCTGAGCCTGCTCCTTCCCACCTAGAGTGATTTTCACTTTCCACTCCATAGTGCTGCCATTCTTGTTGGTAGGAACAAGATTATTGGTTTACTGAGACAGTATCTAGAGCAGGAAAACAGCTCTGCTCTTCTTGAAGAGCATACATATGTATGAACCAATTATTTGACTTTATTTTTCCTTCTTGAAGAAGGAATATTTATTTGTACTAGCTGAGAAGACCAAATTAAATCTTTTCCATTTAGTACACTTCAAAAATAATTTTCTCACTTCCTATCAACTGTTTAAATCACTTCATAAATGAGTGTTGTGAGATTTAAAAGGTACTGAAAATATGCTTGTGTTTTTCTTGAAGACATTTATTCCAGAACTTTTCCCATTAAAATAAAGCAGCCATCCTTCTGATCTTTTACACTGTGATGTGCTCATTATGTGGCATACAGATTAATATGTTAATTAATCTATAATTAAAATGAGCGGCTGTGAGAGAGGTTCATTTGCCCCATGTTCATCAACAGCTTTGGAATATATATCCCTTTACAAATGACAAGCCTCACCTACAGGAAAACATACATAGGAAAACAGTCATAACACAGAAAACAGATTTTTCCTGTCTATGGATGGCAGAAGCCTCAATCTTCCAAGATAAATAATGTCCTGATAATGAGACATAATGCAGACACATCTATAAGTGTGTTCAAAAATAAAATCTTTCTTTGTCTCCAGGCATTTGAGAGCTGCAGATTTCCTGCCAGAAAAGTTAGAAATGTATTTAGAGTGGGTTGGAGAGAAGGGAGTGCTTCAAAGAGAGAGAAAAAACACCTGGGCCCAGTACTTGGAATCTGATAATATTTTGGTGTTAAATCTTGTCTTCCAAAATAAGGGTGTTTTGCTTAACATAAGCCAGCAAAACTAGACATAGAACAGGCATTTAAACACATTTGTGTTGCTCCAGCCAGAGCTTATTGTTACCTGGAGGTGCTGTATTAATAGCAAAAGGGGGTTTTGCAACAGTCTTGCACATGGTGATCTTTCTCTCATGCTATCAGATAAATTTCTGTCTATTTACATCAGAATTTAATGGAGTTTTTTAAACTTCCCTTCTGCACCTCTCCACTTTTGCCCATTTTCAAGGCCCAAGTGTTAAAGACCCTCTTCCTCTCAAGAATTTCCACTTAACTCTGAAGTGAGCTTCTCTGCTTCCCACCATGTCTTATCTTCAAATAAAACAGCTTTTTATAGTATTTAATGGCAATAATTCTTTGTACTTCAAAGAAAGGTCTTTGTTAACCATACTGGATGCCATTTCCTCTGTGGGGGTGTGGGATCATCTCTGGCAGCCCTTGCTGGAAACAGGCTTAGCTGGGTCCTTCTGGGTGCAGAACTGTGAGGTAGCTCTAATGAGGGATTTCAGGGGCTAAAATATTCATGTGCTATGAATTTAGATGCCTGAGGCACAGAACCCAGGGAAATCCAGGACCATGTGCTGGATGAAAAGTTGCCTTTTTCTGCTCCTTCCCAGGGAGACCTCCCAGCCCTGCAGGGCTCCAGGAGCTGTGTCACACACACAGTCACCACTAACGTGTCCTAGGCACTGGGATATGTCTGGAATCCTGCCTTTCCTGGGGAATGAGCTGTCCATCCAGCTCAGCTCTACAGATGTCCTGGTGACAGTGTACTCCCACACCATGACAGCTAACACTGAGAAGATTAGTCCAGAAAATGAAAAAACTTCAGTTTGAAACTTCCCAAAGCCCAGGGAACTTAAAATATGTCCTCCCAGGAGAGGGGGCCACATAGTAGAAAGAAACATCTCTTTTTTCTTTTTTTTCTTTTTTTTTTTTTTTCCCAGTCTGATGTTATTTTGCAAATCTTCAATTCAGGGGGGAAATACTAAGAAAGAAAACATGATGTCCTCACATAGAGGACTGTACAGAAAAGCACAATGAGTTCTGTACACTTAACATAAAATTAAGGAAAAATCTCGAAATACATTCTGCTCAAGTATCACATCTATATTACTTGCTCTCAAGATCAACTGCAGGACAAAAAGTTACTGCTCTCTAATCAGTATTCATATGAAAGTGTTCAAACTGTAACTCAGAATCCTGAGAGACTGGAACTCTTCTCAATTCCTTCTTTTTAAATGAGAATGAATTCCATTTCAGTGGTAGCTTTGATATATTTAAGGCATTTTTTTTCCACATCAGTTTGAAGAAAATTATTTGCTTCAACAAATCTTATTGTCTGTATGTTTTTTGTTTTGTCTTTCATTAGATGACAAACATTTTCTTAGATGGCAAACATATTTTTTATATAAGTCTAAGCATTTTATGAAAGCACATTTAATACAAATCCTGAAATGAGGCTTGGTTTTGAATTTATATTATTTAAAACACAACTACATTGAATGATCCCTTTTGTTGGATGAAGAATATGGCATAGTGTGGAGTGAGCTTGAAAACAGGTTTTTTAACAAAAAATGCAAATGGCAAGAGCCTTCATTAACACTCAAGCAGAATTTTGTTTTGCCAAAAGAACAGAAGTGTGTATCAGAGGGAAGATGGGGTGCATAAGGCTAAGAAAATTCACTGCAAAAAAAATTGGCAAGTGACCACCATTCAGCCAGCCTGTAAAGTAATCCATCCACAAAATTTAGAGGAAAGAGAGGAATGTGCAGTGACCCAAAATAAGAAGCACTATGTCCTTTTCTCTTTTATCAAGAAATCATGTTTGTGAAAAGGTCTCTCCACTGTAAATGAAGCAAGGGAAGCCACCAGGGCTATTATAGATCCATTCCCATTGGAAGATCAAAGCAGCAACATAAAAGCAAGTGTCAGCTGAAGAATTTTCTTCTACTTTCAAGGTAAAAGGTAAAAGCTGCTGAATGGAGATCTATCAAAATGTTTTCTTCTGACATGTTGATGGTAATTATCTTGACTGGAGTTAACCTCATTGCACAGCCATCAGTGTCTGCTGGAAAAGTGAAGAGTCCCTTCCCACAGTCCATCTGAAGGAAAGATGGACAGTAATGAAAAATTCAAATATTTTACTTCCTGTTAAGCATGAACAGGTGTATAGACAAACTAAACATGAACAAATGCATAGAAAAACATCACTTATACTGGAAATAATTGTGGTCCCTTGCCTACCTCTTCACATTTTAACCCCTCAGTGACTGATGTTCTCTCCAAGTCTGGCATATAACTCGAGTTGATTTATTTTTGAGAGATACAGCTTTCTCCATTCACCCCTTACTGAGAAGAAACATAGAGAGCTGTATTTTGCTATAATTTTCTTTAAGGAATCTGGTTTCACTCTAAAACCTTTCTCACCTGCTGTTCCCAACACTGCAGACTGATGCACAGGAATGGTCACAGCACAGTTTGGGCTCTTTTGGAAAGCACAGTCCAACACACATGACACCTGAGCACAGCCCCAGCTTTACACTGTCTAAAGATTCATACAAAATCCAGGGCAAGTGCTCCACAGCCTCATCCTTAAGCAGCTCTCAGGATCCCAGTTTATCCTATTTCTGTGGCATTTTTGCACCCAGTGGAAAACAAGCCACTGGGCAGAAGGACACAGGTCACAGGTCCTGCTTGGTCCTCTCCCACTGGCATTTTGCATCAAATTCAGTAAAATCCTAGGAAAACTAAACCCAAATTCTACCAAAACATTCTTTAGCATGTGGTTTGCTCAATGCTGCTGTGGTGTGTTTGTGAAATGAGGGAGCTGGAGCAGTACCTGGAGGAGGAGCAAAGGTGGTGGTGAAGCAGAACAGAAAACACCTGGGCTGAAAAGTTGAGTTTGGGAAAAGAAGAGAAAAGCAAGGAATGAGGCTGCAGTCTGAGATTACACAAGGAGATTGGGCTGGAGGGTAAGGATGAGACACAGCAAGAGATGTGGAGCCTGGGACTGCTGGCAGAGCTTGGCCAGGAACAGGCAGCACTGATGGAGGAGTCCAGGGGTGAGTAAGTGACAGGAGGAAGAGCACAACAAGAAGCAGCCTGGAGGGCTGAAAGTGGGTGAAAGTGTCAGACCAGAACAAATTCTTGTGCAAAGGATGGAAGAATTGCTGCCCAGTGGATCACATTCCCCTGCAGAGATTTAATCTTCTACTGTCTGCAGTGTTATAAAATGATGTGAATCTTCCAGCAAAGCACATCTCACCCTTTTGTAGTTTCCCATGGAGAAACAGAGAGGAGAAGGGAAAAAACAACCCCTCACAACAGAGGTCTGTGTAAAAGAGCCAGCTCTTTCAGACCTTTCACAAATGAAGTACTGTATGATCAGAGCTCACCAGCTCCCAATAAAATATTTTCCAAAAGCATTATTTCAAGACCAAAAAGCCTTGGAGCAATCAAAGCACTCTTACAGCAGGGGCTTTTGGTGGCTCCAAAACTGGAGGGCAGGAAAGCTGGCAGACAAGAACTGCCAGGACCCAGGGAGATGGGGATAGGCTGGTAGGAAAGGCATTTCATGGAAACCAAGACATTCCTTGGAAAGTGCAGATTTCTGCAAAGCTTCATTATCTGAAAGAATATGTTCTCTTGAAAAATTTCTACTAGCTGAAAGCAAAATAGGAATCCTGGTTTTCTGGCTGCTTGACAGGTATAGTTATTTACACACAAAAATATTATGTTATGGTTATGAAAAAACAATGAAAATATAGAGAACACTAGGAAAAGGAAGATCAGCACACGAGCCCACAAAACCAGGTTGAGAGTCCTGAGGCAATTTAACACACTGAGTGCTAAACTTATGATTTTCTTTCCAGCAATATTCCATGCAATATTTTCCAGAAAGGTTTTGTCTGTTCTACAGGGGATTGTTTAATGGCCAGAAATGATGGCCAGTGTTTCTATTATCCAAGTAATGAAAAAAGCAGCATCTCAGATTTATAGCAACACAGATTTTTGGAATCTCAGTAGGATTTAGATAGAAGCAGGATGTGGTAAGGTCCTTTTCCAATGTCAACATCCTCTCTTCTCATCTGCTTATCACTGGTGGGGCTTCAGCGAGGGTCCTGTGAAATGCATCTCCAGAGAAAACTTCCCTCTGTCCTTGCTTAGTGGCCTTTTCTAGAGATTGGATTAGACAGTCCTCAGGCAGAGGAAATCACCACGCAAACTCCTCACTTTATGTATGGAGCTGCTGAGAGGGAAGCACCATCTTTGGAAGAAAGGTTTTAAAAGGTAAGGTCTCACCTGCATGGTAGAAACAAATGCTTTTGCCTACTTGCATCCCAGTGCTACAGACCTTGAATAGAAGAACCACATATTCACAGGGTTCTGAGGCAATCAGAGCCTGCTGAAGGCACTCACTGCTCAGGTGAAGTTCTCTGAAGTACTCACATTACACACATTGTGAAGTACTCACAATACAAAAAGCAGAAAAGCAATGAGGCTTGCTCATCTTTGATTCCATGATCTGCCAAGACTGGATGTTCCTATTTTTCCCTTTATTTGTTATGGTAATATATTATTTCAATAGTTACCATCTGGTCTCAAAAACCCAACAGAAACCCATTGTAAAAACCAGTAATTCCCAGGCTGTAAATGCCATGGGACTTTGGTCTAGAACAACACTCCATTAATGTGCACTGATGGGAAGGAGAAACTGCAAGCAAAAGCAGAGCCCTGCATCCCTCCCAAGGCAGCAGATGTAACAACAAAACTCCACTTGCAGAATCCCAGAGAACTATTGCACAATAAGGTGTGAGAGTTCTGTGTCTTGTGAAAATGAGCAGTTGATAGACAGTGATTTGGAGCAATTTTCTCCTGAGTAATCAGCAGCCATCTCACCACAGGGGTAGGCTGCTGCTGTGCCTCTGCTCAGGGACAAGTGGCTCCACAGGCAGCCCAGAGAAGGGATCAGGTACCCAGCTTTGATGTAACAGGAAATTAGCACTGTGCTGGCTGATGCCATCAGACCCTAAGTAAAGCAGGACACAGGATTTTTCAGTCTCATACTTTTTTAATCAATGTCTGGATTCATCAGGAAGGGAAGTGAAATAAATCCCAATTTTCTAATCTTCCTTCAAGGTGAATTCATAAGGTTTAATGTTTAAGTATTGATAGTCTTTTAAGTATATCCATGTTAAGATTAACTTCTTAAAGTCCTATATTTTCTGCAAGTATTCAGCACCTGTCTTCCTCTAATTTTGATTGCATTTCTGAAAAGATATTCCACCTTTTAATCTTGCTTTATTACAGGGTTTTATCAAAAGGAAGACATTCACATGGGAGCCCAGAAGGAGGAAACACTCCTGGGCACTGTCAGTGTCCCAGTGGGCACTGAAATGGACAATTGCATGACCAGATAATTTTAATGTCTCAGTTGGGATTCAGGAGGAAGAATGGGAGATCCTTGTTTCTGAACACAATATGGTAACAGGAGCCCCAGCAGCAAACACAAATACAGGTTTAGTGGTGAGCAGCAGGTCCTGCTCAGAAATGCTTCGAGGCAACAGTAAGGAAAAGCTGAGGGCTGGAATAAAGCCAAGCCTTTCACCTATAGCTTCAGAAATCATCTATTCCTTTTGCACAGAGCAGCCCTGTGAAATGAGGTGTGGGGAGTACTCCCATTTTACCTGTTGGAGATGTCTGCTGGGCGCCTGGTGAGCAGAAAATGTCCTAATATCCTAAGGGATATGTCAGACTTACCAAGTGAATGGTACTTAACAAAAGTAAGCTCTGTCTTCTCCTCAGGGTATGGCTTGAAATAAAAAAATGAGCTGACACTTCATAAAAAGGCCAAGAAACAATGTGGAGACTGCAGTCCAGGAGGGCAAGGGAAGCAAAGCCCCAAGCAGCCCCAGGGCTTCTGAGCTGCTCCTCTGCCAGGGGCTGTGCCTGCACACACAGTGCTGCCATCCCCCAGCCCTGCCTCCTGCACGGGGGGAATAGCAGGGAATGACTCTGCAGAGCCAGGCACCTTGCATCTGATCACTGATGGTTTATTCTGACATTACACTGTCACTGCAAGCCAGTATTAGCAACACCTTCTTACTGTGTGCCTGACAATTAATTGATCTAATTTCCTGAGTTTCCAAGAATTCATTCTTCTCCTGTGCTCAGCCACACTTGGAAATTCAGCTCCTTGGAAAAGGTTAATGATTGAGAAGTAGTTTTCTATTTTTATATTTTCCTGGGGTCATAATTTAAGACAGCATAGAATGTTTTGTCTGAATCACACATGCCTGCTAGTCTCAGCAAAGGGAGCACATGGGCTATTGAACTCTCAGATATGGAAGATTTTAGAGCACAGGGACACAACTCCCAAGTCCTTCCATGTACTCTAAAGTCTTTCAGACTTGCAGATAGTATTTCTAGTCTTTGACTTTCTTCTGAAGTGCATGAATGGAAGCTGAAAGCAATGACAAAAATATTTTATTCTCCTGTACTCCTAATGTCAAGACACTGTGTTTATTATTTTTAATTCTTCCTTTTAAAATCCTACCCTTTTCATGTTATCATTTTTGTTATGTGTCTTCCTTACAAACAATACAGCTGTGTTGCTGTTGACTTTTTCTCCTTGCTTATTAGGGTCAACAGGAGCAGAATACATTCTAATGGAACTGCTCTCTTAGATGGAATTAAAATTCAGCTGCCATTGAAGATCTTTTGGTATTTACATCAAAAGAACATAACATAAAGCTGTAGAGAAAATTGTAATCTTTTTGAAATCCATAAAAGTTTTCAGGATTTCACTTTCCCTAGAGTAGAAACTGTGTTCTGTCCTAGTAACCTCCTCCCTGAAGTTTGAGAGCCCTGGGATGGTCACAGTATTCCCTAGGAGAGAGTGATCCACAGTGCCTGCTAGGAATTGGGAACAGGTGAGGACAGAAGGCTCTGCAGAGCTGACACACGAGGAGCCAGAACTCAGTTTTAGGGGTACAAAGCCCTTTGTTGCTTCAGGTGCAGCTGCTGGTGGTCAAAGGGAAACAGGTCACCTGCACAGAGGGACTACAGCAGCATCTCCCTTTCACACTCTGAAAATCTGATTCAAACACCACTTGTGAAATTCAATTGCATTGGATTTGAAATTGCCCATTTCCTGTGAGACAGAGACTTTTTAATTTTATCAGCTATAACGTGGCTCCTATAGGAATCTTACCTAGGTAATACATTTTGTTTATGTTCCATAAGAGTTATGTAGTAGATGGCAAAAATTCAGATATTTATATTGGGCATGAAACCCAAGCAGAACCAAGAGTCAGAATCATCTATGGGCTAGTTTGTTCTGGGACCTATCAGGGAATGTCATTATATTTTTTATTGCATCTTCTCTAAAGACTTCTTAGAACAGCAGATGTCTACTTATCAAACTGTTCTTAAAATTTAAATAAATATGCTATATTCTAGCAATATTCATTTTTAGGCTTCACTGGAATAAAATCTGTATTAATATTTTATTTCCTAGCAATAAAATTCACTATTTTTTTCACTATAAATAGAGATGAAAAGTGGGAGTGAAAACCAGCTACAGAATGTGAAGCAGCCTATAGAAGATATAATGATTCTGAATTAAATCTCAGCATTTTAGTGGAAACTCCAAGTACATTATTGCTCAGAAAATTCATAGGAGAATACTGGCAGATTCAGGAATCTGAATTTCTCATTAAAAAGTTAATTTATACTTTCTAAAAAATAATTTTCATAATTCCTTATTCTTTTTGATAAAAATTAACTTGGGTTTTGTCTTTTGGGAATGAAACCTAGGCAATGTTAAACTTCTATTTTTTTGCAGACTTTTTCAAAATTAAAAACAAAAAGTTATTGAAGTAGAAGACTGTGCCATAGGATGTAAACTATGTTTGGAAATTTTTCTAATTTCCCTGTATAATCTCAATAGTTAAAAAACTCCAACTCTTTTAAAATCACTTTACATATTTAACATACTGAGATTTAACTGCAAAATAGGCTCATTTTCTGTATTTCACTCCTTCAGCCAGCTGATGACAGTAGTAGCTGGTGCTGTGAGACAATTTCAGGGGCTGTGTTACACAAAACCCTATAACAACCATGGGAAAAAGGTCTGGTATTAGACTGAATCACCAGCTAAACAATTTATACAGAGTGTGCATGACAGCAGATAAACAATCCTTCATGTATTTAAGATACACTTTTTTTTTTTTTCCAACTGCAAAATACCCCTCCCATTAGAGTGTAATAAAAGGAAGGTTAGAAATATCTCCAAAACTTGGTTTTGTCTTGTGTTCTGTATTATGTGGTCTTCTCTAGAGATGCCACCCAAATCTGCTGACCTTGCTTAGGTGGATGCAGCCCCAGCCCAAGCTGGGCTGACAGAGAACACAGTTCTTGTTATCAACATATCTAGTGCTGAGAGGGGAAAATTTAGCATGTCAACACTTCAGGGGCATGTTCATCTGGAAGTTTGTCATTGTTCCTTTTTGATCCTCCAACTGCTGTTAAATGACACTTGGTTTGAACCATTTCCCCATCTTTTATGGGGACCTTGGAACAAAAGAAAGAAAAAAAATCCTTTTAGTTACAGAGCAAATCAGAAAAAAATTTATTGCTCAGCCCAGGAACTTAAGTCTATATGGGATAAGCAGAAAAATGAGAGATGCAAGACTTACACCTTGTGACAAAGCTAAATGACATTACACTTAGACAAATTTGGAATTTGGGGACCTGGAAGAAGTAGGAAATAACAGAAATAAAATATATATGGACCTGGAGATTCAGTCCTCAGATCAGGATTTTAAAATAAGCCTAAACTAATTGAATTAGTCACTTAATTAAATTAATTGAAGAACCAAAATTAATTTCCTGCTGTAATAGATTTTCTTTTGTTCAGCTTCAGCTGAACAATTTATTTGGTCTGTTTGAGGTTTTTATGCAATTGATTGATTAGTGAACAATTTTTCAGTTTAACAGTAAATATCTGTAGTGGAGTGCATAGATTAATTGCCAAAGAATTCAGTGCTAATTTACTGTGAGACCAAGGAAGACAGAAAACGTTGTGTTTCAGTTGTTGGCAGCTGCTGTGGCTGAGTTACACAAACACAGGGGCCAGCAAATCTCCAGGAGAAGGGCAGCAGTTAGAGCACTCCTCTGTGCCAGGCCTGACAAACTGTGCTGGAAAACACTAGAACCCAAATTCTCTGCACTGAATGAAAACCCTCCCAAATGTCATTACCAAATCTCTTTGTTTCACTATTACATTTCAGGCAATGTCTGTGGTTTATCACATTTTAGAAGAGAGTAATTCTTGGTAAATACTGATTTTGTTTCATTAGGATCATTTTTGTTCAGGATTCATTCTGCTTAGATTTGAACACAACAAAATGCCATAAATGTAGTTTGGGTTAAATTAGTTCTGTCCTACTCTTGCCCTCATTTGGAAATAGATGGTCTGTATCATCTACACCCACAGTGCCATTTAACAGCAATAACTGCTCTGCTGAGAGTTATGATCTCTCTGCCCATGATTGCTATTATTCCTAGCAAGTTCTGAGCATTTTATATGACTGTTCCAGCAAAATACATCCAGGAATCCATTATTCTTGCTCATATTCTGCATTATTTGTGCTCCTCTGAAACTGCATCCAGTTTTTAAAAGGAATTCAGGAATATGTCTATGCTATTAAAAGTTTTATCACCGGATATAAATACAGTAATGGATTATTCAGTTGGCAGGAAGAAAAAAAGGATAAAATAAGTAAATTTACAGTTATCTTGTAGGATATTTTGGGGGGAAGTTCATTACAGTTTAAAAATCTTATTCAGTATCCCAGAAAAATAAATTGATTACCCTGCAAACAAAATAAGCTACAATAAGAGCTTTGACAATATACCTTTCTCTGTTTGCAAAATGGAAATCATAGAATCATGGCATAATTCAGGTTGGAAGGGACATTTTAAATTCATCTGCCCAAGACCCCTGTAATAAGCAAGAACATCTTTACTAGATCAAGAAGTTGCTAAAAGCCCTATCCAAAATAAAAGTTAGAGTAAGAACAAAAGGACAATTACTCTATGATATTTCTTGGTCACATATAAACCTCACTTTTATATGGGTTGTTGTCACAGAAAACAAATAATTAGAGTATTATTTATCAATGGAGAAAACCTGTATAAAACTTAGAATGTACAGCTTACCCTAACAGATCTACTTCAAGAAAAGAAAGTAACAGTCTGATATTACCAATGCTTTATATTCCCACAGAAAATGAATCACTGCTCCTTCACCCACTGATCTCTCATTTTGGAAACTGCACTTTCTAACTGATTGCAAATATTAAACAGAACATATATACCAAGTGCCAAAATATTTTAATAATACATCATCTTAGACATGTAGGTGTGTGAGTGAATTCTGACAAGTGAGAACACTCAAAAAAACTGCAAAGGTGTTTTAAAACAAGGAGAAAAATGTTTCAGAGGAGAAAGTACTGAGCTGTTATTCTGTTCTTAGCTCTGCTACGGACTCCTGGTTTGACCTTTAGCAAACAGGTTTGTCATCAGCTTGCTCAGTGCTAAACCAGACCTCAAATGTCTCAGCTCTCCCTGCATACAAGAATGATCCTTCTCTAGAAAGCAGCTGTGATGATGCATTGTGAGAGGTTTAGACACTGGGGTGATAAATGCTGTGCAAAAACAAACTGTAGTGAGATAAACCTTGTACTGTCAGTCCCCAAACCGTGAGGAGATGTTTTTCAAAGTGCCATTTTCGTATTATTAACTCTAAAAATAGAAAATTTTTACTTTCCTCTTCAACTGTACCATTTGTAAACATAGTAAACACAGACAGCTTAGAAAGCAGATAGGCATGAGTAAATGTGCAAACCCTGAGTGATATGCAATGCTCAGATTCATATTCAGAATTTTTGCAAATTTGATACTCAGAGTTTTGCAAATTTTGCAATACTTTTGGTACTCACATGTGCTGAGGAGGAATGTGGCTGCAAGAGGACAGCTCTGGCCAGAGCAGGAGACAAAGATGGACAGACTGCAGAAAAGACTCACTTTGAAGCAACTTAGCACACTGACTTCTGTCCTATGTAAATCCCTGTTTAGACAAAACCAAAATTTTGTTCTACTTAGGAAAGACACCTGTGGATCTCATTGCCAAAGGGTACTGTAAGTGCCAGCATTACATGGGCACAAGGGTGGAGAAGGAGATGAAAGAGAAACCCACTGAGAACACAAACAACATATCACATTGTCAGACATTTAACTAGCTGCAAACTGGGAAAGGAGGAGACCTGCTCACCCAGGCCTTGGTTTTACCTCAGCACCAAGATAAAGTATCACTGGGGACACAGCCCTGACTTCAAAGGACTTTCCAATGCACCACTTAAAGCCTCCCTTAAGGCATTTCAGAATAAACTTACAAGGACACACACACAAACACACACACTTTCTTTTGCCAAGACCTAAACCCCCTGACTCCAAGGAGATCTTTCATGGTGATGTGCTTAGGCTGCACCACCAAGCATTCCCACTGACTGATGTTCTGCTCTTTCTCTAATACAGAGGCTCCCATGTATGAAGCCATCCTCACCTTTGAAATAAGGACACGTTTTTTTAAGCAATCAATAGGAAACACCCTGTATTTTGGAACAGAACACCCTGTATTTTAGAACAGGTGTAATTACCCACTGATGAGAATACCCATGTCACAGACAAAAAAGCTGCCAGGTCACATCAGAACAAATGCATGTATCACACAACCCCTCTTGAGCTGTGCTTCTCCAGGTATCAGATTTACCACAGGAGAGAGGATAACAAACATACAACCTAAATCCACTGGTGGCACTAACTAACAAACACTGCCAACAGCTCACAAATGGAGGAATAGTAGAGAACTGCAGAGAAGATGTGCAGCTGTCACAAACACAAGCCCCTGCAGTTAGTGGTGTTCATTCATATACCGGTGTAGTTCAACATATCCTATGAAAAATAATAGCACCTTTTAATTCCACTGCAGTTCATTAATGCTAATTTGAGCCCTGGCCTGATGGTGTGTTTGGAAAAGGTATCAATCTTATGCTATGATTTCAGTAGTAATTTTTCAAAATGCTATTAAAATTAATTAATTATTAAAATAACCTTATTCATCCCCTGATTTGCAAACATTGCCAAGTACAGCATCTTTCATGTCACTCTGCAAATGCATGCTCTGAGTTTACAAAACACTTGAGAAGTGTTATAAAAAGGCCTGCAGACCTTTCTTTCAGATTGCATTTGTTCTGTATCTTCTCAAGGCAAAGCCAAGCTCTACCAGCTGGGGTGCACTCTGTTAATTTTGATAAAGCAAATGGATCCAGACAGACAAAGCTGTAAACATGCACAAGTACTAACCAAGGTTCAGAGGAATGAATGCAGACACCTTAATATGAGCACCATAGCAACAGCCTCCAGTAAATCTTTTTAACCCTCTCCTAAAGACATAAAGGAGGAGAAAGAAACTCTTAAAGAGGTTGAAAAGTGAAAGTCAAAGTGAAATTAAGTTTAATAGTGTCATTTACCTCTTTCCCTTTACCTGTACAGAGGAACTGTATTGAATGAAAAATACATTTATTTGTCACTCTTTTTAAGGGCATTAAAGCATTTAGCTGTCTCTTCTGCAAAAAGAGAGGAGCTAGAATTGTTACTGCTCTTTGAGGCTGTTTTTGCTTCCCAAAAGAAAAAATGGGAGCAGACAAAACCTGACAGAGATGCTCAGTTATTGCCCAGACCTGATAAATCTCAGACTAGTGGAGTACTGCAGAGAGAGCTGCTTTTGCTGCCTCTCTGGCTGTGCAGCTGCCTTTTAAATTTTATTTTTCTCTTCCTTCCTTCCTTCCTTCCTTCCTTCCTTCCTTCCTTCCTTCCTTCCTTCCTTCCTTCCTTCCTTCCTTCCTTCCTTCCTTCCTTCCTTCCTTCTTCCTTCCTTCCTTCCTTCCTTCCTTCCTTCCTTCCTTCCTTCCTTCCTTCCTTCCTTCCTTCCTTCCTTCCTTCCTTCCTTCCTTCCTTCCTTCCTTCCTTCCTTCCTTCCTTCCTTCCTTCCTTCCTCCTTCCTTCCTTCCTTCCTTCCTTCCTTCCTTCCTTCCTTCCTTCCTTCCTTCCTTCCTTCCTTCCTTCCTTCCTTCCTTCCTTCCTTCCTTCCTTCCTCCTCCTTCCTTCCTCCTCCTTCCTTCCTTCCTTCCTTCCTTCCTTCCTCCTTCCTTCCTTCCTTCCTTCCTTCCTTCCTTCCCTTCCTTCCTTCCTTCCTTCCTTCCTTCCTTCCTTCCTTCCTCCTTCCTTCCTTCCTTCCTTCCTCCTTCCTTCCTTCCTTCCTTCCTTCCTCTTCCGTCCTTCCTTCCTTCCTTCCTCCTTCCTCCTTCCTTCCTTCCTTCCGTCCTTCCTTCCTTCCTCTTCCTTCCTTCCTTCCCTTCCTTCCTCCTTCCTTCCTCTCCTTCCTTCCTTCCTCCTTCCGTCCTTTCCTTCCTTCCTTCCTTCCTTCCTTCCTTCCTTCCTTCCTTCCTTCCTTCCTTCCTTCCTTACTTCCTTCCTCTTCCTTCCTTCCTTCCTTCCTTCCTTCCTTCCTTCTTCCTTCTTCCTTCCTTCCTTCCCTTCCTTCCTTCCTTCCTTCCCCTTCCTTCCTTCCTTCCTTCCTTCCTTCCTTCCTTCCTTCCTTCCTTCCTTCCCTTCCTTCCTTCCTTCCGTCCTTCCTTCCTTCTCCTTCCTTCCTTCCTTCCTTCCTTCCTTCCTTCCTTCCTTCCTTCCTTCCTTCCTTCCTTCCTTCCTTCCTTCCTTCCTTCCGCAGAGTTCCAGGGCTGTGGCCATGGTGCAGATGATGGCACACACAGCCTCAAACACACCCTCCCTGTTTCAATCACCAGAGGAGCAAAATGATGGTGTGGAGGTGTAGCACAGTGGAGATGACCAAATACCTCCCAAAGATGGGCTTGCTCTTGTCAGTCTTGTCTTCTTCACACCACCTGAAAGATATGGACCAAGGGAAGGAACTGAGACAGGGAACAATATGTTTCCTCAATTTTTCTGTCAGTGAAGCCTGAATCAAAGCTTGATATTTCTTTCATGTTGTCTTCCAGGTAACTTTTGATCTTGGTTGGAGCAGTAGCCTTTTGTTTCTTTCTGACAAGTTCAGAAGTTTATACTGCTTGCAGAAACATTTATATGAAAAGGACTCACAGTTTGGTGAGATTAAGTTTTAAGCCTCTCTAAGTCTCTTCCCAGAAACCTCTTTTGTCTCAGTTTGGTGATATTCACAGCCCAGCAGTGAAATGCAATGCAAATTCTAAAGGATGTGCTTTCCCTGTTGCCAAGTCAGTGAGCCTTGCACAGTGCACAGAACAATGAATACAGCCCTGAGCAACAGCCCCAGGATTGCAAGCAGACCTATTTTTAATAAAAACGTTTGAAGTTTGAGCAAATGTTACTATTGTGAACCAGTTTTCTGAAAACTTATCGAAATTTGATTCAAGGAAAGGCAACAAGAATAGCTATTTTCCTAGTATCAACTACAAGCAACCACCATATTCAGACCAAAAATAAAGTAACTAATCCAAACCAATGTAGGCTGTAACTCTGAACCCAGCCCCTGCTCCTGCCTCAGTGATTGCTTCTGCCAGGCCAGGACATCTATTGGTATTCAGGAGCTGCTGTGTGAAGCAGCTTCAGGAGGGCTCTATCCATACATATATTTTTCAAGCTGTTATACTCCCTGCATGCTGATTGAAACCCTTCCTGATGAGTCTATCCATGCTCCTGAATTTTAGATCTGATATTATATTCATTTAACCTCATGGCAACGTGAACAGGTTTCTATTGACTTAAAAGAAACTGGCATCTCATCCCTATCTCTTTTTCCACTGAAATAGTAGTGGTAGAATTGGCTGGATAGCCCTTAACTCCACACTAACTACTTTGCAATCATATTATTTTTTTAAGTGATTACTTTCACAATAGAATTGAAAATGAAGCACTTTTGAAATTAAAATTATTCTCAAGAAATAACTGAAAGTCTCAGCAATAAAAGTATTCTTTTTAATGACAACTCTGTTATCTGAAGTGAAAGACTTTCAGTCCCTCATTCAAATTGTTGCAAGCTCGAGCAATACATACAGAAGTATTCTGCTTTTTCCCTTTAATTTTTCTCACAGTCCTTCATGTTTAGGGCACTTGTAAAACAGCATCAGCTGTTATTCACCCCTCACTGGGAAGCAATGGCATCATCTACTCCTAACCAATGTTCATGGGATAAATGCCACGTGGTAGCATCTGTTGGAAAGATCACTCTCTCCTTAAATCTAATTATTCTGTACTTCATTTGTCCGTCTGTGAAATTGTAGTAGTGGCATTTCCTTACCATTATAAAAAAAAAAACAAACAAAAAAAAAAAAAAAAAGCTGGAATAATGGAAATACTGAGAAGTCTGTATTGCTAAAACACAAACAGTTGTTTTATATAAGAATCACTGAAAGTGAGTAAAAGGAAGAAATAAAAATTATGTTTTGATGTACTTGCCCACTAGTGTGGCCCATTAGTGTGCAGCACTAGACTGATAGTTGTAATTCCACCTGCAATTATTTATGCTGCTCAGTGCTACCAGACAGGCTAAACACACAGTAGTTAGAATTTTACATTTTAGCTGTAGTGGGAATCAAATGGAATGAAAATTCCCTAGTCATTGGGAGGGTATGCAAGTATGAATAGAGCAGACGTGGATTTCAGGTTTAAGGGTTTGTTTCCAGTTAAAATACAGAAAGTATTCACAGATGTATTTGTTTATCATATTTATGTATTTATGCTATAGCAGAAAGATAATTTTTTTAAAAACCAACAATGTAGCAGAAATGTATGAATAAACAAAAGACCTTCAAGGGGTACCAATTAGGAGACATCTGTTAACATTGGTGGATCTGTGCTCAAGATTTGGCTCCAAGTAAAATTTTCACAGACATATAATAAAAAAAACAGTGTTTCACCAAACACATCCATAATCTTAGCTTGCTGTTTTTTTAATCCAAGCATCAGGAAGAACTAAGGAAAAAAAAACCAAAACAAAACCAAACAAATCATAAAACTTCCTGTTGAGACTGATGGAAAGATATCATTAGCACTTAATTTCTGCAATACAATTGCAATGGCACATGAGTAACTATTTGAATTTCAGCCCATGGCAGCAGCAGCTCCTGCACACAATGGCATCATCCTCAACCAGAGGGAGCAGATTTCTTGTATCTACAGCAGTAGAGCCATGCACTCACTCCCAGGCAAATCTATCTCAAAGACAACATTCTAGGCTCTGTAGGTATTAACTGTCATGAATCTAAAGATTTGTTGGTGCCCATTTTGATTAACACAATCTCTGGCATTTAAACCAAGACTCTCACAGCACGGTGAGTTACAGCTGAGTATGGCAGCATCCTGAGCATATTGGCTTCATAACATCCTTCAGTCTCCTGTGAAGTATCTGTACCTGACTGCCCCAGGGCTCAGCCCCAGAACTCACTCACAGAAGCTGCAGAAGGAGCAAGAGCTGTTGGGCATGAAAACTGGAACCAATAAGTAAAATGTTTCTCAGTGTGAAAATGCTGATTTCTGTTTGCCAGAAATCTTTCATTCACTCAAAAATCTTGTAATGATAAAGTGACAGTCTAAAGTTGACACCAGCAGGTAAAGAGCACAGGGGTTACTCAGCTTCCCTTCAGACTGACTGTCCCATGCAGAGCCCAGATGGCTGCCTTGCCTCACCTTCTCTGCCCAATGAAATTAGGACACTTGAATTACTGGCTTTTCAGACTTCAGATAACCACATTAAGGATTTTGGAGAATGTAGACAATGTAGAGGCAATTTCTCTGAGAATGACATAACTCAGCCTGGTGGGGGACAACACCTCTGCTTGCAAGCTTACAGTGAGAGCCATCATACAGGCAGGAGAGGGCTACCAACATCTCCACATGATTTCTAGGACTGTTTTATATACATTTGACTGTTTCTGGAGGATAAAACATTAAAATATCTTGCTTAAAAACCACACACACCTTGTAAAGCCCTGACAAGTCAGGCGTCAGAAAGTAAAAAACCAACTCTTAACTAAGAAAATACATGTACATCTATGAGATCACAAGACTGTGGATTTAGCCATGAAAACTGGTTTAAAATGAACAAATCTTTTATCTAAGCATTTTATAATAAATTTTGCCACTAGTAAAAAAAAAAAAAAAAAAAAAAAAAAAAAAGTCCCATTTAAATAAAATTAGAGAAAAGGAAAAAGATTTTCAGTTATTTAAAAGAATTGAGTAAAAGAGGAAAAAGGAAAGTGGAAACAAACCAGCCTAAATTTTGTTTTCCATTTCTTTTAATATGTGCTAAACAAGTTTTGTTTTTAAATGAAAGACATTCCTTCATTATAAACACTGCCCAGTTCTATTACCATATTTGTTTGAAATTGTTCCCACAGCAACTGCAGCCAAGAGCTGAAAAGTTCTGGTTTTGTTTGAAAAGCAACTAAACAGCAGTAAAGCTTCTCTGCCTTGCCCAAATATATTTGCTAGTCTAATAAAACATAGTTGTTCTCTCTTCTAACCATGATGTCTGGAACTTAGTATCTTTTCTGCAGAGGTTCTGAGATGCACAGTGCAAATGCACCTCTGCCAGAAGCCATACATGGCAAAAAGGTCCAAGAGAAGCAAAAACCATCCTAGGGTAGTGCCTGTACCTGGCTCTCAGCTATGAGGAAAGCTATGACATTTAGCTTCTCTTAGACACCACGACATTTAGATGGTCAAAATATAGCAAAACAAATTGCAGCACTGTGCCTGTGCCCAGAGCGTGCTTTGACAGCCAGAACATGCTAACAGGATTTTGTGCCACACTGAATCACTGTCTGCAGGAGTTGTATTAGCCAAACCCTGACAGCCTTATTTATGTAAACACTATCATATTTAAGGAACTATTCATGTGCATAAAAATTGGAGGAGCCAGGAAGATGCCCAGTAATTTGTGCAGGGTTTTTTTTTTCTCTCCAAAATTTATAGAGTTTTACATATCATAATTTTTTAATCACATATCCTTGGCAAGCATTACTTAAAAATGAAGTGCTCTCTTCGTACACTTCAATTTGGAAGAAAACCTCTCAGACACAAAGGCATCAATACAGTTTCTTTCAGAATAAAGTAATTTCATAACTTCATTGTATTCCTTCCATAGTCTGGGCTTGGTATAAGAAATTAACTTTATTATTAACAGCAACATACAGCATGCATTCAAAGATCTTTGTCAGCGCAGGCACCATTAGTGCTACAGTTTCCTGCTTTGCATCAAAAACCCACAGGAAATCTGCTGAACTCACAACTTTTCTATGGCTGCTTTGGAGAAGATAGCTCACAAATCCCATTTCCACCACTGCACTGCTATTTGGGAGTGAATTTCCATGAAGGAAAATGTTGCATATTCAACAGCTGGCTGCAAACTGCCTTACTCCACTGCTGGTAGGATTTTTCACTTGTTGTTCTATTTACAAGTGAAATGAAGTGCATCAGGGCCTTGGTTCCCAGATCTTTATTTCTCCACCACTGGGATTTACACAGGGTTCTTGTTTAACCCTCTCATGGCAGAAAAATAAAATTGAATGAAAGGCGTTGACAAAAAAGCCCAGAGCTTTTCTTATGTTTTTGGATCCCAGTACATGTGACAAGTTGTCACATATCCATTCAAAAAGACAGAGACTTTGGAGGGCAAAGTAGGAGCTGATCTGTAGGGAATCACTTAATCCTGGGTGCTTTCTGAGCAGAGATTATGTAGAGTGACTGTTAGGGTTTGCAGACACCCCAAAGAAAATCCAATCCTATAAACAGCTTCTTAGCACTGACACACCTGGGACTGTGTTCAGGGACTGCAAAGTAAACCTACATTTATATATTTTCTCATAGAAACCATTAAAAAAACAAACAAAACCCAAAACCAAACACCTCCCCGAGGAGTACTTTCTTCAGCTGGGAACTCAAAGAGTTTCTAGAAAGCTGCAGACTCCACTAGCTGCTGTACAGAGCCATTCTCCTCACACAAGGGGCAACCACATAATTCCAACTCTGTCTGAAACCCAGACATGGGACTGAAACCAGCCCATGGTACTCAGCACTTCATTTTTTCCAATCTCTATGCAACCATGAACATATTCTACAAAAAGTAATACATACCTTTAAAAAGACATTCACGTTAAGAGCATGTTGATTTGTTATATAAATAAGGTGAAAAGTTAGTAAACAAAATTGTGAATCTAACACTTGTATCGATCAAACTGGCTAGATGTAGCTTTTCCTCTTCTCTACTATGGAAAGACAGTTGCACTATTCTAGAACTTGATCAAAGGCTTACATCTCTTTATAAAGCCTGTAAGTCATAGTGATAGGTTCTGTAGCTTGTTTTTTTAAACATGGAATATCACATGTGTTTTTGAAAACCGTGTGCAGAAAAGCAATGCACAGTACCCCAGGCTTGGCCACCAGCATTTCAAGTAGTGGCAAAGCTACTCAGTGTTCATTAAACCATCATCTATCCATACAACTAAAGAGAAAACCAAAAATCAAAAAATGGGGATTCATGTGGGTTTGAATCATCAGGGAACATTACAATCTTTAACATATTCATTCTCCTGGAAAAAAAAAAAAAGGAGGTTTAGGAAAGGATAAAGCAAGGACCAAAATGGTAATTTTAGAGTGATGAATTACTAGCAGTCAGCAGCAAATGAATAAAAATCTGTTCACAGACATGACAAGATTTAATTACTAGTGATGGTCATGCCATAGGCAGAACAACAATATATTGGAAAAATACAACAAACAATTATACATTTATCCCATTTAGTACAAACATTGCACATCTATCCACTCAAGGTATTTTATAATGGCCTTCCATTTCATACTCCTGAAAGAAGCATTTCACTTCTGAAACACTGCATAGGGATATCTTTGCTCAGCTGAGTGACTATAAAACCATTCACATATTGCAACCAGCTGTCATTCAGAACTACACAGTATCAAGGACTAAATTCTATCAACAATGCTCAGAATCTACCAATGCTCAGAATCTACCCTCAGATTCTGAATGCTGTTTTGGCTTGGAATTCCACTTCCAGATTTTAATTTATTTTCTCATTCAGTCATTTTTTTCAAACAAAAGTGGCTGAAAATACACAGCTTCTTTTCTGAGGTAGCTTCTCTGGCATAATTGAAGAAGATGCACCAAAGTTGACTTTTTCTAAATTCAGTTCCCTGCAAATGTCTGTCTTCTGTTTTCCAGAGGAATCTCTGAAACTTGGAGGAAACAAATTGCTTTTGGTCAGTGTGACTCTCAAGCTTCTGGATACAGCTGAGATAAGAAAAGTAACAAGTGGTTTTTGTTAACAAGACTGCTGAAATATAGAAGTGGACATTACCAGTTCTCATTAAGTATATTCATGAGATTAAAATTAAATTTAGGTCACAGCAACACAAAGGCAAACAGCAAGCTCACTGTATAGTCTTTCACAAGTGTGGAGTTTGATTTTCCCTGCCTTCCTCCCTGTGAATAACAAGAAAACAATTAGGAAGACACTACTAAAGACCTGAGCTGGTGGCCTTTGCCAGTCATTTTTACAAGAGATCTTGAGTGAAGAAACAGAACGTGGAAAAGGCTGGATCCTACCTGGAGCACTCACCTAGGAGGATAATGTTCATCACTGGCTCAGTATTGCTATTCATATGAACTCACACAGCTCTCAACAGCTTGTGACAACATAGCTTTGCAACTCAGCAAGGAAAATAAGCTTTTGCTGTACACCTAAGGCTGCACCAGCTACATAAGCACAGCACGAGGCAACAGATGAGTGAACTTGGCATTTGATGCTTTGAAAATCCCACTGTGGGTCCCTTGGGAAGCTGAAGCTGTTGATGAAAGGCAGTGCAATTATTGGCACTGGGTTGTACAAAGGTAACAGCATAAAAACTTAACATTCCCCAGAAGAAAGGAAGGTGTTAAAATAGCAGCTGGGTAAATACCAGATAATGAAAGAAAGCAGCATGAGTTCCCCTGGTTCAAATAAGGCAGACAAGTATTTAGCAGAACTGACCTTATTAAAGAGACATTATCACTTTAAAAATTAATCTAAACCTAAAACAGTTACAGTAATCAGTGAAGATAAAAGTTAGCTATTAAACATAACAATTATTTCTACCTAAGTGTCAATCCTTTCACTTCCATTTTTACATTTTTCTGTAATGAAGTGCCAGGTCCATATAGGTATTATCACTTTTGTTTACAACAGATTGACTTTGACTCAGACGGTGTCTCCCAGAACATCCAATTATTCATTCTTGGTATGAATTATTCTTCATTAGGCTTAGCTATTTCATATTCAATTAATACACAATAACAATGTTAAAGAAATTAAAACATAAATTTATGACAGGAAATCTAAACTCACTTTTTCACAGAAGCATTTAATCTCAATCACTGCAGGACATTTTTAGTACATCTTCCCTAAAATATTTTTCATCATGTGGGATCCTTTCTATTAAAAAATCATCAACCTTAAAAATGTAATCTTTTAAATAAAAGCTTGACAGAGTGATGAATACATATTGCATGCTGATCCAGTATGTAGATATCCCAAGTCCAAAATATAGAAAGGTGAGCAGAAAGGTGGATTGTTGGTAATGCTGAAGAATCTGTGCATAACTAAGCCTCCTGAAAATCCTGAACCCTGAGCACAAGGGCTGTTAGCTACAAGCTAACATTACTGAAGTACAGGTTGAAAAAAATCATAGCAAAGCTACAGTTTATTAGTCTAGCGTGGAGAATAATTTCTTCAATAAAATTTACCATTGCCTGTAAGTTGTTATTTACTGTATGGATTAAAGCATCATTGCCCAAGGACAGTTCCTTTTGCTTTTTCTGTGTATGTTTTGACTCCTTGTCCAATGGTTTCATGTTGAGGGAAGACAGCAGTGCAATGGAGATGGGAGTACACAGGGAACTGTCAAGAGCAACAGGAGAAGCAATGAACTTCCAGGGGAACACAGTTCATTTGGACAATGTTTCAAATACTGAGAACTTGTCCTTATATTACTTCTTGTATTGATGACTGTGAAGCCAAATGGGATGAATTTAAACAGCTTGTCCAGCACACATTCTTTGGGAGACTTCAGCTGTGAAAGAAGGATGGTAATATCTATGGCACACACACAAAACTGCACAATCAACAGCAGGCTCTCTGACCTGAGTGACTCCAAGCTGAATGTAAGTCAACTCTTTTCTGAAGTGGGCTACTTCCTAGCTAGTACTTCTAGGCATAAGAGATGTTAAGATCTGGATGTTTCTTTGAATATGTATTGCATGATATGAGAGTGACTCATAGCAGAGAGTGACTTGCCCTGCTAGAATAGTTACAAACACTGAACTGCTTCAAATTTGTGATGAGGTGTGAGAGAATTACAAATCAGCTTTCTGTTGCTAACACAGGGATTACCTATTCAGGATAATAAACTGATATTGCCATCAATATTCAGATGTTGCATTTTATTATTGTAACCTATTCGAGCTATTGGCCTCCATGTCTTATCTGTGATGAGTTACTGTCATTTTCCTCTTACACTGAAGAGTTCTGGAAGGGACTCACATTCAAGAAGGCACTTCAGCTTTCAAGTGCTCATTGAAGCCATGAGCTGCCCAAATTTTCCAATTGCTTTTTGCCTAGGGCAAATTGCTATCCCGTCTCTTTCTGAAACACCTGAGGCTCCTCTATACAGCTCTGGCCCACCTCCAAGGCAGGACAGACCCTACTCTTTACTCACCTGTGCCTAGGGGATGAAATACCAGACACAGCTAGAACAGCAACTCTGAACTCCCACAACCCTGAGAGATTCCTCTTTCTGTGACAGCAAATACTTCCATGAAAAGACTGAAGAATGCAATCAAATAATAATTAGGATTGACAGTCTAATTAATGCATACGTTTTCTAATGCTAGTAGTGATAGGAAACACTGATTGCTGTTTACTGTGGGATGAATATTTAAACTTGTCAGAGAAGTGGAGAAAAAAGCCATCAGCACATACATGTACATTGTAACATTTTAATTTTTAAATAATATGGCAATAAAAAGGCACAAAATATCTGTACAAGAAAAAATACAAAATATATAATTACAGTGGCCTCAGAGCATAGCATTCAAATACAGTTACAACCCTCTCAAAACAGGCTTGAATAATATAAAATATTAACAAATACATGTGGTGAATTTAATTAGCTTTTTCTTGTTCCTCTTTTTAGGATTCATATTTATAGGATTCTTCAAGTCAACTAGACAGGTTTAAAAATTAACTCTTTTTGAAGCATAAAATTATATTCTTATCAATTTGGAGAAATTCAGAAGTAAGAACTTCAAAAATACCTAGAATTGTGAAAACTGGCAGCACTGCAATCAAAAGAGCTCCTGAAGGCATTACATGCCTATTTACATTTTTCACTTTCCCACTGAGCAAATGTGATGACACTGCTTCACCAAGAAAAAGACTGCAACAGGTTGTAAATATTTAACAGTTTAGAACTGTAGCCACACTCACACTTCAACTGAAGTAAGTTTAGAAACAGTGAAATGCTGAAGATACTCCAAGATGTAAGGCTAAGTACACAAATACATGCTAAAGATCTGGACTATCAGCTGTCACTGTAGAACAGACTGCAGAAGTAACACACAAATCCTATTAGGAACATAATATTAAACAGTAAATTAACTAGAAAACATAAAATCAAAACAGAGGACATGTGGTTCATCCACTTCATCTCTTCATGTCATCTGCTATACTGCAGCTTACCATAAAAATATAAACACAAGAATAGTAAATCAGTATCTGCTATATACAATAAATAACCCTTCTGTATAAACTATGAAAATACAGCCACAGTAAAATCAGTGCAAAAATGACCAAAACATAGTGAACAAACACAGAGTCCTGCCTGCCAAAATGTGCATCATAGAACACCCATATTTTACTTAGTGCAACAAAGCACTTACAAGAATTAAAAAATGCAAGATGCACATCACTAACTGTGCATTTCTAAAATTACATCTATTTCCAATATCAGACAAATCAGATTAAAACAACACACATGTTATTTGAACTGTACATTTCATTCTTCCTCATCATTTTTCTGAATTTTAAACAATTTCCTCGTCCCTAATTGATACTTTAAATGGAAGTTGCTCTTATGAGTCCATGTTTGCACGAGCAGCCTTTTTAGAATTAAGAAAGTTCTTCTTCTTTTTTCTTGGAAAATTATGCAAAGCAAGTGTGGGATCCCTTGGCTCACGGAACAAAAATATCTTTTCCCCTGTGTCTAACAGCTCTATGGCTTCAGCAGTTGCAGAGTTCAGAGAAACAGGTGGACCAGGCTGATCCATAGGAGGATGTGCAGGTGAACATCCCAGGTGAATGAATGCTGCTTTTTCCAAGAGAGCAAGTTGCTTCCTCTTTATCAAGCTACATTAATGAAACAAAAAAAAAAAAGTTGAAAAGTGAAAAATGAGGCAAAAAATCCATACCATACCTTACCACAGAAGTGGTGGCTGGAAGCTAAAGAAAATCATCTTTCAACACAGAGAACTGTAGTTTTACTTCTAATCCCCAATAATTCATGTATCCTTTTCTGAGTTACAAAACTGCAAAAGGAAAGCTAACCTTAAATAAATATAGGGAAGATGAGCAATGTATGTGAAAAATGTGAGAATTTTTTGGATATGTACAGAAAAATCTTTTAAGGTATTTACTACACTGCTTATTATGTGTAAATACGTTGTAGGAAACACAAGCATTAAATAGAACAGTGTTGGAAAATGCATACTTATGAACTAATTTTCTGATTTCTAACAGCTGTAAGAAGAATCTTGGGATATTAAATAAACTATAAACAAAAAAACCTCAGGTACATTTTTTCTGGTTTTCTCCTTACCTGTCTTTTCTCTTGTTTAGAGAAGGGATCTTTTCTAAACTTCTGCTTATTAGATCTTGCCTTATTTTGTTCTCCAGTGTTTGCCACAACTCTTGATTCTTCCTGAAAGAGCAGGAAAGAAACATTACAAATAGCATATTCCCAAATGCATGCATTTTCTTCCCCTCTCTGATTTTAGCTACCACACCCATGACAGCAATACCACAAATGCATTTAGTAAGGGTATTCTAGTACTTTTGCTGCCCTGCCACAAATCATTTAAATCAGCTAAGACCACTCCTCAGGGAATGGTAGCAAGACTTTTATGTGTTCCTTGACAACCCACATGTGCCAACAACTGGTTTCAGTGCCACAGTGCCTGCTTTGGTCTCCTTCCCAAGTCATGCAGGGAGCTGGGAGAGCAGGTCTGCAGCATCCCTTGGTGTTACTGCACAGATTTCAGCTCATGTTAATGGGGCTGAAGGGGAGTGATGAAGGCCCTGAGAGTCTACCAGTCTATGAAAAAAGGGAAACACAATGGCCACTTGGAACTTCAGTAATTAACTACAAAGGGGCAGACATCTGCAAGTTTGCAACTTTCACCATCAGGAAGGAAGATCTCCTTGACATCTTTAAGAGCTACAGACACCTAAAATCCAGTGTGTCATGAACATTATAAAAAAGGTGGAAAGAAAATACTATAGCAAACTCCAATTCAGGCAACAGAAAGAAAATTATCAGAACAGGATTTACAAATCCATAAAATAACTGCTTAATTAATGAACTTAGAAATTTTTAAAAACTTTTTATCAATCCATTTATTATATTTAAAATATTTCACAAAATAAAGTAGCAGTTTAAAGTATTTTTACCCCAGAAAAATAGTTCCAAAGGGAACTTATGTGTCTGTGATTTTTTTTCTATAGCTGTCAATCTCACTGTCCAGCAAATACATATACATGTAAAGCAACAATCTTGTCTTGCAGTAGTCCACTAGAAATCATCACACTTACCTTTTCTTACAGCTGCCAGACTCATCTGCATTACTGCCACTTTCAATAACACCATCTGAGTATTTACTGATGGAATCAAGGACAGAAAGGACCTCACTTTGTGAGCTGGAGGGCAGCAGCAAGTTCAGGACCCTGTGCAAGACTCCCATTGGCACCCTCGTCAGTTTAGCTAAATAACCTGCCAGACGAAGCTCCTAAAGGATCAAATGAGCAGAAGACAGATAAATTCAGCATTGAAAAGAAATGTTAACAAATCTTAATTACTGTTATTAAATAAACAGTCATTATGGAAACAAAAAATATTATTAAAGATGATTTTAGTAGTGACAATTTTGGTATCAAGTGATCGCACTTCCATGTTCACTGTTTTTACCCACAGTGGCCCAAGTATATATCATGGCTGTCCATTTCATTTGGGATCTTGACAATGTAAATGTTAAATAACCAGCTGATCTTGGCCTATTAGCTTAAGGCATGTACTTGATGCCCTTCAGTCTGAAAAACCACAAAGCAATTATATTCTAACATGTAAGGCTTGAGTAATTTATGGATTCTGCTACTATAAGAAAATCCTTTGAAGATAGTAAGGAAGCAATATGGCATTTCGTGGTCTGCAAAATTACAGAAGGAAAAACAGCCCCCAAAAATTTTATATATCATGGTGGATCACTTAATTGTTCAGCTTCTCTTAACACCAGACTGTGATAAGCTCAGAGAACAGCTTGTAACACTTGTTAAGAGGTGAAGGAAAACACCTGCTTATGTTTCGGTACTATTTTTTTATTTCCAAATGTACTGCCCATTTTTGCCCAAAGGTCAGTAGCAAAGCATATTCATATAATGCTCAAACAGACTGAGTTCAAATTTAGTTGTTCCATAGACACTCAGCTGGCCCCATTTCCCCACTCGAAATATCAAAATTCCATTACTGTTTTCTCTGTTGTCATAAATACAGTGGCCCCAGGGTGTTTCTGCAGATCTCTCATGCATCAAATATGAAAAGTCTACAATATATTGAGAACTACATGGAAATTAAAGAGTAAGGCAAATGAAAGCAAATTAAATGTCTCAAAGAATGCCAGAAAAAAAGCTGCTGTTGTCTATTCAAGCCATATATATAACTCAGGTAGCTGAAGTTAGGTAAGACGTGCCAAACACAATGATTCATGACAGCTGAGTTATCTCCACTCTGCAGACCCTCCTGTCCTTGTTGATGGAGGAGATGACAACAAAGCCCTTGTCACATAAAACCCCACAAGGTCCCACCATGCAGGAAGACAGCCAGGCTCTTTGTGCACAGTGATTTCAGAAAGTCACAGCAAATGTTTGCCTCTTTTTCTGCATGACAATTTTTCAGAGGAGTGAATTCACCTAGGAGATCCCTGGATAAACTGAACCTTCTTTGAAAGAAAGCATCAAAAGCAAGGCAGTTTTAAATCAAATTTAGACAGCCACACAAAAAAAGGAAACAAATCAACCTCCTTTTCCCATAATTGTCCTTCAAGCAGAGAATTCTCTCCAAAAGGTAGGAAAACTAGCCACTTTCCAAAGTTTTCTGGCCTCTTCAGTGTTGTTATGGATTTTTCCATGGAAACCACTGAGATGACACAGAATTAACAAGAAAAAATCCTAAGACTGATGAGACATTAGAAAATTGGCACAGTTCTTAAAATATTTTCAGCCTGACCAAGCACCAAAGTTGAACTCCAAAGAGATGCTTGCCCAGGATACTTAGTGAAAGAAATTATTTGATTCTTTTTTGGAGAGGAATGTAAACAAGAGCTTAAATCTTAATACAGACACCTAAATCTAATTTCTATACTACTGTGTTTTATTTCTGGTCTGTAAAAACTGCTCTTCTAGCAACTTACAAAATGTAGTGAGAATAAACATGACATCTTTGAGACCTATTCTGATCTTTTTGGCTAAATGTTCTCAGGACCTTTAAACCAGTTATTTATTATGGATATATATCCTGACTTTAGCACTACTTTCTTCTGTAGCAGTTTCCTCTTTAAAATATTCTTTTCTCTGATCCTTAGCTTTCTGCACTAAGTATGACTAAGACTGAGAGGCAAACTTTAATACTTTTCTAGCAGAACAGAACCAACAATTAAGCAATTCTGTAGGGTGTCACAAGAAGTCAGCAATCCCACAAGTGGCACAGGTGCCCACCAGGCAGATGCACCTGCACATGTACAGCAAAGGGAGCACTGGTGTGGGAACCATCTTCAGATGCTCACAGCTAACCAGATCAGCTTGCAAAAGTGGAAAGAAGTGACTGTGTGCAAACACAGGAATGGTCAGATCAAAAGCCCTCCAGCATGGGATGAACTTGATTCTTCAGGTATATTACTGGTAAAATATCACAAGGGTCAGGAATTTATTTTTCTATAATAACAAATGGATACAAGTACTACTTATGCCACCAATAGCCTCATCTGTATTCCCAGAATATCAACAAATAAAAACAGGAATTAATGGTAGATTGCAAACAGCAGAATTGTTCTTAAGCATTTGGACTGAGCAATGTGTAAACAACTGATGCAAGAATCAAAGAACTCCAGCCATGTTGTGTTTCAAGCTTCTTGGGCTTTTTCCACATGCCAGTCTGCCTGCATCATCTGTTGGATCTAAAATGCACTTAGTGTACCTGGGGCCACAGCTATGAGTTTATTCAAAAGTAACATCTCAGCTAGAGGCTTATGATCCTGAATTCACCATCATTCAAGCAAATCTCCTATTGACCTAGATCTGTCTTGATAAGGATGTAAGCTGAAACACGAAATACAGGAAAGTAATATTTACCTGCTTTGTTTTTTTTTCCAGAGAGGGTGCCATCTACAGCTCTGAAAACTAGTCTCAAGGGGAAAATCCTCTTTAAAGAAAAGAATGAGTGTAAGACTCACATAGTTTCCTAACATTTGTCAATGTAATGTGTTCTATAAATTGCAAGAACACAGGGAAAAGAATGATTTAAAAACTAATTTCCAGCATCAACTCACAGGATAAGCAGATCCAAAAATAGGACTGTGTTACATCATGAGCCTTAATAAATTAGTAAGTTAATATTCTACTAGGGATATGCTTCTTTACTGTTGAATTAAGAATAATCTGGCTTGGAATTATAGTTGGGAGTTTTTATGCTATTATACTTGCTGAAAACAAATTTTGCTTTATATATATGAAGGGTTAATGCACATAGGTTTTATGTAATTTCAATAAAGTATGTTGCAGAGTACCTCTGGGCTACACTTTTTATGAAAAAATACAAACACAAAACCCCAAATGGTATATTTGATGTGTATTTACACAAACAAATTATTTCTTCAGGGAATCTTATCAACAAAACATAAAGCACAGTACCCCAAGTATATGGTGAACAGTGTACCCAGTTTTTCAAGTTCAGTGAGGTGTCAGCAATGCTTTTAAATCTGTCTTCAACATGGCAAGATTTACAACTTTAAGGGTCACTGTTCACCTACTACAGTGCAAAGAGGACAGGGAGCTGTGAAAATGACAACATACTCTGACATACTCTGCATGTTCATGTAATCTCCAAAACAATGATTTTAACCTCTCAACTTGCAATATACATGCCATGCTTGTTGAGAAGACCTTTCACAATGTATATGCATCACAGAAACTTAACAAGCATCATGGGAAGAAGACAAATCACCAAAAGCTAAGGGGAAATGGTCAGTGATCTGCCATTCAGACACACACATCTATGGGGTGGGTGGGATCCAGCCAAGGGGACTGAGCAAACTGGCCAAGTGGTCACTGGGTCATTTTCTATCACTTACCAGCCATCCTGGCTAACTGGAGGGATGCCAGTTGACTGGCAGGAGGTTATCAAGTGGGACACCCATCAGCCCAGAAGGGCTGGAAGGAGGATGTGGGGAACCAGATGCCTGTCAGCCTGACCTCAGAGATTGGTAAGGTTATGGAACAGATCTTTTGGAGGGACTCAGCAGAAACTAAGACACAAGAAAAGCTGAGAGATCCTTAGCCTAAAGTGGTCCTCCCTGGACATGGTGGTCCCTGAAGCTCCCAGTTCATGATACAGGAACTGCGACCACCCTTGTCCCTGGGACACTTGAGCACAGAAAGCTGCTTCACCAGGTCTTTTTTGATGGTAGCTACATATCTCAACCAAGATCAGCCTGCAAATAAAAACTGGGGTCAATCAAGGGATACATTTTCAAGGCCTTTGTGGGACTGACAAGCAGTCAACACACAGCAAATCACCTGAAGACCAGACACTTGTTTTGAAAACAAGCATGAGTAATGATACTAGAAAATTTAAATAGCAGTATCATTTAATTTTGAAACATAATCAATGCAAATCATTCTTCATACTCATCAAAATCTAAACAAAACCCTTTTTTCATTACATGAAAATCCAACTGTAAATCTGTCTGTTAAACAGAAAGTCAGGCACTTCAGCTCTCCACAGAATGAAATGCAATAGGACAAACCCTGAAAGGATTTTTAAATGAACAGAAAGAAGGATAACTCAGTAAAATTTCAAAAGCTGAAAGTAGCTCAGAATTAACTGAAGTGACTGACAGTATAGGCTGCAAACTGGTACCAACTACTAGCAGAGTATCTCTAAATACATCTAATGGCTCCCAAAAAAGAAGAAAAGCTGATATCCAGATACAGCTGTAATTTAAACTTGGAAGCTTTGTTCAATTTCATGCTTACCTGACTATAAATTGCCAGAAATGCATTCGTTTCTATATTTTCCAGGAGATCTTCAAGCACCACACAATTCCATTGCTCATCTCTCAAGCTGAAGTGAAAGACAGAATTAACATTGAAATCTTCCCAGGTGCAATGACTGTATTATAGAAAAGAGAATCTGAATATCACCCATTCAGGAAGCATATCTGTCTGTCAGCAAATTTGCTGTGAGCAGCCTAACTTCTAAAATATGCCAGATGCTCTTCCCTTTTTCCCTGACCCCCCAAACCTCAGATCAGAATCTAAAGCTATGCTCTTGCACACAATTCAAATCTGGAATCACTCCTAAGGAATGTGACTCAACCTGTCCCCATCCTCTTCCCTCCTCTTTAAACTTCATCACCACATTTTAAGGCAAATTGTGGAGCTTTCTGTAGCTGAAATATTATTTAAACAATTAACTTCCTCATTGCTTCTGATTATTTTTTTTTTCTAGACCAAAACATGATGACATTATGTACAAAACTACAAAACTTGATTCTTCCAGTAAGTTTCAAGTAAAGCCTAGCTGCAGTTTCTTTGAAGGCTTCCCTGATAGGTTACTGGCTTGTGGATACTGGTGTAGAGATTTATCTGTCTTCTACTGATTTTTTACTTCTGCTGCAGGAAAGTTATTCATCTAAACTGAGTAGACTTCCAGCCTTTTCAGAATTAAAACATTCTTACCACTATCACAGCCATTTTTAATGTATCAATGGTTTTGTGGAAAACTCTCTTTCTAATGGAAAGCACATTTTGAGGACATTACCTGAAGCTTGAAATGTGCTAGGCTTTTAATATTGTGCAATATTCATGGAAATGTAATTTCTACCTCCTGTAACCCTAAAAGAAGTAATACAATAGGTTGCAATTTTGCAAATTATCACCCATTTTTGCAAGTCAGTCATTATGACAAGACAGATATTTCTATATATCTCCCAAGAGGCATTTTATTTGTCACTGGTATCTTTATTTAAAAACTGGACAGGGAAAATTGAAATTGAAGAGGAGTTTATACATCTCATCAAAAATAATTGTGTGCTAGAGAATTCAGTCTACAGTATAACAATGGAGATGGAAATTCAATTTAAATTGTCTCAGCTATTTCCTCTGACCCCAGATCAGTCCCTCCCTATCTTCTTGAGAGACAAAGTAAGAAGAATAAAATTATTTTCCTCCTTAATGCTAATGAGTATCATTATTTTTCCACTATCCCTGTCAAAAAAATGGTGACTGCCATGCAACACACAGCACAATTTACATGCCATAAAGTTATTATTATTTCACATTTCTTGTTTTAATATTCCCAACTCCTCAGTTATGCTCTTGGCCACAGCATAAGAAAGCAGATGCATGATCCCTCCCCAACACAGCAGAACATTCTTCCTGCTGTTTCTCCAGAATACCTTATGGTCCATATGAACTGCAGTAACATGGTCAAACCTGAGACCAAGGAACTTACCTTTGCTGGTACAGGTTTATAAACTGTCTACATTTATTCATGGCCTGTCTTAACAGAACTGTCACATGTCTTTCTGCATTGGTGTCCACAGCTTCATTTGAGAGTCCCAAACCATCCAGAATCCACCTCTGCCTACTCATTAAATGCTGCTGCCCTGACTCCTTATGCAGCATCTCATACTCCAGCTTCCTGTCAAGTTCTTCAATCTCCTAGAGGTTGAAAGCACATGATGATAAGAAGTTAAATTATAACTTGAAAGAACAAATTTCATTTGGAGTGAAGAAAAAAGATGATGGTATCAGATTTTCTGCTATTACTTTATTCATTTCTTATTCTACCCAGCCACTTGCAGTCATTACACTTTTCAATTCATTGCACAGCTTCAGTAAACATGACTGGCACGTTATGAATATCAGAACAATGGGGAAAGCTATGACTCAATTTTCTTTGTATTAAAAGTCAATGCTCTCTGAAACCTTCCACTATAAAGGACATCCAGCAAGTACACTGCCAGCATGGTGAGATCACAACTAAGGAACACCACCATTCAAATTCATTTGAAAGCTGCAAAAACCCACTGAAACAGCATAAGAAACTCAGAATAACTAGTTTTAGTTATAGCAAATTAACATATAATATCAAAGGGATTTAAGTTAAAAGGCAGTAATTAATAATTAGTCTGATAAAGTTAGGGTTAAAATAAAATGCTCTGAAAATCAAAAGGTTAAAATCCAAAGTCTTCAGGAGACTGGATCCCCATGCTAAAGATCTCACTTTGGTCAAAAAATCAAACTAGACACCAGAAGTAAGGCTTCATGTTCCCATTTCCAATATCACTGTTATCTCACCTCAACCTTTACATTGCTTACTATGTTGAAGCCCCACTTCCTCACCTGTATCTTGGAGAAAATGCTGAATTTTAATCTATTCCTCTACCTCATCAGCTGTATTTAACCTAGTGTTAGCTATTATAGGTCTAACTTCTGCCCCTTCTTCAATCCTTTTTCTTCACCTGCTCAAGGTGAAGGTAAAAACAAGAGAAGGTAAAAACAATTTCTCTGAAAACCCCCTCATACTTATGGCATAAAAGGCAAAAATACTCTTCCTACATACAACTTTCACTATTTCCTACAGAACTAACACAAATTCAGGCAAAACTGGAGGCATATAAGCATTCTAACTGCCACTCTATGAGAAACTGCAGAGATGACCACATTAAAATTTAACAAGGAATTTTCACAGCAGTAGTTGTCTAATGATGTCCTCTAGCAAAGAGGTTTTTCTCAAAAACCCATTTTGTTTGTTCTACTCCAGTGCTCTCCCCAAGCCTCACTTGGATGGTTTCAAATAGCAGATGCAGAAAAAAAATGTCCTTGTGCAAATGGAGCACTGAAGTATTAAAAAGGGATTAGAAAATTGGCACATATCAAGTGTGTAATAAATATGGTGAAGGGAAGAGGTTTTTCCAGATTTTCTACTATTTAAACTGCATGAGTGTGCCTGGAGTGAGATATGTAGGAGGCTGTACAGATAATGTCTAAAAACTTGACAATTGAAGCATATCATGTGGTTATGGATTTTGCATATGGACAGCATTATAACATGAGCAATTCTGTAAGACAGACACAACAGTTTACTCTTCCAGTCATGAGTCCAAATCACTTTTCGACTTTCTCTCTTTCAATCAATAAAATATTAAGTAGTCACCAAAATACTACCCTTTCTGACTGTATTCAACTATAAAAATAAAAAAAAATAGTAATACACAATTTTCCTTGTCTCTTCTTTTCTTTATGTCTTTTAGTGAATGCATTAAAGTGCACATACTTACAGAAATTAAAGTCTGGGCCACCAGAAGCTGCAAACCAGCAGCTAAATCAAAGATATTCTAATAGTCGCCGTTTCCTAACAGGATTTTTTTCTTTTACAACTACATTACTTACAGGATTATGTGCTTCTAAAATCTGAATGCATTCCAGTTTTGACAGGGTTTTTGATGTGTTCAGTTGTTCAAAGAGCAAAGCTTGCACATTTATGATAGCAGTATACAGCTCCAGCATTTTGGATTTTTTAACACTCTTTTGAAAGGCTAAAGAAGCAATATACTCTCCAAGTTTATTTTCCAGATTGCGCAGGTGACACTCTTTTTCAAGCTGCAACTCATCCTTAATCTGAAAAAAAAAAAAAAAAAACAACAAAAAACCCAAAACACAAAAGATAGAAAGATTAACAGAAACTCTTGCATGCACACTTATAATTTTAGTATTCTGTAATTAACAAGCAGGATTATGACAGCAAAGATATCAATGCTGTTATCTTATAATGTAATACACTGTTTCAAGAAGTGCTTTTAACCTTCAATTCCAAGTTTTTACTGTAATAAAAAAAATTACAGTTTAGTCAAATACTGTAAAGAGATCAGGATTTCTTTTGGGGTAGTCAAATCTTTATCATTAAATGCTAACCCAAAACAGAGGGTCTATATAATTTTTATTATAATAAAATTAAAAGCTAGAAAAATAAATCTATGATTACCCACGGTTAAATGGAAAGATTAAATATGCCCTTCTGCTTAGAAAAAAAATGCAACTTATAGAAAGACTGTATTTAGTTTCAACTTGGCAAGTGTCAGTCAATGCTGACTGATGACATTCAACCTACTATTTGAGCAAAAACCGAAAAATCTTCTTATATAAAACAAAGTTGAACTGTAAATCAAAAGTCTATTGGCAATGGATTTCAAATAAGATTAAAAACTGGATTGGATCAACATCAAACAGCATAAACTCAAAGTGATTTAACTCAATAACTGTGTTGGTGCCACACATTTGATGGAACATCCACAGGAACTATTCAAGAGTGAAAGGCAAGTGCAGCATGTGCAGGCACCGGATGCAATGCAGTGTGACTGATGAGCTCTCCATGCTGTACCACTGACATTGACAGCAAGGACACTGCACTGTGACTTTTTCTGTAGGACAATATGCATAGCAGCCAGCTGCAACTACCTTCTTTAGATGCTTCCATCTGAGCTTGTCACTCTAAGCTCCCTTCACACTCAAAGAAAAGATACTTCTCAGTAGGTTTCATATCCTAAAATACGGGTTCCACTGACATGTAAGGTGGATGTCTAAGTTAGACACCTATGGCTACACTGCATATCTAACGTTTAGGCAGCTGAATCTTCCAAAAACAGTAAACAATTACATGTTTGGTTTTATTCTCTCCCCTTGCACTATTCATGTGGGCCCAAAGAGTTGGATTGTAAGAGAGAAAAGACACAGATAGAGAAAGCACATGAAGCCCTGAGAGCTCCAACTCCACTACCTGGTGTTGGTATCACCTGCTGCCCCACGTGTCCATCCACACACACTGCTGGATATTTGAGACCAAGGTTTTTCCTCATCCATTTTTAATTCTCTCTTTATCCTGACAAATCTAATCTGATAGGTTTCACAGCACACCAAAAAATCCCAAACCAGCCACAACCATTTTCAGAACTCAGCATGTTCAGAAATTTCTAGTACTATATATTTAACAGCAAGGCTCAACTAACTACTGCCTGTGACAGACTGGAAGAGCCACAGTCATCAAAGGAGGAATGTCAAAACCTTTTAAAGTTTTGCTCAAGTTTACTACCATTGTGGCCTCCAAGAGTAGATATTCACATTTGCATTCTCCTGAAAAGCATTTATCCCAACAAGTTTGGCCTCTCTCTTAAAAAACAGGCAGAGATGAGCTTGACTATTTAATTGGGTATCTACATGGCTTGTACCTTAACACAGCAGGCATCCTTTGTACATACAGTCAATCTCCCCCATTTTACCAGTCTAAAAATAATGAAGACTTATAGTGATTGCTCTGTTGGTGTGAACTGCAACACCAAACAGGTCAGCTGTAGTCCTTAGACACTATATGATTTCCCACTGGCACAAAACCTGACTCTGGCTATCAGAATATCTTTGCAAAAATCAAAATTACATGTAATAAATACATTAAAACCTTAACAGCTTCTTATTCATGTTAATCACAATTATGTATATGTACATATATAATTGACTCTATTTATGGTTAGTTTTAAACAAGCATTTAAGGATACTTCCACCAAGGTTTCAGACAGGTAAGACGATAAATATTTCATATGATCCCCACAAATTTTCTCTGATAAGAGATCTGCTAAGAGTGGCTGTGTATCATACAAATTCTATTACCCAGTAGAGAGAGTGTCCTGGCTGCTGGTGCTGGTGCAGGGATACAAGCATTGCAAAGCCATTCCAGGACAGAAAGGGAAATGTAAAATAGAATTTGGAAGCAAATCCACTTGTGATATTCTACTGCTCATGTGATATTCTCCATTTCTCTCCTGGAGAAGAAAAAGAGGACACCTTCCTGCAGCCTTTCAATACTTAAGGGGGAAAGATGGGAATAAACTACTTAGCAGGGCCTGCTGCAATTGTTTTAACTATAAGAGGGTAGATTTAGACTAAATATAAAGAAGCAATATTTTAGAAGAGTTAGAAATATTTAACCTTTTAAACATATTTATTAATGCATATTTTAAATTAATATTAAATTAATATCAAATATTTTAAACTAGGAAGAAATATGTCACAGTATTTGACACAGTATTTTGACACAGGGTGGTGAAACATCTTCAACATTACACAGTAAATGAACTCCTCTTAAACAAACAACATACTGCATCACTCAACTGGGATCACTGTCTATACCTAGCCACATGAGTTTCTTTCTGACTGCTCCTGCCAGCTCTGAAAGCAGACATACAATTAGAATGACAACAGCCATGCCAGATGGTGCATATAAAACTGGAACAATGAGGTTTAGAGAAACTAACCTTCCAATATTAAAACAAAATTCTAATAAAAATGTAAGGCTGTATTTACTGGCTACATTTGCCAAGTAAGTATTCAGTACTTTTTTGCTTCTAAAGCCCAGCCCATAATACATTCAATGAATAGTACCAAAACCACCTAAATTTTGAAGATCAGGGCATTACACTGAAGTAAAAATTTAAATGCCCCCATTAAAGGGTTAGAGCATTCTCGGATCACAGTTATTAAACTAGTGAAGAGTGCTAGAACACACTTGCCTTCTTGTTACAGTCCTGCCCAAGCACCTGCTCTCACTTTCAGATTGGGTGCTAGTCTACATAAACATTGGCTTTTATTATCTGCACCCAAATCAAATAATCTGTTGCTCTCACATAAAAGTGAAATTATTTCTGAATTAACATGTTGACCCAGTATTTTTCATACTTTAGGATACAGGTATAAAAAGCATAAGAAAGAGGTATAAAAATAACTTTTTGTTCAAATTGGTACTAAAATTGATATTGTAATCACTTTTGAAACTATTTTTTATCTACCCATTTTAATTACCAATGACACCTGCTTTTGTGTGTAGGTTCTACAACTGTGCACCAACTATGTTTATCAAACTTATCATGGCAATGTCCTCCTGACATGCAAAACTAATACTACTCATATCATACACGTGTGAAAGATCTCATTTACTAGCAGGGAAGCAAAAATACCTTCAAAATCCCATATGAAGCTTGGCCCCACTCATTTCTCAAGATTTAACTTCAGACTGGGACTGTGCGTCTTTAAAAGGTACCCACCAGAATCAAGACTTCATTTCAATTAGCTCTGTACAAATAAACTCAGATGCTACCCAAAATGCTTTTGAATCTAGGAATACATTTTTGGATTTTCAGCAGCATTAGCAGATGTTCAGGAACTAAATTTTGCTCAGCTGAAACATGCATTGAAGCACCTTCCATGTTTTGAAAGTCTTCACAGAAAACCAGAGGATCTAGGGGAGCCTTGCAATCTTGCACACACTAAGCCCCAGAACCATTGGAAGAAAAGGGGAGAGACATAAAACCAGTGCTGTAACTAAGATGCAAAAATTAAAACAAAGTAAAAACTGTTAAGTGTGAAATGCAACATCCTGATAAATGCAGGCAACAGTAGGGAGATGCATGATGCCACTGTACCTTACACCTTTTTTTCTCTGGTTTTCATTCACATTTATAGAATATTGTCAGTCTTTAATTACTAAAGATCTAGGTTTTTACCTCAGAAAAATTTGTACTTACCGTATTTAAATTTTCACTTCTCACTGAGTCTTCATAAATTAAAATTTTGTCCTGTAAAGACTTCTTCAGAATATCTAATTTATTTCTATTCCTGGATCCTGTTTTCCCCATTTTAGAATGCTGTTGTAACAAGATAAGCAAAAATGCTTTTTTAAGAGGTATATGAGAATGCTAATGTTAAGATTATTACTTGCTATTATTGGCACATCCACCAAATAATGAAACACTTGGCAAATATGACTTTCACTAAGAAAGTACTTCTGAAATGAAGGTGCTGCCTATTCATTCAGCAGATTCATTTTGGATATTCAGACAAAGTTAGAATTAAAAAAAAATTCTTTCAAGTACAATTATGTATTCATCCTTTCCATGAAAACTCATAGCATATAAATTTGATTTTAAACAAGCTTTAGCAGTGATAGTAAGAGATTTTAACTGATATGTTGTCTCCTCAGCACAGTTAAAAATGAACAAAGAATATTAATTTAAGATCTACATTGTTTTCAACACAGTCTATGAATCACAAATGAACCATGATAATATTAAGAACCACTGTTCCATGTAATCAAATTATTCTTGACCTTTCTATTTCTTTACAAGAATACCAACTAAGTATATGTACTCTTGGGGAAATGATAACATCTGCTCAACTGTAAGGTTTTGCAAAGTCATTTCCCTCCTTGAGTACTTTAGAAACTGTTAAGGCTTTGAACCAGGCTAATTCCTAGCACAATTAACCCAACTTAGTTTACATGTTTAGAAAACATAATCAAACCAAAACAAAGCAAGGGCAAGTCCTCTTTTTTAAGATGCTACCACACAAAATTAATACAAGAAACATTTTCTGCCCATGCACTTTGCAAGAGCTGAAAACCACTTATGATTCTACAGCTTTTCCACTTTACTGAAGTAATTAAACACCCCTCCACAGGCTTCTTTAAAAAGTGCTAGATTTGATAGGTAGAGACAGATTCCTTGTTGGAAATATTTCTCTAACTTTGAGCATGCCTCATTTTCTACATATTTAGATATAGGGAAATAACCCCAAACTGTCTGCATACACTTAAATCTTTTGGAAAAAAGAAACAGAGATCATGCCAAATTTCTTGCCAGGAAAAGCCATCTAACTCAGGAACTAACTCAGTGAAAAAAATCTATTTATCCAACCGCTGCCCAAACAATTAAGTTGTATGCAGAGAGGAAAAGTGTTCACTGCTGTCATGAAGAAGCCAAGGACCCAGATCTGCAGCCAATGCCAGCAGGCACAGGTACCCCCAGGAACCCCTTTCACACCCCCACACTGTTCCTACCTGTTTGTTGACCATTGCTAAATTCTGCTCAACTTTCAGCACCTCGGTGTCCCTCTGCTCCACCTCAGAAGCCTGAAGCAAGGTTCTTGCTCTTATCTTGGGCCAAGCCAAGCTGCTGTCCACCTGGGAGAAGCAGCAGTGCAGCTCTTGCCTCATTCTAAGCAACTCCTCTTCTGAGAGTGAGAGGGGTAAACTCAGAAGTTGCCTGTTTAAAAAAAAAAAAAAGAAGAGCCATTTGCTGTAGCATAAAATATAAGAGACAAGCACACCAACACTTTAGTCAGCAGTGATCATCCTTTTTTTGGTCTATTCCACACACAGCAATGAACTGCTCACATATAAAAAATACCCTTGAGGAAACCTTAAATTCTGCATACTACAGATCTTCCTGGACTGTAAAACTTCATTTTCAAAGGAAAAACGTTTTTGAATATTTAAAAAATAAATTAACATTTTTAGCACATTTCCTAAACACAGAATCCTTCCACCTCTTAAGACAATACAATCCCTGAACTTCAGCTGAAATCAAGACAAAAGCTTCCCATAAAGCCTCCCTGTGCTTTCTCCCTGCACTTAGCAGCCACAGCTAGTGAGAAAGAAAAAATAAAATAAAATCTCTATTATAAATGTATATGTTCATCCCTTCCATCAGCAGGTCACAAGGGTTCAAGCTGTTATTTATAAAAGGCACTGCAGTCTGAAAAATGCAATATATTTTAAGAGTAATTTGAATTACTCAAAGTTCCCATTTTGTAGAAATAAGGTTCTCAACACACATCTCTAAGAAATGGATCATCGGGTCAAGCTGAAATTGACTTAAAAATAAAGCATACTGAGGTCTGACTAACCACTGAATACATTTATCTTCTTACCTTGTTATCTTATTTCCTTAAGAATATTTTACAAAAAAATAACATACTTTTATTTGCTTGGAAATTTCCTTCATTCCACAAAAAATATTTGTATTTAAACCATGAATGTTTTTGAAGTGTATTTTTCATTGAAAAATGTATTATACTGCATGTTTCATTATTACTGATACTTTTATTTCATATATATTAGGCTTACATTACCTCATCATTTCACTGAAATATTTGAGATTAGAAATCCTTTTTTTTTTTTGCCTGCTGATTCAGTAAAGAACAGTTAATACACTTTTAATGCATAAGGTTTTTCCCTTCAAATAGTTATTTCCTTTAAGACAAGATTACTCCAAATGATCATTCATAGCATACTTAAACATTTGTCATCTTTGTCTTAGACTCATGGAAGAAAACCCAAGCTATAAATCCATGTATACAAATATGTAGGGAGAGATACAAAATAAAATACAGCAAATAGAATTTTGCCATATCTATATTTAAAAAAGACTGTAAGCATTAACAATCTTCATGAATATTTTGGATTAAACCTTGATCTCTTTGATAAGCAACAAAAATGAAAAGCTATCATTCAAAATAATGCTTTGTGAAGACTAGATAGCAGATGAGAACATAAACATGAGAGCTGGCATCTGTCATCAAAATACTGTAACTGACAGACAATGGACTGAAAAAAGACAGCGACAGATTTTAAGGGGTTACTGATAGGACAGTTGTTGCTGCATTTTTTGGTATATATTTCCCTGCATTTTACTGAAAAAAGCCCCAAACAGTTTACTGCTGCTTCAAATAAAGATAGTATCTAACAAATATGACAGGCACACTGCAGGTTGTAACACAATTAATATGAAATTCTAAGTTAGAAAGAGGAAAGTCCTGCTGGGTCATACAATCTACCTTCATATTCCTGCAGGTCTGCTCTCAGCAATGTAAATAGGAGATAGTTAAGACAAGCTAGAAAATACATATAAATGACTCACAGAAAAGTATTTAAAATGCTGAATAAAACACAAAGCCCTTAAAATTAGAACCAAAACAATGGGTTTAGCAAAGCAAATGTAATGGGCAAAGTTTCTTTTTATATTCCTGTTACATGGTTTGACAACATGTGGCAGGAAAACTTATAGAGATTCTGTCTGTATAAAACTGCCCATACAAATCTATTTTGCTTTAAAGAAGAGGTGTGAAGGAGAAACTTTTACCAGTGTCTTTTTTTTTTCTCTTTTTTTTTCTCCCTCCCTGCTCAATCTCTTATGCTTGGTATATTTTCTTCAGAGCCACACAGCTTATTATAGGTTTGCCTGTTCCAGCTGCTTCCCCTAAAGCTGCAATTTTATTTTTTCGTGTTCCCATGTCTCTAACAATGTCTCTTATTAAATAGACATTGTACAGGAAATGTAATACTGCAAATATTCAGGCAATCTAACAAGCAGACATAAATGTACTTGAAACTAGGAAGAAAATGCTCATGAACATTGCCTGATCTCTCAAGTGCCTTGCTGCCCACTGTGAGAGGCACAACCACTCCTGTCCACAGCCATGGGCTCTCCCTGTGCAAGGTCTCCCAACTGTGGCAAGGCCACCACCTGCTTTCCCACCTCCCCAGGGGCACACTGTAGCAGGCAGCAATGGCCATAGCACTTCCAGGGGCCAGAACTCCTCTCTGCAGCACTGCCTGTGCAATGATGCCTGTCTGGCCCAGGGCTTGGTGCCAGGGACATTGTCTGCAGGCCAGAGCAGCCATGGAGCCATAAGCTGGCCAGGCAGACACTGCACTGTGCACTTAGGGACTAGGTGGAAATACTGTGCCAAACCTTAAAACAAACCTGATAAGTAAGGCTTGAATTGTGGCTAGAAGGAATATATTGAACTTGGACTTGGGGCCAATGAGGTCTGACATACTAACTGGTGTTTCCAAAGTGTGGGACCTCAAAGAACAGAGTGAGAACAACAATGAAAGACGTGTAAATGATACCTCCCATGGAATGAATGGAGGTACAAAACCTTTGTTCAAGACTGCTGCTCCCTGGGATGTCCACTGCAGTGCTTGCCCACTGGTACTGCATGGGCTGAGTGCTTGGAAAAAAAAAAAAAATCCCAAGTGCCCAACAGAGAACTGATCATTAGGAATTACAACTGGACAGGTGCGAAAACTCCCAGTTCTCTTCTCTTTGCCATAGTAACTAAGAGTGCAGAGAGATACTTGCATGAATATTGACTGCTCCCAGCTCCTGATCTTTTTTTGTTCCAAGATGCCTGTCTCCAGCTCTTGACTTAGCTTCTGCCTGGTGAGCTGAAGCAGCTCTTCAGCAGCCATGCTCTTGTCATGTTCCTCCCTTTCTAGCTGTGCCTGTTTAACTACCATCTCTTTTTTGTGCTCCTCCACAGCTTCTAGCAGGAATAACTTTGGCACATTGAGCTTTACCAGTTCTTGCACAAACACTCCACACTGAACACATTTAAGCTCTTCAATGGCTTTCTGTGCTAGGCTCAATAGAAGCTCCTTCAGCTCTTCACTGGCCTCGTTGTCAAGCTTTTCAATAAGTTCTTCAAACTCAATGGTGTGATCACTCAGAAGATTTTTCCAGTGTCTCAGGTAGTGAGAGATCTCATTAGTAGTTTTGAAGTGGTCTCCAAGTGACAGCTGCTCTTTCTGGTGCTCTTTCTGCGGATTCATTTACCAAAAGGAGGAACAAAGTTAAGAAAAAGGAATATCTCGAATTTTAGCTCCTTAAGTATGAATTTCACAGCAATTCAAATTTCATACTTTTGCTTTTCCATGTTCTCAAAACTGCTTTTCAGTGTCCAGAGGCTTAGCTAGCCCTCAACACATTGGCTTTGGGAGCACCAAGGAGGTCTGTGATAACTCTGACTATTGTTACATATAAAGGCTGTGATAATATGGAGTCTTGCTAGATAAAAGGGCTAACACCTAAACAAATGTATCTTCATGTGGTTTGACATAATCCCAGCTAGCTCAACTTCAGTGATCTTGCAGTATTAGAGAAGTAAATCTGGATTAAATAGCAAAGAAGGAAAAGAATTTTCAAAAATTACAAAAAAAAGTAAGGGTTTGTTTTTTCCCCATCTTTCAGTTTCATTGGAAAGCTAAACCAAAGCTACCTACACTGAGAATCAATATAACAAATGTGTCACCATCACCAGGCCAGCTTTCTATGCTCACACTGTTATCTATTAAAGAGCACAAAGCAATGAAACACATCCTGAGGAAGATAAGATCAACCTCACCTAACCTGGGTCATCTTAAGAACTACCACTTAATCCAAGGCAGTATTTTCTACATATTTTAGGCAGAGAAAGGTAACTTTCAAGTATACCTTTGGACAGCTCCCTGAAAGATCACCTGCAAGTCACCATACATTATGTGATGACCTGTATCTTTTGGAGCTACCTTTGATTTTTAGATGGCTGAGATGACACAAGCTCTACCACAAGCAACCAAAGGTGGAGCACCGTTTAAATAGTTTTGATTTGCAGCTGAATTTTAACTGTGCTGTTGAATTCACTCTGGTCACACATGGGCAGGAAAACCACAGAAAATGGTGACTGTCATCTGAGCCATCTCCCTCACCAGCTCCTGAATGTGAGTTGGCTTTTGCCTGCCTGCATGCTACAGAAGCTTGTCATGACCCCCTGAGACACACAATAAGCAGAGGAGGTTCAGAAGTTTCTCCAGCTGAGCTGAAGTTACTTTCTTGCAGGTTTTTCTACAAGAACAGCTATGAATTACTGCATGACTAATACAGAACATGGTGGTACAGAGCTAAAACCAACTGGCACTTATTTAAAAACACGCTCCTGGCAGTGTTAACCACTGTTGCAAGAACCACATTTTATTTTTCAATTAATTCAATTTCTAATTCATTATAAGCTCTATGAAAATAAATACATTGAAAATAATTACCTTTTGCAGCATTTCCCGCCTTCGCTTGGTAATGAGCTTCTGGCAAAGCTTCTGCTTTTCTTGTTTTAAATCATGATCAAATTTCTGTTTAACAAAATTAATTTCAGTCTCAGCTCGGTCCAGCAGGATTGCCAAATGACTTTCAGGAAGATGACCTGCTCTGTAATAACAGTGTTGGAAGGCTGTTATCCCAAATTCTTAAGAGCAAAAGGATATCTGAAGCAATTAGCAGCATAAAAAGGCTCAGCAAAATAGACACAAAGAATGATCTTTGTTTCTTTAGCAGTGACATCTGGGAGAAGCAAATAAGGAATGGGAGAACTGAAGGACAATCTCAGAGATGAGCACAGAACTGAAGCAGCTTGTGAAGGTGTATGGTAAAGAAACAGGAAGGATGGATGGATGGATGGATGGATGGATGGATGGATGGATGGATGGATGGATGGATGGATGGATGGATGGATGGATGGCAAAGATAGACAGGAAAGATGGACAGGAAGGACAGGCAAGTGCAAAACTAATTGTATCAGTTTGTAATGTAAGTGATACTCAAATGAGACATTTTAAACCTTATATATTATGCATATTCATTTTTTTCATTTAATGACATTTTATGTCTTACAACTCCTCATTAAAAACAAATTTATCTTTAAAGTATGTATTAAAGTAAAAATAGTAAAATTTAATTTTAATAGACAAAGCAATCATATCCACAAAATATTTATATTCATACTTCCTATTAAATTTATGTCAGAAGAATTATAAAAATTTCAAGATAATAGCAAAATTCAATTATCTGAAACAGCAGATTGTGGAAGATCAAGACTGTGTTCTACCTCCAGTTGCTACATTATTTAATATCAAAGAGAATACAAGATCTCAACAGTGCCTGCAACAGTTAATAAAATCCCCCTTTCTACAAACTTGAATTGAATTTCAGAACTTACCTGCTATTATATTTACTCTACAAGTTCCCCAAATCTTTCTTATTCAACAGAAGGATAAAAGAACATCTTAATTCAGACCAGGCTGTTTGACTTTTGTGAGTTATAATTTCTATTAAACACAGTGGACCTATCAAATATGGTGTTGAAAAGGTCAACATGAAACTTTGAATTGAAAGTACCAATTCCTGACCTGAACCTGGATGTTATACAGATACCTTCTAGTTTACCTATCTAGTCCCCATTTTTTCAAAGACATGAACATTACAGAGTCAGGACTCAATGAATCCACGGCTTTCATTCCTGTGTGATACCTAGCCCAATTCCTAAATAAAAGTAGCATCTAAACGTGGTAAGCAAGCCCTTCTCCAGAAAGGAGAGTCTCATTTTGGTTTATTAGGATTTATTGCTACTGTGACAACCTAATTCCAACCAAAATCCTCAAAATAAGAGCTAAAACAAAGTAGAAGATTACTAAATTAGCTTGTTTGCACCTACTGCACTGTAAGCAGGGTGGCAAGATCCTGTAATTCCCACCTTCCCATCTTCTGCTCAAATATCCACAACTATCTGAGCAAGCCATGAAACATCACCCCTGCATAATGTATGTGCTGGACAGAAACTCAGATGTGCTTTATCACAGTTATGTCAACAAAAGAGATCCTCCTTTTGCAGAGTTTTTTCAAAGTCTATCTATTGCATTGCTTTCATCTGCAAAGAGGATTAAAATACCTTTCAGCATTTTTAGAGCAGTCCACCAAGCATTATTCTTGGCCAGGTAATTTCTGCATTGAAACTAATCAATGTTAAAATTCAGTGTCATGTCAAAAAACTCCTGAACAGCACCAAGTTTTTAGCCCATAAGTCCTGCACCTCCTTTTTGACTGAACCCAAGACAAAAGATATGTGAATAAGGGCAATTAATTATGGTGAGGAAGTAAGGAAAAATAATAACCAAGATATTATTTTTAACACCTTCATCCTTTCTTGTACTGAGGAAATAAACCCAGGCTTGCTGCATCCAATTAAAATCCCTGTCCAGATCAGTGAAAAGAGTCTGCAGTAGAAAAAGATAGATGTGCTGGAACCACACAGCAAATGAAAGTTTAAGAAAAGTCATGCAACACAGAAGGATAGGAAGATGATATATAGCTACCTATCTTTAGGATTTAAAAAAGGGTCTACAGTACTTCAGTTGGTTTATTTAGAGATCCAGTATGTCTACAGCTAAAACTTTAGGTGATGAAGTATTCCACCACAGAAGACGATGTCAGTTTATGTGTCAACTTACATTAAACAGTGTTATGGCAATTCCTAAAAGGCTCAATCCTGGCAAGACACCTTAATTCCTGGTTTCATATAAATACAATATAAAAACAATTACAATATTAGGAATAAAAGATGTCCTAGTCTCAAAGGACTCCAGACAGAAATGCAAAACAAGAGGAGAGGAGAAAGGTAATGAGACAGTATAGACTGTATGATAAACTGCCGGGTCTCAGCATACAATTTAATCACTGAAGAAATGTGCAGGCACATGTCTTTGAACAAACAGAATTTTAATGAAGTAGAATACAGTGGTAATGCCAAGGATGCTTAAAGGGAGATCCTCCCAAAGGCAGTGAGCACCAAGGAAGGTACAGAGGTGAAGTGTGTAGCCAACAGCAGCTGTATCATAGGTCAATCAGAGACAGATCTTGACTTCTCTGTATTGAACAAAATCCAAAAAATTAGACTGAGAGCACTAAAATAAAAAAGTAGGACTTTGCATTTGATGTTACAGAGAACCAATGTTCTGGGATGCTGGATTCCAGTAAAGGAAAATTGCTTCATGAAAGCTAGAGAAGAAGCAGGAGCATCATTAAAGCAAAAGGGAGATAGATATGAAGCAGAATGTCCACGGAGGCTGAATCACATCACTATAGAGAAACTACACAGAGAGAACTTGAATGACTCTGCCCATGCTACTACAGCTACACACCAGGATTCCACCTGCTGATCTCGCATCTTGCTTTTCTCCAGATCACAATTCATGTAACTAATTCAGGGCAATAAATGCCCTTCCTAAACAGCAGAGTGCTACAAGCAGAAAAGGTTTCAAGATTATTAGAAAGCTTCATACTGATGAATTACTGCTGACTTCCAGAAATGTCCAGCCAAGGCACCATTGGAAAACTACTTTCTATGGACAAAGCCCATATAAATGGTGATTATTAAGAAGAATGAGACCAGCATAAGGTGCTTACTTCAATCTTTTGACCACTTTAGGAACACAATGCACAGGAAATTCTTGAGGTCTTAAAAATTTTAGGTTTTGGGATAAATTTATAAAGGAGCTTGCAACCATTTGTATCTAATGAGTCACAAGAACTGAATTCAATTTTTAAGAGACTGAAGAAGAAAGAAATTTCTTGGGGAAAAAAAAAGATACTGGCAAAAGAATAACACGATGTTTTGCAGATGCAGTAGTTTAATAACATCAAGAACCTTGCACCTCTCTTGATAACAAGAACAACTCAAGGTAAACACTACATCAAGTACCTTTTGCCCATTATTCTTTAAGAAAAAACATAAAGAGCCTATGTAGTCATCCCTCAAACCCACAGTTACAGATAATATTTTAAATTCTCCTTTCCCGCTTTTTGGCACTGCAGTCCAGATTTGATTTTCAAAAGACACTGGGTACTAAAAACCTAGGGCAGAAAAATGGGACATTTTATTTAAATACAGCTGCTTTATTTCACTTGAAATGTTCACAGCCCTCCCTAGAACTGGTCTGGGTTTATTTTGCTTTTTAAAACATTCATTGCTAGCCACACAGAATCCTTTTCATGTTAATTTGAAATTGCTTTGCTATTTGATAAATTTTAAACGTACTATTAAAACTTCTTTTTTAAAATACTTGTCCCTTCAATATCTATCTGATGGTTTATCACTGCATCTATCTGTGGTATATCTAATCTATACCTTTTCTCTTCTCCATTTAAATCTTGTATGTTAGAATTTCATTTATAACAGTAAGTTTAAGGCACTCCATTATAAAGCTGGACAAAACAGATTAAGACAGAGCTGTATCTATATTTAGACAAGCAGATTCAGAGATAAGGTGAAAATAAAATGATACTATGGTTACAAATTTAAAGTACCATTCAGACCAGACTTCTCTTGCTGCTCACATTTTAATGCTCCAATTTGTAAACATTCCCAAAACCACTTTCTAGTTAGAAACTGAAATACAAGCCTATGTTATGAAATTATTAATTTCTCATGAGTTATACTAGGTTATTTCAGTTTGCCTGTAGAAAATAAAACACCAACAAATAAACTGAGATACTACATTCTGGAGTTTTATAGTAACACAACCTAAATAATGAATTATAAGAGTTTGGCCAACATTTGTCTGAGAGGAATTACTGCTGCAGCAGGTGTGGGAAGTTAACAGCAAAACAACCAGTTCTAGGCCCAGAGAGCCAAATGGGATTACTTCTCTACAAATGGTATCTCTAACTATTGACACGTGTCCTTTGACAACAGGCAACCAACCAATGCATACTCTGAAAGTTTAATAGCAGAGTGCTAGAAAAATTAATTTTTAATCTTGGTAATAATGCTTGCTGCTTCTGGAAGTCTGGGGGTTTTGGAAGGTTTTTTTAATAAATTTAATACATTTTTGGGGATGAGACCCATTAGGTCTTTGATTAACTAACACCGTGCCCTTCCGTTTTATAGTTGATTTGGTTTGTGACTGCTAGGTGCAATAACAGACATTAAACAATGGGTGAAACCAATGTTTTCAGCTCAAGAAGTCCCACTGGTTTACTGCAATGGTCACACAGTGAGGCTCTCACAAAGGCTTTTCATATAGCCACATCATCTCTGAAAACATCTCAGACCTTATAATAGAATTCCAAAGAGAGGCATGAGCTGATGGAAGGGCTCTCTGTTAAAGACTTGTCTGAATTGTATTTCCTATTCCAGGACATCTTTGTGTTTGAGCCACACAGCTGCAGACCTTAGCAAAATGGTGCAAGACTACTGGATGAAGCCCTCTTCAATCAATGAATCTCGAGGCTAAATCAGGGTGATTCAAGCTAAACTCAGGGTATGATTCCAATGAGGCAGAACAGAGGACAATCAAAGAGAAAAGCAAGGAAAAGATACCAAAAAACCCTGATGAATTATTTTGTCTCATCAACAGATGTAATCTTTGGTAGCTTTTAACAGACTTTCTGCTTTCTAATATTAAATTATTTTTAATTTAAGTTACCATTATGATAGAAAAAACACACCATAAAGATCAGTGTTCATCTAGTTCTCTTAATGCACATTTCACATATTGTCAGTGGCTGGTATCAATACAGACATCCCAAATATGGAAATTAAGCTGCATGCACAGAACCAACAGCAGCAGTGCTAGGTTATTTTCCTGTACACTGACATGTTTTGCTGCCCTGGCAGGTTCCTCAGTAATCTCTCCACATGCCAAACTAACACAGTTCTCTGGGCAGCAGCACGGTGTCTCTCTCGGCGCTCCACACAGCCACACAATTTTAAATAACAACATCTGTGTGTGTCTGCTGTGTCACCATTTCTAACTCTCTAACATGATTTTGAGAATCCTATCACAGAGTACTAAATCAGCCTGGATCTGCTATGATATCCCAAATAAATTAAATGCATGTATTACAACAGTCCATTTCCAGGTTTACTTTTTACTTCCCTGACAATACCTTTTAATTCCCGGAAACAGGTATATTCTCTGCTAGTCAAAATCCTACAGTTACATTATTTATAAACTTAATCCACTTTCTTTAGAAGATATTAATGATTTCCACTTCAAAAAGAAAAACTGTACATCCAGCTCCTGAAACACATTCAATCACAAGTGAATCAAAATTATTCTTTTCTGTTAAATGCAGATATTTGTGCATAAAGCATGTAGACAAATTGTCTTCACTGGTACGTGTTGCAATGGACTCTGGCATGGGTTTTCACATGACTGATGAGTTTTTACGTAAATAATGAATGTTTAAAAACATTGAGAATCTTACATGAGTCTGGCTCCCACTGAGCTCAGAATTACAATAATTACAGGTACTACGTGTGCTCCCAGCAATTCATCTCTGTGCTGTACAAAGAGGACACAGATAACAAACCTCACCTTAGCACCTGCTGGGATTTAACTAACAAAGTCAATCAGTTACAAAACATTTTCTTAGCATTAACTAAAAGATAACATTTTTATGCAACTCTCCTTCTAGGTAACACAGAAAAAAGACTTTTGAAGAGTTTGTTGTCTATGAGATAATGTAGTCAAATTGCTGACAAGGAAAGAAGTTGAGTTATTTACCTTTCTGTCTTATTAATGAGACTTGATATCTGGGCTGCTGCAGCATTTATAAGAGCAGAGACACGAGAATCCCTTGACTGCATCTTACTTATAAGATATTCTCTGTAAGAAAATCTTTTATTCAGATGATATTTCTTGGAAGCTTGCAAAAAATCTATTAGCTCTTCAATGTCACCCTAAAGGAAAGAATGTGAACAAATGTGAACGTTTAATGAGATGTAACACTAATTTCAGTAACACCTGTATTAGACCAATTTGTTAATTAATAGGGCAAAGTTAAAAAATTCCTACAAGTGTAAAACAATAAGCTTATATCAACTTAACTCTAATGATCACATTAAATGATTATGGTTATTTCAACAAAACAAAATAAATAACGTGCTGAGCTTTTTGCCTGATTACCTCAATACTGTGTGTACTTTCCTGAACAATTAGTGCATGTCCTGAGTGTCCTGAGTTAACAGGTCATTTGATCAGCTATCCCCAATTACATACACATGCAACCCTACCAGTGTTAGCAGAACTGTTCATATGACATATTGTATGATTACATAAAGGCTCACATTTTTAAAGGTGCCTATAAGATGGCTTCAAAGCACCCTCTGCCATGTATGTTGAGTACAGCATAGGTAAAGCCAAGCCCACTGCACACAGGCTGGCTTAGAAGTTATGCCTTCCAATAGTGGGGAAGAGGAAATGTTTAGACACCTACAGATGGGTCTGGGTAGAGACCACAGGCACACAATGCCTAAAGACATTCTTCTAGCATAAATAGCCAAGACAAGGTCTCCTAGTTACATGATCAGTTCTGAGCAGCCAAAACACAGTCAAAACCTTCTTTACTTGCTCTGTTTGACCTGGCTGCTTAACTATCTTCTGCACAAAGTGCTTGCTGCATCTCCCTCTGACAGTAGCCAGTTGTAGCTTCTTTATGTAAGGTTGTGCATCAGGTTTTAGGAGTGGGCATTACATGCACTGACATACACTTTCCAGATATTGCTTCTTAACCTCCCCCTTCAACCTGCAGGACCACAACAATCATATTCTTCCTCAAGAAGCAGCCAGAAGAAAACTTCCCACAACTTTTGTAATCAGAGCACTAAATTTCAACACAAATGGAGGAAAAACCAAATAAACAAAAAAGCAAACCATGAGGAACAACTCAAGCTATTCTCTTGCAAGAGGTTTAAAATGTAACAGAGCAAAACTAAAGTCCTGAACATACTCTTCATCAACCCCCTTGATCATAAAACCTGAAGATACTCAACCCCTCTAAGTACATAATCATAGTACTTCAGACACACCACAATTTCAATAATCAACATATTTGGACTGGGGAGCTCAGTACATCTTCTGAAGTATGCAAGAGCACTTGATGCCTAGGGGCTTTTGAACATGTGCATATGCCTCAATATACAGTTGTGCAGATGTCTAGATGTGCATAATGAAGGCATTATAATTTTTTAAAATACTTTCTACGAAAGGTAGTTATGAAAGAGATAACATTAATCCTGAAACATGTCTCAAAAGTTACTGCAGGTGTGTATTCTGCCTTTAGGTTAGGAATGGAGATATCATATTACCTGTATTTTAGAGTAACCTTCCACTAATGTTTTAGCTGCTTCCAACTTCAGTTCTCCCTTTGAAGTGGCATTTGTTATCTGTGTAAAAAAGATTGTATGGAGCTCCTTTCTTTGGGTAACAGCCAACTCTCTATAAGCCTTTGCAAAATATTCCTCCTGCTTTACAAAAAGGAATCTCTTCAGGCAGTCCTGCTCCAGTCTGTGAAGTTTATCCAGAAGACTTCTGTATTCTACAGCAGGCTGCAGAGAAGAGAGAAATAAATGCATCAGAAGGGATTTTCAGAACTCAACACATTTTAAAGTATCAGTGCTACTAGCTCATATAAATTATAAAAATACTTTAATTATTGTCCTTTCAGGTTTAAGTGAAGGCTAATATTGAATCTGTACACTTCCCACAGTTTTAACCTGTTTGGATGGCAGGGTTGTACAGCTGCTAGTCTCCAATCCAGATACCACTCCCAAGGCATAATGAAGTTCTTTAAGAATTCACAAGTCTTATATAAGATAAATTATATAAAATGGCATGAAATTCAACAGAAAGACTATATACAAAATTAATTTTTTAGGTTTCACCAATCCTGAAATCCTATTAAAATTAAACAGAGTCAGACTCATATAATGCATACCAATGAAATAATAATAAGCATAATTTTAAAAACAACATAAATTGGGAAAAAACTCTATTCTACTAAAAATCTCTCTAGAAGATTTTATTATTGGTGACCTACTTTAACTATCAGTTTCTACAAATTAATCCAAGAGCATAATTTTAGATTTACATTTCCAACCATGGAGTAGAATTAAATGGCAATTACTTTTAAAGCATTTTTGCCAGAAATACTTCTTCTTAGTCCTCTAGTAAGACTTACATATTCATAGTTTCAATCTCAGATGGCATAAAGTCATTATAGAATCAAAACATACATGTCCCACAGAGCAAAGAACGTTTCTTATGCAAGCAGAGCTACCTAACAGCCACTGTCAGTCTTGCTAAATTTCATACCAATTATCTTGAGGAGAACTGCCCTCTACACTTCATTTCTCATTCCCAAGAGATACACTGCAGGCAGCAAATAATTAATCAAAAAGGCAAGGAATATAAATTCTATGTTTTGGCTGAGAAAGGGAAGAGAACAGCTCTAGCTGTTTTCCACTGCCATCCCTTGGGTGTCAGTAAACCTGCTGCTCAGGACTATGGCTGCAAGCCAACCCTTCTGCTCCAGAATGTCCTTCTGGACCATGTGCCCTGGCAAGTATAAAACCAGGTCCTTCTACAGACAGAAAAGTGATCAGCAACATGATAGAACATGGTAAATGGATCAGGACAGGTACTCGACTGGCATTAATTGATTGCTTGACTCCTACTATTTAGGATTTTCAGTACAATTCAGACTGAACCAACACCAATACATTTCTTACAAAGCAAAGCCACTTAGCTGAGAGTATATTTAGCGTGGGTTCACACACTGAATTTCAGTCAGGCCCTTCTCTCTGCAAAGGCTGCACTTATCTCAGTGAGGTCTAGGCTCCTCCTATACCCAATAGAAGGAAAAAGTCTCTTGCAAAGTACAGTTCATCTCATCCTTATGGTGTCCAAAGGTATCTGGTCTTTCCCATTTCTTGCATTTATAGCACCTCTAGTTCAGGACAGGCATATCCTACAGGTATGGAAAGCTACACAGAGTCACAATTTAAAATTCACCTGGAAACACCCAAGAAATTTTACTGCCACACTAGCCTTGTGTCATTAACTTTCTCTATGCAACAGCCTGATAAAACTAAGTTCTTCCTGAGAGACTCAACATACTAGAGTTTAATGGGTCACACTCTGCTAAAAAAACCTTCTTGTGTCAAAACTTTAATCATGAGTTGTCATAAAAGACCTTTAAAATTATGGGTGCATGATATGCAAATACCACTTGTGGTCCACAAGCAAGGCCCCACTGGTAAGTAACAAATTGCACTATTTGTTCTTTCAAGACACCCTCTTAACAGACAAACATGTAACATCAACTTGGCCATTTTGGCATTTTAAACCTATAGAGATGAAATATTCAAAACTTACTGGAATCCTTCCAAGCCACAAGAAATTGTTAAAAATAATAAGAAATAAGTTTTATTTTAAATATTCAATATACTTGAAAAAAAACCATGGAAGACTGGAGCATTATAAGGAATCATACTCTGACTTCAGTTATTTATTTATTATATAGAAGCTATTTCTAAGAGAAGTCCATTCCTTGCTCTGTCTAAAATACTGATTTTTTCTGCTTACCTTCACTCATTTCAGAGGGAAATCAACCTTTGTTTGTGCTTTTTTCTAATTTTCTTCAAAAATAGAACATAAATGTTGGAAGTTTTTTACCTAGACTGTAAGGTTTATGATGCAGGGTGTTCTGCTCTGAATGTGAAAAATACACAGTCTCTGAAATCTCAGAAAGTGCTGCAGTAAAATACAGTAAATAAAAACATATCATTTTGCAATAGTATAAGTGATTATAAAAATCTTGAGAAATATTCATTTTCTGGTGAAGTTAAACACAATTTCTTAATAACAAATATCCTAACCATGACACCTGAATTTTTGCACATATCTGTAGATCTTTATCTTTACTCTTCTAGGAGGATAAATAAGCTGTTCTAGTCTAAAAGAGAAACCATCTCCATAAAATTATATATATTGCAAAATATCTTGATTTAAAACCAGATTTACCTTTTCATTAATTTTCTTCATTAATTCCTCAGCCTCTTCATTTGCAGCTCTCACTTTTTGGCATTGAGCCTCCATTGTCTTCCTAGTTTCCAGATTACATTCAGCAGTTAAAGCCACCATCTTCCTTTCATACTCCTCCTGAATCTCTTTCTCCATTGCAAGAAACCGCTTTTTGAAAACTGAACTTATCTTCTTCTCCACATGAGGAAAGAGGCTGTGATTTAAGACCATGTTCTTCAACATCATAGCAATCACTTCCTTACAGATCTGTGTGCGACAGGCCTCCAGATCAGCATCTGCCCGAGTCAGGCTGGCAACCTCCAAACTGTACAGAGGTAATCAGGATGTTAAAAATCACAGACTATGGGCAATTTCTATCAGAAAACAAGATCCTTGTATCTAGAGCATTCAATCTCTAGATGGCATCTAGATTCTCTCAATACTGGGTAATGAAATGGCAGTCAGAGATGTGCAGGAATATCACAGTATATGATAGGAATAACTCATTAAACAGCAGGGTGAGTCAACTTCTACTATAGCAGCTTTAATGAAGTATGTCCATACTTCCATTTCCATTTCAGACAGAAGAAGAAAAATCTTTTCTTTACTAATACTCAATACTAATATTCTAATATACTAATATTCCCTCAGATAAAAGCCAATAGAAATGTCTGACCCTTCCCAAACCCCCCCCCCCCCACTATCTCTGCTGGAAAGCAGATCAAATGGGCACCTGAATAGACTATAAATTTCACTGACTTTGTAAATCAGTTCTAAACTCACTGACCCATCTAGATTGATACATCAGTGTTTCATATTCTTGGCTGCTGTACTCCCTTCTCTGCAGGGAAGAGGGGACAGTTTCAATTACCTGCTCATATAAATAAAATAGCTGGTTTTTTCTCTCATGAACATTAATAGAGTTACAGAAAAGAGATTAAAAACCAGATGGAAATACAAGAGGTTTTAGAAAATGCAATACGTCATGTGGCATATAAATACATTCTCATTTATCTTTAGAGTTAAATTGGAATTATAATTATTCTAATTTAATATACAATGTAATTACTTTAAATTCTACACCTGAACTCAATTCCACACTTGAAAACTCAGTGGGAGTTTTGCTCCTGCATGTCAAATAACATGAATACACAACACAGTATTCTTCTGTGTGTGGACCACGTATACATGAATTTCTGTGACCTACAAAACGTATTTTTAAGAGCTTAAGCCCATTCACTTTTCAGCTTAGACTAAACTACTGGTCTAATCTTTCCATATAAAAAGCTCAAAATTTCAAATCCATAGCAAAGATCTTGGTAAGACTTGAAGTAGTGGAATGATACTACATTCAGAATCTTATAAATGAAGGCATGCAAATCTAGAAACACTTTGCTTTTTTTGTCACTCTTCTTTCCTTATGTAGCAAGTGAAGTTTAATTAAAAGTAGACCAGTGACATATCATCACTGCCTCCCTGACAGCACATGAGATGTACTCTCCTCATCTTGAAATTGGTAGGATGGAATTGTGTTCTTACAATAACTCAAATACTTGAAGTGGCACACTAGCTTTGAAATGTAATCATCTACCACAGACTGTTTTTCTGTTGCAATTTCTCCAAGCCACATATACACACTGGTGATGTCCTCATCTTGGTGATCTGCTGCAGGGCTGCTCGGCTGCAGCTACTAAACCTCCTCCATTTTAACCCCACTTTCTTATAGATAGGAACAGAAATTCCTGCAATTGAAGTACCATGAGCCTGAAACAGTCCGCACAGTAATCTGAAGAGTTAATATTTGCTGTAGTATCCCCAAGACAACACAAGCATCCAGCTTCTCTAGCCTGTCTAAGGATGGACACTGCAGCTGGAGGTACACAGTTTTCTTGGGTAACAATCACCTACATTCATGGTAAAGTACCTCAGGGCACTGATCCCTGGGGAGACTCCTTCTTGCTCCAGGACAGAGGCAGGTGATGGCAAGATCAAGGTAACAGGATGCTGAAGCAACACAGCAGATACAGGTATGTATTTTTTCTTAAGTCATTTTGTTTATAGTCTCAGGACTCTTGCTGACACAACCAACTATTTTCAAGCTGTTTATGACAACTTGAAAAAAAAAGAAAGTGTTTCAGAGTAGTTGTGTAAACGCACTTAAACAAAAACAAGGATTCAGAGAATGGGAGCTTCATGCTATAATATTTCTCTAATGACTGTGAGGCAGTGGTAGGATCCTTCATAGATTCACCAATTCATTATTAGCCTACAAAATCCAAGCCACCAGATTGATGTTTCTGTTTAACTTCCTGTTTTAAGTTCAGCAGCTCTAATTTAAATGAAGCATATCTGTCTTCTGCGAGAAACGTCCTGGTTTTCAAGCCTCCCCCAACAAAGAATTAAACATTTTAATCAACTGTTCTGCTAGATAATTTCTCAAAAAACTGGTAACCTCAGCCTCAGAATGTTATTAGTTACAACTTCCAATTCTCTTTGTTTGCCAGAACAACAAGTTCCTTAGTCATTATTTTTCTGTTCTTCAAGCATGCAATGATAGATGGCCACCCCAGCACCTACTAACCCTTTCTTACTGAGATGTGAAAGATTGAATTCCTGATCTCTCTCCCTGGACAGTAACAGTTCACAGCTCCACCACATTGTTACATATTTTATAATATGTAATAATATATAAATATAATATAAATTTATAATTTATTTCTTATCACAAATACAGGGGTTTTTTTAAAGCATGCTTCAAAGAAGATTAAAGCTATTCCTCACCCACCTCTCTGTTACTTTTCCACTCTTTTTCATCAGTGATCTCAAGAATGAAAACCAAAATGAAACACCATCAGAACATTTCCTGTTCTCTTTGCATCAGTCTTCCCACAGCACTTCTTCCTACTTGCTGCAAGTCATTATAGATTCAACCTGATTCCATTTCAAGCAAGATTCCCACACTCTTTTTCACCCTCAAGAAGAACTACAGTACCCCAGTAACTCCACATGATGCAAAAAGCAAGATGAGCAATGATAATAAACACCTGATACTGGTGTGTCAACAAATGAATAAAAAAGGCTCCTAAGATCTCAGGTGTATTTAACCTGCAACTGACACTCTTCATTTTCCTGACAGAACATTGGTGAAGAAGGCAATGGAAGTTTATGAACTGTTCCACCAAACTAAGGTAACAGCAGAGAAAAAAGTAATAACAAGCTACAGCTCTCCCAGGTCACATCTTCAAAGACAGCCTTAGTGCAATGCAACACACCATCACCTTTTGGCAGTGGCAGCTGAAGAAGGGTTGTGTCTGTAAAAACTTAAAAGCTCTCTTCCATGTGATGTGCTCTACTTCTGGTCTGTGATCTTCACACAGCAGCCAGCAGAAATGAGACAAGCTCATTACACACATCAGAAACCTTGCTTCAAGCCCTTTACTCAAAACAGAGAGGTTGAGGGCACCCTAGAATGCTGCATCACACCAACAGTCAGTACACACAGGAATCCTGTACATATAAAAAACTGAATGCTTTCATTTGGTTTTGTTCAAGTCCCTCAGAACAATGTTTAAAATCAACTAGATTAAATGTTTCACATCACACAGGGAAAAAAAACTCTAGGCTGACACTGTGTCTCCTTAAGCCAAGGTACATTTCATAATTTGCTTTAAATGCTCTGCACTCTGCTTGTTACAACAATTGATGTTTAAAAGGTCTTGCCTCAATTCCTGAGCATATTCAGCATCATAGAAACATGAAAGCTAATGAAGTACAGATCACTGACAGAAACCTATCAATGAAAAAGATGAAAGCTTTTATTGGACAAAGCATGCAGAGAAAGGATAAGAACAGTACAGAAGGCAAGTGGCACAAAAGGGTGGGGGAAGGAAAGGTGAACACATAGAAAATGTAACTTCAAACAGCAAAAGTAAAGCTTTTTCACTCACTTGAAGAGAAAGAGGTTTTAAAAATCTGTCAGAGATCTGGAAAGGGAGAATCCCAGATGCCAAACAGAGAGAAGCAGAGAGAGTGCCTGAGCAACTGATGTCCTCCGCAGACCTAATGAAAGAATACAGGAAAGCAGCTGGGGTCAGGAAAGCAACTACAGTTAATTTAAAAAAAAAAAAAAGCCAAACCAAAACACTACAAACAACACACTACAAAAAAAGGAAACCTCTCATTAACTACCAAGTAATTGTGTCTTTAAGTCTTATTATTCAAATTACAGGCCTACAGAGAGAATTTTTGAACAGAAGAATTAATAGCTGCTGAATTTAACAGTCCTAAAAATAACTAATGGCTTTCAGACACATTTTTAAAACTAATTCTGAATTTATAAAGGTAAGGAACTACTGTGACACAACTTTCTGAAGTCTAAGAGAGAAGCATTAAACAAATTCCTCTTTGGTGACATTTTCTCATCAAAAGGGGAAAAGACTGTCATTCTTAGAAGGCTCATCTCTCGTCTACCAATGAAAGCCAATTAGTAGCACACATATTACAAAAGTACCCAGAGGTGACTGGAGCTCTGTGGTAGCTGTTTATATAAAAGTATTGCTTCAAATACACAAGGCTCTTGAAAAGCATGTAATTAAGTATTTTACAGCTATTTGTGGACACTTTGTCTCCAGCAGTGACTTGGAGCCCCAAGGCACTGGAGCTGCACCAACTCCTGATGGAGAGGGGAATGGTAAGAGGGAGGGACAGACAGACAGACAAGCACCCCAGCCCAGTGGCACCCACTGTTACAGCCAGAGTGGGCACAGTGACAATGGGACAGCTGCAGTGAGGAAGGAAATGGGAGGACAGCATCCAGGCATTATGATCCATGCTGCCTTGTCACACTTCAGAGGAGTGAAAATGGAGAGAGTCAGACAAGAAGAATCACAAAGAAACCAGTTCCTGCAGTGCTGATTTTAGTCACAACAAGCAAAGAAATCCAATTTGAGCATAATGGGCATTAGAGGTCTTCAAAAGCAGCTTATGTGGTTTGTTTCACAAAATATCCATTTATTGAGGAGATAATAATACATTATCAGTAAGCTGGGCTGTATTTTGGTTTTTTCCTGTTTGTCTGTTTATTTTGTTGTATTTTGTTGGTGGTTTTCTAAAGTAGCATGTCAAGGTGACCCCTCTGTGCAATCCCATACTTTCCTCCCTTCAACATCTCCCTCCTTTTCCCCTTCCTTTGCATTCCATGCTCTTCTGCTGGGTCCACTCTCAACAGAGACTGTAAACACTTCATGGCAGGGATTTACACAGCTGCAACATGACAAGGCACAAACCTTTGTAGGAGACTCAAGCTGTACTAAAGTAGAAGCAGAGGCAATGGTGTGAGATCTGAACACCCAGCAACAGCTACTGACTGCCCAAGCACAAATTCTTCAGCCTCCTGTGCCAGAGTGGGATGTGCTGCCTTCCCCTGGCCCCTGCCTGCTGCCTGCTGCATTAGCACAGGTCTGAAGATGCTCTGTGATACACCAGTAGCTGTACTGTCCTGCAGCCAGCTCTGAACTGGGGGAGTTCATCCATCAGTCCTGCAGCACTTACACAGCCAAGCATGAACTTGGCACAGCTCATGCAGCAGCCTACAGAGAATACAAGACATCAGATCAGTAAATGAAATTGCTAAGAAAGTTACTTGAGGGCTATCTAAGGATGCCTTCACATGGATGAGTCACAGGTTAAATTTAGCCTTCCAGAAGTCAGAATGCTGACAAAACCAGAAACAGGATTCCTGATATACAGCCAAAAAATAATAATTAAATAAAAAACTTAAAAAGATGATAAATTGAACTGAGAGACCAGAAGCTCTTCAGAAAACAAAGATTCATGAAAACCTGATAGAAAGTCTAAGCATTAGATCTGGCAGTAGTTTCACCTATCAAATTCCTTGAACTCTCCACAGCAATATAGAGTATTTAAATTCTTACAACTGTCTGTTTAGAAAGCACTTTAAAAATACAGGACTTAAGAGACTGTGAAACTCTGCATTGCTTTATCACTGACAAATCAGTGATCTCCAGAAAAACAGTTTTAAAAATACATCTACCTACAATACTGCCGTTGTAATAGAGTTCAGAAAATGGTTATTTCACTATTTCACTCAGAAAAGCAACTATGCAAGAGTGTATGAAAGATTCCAATTCTGCTTCTGGTGAAGTCATCACACATTTCACCACTGATTTCAAAAACACCAACTTCAGCCTGGATACTAATAAAATAATAAATAAGTATTATTGCTATATGCATTATGCATTAATGCCCGAGGAGTTTCCAACTCTGCTATGATCTCCAGATTCTTCTGATCTATCCAAGCAGGGTGAGTGTTCAGATGACAGAAATGGCAGGAGATATCAATCTTCATTAAAAATTATATGGAATAAAGCATCAGGAGCAGCACAACTCTCAAAACGAGACTCTCTTGTGGATGAGATAAATTGTTCCAGGTAGACAGCAGAAATGACCCTTATAATTCAAAACATTTCATAGTTAGCCAACATAAAAGAAAAGTGACATTTTTAAGATGAAAAAAAAGATGTATTCATCAATTTTAAATCACTTGTTTTCTTCAGCTCCCCAGTCCTACAGCCTCCTATCATATATTAAGCATTTGAGCTTTGATGAAAAAATAAAGTATCGTTTACACACTGGTTAAGTTTCTAGCAGCATTCATAACACAGAACTACAAATGCAGGGTTTGGAGTTCATACTATGAGCATTCACTGCATCTTACAGTTATATCAATATGATTACTATTTATAGTTCTACTCAACCAGTGTACACATTTCACAAAAGAGAGTAATGAATATGCTCTCCCTTCAAAAATTCCAAAATTTTAATTATACTCTTTCGAAGTTAGAAAAACCAGAAATTTAGCTCCTCATATTTTTTTTGTACTAACCATGTAACTATTTCTTACCATCTCCATGTAGGAATATTCAAATCTAGGTGTTATGACAACATGATCATTTACACCCCATCCCTGGCAAAGCCAGCTGCATAAGGCCTTGATCAACCTGGTCTGGTGGGAGGTGTCCTTGCTTATGGTGGGGACATTGGGACTACAGAATCTCTAAGGTCCCTTCCCATCCCTTAAGATTATAATTCTATGATTCTTACTTTCCATTTAAATTCAGGGCTTAAAAAAATAGAACTTTTGCTCCACAGCAAATCAAACTGGCATGTACAGGAAGAAATTTAGATTTTAAAAGAAAAAGTGAACTCCTAAGATCATGGTAAGTTGTTTTTATTTTTCTGCCAAGGCTTTTTGGAGACGGTTTGTTCCTGTGCTCCAGTACGTTGGCCTCAGCGTCTTCTACCACAGGAAAAAAACAGTTGCAATGGACACATACTACCTATGCATTTACCAAAATAATTGGCAGTATGTATTATGTTCAAGCAGGTTCAAATTCAGCGAGAGCTCTGACAAACTCAAGGAAGCACAGCACTACAAACTGAAAATTTAAAAGAGAGGGTGCAGTAGTGAAAAGACATTTAAAGAAATTAAGTTCCCTTTAATATATCTGTATCTTTTGAGATTATGAGAATGGTCAAGCTCCATCACACTGGACACAAACCCGAGTTGCTCATCTTTCCTCCTATTCTCCTGTAGACATATAGAAAAAGAGAACCACACTTTATAGTGTGCACTCCAAATATCCAAATCATATAGCTTGCCCTCATTAGTATTCACTGTCCAGAGACCAATATTCAGTAATATACACAGCAAGGAACCTACTGAGAATAAAAGACAAGCTATTTTGCTGCATAATGTACATCAAGAACATGATTTATTAAGACAAAATTCACAAAATAAGTAACCAAGGAGCTTCCTTATGAAACATTAAAAGTATATTTTGTTCTCTAGCCAATCCTCCTGACACTGTAAACTGTCTGCTTTCCAAAGGTGTCCCTGTCCATAAATATTGAACACATGCTCCTGATTTATCTCCTAAGCGATTTGGAACTGTCACTTCTTAAAAGACAGAACAGTTTTATGTTGTAAAGAAGAAAACAACATGTGGCTCTTCCTTTTCAGAGTATTTTTTCTGTATCTGAAAGAACAGAATGATTCCAACTATGACAGTGCAATGAAAAGGATGTTATCAATTATGCAGGCAAGTTTGTATGTGTGTCAGGCAGACAAAAATAAAACATACCTGCACCAAAACATGCAGAAGGAATTGCCAAGCCAGCACACAAACAAGACAATGTTGCTTGGCTGAAAATACTTATCACCCTTTCAATCATCTTTCAAAGCTGGAATCACTGTAACTCTGGATAGTTTGTGATTTATCTATTATCCTCACTCTGGTAAAAGGAAAAGATAGTTTAGAAGGTGAAGCAGGTTATTGCGTGTTGACTAATGGGCATCTACTTGATTCACTGCAACACTCCTCCTCTTTAGAGATAAAAAAAAGAGAAACTGAGGAAAGAAAAGGAAACAAAAGGCACTAACTTAGTAAAAACATTAAAAAACTTCAGCCCCTGGACACACATTCAAACTAAGATACAACTCCTGTTTTATAGGTTTAGAAAGAAACCCACTGTAAAAATAAACCTTTCCAAAGGTTTGCAAGAATATATATCTTTCTATCCATAATGTATCTGAAAACAGTCCAGCAATTTTTTTTCAACCTAGCTAGATACTAACTATCCCTAAAATAAATTAGTACTAAAGTCAGTTTTAAAAAATGTTTGATCCTGTTCTTCTTAATAGTCACAAAATTATTTTAAGGGTAAACCTTCACAAAGCCTGAGCTGCTATACAGGGATAATGTGCAATTTACAGAGAGGTAAGTTTCCAATTATCAGGGAAAGGCAAAAAATTATAATACTATAATACTATTAGTTATCCTGTAAGAAATAATTCCACCCATGGTCCTGTAATTTTTCAGGTTCTACAGAGTTTATAGTTGCATAATACTGCCTTTAACCTCTCTTACCCGGAGGTAATGGTAAGACTTCATAAACAACATCTGCTCATCCTCATATAAGACCCTTCTATAAAATTCAGCTGAAGAACAATGACCTTTAACAGTGGCATGTTTCTGTCAAAAAGCCTTTCAACAGCATCAGGAGCGTTTCTGTGCTCTAGCAAGTGGTCCCACCAATCACAGGTACATGGTATCTTTCTGGTAGGGCTACAAAGGGCTACACCTTAGACTCTGATCCAGCTGTTTTCAAAATACACTGCTGAACAACAATGCTGGCATTCAGCAGGGGCTCTCTTTTCTAGGACAAAAGCCACCCTTCTGAAAGCAGAATGTGTTAAGCAACGGTAGAAAACCGTGTTTCAATATTTTCTTGAACACCAAGAAGTTTCCCTTCAAGTAGTGAACCACAGAGAGACAAAGCAAGGTGCTTATTTGGACTGGAGAACTTGCACGTCTAAGGTGTAGATGGAGTTGTGACTTCTACAAGTGAATCAATATGAAATATAATTGATTTCCATTCCCACAGATGCTCGTTTAAAACAGTTCAAAAATCTAAGGTAGTGCAGTAATATGTGTAAACAGACAGCATAAAAAAAACAATAAAAAGGAGATACTCAAAACATATTCAGAGGTTTGGCTAATTATAAAAACAGTAAATGTGATGTAACAGTGAATTCTTACTCTTCTAAAGCCTGACGCATATTCCCAGGTTCCTCGAAGGACAGAATATCAATGATTTGGTCATTCATAATTGTATCTTCACTAAAGAGATCACCTGAATTAAATTGAGAATGCTCCAGTTTGTGATTTTGGCTGAGATCAGGCTGTATCTCCTAAAAAAATAAAAGGGAGAAAAAGTAGCAAACTTCAGATTATAAAAAAATGTATAATGAGCATCTGATCTAATTTTATTGCAATTTAACTATGGGTGAGAATGTTTCTACTTATCATCAAACTGTAAAGCTGGAAAGAATATAAAAAGGTTGTGTAATTTAGATATGTATTTGAAATCAAATATACTACTTTTATTTCAGACTGATCATTTTTAGTATATAATTGATCTGGAATATGAAGAAATGATCTGGAAGATGAAGAAATGGAGAACACAGAACACTTGTGAAAGTATTCTAGGAAGTTGTCTCCACCTCAAACTTTCTAGGTAATTTTTTTTAAAAATTGCCATGTTATACTAATTACACGTGGCAACATTAAAGTATTATTAGGTGAACACATGGAAAAATTAATCCTGCCCATGATGGAAGTGACTCACCTCACAGAGACTTCAGACTGAGGGCTTATAATGTTGTGTAAAAACCCCCCTATAAATATCTGATGCTAGACCAAGCTGGACCTTTTTTATTAATTCATTATCACTATGTCTTTTGTAAAAAGAAACAAGTCACATCTTCTTCATTTAAAGAGATTAATTTTTCAGACCAAAAATAAACAGAAGTTACTGATGGTGTAATTTTCAACTACAGAAAGGTTGTAAGTGATTTGTGAGATACTCCGGTCAGTCCAGAGGGATTAGAGATCCACAACCCTTCCAGCAGACAAGGAGTTCAAACCTCTCAGCACACCCCTCTCTCTTAGTCAGAACTGCTCCAATCACTGTAATATTCTCCCTAACATCTCTAGCTTCTTCCCAATGAAGTTGTTATACTTCACATAAATACAAAAATAATTAGTAGAAGGCACAGCTGGAATTGCACCAACTTGATTAATATTTATCAGATTCTCTATTTTCTTTCTCCTATCCAATATATACTGAAATACCTTCTTCAAACTGGCACAGAACAATGAAAATACTTCATCCTCAATCCCATCTGTTTTGCTTAATCACTGAAGATATTATTGCACATTGAAGAAACTAAGACCAAAATTCAAATCCCTATTCCTGATAATCAGAAAAATATTTGCACTCAAGTTGCTGTGCTCAAGATAAGTTGTCTACTCCCTTGGCAACTTATTATAACCCAGAGACATTCTGCTTCTAATTCTGAGGGACAGAAGGGAGGGAGAGATGGAAAGAAACGAAGAGGCAAAGGATAATCCACCTCTGATCTAGAGACAACATCCAGGTACTGACAGCAGTTTTTTTCATCAGAGTATCATTCCTACACTCACCTCTAAATCTGACTGCACTAAAGTTTAGAGGCTATAGAGATTACACTACCTGTGAGCCAAATCCATCACTTGATTGCCTTTTATTAATCTTCGAAAACTCTTCAGACAATCTTAGCAAGTTATCAAGTTTTATTTTCACATTTGATCAATGAAAAAATTAAATAACCTACCTTGATAGACAGTACAACTCACCTGTTTTTTACTACAGAAACTCCATTTTAATATTTGGGTTCGGTAAATGATGAAAAAGACAGCACATGTCAGCACAAGGGAAACAAAAAAAGCAATGAAGAACCCTGAAGCACTGATGGCATGGCTGTATAAAATCTGAAATTAAAAGATCATTTAAATAAAATGTTATTTTAGATATATTTAAAGATCAGATCATAACTGTAATTCAAAGACTGTAACTGTATGCAAACAGTAAATTATTTTAAATGGCTTCACAACTTCAGAATTTCTCAGCCTTATGTTATTACTACATCTTGATGAATATTTTCAAACCAGTGTGTGTTTTCAATACGTTTCCAAGTCAGCACAGTTTGCTATGTTCACCTTATCCAAATTTCTGTGCAATTCAAGCAAGACAACTTCACAGATTGTATTTTTTTGCTCTGACTTTTGGGTGCCCTGTTTTCCAAAGCTGCCACTCTTCTTAGAAATCTCATTGAAATTGATGGCATTGATACTGCTTATAGGCTCTGGAAAGTCAGTCAGATGTTGGCTACTTTAATTAATGGCCATTTCTTGATTCAATAAAGCTGAGTGAACACCATAGGGAGAAAGTACCAATAGGAGCTCAGAAAAAACATGCAACTGACACCCACCCAATCTGTGGGCAACCTTGCAGCTTCTGCATGAGCCTGAGTCAGAAAAGCCTGGCAGGAGCACTGGGACCATGAGCCTGATAACAACTTGGTAGACCTTTCACTTTGACTCTTAACTTAATCTTTAAATTGAATTGCATTAAAAATTAATTTTTGCTCCATGCTCTGTGTAGCAAAAGTTAATTCAGTGTTTGTTTAGTTCTATGAGATCTTGCAATGAAAAACATAGCACAGCTATTAGTATAATGTTTCACCACAAACTGATCACTCTGCTGGGGCTAGGAACTGTAAATAATTAACATGCTGCTCACAAGCTGGGTATGGTTTTTTCTTGGAGCAGAAATCTGACAACATTCCATAGAGTCAATGGTAATTCTGCATAGGAAACAATATTTAAACACAGCCCACATTTTGAAAATAATTTATTGCAATTTAATACCTCTGTCACATCAGGACTCTGACTGAGATCCCTCCACTTTCAGGAAACAGGAGATACCATAGATAATACTTCAGGAAAAGAAGCTTCATCATTTTGTCTGAACCCACTTGCATTTGTCTAATATCCATGCACTCTGTGAAATTTAAGGAACTCTCTAGGCTTCTGGGGAAAGCAAGGATCTGGTGAGGCTATGGATTCAGTGAAGCTGGAAAGAAGCTGCTTAGATTAAGTTTTGGTGAACAAAAAACAATGGCTATGGAATGACTGTGCTTTCTAAATATGAGGTGAGACCCATGGTGAGACAGTCAGTCTGCATGAGGGTAGGCAGTTTTGTCTGTGCTTTTATACTTAAAGAAAATGGGCTCTGCAAGGACAGTCCATGTCATTGGGGATGCTGTCAGTCCAAGCAGAGCAAATGCAGCAAATGCTCAACCCCATCTGAAAGCACCACAGTGGAAGGTGCAGGGGAGGTGCCAGAGCCCTGGCTCAAGTCAAAACCAAATGTTGGCCATGCAGATTGACCTTCAAACCATGGACACACGTGCAGGCCTCAAAACCATCCCTTAAGCTAATCTGTAAAGCCATCCCAACACTGGGAAGAGGAATTACAGGCCCAAGTTTCTTTCAAGAACTGATGTGCTCCCACTGCTTTGCATGACACTGAGGGAAGCAAGCCTCATAAAAGTCAGTGCAAAGGAACTATCATCTCTCCCATGCAACATGCTTAGATGGCAGAACTTCCCTTTTCACCAATGTCCCATTCAGCACCAAACTCCCCCAGCCAAGGGCAGAGGCACAAAGTACTCACAGGCTCTGAAGCGCTGTGGGATGACATCTGGCACAGACACTCAGATGAGCAATACTCATATTTTTTTCATAACCCACAAAATTACCTTATTCCAGGCAACCAAGCACAGAAGAGAAATCCACAGGTTTGTAAAACTTTAAAGAACAGCATAGTTTCTAAGTGTTCAAGCAAATCATGTGAAAGCTGATGGGACCAGTGTAGCATGACACTGCCACAACTAAGTAATTAATTCTTCACCTGTCATTCCCAAAGTCAACATCTACTGTCCACTTAGTCACATATGTGCATTGACTTTAAAATACCCATGAACAGGCTTAAATAATTATTTTTTAATAAATAAATCTGAGATGGAGAGCATTTATGATAGCTGACAATATGAACGAAATAAAATACATCACACCTTCTCCAACCAATCCTAATTTCCATACACAAACTGGTTTCATTCCAAAACACCTTATGCTTGGCCACAGCCCAAAGTCAAATATTATGCATGTGAAACATGATGTGTTAAATGATTTCTAAGCTTTATTTTTCAAAAATTTACAGCATTTTCCACACATCTTTACCACACATTTTAGTTACAAAGCCTGTTCATTTACTAAATCCAAATGCAGCTGAGCTAATTTCACAGACTGCAGAAATTTTCATGGTCAGTTGAGACCAATGTAGCTTACAGTCTTGGCTTAAGACATCAGCAACTGCTGCAAATCAATTCACACTGAACTTTACAAAAAACATTCATGAAGTTATTTTTTAACCCAGTCAGCTACTTCATGCTTTACACCTCTAAGAGTTTCCAAAAAATAGATTTATGGCAAGTCCATTTGTAATTCTTAGCTATACAAATGTCCAACCCTTTTAAATATTACTAGATTGTTATCCAGGGACAATGAGTTCTTTAGCTTATGGACAGTTTTACTTCATATTGTGTTTAATTATGGCTTTAATTTTAACAGAATGGGCACTTGATTTTCAATTATAAGAAAGCCATGTCTGGACATGTATCTATTACAGTAATAAGAGCTGAGAAGGCAGAGATTCCCAGCAAAAGAGAATACTGGAACAAGAGGCCCCTGTGCCCCATCTCCAAACAGATTACTTATTCTAAAGGCAGAGAGAAACTCATGGGACAGGTCCATGGAAGGAATGAGTGGTCTAGACCTCAGGACTTATTCAGGCATGCCCTATCCACATGCACAACCATGGCAAAAATGTTCTGTGGTGAAACAAACTGCTTGCTTCTGCCTGAACACAAAGTACTCCTGTGAGCCCACCCACAGCTTCTTTAAAAACGACCCCTTGCAAAAGCAGCCTGTCAAGTTAATGAGAGGCTGGGGGAGAAAAACAAGTTAGGGGAAGAGATTACTCTAGGAATCAAACTGATGGATGAAATAGAGAGGTTTTTTAATAAAAAAATTATCTAGAAGAATAATACTACTGCAATCAATGTAATTTTGAAGGGTTATTTGGTCTGTTAAAAACTACTTTTCAGAACTACTTCAGAAGCCAAGAACAGAAAGTCATATTGGAAGAATGACGAGTTAAAAAATGAAAGGAAGCATAAACTATGTCACTCTTTCTGCAGTTTTATTTCTCAGGCTTGAGTACCAGCATCATACAGAAACCTTCCCTCAACATGTGGAGGATAACTTAACCCTTTTGAAAAAAGAAAAAACTTTTTCATGGTGGTTAGGCACAGCAGCAGGTGAGCATATTCCTCATCAGTTTGCCGTGCCTGGATGATTCCTCAAACGAAAGAACATGGCAAGCAGCATAATGGCATTTTCAGATTTTCCATATTGCTGGTTTAAGACAAAAAAAGACCCCATTCGTTGAGTCCTGTTTCCTTCTTCTTAAAATCTGAGAAGGCAGAACTTGTGTATGATTACCAGCCAACAGCTGAGTGATGAGACAAGTATATAACCACATCCTTAGCTCCTAGGATTTATTTTAGATTGTCCAGAAGTATAAGGAGGAGAATCAATGTAATAACAAATAATAGAATTTACCTTGGTCTTTTCTTCTTCCGTTATGGTAAATGATGCTGTCAATGATACGAGATGTGTTTTATTCTGAAAGAGATATAAAAAATTACCTGTATTAAAAGAAAAACCAGAATCCACTGGCAAACAGCCTAGTCTCTAGAAAAGCCTCTCTCTCAAATATTAGCTATACCCCTCATTAAGCTTAAAGCTGAATAAATCTGATAAGAAAACACAGGGTACTTAGGGGTAACACTAAAAGACATGGAAGCAGCTGCTCTGTGGGATACACTCCCCATATCCCAATTCACAAAGTATTACATTTTTCTTTGCCTATAAAATCTGGGTTGACTGAGAATGCACAGAACAGTGAGTACATAAATCTCTACTTTTGCCATGTCCTGTGTTTTTAAGTTTTCCTCTCCACCACTCTAGTACCATTCCCATACACATGGAACATTTTTTCGTCCAAAACCAAGGAGAAAGGCAATTGAAATGAAAAATACATCTGCAGGTTATAATTATATGCAATTATGAAAACCACAGAAAAAACCATCAAGCCATACGTATTTAAGAATTGAAAAACTTTACTTTGGCTGAAACCACTTGTCCTGTCTCCTACTCAAAGCTCCAGCATTAGACCAGTTGTTTTCAGAGCCAGATGCAACAGAGTTCTCAAAAATCAGTGAGGATGGAGATTTCTCAGCTTCTTTGAAAAATCTTTCAGGCCCAGAAAACTCTTATACCAAAAGGTTTCTTTTTTATGAGCAATGATGTTTTCCTTAACTGCTGAACTTGTTTTTCAGTTAAAAGAAATTCTTTTATTATAAATACATGGCAAAACTTTCAATCTCTCTTAGACTTCAGGAACACACATGAAAGCATGTGTGACACTTATTTCCAGGACAGATCAATAAACTGGAGAAAAATATGAAAAGTACAAAGAAAGGCTACAAGACAACACACAAAAATACTTTATTCAAGGAGGTCTATGACTTCTTGAGCTATGAAGAATAGTTCATGCATTTATAAATTCCTGGTAAACAATCAGAGAGCCTGAGAGTTTCATTTCATTACATGATGGCCTCGTTATTTAGGGAGGCAGGAACCTCCCTGGAGACTGTTTTTCTTACAGAAACTGTGAAAAGCAGAATAAAACTGTGAATAAAATACCTGTGATGAACTCCTGAAAGTTAGCTTTGCAGGCAGTGTCAAGACCCTGCCATGCCACATTTCTTCAGCATCAAGAAGTGCAGAGTAGTTGATTGCAAAGTATTCTCCACCTATTAAAACAGGGATATGGATAGATTTGCTCTGCTCCATGAAAATTTCTCAAAAATCCCTGGGGAAGGCTTGGGACTGAACTGGAGCTTTTCCTTTCTGACAGAGCAGATGCCACACACCCAGAACAGACAGTTCATGGCCACTTGAGTTCAGCAACATCCTTCATGTCTGCTGCCTCTAAGAAAATTCAGCCCAGGATCTGGAAACTGCATTAAATGATGCCTCGACCTACTCAAAAACATTATTTTTTGGTACCAAAACTCTACATGAGACTATTTTAAAATATTTTTTATTATCAAAGGGACTGCCTAGATTTTAACCACTAACAGGTTGATACTTGCCTTGTTGAAACCAAAGAGAAATCTGACAAATTTCAGGTCAATTTTGATTCACAATGCACTGAAATAGGGAAAACATTATTATGGCAAACACTGAGCATGACAGTACATAGGCCAGTGTAGATAGAGCCTTCTGTCCCTGCCCTAGTGGCAAGGTATGGCTGACTTCAGGGATTAATATAGTAATGACCAAATCTCAAACTATGCAGGTCTGTTGGATTTTCTTTCACTCCAGTATTTTTCACACTGATTTGCCTGGAAAAGCTAGCTTCAACTCCAGATTCAGTAATTATAAATAGAGTATGTAGCAGCTCCAACTTGGCCTACTAGATCAGATATGCAAGCCATTTTTCTATTCTTTCTCAGGAATAATTGTTTCCAGAAAAGCAAGCAACTCCTGAACATTTCCAAAAAAACCAGTCCTGCAATCAGTACCATGGCTCACACTGCTGTTATCAGGGAGTCTGGCTATCCAATTACAATCAGACAGCAGCCCCAAGTCTATTTATTTCCCATTTCTATGTGGAAATCTTTCACTATAAAACTATCATAACCATAGATACTTTGATTATAAACAGAAATCACTGAACAGTTCTGAAGCTCCGGGAGAAATACCATGCCTCCCAAAAGCAAGCTGCTAATTTTTGACATGCTTGTGATTAGGAAAAAGGAGATGAAGAAATCAAGAAGGATAAAATTTAATGCATGTGCATTGATTGAACTGTTACCAATTAGAAAAGGAGCACACTGACTTCACAACTGGAATAGGTTTATTTCTCTATTACTCTTTATTATAAAGTCAAACCTTTATAATTTGTTCAGTTTGGAGAGAAGAGATACTGAGAAGAGCTGCCTTATTTCTGATTAATCATTTTTCCTGTTTGAATGGTCTTTTGCAATTCCAATGCACCTCAACACCTCAGCAGGCTGAACTGCCACACTTGGCTAAAGATGGCTCAAAATATGATTAAAATGCCTTCTGCAGAAGTTTTTAAAAATACTGGAAATTAACAAATACAATTGTGAAAGACTCTTTGATTTTTGATGGCAACTTTTATAAAGCACAGGAGGCTCAGTTCTGTGCCTGGAAGACTGGAAGCAGTTCAAAGGTGGGAGTCAAAGCAGCTAACAGTGAGCTGACCAGAACTGGACACTGCCACCTAAAACCTTTCCCAGATTTTTTTCACTTGCATTAACTGATAATCAAATAATTTACACCACTATAAATAAATAAATAAATAAATAAATGATCACTGTGATTTTAACAGATGCACTTTGACACATATTATTAGGGTATTTTACTGCAGATTTTGTTACCTTGCAAGGAACTTTTCCTGTAAATCTGAATGCCATCTGTGGTCTTATTCCCACTGGTTTTTTCAACATGCAGACCAGTGATGTTGTCCAGGAGGATAAGATCTGTGATGTTTGTTGAGAGCACTGAGTTGGTGTTATTAATCACAAGTGTAATGTATGCAGTTTGAGGGTCATGTTCAACATCCACCTGAAAACAGAAATATTCGTATTAATGGTGCAAAATGGCTGTATCTGCTTCTTAACAGCAAAATCATCCTGAATTACAAATAAAATTTCATTATATGTGAAAACTTATTTTCTGAAAGTATTTTGACTGATCTGCAAATGAAACCACATTCAGTTTGATCTCACATTCCCAGCTGGTATGTCAAGCTGCTGCTTGAAGACAGTGGCAGAAAGCCAGAAGGTGGAACCCCAAATCATACAGGACCAGAAACATAATCAAATTCTGAATATCCCTGTGATATTGCAAAACTGGATCATAACTTTATAACCAGAGTCTGGAAAATTCTTAAATTTGTACCTTTGTACCACAAGGAAGTTTCTTTTGCCAGCTGCCTCACTGCAAAGTAATTCTCTCCAAGCAGTTTTAGTCTTTATTTTCCTTTCTTTCCTAGCAACCCCATTCTCTGAAGGATGCCAGCTGTCTCAACTTGCCCTTCCCATGTTAGGGCAGGTGGAACCACCAGTCCACCAGTCCAGAGCCACCATGGAGTTCATGGCTCTGCTTCCAAACAGCAATGAAGGTGGTACACTAATCACCAATCTCTAGTAACATGCACTAATGTGATTTTATTTATTTATTCCATTAAGCCCTTAAGTCTCATTGAGCAACTATACCCTATAAATGAAATTACTCTGAGCACAGAGTTGCTTACTGACCTCTCACCTTCCAAACTGCCTTCCTCTGTAACTCATATTAAACCAGAATTTTCTAAATCTTTATAGGGTCCATAATAATATGGCCATCTATAGTATATTCATGATGATTTATGAGGTCTCAAATAATGACACTAAATTAATAGTCCCTTAATTGACAGAATTATAGTTCAGGCTGAACCTTTCTCTTTTTAGATTTTCATTTTAAGGAAATGTCTACACTGTATCTGGACACCAGCAAATATAAAATAACAAAGCAGTCCCCATGACAAATAAGTTCTAAAAATATGGATTGTGATAGACTTCAGAAATTACACCAGAGTTCATGGTAGCCAAAGGATTCAATACATGTAGCTATGCTCTCACTATGCACTGATCTCTGCATTTCATACTAATTCAGCATAGAATCCAGATTACAGTTTTAGAATTACACGAATCAAGGAGAAGAAACAGTTTAACAAAATTATTATGGTTTAGTGCACATTTCTCTAAGTGACAGAATACCCAACTATTTATTGTATAAATAATAATAGTTGCAAACAATGTATAAAAATGTAGGCGTTAATGCATGTACAAAAACAGGCTTAGTTAGATTTCTGAGGAAACCATCACCAATTTCATATACTTGTATATCATGAGTTATATGCCAACTTTTGAGAATTAAAATCATCAAGTATTAAAAATGTGTTATATTTTGGTTAGATTTTCTCTCTCCTGGTTTCTGAACTGGCATGATGCAGTCAAGATGCCTTTCAACATTTCATGTGCCATCACAAAGGCTAGATACTTGCTTTAAAAAGCAAAACCAAAATGAAACAGGAAAAAAAGTCTCAAATCCACATTTCTCATTAATATTAAATCAATTTTTTATTAAATTCATTCCTTATTTTTGACTGGCAATCAGACTTAAACTCAATTGCAAGGGGGCTGAAAGAATTTGGATTTTTTTTTTTCCCCAAAATCAGCAGATGAGAATCCAGCAACAGGTATGGTTTGATTGCTCCTAGAAAGAACTCCTCTCTACTGTGTTGCCACTGTGATCAATCACCACTGGTTACCCTGTTTAAGCTGCTCCTCTAATTTGCCTGAAGATGTTTTACCTTGCTTTTAGAGCAGATAGGCTACCAGGCCTCTACAGGAGTCAAACCCAACCACAGGTATTGATGATGCCTAAGCACCTACTCCATTTTCCCTCTGCTGAAGTGCCCCATGTGTGTCATCACCCCCTGCAAATGACCTCACTTGAGGTACCTGGGAGAGTGGCACAAAAGAACCACAGCGAGGCCACGGACATGACAGGAGAAAAGAAAGGAGGAAGGAATTGCCATGGAAGTTGAAAGGAATGGAGGATTCTTGTTAGGAATAAGTTAGAACTAGAGACAGGAAAGGAGGGAGAAAAAAAAAGACTATAGAATCATTGATCATCTCCAATGCATGAATGCTTAGGAGATTAAGAAACAAGACAAGTAAAAGTGTTAGAAAACAAGCAATTAAATTTAAAGATTTCTTTCAGCTCTGCTAAGGATTATTGTCCCTGTGACAGAAAAGTTCATGTCATACTATGGACTGAAGCTCTTAAAGAAGCACAATTCTGGAAAGAAGGAAGTCAGTAGATGCTGGAAGCACTGGTAAAATATGAACACCACGGTTTTAGTAAGATTATTTCTACACTAAGATGTTAGAAAAATCCTGAATCCAAGAAACAAACATGCAACACCTCCATGGTCTGAGGAGCAACTCATTGCAAGAGGAAAATCAGCAAAATCCATGTTTTACTATTTAAAACAGCTAAAGAGCACCATATGGCCAGTCTGTCTCTTAGCATGAAAGCATTTGTTCACTTGAAATAGGACTGAAGCAGAAGACAAGGTAAGCCAAGGAAAGTTAAATGTGAACTGCATTTGCAGGTGGAAGACAATCACATATAATTGTATAATTGTATCATTTTCAGTAACACCTCTACAAAAGCATTTTCTGGTAACGCCAGCATCTACAACAGACTACCTTTAATCTCCTACAGAAGTTATTTTGCAGCTTTTAATGAGCCTATGTGGGACTGTGTTGCAAACAGCAGAAAAAACAACACAGGACCACTTCAAAGTCTGCTTCTGAGAGGCTCTGGTACAAAAATTGAGAATCCACAGATAGAAAAGCAGAAGATTCTGTGTAACTACTTATGTCTGAAATGCTCACTCTTCAGCCTCATTAATCATGATATTCTACCATTTCAATAATGACATTAGAGGTGATTAGTGCCATGAGATGTGATGCACATTCATTCTTCTCTACACAGCTGATCTGGTGAGGTTATAATGTCACCTCTTCTGTACTGGTTACTGAATCCTCTACCCTCATAGGCACAATTTCAGTGCTGAATTCAGATTGGTTGGATGTGCTCTCTCTCTCCAGGAGACAGCTAAGATGAACTGACTGTAATTATAAAAATTCATATCTGCTTCATCTCATGCAAAGAAAGGACAAATAAAAAAGAAAATAAAGGAAAAAATAACAGTCTAATAAAAATAAAATGGGAAGTTAAATAATTTTTTACAATAGGGAGGTTTTTGCTCCTCATAAGAATTTACACAAGTCAAATGAAACCTTTTTTCACTAAATACTGTGCTGTAGCTAAGTCCCATTGAATATGCAGACTATAACACTATGTTTTTTCTATGGTTGGGTGTTAGGATGCCCAAACACACAATGGGTAATGCAGGGGTCAGTGCTTCATCCTTCAAAAGAAGTTCACACTTGACCCAGGTATAGCACCCATGGCTGGGCCAGTGGAATATCTTAGAAGGTTTATCTCTTTGTAAAATTTGTCTCTATCTCTACCAAGGCTCTTGGCTGATTACTCTGGAGTTCATTGGGATTTGTCCATTTGCAGTTTTAGAAATTCACAGTCAGGTTTTTACTTCAACCACAATCCAAAAGGCCCTGAAGCCTGAGAGATTTCACTGACTTCTGTTTTGAATCAACATTGCCAAACTGCCTCACAGAGAGTGGGACTATCATAATATCAAAATGCACATACTCCCAAAAACTCAGCATGGGCACAATTAGGTTCCCACTTTTTAAAGGTCATTTGGTCATTAATACCAAATTAACGAGACAAGTATAAGAAAACTTACCATACCACATTTCTGAAGGGTTATTCCAAATTCAGAAGACACTGACATATTGGACACATCTTCAGGCTATGGAGGAAGAGGAAAAATTTACATAGTGTATGAAAACATAATTCACAAACTTCAGCAACAAGTCAAATTATATAAAGAAAGAAATTATTTTAAAAAGTTTAGAGGTACTAATCGCCTTCACATTTAAGAATTTTACTATCCCAACAGTTAAATCTTTTTTCTAGTCCAAATGTGTAAAAACTACTTATTCCCGTAAGTAATTATTAGAATCTTAATTTATATATTTATCTTTTGATTATCACAATTCACAAAAAAACCACACTATGCACAAATTCATCAGACTATATAGATTCTTTTCATTACTAAGTGTCTAGCAGAATTTACACAGCAATCACACAGCTGTACACCTGTCACAGTAATTCTTTGGAAGTCCCCAAACTAGTTGGTGAGACTGTAGTAATGTCAAACGAACACAAACATCTGAGACAAAATTAGAAATGAACTGGATAGTAAATTCCCAACATCTAGTTTTTACAGAATGGCTACAATCCTTACAAATACTGCAAGTGGCAAATCATCTTTTACTGACCAGAAGGTGGCTGAGGTCAGACTCTCGTTTGAACAACACCTTCTTTGTCCATGAGGGTATCAAGGCAAACAGTGAATGGCTCCACTGGCTGTCCGAGGCTGCAGAGGTCAGGAGCTGCTGGGAGACTTTGCTTGCCTGAATGACCACAGGTAAGGGCACTGCTGGAAACCAAGGCAACATTCAGCATTAGAGCTAGGGCTGGGTCCTGCGTGGCAGCTGCCTGCTGCAGAGTCCAGCCAGGGAGGGGGCTCAGGCACCACTGGTCTGTGGGCACACAGAGCCAGATACTCTCCCTCAAGGCACTCAAAATCATGCCAGGCAAAAGAGACCGAGGCCAGCCAGGAAACAGCGATGGGATTTGTCCTCAAAACCCAGCAGGAGTCAGAACAGAACTGTTTCCTCCCTAAGGAACTCCCATAACACCCCACAGAAAACTTCCTGCCATTTAAATATTAAGCGTGAATTAAAAGGTTTCAGCCGTAAGTCACCTGTTAATATTTTCAACACAAAGAAACTTTCAGCAAAGCATAAAGAATTCTAACAATCCACAATGTGAGGGGCATCAGTACTAAAGGTGCTCTACTTCAAAAATAGTCTTCCAATTAAGCACTGACCTTGCCAATACATATTCAGAAATGAAATACCTCTCATTTGAGACCGGTCTCAGTTACATTTCAGTTGAAGTGCCATCAAATCAAATGCTCATAAATTTAATAATAAGCAATATAAATGCCAGCTTATACTCTTACATTTTTATGAAAGATTAGTCAGTGATATCACACAAAATAACAGGCACAGTTTTGAAATCATATCACTTTAATCTATGAAAGTAAAAGCACCTATGACATTAATAAAAGAAGCTTGTACTAAAGAATTTAATATGTTAAATTGCCAAAAAGAAAAGCTGCTGAATTAAGAGAAAAATGTCATGAAAATTTAAAATGATAGCTGGTTGTCTATGTTCAAAGAAGTAACTTTTTTCATTTTTCACTGAACACTATTTTCATTTATTACTTATTTTAAAATCAATTTTCAGCAATATACATTAATATGAACAAAAACTCCCATTAAAAGGCAAGTAATATTGTGAAATGACTTTTCTATGAAAAAACCCATTACATATTAATAAAATATGAAAAGCTGACAACACTAAAATCTCATTAATATGAGAAGCAGCAGTTTTTTTGAAGAGCCACTGCTTTGCAAGAAGAACAATATAGGGAAATACAGTTAGCTGCAAGTAGAAAAGTATGAACAGAGCATTCAGAACTGGACCCTTAAAAGGAGTCTTAAAGCATTAATGCACCCAAATTACTGAAAATAAGTCTGTTAACATAACAAATGAGATGTAATCCTGTTTGGATGGGAGTAGTTTCTGCTTGACAAAACTGTGGATATATGTACCAGGGAAAGCTGGTGTCTATATTTTATGACCAGTTTTAATTCACTTCTCTAAGTTTTACTTAAATATTTAAACCACTGTTAAACAATGTGGCACACTCAGACTAATTTAGGGACTGTAAAAACAACATGGCCAACTCAGTGAGAACAGGAACATGTATAATTACAGCAAATGTCCACATATCTTTGGGGTTGCAATTTTTTCAAGACAGTCATGCATGGCTTATTTCTATTTCAAGAATAAGCAATCACTCAAATCACTAAGAATGAAACCAGTGCTGAATTTTCAGTGAAGTACAAACCTCCTAAATACCAATCTGAGCTCACCTAGCCATGACACTCCCCAGCAGATCCAGATATACTGTATCCTCACCTCCAATGGTTCTAAACCTGTTTCTGACTACTGAATCAAGCCTCTTCACAATTTTGTATAAACATATTCCTACAATGAAAAAGATTAACTTTATATATGCTGTGTCTCTCATAAAGTAATGCAATTGTCACCCCATTCCTACAAAGGTGGGACAACAATTCTCCTTTTTGTTTTCTTGCCTGACTACAGGAAATGCTCCTTCCTTTACAGTAAACAGAAACCCTGAATGAGCTTCTTTGTAGGGCTTTGTAAGAGTCAGAAGTCAAAATTACAAAATGTATGAACTGTGTTGAGCAACTACTACCCTTAAAGTGCTTCTAGTTTAGCAGACAATTTCCTTCTGAATTTTGGATGAGGGCAGTCAGCCAAGAAGTGTGCAAATGCTTCACAGAGTATCTTTCTATCTTCTGTCCTGTGTAGTATAACATCTCCATGAGCACACCCAACTGCACTTCACATGAGACAGCAAAGCCTGACCCTCCCCCTCTAGAGAGTATCAAGTCCACAGTAACCAATTTAATTAACTGATCATGCTCCCTGACTTTGAATGAATCTCTGGAATAATTATTACACAGATGAGCCTGTTTTCCAGCAGCATTTTGTCATCACTTAAAATCCCAAGATAATGTGCCCAACTCCCAGCAGAAGTCTCCAGGCATGTTATTTGGCTACTCCATCATCAGTAGCTGAAGTGCTTAACATTATGTTATGCAGACTCAACACTGATGATGATGACAAGGATGTTTCTGCAAATCCACTTGTATCTTCCCAGTACTCAGTAGAAGGTTTTGCTTAAACAGATTCAATAATATCAAGCTTGTCCATACAGCAACTTGCACCACTGCATTTCTCCAGAATTCTTCTCATCCTTCCTATTAATTTTTAACAATATAGGCTGTTCCACAATACCCTGGATCCATTGCCAGTAAAGCTGAATTTTGCTGTAGCATTCTTGTCTCCAGTATAGACTGTTAGCTTAATAAAATAACTTTTTTCTGATCCACACATATTTAACTGTCACTGGAACAGCTAATCTACAAGAACTTTACTTTTCCACTTAACTTGCTGTATACTCAAGATCAGCCAACATAATTGTATTAATCATTCACCTGCTGTCTTTTTTCAGGTAAGTCTCTATTGTAGATGTAGGACTGTAGATGTCTGCTGGGTGCTTGAAAAGCTGGACTTTAAATATCTGAGAAAGGGTGGTAAAGGCATAATACACTCTGTCATTTTCACAGAGATTCTAGATTTCTGTTCTGAAATTCTTTTTTTTCTAACGAATAGATTCATCTGACCTTGGAAAATACTAACACCTGACTGCTGAAACCTTTCACTGAGAAGCATAGAGCTTTCTTTTGGATGTTTTTCAGAAGTGCAATTTGTTTCCATAGTGCCATCAACAGTGCCCCTTCAGAGATGCATCCCTGTTCTGACAGTGATTCTGAGGTCTCCTTGTTCCTTCCACTCTTTTCTTCCTACAGCTTCAATCTTTGCTGTTTTTCTGGCTGTTTTCAGAAAAGCCATTATCAGGCTGCATGGTCATCATTTTCATTGGTTTCTAAATGGCAACGATTCCCACTCCTTTTCAAAAGAATGCAACGCAGGGGAACCGTTTCAGCTTTCCACAGAGTGCAAGTGACCCCTCTCAGCTGGGCTTGCCAGGCTGCCACCAGCCATTCCAGGACTACACAGCCTCAGGCCAAAACATTTCCCAGCAAGCAAACTAGCAGAGCATGAGGCTTAATCTGGGGCTTTCCTGTAAACATCTCCAAAGATGCCAAATCAAACATTTCATCAAAGACAGTAATTTCACCTTCTTTTGAGATGTGAGACAATATCACAATCTTTAAGAAAAAAAAATTTTCTTTGTTTTTTTTTTTAATTAAAAATTTCCCACTTTTAAATGATAATATCAAGCTGTTAAATATTTTATCTTACTTTTAATTAACGCATTATTAAAATGTTTTCCCATTATTTAATTCTACATAAATCCCATATAAACAGGTATGCCAGAACCTTGTCTTAAACTGTATATTCCTAGCTAATTACTAGTGCTGGTAGGTAGACTTTGTATTGAATTTCAAAATGAAAACAAAAAATTAAATATTAACATAGCTGCAACAGCTGGAATATCGGTGTAACATTTTACTCAGCCCCCCACACGTGCACTCCACCACAAAATGACAAATGCACAGTTATCAGAGCAGTCTCTGCTACTTGATGTTCAATTCTCTTTGCTGTTCTCCCTAGGCAGCTACCTACCACTCCACCTTTGTGCACTATTGCCTTGGGTGGTGACATATTGCTCTTCTGGGCTTCCAGCTACCACACTCAAGGCACAGACAATAAATATGCTTAGGAAGGTGAGCTCCCCACTGCCAGCCCTCACTGCATTCACTTGCTGCTCAGGGAGTGTGAATTCCAAGGATCCGACCCGATAGAAAAGGCACCTGCAGTGTAAAGGGTGTGGTGGCAGTGGGTCTGTGTTCATACAGACTGGGGGTAGAAGAAGGATGGATATTCTAAGAAAATAAATTGTCTCCTGATCATGGTCAGCACACTGTCCTTTGCTTTGAAATTAGTTCTGTGTAAGGACATGGATCTGGCACAAGCTTTGACCATTGGACTCAAGGGGCTGAGTCCTGAACATGTCAGTGGCACCGACAGCCCACCATTACAACAGCACCCACAACAATACAATAGAAGTTAAGATGAAGGTTACTCTTGGCTAAACCAATTAAAGAGCATAAGAGAAAATTAAAATAGTCTTATGATAGGTTTACATCAAAAACTCCAGTATGTCCTTAAGGTTCCCATATCTTTACAGCTCATTCTAAGCAGTAAAATGCCAAATTACATTAAGAAAGCAAAGACACTGACAAATTTATGGAATTTCACATTCAGAATTAAAAATTAGAGCAAAAAAAGCAATTTAACTAAGATAATAATTCTAATTTATGGATCTCAAGGGCTGAACATTTAAAATCAGATTTCAGAGTCTCACCTGCTTACCCACCACAAATTTACCAACAAAGCTTTGAATAATCTTGCTTTATTTCAGTGGGGAAGAAAGGAGTTAAATATAGTCGCTTGCTATATTTTTGCTGTTGTTGTTGTTCTAAATTACTCCCTGTCTTGAAAACCATCCAGGATACAAGATCCAATTTGAAGTCCTTTCAATTACACACAACAATGAACAGGCAAAGGTAGCAATTTACGGTATTCAGTTTTGAATGTTGCCATTAGCTTTTCTTGTTACAATGTCAAAGAAACTATGGGCATCAACAAGAAAAAACAAATCTACTTTCCAGGTCTGTTTTGAATAAATCATAGCAGACTCAAATATAACTCTTAACAATCCACTGTGTTCTCCAGTCACAGGAATATTCTGGGGTTGTCTTTTCTCATCTTATGCAGAAACAACTCCAAAAAGCTTCCAACAGAAACACTGAGATCAGTGTGCTGTCACAAACCATTTCACACTTCAGCACACTGCCAGTCTCAATGACCAAGGTTTTATGCAGAAGGTCCCATTTCTGCTTTCATCAAGAACATCTTCAGTAAAAACTAAAGAATCTAGTACTCTGAATAGGCAAATCACTTAAACCTTAGAAACATAAACATAAAAATATGTTAAAAATTGATGTTCACTAGAATGGGACAGTTTTCAGTGATAAAATCAAGCATGTAATTCAGTCCTTGTAGCACTCATTTAACACATATATTTACTGACAAACAAAATGCCAGAATTTCAGAGAGTCAGAATAACTGAGTTTGGAAAAGACCCTTAAGATTAAGTCCAATTGTAAACTTAGCACTGTGAAGTTCACCACTAAACCATGTCTCAAAGCTCCCATCTTTTAAACACCTCTGGGGATGGCATGGTGCCTGAACCACATCCCTGGGAGTTCTTTCCAATGCTTGGTAACCCTTCCCATGAAGATGTTTTTCCAAACTAAATCTCCTTTAGCACAACCTGGGGCCATTTTGTCTCAACATGAGAGAAGAGGCTGACCCCCACTTCACTGCAACCTCCTTGTAGGTAGCACAGAAAGTGCTAAGGTCTCTCCCCCTGAGGGTCTTTTCTAGGTTAATCAACCCCAGCTTCCTCAGCTGCTCCTCATAAGACTCATTCTCCAGACCCTTCACCAGCTTTGTTGCCTTTCTCTGGACATACTCCAGCATCTAAATGTCTTTCTTGTTGTGAGGGGCTGACTGAAGACAAGATTTGAGGTGTAGCCTCCCCAGTCTCCAGTTCAAAAGGACATCACTTCCCTCATCCTGCTGGCCACACTATTTAAACCACTAAGAAAATTATACTGCATGTAAAAATCCTCAACTTTTTTTTAGGGATAGAAGGCTTTTTTTAAGTATAAAACCACACTCATTTCTTCTCCCAGTGGATAGTACATGAATAATTTGCAACCCATCACAAAACAAGATGCACACAGCAAAATGACATTGAATAAATAAATATTGGAAAAAAAATAAGCTCAGCAAATCTGAATTACTTGCTTCCATATTTAAATTAATAAACTCATTTGTGAATTAGCCATGGCACAGGCAAAGAAATTAGAGGTACCTCACTTGATGACTGCTTCAAAGCATGTAATTTCCTGGCAAATGCATGCCATGAAATCATCTCTTGGGGAACGGCAGTGATGGAGAGGTTTATTTAACACAGTGTTGCCCTGTTAATGTGCTGTATGAGGATGTCCTAACCTTTCAGAATATTCTCATCTTCACCACTCGGGTGAAGTAGGACACTATTCATAACACATGTATAGAAATTAGATATTGGAGACTCAGAGAAACAGAATGATTTTCTCAAATTTACACAAAGAGCCTGTGGCAGTCAGCTCTCAAATGCAGTTACTCCAAGCTTGAAGTTTCAGGGTACCTTGTTTTGATCAGACTATATAACTACTACTGGAGATCTTCACTGTACCTGAGATCACTGACAAGAATACTTGGTATCTGCTGTGAAGAATACCAGCACCCCAGAAGTACCTCTAGACCCACTATATCTATCATTCTTTAACCCACTACATCTAATAGTCTTTAGCAACCAGTCTTTGGTCTAGAACAAAGTGTATCAGATACTGCTGTTCCAAAGATCTATAAAAATAGCTTATAGAATAGGTATTTCAACACTGCTGGTAAATTAACAGGGGTTAAACTAGCTTCTGAAAATGAACAACATCTTGATCAGCTTTAAGTAATCTGGGTTTTTCGCAAACCTGGGAACTCTGGACATCAGAGGGTGCTGCCCTACACCATTATGTTTTATAATGAAAATAGGGCTCCTCCTGAAAATGATTCAGAGCAGGGTATGAACAAAAACCTTCTTACAAGGGCTTCATTCTAGATAAGCCATTTAGGGAACCTAGACCACCTCGCTCCTAATTTCTGTGCAAACACTCCCTGTAGCTCAAGACTGAGAGTCACACTAATGTCAGCAGGCCACCAGAGAACAGTTCTAGGCCCCTGATCACCTTCACACCCATGCCCTGTGAGTGCTGGGACTCCCACAATGCTGAAAAGAGAGAGGAAACAGTTGCATACCTGCCATTCCTAGGCATCCCATCTCTTTCTGAAGCCATAGATCATCTTCAAAAACCTGGAAGAGAGGAATTATGAAAAAGAACTTTTTTCATAAGTATCTATTGTTGAACTTCTATACTGAATGTATGCTTCACAATTACACAGAACCCTATCCTACAAAGCCTCAAATTTCTCCTAAATTAACTACCAGAAGAGACACAACATGGCTCTAGAGGTCTCCCACAGCTTGTTAAGCAGTAAGAGGCTCTGCTGCCCAGCATGGATATGCACACTTGGGGCTTAAATTGTACTCAAACTCCATACTATCCAGATGAGTGGTACACAGTAGTGGATATGGGCTGGTAATTAGTTTGCTTTCATGAAATAATCTTTGCCATTTTTATAGGCATATTTGAGGATGCAGGAAAATCTGATCACTAGTAGGCAGCAGGAATGCGCCCATATTAGATGATCAAATCCACTGCTATTACACTCATGTTTCCTCCAGAGAACTACACAGAGCCTTTCAAAGAGGCCACATGCTAAAACTGCAGCTTGCAAGGCAATCTGTGAGTCTCCTTTCTGCCTGGACCACAGAGACTGCTACAGAAATTACAGCTCAAAACATCAGTAGAAGAAACCAGTGCTTTTAAGGAGTTTTATTGCCCAGTGTTTTGATCAAGATGTAGTAGCCATATCAGCAAGTTCTCATTTAGCAAAGTCTTCCTTGCAGGAGCTAATATGGGCTGAAAACAGGGATCTAACTCTGCCTGGTGACATCAGCCACACTTGCTGTTTCTGTTTGCTACCAAGCACTGCAAGTGAGTAATGTTAAGTACTGACTTATGTCAACACCACTGTTACAGTACAGCATGTTAGGGGCAATTTTCTTCTTTGCCTGCTCAGGGAAGCCATCACTGATTATTGCTACAGCTAACTAGCAACTAACTTTGGTTATCTTTATATGAAAATATTTCTCACTTCAGACAGGCCATTTTCCCTCAACGTAACAGAAAATGAAAGATATCTCACAAATTCAGATGCACCAGAAGCCCTGCAGCTTAAGAAGCCTCTGGAAAACATGTCTCCACAGGATTAGAAGCAACTCTTTGAGAGGAAGAAGGGATTCAGAAACAAACATTAGCATGTACATGCAGTAAACTCTGAGCAGCTCTGGGACACAGCTCTGAGATCCCAGGCACTGAGCTCCTCACTAGAGGCTATTTCCAAATACCTTACTGTACAACTCTTCCTGGTCTCCTGTTCAGAATTCTTACACACAGCTAAGATATGGTAAAGTTCTTTAATGCCCTTACTAATTTATTTTCAATGGTTAAACAATCTGTATGATCATGAATTTTGAACAACCAAGCAACTCAAGAACACAGAAAGAACAGGAGCAAGCTGAAACAAAAAAATTGTCTGGTGAATAAATCAGATTATTATTATTATTATTATGCACAAAATTAGTCTTTCTGAGCTGGAGGGACCCTCACAGATCATGGTGTCCTGCTCCTGAATGAATGGCCCATAAGGGAATCAAAACTGCTGTTTGTGTGCCCTTCCATCTATGCATGTGGATATGCAGCAACAAAAGTCACCTTAAAAGGGTATCAATCACTGCCAGGCATTTCTAGAGCAGTATAGGGCCCTATCTGCATCAAGGAAATGTGTACCAGCCCACTAAATTGATGTAATATAAACCACCAATATGGTCTTTTATGTTAAAGGCAATCTTATTTATAAATATAAATCCCAAATATTACTGTTATGCATTAAATCAGTACATACGTGAATTTCACTGTTAGACATCAACAGCTGCACTGTGAGCTTGCAACAAAAGCAGACCATCATTCAAGCACGTATAAAGACTAAACATGCTATAAAGACTTAAATGCTAAAAATGTGGTTTTTTAGCTAACAAGTTTTATTTCCTACTTTCCAGGAAATTGGCACACAACTGGATCTTGATTTTCACAGGCTCCAGGTTTTTATTCCTGTGTGGTTTTAAAACAGCTGATGCACAAAATCTATGGTATTTGTATGTCCATATGTGTCAGCTTCAGAACACATAATGACACTCCCTTGTTTTTCCTTCTGCCATATCTGACATTCAGTTCTCAGTGGAAAATCTAGCCTGAGTATTCAGCAGAAGCCTTCCACTCTGGTGCATCCACAATACCAGGGGACATCACAAGGGGCTCCACATTAGCAAGCAGTTCCAATTCCATGGACCTGCATTCACATCACACTTCAAAAGTAATTAATTTAATGCAGTAATATTGTCAGAAAACTTTTCCCCAAGTTTTCCATTAACTTATTTTTCTGATAAAGTAAGTTGGTGTGCTGTTTGTTGGCTTTTGGGGGGTTCTGTTTGGGTTTTTTCCTGCAATATTATTTCCCATTCATTAATCTTTCTGTAATCCTACCATAAACTACCATTTGTGACTCACTGTAATCCGGCTGCACAGTAAGATATCATCCACACGGGCAAAAGACAACTATGTCAATACATTTCAAGATGGCTTGACAGACACAAACTTAGATAAGGAGAAAGAATGAACATAAAAGCTCCATCCTAAAAGCTACTGCAGTTCTCACTGGAGACTGACAGGAGTGAGCAGAGGTGCTGTGACTAGATAAACAGCAAGGGCCTCTGCTGAGGAGCACAGTGGAGCACAGACAGTGCATTAGGGCTGAAGGGAGCTCGGGAGATGGCCCAGTCCAAGCCCCTGCCAAGGCAGGTCACCTAGAGCAGGTGACAGGAACACACCAGGTGGGTTTGGAATAGCTCCAGAGGGAGACTCCAAGACCTCTCGGGCAGCTGTGCCAGTGCTCTGCCACCCTCAATGAAAATAAGTTATTCATGTCGAGGTGAAACTAACTACTTGTGTTTTACTTTATGGCCATTGATCCTTGTCTTATCCTTGGCTACCACTGAAAAGATTCCGGCACCATCTTATTGATGCCCACCTTTGAGATATTTGTGTGTATCACTGAGACCCCCTCATCCTTCTCCTCTACACACTAAACAGGCCCAGCTCCTGCAGTCTCTCCTCGTAAGAGATGCCTCACACCCCTCGTCGCTTTCATGGCCCTCTGCTGCACCCTCTCCAGTGTCCCCTTATCTTTTCTGTACTGAGGATCCTGCCCAGACCCTGTTGGCTGCCTCACACGCCGAGGCCTGGCAGCTTTTCGGGCCGTTCTCCCCCGTCCCGGTGCCTGGAAGCGGCCGCTGCTCGGCCGGGCCCCGCAGCCGAGCACAGCCCGCCGCGGGGGCCGCACCGTCACACGGGCCTGCCCCGAGCCGCCACCGACCGGAGCCGCGCCGAGGGGCCGCTCACCGCCCGCCCCCGCGGGCACAGCGCTTACCGCAGCCGCCGTCCGGCCGCAGGGCTCCCGGGCGCGCCCCGCCCGGCGGCCGCCGCGAGGGGCTGAGCGGGCGCGGAGGGGCCGCCGGGGAGCAGCGCCAGCAGCAGCCCGGCCAGCGGCCACCGCATGGCGGCAGGCGGACCCTCCGCGGGACCGCGCCGTGCAGATTTTCCGAATCAGGCCCGGCTTCAGCCGCCACATCCATCCGCCATCGGTCTCCTCCCACCGCGGCGAGGGCGAGGGGCGGAGGGTCCCCGAACCGCGGGACCTCCCCTGACGCCCTGCCCTCTGCTCGCCCGGGCCGGGCCCCGTGCCCCGCGCGATGGTCGCGGTGCAGGAGTGCCTGCGGGCCGTGGGGCTGCAGTTCTGGGCGGACTCGCTGCAGGCGCTGCCCGCCCTGCTGGTCCCCGCCGCGCTGCTGGGGCTGCTGCTGGGCGCCGCCGCCGCCGCGCTGCTCTGCCGCTGCGCGCTCGGGCCGCGCCGGGGCGGAGAGGTACGCGGGGCCGGCGGGAGGGCGGCGGGCCGGCCGCGGGCGAGCAGCTCGGGCAGCAGAGTGGTTTGCGGAGCTTGAAGGGAAGGGCGGAGGGCCCGGGAGGTGCCGCCTGCGGGCTTTGCCCGCTGCTCGGGACAGCCTGGGGTGCGCCCGGGGCGAGCGGCGCGGCAGGGCGCACTCCGCAGCGGGGTAGGTGAGGTACTGTGATTCCTGCCACGCCTCTGCTGGAAAGGATTTCTCAACTTCCTTTCACTAGTTACTGAAAGAAACAGACTAGCTCTAAAAGGAGGCCGGTGAAAGTGTTCACGCGTTCGGAGTGTTGCCCCCCTGGCCTGTATCTCTAACTTAGGTGACCTGAAAGTTGTTTCTCGAAACCACCGCTTCGTGTACGAGGCGATGTTGCGTTTGGGGATTGTGGAAGATGGATCCGATTTGCAGAACCTTTGGGAGATAATTGAAAATAAACACTAATTTCCACCCTAAACCAGTAATCTTATTTCCGAGGTGTTTTAAAACTTTTCCAAAGTTCATGTTACACCACAGCACAGAGTATTAATACTAACCCAGAGCAATAACTTTGCACTAAGGGTGTGCACATGGATACCTAAAGAAATAAAGGAGCCTGAGCACTGCCGATGGTTTGCTTGATGCCAAAGTAACAGGATTTTCAGAAGTGTGTGATTTTGTTAATAACATACACGCTGTTCTCTTTTAAGTACTGTGGTTTGTATCTCGTTATTTCATAATGTTTGTTTGGACTCGAAATTGCCGAGGCAGCACGGCCGCATCTACCAGGCAGATATATTTTCTGAGAATTGTTATTGATTTATGCTCTGTTCTCCCATGGCACTTAGACCCAGGTCATGCTGGACTGACTGGGTGTACAGTTCTTGGTGCTGGCACTGCTGGGGGATTTGGAGCCCTGCAGACAGTTCTGCCAGCCTGCAAGTGGGGAGTCTGGTCTGCCTTGGTTTTTCACTACACCTTTTTTTTGAGCTATAACTGCTCTGCTGGATGTGTGTATCTGCTAGTGTTGATCATCATTAAACATGACATAGGAGACAAACTCTCTAGTTCCCAACTGCTTTTAAGTTGGAGGTCTGAACCTGTTTGAAGCCAGACTTTAGCCTAGTTATGGAGGCACTTCAAATGCTGGATCAATACAGCCTGTGCAAGCTCAAGCCTTTCTGATTCAATTGCTCATTTTCCTTGCCTTAATGGGTGTATCTTTATTGTACTGCCACTACCAACTCAAATGTAGCCATGTACAATTTTATCCTTCATGTCATAAATGTCAATAGGGAATAGAAGCTGTCAGTTCTCCCTGGTCTGGGTCTTCAGATGCATTTAGATGTTTAAATGCCATGAAAATCAATGCTGCTGCTGTAAAAGAGTTATTTATTTTGAAAGAAAAATAAACTGCTTGCTGGTCCAATACAGAGCACATTGCAGGGTAGGAAGGTTGTATCCTCATAGGCGTGAGTCTGATTTCCCCAGCTGAACAGGGCAACCTTAGGCTGTGTGTGCCTTCTTCCCACAATCTGCATCACCAATGCTATGGAGGTGCTGAACTGCACCTATTGCAGCCTTCTGATGCAAAGTAAAAGCAGGGATAGCTTCCCTGAGTATGATGTGTTCTGTCCCAAACACCTAAATTATCCTTAGCCTGGTAGCAGGGCAAGTTCCTGGAGTCTGAAGCTGCTTTAAGCACCACAGTAAGCCAACACATTTGTCACTCAACTCCATCACTGCTTTATAGATATCAGCCTGAATCTGTTGTACTTGGATGCAGGGAGGATGCATAAGTTCCTTACTTGTTGATTTGTACGTAGGAAAGACTGGGATAGTTTTAAGAAGAAATCTTTACCATGGTAACAAATAAATTACAAGATTGCTGAGGGAGATTTGTGGTTGCTCTTTTCTCATAAGTAAATTTTTAGGAACCAGCATCTGCACTTCAGCACATCAAAGAGGCTAACCCAAGAATATAATCTGAATTATTGCACCATCTAAGATCCAGAGAGGTGACAGAGGCAATTCACAAGGCATTAAATGTGTTCCAAAGCTGGGCTGTTCTCTGTGTTCTGGGATAATGGACTACGTTACATACCTGTGGCCAAATAATATAAGGCAAACCTTTCCATAAGGCAGTGACGTGTAGTGGCTGCAGCTGTATTATTAGACTACATCAAAAAGTAGTCAGTGGATTGAAAACCTGAGCAATAATTAAAAAGTAGTCCATGTAGTGTAGCTGCCATCTTTTTCTTCACTAAAAAAAAATTCTTCCAATGCTGTGTTTGGAGAGAGGCACATTAGTATTGTTTTCTCTATAGTGTGTAGTTAAGATCATGTGTAGCAGGAGGTTTCATTTCCACACAGTATCAGTGGCTTTTTGTGCTTGTGAAGTGAGGCCAGTAAAATGTCCTGCTTTTGGGGAAAGGTAATGAACATTTTCTGATAGTTACTTTTCCCTGACGGGGACTTCCTTGCACATAAAGCTTCATTTAGGAAGTTTGTCTCATGGCTGGGAAGCAAAAATGCTTGGCATTTTCTTTATTGCTGGTAATTACAGACAATTTTAGTTAACTTGGTGTAATTGAGATGTTTGAGCTCAGATGATGAGGTTGACTCTATAGTCTATAGTATTACATTTTGAGAGCAGATGGATTGATTTGACATGTTCACAGCATCTTAAAACTTTTTAGAATTTTAATCTACTTCTGAAATTACAAATTTAAAAAATTAATTAATTTTAATTATTCCTTTCTCAATATGTAAAATTTTTGTTCATTTTCAGATTGCATTTCTCCAAAATTTTCAGCTAATACTGGAATAATTTTTTATGATGGAGACATTAATGTATCCAGGCTGCTGTGGAAGATGTTTCCAGTTAATCTGCATGATCTCAAGTGTTACATTTTATGTTTTCTCTTGGAATTTCAGAAGGATGATTCTCAAAGACTTCTGGAAAGCTTCAGCGCTAACGAAAAAGAGCACACACTCATGGAAAGTAAAGCAGAACCCTATACATCAAAAGAGGAAATGGTGCTGGAGGTAAAGCTCTGCTCTTGTAGGTGGATGACCATTTTGCTGCATGTAGCAGTGAGCATGTTCAGGGCCTGCTCCAAATTGTCTTAATTTTAGTGGATTTGGAGAGAGATTTTATAAAGTGTTCAGAAGCGTAAGATGGAAAGTGGGAGTTGATTGCTGCTTATGAATGCAACCATTTCTAGCACTTATTCCCCTTATGAATTCCATTTCTCATGGGGCACTCCTTGGATATTTTAATTAAGATCCTGAGTTCTTTTTTGACAGAGTTGTCTTTGCTTTCATCTCTATGTCCTCCTTAGTTTCAAAAGGCTGATGGGATAAATTAACACTATTAACATAAGGAAAAGTTGGTAAGTACTGAAAGACCACCGTGAGCAGGGACTCAAAGACAATTAGAGAATTTGTGAAAAAAAGTAGAAATATAAACTTAACAACCCACTTTCAATGAAAAAATAAAGTAACTTGAGTAACTTTTTATAATCCTAAAATAACTGGAGAACCAGTCCTACTGTGTAGTCATTAGATCCCTATCTTTCACCCAAAGTTGATTTGACTGCTCTTGCTGAAGCTAAAGATTGTGATTTAAACTGCTCATTTAAAAATGTGGAGTTCAGCTGACTCATTCACTCTATTATACATAAATTAAATGCATGCATAAAATGTCAGTCAAAACCAGCCAGTCTAGTGGTTAGCTTGTAACAAGAACTGATTTCAGGATTTAAAGAAAATCTTGTTAACATTTTAAACTATTGGTTTAAATCCTGACAGGTAATGAATCTTCATTCCACCTTTGTGATCAGGAGTGGTGACAAAACATGCTGGTCATTTTGCTTGAGTTAAAGTAGAGTATAACAAAGGAGCATTGATTAGTTTAGTTTTTGAAGTGTAAATGTCATGGGAGAACTTGAACAATTTTACATCTTTATGCTTATTACCAGTATTTTTGAAATGGGAGCACGGTCTTCTAAAGGAGATAATTCACAACTATATCCATTTCATTTATAAGACACTAAGAAGTAACCTTGTTACTGGAAGGGACTTTCTCCCACCTATTTGTTTAACAACTAAACTTATATGTATTTTTTTATTAATTTGTTCTGATTTACTGAGACTTTTGCTGTTATTAGCATCAAATTGACATTTTATGAAGAAGCATAGATAGAAAATGCTTTTAGTTCGGTTAGAGCACTTCAGAAAAACAGGTATTTTCATTGTGAGACTTTCCACACTACAACAATACCATAATTACTGTATTAATAGTAATTGTGTGTTATTTATGCCTGCTGAGAAGCAGGATGCATTGGTTCTAGCACACTGCAAAACAGCTTTCCAAAACAGCTTTCCTTGCACTGGCTGCCCTGCTTGCAGGCACTGCAGAGCAGTAGCTCTGTCCACCCCTGTCCCTGATGAGATACTGCAGTGCTGGGACTGCTCACTATGGGCAAGTGTTCTGTACTTTATCAGTAAGCCAAAAATTGGAAATAAATGAAATGGAGATGAAAAAGTGCAATGGTAGAGGTCTAGCGAATTACAAAGTTTGTTCTCTTTCCATTTCTATTTTTTAGACTCTCTTAGTGCTTTTATATTACCTAGAAAAAGCTGTATGAAAAATCCTGTGTTTTGACGAATCAGAGTCTCTCCTTTCATACAATAAAATCAAAAAAGACAAGATAGGAAATCCTAGTCCTTGGATTTACACATTTTATCTGCTATTTATAGCCAAACTTTTATTAAGCCGTACCTAACCTCTCAAAACAAATTATGATCCCATTGTTCCAGTCTCTAGAAAAAGACAGTAGCAGAAAGTCAGATTATGTGATACAGAAAGTTGCATGAAAAGAATTGAGTATCTAATAAAAGTTCTTTGGAAAAACACTGTTATTTTCTCTAGATTTTGGGCAAGGATTATATTATAAAAGTTATTCCTGGGACAAAATGATGACTGGGTTTGCTTAATTTATTGTTTATTTAAATTGAAAGACAGAATTTATAGATAATATAGATGACATCTGTGAAGCACATTATCATTTAGTAGTTTTTATTACCAGTCTCATTTGTAAAATGTTTTGTTGTTGCTAAGGGTGTGGAGGTGGGTGACAAGACACAAAATGAAAATACCTTGCAAATACCATATGCTACCTATTTTAATTAAAAATACTTTGTAGCAGTGGTAAGGACAAGAGTTTCCTTTTCAAGTTTTCCTACTTGGAATGAGCCTTATGAGAAGATTTCTTGCACCACAGCAGAGCCAATCAATAAACAAGTTATCAATAGGAACATTTAAGTTGTGTAACAAAAAGAAGCACACAGTACTTGCAGTGAATAATTGCCAGATCTGCTGGTTTTCCCAAATGGTTTTCTGTTCTTTTCCATACAGGAAAGTGAGTCCCCTCTGAACAGTAACATTGCAGCGTTTGCATTAAAGGCAAAAGTGATCTATCCCATCAACCAGAAATTTAGGGTAAGGTTTTCAATTCTACTTGTAAAAATTAATGATGATCATACTGTGTCTGAGTAAATTGCAGAGTCAAGTAATAGAGAAAAATTTACTGCCAATCTACATAATGGGGATCTTCCTTTTTTTAAATTGTCTATTGACACAGGGCTTATTCTGTAAGGTGTCATCTGCTCCCAGCTTCCCCTGAAACCCGCAATACTTAACATGGTCCAGTCAATTTTCACTATATTTAAGAGAGCTTGCCTGCCCCTTAATATTAGTGGAAGTTGGATCTGTCTAAGGAGCCATAAGAAAAACACCACAAGGATCTAAAAGGAAGAGAGAAAGCATGCACCAAGCATCTAGCTACAACAGAATAGTGCTTTCCTGGGCAATGCAAAAGCCTGTCATGTATATGGAAACACTTTTGCTGTATATACTGTTTAACTTTTCCCTTAAAAGTAAACACTGAAAATTGATGTGATGTTTGTGTCCTTATTGTATTGTATTAATTGAACTAATGAATTTCCTTTGACTTACAGCCTTTGGCAGATGGCTCATCCAATCCATCTTTGCATGAGAATCCAAAACAGACGATTCTGCCTAATCAAGTGGTGGAGACATCTATGTCAGGCAGCCTGGGATCTCTGAGCCAGGGAGACAAAGAGGACTGTAGTTCCTCCACAACAATACATTCCACAACAAGTGATGACAGATTTCAGGCTCGAGCCTTCCTAAAGGTGTCCAGCTTCCCTGAAGTGCTGACATGTGAAAGGTAAGCAGTAAACTTGCCCTTTTTTGGTCATTCCTGTGTTTTTAGAACTGTCACCAAAGGTGAAAGGCTGGGTGTGAATGCACACAGTCACCACATCAAGACAGGGTTATCTGCTTGTAAGCCACATAAAGTTGTTGGGGAGATTAATACATTAAGCTGTTGGAAGTCATCCTATTCTTTGTGAAATTTTGGGAATCAGAACTGGCCAAAAGCTGTCTCATGAAAGGTGTATTATCCACTGTTAGGATAAAGACATGTCTTTGTTACAGCTCATATGCTCAGTTCACGTGTGCTGGGGAAGGAGTCCTCTGCTTTGTACAGTGCCATCTCACACTGCAGGTGCCTTGAGGACACTCAGTGGTCTGTTGTCTCTCCTTTATTGGGTACTATTCATGTCTGACTTTGGGAAAACAGTTGTTTGACACTGCTGATGAGCAGGTAGGGGTGATTGAAATGTACTGTCAGCTCTGATTTCCTTCAGCTGCACCACAGCAGTGCCGCTCAATGGATACGTGTCTGCACCCTCATCAGCCAGAATAAGAAAAGCATATTTGTGTCTCAGGGATTGGGAAAGGTACTAGCAGTAAGGAATATTTACAAAATATCCACTCTTATTATGGCTGTTTCAATTTAAAGCCATGTTTTTACTGGTTGTATCCACTCATGCCTATGTTCAGCTTGTGTTTTCCTAGAGAAAACTGTGATGCCAACCTTATTAAAAGCTCTACTTTGTTTTGTTTCCTTTTACATACAGATTTTTTTTTCTGTAAAAGGAGGCAATGTAGAATTAAAGTGACTTCACTTGTGTTTTGGGGCAGTGTTTATAGGAGAATCTAGTGGTTAAATGAAACTTATATTGTGTTATCCTTTTGTGTAACTGTCATTTAGATTGCTATTAATGCATTTTTAATATTTGTTTTAGTTTCGATGTTAAACTCTGCCTTTGCAGTCTTACTTTAAAAGACCTCATGCTTCTTGATACTGAACTCAGAAAAGAAAAACATGTGGTAGGTACTTATGTCTCATTTGTAGTCATTGCTTTGAACATCATCATTGAATATCAGTTTAGAAATAACATAAACAAGTGGCTAGGTGGGATGCAGTGTAGCAGAGTTGCATTTCCATTATATTTTTTTTTTTCTCCTACTCTGCATATATATGAGCTTCCTAAAGAAGTAAAATAGAATTAAGTATACTGGTCTGTGAAATACCAATGTAGAAAATACAAAAATTTGTTTTTGAACATTACTACAGAGATTAACATACAGCATTTGAGATTGATTAAAAAGAGGTTATAAATTATTTAATAAATGAGTTTGTCTTAAGGATAAACTTGCTTGTTTGTGTGTTGCAACTCCAAAGACTTAAAGCTTTTGGAATAAAATTTAAAACTCAGTTCAACTGAATCAGTGCCATTGTGCTAAGTACAATAGTTATGATTTTGTATGACTGAGGGATTATCTAAACCATAGATAACTACCTACATCAAGTCACAGCATACAAAACTGACAAGGGAAAAAAAATAAAAGATAAAGTATAATTAAAGCCACAGGACACTCAGTAATGATTGTTTGTGGTGACTAGCTATAATCAAGTACAGCACCATTATTGCTGCTGGGTTTTAGCTCAGTAAATATGAATATGGACATGAAGTCTGTAACTTTCTCCTCCCTTCTTTTCTCGGGCTCTGTTTCAACAAATTGTTTATTTCTGTTGCAATTTACTAAATCCACTGAGACTATTTCAAAGGGTGAGATTTTCTGAACAAATTTCTACACAACCCAAAGAAGGAAACAGGAAAGTGAACCTGGGAAGCAATTTCTCATCTGATGGATTATCCACATCTAGTTAGATGAGAAAGGAAACTTGCAGTCAGGTTTCCAGAAATAAGTTTAGCTTGATTATAGAAGGTTGAACTTGATGTTGAAGTTAATCATCAATTCCTAAAGGAAGGTAAGTAGCAACATAGTGATGTAATCACAGAAACACAAAGAAAATGAACATTTGATGTGCTTTGTGGCCCACCGGAAATCACCACAAATTACTTTGACCTTTATATAGCTTTATATTTTTGCTAGAAGGAAAAACAGGGAAAAAATAAATCAGTGTGAGAATGATTTCTTCCTTTCCCACTCTGCTTTCTCTGATTTCAGTCTTTTTTGGCATCAGGTTTAAGTAAACATATCCTTTTCTTTCAATCTTCTCCTGAACTCCTTTTCTATTTTTTTTGCACTGTATATGGTATCTTGGTAGTGTGTTCAAAACTTGCCAAACTCCTGTCCAAAACATTTGCAAGAGATCCAATACATGACTGCTGTATGGTTTTCTCTTCTATTGACCTCTAATTAAAATGTATTTTCCAGATTTTGCTGACATGACATATTGGCTTCAATAACTGTTTCTGTAAATAAATATGTATTTATTTGTGTTTTATATGTTTTAAGCAGGGAAGTTCTGCATCATCTTATTTCCAAGATGGTGAGGAACAGGCATGTGGCTGTTAAAGTTCATGTAATTTTACTTCCACAATAAATGGAAAATGCTGATGCAGTTACTTATGAAGTGAATTAACCTTACACTGAAACTCTAATTGAGGCAAGAGGGGAAAAGGTTAACTAAAAGTTTTCCCAGTGTTAAAACAATTTAAAAACATATTTTTGAAGACACTAATATTATAATATTTTTAAAAAAGGGCACACAAATGGAATATAAATCTTTTTCTTGCAAGAGAAACTGGCTAGAACTTGAGATTGTTTCCTTTGGGTTGTGTATAAAAATATTTGATGTATCATGTGGCTGACTACACTTGAAGTCAGAGTAATGAGTCTTTAGTAACTTTCAAATAGTTAATATCTTACAGTTTCAGGGTTCATTAAACTTTAGAAAAATGGACTTTGTATTTTCAAGTGATCTGCATTTTCTTCAGTCAACAATAGTTTCAAATGTGTCTTGTGGTTACAAGGATTTAGGAGATTATGTGTAACACCATCTTCCAGTATCTCACTGAAACCAAAACCAGAGAATTTTTCACAGCATAAGTACTGGAGAGTCACTGGTGATTTATCTGTTGTTTTACTTATGATTCACTATAATCTCCCTGATTGATTTAAATCAGCAGAAGTGATCACAAAGATGTCCTTAAAATGATGAACAGCCACTTAACCTGGGTTGTGTTTTCTTCCTTTTAAACAGATGTTTATTCAGATTTTTAAGATATACTTCACAGAATTCCATCATAAAAAGAAGATTACAGATGGGTTGTTGAAGAAGATCCTTTTAAATCAGGAAAATGTAAGTGAGTTTGTTGGTTAATATTTAAGACCACACAAAAATAACAATTAATCTTATTACCACAGAAGGTCATTTCACCTATTCCTTTTGAACAGCAATGTCATTTGTAATCTATTTCTGAAGAAAATGTGAAGAAACTCCCTTGTTAGTTGACTTTCTTCATTACCTTGTAGGCTTTTTTTTCTTTATTGCTGCATGAAGTGATGTGTGTAATCTCTTAAAGATAAAATATTTTGTAGTTGAATCCATTTAAGAAAACAGAACATTTTGAACCTTACTCATCAGGGGCTATGTTGGGTCCCAGGTATCATTTCTGATTATAAAATAGCAGGAAATAAAGTAGCAGTAAAAAGCTCAATGCTTTCATCAGGGAAAAATATACTTATATCCCTCATCATCCTTTTTTCTTTCATGTGCTTGTATTGGAATCCATATGCCACTTCTGAACTGGAAGATATTTATTGACAGTAAATGTGTATTTCAGGTAGAATCACAGTACTATTTATAATTTTATTAGAGGGAACAAAAAGCTTTACAAAAACTGTAGAAAATAGGAGAGCTGTTGGTTCCCCTTTCCAGTTTCAAGTCACAGATAACTCAGGGCTGAGAAGCACATCTTGAGATTGTCTGGTCCAGCCTTCTGTAGGAAGTTTTGTTTTATGTAAGGTCATCCCATGCCCTGCCAATCCAAGTCTTGAATGTTTGTACTGAGAGCAGCCTAATCACAGTACTGATTGTGTTTTTCTGAGATGGAATTTCATGTCTAGGCATTAGTCTATCAGCTCATGAGCTCTAGTTGTTCAACACTTTGTGGAGTATCACAGTCTGTGAATTGCTATTAGGAATCTCTGTAGTTGTACCCTATGATTTATATCAGGATGTATTTTGCCTTAAAGCACTCTTCTGCCTTAAATTCTCAAGTTTAGTATTAAAGCTTATTGTATTTACTAGATGAAAAGTGAGATTAGATGTGCAAAATCCTTTTACTGGTGGCCTTCTGGCAATGACTTCAAATTATAAACAGAGCTAATCTAGAATAGGTATGTTTCTTGATGGAACCTCATCCTCAGTGAAGTTTGATGGCATCAGTGTCCTCATGCTCCTAAGCTGCTGCAAGACAAGGATTAAATCTGAATCATTAGATGCACTAATTGCCAAAGAAGTCCAGTTGTTTAACTGCCAGTATGGGGTTTCTGTGTCCTTTATGATGGAGAGAAAGATGTTATAAACCTCAGAGTCCTAGTGGTGGGATGTCATACAAGGAACGAGGCTGTTTATGATCACCATGTAAAAGAGATGTTGCTGATAAGCAAAAGTGTTACATGTTTTATCACAGACAGCATTTTCCTATTCTAATTCTGCACCATAAAAATTCATGGGATTTTGATGAAATTGTTTGTGAAGCTTGTCAAGCTCTACTTACATTTCTTTAAGGCATAAGGATATCAAGTTAATGCATTGACCGACAAAAGTGGGTGGTATTAGAAGTCAGTACTTGCTATGCTTCCTTTGCTACTTGCAGCAAAGGAAGAATCCCCCTTTTTGGTATCAGCTTACTGAGCAATGGCAGCAGACCAGTATTTATCAGCAGCATCAGCTTTCAGAAAAAATCACCCTGCTTTCTAAAAGACTGAAAAACTGTAAAAACTCATGTAATCATGCAGCCTATAATTTGTCCCTTTTGAGCATTACAGGTGTGTTTGTCCTTTTGAGCACTACAGGTGTGTCCATCCAGCATTCTGGAGGAATCACTGTCTGATTTTCACCTCGATACTTACCTGAGCTTTCAAACACAGCATGTACATTTATAGCTGTCATTTAAGATGGGGCACATGCATTAAAATAAAAATATTTGTAGATAGATTCCAGACATTATTAGTATAAAAGCTCATGAAGCCGTGTTTACTAAAACTTGACTTCAGCAGAGATGAACTACTGTCTTGACTGTTCCCACATGCTAGTGGAAATGTATGTTTGTGTACATACATTTAGTTTAGTTTAGTTGAGAGCTGCCATATATCTGGGGATTTCCTTGCTTGCTACAGAAGGCACATTACTGAGAAACAGAACTTTCTGAACACTCCTGTTCAGCTTCCTTAGCCATGAGCTGGAACTGACATACAGATTCACTCCCAAATTTAGAAGTTATTTCTGTTTTTCTGTTTAACAAATCACTTCCTTTTTTTCCCCCAGGATTTTGAAGAATTACAGAAACAACTTGATTCTAGACTCCAGAATGCTGAAATGTCAGGATCCCATAATTCAGAGTTCCAGACTCTAGAAGACCTAGAAAGGAGGGAAAGGGAATATTCCGAGCACGTCATAGATAATGTAACTTTCTAATTTGTTCTAAAATTTTATTTTAATGTTATTCTTCTGGTGGGGAGCTCTTTAGTGCAATGGTTTTATTGAGTAGTCCACAGTTAGTATTTTATATGTGTATGAATCCTGAAAACATTTTTACCCAGCAAAACATTTCCAATTACCCTTGGGTGTCAATATGTTTTTATAGATAAAACATTTTTTAATATGTTTTGTAAAACACTACTGTTTTATCAGCTGAGAAATGTCTGGTGCTTATCTGGTGCTTATCTTATTTCAAGCCTATGTATAGCCTTTAGTCTATACATAGACTTTTAGAAATGTTATCCTAGCATCTTGCTTTTGTCAATCCCTGTAATTGAGTAAGGGAGTAATGAGAGATTACAAATTTATTTTTTTTTTCAGCTGAAAGAAGTACTAAGAATATATTATTGGGCAGTGTTTTAGTATGTTTTGTGCATTTACTTTAGCAAAGTGTTTTTCTTTAGCAACTTTCTGTGTGACAATATATTGGCATTTTTGATGTGAAAATACAGTTTGATAGCAGGCATTTGATTTTCAAAGTAAAGATTTTTTATTTTTTTTCTCTAGAGTAGGTTCACTGTGTCAGTATAGCTTTCAGGCAAGAAAACTGGAGGTTAAGAATATTCTATGTATTATTTTCCATTAAACTGAGTAATATGCTTCCCAGCCCTGTTTTTGAAGTTTGAGCAAATTAGCTGCTGATGAAAATGAGGGAGTGACAGCTCTGTGAGCTGCCTGTGCTGATTGACTGTGGCACTTCAGCCCTGGACCAAGCAGCCCATCACCTCAGCCTTGGGCCTTTTTCATACATTGGTTAACATTCTTTAGTGGCTGGTGCTTAAGTGCTTCACTGGGAATTTGCTTACCTTTCTTTTGATTGTTTCTATTGAAAGCCTTGGTAACATTGGAACATCTGTGTCAAGTTTCTTTTGCACTTCAACTTTGCTGGAGGAATGATTATTTAGAGTTTTCCAGAGTTAGTCATGTAAATATAATTGTTGGCAACCTTGCTGAGCAGCATGAGGCATTTATTCACCAGCAGCAATCATCCTTCAGTGGGTCTGTCACTCTTGTGCCTGCAGATGCTCTTTATCATATTGAAAATAATTTCCCTCTATGCAGATTTGTATAGATCAGTACCTTGAACTAATTACAGTCTCCTGAGAATATAAAGAGTTTTTTTCCATACTCACAGATGCCATAATCATTTTTTTTCCAAAAGTCATGGATACTTACTAGAAATCTTGGTGATTGATCATTTTATACCTTTATGTGTGCAAGTAATCCCACAGAACACAACATACTGGCAGTAGTATGCAGTCATGTTTGTGGAATCAGAATCTAAAACTAGGGATTGTCCACACAATAATCCATCATAATTGGCATATACACTGTGCTGACACTGCATAAAGTACTTAATTGCAACCAGTAAGGTACTTAGCATCTAGCTGTGAAAGGCCTTGATGGTGTAAAGCTGTAATAATTTTCAGGTGGTGGTTTTTTGGTTTTTTTTTTTGGTAAAAATGTTTGTTAGACTGGAATACTTGCTCCTATAGCTGAGTAAACCTCACAGAATAAAAGGGATGCAATTTATCTTCTAGGTTTTTTACCATCAATCCTAAAAACTATCAACTCTTATAGATGCAATATGTAGGGAATTAACAAATTCTTAGCTAGTTAAAAAGAATTACTACAATTGTTTTAAAAGGTCAGGTTTGACCTATTGACAATGTGCCACCACTAATATAGTATATATATATTTTATATCTATAAAATCTATAATAGTCTCTTTAGCTTTGCAAATTGTTCAATATAACTGATACTGAGAGCTGTCTGTAATCTCAGTGACTTGTATTTCAGTAGGCTCATATATATGCCTCTTTCTGTAATGAAATACTAGATGATTAATGAGGGAACATGGGTTGTTTTTTGATTCATATTCCACAGATGGAAGCCTTCTGGAAGCAGACTGACAAAGCCCAGCAGGATTTTTTGGACCAATCAAAATGCTCAAGTGCCAAAGCAACCAAGATGATGATGGATCTGACTGAGAAAATGATTGCAGTAGAAAGCTTGTTAAGTGAATCTCAAGACTTGCAGGCGATGGTAAAGCAAAAAAGAAATAAAAGTTGAGACAGGTTTAGTCAATCTGAACAGAAAGAATTATGTCAGTGCACAGAGTCTGTCAGTCCTGCATCAGGAGTGATGTAGGCTGCTTAATCCAGTTGTGTCTTTGAGCTTTATTACAAAGAGCTCAATTTCCATTGCAGTTTAGGAAGACTCAAAGGAGAGTGAACTCTGCACTTGAGTTCTAATTCTCAGAATACCATTTAGGTAGTCACATAAGGAAAAATATGATTAATGCAGCTGGTGAACCAGGAGAGCAAGATCTGTTTGATGGAGAATTGTTACTGCAGGCATTATGAAATTTCTTTTCCTTTCAAAATATTTATTCCACTTTGACTGACAAATCTTAATTTAAATTTGAGGGTGATTCTGTGTGTTCAGTGACTTTAATTGGAATCGAAAATTCTTATCAGCTCTTAGTGATATGGTCTGAAGAGGAAAAACTGTGCTCATAAATGTACCAGCACTGTGCTTTATGTTTTGTTAAATCTGTTAATCTTAACGTTTGTTAAACAGATCCTTTATTGTTTTTTGCACAGGATATACTGAAAGAGTTCCATGTAATTTTTAGATTAACATACAATTGGAATCACTGCATTTATTAGTAATTTGGTGTATAAACAGGTGCAGTAATTATTAGCTTGTTAGTTTGGTGTTGGAGCAGCTAAGTAGGCTGAGCTGGCCAGGTATGAATAAAGTCTTTGCTGCTTGTCACACTTGACCCAAACTGGGCTGCTCTAAGTTTCTTCAGATGAGCAGACGACAGATAAGATACCTGCATACAGACACAGGAGATATTCCTGCCTCAAGTCACTACTGTAATGATGCTGAAATCTCATTACAGAGGTCCTTGTAGGTACATCTCTATTAGTTCTCTGACAGTAGGTCACAGAATCATTTGGTTTGGAAAAGACCCTTGAGATCGAGTCCAGCTGTTAGCTTGGCACAGCACTGTCAAACTCTTTTCTAACCTTGCAGCATTGTTTAAAGCAGCTGCACTTTCATGCAGGCAATCTTTCTTTACTGTGATCATGGGCTGCTTCTTTAATAGTGCAATGAAAGCTGCTAGGCCATAGGCAATTATACAGTTTTTTAGTATATGTATTGGACTCTGACTGTGTATTTGAAGGACTCACAGCATTATCAGAATCAGGTATGTGTCCTCATTTCAAAATGAGGATCTGTACTGGTGTGCAATATAGTATCTACTATAGTATAGGTGCAGGGCTTCCATGTTGTCTTCTGTCCATCTATCCTCCTTGAGTATTTAAGTTTGTTCTACAAGATTGTTATTGTCTTTTCCAGATTTAATGTCTTCTTGACAGTTGCAAAAAATGAAAAACACCAATAGTTTTGGATTAGCTGTTGCAACTGAATATGCAATAAACCTACTATTAGCCTGCACTGATCAAGACTTTCAGAAGTATTTAAGCACATGGAGATGGTTATTTACATGGTTTTGAGAAGCCTCAGTGGTTTTCTTTGTGGTTTGGATATCAATAGTTCAATGAAAAGAAAGCCCAACCAAAGACACAATTTTGGTTTCTAAACAGGACTTTGTTTTGTTTAGGACATTCAGGAAAGGTTATTCAACTGGGAGCTTATGGTGAAAATGATTGATTCACTGAAGTCCTCTATACCAGAAGAGTGTAAGGGTCGATTAAATACTGTGTCAAATATTCTGGACCACTTAACTGTGAAGAATAATCTTTCAGTCCGACAAAAGGAAGAACTTCTAACAGATCTGCACAAGGCCTTCTGGGAACAGCTGGCACACTACAGTAATGGTGAGTACTTAGACTGGGGCTCATGACTTACATGAATTCTCTTTGTTTTAAAGAATGAAAAAATTACAGTTGCAACCAGATATATATATATCTGTTTTTAAAAGATACTAATGAATTGACTGAAAAGTTCGCAATTACAATAAAGTCTAAGCTGACTGACCCACTGATTTAAGGTTCTGCCTGTGCCATTTGTATGTTGCCTAATGCCCAATGTTGAGAAATACATCCCCAGCTTCTCTGATAGGTGCTGTTTCAGGGCTCAGTGCCTCCCATCAGCACTCACAGAAAATTACAGTAAACATGTAGCCAGAAGGAAAATAATGATAACTACTTCAACACAATTTCCAGAACCATTTCTGCTACTTTTGGACACATTTAAAGAAAATTGTCATAGCAAAATGACATTAGGTTTAGAGTTCAGTGAACTGGATAGTCAGAATGAATGCAGTCTTGTTGCAGTATGTTCTTGATGCAGTGCTGCTCACTCACTTTGGGTTTAGTGGTGATAATTTGTGCCTTATCTCACAGCCATAAATTCACAGAATCACAAAGCAGTTAAGGCTGAAAGAACTTCTGGAAGTTTTGTGGTCCACCCTGTCTGCTCAAGCAGGTTGAGCTGCTGCTGGTTGCCCAGATCATGTTCAGACTGGTTCTATCTCCAAGAATGGAGACCCCACCTGAGCCGCCTGTTCCAGTGCTCAGTCATCCTCATGGTAAAAGGAACCTCTGTGTTTCAATTTCTGGTCCTTTTGTTGGGCACAGCAGAAAAGAGTGGCTCTGTCTTCTTTGTGCCCACTCTCCAGGTGGTATACTTGCTCAGATCCCCCCCTCAGCCTTCTCTTCTGCAGGCTGAATAGCCCCAGCTCTCTCAGCTTTCTCTCATAGGAGACATGCTCCAGTCCATTCATCATTTTTGTGGCCCTTTGTTGAATTCTCTACAGTATCTCCTTGTCTCTTGTACTTGGCTGTGGAGTCCAGAACTGAACACAGCACTCCAGGTGTGGATCCTTTCCTCCATTCAGCACTGGCTAGTGCTGTGGAGGGAAAGGATTTTCTCTCTCTACCTGCTGGCTTATGTTCAATCTGGTGTTCACCAGAACCCCCAGGTCCTTTCCTGCCAAGCTGCTTTCCAGCTAGGTAGTCCCCAGCACATGCTTGTTTCTGGGGTTGCTCCTCCCCAGGCACAGCACTTTGCACTTCCCATTGTTAAACTTCAGGAGATTTGCATCAGCCCATTTCTCCAGCTTGTCAAGTGCCCTGTGGATGGAAGTACAAGCATGTGTGGTGTATAATCCACTCCTATTTTTTGTGCAATCTTGCTAAATTTGCATTCTGGCCCATCATCCAGGTTATTGATGCTACTGAGCAGGATTGCACTCAGTATTGAACCCTGAGGTACACCAATAGGTATTGGCTTCCAGCTGGACTTGAGCAAGTTTTCAGTCCATGTCACTGTCTGCTCATCCATGTCTTCTCTATAAGGATCTGTCAGGAGACTGCATCGAAAGCTACCTGGAGTCAAAGTACCAATATCCACTGCTCTTCTGTCACCTATTGAGCTAGTTCTTTCATCATGGAAAGTGCTGCAGACTTGGTCCTCTTTTAGAACATCTAGCTGTGTGAAAAGTTTGCTGATATTCACAATTACATGTATGTTGTGATGTGTGTTCTTTTGTGGATGTTTGCTTCTAAAACTGTCTATGCCTAGTTCATAGTTCTCACATAGATTCAACCACTAACATTCTTTAAGCATAAATGGGTCTCTCTGGGTGATTTTTCCTACTTTTTGTCAATTTTTACTTACTCCAAAGCAAAAATACCTCTGTCAGGGCCTTTATTTTATGCAAAGTAGGTGTTTATAGTTATATATAGTTATATATTATAGTTGGTACATCCTGTGCAGAAGAACATTATCGACTTCCTAGTTTTAGATAGAAATGAAATGCCTTTAAAAAATTTATCTGGAGTGCAACATTTATTCCAATGGAGTCTTACATTGTCCTTTCTTATGAGCTCTTAAATACAAAAGTTAAATTGTACCTGTAATTTACAAACAGAGCACAAAGCCAGCAAGACTGTGCTCCTAGGATACAAAACAAGGAAGTAGTAAAGAATCAATAGTGTTTAAAAGTAAAACACTGCGACATTTATTTGAGTGATATTTTCATTACAGGCTTTCCTGTACTTTTGGTGCACTTTCAAGTGTTCTGTCAGTGCATTATCAGCCTGTGGATAAGCACAACAAGTTAGCATGAAGAATAAATAACATTCTTGGTGCTTCAGTACTGTGCTCCTTTTTGTTTCTTTGCAAAATAATTTCTCATAGTTAAAGCAGCTTGATGCAGTGGCAGAAGAGCAGCTACAGGTAACTGTTCTTTTGCATTCCCCTGTAGCTGCTTGTGTCAGGAGTGAAGTACTGCTCTAGGGCAAGGCAACTGGGGAAAATGAATAAAATTCTTCTTAGATGGACAGGCAATGAGACATGAAGTGGCAGAACATTTAAAGCACCAATTGCACTCAGCAGCCCAGGATGCAAATAGTCTCATGAATTTATATATCACTTGGAGCTGCAGGGGGATTGAAGGGAGGGGGGAATTTAGTCACACATAGTTCACATTACTTGCACAAAATTGGAGGGACCTTGACAACTTTCACTGCAGGTTCTTGCATGAGTCAGTTTAGAAGTCTGGTATGTATGGCTGCATGCCAGTTTAAACTAATCTGAACTAGCACTGCTTTAGACCTTTTCTCCCTACCATATGTTACTGTCCCTGTCCTTGCAGCAGCATTTGCATATCTGCAATTAGGTAATGAGCCACTTACCAGCTTTCCTGAAGGAGGAGGGGGAGGTCTGGGGTGCTGCATGAGGGAATCTGTTTCTTGAACTAACACATTTCCTCTGCATAAACAGCAGCACCACTGAAAGGGAAGGTGCAGGATGGTAGCAGTCCAAAAACCTGACAGCTTTAAGTGCCATGTAACAGTGTAGAAGTTCACATCTAAAAAGGCCTTTACATCAGGGTAAGAAGCAAATTTCAAATCCTGCAAGGTGATTACTTGTCTATTTCACTGACTAACAGATTTCTGTCAGCTTATGTTGTGTGACAGTAGCAGATGCTGCTTTCTCCCTGTGGAGTTGTGGTGCCTAATTGTTTGTGGTTTATGTTCCAGAATGCATGCAGCAAAGTAAAGACCTGATCTTGAAGCGGCTGGAGCTCCGTGCAAAGAAGAAGGAAGAGTTCAAACGCAGACAGGAAGCTGAGCAAGAGAGCCTACTTAGCAAAACCTTTCTTACTGAAGATGTTCATCATTTTCTCAAGGTGAACAATTATTTTCCCTGTTCTATTAGTTTCTAAGGTCAAATGTATTGCAGATTTCTCCCAGATCTGTAAAATTGGGAATTTTGGGTCCTTGAGAGAATCACATGCAGTAGCACAAGTGGACAGGGTCAGAACCCTTTTCCCATGGCTTTTCCTGCAGTGTAGGTGTTGTATTGGAACAACAAAAATTGCATGTTTTGTAGAAAACATCTGTATGTTTGCTTCAAGACAGAAATATCTGGAGGAAAGTATCTGGCCTGCATTACTGAAGAAAACAATCTGCACTGATCTAATTGCTTTTCTATGGGTGGGGTTACTGAGGCTCAAAAGACGTACCAAATTTCAAAGAAGAAAAACTATTTATGATCTCTGGCAGGATGCCTTAGCAAAGGTTTTTTGTTTATAATTTAATATGGTATACAATGGCCAGTGTAATGTTTTCATGGTCATATTTTCCATGGAAATTTGTTATTATTGTTCCAAATGAATATACAAAATCAGATTTCTTAGCTGTAAATGCTGAGAGCTGCAAAATTCAAGTAATTGCTGAGAACTGCAAACTCAAGTTATTAAGAACTAAAAGAAAAATCAATCCTCAATTTTCATGAAAAGAAATAATTTAAAGTGGAAGTGGCTATGTCCAGCAGCATTAAACTTTTGATGAAATCTAATAACTTAGATAAAATTACTGTATGAGAAGACCCAGATTCCAACTGCAGCAAACTGTCAAAATTTATTGATCTCAACACTGCAATTGTGCTCCGTGGGGCCATATTCTTTAATTATATTGTATGAATTGGATAATGTATTTACTGTTTCTGTATGCACACCTGCCTGGCAACACCTCATTTTGAAACAAGTAAAGCACTTTTTACATTTTTGTAACCAGTGTGAATGTATTTCCCTTCTACACATCGTTGGACACTCTTTGACACATCCCAGATTCATTGGACAAAGCTTAAAAATTTTGCCTCAAGATTCCTTCCCTACAAAGGTAGAGCCACACAGCTTTGTGCAAAAGATGCTCTATTCTATACACCTTATGGGCATGCCATTAGTCTAGAGTTTAACTAAGCCTCCTCAACAGCTTTCTGACAGGCTGGGCAGGGAGGGGCAGCTTGTACTTCATACTGCAGAACAGAACATCTGAATTTTAGGATTATGAAATGCCTGTGTACAAATTGTGAAAGTCAAAAATGTAAGCTTTTCTGCTGCACAGTGGGAGAAGCTTTTGTCCCAGAACAGATGGGGTCTTAAGTGCAGAAACACTTCTAAGAATAAGAAAAATTTGTACCTGCAGCTCCCATGGTTTGACTTAAATAATCCAGTAATTATTTTGTGAGAACAATCCAGTTGACACTGAGGAGCTATTTTAAGTTTGTTCCATAATTTCACAGCCAGCCCAACAGTAAAGGAATTGATCCCAAAGCATCACCATGAGCTCAGAGCTGTACCCACCAAAAACACTTCATTTCTCTGCCTTTCCCCCATCACTTCATCAAGGGGCTCACCATGGTAGCAGCTTTGCCAGTATCTGACCTTTCTGCTGAATTTTAAGTAGTTGCCAAATATGATGGTGGATTTTACAATAAACTTCATTCACATCAGATTGTTGTGAACACAAGTAGGGTGGTAACGGTTGAGTGGCTGCAGATTTGATTTTTTTTTATGAAATAGAATGAGATATATAGTAAAGGTTAGAGTTCCTGTATCATTCTTCCTCTTTCATCTGTGTTTCTGTTGGAAAAGGAGCATTTTGTCTTTTAGTGGCAGAGAGTACAGGAATGATCAATGAAGAACACAAAGCATAAAGTGTCAGTTTCAGTAATCCAGTCTGGCTCTGTCTACCCACAGTGGACAGATAAATTACAACAGTTAGTTTGTCAAATTCTGTCTCATAAAGTATGACTACATGAGATGTGTGAATTTTCAAGTCTACCTCTACAAGAATGATGAAGAATTTATGGGCACTTTGGTCGACTTTAGAAGAGCTCCATTGACATACCTAATGAAGAAAGCCATATTTGCCATGGGAGTGAAAAGGAGAACTTGGCAGATTAAATCAAAATATGGAATATTTATTTATAATGCTGCTTGTTAGTCTGTAGATTGAAGTAGTCTTTGTGAAATGCAATCTTCCATGAACCTGCCCACACATTCACACAGTCCTCACTTGAAGAAAAAAATGGCATCCCTGTTGAAACTGTGACCAAGGACCAAGTCAGGACCATGTCATAGATCAGCCTTTTAGGAGCCACCATGGGACATGGTGCCCAACCCCTGTCAAGCCTGTACAGTGTGATACAGCTGTAAATCAGCTGTCTCATGATGATGTCAGATGGTTGTTCTGCACCTCATAGTAATGGCTATGATGGAGTGATATCCATGCACTGGAGAGCAGGTTTCAAATCAGATCACTTCACATGTTTTGTAGTAATATGTGCATATTATTTAACCCCATATTGCTGAGGCTAAGGAATTCTATACTCAAGACAGGATAACCTCAAATGAAGGCAGTAAGGCAAGTTTCATTTCCCTCTGATTTATGGTTCCAGGCAAACAATTACTGTTATAGTGATACATGGGAAGAGCATTAAGGAAGAAAAGAGAATGATCACAAGAAACTATTAAGATCTTTTCAGTTAATTAAGTATTCCTAATATGTTTCTTTTAGGCTTACCACAAGTTGATACAGAAACACTGGCAAGCACAGTGGGATCTGGAGGAGGAGGATGACTGTGAGAGCACAGAGGCTGTTGCTGATCTCTACAAGGTGCCACTTCTAGTGATAAATGTCATTTGCTAAATTAATTTTGAAAATCACCTAGCTCCACTACAATGTCAGGCCTTGGGGAAGATTGGGGAATTGCAGGAAGGCTCAGCTCCAGGAATTTCAGCTCCAGAAAGCAAGGCTGACAAAGCAGAAGATTGAGGCAGGACAATCTTCCATATTAACCTGCCTTTTCCATTATCTTCCCAAAACATTAGGTTTCCTAACCTCATATTAGTCAGAAAATGCCTGCAGAGTCTGCCAAAACATGCTGCCCAAGTGGCTGGCAAGGTTGCAGCAATGTTGATGGCATACAATGTCTGTCATTACCACCAGGAGGGAGATATCATTTATCTGGCATAATTACCTCTTCTGCTGGATCATACTATTCTAAGGGAACTTCACTCATCTCCAAATGCAGTCTTTTCATTACTTTCTCCCAGAGAATTTTTTTTTTTCTAGTTGGTTTCCTGAAATAGTTCTGATCTTTGGTAAGTAATATTTTTGCACTTCTTTTTGTTACTGATTTGGAAAATTCTAGGTGCTTCATGCTTTTGCATCATCTTTAATTTTGTATCTGTGCAGAAAAAATGCGGTAATATGATCTATCTGGTGATGCCCAAAACCTGCTCAATAGTGACCTTTAATTAGGCTGGAAATAATCAATTTCAGCTCAACAGGATTCTCGTCATGATTAATTATGACCAGATCAGGATGTTGTAGAAACTTGTGGTCCCTATCACATAAGGATAATATCCCCATACAATCTTAATTAACAGTAGTCCACATGCACTTTTTCAAATTCATTTGATAAAAAAAACTATAACCATTCTATTTAGAACAAGTAGTTTTGCCATGGTTTTATATAATAGTGCAAGCAACAGCTGGAGAAAAATCACTGCTTTGGAGAAAGGAAAGGTTTGCTTGGGAGAATATACCAGTGAATCACAGTAGATTAAATGTACGAAGCTATGTAATATAAGAAAAGTCAACATATTTGCTGATATTACTGTGCTCAGTTCATCATCCATAGTTACTAACTTCTCCATCCCCATCCTCCATTTGTGTGAAGTCTGGAGACTATTTTTTTTTTAAATTCTACACAGTTCCATCTCATTTGCGAAATTATATTGCTTTCCTTTATTGTGTACTCTGCTTTAGTAACACTAAGACCAGACTGAAAATCCTGTTTCTGCCAGTACTAAGCTAAGCTTTCTTTCCCACTATTGGTTTGGGTGAATTAAGTCTTTCTAGAATTCCCAGATTATCTGCAGAACTGCACAAACTTGAACTCTGCCAGTTTACCCAGCTCTAGACCTTTGTATTCCATATTATAGCTACTCTCCTATGATTAGACACAAACACTGCCAGATGTGAAAAACTGAAAGTTTTTCCAACTGGAATGTGTTAAATGAGGCTCCACACATCTTTAGTTCCACTTCTTCTTTTTTTTTTTTCTGTAATAAAACATTTTACTGTAGTATTTAATATAATGGACAACTGCCCTTTCTCCCCTTAACACCAAATACAGAACTGTTTTAGGAGAGGAGGCTGCTTTTGAATATACCTTGTAAGCTAGAAAGAAGAAAGAATAGAAATGAGCATACTCCCACTGAAGGTAAATGGGGCTGTTCTGACTTCTACAGCTGAGGACAGTGCAGTGGTTACCTGTTTTCCATACCCTGGGGCATAAAAGCAAGAGTAGACTTGCTGTTAGGGGCATCTCACAAACACAGTGCCTTTGCTTCTCTCCAGCACACATTCAGAGCAGAAGTGCAGCAAGTCTTTCCCTGGGCAGCAGGACTTTTCCTCTTCACTTAGCTGCTCCAGGTTTGTCATAGGAAGAAGCTGCTGCTATTAATGGGGAGGGCAAGTGGGAAGGTGACAGGGATGAGATCCTCCCCAGTGCAGTTGTGTGGCTGCAGCTCAAGTAGACTTAAACAAACAGGCATTAACAAGCTGGGTACCAGCAAGCCTCTCATGGCAGCAGTTGTGAGCTGCAAGACCTATGGCACTACTGGGTTTGGACCATAGTCCTTTGTAAAACCATCTAGTTTGGGCATTTCTGTAAACACTGCAAAGCTTGATGTCGCTTTTCTGGAAGATCTGCACTCCTTGAAGCTTAACTGATGGTCATTTACCTTGCAAATGAAGAAGATGAAACATGATCTCAATGAAAAAAGTAATACTAAAATATAAGAAAGAGGTCACCATGTGACTGAGCAGGAAACCAGTATTCTGGGGACAGAAGTGTTACTAACCTGTAAGTGCCACTCCCTTGTGGAGGATCTTGAACTTGCTCTCACAATGTTCTTCTAAGTCCTTACCAAATTTCTATGCCTTTTCCATTTTTTCATGTTTCTCCTTTTAAACAGATCAAGATAGATTTATATAACTCTGTAGCACTAGGGAAGTCTATGCTGCTACAGTACATGGAAGAATTATCCCAATTGGTGAATAAATATGTAAAAATTCAATGATCTGCAAGCTGGCTGTGTTTGCATAGAATAATTGAGTAGGTTTGTTTTGTGTACACATGAATAAATCAATTAAAATGATTTAACCAAGGTCAACGGAATCTGTTGATGCCTGAAGTGAATGAATGATTTATATTTGGAGGGTAGTGTAAGACTTTTCAGCCACACTAATGGATTAAAATAGTGTGCTGTAGGTAAATAGTCTGTGTCTAGACACAGGGCTCCATAACTAATTTTTGAAGTGTGTGTTGAAGAATTGGGGTGAATGATTTTGATTATCACAGTGTATCATAACTTAAGGAAAATTGTTATTTTTAGCAATTAGCAAAGCTAATTGAATGGATCAGCCTAATATTTTCATAAACAGAGTTATCCTGTGTACAAGGGATTTTGTGCTGGTTTTACCATAATTTTCTATTACATGACAGCAGCAACACACCACCCACCCTATTCCCTGCCCCAGTATATCAAATTCTGTTTCTCTTTATCAGATTAATGGCTGTCTCAAGTCTGTCTCAAGTTTAACATATCAGATAGTCACCAACCTTCTTTTCCCTCTTGTTGTTGTTATTGTTGTGTGAACTAGCCATGTGTTTCAGTAGGGAGAGGAGAAGTGAAGACAGTGGGGGATAACAGTTCATTATTAAGAAAACAGGCATGCAGATTGCACCAAGGAAGTCAATTAACAGCTAGGAATTACATAGTATGTGGTAAGATAGGTCTTTTTCCTCTGCCTTTATTTCAAAATCATAAAAACCCAATTCATTGTCATTTATAATTCCCTTTTGCTGATAGCAGTTCACTGGAATGTTATTTCATTTGGCTTGACAGGCAAATGAAATGCACAAGAATTTAGACTAAAAGCTTCTAAGTCATGAGTGTTGTCAATGGGCAAGGCAGTAAACACTTTATGAATGAGTAGACATAAATGTGAGTTTGAGGAAATTTATTTGAATTTTTCCTTAGTTAATAAAAAACGAGTAAAAAATATTTTGCCAAGATGGAAAGTACAGATTCACAGAGACTTACTCTTTCATTACTTTCCTTGTGTAATTTTGTTAACGAGATATGGTTAGAGATGCTGGACTGCATTTTTGAGTACCAAAAGCTCGCATCTTTTTAAGGGGAATCACTCAGTTTGTCTCAGCTGGAAATCCCTATCAAGAGACCTCCACCTCAAAGGCTCACTTTTGAAATTTCTGCCCTGTGACTTACCCCAAAAATATAGCATCATCTGATAGATTAAATCTGTGAACTCACACCATGGGAGCCCATTCCAACTCTGAATTTGGGCATTATTAGATTTGTTTTGGTTGCTTCAATCAAACCTGATGTAAAATGTCTGATATGGGTAGCCTTCATTCTAAAGTTTTCTTCTTGCCTTACTCCAAGAGGAAATGCATAAGAAAATGTACTTTACCACTATACAGATTCACAATTGACTAATAGTTGGATCTCATGAAGGATTAACCTTATCCACAAAGGCATATTTCTAAAAAAGGAGTACCAAAAGAGAAGATTGAAACTGCCTCCTGAATAAATCAAACCAGTGTGGAGGTAAGACTGAAATTTCAGTAAACCTCTATTTTAAGTGTAGGGAAATCAAGCAATGGGACTTTTTTATTAACTTGTGGTAAGGATGACTTCAATGTCATTTTGCTCTATTGATGTTATTGATGCTTAAAAGCAGGTAGGGTTTTTGTTTTTCAATTAACATTCACATGGAAGAGAGAAATACATGCAATCAACTTTTCCCCATTTGGAGTGAGTGTATCTTCTGAGTATATGTGAAGTATCTTCTACTGGCCAGTGCTGTGTGTGTCCAGTGTCCCTGAATTTTGATGTATTTATGAGATGTATGATCTGAATATTGAATCCCTGTCCTTTCTAAGATACATTGTGGGTTGGGACATTAATCTCTTACCTCCTAACCAAGTGTCCTAGCCAATGAGCTTCTGGAGGCACATGCAACAATGTTCTACAGCTTTGATCAGATATTTCAAGTCCTTTAATAAAATGTTGTATCACAAGTTAACAAATAGCTGTGCAGTTGCTTCTTTGAGATAGTATACATTTTTCAGTGGCTAGTATGTAAAATAAACTACAACCAGCCATTCTGAATACATTTTTCTGCTTCGCAATTTCACTATTCACTCATCTATATATAGGAACCTTTTAATCATTTAGGTTTAAGGGGAGAATTAATACTGTTGTATGGAGGAAATCTGATAAGCTATGTATTTCCCCTGATTTTTGACAAAATTATGTATTTACCACCTTGTTTAAAATTCTGATGCACTCTGCATTTTAATCTAAGCTCATTTTATTTCCATGTATACCCCATGGTATTTCTTTATGCTTGATGTATTTCTCTGGGGATTTTTTGAAAAGCTTTGAGATTGACTGCCAGGTACTACAAACAGGTTCATTCAATACTGCAATCAGCTATTCTATTTATGGAATCAATTTGAATAAATTTCGTTAATTCAAAACTCTAAAAACAAGAAATGGCATATCAGGAAGCTTGTAAAAAATATTTGTAGAGGCTCTAGTCCAAAAATAAGGTCCTGGAAACAGTACTGATTTTCCTCTTCTTTCCTGTAGAAAATTATTTTTATAATACATAACATGCTATCCTTGCTCACAGACAGACTGTATTACAGTTTGAAATCAAGTACATTCCTTAGAGTACAAATAGTTTTGAGCTATTTTGTTAGCTTGAGTCGCTGGGTAGAATTCAATCACATCTTCAATCTTTCCTAAATGTAAACTTAATATTTTCCCTCCCAGATTTTAAAAGGCCATTCTGCCACTTTTTTCAAGTGCTTCATTAAACAGCATGGCCACTGTGTGGTATGGCCTCTGGGTACAGCATGCTGTCCTCTTAGGCCTGGCATGCAAGGACTGCCTGGGCTCTGATGTCCATGTGATCATCACATTAATGAGCTGATATAGATAAGTAATTTTGTGGGAACAGGACCTAATCACATTTTTCTTCAGTAACTGTCCCCACTGTGGTTGTGCCAAAGGTGAGCATACAGTATAATTTGAAGGTGCAGGGGGCACAAAAAGAACAAAATGGCATTGACAATAAGGAAAAAAACACCATTTTTTTTTTCTGTGCAAAATATTTCATAGCAAGTAATAACACAGAGCAGTGAGCATGCCAGGGAAATGCTATCATTTCTACAACAAAATGTGTTCAAAAGGGATTTAGCTGCCATTGTTTGAGAATAGAATTCCTTAACACTCTGCCTGAGATCTTTTGATCTACCACAGTAGAAATGCCACAGACTCCTCTAGACTCATATTTCAGACCCAACAGAAATTCTTATATCACTGAACACCCACTAAAGGCAGGAGAATTAACATGTCCTGAAAGGCTGGTAAAGCTCAGAGGAGAGATGGCTTATAGAGATAGAGCCAGTATTTGTTAAATGTTGTATGGGATATGTAGATTAGAAATGCAGTATCTTTGAGTTTATGCTAAATCTGAGAACTTGGAATCTTGGATTTTAAAATAAGAGCAGAGGAGAGAATTCAAGCAAACCATTTGGCATTGCTTTTGCCAAGCTAAGCCAGGCCCACAAACACACAAATGATTAGGATGCCTCTTGTTGTAACTATAAAAATTAAGGACTAGGGGCAATAATCCTTCAGCACAGGATGCACCTGGGTAGCAAATGTTCCCTGATGATACTGTCATGTCTAGATTGTGAGCAATACAAGAAATGGGAAGAGTATTATCAGAAGTTAGATATTAGTTGGTTTTGACTACTGATTCTCATACTTAGGCTGAGTACTCATTTTCAGAAAACCTTAGTCCAATTTGCAAGAACTCAGAATACTTTGAGATTAAAGAAAGCCAGTGGGAGCTGGATTCTGAAAATCCTGCCTTCTTTTAACAGGTAAGAGAGTGGAAAGAGCTGAGACAGCTCTTCTCAAAGATGTAGTGAATGTGTTTTGTAGTGTTTTGCCTCAATTTTATCCATAAGAAGAGGTTACTGCAGGGAGCTGTTAAGCTATTTATTGTTTGTGAAACAGCTAATTAATATGATGATTAGCATCCTAGAGGGATCATAGGAGGAAAATAATAATTTAGTACTCAGTGCACAGCTTGTATATTTTACAGTAAATGAGAAATATTAAAATACTTTTCAGAAATCAATCAGTTCAAAGGATATTCATAAACCTAAACATGGAACAGATGAAGGTGCTGTGGAAACATTACATGAACCCCAAATGTATCATTATAGGGGCACAGCTATATTTCACATTTGACCAAAGTTCTGGTGTTTATTTCTGAGTTACTGTCCTTGCATTTTAACATTATATTTTGGTTTTTGTGGGTTTTTTTATTATAATTTTTTAGTATTTTGTATTTTATAATTCGATGTCTAGCAGTTGGAATGCATCTTACACAATAGTACATTATAGCAGTGTAGGTCCCCCCACAAAAAAAAATTCCACACAAAGTTTTGTTGCCTATGAGATGCAGACAAGCACATCTGACATCTAAATAAATATCCCTGTGTTTCTATTGAGAGGTTCTAGATTTTGATCATCTAAGAAATTGTAATTAAATCTGTATTTAAAAGAAGGCAGAATCTAGAAGATCTGACGTGATCTTTTAACAGGAATCCTTAAAAGATTTTAAAAATATTATCAGTATTTTAAAGAAAAGAAAGAAATATATGTCTTTTTAAGATGTTTCACTGGTTTGCAATGATAGCAAGCCCAGCTAGGCAGTAAAGCTTTTTGGACTGGTAGGATCATGTGGAGTTCACACAAAAATAGCTCATCCTGCAGGAATACTGCAGTGCCCACGTGACTTTCCAGTGTGGTTTTGTTCCCTTTTCAGCTGGGAAAGCTACCTGTCCCCACTCCTTCTCCCCAGGAATTATCTCAAATAGCAGTAAGTTTGCCAACACAGCTCCTATCACCACTGTCTATTTGACAGTGAAACTAGAACAGAGTTTTTAGCTTGGATGCCATCTGACTAAATCACCCCAAAGCTTCTTGAGAGTGAAACAGCCCCAGCAATTAAAAACTATTCATATGGGACTACTTTTGTTAAAACTACCAGAAGATATTTGTTTTCCTAGGCTTGTAACTGTTCTGCATCACGATGAATTTGAATAATTCTGTTCTTCAGGCACTGAAGAGTGTTATATTTTGAAATACCAACTACTGACATGACTAATGTCACTTTTGTCTAGCTAAAGGCCATACCATCCCTTTTAACTCTTCCCTCTTTCTTCATTCATTTCATGTCAGCACCTGAGAAAATGTGCTGTGAGCTGTTGTGCTACACCAGATTGTTTCTACAGCAACTTTCAAAATAGGTGTTTGTATAACACATCACCATAGCCAGTAAAACAAGATATTCTTTTCTACTGCAGTCACATGTGAACAGCAGTTAGGGCACAGGGTCTCACATGCTCTTGCCACTGTTATATTTTAAATGCCTTGTGTATCTTGTGCCAAAACATTTAAATTGTTCCATCTACAAAGCCTGGTCTTTTTAACTCAAGCCCTAGTGACATTGGATTTTAGCTCTAGGATTTAGTCACCAGCCCAGTGTATTCACATGGTTCCTTCACTGGCATCAGTCATGGAACTTGCAGGGAAACAGTCCAAAGGGCTGGGGGTTCACTTTGTCACCTGTTTCTCTCTGTCCCTCTCTGTCCCTCTGTTAGGAGCTGTACTCTAAGGCTTCCCATGCTTTAGCAGAGTTGGTGACAGAGCTGTTTCTTCAGACCCTGCCTGTGGTGACCAGCCTCTCTGTAAGAGAATGTGAGCTGCTGAAAGAAGAATGGCAGGAGAATTTGGTTCCTCAGCTGGAGAAATGGGAGACCCACCGCCAGAGGCACTGGAAGCTTTTCCAGGAACAGCTATTGCAAGAAAAAGAAGTAAGATCAATGTTATGTTTTGAGAACTCAGTGTCTAAAAAATGGATACAGCAAAAGATTATCAAGATATTTACCTGTGGGGAGTGTTCAGTGTATAAATGCATAGCCTGGTCCAGACACAGCTCTAGGCTGAGGAGGAGCAGTTTTACCTGCGGAATGGAGTGAATGTGTATGCTGTGCATGTAGGCTTGCATAGAGGAGTCAGAGAGTAATTACTGAACATCTGTCCACAGTGTTTGACAGCTTTGTCAGCACATAAACACTTTCTGGCAAGGCTGCTCTCTGATGTCCTCAACTCTTGGCATCTACAGAAACAGTTCAAAAAAAAACCTTCACTAGGTCTGTTTGGAGAGGATACGTATAAATACAGTTTACAGCCGAGGAAGCTTTTCAATGATAAATATTTCTTACTAATTTTTATGTATTAATATTATAATAACTGGAAACACATGATACTTATTTTATAAACTTACTCTGGTCTGCAAAGGTGAAAAAACAGACATCCAGCTTTCCTGCTCTGTGTGTGCCCACCACAGGGGGCATTGACACCAGAGGAGAAAACAAGAGCAAATGCTGAGACAGGTGTCCTTACATCAGACTGGTGCTCAAATATGCCTTCAGTTTATTCATGCAGTGCTGCATCTCTGTTAACATTGCTTCTAACACAGCTTAGCCAAAGAAAGACCTTCTTTCAAAGGTGTGTCCTTTCCTAAATGTTAAACGTGCTGCAACGTATAGAGTAATTGGAGCTTCTTAAAAAAAGGTTGGCAGATTTCTTTAAGACTGGTAGAATCATATTTTCCCATGCCCTCATTCTCCAAAGTGCCTAGACAATCCAGTACATGGTAATGAGGTACTGAGCAAGTCCCTAATTATTACAAACTGCATTAAGGTGTTCAACTTTTTCACCCACTCATATTTAGTATTCTGCTGTAAAACACTGTGATTCAGGAAAGTGTGGGCTTCCTACTTAATCTGATAGAGTTGCTTGCTAACCAGTGGGTTTAGAACACCCTTGGAAATACAAAAGTAAAATTTTTCATTGAAAGTTCAGAGACATTTCTTTTTTTTTTTTTTCTATATTTTCCTTAATCTGGAGTTATGCAACATGAACCTTCCTGATCTTTTCATATTTCCTTTATTGTAACTGACCTGTTTTGAAAAACAATTTTGTTTTCCTGTTTTGGTGTCACAGGGCTATATAGCAAACTAAACTAAACTGAGCTTGGGAAGACCACTGATGCCAGTGGGTCTGCTCACATGCTTAGCTACACTTGTATTTTCCAGGACAGTTGACTGGCATTTAGTGTTTGATTTCAGCATTCCTGTACCTTCGGTGATTAATTAAACAGTGAAAACCTCAATTTGTTTAACAAGTAGGAGACTCAATGCAGAGGGGGGACATCTCAAGTCTGATGTTTTGGTCCAGAAATGCTGTTTGTACATTCCTCTGTTGCTATCATTTGGCACACTGTTGAGTGAGAAACAATACCCTGGGAATTTTTCTCAAAGGGTTTAAAGGATTAGTTCATCTCCAGCACTCAGCTGCTAGATAATAGATCTTCAGTCAGCCCTGTGTGACAGATTCATTGTATGTGAATTCAGGTGTTCTGGTCATGCCCAAGCACAGGTTATTTAAGTTAGAAAATTGACTTTCCATCACTTTGTGTATCCTAGCATGCACAATGGAAAGCAGATGACCTCCTAGCTGAAAAAAAAAAATAAATAAAATAATAAAGGGTTTGCTGACATCATTAGCAGTAATAACTGAGGTATAGAGCTATAGAGGAATTAACTGAGCAATGACAGAGCTCTCCCATTGGTCTCTGACTCACCAGCACTGCAGCTGGGCTTTATTCAATACAAAAATTTTCTGAGTGGCAGACAGAGCTGTCCTAAGGACAAGTGATTCTGCAGGATAAATTCCAAGAAGACATAAGAGTTTCTCTTAGTGAGAAATTCATCTTAGGATTCCTCAAGACAATATTGTGTGCAGGAGCCTAAGTACCTTTTTTAACTTAACACTTTCGGCTTTTTGGAAGGGATTTGAACTGGAAAAATGCCTGCTTTATCTCCAAAGAAAGCATGCTGGGAGATAGCTATTCCACCAAAGCTAGGCTGGCAAATTTTCATGAGTCTGAAAAACATCACAACCCATTATATTGTGTTCAAATGCAAAGTGCATTTCTTGTCCCTTGCATTTCTTGTCCCTTTCCTACTATAAAAAAGCAGCATGAACATTTAAGCAATAAGCTGACACTTGGTTCTTACACAAAGGAACACTTGGTTTCCACCTTAAGAAGAAGATATTGGACCTGTGTGCCAGGTGATTATGTCATTTGGGAGATCCCATAGATGTTAGTGTTCTGGGTTTGACAAAAGATCCATAAATAAACATAAATAAACAGTCATATTGACAGCCTTTTAAATTGTCAGGCATTTTGCAGCAGGAGATATGGCTTTCATTTGCCTCTTGATAAATGTGCAATGCTAAGAGTTACTCAGTCACCTGCTTTACAAGCTTGGGAAGTCTTAACACCAGAAGACTTTTCACCAGGGTATTTATTTATGTGTGCTTTTCAAAGTGGCTCTAAATGACATTTTTCCCTTTTACTTGAACCACCTTTTTTTTCAGATGATCTTTCCTAGCATTTATACATATATGGAATATGATGTCCTTTGGGTGAAAAGAATCACTTTTACAACTGAAAAGAAAAAAAATCAGTTTCATATATAACTTTGCCTTGTAGGCTTGAGGATATGAGTGAGGCTGGGAATAAATGGCAAATGAAAATAAATTTTGAGCATTTTCCCACATAGTCCCTAACTCATGATTTCTGTAGAGAGCAGTTTCAGGGTGCAGCCTCTTGCCCCAGGCTGAGACTCACTAAGCAGTGAGTGTGCATTGAACCCCATCTACAGGCCAAACCAGAGAAATCACTTTCCTTTCATTCCCTGAATAATCTGTGCTAAAGATGTCAAAACAGAAAGGAGAGGCATATTTCTCACCTTTATTGCCAGAGAGTAATACTTAACTTCAGCAGTGCTTCAGAAAATCTTGTAGTGGACTTGTGACCAAGAAGCAAAATATTTTGAAACCTACAGAATAGAAATGGGATGCTTGACACCCAGAAAGCTGAACTGGAACCTGCTTAGTTTTGACATTTTATAGCTTTCTCTGTTTTGGTTTTTTTTTTTTTTTTTTTTTTTTGGTGTTTGGAATAACACCTTAAGAAGCCAGACATTCCTTAGGGCTTTACTCCTCATTTACCATGCTTTTGTCACTGGTTTTACTGGTTGAATGCAGGAATGAGAGAGTCTGAGCTCTGTTCCAGCTGCTAAGTCCGTGCAGCATCATGAGTTTGTCCCCTCCATACAACCTTTCTTTGAGCAAAGTAAGGAGATTCCCAAGAACAGAAAAGCTTGGAGATGTACCTGGTGACTTGACCCAACACTGGAGCATTGGTGCAAGCACAAAGCCTGGCCTTGCCACCTGGCCTGAGGAAGAAGTTGTCTCTGTTTTGCTGGTTTTCAGCCACTTGCCAGCAGCCTCAATATTCCCAGAGAATCTTTGCTGGTCACATTGCTGCCTCTCTGTGTAAGATCTTCATGTATTGCAGAGGTGGAAAATACTCAGCTCTGCTAGCCCATCCCAGTGAGCTGCCTAGGTGTTGTTTCCAATTAAACATACAATATCCAGTTTATTCCATCTGGCCCTTTCTATCTTGATGATCTTCCTAGTGTCCTTTTTGAGACAAAACACTGATTTAGTATTTGGTCTAACTCTCAATCTTCCTTATTTATCCTCTCATCATGAATGTGTAACAATTCCCCCTCCTCTTCTTCTCTTACTACTTACATGACTGAGGTATTTTTACTGTTGAGTTTAATAACTGTGTGCTGGAGGAATTTATGCTGTATTCTCAGTTTCCCATTGGTTTCAGGAAGGTGTAGAGATATGTTTTAAATTCTGCATACAGATTACCTCAAATGCACTTTTAATGGAAAAGGTGGATCATTCTTTAGAAGGAACTCTTCAGTGCTAGAACTAGGCTGTTTCTTCATAAACAGAAATAAAGAACAGCTGCAAGAAGCACTGTCATTGTTATCACTGACAGTGATAGGATATACTGATAGCAAGTGAGGTGCTGTATTTTGGGTTCTTGGCTGCAATATTATATCATTTGCCATTCCAATTGTAATTCAGATATCATCTTCTGTGTTCTGTCTCTTGGTGATATATATCCTCATGCTGTTTGACTTGCCCTTCAAGAGCAACTTCTCAGTAAATAATTAGGTCTCCAAAAATTATGAAACCCACATCTAACCGCAGCCAATCTCTCATTGGAAATAAAATTACTTCTGGAAAGTAAAAGTCATTTTCAGACTTCCTTTTAACTGCTGAAAGAGACATTAAAGTACACAATGTGATGAATCTGTGTGCAGAGAGGTGTGAAACACTAGGAGCTATATCCACAGAGCTGCTAAAAGGAAATGCTGATAACAATTATTACTTCAAGCAAGTCCATGCCATATGTCATGATGACACCTGGAGACCTGATAGACCTTAATTTGCTGCTTTCAGCATGCAATCAGAGAAGACACTGTGCTCAGCTGTGCTCTGTGATAATCAGACTCACCTAGACTCAGATCAGTTGAGATCTGGCCACACAGGTATGTCTGAGGCTCTTGCTGAGAGCAGTCTAGTGGGTCTCCAGTGCCATGCAGTCTTCTGGGCTGTGCTTCTCATGCTCAGCTGCACTCTTCCCATCTGTCACTTATTGTTGACTGCCTGCCCATCCTTGTCAGGCATCCTGCTCAGGAACATGTGTTTTGGTAAGGTTTTCTACATGGAGAGAGGTCAGTTAGATGTGTCACTGTGTATTCTACAGAGAAGGCACTAGCCATGAAAGAAATACATTTTTATTTTGAAGCCTAAGATGATGTTCTCTGCACTTCCCAGGGGAATTAATTCTGTGCTCACAGAGAAAGCCTCTCTCCTGCACAGATCACTGCTTCCCATATCCAGCAGAGAGGCCCAGTACCACTCCTGATTTCTAATGCTAGCAATTGCACAGTTATACATTTGTGCTGGTTTTAGCACCAGATGGAAAATAAACTGCAAATGAGCCACCCCTTCCCCTGCCTGTTCCAGTAAGGGAGTGGCAAAAGCAGAGACTGTGGGCTGAGATAACAATTTACTGAAAATACAAAGCCATGGAATAAGAAATGCACAATAACAACAGCAATATTAATAGCAAAGGTATAGAAAAGAGAAGGTGTTTTACCCAGGAGTTCACCACTGGGAAGTAACAAACAGATGGTGGATTCTCCCTGTAAGGTTGTGTCCACTTGGCTTCCCCAGACAAAGGTAGCATGGAGACTATTCCCACTCAGCACCCACGTGGCCATCAGGAACAAAGGCAGGATGGCAAGGGAGCTCCCATGGCTAACATTTCCACACCCCCCAGCCTGAAACAATGAAAGCCAGTGACAGATAAGTCCCTGAGTCAGGCTCTGCTCTGCTGGGCTCAGTTCTGCACAGGTGTCTGTGCTGCTGTTTCTCCTGCCCCACTGTGCTGGTCACTGCTGCTTTCCCAACCTCTGCACCTCCTTTCAGCTCAGCTCAGCTGGCCAAGGCTCAGCCCAGCTGTTGTCAGTGGGGTTCCCCTCAGCTGGACTGGGCTTCTGTCCCACCAGTCCTTCCCATGGCTCTGCCCTGGCTCTGTTGGTTCAGTCCTGCTGTTGTTGCTGCTGTCCTTTCAGCACCAAGTCCTGTAGCTGTGTTCCAGAGAAAACAGGAGAGGGAGCAGGGGTGCTGATGGGGGCTGGATCTGCAGGGGCTGATGCTGACACCTTCCTGCTAGAGAGAGAGAGAGACAAAATAGTGCCCACTTCTGAGGGATGTGCTCATTTTCACCCCAAAACCACTCCCACATTTATGATGTATATGAATAGAATAACAACTTGAATGTGCCCACACCACCCTAAGCTTCACCCCTCCTGCAGCCAGGATAACATCTATTGTTGTATCTAATTACATCTAATCCTTTGCTGGACATACTGACCTAATGAAACCTAGATCTGTCTGCCATAATTGAAAATTTAGTCACTAGTGTTCTGAATGACACTCGAACACAAAGTGAAACTGTCAGACACCCTTGGTATTATATTTAATTTAGGGCTCTGGATACATCAGCAGGTAACCTGCTTTTATTCAGCTGTCAGTGGCCTAAAATATATTTTCCATCTTACACTAAGTGTTGGAGTTTTGTGAATATTTCAGCTTATGACTTATTATTCTTTAAATACTGGCAATGTAGTGAACAAAATCTTAAGTCCATATCTTTAAAAGTTTACAGTCTAATGACAAATCCATCAAAATTAATTTAAAGATTAAATTCTCAATCTAAATATCATCATGAAGGAGCTGTAAACTTGCAGTCCATATACTTACCTAATCACGTAATCTCCATTTCCAACTATTAGCAATGTTTACTGTGACAGAAGTGTGATGGAAGATATCTTTATTTTGTTCAGTGAAAATAAAAACTACATTCTTTAGTAGTGGAAAGAAAGAAACCAACAAAAAATGCCTACTGCAACCTGCTGATAAGAGTCAATGCAGTATTTTGTGCCAGTGTTGTTATTTTTTTCTTGTTTTTCTGTTCCTCTGAAACCAAAAAATCTGTAGGAGTACAGCTCAGGGCTGATCTAAAGCAGCACAAAGTTTTTCCTTAAGATTTTGATAATTGAAAAAATTATTCCTAAATTGAATAATTTTAATTCAGTATGAGTTTTTTGAAAACAAGGGATTATTTTTTGGCAAAGTAAACCATTGTTTGTTTATGCAGTGACTGGTTGAAATCAGAGTATCCTATATCTGTAATTCTTTTCCCTGCTTTTAGCTCTGGATAACGGAATATGCTCTGTCTGCTGTGATGCAAAAGCACTTGTCTGAGAAACAAGAGAAGATAATTCAAGGTGTCGTAAGCAGACTAGGATGCCTCAGTGATGAGTAAGCACAGTTTCATCAGTGAGCAGTGGGGTGAAACTTCATTGTTGCAGGCCCAGATAAAAGCTTGTGTACATTACATTGTGGAAAGCAGTGTTGAGGGATTATTAGCACCTTCAGAGAGAGAAATTTTTAAAAAATAGACATATCATGACTCCTGGAAATTAGAAAAAATGGTCTTATGTGATTTGTCGCTGGTGGGCTTTATGAGTATCTGCTGTGTTTTTTGAGTGCTTTCTAGTCTTAAACCAGCCTCTCTCTGCACTCCCTATGTCACAGTGGAGTTGCAGTTTCTGCAAGATAAAATGTTGATTCCAGCAGCAAGTAGATGGTTATTTAACTATTTTATTTCTGTTTTCATTTTAATTTAACTTCATTGTGACAGAACTAGAGGTGCAACACAGCAGTACCCATTCTTTATACCTAAGCAGCTTTCCAAGGCATGCTTTATACAAACACACACTGCACAGAGTGAAGAATAATTCTTGTCACCTTTAAGCAATGACTTTGCTGAAGACAGGTGTACCAAACCAGCAAGCAGGTTCACTGATGTATTTTTAATGTTCCCTTTTCCAGGTCTGTTAGCTATATATTGCAGAAGCAGCGAGTGCTGCTGTGCTCAGTGCTCAGAAGGTTGCCCTTGAGGAGAGCTGCGATGGCAGCCCTGGCGCGCATGCGGCTCTGCAGGAAGAAGAGCTCGCTTCAGGAGCTGAGAGAGCAGCATGCCCTGCAGGAGGGATCCTCCCTGTGCCAGGATGAGGACCAGTGGCAGTTACAGAAGGCAGTGGTAGGGACAGTGTCCACGTGGGTTGTCTCCAGAGCTCTCATATGCTGTGATATTTGGCATTAGAAGTAGCCATGGCAGATCTAAGCCACTGAAAAAAAAAAAACAAACAAACCAAGTTCAGGCTCCAAAGAGAAATAAAATTGTTCTCTGTCAAAAATGTACACACTGCTGGCATAGGAGGTCCCTGAGTGTGCCTGTTGTTGCTTTACTGAGTGCATAGCCAGCTGTGATACGTATTGTCCTAGCAAGTTTATTCAGCAATTTATTTATATGAAAATATTAATGCAAGAATGCAAGGATGCCAAAATGTATAAAGGACTTCTGTAAAGCTGTTTCATAAAGGTGCTTTTTCTGAGATAGACCACACAAACTGTACAAGTATTCCTAGTGCATAACTGTACTAGCCTTGCTCCTGTGCAGTTTGTCAAGGCATCCACGATTATCCCTTACTGGACTCAGGATATTTCACATACAAGTGAATACATCACTTAGAAGTGACTAATAGTGACTAATGCAACTTTTAGTGTGCAAGTCATGACAGAGGCTATCGTTCTGTTGCAAAGACATATGTGTTAAATGACTGTACAAACTTCCTCTGTAAATTATATTATTATAATTACTCAAATTAGCATTCTGAATGGGTGCAGGACTTTCTTTCAAAGTGAAGCTGACTACAGTTGTTAACATATTTAAATGGCAGTGCTATCTTCCTGTCTGATTACCAGGAGTCCCACATTCGTGAAGAGGAGGAGAAGCTTGAGGAAGAAACACAAGAAACCAATTTAGAATTTCACCAGCAGCTAGTGACAGAAATCCAAGAATCGCTTCAGTTTCTTCAGCAGCACATGGAGCAGGTGATTGGGCAGACACTGCTGCAGTATGCCAGAGGGGAAGCTGAAAAAAGGAGTTCAGATGATGGACAGGACTTCAAGGTATGGAAATGGTCAACAGCAACTTTCCAAAACAGGGGCTACCTTGCACAGATGGAAAGCAATTTAATGTATTCATTAAGCTATGCCTGGAAGTATCAGCAGAAGACCATTGGGACCTGTGTTAAAACTGAGCATAGTTTGCAAAGTGTTTACAAGCTAACACTTACGTAGCAGTACAGTATTTGCCTCAGCAGCCAAAACAGGTTTTATTAAATGAACACTGGAACAGGAAAAAAATTGTCACAACTCTTGATGGCAAAGAATGACAAAAAGAAGAAATGGAGGCAATTATCTATTGATAATTATCTATTGACTAATTAATAGTGTTTTTATACCAATAGTTTATTCATATTAATGCATAGATAAATCATTAAATAAAATTAAAATTAAAATTTACATCATAGATTAATAGTTTTTTTCCAGAGTAAATATTTGGATTTCCTGTGTAATGGAAAGTCACAGCAGAGCTACACATAAATTAGCTTGCTTTGCTGACAGTTAGCTTGACTGTTAAAATGGGCTGTAGAGATTGAATGGATAGGGGAATGACTCCTTTCCAGATGGAGATGAGGCAAATTAAAAAGATTTTGCTGCAATTTTTGTTATTGAAATGTTGCACAGTTTTCAGTATCTTAATCTGCCCCATTTTTAATGCCACATTTTAAATTCACAATTTTGTGTGCACATACCTAATTAGATATGGGGTATTTTTAAACAGATCAAAACACTTTTGGGCTTGGAAAATGAATTGTGGCTTGTACTGTGTGATACAGGAGAGACTGGTGGAATCTGCTGTTGAAAGTGTGTATGGGACCAGCAATAATATCAATAGACTGGTGCAAAACTACTACCAGCAATTAGGAAAAATCACAGAAGGCTATGAAGGAAAAAAGCTTCAACACCTGAAATCCTTACAAGGTTTGTATAGTATTGACAACTATTAGACAATTCTGTCTCCCAGTAACTTTGTTTAATGTGAGGCTAGAGGATTTTGCTTTTTCTGGCATCCCTTGGCTTAGTAAATCTGAATTTACTGGCACTGCCACAGGAGCAAAGGTGGAGAGTGCCTCCCCTCCTACAGCTAGCCCAGCCCAGCCCAGAGTACATTCAGTAACTGCTCCCTGCTGGTGCAGTTGGTAGGAGAGGTGTCTGTCAGCCTCTCTGAGTGTCCAGAAAAGGCTGGATGCTCCCCATTTGAAATTACATACCCTGATCTGTTACAAACCCATCCAGCTCCCTCCTGTTTAGTTTAGAGAGTGATGCAAGGTCCTGAGTGTCAGATGTGCCCAAGCCTTGCTGCCAGGCAGGGCTTCAGGGACAAGAGCCAGGAGCCTGGCCAGCAAATTAGCACTCAGTCACAGAGTGTGAGCATGTGCAAGTTATCAGAATAGTTTCCTATCAGCTTCCCATCATCTTGGGAAGCTGGGCATTCCCAGGAGTAAGTCACCTCTCAGTGGAGGGTTTTCTTTATATTGCATTTTTTGTTTAGGTATTACAGTTCTTGCTTAAGGCATCAAGGTCTTTTTAGAAAATTCCTGCTTTGAATTCCATGTTAATAAGTTAGCCTAGTGGGACAAGTAGGTGAACAGGAATTCAATGACATTCCTATCTCAGTTAAATGATGCACAAAATATTCTTACAGTGGCAGTGTGTGTAAAGAAGTACTTGATACCCCTAAGGACCAGTAAGTTTGGAAAGACGACCTAGAATCAGAATTAATTTATGATGAATTTAATTTATGGTGAGTGGTTGTTGTAATTCAGAGTTTTTCATTTTGAGCAGAAAATTTTTCAAAAACATTTTTTCAGCAGAAAGAAGTGAAAGGATCAGACTGAAGAATAAGGAGAATGAACTGGCATTGAAAGAAAAACACACTAAAGGTCTCCTAAATGTGTCATCCACAGTCCACCAAAGGTTAGACCAGGCAGCAACACTGCTGTCTATTTAAACTTTGTGAGTGATTGCAGATCTACATATATGTTCAGCTGAATAAATGTCTTGAGTTTGCATTTTATGTTTGTCTTTGGTGGAAAAGAAATACCTATTGCCAAATTATGTCTGCACTTTGATCTCAGAGAATTACTTTCTTATTAAATAAACTTTTTGATGATCATTAGTTACAGATTGAAGAACTATACTTTTTGAAAAGTATAGTTTGAAAAAGAGAGAATGAAATACAATGCCAAAACATATGCCAAATTTTAAAAGAAATTTAACATATATGTAGGATGGTAACCAATGCTGAATGTAATTCATTACATTCCCTTCTTTATACTTTGAACATCAAAAGTGTTTGTTAATTTACTGTGGAGAAAACCATAATGAAGAGAAAATATTTGAAGTCCAAAAAATACTCAAAATGGAAAGAAGGCTTCAGTGGATGCCTTGGAAAATCAAGATTATTTGCACTAGAGTGGAATCCCTCAAATGCTAGTTAAATAAAAAATAAAATTGAAATTAGATACCGATTTAATGAAACTAAAGTCCAGATGAAAAGCACTGCAATTAAAAAGGAGTAAGTTGTTATAGAAGGCTCTATGGCTTGTCATGTATGTGATACATTTTTGTGATCATTTTATGTCTTAGCTCTTGGTTTATTATCAAGAAAAATACAGCAGCTGCAGTTTTGACATTGTAAAGAGGTTAAATCTTAATTTAAACATTCTGTTTCTTCAAAATTGAGAGATATCATTGGCCACTTTTCATCGCTCTTTGAGTTGGTAAAGAAATGGATTTATGTAATAAAGGGTTTCATAAAAGATCTGTTAGTTATTAATTAGCAAATTTTCATTTATTCTGACACACAAATTCACTTCTAGCTGTTGTCTCATTTTTTTCTCTCGTAATCTATTCTAGTATCTTAAAACAAAATACAATGAAATTTGCCTTCACACAGGCAGAAGTGTGGTATTGAAGAATGTAACTATGCAGCATCTAAGCTCATTTCATAATCATCAATAATCAAATACAGCTTCCTATTGCCATTATGATTTCTTTTATGGTCTAGTCCTTTGTAAATTAATGACAAAGTTTACATTAATTTGTCTAACTCCTATAAATTCAACCTTGTTTTATTACTTTATTTCTTTTTGCCCTTAGGGCAAGGTTAGGAGTGTGAGTTCAAAAAGCAAATGGTGAAAGGGAACCTCTCTAACCAGTGACCATTACAATAGCAACTTCATTAAGTGTAAATGTCAGAAACTATTTGTGTTACCTCCTTCCCTGAGGAAATTGATGGGTGAATGGCAGCATTGCTTTAAGGTAGATCAGGCAAGAAAACAGAAGAAATACAGGTGCAGCAAACTTGCAGCCATTCAGGTTGTACGGTTTTAATAATAATCCTTAACCAAAAAAGTGAAACAAGTGAAGAATACAGTTGTTCATGCTTTCAGTTGCCAAGTTCTGAATTGCCATGCTTAGTCTGGTACTGATGATGGCTCAGTCTGGTACTGAAAAACCCTGGATTCTAAATCTTAATTCCTTATCCTCACACCTGATCTTTGAACAATTTGGCCCTTTGGCAAGTAGGCAAAGTAGAAATGTAAAATGGTTATGAAAGCAGGCTTCAACAGGAGTTGAATTCCGGGTCCCAAAGTCCAGGCATGGACACTCTAAACTCCTGTGATTCCTACCTCCAAAAGGACCTTGTATTTTATGGACAGCCAAGGCAGATTATTAAAATAAGTAAACCTAAAAATCTGCCACAAAATTTTCTGTCCCAGCAGAAGCTGGCTAGGCCAATACTGTTAATGAGCCTTTCTCTCTACAATATCTTCTAAATAGACTTTGACAGGATTGTATTCCTCCCTTGCATTGAGCAACATCTATACATTTACATTTCTCTTGACCAGGTTAGTGCTACAGCAAAACAAGATTTTGGCTCATTTTGAACTGCAGCAACAAATTCGCCTGAGGTCTCTGAAACAGAAGCTACTGGGATTGCACCACCTAGGAACTGAGCTGGAGAATCAGCTAAGGGTAAGCCAGGGTTAAATGGTTTGTGGATCTGAAGCATTCAATGGAAAAACATGGACAGACTGTAAGGATCTCTTTGCTACTCTAGTTAAAATCAGTGCTGAGATTCATCATTGTCTTGTGGGAACACTTCCGTGATTGTTTCCTATATTGTTCCCTGTGTTTCTGCAGTGATGTGCCTGTTTTGTTTTACCACATGTAATAGCATAACCTGGAATTGAGCTGTGTTGTGCTGTGTGATTGCTACTGTGTTCTTGCATGCAGGAGGCAGAGCAGGACTTTGTGAGTGAGTTGGCTGTGCTGACCCGAGTTCCACTGACTGTGAAGAAGCCTTCCAAAAGGAGCAAGCCAGCAGGTTGGTACTATCCTGAATTTTTTTAAAAAAACAGCACATAATTCCCCAAATCAGTGCAGATTTTGCAGTATAACACATTGGAGTTTCAAGAGAGATTTTTCATCAGTGCCATTGCCCTAACTGGGATGTAGAAAAGTAGTGAAACCTTTCAAGGTCACCCACTTCTCCAGCAGCACAACCACAAACAAGTGTCACCTTTCCTCACTCCAGAGTAGCCTTTAGCTGACAGATTACATTATGTCCACTGAGGTAAGGTTTTGCCCTGCTGAAACCAAAACATTTTTCATGTCTTTGTCATATTCTCTAGAAATGACTCTGTTCACCTGAATTGCTAAATCCCTGTGAGAGCAGCAGAGTTGAATCATCCATCTTTCATTCTCCTGGTATAATGGAAGAACTGCCTCACACACGTACTCAAAAGTACAATCCTACTGAATCTGGAAGCTTGGTCTACTTGTATGAATTTACTGTAGTTTTAACAAATTATACTAATTCATTCTTCAAGAGATACTTAGATACAGATTCTTAGAATAGCAGTTGTGTGTCCTAGATCATCTTTCAGATGCAGTGTACGTGTCATCCTTTGAGCCATGCAATCTTTCTGTTATTAGCAGAATGAAACATCTGGCATTACGTTTGAAAGATGCTGAAAGGCAGGATGGGTGCTTGAAAGGGAAAAGCAGCTCAGTCACCTGCACAATTCTGAACTTTCTCTCCCCAGCTGTTGTTTCTCAGGTGTGCAGAATTGTTTGCCTTGGTGGGTACCATGACTACATGAACAGATGTGGAAGCTTTGTTCAGAGCCCTAAAAGCAGTGATTTTTTTTTACATCAGGCTGTTGTGTTTCAAATCACTCAAAAATATGAACTGGCTTTTCTTCTGTTTGGTGGTAATAAAAAGCCATTGTCAGTCACTTGTTAAGAAAATATATGATAGGGCTTACAACTCTTGCATCTCATGGAGGCTTACTTCAGTGTTCAGCAAGTGTGGCAGTTCACAGTCTGCTATGTGAGAACTGACCAGTGGTAAAAAAACAGTGTGCTGGGATAATGTGAACTGGAGTGATTTCCTTGGAATAATAGTATACTATATATATTATATATATGAAGTGTTAGAGTGTAATTTTTTTTTGCTTCAGGTTAATCAAAACCCAGCAAGCTCTACTATATGTGTTTCTCTTTTTTTAAATCCACTGCATTTGGCAATTCAGGTGAAAAAGCAAATTCCAAAAGACAGACCTTCCAGTCACCCGAACCAGCAGAAAAAGATGATTTTCATGAAAATACTCAAGAGCACCATGGAATAACTTCTGGCTTATGCAGGTACATTAGAGACTAAAAATATGGTATGTGAAAAACTATTTATAAAAGCTACAAAATCTACTTCTTAAGGAGGCATATCAATCAAACTCAAAACATAATGCCTGCACTAGCTGAGCTTCCTTAATATTTATTTCTCACATGTAATTAACCTTTTTTACCCCATAATATTTTTTAAAGTTAGGAAATTCATCTGAATTTGCTTGTCTGTACTGCTGTGTATTTTATAAATAGTTTTGATTAAAGGTTGAGAAATGAGAAATACTGTTTACAAATTTCCTTTATTTAGTTTTATTTAAACCTGAGTCACAGCATAAATCAGGAGAGACAAGTGAATTCAATGGAACTAGGCTGAAATGTAGCAACCAAAATATAGTCTGTGGTATTTAGGCTTTCAACTTCCACCTTTATTTCAGGAACAAAGGCAAGCTCCAGTCTTTGGCTGATGAGAGTAGCAGCTCTAACAATGATTTTCTTGATAGATGTTTCAGTTGGCTTATGCTGGGGTGCTAAGTAGAGGAGAAGAAATGGCTACAAACCTGAAAGATGCCAGCTGATTACTACGGGCAGATCAAACCAGCCAGCTGGTCACTGAGCTTGATATATTGAGCAGAGAAAATCCTGCTGACAGGCAGAGCAAACAGTTGGTTCTCAGGAGCCACAGGCCTTTGGGGAAAAGTATTTATCCCCTGAGTGACCTCAGCCTGGGACTGACTTCAGGAGATGGCTCCTTTCCCTGATGGCATCAACCCTTTTCACACACTCCTTTCCCACAGCCAGCAAGGAATACGTGTGTAGGGAACAGGGACCCAACAAAGGAACATTTATGTTTTTGCAACTTTGTTTTGGCAGCCTCAACAGAGGCAGCTGAAACCAGTGAGTGCAGAGGTTATATAGCAAGTGCCTTTCTTTTTCCAAAATTAATTTAGTTTAAGAGGGAAGTATAGCATTTTAAAAACTGTCTGCAATTTTTTTCTTATTTATTCTTTCAGAGAGATGCCACAGAGTTCACATGAAGGGGAGACTGAACCAAGGAAAAGCTCAAAGATACTAGAAAAGAAAGGCAGCAGGTAGTAAAAGCCTTTGTCTGAGCTGTCTGAACACAGTGTACCAGGGCATTCTTCTGGGGAATCTCAGCAGCTATAGGTACTTACTGAGCTGCTTTGCTGAGGAAAAACAAGGAAAATCAATAATAACCCATAAATCTTTTTTAGCTGCAGACCAAGAATCAATCCCAACTTCCTTCAGCTGTTAATAAAACATTCCCTCTTAGCTTTGGTAAGAGGGAACAAGGAAGTCTTTAATACAAGCTCTTTGAGATTGCTTGGCTAATATGTTGGGGAGACAGTTTTAGATTTGGAATAAAAATGAGGAAAAGTGCACTTGTAGGAGAAGGGATGCACATTGGGCCCAGGTCAGTGTATCTCAGGAAGGTTTCATCGCAATAGTGATGTCCTGTTTACTTTTGAGCCTGAGATGTGGTACATTTTTTGTGAATGCTACTTTGGCCTAACAAAAAGACATAAAAATGTATAGAATATGTAAACAGGCTTCAGATGGTACTGGTACATCAAAAGATGACATTTGGTCTCTCCTTTGTTAAATTTTTGTGCTTTCAGCCCTATGAATGCTTTGAAAATTTGTACAAAGATTTTTATATATTTCTCTGCCTTTGTCGTAGAATTCAAATTGTTACTTTTAGAGAAAATGAGAGAAAACTGGTTTACTCTTTCACTTTTTATACTTCAGTTTCTAGTCTTCTTCCTTAAGTGCCCTCTTTTGTTTCCAATATGCTTTGTTATGCTCATTACATTTCCTATGGGAAATTCTTGTTATGCAAAGCAGTTAATTCTTACTGGCTGTACAGAGCACCTGTATTGTGTAATAAATTGCCCCACTTAAGCTGTCCTGCAGTTTTCATGAAGTGGGATTATTCTGCCTCTTTAAAAATAAACATCTATTTTGCTAATGAGAAGGTTGTGCTTTGGTGGAGGATGGAAAGTAGTACATCAGTTACACAGCTTGCCTCAGACAAAAGTGCTGCCTTACAAATGAGTTCACCAGGCCAGTTACACATGCATGTTAAATGGTTAATTGTCATCTAAGTTGTAAAAAAAATATTCTAAACTGTACTCTTTCAAGCATTTGATTCTGGTATTTCAGCACTTTGGCTCTGTGATATCTCTGCCTTCCCAGTCTGGACATTTTCTTTGCTGCTTGTTCTTTTTTTTGTTGTTTTTTATTTGTTGTTTTGCTGTGGTTTTGGGGGGTTTTTTTTGTGACAGAAGCAATGTATAGGTGTTGGATTGAGCACACTTCACTCTGCAGTGCTGTGTGTACTCCTGGCACAGGGAGCTGTTAGATCAGAGCTGATGATGCTCTGAACCCTCAGGGCAGCAGCAGCTCCTGGCGCACTCAGAGCAGCACAATCACACCAAGCGTCTCTGAGCACGCTGGTGGGGTCTCCCCTGTGCTGTGCCTTGGCCGGGCCGGCTTGACATGGCATTTTCTGTGCATGAACGCTGGGGTTGTGTGACAAGCAGGGCAGCAGTGCCCTCTCCCGGGCGGCGGGCGGTGCTTCCATCCTTCCATCCCGCGCAGCTGGAGGAGGCGGCAGGAGCTCCGGGAGGGTCCCTGGGCTCGGTGCCATCCCCATCTTCCATCGGCCTGACCTTCCTGGGATGGGCTTGTGCAGACAATTCTTCTCCCCAGTCACATTAACAATCTCCTGTCAGAACACCCGCTACTCTTGTCCCTGCTAGTGACTTCGGTCCCCTCGAGTTTCCCCATGGATACGCAGAGTTCTGGTTAATGTCGTGTGCAGATGGGTATAATGTGACAATTGCCATCACTGTCTGTCAGTGAGGCAGATGCTGAACAAGACAGGGTTTAACTGGGCCAAGAAACAAGTGCAGAAAATGTCAAACAAAACTCAGAGCAGTTGCTTTGCAGTTAATACTGTTGAACTTTTATGTTGTGTTAGAGAATCATAGATTTGGACAGGGGAAAAGTGGAATACCTTGGCACCAGTCATGGCTCCAAACACTCAGTTTATCATGTAAATCTGTAGAGCACCTTCTCTTTATGCTGGAGAGGATAACATGGATGCTTGATCAGGCTTTACAGGCACATATCAAAAATGCTGCAGAAATATAAGGGAAAATGTCTTGCCTTTTTCCTCCTATTCTTAAACATCAAGGGTAACATTGTTCCATCTCTCATACACCCTGCTCCCAACAGCCCTCACTGCCATCACTGAAATTTATCTGGAAAGTTTGGGGACAGTTCAACACAACCATGATGAAAAACTATCCTAAAGGCAGTTTTTTTTATATGAGTGAGATTGTTTTTTACCAAAAGTAGATGAACAAGGACTGGTAGCTTAGTAGTATGTGCAGAGGGAAGGAAATAAGAAACAGAGCATGGTGCATTCAGACATCCCTGATTTTTTAAGGGAGGTGAAAATTCAGAGGCAAGCATTGAATTCATGGACACTTCCCGACAAAAAATATGAAAAATGCAGAATCCAGTGTTCTGTTGAGCCTGGAATAAAATACACTTTTTTTTTGTACTTAGAGCTCCTTGACAATTACACAGGATTAAGATAGAACTTGAATTAAATCACTGTTATTCCAGACTGATGTAATTATGTCTATCTAGTCTGTTCTAGTGGTTTATCATGCAGATTTGTGATATTTCTAATATTTAATTTTTTAGAAACATGACACCTACAGTGTAATTAGTGCCATTGTATATTTAGATACACTGATAGATTAATATCTGTGTAGGTATTTTATATCCTAAAGAATTTTCCTTGGACAAATGTTTATATCAAGAAGATGAAACCATGGCAAACTAATGAATTCTGCTTGCCATTCCCTTGGGTCTGTAAGGCTGTTGCCATGTGAGGTCTTTGAGAACCATGCCAGGTCTAGATAGCAAGAAATAACTGTGCCAAGAGGACTAGATCAACACTTTGCCATTGTGCATTTCCTTGCTCCAGGAAGCCATTAGTGGCAGGATTTCACATGGATTTAAAAGCACCTTGGCAAATGCATGGCAGACAAATTCACTGAGAGCTACAGAGATTCTGCTGCTTCTCAAGAAATTACAAAGCACTGGAAATGAAGCAAACACTCAGAGGAGGATTAACATTATATGCTTGCTGTTCTGACCTCCTTCCAGCTTGTGTTGCTGGCTACTGTAACCCAGAGCAGATGGTCATCTGACCTGGTCTAGTCTGAGATTTTAGTTCTTGAGGACAAAGACCAGTACATTGCCAAGAGAAACACTTGAAGGCTAAGACAGCTGTCAGTTTTGGTGCAGTATTAGCACCATAATTAGTAACCTTTGCTATAAACATTAGAATTTAAACATGCAATTGCATTGCTCTGGTAGCAAACAAACTGTAACAAAATATAAACTGGTCCAAAGTACACTCAGAAAACAATCCATGGAGTCAGTCTTCCCTTCCACATCCCTTGGTTAATAGATAGTTCCCAGGCTGGTCATAGGGACTAATTTTAAGCTGACTATTGTAAATAGAAATAGGGAAGAGTAGTTTTACATCATTAGAGCTTATATAAGGTATTAAAAGGTCATAGCCTGCTGTAGATTTTTAGAAATTTCTATTCAGAAAGGCTGAAAATTCTGCACTGCTTCCAGCTGCAGTTGAGATAACAGCAGCTCCTCACCAAATTCCTATCTCCCACCTTGGTGTTCCTGCAAGGGACCAAACTCAAGTGCAGTTTTCTATTCTGCAGCATACACTCAGGATCACCAGCTAATCCACATTTTCTTTACAGGTGGTGTTTTATTTTTTTAAGGGCAGGTCAGTGATGTAGAGGCAGGGGCACTGCTGTGAAACAGACTCCAGGTGAAGCACTGCTTTGCTTTGTTTTGCTGTCCATGAGCAATGGCACATGCCACCTCTCTGATGGACTCACAGTAACCATCCAGGTGAGGCACCCTTCACCTCACCTGGAGAGGCACAGCTCAGGATCCACAGGCTTCCTGCAGGCTGCTCTCAGCAGTGCCATGGCTGCAGGGGCTCAGGCTGCTTCCTGGACACAGCACAGGACAGTCACAGTGACCTGACAGGCACAGTCTTCTTCACACAGGAGCACTGAACCACGAAATGCCTCTCAAAACACCCACACATTATATTCACAGATACTTCACTGCGGAAAAATACATGCATTTCAACAGTGAATCTTTGACCAGCTTGTAGGCAAAGGATTCTTGGTTTAAGATGATCTCAAGTGTGTAGGAAAAGTGGAATCTCAACACAAGTTACACAGTGATCATTTCTGCTACCTCAGGTGTGACAAGCCTCATACATTCAATAGAAGTTTTATTTGGAGGTGAGCAAGCATTGCTACTTGCACAAAAACATGCAAGAAATGCAATAAGGAAATTGTAACCAGCAGTTCTGGAATGTTCTTGCTCTCAAATTTGCCATATAGCTTCACAAACCAGCTGTATTTCTACTGTCAGGGTTACATCACCACAACTGTTGCTGGCTGTCAACACTCATAGCAAAGGACAAGGCAGATAGAGACTTGGCATTTCAGGATTGCCTTACCCACTAGGCTGTAGGTTATTCCAGGGCACACTGTCCTCAGGCTTCTCTGCTAGTGTTATTTTACTTCCTATAAAAAACCTGAACCACCAAGTGAGCAATTTATTTTAATTCATATATAAAATATCTGAACCACCAAATGAGCAAGGAAACCTGAGGATGAAGGCACTTTTCAGGCATAAGGAACATGAATTTGAATTCTTAGTAGAAGGGATTGTTCATGAAAAGCTTTATTTTCCTCTTTTTTGAGAGCAACCAGTTCAGCTCACTGCAGACTGAATTACAATGTTCCTGCATTGGTTCAGCTCAAATCCAAAGGAAAAGCTGGCTCTTCAGACTAGCTCTGCTGCCAGGTTTCAGACCAGGCTGACCAAAGTGGATTTTTCCAGGGTAGCAGTTCTTTTCCCAGGCAAGCAGGAGGTGGCAATATACTAATTTCAGAGTAACAGGCTTCAGGTAGGCTACTTCCCAAAACTATTATGGTTCACATGCACCTGGCATGCACACCACAGGAGCTGTGCCAGCACAAGTTCCTGCTGCATGGATGGGTGTTCAGTGGTCAAACAGTGCAGCTGATAAAACCACTCCAGTGGCACCCCACTGCTGCAAGACTTTTCCTGCTGCAGCTCTGTAGAGTGGATGAAGCCAAAGTAGCACAAGGGGAGGTGTTTGCTGACCTGCTAATCTCATAGCATCCACTTCCACTGCAGCCCACACCTCCCACAGCTTCTGCAATGCCGCCAAGGAAAAAGTGACAGGAAATAATGTTTCTTCACATAGTTTGTGAGAGAGTTAGAAAGACAAGGAGAAATAGTTCCTTCACTCTCAGGGAATTCAAGTCCACTTCCCTTACCTTACCTGCACAGCATGTTCTTTTCCTGCCTTGCCTGGAGACAGCTCAATCAGCAGAGAAAACCACAATGAAGTAAAATATAGCATAGGTCAAGCTGCAGCACTGGGTACTGGTTCTGTACTGCAGATGATAACAATGAATTACCTACCCCTTTTTAGGCAAATAAGATGTAGATCTGAAGATCTTTGGGAGAAAGTTAATTTGGACAAAACTGAGTCACCTACAATGTCATAGAATCACAGACTTGTTAAGGTTGGAAAAGAGCTCTAAGATTGAATCCAACCATTAGTTAGTACATTTTAGTAAATAGCAATTACAATTTTTAGTAAGTACATTTATACTGTAAGTACTGTTTAATAAGACATACTATATACTGTTATAGTATGCATATGCAGACCTGTACACTTATCAACTCTTGTGACCTAAGGAGGTTCTTTCTACTGCATGATGTCAACTTGAAAGATAATTTCTCTTGAGTTACTCCATTCCAAATTTTCAGTCATTGAGTCACAGCACTGGAAAGCAGAGGAAGATGCTTACCCATCAATTAATTTCCTTTATTTCACAAGCTTTGAATTCAGAAATTGAACCACGACTAGTAGATCTTGATACGGTAGAGTAAGTAAAAATGCATGTGATTACAAAGGAAAAAATTTGTACAAAAACTTTAAAAATCCGACAGCAACTTGGATTATCTGTAAGTACCAAAAATCTCATGCAGAAGGAGAGCACTACTGCCCAGGTGGAGAAATCCCTGCAGGGGTGGCAATGGCATTGGTATGTAAAAATTATGGCTCTGTCTAAAATGGAAACAAGAAGGACACAGACCTGGAATGTGCTGAGTGGGAACAGACAGGTGCTACGGAGACCATTTGTCATTACGTGTCCCAATGAGTTTCTGTGTCTTGAGAGAAGTGCTTCTTGGATTTATAATAAATTAAAGATTAAACAGAAGCTGCCTATACTACTCTACTGCTTACTTTCCAGATGGCCATTTTCTTCCTTCATTAGTGTTTTTGGTGGTGTTTCTCAAATACAGACATTAATCTTGGCATTGTGTCTAGTCAATTGTTGGCAATGTGTTCTAAAGGGACTCACTCACAGAATGCAACTTGCATAAATAACTCAGTAACATGCATTAACTACTCTAATACAGAGAAAGGGTGCAAAGGAACCATCATTCAGTTACGAGACAAAGCTAAAACCTGTAGTCACTAAAGGGGCAATGGAAGCACCATGCTTTAAGGTGACTATGGCATGAAAGCACAATTGTGAGGCAAGTAGTTCCAAGCAAACACACCACACTATTATCACCTCTTTCTATACAAAGAAAAAAAAGAAAAAAAAAAAAAAACAAAAAAGAAAAAAAAAACAAATAAAGACATTTCGGTTTTTATTTCCGTTAGTACCAAATGAAACTGTGGGCTCAATAACACAGATATTGAAGGGAATGGACATTATTCCCATGATCCTTCATCCTTGTGTATCTGTCCATCATCATTTTTCAGCCAAGAGTGGTAATATTAGAGCGCCCACCGGGAGGTGCCACGATGCGGTGGCCAGTACGACGTGGGTTGTTGTCATCAGTCTGAGCTCCTGCAACAACAGAAAGTGAGGAAACAAAGCTATGAAAGGGATTAAACCATCAGAACTGACATTTTACCTGGCTATGCTTCCCTCACACCACAACCAGCTGGTTTCTCTTGAGCATGACTCAACAGACCTTCAAGGCACATTTGTCTTCAATGAGAAGTGTGGAATTAAATGTTTAGGATCAGACTAATGCTCACCCTGCATGGAAAATTGTTTTCCACTGGCTTGAAGAGCCAATGACAACCTACAGTTCCCTTTGTGAGATAAGACCTGGCAGAAAGTATTACTAGCTACAAAAAATACCCCAAAACACATATGTGCAGAGTGAATTCTTCAAACCTGCCTCATTGTCGTAGATTTATTGAACTGTTGTCCCCTGGACTCAGTAGGAACATATATTCTATGTTAGCAATCATAAATCCATGAGGAAATAAGCACTGAGCAGATGCTAACTCATAGCCACTTCAAACTGTACTTTAAATGCTGGAAGGTTAAGCTAAATGGGACAGTAAGCTTTCTGACTGGCTAAATATTGTCTTATCACACTCCATTTCCTAGAGGCAATGTAATACACATGTAGGGTCATTTAAAATGTTACTGTAGTCTCTGCTTCTGGTTAATTTTGTGTTTGCTTCATTCAGATCAAATTTGTACCACTAGATGCCTGGGTAGTGCCCAATCAAGCAGTGCACTGAAACCACAGTTTCAGATGCTTATGAAAATACCAATTATTGCTTATTACTAAGATGTGAACTTTCTGTGCACTTTTTTTTTGTTTTGTATAGCTTCATATATATCTGTATATGCTCACCATGGCCCCAAGTGTATGGGGAAAAATATACTTCACCTCATTAGAAGGGTTTTAAAATATTTGCTCTCCTAGGACTTTCTTACACAAGTTTCATTTAGTTTCTAAAGAAAGAATATGTAAAGTAGGAAAACTCCACCATTAGCTCCCACAAGGGAGAAAATCCAGTGACTTTCATAACATCATATGAATGCATTATTCACCACTGGGGCTGTAGGCTTTTGAAGAATAAGGATTTGATACACTTGTAATTCTCTTCAGATGACAAGAATTATTTCCAGCAACCCCAAAGGACGATTTTCCAGTCTGTTTCCTATGTACCATGGAAAATGTTTTGGACACCAAGAGCAGAGGATAAGAAATACTCCAATCTGCTTATGAACAATGTCTGCACATGGTTTACGACCATGGACAAGGACAGTTGAGGTTTCCATGTCTAGCAGTTGCTGGGGATGCAGCCTGTGAGATGTGTGAGACCCACAGGTTGCACCAGACCCAAGTCCCACCAGCTGTGCACACCACCAAGGAGCTTCAGTCACATCAGCCAGAGAATTCAGTAATTGCAATGGGCCAGGTAAATAATATTGGAAGATTGACACACAGAAAATTTAAGATTCAAAATATTTTGAATATTTGGCAACATGAAAAATATTCCTAACAATGAATGTGTAAAAACACGTATATACTGATATAAATGTAAGTATATGCATGTATATGACTATATACAATCCTTTTCTATTGGACTAAAGAAATAATTATAATTGAAACTCATCACCAGCAATCCATACTCATGGCTTTAAAAGGTTTCTCATTAGTCAGGCTGATTTACCTGATAAGCTGAAATTGGACTGATGGAGGTTTCTGATTGGTCGGGGCTGGTTTTTGGCAGGGGAGGATTTAGTTGATGGCGCAGGAGTTGCGTATTTTGGCGTAGCTGGGATTTCATACACAGGCCCATCATACATTCCTCTGGAGACTCCTTGCAGTCCTCCCACCTAAAACAAGAGGAGAGTAAAAATGCAGACACTCAGCTCAGATAATGCTGCCTAATGATCCTGTAGGAAGAAAACAGTGAGCACAGAGCTGCATTCTGCACTGGCTGAGTTAGCAACACTTTTACACCTTGTATCGAAAGCAAAGTGCAGTTTGCTTTATATATGAAGGAAATTATGAAGCTTCCTCCCTCCATTTTTATAGATCTAAAAATTACAAGAGAGTTCCTTATCAGGCTTCCTTCACAATCAAAGGGGAGCAGTGGGATTCAAAAGAACAGGTGTGACCTGTTTATTTCACATAGGATCAGTCACAATCACCTCTCTCCATTCAGCTGCCGAGTCACACTTGGGTTGCAGCACAACTGATACCCTCTATACCAACTGCAGCAATTTCTCTCCTACCTGTATTTCCTCTGCTCCTCCCCTTCATAGTGGTCATTCTCTTTATTAGAACTCATTGAGAAGGAGTGGCAGTTTTTAAATTAAATTTCTGAAGTTTCTACTTCCTGTCGTCAACTAGAAAAGTGATTTGCATGATTGCTCACTGGACTGTGGCAGGGCATCTATCTCACAATATTTGTCAATAAAGTATCTGTCATTTGAGTCCTGATTTCAGTTTGAGGTCTCTAGATTTTTTTGCTGTACAGTTCTTACAAGGAATACTAGAAAAGACAATCAAAACAACTTCACTGGCCTTAAAATCATAGGAATCTAGGAAATAATGTTTTAATAAGAACAGTTCCAGTTTTCAGAAAGAGCCTGAAGCCATTGAATTGCAGAATTCAAAGCTCATCAAAAACATCAGAAACCTGTGTCTTATAAGATTATGGTTTCAGAGAAATTTCCCCAACAGGTTAAAAGTGAAATTAAAATACTGTATAGAAAGACACTATTCACAGGGGTTTGATCCAGCTCTCAAAGCAATCAGTGCATTTTCCTTGCTTTTGATGACAGGGACATCAGGCTCAGATGAGCCACTGTCTGGCAGGTTGAGCCAAAACTAATGCCCAGAAGAGAGCAGCTGCCAATCACATCAATTAATCCATCTTCCAGGGACCCACAAAGGCATGAATTTATATTGCTATCCCTGCTGCAGGGATAAGTTTATAGTGCCAGCTTGTGTTTTGCAGTCCCTTGTTTGAGAAGTTTTTCTATATTCCTCTGTTATGCACTGGCATGTTCATACAGCAGCTCATAAAATCTCAATGGGTTTTTCTAAATATTTTAGAAAATATTTAGTGGTTAAAATTTGGTTGTGGGAAATGTGGGCATGAATCTGCTCTCCCTCTTGGCAGGCAGCAGAGGGAGCTGCAGGAGCAAAAATATCAGTCCCTTTGTTTGCAGACCTTGCCCAGGATCAGAGGTCTCCCAAAACCTAGGCCCATTGGCAATACACTTAGCCCAGGTAATTTTGTTCAAACTCCTACTACAAGACACTAACCTGTGCTACCTGTTTCTAAAGTGCTGGTTTCACTGTTTTGATGACTTTTTCTCTAATTTATGTCACACTCCCAGGCACTGAACCCTTAAGTAGTGACTGTGAAGAGGTGGCCTGTATCATCTACATGGATAATGTAAAAAAAAAATGAAACGCTGATTGGTATTTTGCAAAATTTCTGCAGGTGCATTTGCTTTTTACAATGCCTTCTAAGAAGTGCAGGCCTTTCTTCTGAAGCTTGACAGAATTTGTATAATAAATGATGAAAGATAAAAGCTATCAACTGACTTGTAGGTTTAAGCTGCCAGTCTCACAGCCTATGATATATCCTGCCTGAAGAAAATATGAGGTTTAGTCATTTTTTCTCATTATCTCTGCTCACACAGTGACTTTCCTGCTCAGGAAAAAGACACAATTTCCAAACAACTCCAAACTAATGTCCAGCTAATTGGTTTTCAACAGATAAGCACTGATATAATTCAAAAGCATAGGTGACCCAGTCTTAATCTTAGTAATTTCCAAAGCTTTGTATTAAACAAAAGAGAAAAGTTTTCTGAGCCATTAATGCTGCTAATACACAGCCCAGCAAATGCACTAACAACAGTTCAGAAATGCCCAATATAATGAGAATCTCTGGCTGACATGCTTTTCTTCTCTGCAGTGTAGCAGTTCAGTATGCAATTTCAAATTCTGGTTTTATTCTGCCTAGTCCTCCCTCACAAGAAGCTTTCTCTTTTCCTGAATTTTAACTGAAAGTAAATTCTATTACTATTCCACTTCTTTTCAAAAGCCTTGACATAAGGCATTTCTGGACAAAAGGCAATTATTCCAACAGGCAATTGCATCTTCTCCCTGCTGAATCTCACACTGTTAATACTAAGTTAGATGAGTTCACTATTGCAACCAGTTTTGTGGTCATATTTTGAGCAAGTCATATACAATCCATCTGATATGGACTCAGAACAGCACAACAATACTAAAAACTGTTACTGTGCTTCCAAGAGGGTTTGGTTACAAAGATTAAACAGGATCTGACTTTACCTTATTCCTGATTTTGATGCGCTGGTAAAGATATTCGGGGAAAGGTTTGCGAGGGATGAAGCGCCCCATTCCCTTATTGACGTGCAGATTCCCATCTTCAAACACAATCTTCCCTTGGCTTATGACCACCAGTGGGGCACCATGGCACTCCATTCCTTCAAAGATGTTGTACTCAATGGCCTGAGGATCAACCAACATATTCACTGCAAGACCTCTTTCCATTAGTAACTTATAATAGGTACAGTTGTAGTCCAAGTTTTAGACAGCTACCATTAGGAAGTGTATAAAATTGCTTTGTATGAAGGAAAAACAATGCATTTTGATTTTGGAATTATTTTATAGGATCTTTCTGATGAGACTTTCCTGGATGAGATGTTTTCTTTCTGGCTTTCCTTTTGCAAATTAAAGATTTCACTTGTGTTTGAAAATTTGCTGCATCTAACCAGAGCATTTAGAAGAATGATAGCCCTAATATGAAGGAAAATTGTGACTCAGCAGCTGGACACCCAGAGGATGTGGTGCCACTGTGCATCTGCTGTGACTGTGCAAGCAAATTTCAAAGAAGCCAGCACATATATTTCTGTCTGAGAAAGCCCAGAAAAGCCCAGGAAGGTCTGAATCTAAATAGGGATGACAGGGCAGGTGGTTATTACTTTCTTGAAAATACAGAGAAATCCCAAGACAGAGAAATAGAAACTGAATCACCCAAATTTACTTTTTGAAGGTTTATAAATGTTTTGGTTTTTGTATTATAAAAATGCAATACTGGATTTTTCACTAAACTTTTTGCAAGAATTCCACAATAAAAGGGCCATAGCACTAAACAGTAAGATAACAACTTTGGGATAGACAACCTAATAGAGTCAAAATGAAAGTGACTGTCATTAACTGGTACTCTGCAGTGAGGGCACATGAAGTTGATTAGAGCTGTATTGTCAAAACATTTAATCATCTGTCATAGTTTAGAATACTGTAAAATTAATCATTAATTTATAATTTCAGGTGCTTTTTAGGTAAGGAAAAAAATAAGCTGGTTTTAAATTTATTCTCACAGCCTTATTAACCTCAGCTGCAGAGCTGCTGATTCACACCTGTTTATAGGGCTGCCACAGGCATGAAGAAAAATAAATAGTGCAAGGGTATATGCAGAGAGAAAAGAAATCCTTCCTGATCACAATACTTCCAACACAAGACTTCAGTACTCCATGTCCTGAAATATTTACCCATTTCAGAACAGGAGCAGGCAATTACCCCACTCCTCTGTATCCTGTGCTATTGGTATTGATATGATTTAGGTCCACAGCTGATAATCAACAGTGACATTTCTTTTTCCTTGCTGGTTTTCATTTCCTCCTTACCGATTTATGGCTTTTGGCTGTTACAGTCTTCACCTTATCAGGGTCCCAAATAACAACATCAGCATCGGATCCTACAGCAATCCTGCCTTTTCTTGGATACAGATTAAAGATTTTGGCAGCATTGGTGCTGGTGACAGCTACAAACTGGCTCTCGTCCATCTTGCCTGTGGCCTAAAAAACAATGTGATTTGAACAAAACATGCTTGTGAAATGAGGATTTACTATTCAGAGTACTGAAAGGTCACAGAGATATTGGAAGGCATCCCTTTATAGATCTGGTCATGTTGCATGAAACAGAGATTGTGTCACACAGGACTTTATATGCAGCTCTTTACTTGGAAGTTTCAAATAAACAAGAGTGTCACTCCAGGCAAAGGACAGACAGTGAAACCTTAGTCCACATGATACCAGCAAGGTGCTGAGCTGCCTGGGATCCTTTTCTCTACACTCTGAGGCCTAAGTGTTTTTGTTGCTAGTCCTAGTCATTTCTATTTAAATATTTAAGCAATCAGAGAAACGTATATGAGCATTACGAGATGCAACAAAAGATTCAAGATTCCACTTTTGGAAACAGTTCTTGCAAAGTAAGTCCATTCTATTATCATTATTGTCAGATCTATACATCTAATAATACAGCCAGTTATAAAGTCCTTGCCTGGAGAAATGTCATCACCAGCAGACCTTGGCATACAGTCAGTGATGGTAATTGCAACTATACAGAACAGCATTTTGGTTTCTCAGTAGAGTATTTTGGGGTCTTCCCTGGCAATGAGTAAGAACAATGTCCTAAGGAAGAACAACAGTGCCAAGACTTTTAATATTAAATAAACACATATTTCCTGCCTGGCAAAATAAAATGTAAAGTATAAGCTACTCAGTGGAGCAGGACTAAATGTTACCACCTGTTACCACCTGTAATCAGGTGGTAATGTTGTAGCACCTCCTGCAGTTGTAGCCCTTCCTGCTGTTCCTTCCCACTGAGGGAGTAATAAAAGAAAAGTATCAGCAGCTGGCTGTGCTTTGCTTCTACATGGCAGGTATCTGAAGCTGCTTCTGTGCTTGGAATCTCAATAACTGTCCCTGAATAAAGTGGATATGAAATATTCTGGGAGAAGTGCTCACCAGAAGACTGTAAATCCTGCCACTTGCCAGTCTGCAATGTGCATTCGAGCACAATGCAGTGAGTGTGTGTGAGTGTGCAGGGTGTGCACATGGAGACAAAGAGGGAGAATAGCATTATACATAAGAATACATGGAATCATCAAAAAATTCCTGACTTATACTGGCACTCCACTGCAAAGAATGCCAGTATGAATTACATGCAATGCTCTCCTTCAAAGCATTTCATCATTTAGCCTCAGGCTCAGCTGCCATCCATTTGTAATTTTTCAAAAACGATGAGACACTTCCCAAATTCAAACAATCCATTCATCACGTTTATATGAGGTCCACTTCAAAACCATTAAATTGCTCCAGATACCACATCTCTCAGAAGCATCCACTCTGACACAAATGGAAAATAGAGCAGTGGAGTCTGGGAAGCCTCAGGTCTAATAAAACACATTACTATTGCAGTGTCAGCAGTGAAACACAGCCCTGAGTTTAAAAAACTGGAAGAGGTTTTTGAAATAAGCAATTCACCCCACAGCAACATTCTCTCAGGGAATTCTCAGAAATATATCAGAACCTCACTTAAGCAATAGCCAAGAGTCTCTTGGCTTTCATAATTCAGCCAACACTCAATTTCCTTTCAGCCTATAAAAGGAAGTAATTACTTACTACAGCCTTGTCCCAGACAACAGTCATCCTTTCCTCAATTCCATTGACCCCTTCAGGAATCATGGTGAAGTTGTCCTTTCCAAGGGCTTTCTGGGCAGTGCTGTAGGGACAATGCCCACTTCCCGTCACCTGCAGGTCCCCACTGTGGAGGTAACACACACAAGGTTCAGACCAGGCATCACCAAGGTGACCTTGACACAGACAGGCTGTAATGGACCTTTCAAGGCACCAGAGGCACAGGCTGTAAATCATGCCAGCAGCCTTTCCATGCTGGCTGCAGATCACTGGGAGCAACAATGGCACTGGACATCTCCACTTTCCCCCAGGAGCACCCTGAACTCCCAGATTAGAGCCCCCTCTGGCTCCAGGCTGCTTATCGACAGAGATCAGGCAAAAGCCCACTAACCAGGACAAAGGATTAGTCCAGGATCAAGGAAACGAAATTGTATGAAATGTCTGCCACTCTCAAGATAAATTAATTCACAACCACATTAAAAAATAATGGCAAATTTCACAGGCAAAGTCATGAGTTTCAAATGTCTTCCCCTTTTTCTACTGCATATATATTTTTTGTGCAAAACTTACATGAATAATTCTCATTTGACCTTCCAAAATGGAACCAAGAAAATAAAAAGTTTTTCATCAGATAGTTTTCTAATTAAACAACAAAAGGCACAGTGCAAATCAAACACATGCTCTGGATTTATCTAGCTTTTAAGGGTCTTACACAGAAAAAGGCATGGAGAAAAATGCAAAAGGAGCTACCATTTATAATGCTTTTATTTAAGAGGTTGGCTTTTTCAGCCTAGAATTTTTTTTTTTGGCAGAGAGCAGAACTGGATCATAGCTGCTCCCAGAAATAAGGAGGAAGAACATAATCAATATGCAGAATCTTGCAAAAATAGAAAGGCAAAAAAGAAGGTTCTCCAATATCCACAGGAAACGTGGTATTTTTAGCTCCTGATTGAGCTTACAGGCAAGCACATTAGGACTCACTATGATTTCTCTTCCATCACTCCAGAAGTCCCCAAGAGCCTGTCTTCCTTTTCTTTAACTGATAATGTAAATTTCAGCTCTGAAACAACTAAATTATCCTGGTCCACAAATCTAGATCCAACAGGCTGACAAACAGCCAGGTACAGAAGAATTGTCACACATGAGTAACTCTAATGCCATTTTCTAGGCTGCCAGCCCTAATGATTGCTGACAGAGAAGAGTCCTTGGCCTCTTTTCTGGTTCTTCACCATGCTCACAAGTCATCCATCCAGTTTTTAGCAGAAGCCAAATCCATGAATTCAGTACAGAAAAGGCTGCTATGCTTTAGCTGCTCCTGATTATTAATGACTGCCTGGTGTTACTCCATAGGATTAAGCCAATTTCATCAGTTAAATGTTCATTTATTTTAACACAACAACAAAGTCAGAAGGCTGCAATGCCACTTCCTCTTTTTTGATGCTCCTGTAATCAGCAAAGCTTCCTGTAGCATCTCTCCTTTCTGCACACTGATATAACCATGCAAACCTGACTGTCACAGCCAGGCCCTGTATCACTGCCCTGAGGTTATGCTGTGCTTCTAACACCACACTACAAATTCCTACACCTGAAAGATAAGAAGGGCTTGCTTTCTCAGCTCCATATTCCCTCTCCTCTGACATTTAATGACATTATTGATAGGAAGTGCACTCCCCAGTCAAATCAATAGAAGACTTCTGAAACTGAAGTGTGTCACTTGAGAGCTTCCCATCTCTGGTGCCTTCCATGGGTACTCCTACTGTCTGGACACAGTCACTGTCAAATGGGAGATAAGCACCACATCACCTAAAAAACTGAGAGGCAGGAAGGGATCATCAGGAAATAAATGCCAGATTAATACCTTGTCATCTTATTCTTCTCCTTAAACAAGGCTTTCATGGCAAATTGCATCTTCTGTGTAGCACCAAGACCTCACATCTCTGGTTCACAAGAGGTGGCACATCCCAGCTGCAGTAATGCAGCAGCATGCAGGATCAAAGCTGACTCAAGTGCATGGCCCACAGATGACACAAGACCTAATTTCATGAGGCAAATTCAATCTGCAAATCCCATGAGACATGATGGGGTTTTACACATTCAGCTTTTCAGTGGAAAATCAATGCCTTCTGTGGAAAAGAGCTCAAGCAGTATGCTGCATGCTTGCAAAGGAAGGATGTTGTAGGGGTTCTTTAATGAATGTGAAATATTAGTATCCAAATCAACCAGTGCAACAGAAAAGTGAAATAGTGTATTTACCATCATCCCTGCATAAAATTCCCCATGAATGCAGAGCAGACTGATAAAATATACAGTTCTTTTTAGTTTCACAGTATAGATTTGAAGTATTAAAACTGAAAGCAGGCTAAGCTGCTGTCATTTCAAATCTAGGACTTTAAGCCACAAGGAAAAAAAAAAAAAGCCATTTTTGCATGCTTGGAGAATAATGAAAACCTCTGTAAGTCCTCAGTTTGTCATTCTGATGTTAGTTTAAAAAAGTCATTATTTGGATTCCAATTGTAAAAATGTTCTTGCTATTTTAGTTACTCTGGTTTGACCTACATACTATTATTTTGGGACTCTCTACTAGAAAGCATATATAGCCACTCTAACAGATAAGGAGCCAAACATTTTTATACACATTTACACGTGCTGGCTAAGTGCCTTGCCCTCACAGTGAGCTTCACCCTTTACAGTGCTGACAGTGATGAAATCAGACCAAGAAAGTAATTTTTTTTCCGAGTTTTTATTAGGAACAAAAGTTCAGTTATGGAAAAAACATTTTTGTCATCAGACTGTCAGAAGAGAAGTGCTGCACATTCTTGTAAGAGCCACATGTAACTCAGAGCTCAGCTGCAGCACCTTTGGAGCAGCTGAGTTAAAGCCTGGGTGGGCTCTGGTGAGCAGCACTGGCTCACCCATCATGTGCAAGGGGAGATGTGGCACTGACTGATGGCATCTTCCTGTCACATATGTGTGCCCACTCCCCTCCCAGGCAGCTGCTCTAAAGATGGCCACTCTCAAGGTTCAAATTTCACTGTCCTGTCTAGGGCACTGGAAACCCCAGAAAGGGGAGGCAGGAGGTGAGGTGGGTGCCACCACAGGAAGGTAAATAAGGATATCAATGGTAAGTTGAGTTCCTCACTGCAGCCCTAGCAATCTGTCCTGGTGGGGCTTCAGCTGTGAATTTCTATACAATTTCAGAGCAGATGGTCTCTTGCTTAAGCTAAAGAAGACCCACAGTTGGCTACAGGCAGGAAATACTTTCAGAGATGGGTTTACAGTCTGGGTTTCTAGCAAGGCATTGCTGGTATCTTCTTTTCTGCATGAGAAAGACACTTCTTCCTCTGCTGTCCACACTCCTTTTGTACCTAGTGATTAAACTCTCCCTGCCACCCTGAAGGCAGTCAGCTCACATCCCATCCTGTCAAGAGATGACCTTCAGTCTCCAGCTGTCTCCACCCAAGTCCCTCAAAGTCTTCTTTGTAATCCACTCTGGCCTCTTTGTCCTGGAGGACCCCAGAGCCCATAAAGACACAAGGCAAGCTAAAATAAGATGCTTGCAAGAACTGGACACATGGAAACTTGTATGATTTTGGTCCCTCCCAGATGAAGGCAAACTACCAACTCAGAATTTTTCAATCTGCAGGAGTGAAACCCACAAAACTCTGCTACAAACACGAGTTAGTTTAGGACAAGCCAATTTTCAGAACTCATAGCTGAGAGCACTGCACCAGCTTTGAAAAATTGCCCCAATAAATTTTTCTTGGTTATAGGTATCTCCACATTAAGGAACAGCCCTGATTTCAGGAGCTGTGCTTGTCAAATATGACTGGGGCTTAACATTGAGTCTATTCTCAAAATGGTGATGTACCCCAGGCTTTTGCATATGGTGGACAGTGAGGATGCCATCCCATCATGTATCAACAATTCAGCTAAAGAAAACTGAAAACTAGGGAGAAGGCCAGGTTAAAGTCCTGAACAATCTAGTTCTACAACTAGGAATCATTTGAAAAGCAGAAATAAAAAGAAATAATTCCTGAATAGCCAAGCAATTGCCTCTCTATCAAGCCAACCAGCAACTGGAGTGTCCATGACTCCTCACTTGACTGACAGCCTAAGTATAAGGATTTAACTATCCCTGGTTTTCTATGTTCCTTCTCTGCTGTTTCTTGTGTGAGACTGGTCTGAAGGAAACCAGGCTGATCTCTAAATGCTTCAGGCCATATGGCTTTTGCACTTGCTTCATCATCATCCTGTAAAAAAAAAGGAAGTCTTACCATGCTAAGAGTGAATTTAAGTGCTCTGGAGTGGTAGGGTCAGGGCTCAGAGGTGGTGAGGTCACAAAAGCTGCAGCCTTGGCCCAGTTTTTGCTCCAGTAATGTGTCCCATCTGTCCCCAAGCTGGCAGTGATCGGTTCTCCAAAAACAAGGGTACCTTGGAGAAAGCAAGGATATACAGGAACTAATTACAAGCCACTCTCTCTTCAGCATGACACTACTTACTGCATGCAGCCATGTATAATTCACACATTGCTACATGACTAGCACAGCTCCCAGGAAGTCAAACAGCCCTGGCTTTGTACGATAAAAAATTAATCAGGAGTCTCTCTGAGCTCTACATGCTTTTGATCAGCCTATTTGCAAATCTTTTTTTCTAATCCAGAAGGACACAGTTCAGGCCTGCTTTTAATTTGTAGGGTTTTAATCACAGCCATGTTGCTCCAATTTGGAGTGCAGTGATGGTGGATCACTTCTGCACTTTCTGCTACTCCCAGGTTGGGCACAGCACCAGCAGATAGCAGCATATGGTCCCCAGCACCACACTCCAAGCCTCCAAGGATACAAACAAGACAATAATTTGCTCTTTGGCTTTTCCATATAGCTCAGGAGCTTTGTAGCCCCAACAAGCAGAACAGTCCTGACTTGCAAACAGGTTTGGAAGCAGCTGCCTTCAGGCTCACAAGGTCCCTTTGGGTGCTTTGTAACCTGGAACCCACCATGGCCCCAGCAAGCAGGGACAAGCTGCAAGTACACATCAGAGGGGGTCAGCTTCCAGCAGCAAGGCCAGGAGCAAGCTCCAAGCATCTCTAACAGCAGGGTGACTGCCCAAGCCACACCTCAGAGCATGACAACCTCAAATACTGGCATGGAGGATGTGCCATTAGGAAAAAAGTATCTGCCTCCCATGAACACAGATACAGAGCCTAAGAGAAAAGTAGAAGGGAAAACAGGATAGAGAAGAGTTACAATTTACTCTTCAAGGGGACAGTTCATGGGAAGAGCTTGTCAACTTAAAAATGTAAATTCCTTCCCAGCCACAAATATTTAGTCTGCAGTGGTGCTACCATTCTTTGCTAACGTCTCCCTACAGCCCCTCATTTGGGTCAAGATGGACAGGTTTTCTCACTAAGCTTCTATTCAACAAAAAAAAAAAAAAAAAAAAAAAAAAAAAAGAAGAACAGTTTGGGGGAGCATTTACCTCTCTTCCTGGCCAGTGCAATGATATCAGCTGCACTCTTACTCATCACCTTGGTGATGTACACTGGGCAGTTTATTCGACTGGCAATCGTGATGGCACGGAAAACTGCTTCTGCTTCAAGCTGAGCAAAACAAGGAGGGAAAAGTTAACTGCAAATGCAGTCTGAAGAAAAAATCAACTGCAGGACCATGCCATATTTCTAACTGTTCAGCAACAACTCTTCAGGGGTTGATTCTGCTTTTTCCATAGAGAGAGACACAGTGCTGGGTAACAGGGAGCTAACCCAACCTCAAACACTTGGCAGTAGCAGTAAGCACAGCCAGGCTGTACTCACTAGCAGGGTACAGCTGCCCCAGCACAAACACAGCTCCCTGGCTCCCTGCACCCCAGGAAAGGTCATGTCCAAGCAGCTGATGCAGCTCCCCCTTACCTTCCTCCCACCTTCCTGTTTCAGATTCCTACCCTGCAGCTGAAAGGAGAACAAAGCAAGAAAACTTTGTCTCTGCTCAGAGAACACCTCTGAGCACCCCCTGGCAGCTTACCCTAATCTTTACATAATGGTGACAGTGAATGCAAAGAATTCTCAAACAGCAACTTCAGCACTATGGACTGAATTTAGCCCATAATCCACAGAAGGCTTTGAAGCAGTGCCCAGTAAGTCCCCTCTGTCAGCAAGTGTAAAGGCAGTCTCCTCCCAAGGAGCCATATGGGACGTAGGCACACAAAGCAAGCATCTTCAGATGGAGGAGCAGTGTTTCCCAGCAGCTCTGCAGACTCCTTTCCCCAGCCATCAGTTTTATACCAGATCCTTCCCAGATGGACTCACAGTATTGGCATTTTAATATGAAAAACCCTATTGTAACTGAAAATAGTGACTCAGTGGTGCAGAAATTTCTATGCAAGAGTTTTGCTAGAAAAGTTGAACAACTTAAACCTTCCAAAACCACATGGCTTAATCCTTTACAGTTCTGTAAAATATTTTTCCTTAAATCAGACTGCTTGAGTTTGTCCTAGGACTTGTATCAAAACATTTGCTCTGGAAACCCCAAATGCAGCTTTAGAGAGCAGGGCATGGCCTCTGCACTGCAGCACTATGGCTGAGCAAAATTCCTTTCTGGAAACTGCAAATTCAGATTTTCATTAAAAGGAAACAATCCTTTTAGAATAATTTTAGTAGAAGTTGAACAGCAAAATTAAGAAGTACATAAACAGCTCAATAGAACAATGTGATCAATTAAGTGGATTCCTTTTGCCTTGGGGAGAAGTTAAATAAAGATCTACAAACCACAACAATCTCTTCAAGTTCAGCCTCAAATCCCCAGGACCTCATCTCTTTAGTCTTCTAGGAAAGCAGTCACTTCCCACTACTGCCCTCCACATCCCATTAACAGTCTGAACTGTGTACTTTAGGGGACATCCTCATGTGCCTGCATTTTCCTTGGCATTAAAGAAACCCTTTCTAGATGCCTGAAATGATCCACACCAGAGCCCAGATTTTATTATAAGGGAGTTGCATAAAACAAGCTGCCTCAGAGCATCTTTCCATTCTCATGTATTTGCATCTCTACAGCCTGCATTTCTGGCACCAATACATCAGCCAGCATGAAAGCAGATCTATATGTGGGTGTATGCATATGCCCAGTATAGATGTGCACATGCATCTTATAGGAGGTTTTCAGCCAAAGCATTTTAATAAATGCAGTTACTCTGAGGACTAACCCTCAAGCTACACTGCTGATTTTTAGCCTGGTAAGCCTGATAAGCCTAACACAAAGGTCACAGTTAAATACATGCACACCCATGCCCAGGGCAGCAGGAGCAAGACTGGTGAGTGACAAGGACACACTTATCCCTGGACAAAGGGAATGCTCCTGCTGCAGCATCTAAAGGGCTTTTCAGGCAAACTAACAAGTTGAAAGGACCTGGACTTTTCAGACTTTCAGTAATACTGGAAAAGGCAGTGGGAGAAGCAGCCATCTGCCCTCCCTGATGCACCCATCCATGGTCTGCACACACAAAAGCCAAGCTCTGACAGTATTTGTTTGACACAATACTCCCACAAATGGCAAATGAGAGCAGCCTCTTACCTCTTCTGGCCTGCTCAGGGCATGTCCCTCAGGTCCAGTGATTCCCATCTCCAGAATTCGCTTTTGCTCCTGCAGCAGAAGAGATAAATGCTGACCCAGGTGCAGGATGAGAGCTGTGCACCCAGCATCCTCAAAAAGATGAACAGCCACATGGTCTGACTGCCCCTTTCAGTGCCAGGTAAAAGTAGCTGCAAAGCCCACTGAACACTGAAAACACTGGCTCCACACTGGTCCCATGTCACACCAGCTCAGCCAGCAGTGGGCTCTGTTGTGTGATTGAGCATATCTGTGCCCCAAGCCATTGGCTGCACCATCAGAAACCTCCTCTGCCCTCCAGAAGGTCCCACCACGACACCAGCCCAGGGAATGGGCTTCAACCAATACACTAAATGTTCATTATGGGTACTTCCAGCCTACCATTCCCTATTTACTTGCTCATGTTCCTGTCTGGTTGCAATCCACAAAACACTGTCTTGAACTTTCAGCATTGCTGACGCTTTCAGTTTTCTGTAATGCTTTTTTCCTGCACAGTGAATCACTAAATTTATGCCTTTATAAAACAAAACAGTGCCCTCCAGTTGCAAGGGCACCGTGTCCTCATCCAAGACCCCATCTCAGGACCAGTGGGGGTTTATCAGAAAAAAAAATCTGTGCTATCCAGCTTCATAGTAGTGGGACTTTTTTTTTTTTTTTTTTTTTTTTAACAGACAAAAAGCTTCACTTGATTTAAGGCCAAGCAGTGTTATTGGAATAAATTTCCTTTTTTGCAGAAACTAGTGGTCACCCCCTTTTCACCTGAGGTTGGTCCAGGCCTGAGAGCAGTGCAGAAGTGGGACCAGAGCTGCTGCTGTATCTCTGGCCCTGCCCTGTTCTGCCCACAGGGCTCCAATTAGCCCAGCTCAATGATGCAATGGCTCTGTGACACAGACAAATGTCCCCTAGAGACCAGGATGAAGTTACTGACCATATTTGAATGTGTCAACTAATAAATATCTGATTCCAGGTCCCTGAGGCTGAAAAGCTCACCTGTTACCAACATACTCTGGTAAAACTGAAAAAGTTAACATTAAAAAAGTTAACTTTAGTCTTCACAGCAATCATTCAAGGCTGAAGAGGCATTAACAGGAACACATTAATCTGACTGTGTAAGAATATTTTGGTTAGAAATACATGTGGTTTCCCAGGTATTCTTAAAAACAGGTGTTTTGGACCATTAATGCACCAGCTCTGAATAGTGCCAGTTAAAGACTTCAGGTAATTAAAATACAGCCATAAAATGAAGTTACAGCCATGTAAAAAAATAGCAAGTTGGTACAGAATAGATATACAAAGTAGGACAGATTTGCATCTTAAAGGAAGTAACAAAATCAGATCACATGATAAATTACCCCCTTTAAGAAGACTTGATAGTGCTAATTAACTAGAATATTTGTTTGACGAGATCAAATTTGTATTTTCACACATGACAATCCAAAAAAATCTTTGTGCAGGCAGCTTTCTTTTCATTATCTAAATAATTCTTCTAAATGCAAGCATAGAGAAAGACTGATTTTATGAAACATGGCAATGGTGAACAAATAGGTTGATGTGTAACATAACTTACATTTATTTAATACTTGCACATTTCCTAATAATTTTTCTGTCCTGTTTGTTCATATTGTATATTAAGGCTGATCAGACTGAAATAGATTTCTACCAAAAAAGCAATTCCATGAGTGGGCCTTGATATTAATGGGCAATGTATCAAAACACCACAGATGCCATTTGATTTGTTTTATTTTCCCTTTCCTACAGCAATATTGACTTAATCATGCTTATTATTAGTCATTTTAATTCTACTGGATATTTTATGTTGTATTAAAACTATAAATTATGTATTTAGTGGTTTTTATTCATGCTAAACTTAATGAGAAATCAGCTTTTTCTCCTCTCTTGAATTCAAATGAGGGTTTCAGTGGGGAAGGACACAACTGCACTGTATGTGCCTGCTGATTCCCTGCTAGTAACTTTTGACCCCAGTGGTTATTTTGGTCAAACTCAAAGTTAAAAGTGAAAGGCAGATCTCAAAGGGGGTAAATTCTAACCAGGCAGATGGAGATTTGTTTTCCTTACAGAGGAAAAAGCAAAATACACCCAAGATAAGAGTTCTTACACACTGCTCAACAACTCAAATACTCCTTCAAGGCTCTCCCTTAGATGTGAGACAAGCTGGGTTGTCTTGTCCAGATTTCAAAGACAGCTTTAGCTGTGTAATTTTCCTGTCAGCTCTGCAGCCCAGTCCTTAGCAGATAAGCCAGCAGATAAGCAGCTCAGCAGAAAAATCAGATGGCTCACTCAGAGCCTCACCGACCTCAGAGGGGCTCCATGCACGTAGGAGGGATCAGGAGAGTGAGACACCCCCACAGCAGCCTCCAAAGGCTCACCTGTCACAAATGTAGCAGCAAAACAACACCCACCCAACCCTGCCCCTTCTGCTTTAGAGGGGGATCCTCTGAAAGGCCAGTGGGAGGTTCACCATCAACTGCTGTCCTTGGGTTGCCTCTTTCCATGCCTCCAGGTGCCGTGGCACTGACCAGAGCCATGGAACAGCCCAGTGGGAGGACAGCAGCTCCCAGGGCACCTGACCTGCAGGGACTGCACTGGAGATCCAGGGCACCTTAATGGAACATTCTGAATTGAGCCCAGCTCCCTGGTTCTGAGATGCATCTTCTAAGAGCAGGGATTATGGGATTATACTTGAACACACATTTTTGAAATGTCTACATGATCACAGTAGTTCTTAATCTCAAACTTCAGAGATTTATAAGAATATTCTCAACAATAAATAGGTCTCTGAGCTTTAATACCTGCTCCAAACTCACTGTGTAGCTTATGCTGATAGGTGCAGCAAAAGACTTTAGTATAAAGCTTTCAGATTCTCTTTTTGTATCCAAAATTTGTGAACAAGACTTCACATTGTTCTGCTTCACTTGTATCTGCTGAATTCAGAAGAAATCTTGCTTCTTCCTGCCCTCCTTATTTAGTCCTCATCTGCTGCAAGACAAGGAGCTGCCTGGATCATTGTCCTATCTCAAGGATGCTCTGCCAATAAATGCAAAAGTACCCCCATTCTCTTATCACAGGCTTTATACCAGCACTGTGCAGGGCATCAGGTTCAATTAAAGCTCTTTCCAGTGAGCTCCCTCTTCCTACCCATTCACTGACTGGCCTATTTAACTTCTGCTCTCTTATATCTACCATCTCACAAAGTGAAGCAAAAATGATGGTTCACTCACCTGAGCTATCAAGTCTCCATTTTCAGCATGGACCAGGATAACAGCTCCAAGACTCTTTAGGAAGGTAAAGGTTTCATAAAGCTGCAGGTGGTACAAAGAAGGAAACCACATTACTTCACACTCATACCTCTCTCTTCAGCTCAGTTGTGTACCTTCTATGCTGGTAATTATATTGGTGAATAGAAAATAATCTCTTTTCTACACAGAATCTGAGCTTCACTGATTGGTGTTGACTTGCCCACCCCTGTACACACCACTGCACCAAGACAGGGTCAACAGCCCCAGGCAGGGCTGGATTTCCCTGGGACACAGAGCCCCCTGCCCCAGCCCCTGCACTGCAGAGCCACCTCCCCATGCCCTCCCACACAGGGCTGTTTAGTGACCCTCTTTCCTTTTTACTATGTAAAATAGAACTATTGCTATGTTCTACAGACACTTTTAGCATGGCTAGAACATCTCTTTTCTGAAGTGCAGGCATTTTGCAACATCTTAGAGCTGTCATTGTTGAGCTTTTAGCAACATCTTTAATTCTCATATTAAAAGTTGCAATATTTTTTCTAGAGTATCCTTGGTTTTTTAATTGCTTTCTAAGATTCAATATACATCCATAAAAAAAGGCAGCAGTTGATCCTTTTGCTTTTACTAATAATTTCTGAGCACACATCTACTGAAATATAGTTTCCTTTCCAAAAGATATTCAGCTTATGTTTCCCTTTTTAAAATCAGACTTCAGTAACATGGGAGCCCAGTTTTCAAACACAGAATAAATATAGAAGACAAAGGTTTTTCAGTGTCTATTTTTGCACTAGGGCACTTCAGGCAGCATTGAATGGGCTGCAATATACAGCTTGCAACATGGACATTTAAACAAGGCAACAGCCATTAGTCCAGCCACACATTAAAACTTTTTCATGTATTCATCTTGGCAACTCCAATGAGGAGTTAAATTTAACAGGCACTGCCTCTCAGAGATTATTTATAAATCATTATGTCTAAAATTCCAATTAAAACCACATGTATTGGAGGTGTAACAACAGTTATTTAAGAGACCAAGAGCTGTAGCTCTGGGAATAAGTAAGAAAGAAATATTTTATCAACTGAATAAGCAAACATTATTATTACTAACAGATGCCATTGTCCATTTACAGTGGCCTGTAATGTATGAATGGGAAAGCTGAAGAGTGGAATCTGTAATGAGCTCTGGACAAACAAGCTCATTGTTATCTCCAGCCCTAATGAGAAAAGGCCACCTCCCCCAAAGAGCAACTCCATTTAGCTGTTTACAGCAACCAAGGAACTCCCAAAACCTGAAAACTACCACTGCCTTCATATTTTTCTCCCTCTCTGACCTAGAGTCCTCTAAAGGTTACTGCAAAATAAAATGAGCCAAATCCTGAGCAGAGCTGAGTGGTTGTAGTGCTGGGAGGCACCAGAAGATCTCTCCAGAAGGCGAATGTCATAATCTTGAAGAAACCCATGCAGATGTTCTACACAGCTCAGCACTGACCCTCCAGAGAGTGAACCACCACTGCACATTTCTCCCAGTGCCAATCAGGCCAGTGAGAATGTTTGCCTGGGATTCAACCTGAGCAGCCCCTCAAGGGTTGGGAGATGAGGCAAGAGAGGACAGATGACAGCAATGAAGAGCACTCAGAGCAATACCTGGCTGTCGGACATTTGGTAGAGATCTTTGTACGCCATGTAGACTTGGAAAGAGTTCACACCTGTTCCAAGACAAAATTCAAAGGTGTTGCCATGTAAGTGTATTCTTAAACTGTATTTCAACAAAAACTTCAGGAAAATAAGTTATAGAATATGTCTAGACTAGGCTTTTCACTAGTGATTGCCAAAAATCAGGCATGGCTTCACAGCCACATTACAGCTTCTCTGGGGGGATTTTTTGATGCTGTGGGTAACCTGTGTTCATCCCTGGAGTAACCCAGCCACCACTGCAAAGAGGATTGATTGCTTGTAGCCAAATCACAGGCAAGCAATGGTGGCTAAGGCATGTAAAGTTTGTGAAGTTTAAAAAAACCTTGTGTAAGGTTCTGTGAATCAGTGTTTTCCTTTTTAGGTTTTCTTAGCCAATCAGGAAAATATTTCAGCTTGATCTAAACTGTGCTTTTTGGTAGATAAAACTTCTGGTTAGGTTCCCCCAAAGCACTGAGAAGGCATAGGAAATATGTACCTGAATGTGCATACAGACTTGATTTTCCTTGACCTTACACTCCAAAGCACTAAGTTTAGCTGATGGTAGACACTGGGAAGGAGTGGAAACAAGCCTGAAAACAGTTTAATAGGCAGCTCATCACACCTCTCCTTCTGCCTTCCAAAGATGGAAGGATTTATGCTGGCACTCATAAAAAAACCAGGAAAGACAACAGTTTCAAATTTCAGAAATCCATAAGAAATGCTAGTGTTGAGTGTCAGTTGTCAAGTAACCCCTGTATTCTAATCCCCAAAGGTGTTGATATTTATTTCAAGGATTTGGTTATTTATACAGATTCGTATTCTTACAGAATGAGATTTACAAATGTCTTCTGTTCATAATCTCTGCATATATTTGACTTACTTTCCAGTCTACTGGCAAGATCCCCAGTTTGGTCCAAGGACCAGCACTGTAATTTTCTACCTCAAAAAAAAAAAAAAGTAAATTCTAAGCTACCTAAGCTGTGTTTGCTGCATTTCAAAATGGCTGTGATGAAAACTGTGCTTCCTGGGGCAAGAAAAAAAGAAAGAGATCTGTTTATGTTATTCATGCTGCCTACACAAAATGAATAAAGCTTTCTGATGAAGATATAACTCCTTCATGAGTCTAGAATGAGCAAATACCTCCTCAGGCAGAGGGTATGACTGCTCACACAAACACAGAGAGTTTGTTTATTTACAATTACAGGACTAAAATACCCCAGGATACATGCAGGATAAAACACTGAAATGATCCCTGGTATTATGTCTCCCTGCTAAATCCAGGCAGCTCAGAGAGAAACACAAAGCAGGAGCTGGCCCCTCCTTGCTGACTTCCATGCCAAGCAAATCCAGCCTGAAAGGTGGAACCCTGTTAGCCTGTAAGCCCATCCTTTCTCCCTCTTTTCCTATTTATCATGTTCACAGAAAACCCATACAGCCTTCACTAACTGTAATGCCTCCATCTAGTCCTCATTACAATTTCAAAATACTCAGTATGTTCTTCATCACAGTCCTGCAGGAGTAAGGCAGCTTTCCCTGAGTACTGTGGGTGGAAGACATACACTGACCCAAGCAATATGTTTGCATACTTTCTCTTTTACTGCCCTGGTATCTTCTGACCTTGATAAAACAACTGAGTTTTGCTCTCACTCTGTTTCATATTCTCCCTGCAAATAATGGGATCTCAGTAGGGTTCTTGATCTGCCATAGGATCTTAAACCTGCCCCTTACCACAGTGCAGAAGCAGAGTTCTCCCAAGTAACCACACATTCACACCCCCAGCAGAAGAGCATCTCAGGGGCTGCCTTTACAGCTAGCAGGAGAGATGCTGTGAACAATCCTGCCTTGCAAAGAGAACATCTATACCAGACACCAAGATAAATAACACAAATTTACATATTCAGGTATCCAAGATTAGACTCCTTGCCCTGGCCTGGTTCCTTGACCTACTCATTGGAATTATGCAGCTTTTCAAAAGCCCTGGTCCATGGCCTATTGACCTTAATACTGTTACACACTACATTCTTGTCAATGTCCTACTTGCCCTCACACCAGGGGTACTCAACAGAATCCTCTCCAAATTTTAGGCAGGACTACAGGTTTTTTTGAACAGTGACAAAGTCAAAGGAACCAGTGAGGCCCCTGTCAGCAATTTCAGGCTCTGGCTCCTTTGCATATACTGAAGAACTCAATCCCAAAATAGCTGCTGAAATGCTACAAGCCTGAGTGTTTATAAACAATATTTGGCTCCACAACATCTTCAGGCCTTTCCAAAGCCTGTGTCTCCTTAAATTAGCTTTGTATTGATTTAAAACTGATTAATTGTTCAATTATACCTCTTGACAAGAGGTATAACAGCCACTCTGTGAGCTCCCCTGTTACTCATGCTGATTGCATTAGGCACATGTAGCACTGAAATACAATGAGCTGAGCCCTGTCACTCAGCTAACTCACCCACAATCAGCCAAGAATCAATTCAATCCAGATTCCCAGCTGATGAAAACCAGGATCACTCCACTGACATCAAGTCTATTTGCACCAGCTGGCTTAAATGTTTCCAATTATCAGGAAATACTATCTGTTAATTTGAAGCCCTTGCCACACTGAATTATTTCCTATTGGGCTTATGTGTTCATCCTCACCCTTACCCTGTGTCCCTAACATGTGAGAGTAACTCACACTGCCTGCCTGATACATACATGAGAACAAAGTGACCTCCTAATGCTCTCACCACTGAAGAGGCCACCAAGGATTCATCATAAATCTCAGTTCAGGAACCAATGAACAGATTTCTGCTTCCCCTGATGACTCAGAGGCAGGTCAGATTTATATAGAAAACTCACATTTCAACAGCTGGAGAAAAATATTAACTAACTGTCTGCACCAGGCTTTTAATGCAAACCCTTGGGTAAATTTGGGAGTGCTGAGCCACCTGTGGTCCAGGAGCTCTGGAAAATGATCTCCAACCTTTGAAACAAGGCACAGTATACAGTCAGCTAATGCACAGCAGCAGATTCATGTTAATGCTGATAGCAGGGAAATAGCACAGATTTAGCATAACTTGTCATCAAGATGTCATCACCTTGTCAAAATCACCTGTACTAGAAACCTATGTAAGACCAGCTCTAGTTGCATATAATTATATGCAGTCTTGCTGATGGAAGTGTTTTGTTGCCTAAAATCTGGTTATACAGCACATGTACTGCTAGCATCCTGTGACGTGGAATAAACTCCCCCAGATGACTGCATCTTCATGGCATCTCAGCAAACTGCTCACTCAAAAATAGCATTTTGCTTTTTTTTCCTACTTTGATAGTACCCTTCTCTATAAGGAACCTTTCACATCTAAGTCAACACTAGCTCTACAAAGGATGCTGCTTATACATATCACTTAGGTTTCCCAACAGAAGAGTCATTCTGATTTGCCCATGAAACCTCATGCCACTTCAGAAAATATTCCCTAATTAATATCTATACATTTTCAAGGAAAGTAGAAAAAGAAAAATACATGAAAATATATTATTCTGAGAAGAAATTACATGCTGTCAGGCACAATTTCATGGAAGAATATCTAAGCTAGGATCTTCTGAGGGCTAGATCCCACTGCCACACAGAGATGGTACCACAAAGATGCCCTCCATATATGAGACTGCCACATTGAGCCTGCATGTGTGGAAATGCATTTAGGAGAGGTTTCATCTGTGCTATTCTGAATTGGCAGCTGGAGTCCAGGTAGGGTAACCCATAGCATCTCACATGATAGTAGGCTTGTTAATTCAACAGTCAAACCCATAGTAGTGTCTCAGATTCCTAAATAAGGGACTTCTTTTTTGCAGGTGTTGAAACAAGGCATCTTCTATTAATGTCAGGGAAAGCCACCAGAGAGAAGCACTCAAGAAAATCAAGGCATTTTTTCAATATTAGGTAACTAACTTTAGCATCTCTTTTTCTAATAACTGGAATCTGCTTTAAAAATGCAGGCATGTTTTATTTACAAAATCAAGCCTCAGCAAGTAAATTATTCCAAGTCTCTGCTGAGAAATGAGATCTAGACTGTAGTGACATTTTCATAGCTCCATGTGCTCTTCATATCTGGATTTAATTTGAGACAGCTAAATCAAAGATTGAAGTCTGGTTAAAATCTGAACCACTTCTTTGAAATGTTACATATTCTTCATTCATTAAATTGAGGATCTAAGGTGACTGGGCTGATTATCCTAAATACTGATCTCTGAGTTTTACCTTAAAAAACAACCTAGCTATGCAACATCTGAGCCTATTTCCACATATACAAGCAAGGATAAAGTGATACATTTCTTTATGACAACATAAACATCTTAATCTTCCATGCTTATACTGGACAAAGTCATATACATGCACTAAGTTTTAGGTCCCATTTTACACAGTAGCAAGTAAAAATACAAGTACAAGGTAGTGAAAAACCTTGGCCAGCATAGCAAGTGCCTATGCATTCATTAAAACACTTCAAAATTTCAACTCCATATTATATTTCAATAATACCAAAAAAGACTACTACATTTCACTCACTAACCTTTGTCTTGCACAAGTACTTCCAGTTCTTCTCGAATCCCATCATACCAGCTGGTGATGTCCACATGGAGAGCATAATCACAACAGGATTTGGTATCAGCTGCCTCGTGCCACTTCTCAAAGGAGGTCAGTAAACTTGACCCAGGTTCTGGAAGCACATGATCAACTGAAAAAGAAATGGAGTATCAGTTAGAGAGACAGTATGCACACTGCTCAGATTTCCCCAAAGTGAGCAGCCTCCCAACATCTCAGCTAAAACAGCAACCTTGGAGGCAGCCTGTGTGCTGACTGCAACTCTGGGGTGTCAGCCAGGTCCTGCTGCCCCAGGTGTAGCACACTTTGTGAATAGTCTGTACTAAAGATCAGTCTAGCAACCTGCTTGGTGCAGCATCAATAAACACACAAAGAGGGAGCCAAACCTCACAGTTTAGGAAACTTTGTCTTGCCCCTACCTGTATTATAAGAGACCATAGGTTCTGGATTTCATTGTATTTCTTGTCTGATGTATCCATTTTTATGTATTTCACAGTAAGCACTGTGAATAATAATGAACCATGGCCTCATAGTCACTGAACTGGCCCACTATGCCCTACCAATACATCAGTGCAGATGTTCAATGTTTTCTCAGCAGCCAAAACAGGGAATACAGCCAAAGGTTTGAACAGGGGTGACATTGTGCACAAACACTCAGTCACACCACACAGTACATTGAGTGTCCTGCCTCTTCCCTGCCTCAAGATCTTCTGCCTCTAATGGTGCCACACCATCCACTGACATGAAGACACAAATACTTATGCATAGGTACCTCTCTCTGCAGGGCTAGGTCAAAAGTTAGTATGGAAACAAATCAAGGTGGGCTTCCCAGTACCATTTGCAAGCCTAACTCAGCACAAGAATACTCAACTGAAGAACACAGACTGTAAAAAATTATTAACAAAAGGAATCAACAGTAGTGCATTTTTTGACTATGGCCAAAGAATCTTTCAGCTGATACCTGCTGCTGAACATGGGTAACAGGTAACGCCCCCCAAAAAATGCACATCCCAATTCAGTGGGAGTAAAACTCCACTGGGAAGCTCCTCTCCACAAGAAAGACAATTTATGACACCTGAGCAATTGCCTCACAACATATAACCAAAGTCAAGCCACAGCCAGAATGCAAAAGATAAATCTTGTCCCACCATCTGTAGACAGAAGAAGTGCCTTTAACAACTACAAAGACTTCTTCCCTTCACCAACAAAGATGGTCCTCTGGGACATCTCTGTTAAGGTCTTCCTCAACTCCTGCTGCCAAATCCAAGTTCATAAATAAGCATATCTTATTTCCAAAGCCTTTGAAATGGCAGTAGGTGGGAACAGCAGATCTTTGTCAGATTTTCTGTGCCATATACTTACAGCACTACCTACACTGCTTTCTAAAAATCCCAAGAATACATACATTATCCCTCAGTGCTTGTTCTGCATTACAGAGGAAAATCCAAAAGAAACTCCACACAGTGGTATTTCTTTCTGAGGGCAGGTTCATTTTCAGGCCAACCCTAGTTAACAATGATGAATGGATCTCAAACACAGTGCTCAGAAATGTGAAGATTCACTGCAGAAGATCTCAGAAAATCAGAATGAAGCCTCTGGTAGCTATCCCCATACATGCTACACAGGCTTCAGCCTGGCATGGGAAGAGACAGCTCTGCTGGTACTCACTGATCATGGTGGTGCCCCCTGCTAGAGCTGCTTTTGTGCCTTGATAGAAGTCATCAACAGGAGTCATCCCTTGGCAGGGCTTTTGTAGGTAAGTGTTGACATCTATTCCCCCAGGAATCACCATGCGCCCATTGGCCTCTATGGTCTTGACTCCTCCAGGGACAATCAGATTCTCTCCTATTTGCCTGGACAGCAAGGAAAGCCAGCATTATTTTATTTGAACAAGCACAGAGGACAAAGCTATTTGAGTCATGTAGGGGCCTGGGAGCCTGGGCCCATGCAGGAGGAGGGTCCCCAAAGGCAAGGTGAAGCTCGAGCACAGGCTCCCCTGTCCTGCCCAGCACAGCAGAACAAAGCACAGGAGAGCTGCCTCACTGAGCTGTGAGCTCTGCTTGCTTTGCATGGCTCTAGTGGCCAATAAAGGAGCTGTAATGCACCAGCATTAAAAATTGATTATCTTTTATATGATTTCTATCTTTAAACAATTCAAATTACACTTAATGCTCTCCTGGGGGCTCCAGTTTTGCATATTAAGTTCTTAAATGAAAATAGAAAAACATAGATCAAATATGGGAGAGAACTGGAATTGTAAATATAGGACAAAAGGCACATCAGAAAATTTTATAATTACTTTGTCATCATGCAATGCAAATTTATCCTTAAAAAGAAATCTAAATAACCTAAGACATAGAAATACAAATCTAAGAGACCTAAACATGTTTAATCTACTATGTCCCATATTCTTCATTCTCCTCTTGATGTTAAAAGTCAGTGAAACATTCTGCATAACTGTGTGGAAAAATTATAATTAGCTGTTGCCATCTTTCTCTCTTCAGGTGTTCAAAGCAGGATTTTTTTTATTTTTTCACTATTAAAAATATTAATCTGTCCCCCATACCAGTGTCAAACTCCAGATACTTATGATCAAAATACTTTTATTATTCATGAACTCAACTACAAATAAATTAAACTTTAATTTTTAAATCCACACTACATTTTTATCCTCTACTTTGCATGGTGCCAATCAGGGAGAGGTATGGTTATGTGTGGAAGCCGTGTCTCTGCACTGTTACACCACAATATATTTGGGCTTAGAGGTAACTGTAAGGTAGTTAAAGTTCACTTAGTTCATCTCATATTACAGACATGGAGTCCTTGTCTTAATTTTCTTTTGTCTGGATAAAATGACATTTAACCATAGCTAAATAAATGTCTCAGACATCTGAGCTACTGAATCTGTTTCCCCACATTAAAATGCAGCTTCCACCTACAGTGACTGATTAACAGCCAACTGTGATAAGATAGAACCAGAAGTGAATATAACTGTTCATTAAAACCAGTGGGAAAAATAAAAAAAAACCCAAACAGGTATAATTATTCACACTGGAATCTGGCCAAACTGACAGAGTTAATAAATAGCCCCAAGAGGTCAAGAATTAGTTTCACATGCTATGCAAAAATGTCACCTCCAGCAACTTGTGTGCCCTGGTGCCCTGGGCTCTGGCTGGAGGGAAGCACAGCCATTCCATGGGCAAACTCCTCGTGGGTATCCTGGGATGGGGTCACAGCTGCCCAGCACTGAACAAACCAGGAGTTGCTCATGAGAGCTGGCACCTCCACTGTGGCACCCAGCAGTCATCAACATGGGCAGCATGGCACAGCCTGTGTGCAGCTGCACAGTGAACAGCACCTGGCAAACAGGGAACCACCCTGGATGCAAAAACCTGCAGCTGCCCAGCACATCCCATTGCACAAACTAACCTTGCAATCTGCTTGAAAATGTGCCTCCCAAAGGCACACCATAAGGCATTGCATCCATGAGCAGATTCAATGCCTGCATAAAGTTAGGTAGCCCCACATATAGTAATGGTGTTGCACTAATTTTTGTTAGTCAAATCTATCCCCAAGATTTTAATCTGAACAACCCTCTACCTTTGCAGAGAATTTATGTGGCTAAGAAATTGAACCAGGAAATAAAATTAACCATGACCCATCTCCTTTGAATACATCCAAGGAGTAACTGCACTTAAAGGACTAACACACCTTCTGAGAATAATATTGATTAAAACCTTCACAAAAAAAGCAATTAATTTTTGTTTTCTTCCACAGTCAGTATCTACCAGTTTCCTCTACAAGAAGACATGTCCTAACAAAGTGAAAGTGTGCTAACTATATACTGAAGCTTTTTGATGACTCAATGCTCATTATTTTTAGTGTATGGTTGAGTAACTTCTTATTCAGCTGAAATGATCAATGTTGAAGTGGCATAGGACCAAACAGCCTTTGTGGATGATGCTGCATTAATACCTGTCAGAAACCTGTCTCATTTCTTGCCCTGGAATCAAGATTAAGGCTGGGAGAAGTCTGATTTTCACTGGGGCTCAAGGTTATTTTTATTCTGACTAAGTAGAACAGAGAGTAGGAGATAATGTGACAGGATTCCTGAATAGCTCACTCATTAATGCAAAGTGTATGTGAGTAAGAATGGGGTTCCATTACTTGAGGGTGAAAAAATACAACAGCACAGACACCTGTATTCTACACACTGTACAAATGACTGAGCTGGTGTCTTCATATGTCAGCAGTCAGAAAACTCAGACCCACAGAAAGCTGATGCTGTCTGCCATTTTCAGTCAAACAAGTTGGTTCAAATTCTATTGTACATGAGTTGATTAAAGCACAACAGAAACAGCAGACTTCAGCTCTTCCTAAGCTGAAAACCTCCCCTAGAACTCTGTGGTAATGCTTCTGTAATTATCAAGCCCAGACCTCTTTTAGGCATCTGAGGTTTCTCCTAACTTGACTCACCACTTACCCAGCTCTGGAGAGCATGTTCCCAGTTTCTCACCCTGCCACTTGCTCATCCCTCCAGCCCAGAGGGAGCCAACCCTTCCCCTTGGCAGGGATGGAGCAGAGAACAGCAAGCACCAGACCATGACCTGCCACTTGGCACTGGGCTCACTTCCTCATGTGACAACAGAGGCAGGAGAGATGTAGGCAAAATATATTATTTATATGCCAATTTGAATTACCAACTATTTGAAATACTATTTAGATACTGCAGAAGTGCCTCTTACTGCCATCTGAGTGTGCAGGGCTTAAGTTTCAGGTAGGAAAAATCCACATACACAGCTGCTCCTTGTACCTAGGGAGCCAGTTTGAGCATTGATTGGTAGGAAGAAATATTGATCATCCTCCAAACCATAGCTGATCTTCAAACACACTCAAGGCTACATCTGCTTTCCTCTCTGCAGAACAGTCTGCATTAAAAGCAGTAAAAGACCCAAATCTTTTTGTTAGGCTGCAAGAGAAACCCAACCCTCTCTTTTCCAATCAGCTTTCATTTCAGAGTGAGAAAAATAACCCAGATCTTTTATAGCCTGGTAAAACCAGGACACTACTGCCTATTCTGGGCTGAGTGGTTTGGTGTCTGCTCCATTCTGTACTACAATTTTGTATTATCAGCAGAATCCACAGCTGGACAATTATAGCATCAACTGAAATGTGGATGACTGAGGTTCAAGGTCCAGCTTCTAACAAGCTTGAGCCACATTTAACAATGATGTTAAATATTCAGACACAATGGGCAGTTCCACCTGAAGAAACTGAGAGATCAAATCAACCCAGAGCTTTCTTAGGTTGCAAAATTTATCATCTGAACACAGTAACAACCCAAGCCCATCTCACAGCAGGTTGCCCTCACAAATTATTTCAGAGCAGGACTTCTAGCACAGTTTACAAAGAAAAATCTTAGGTAATCTAAATCTAGGGAGCCAGGCATAACTCAGGGTGCTAAATAGAGAAGTTGCCTCCTTGGGCAAAGATAAATGCCTCTTAAAAATTAAGATCTTGCCTGTCTGTTCATTATTAATCCTAATTAGCTTGGACAGCTGAGATGCTTCCTGGAGGTACAGATCCACACATGGATTTCAGAGGGAGTCTATGTACATAACAAAGGCAGGTGAAAGCTTGGCACTGCTAACTACCACTGCATTTCTGGAATCAAAGCCAAAAATTCCCAGCAGTTGCAGGCTCTCAGCATCTCATGCATTAAGTTGTTTAAATAGTTTTGATGCTTACAAGTGTTACTAGAACATTTGTATATGAACTAAGAAAACCACAGAAAAACTCAACAAAAACACCCATCAAAGAGAGCAGTACTTGGCTAACTGTTGCTTTAAATATAGATACATGTTCAAAATGTTGTGTCCTCTCCATTTTTGCCACTTCTGCAATGCAAGTAACACTACAAATAAAAAGGCAGAGTGAAAAGTATTAAAAAGAAAATTGCATAATCCATGGATGAAAGTATTCATATTTTTAACCTGAATCATAACAACATAAGCAGTCACAGATATATAAAGAATTGGACTTTTAATCTGATGTTATATTCTTAAGGAGCTCTGAAAACAAGTAGGCAATTAATTATTTACAAAATAACCATAATTATATTTCTGTGCATCAGATTGTAGCCTCTGGAGACTCAGATTCTTAGGTCACCAGTGAAAAATGTCTAGCAATCATGAAAAAGGCTTTGATCTTTGTGTACATCAGAGTGCTCACTATATAACTTTGCAAACCTTAGAGACCCTCATCTCCACTAAGCCAAGGCAGGACCAGCAGAGCACATGGACATCTCTGTTACAGATTCCCAGGCTATCAGTAACACATATTTCAAGTTTTTCACCTAACAAATACTTTCCCAGTTCCTGTATTTTTACAGCCTGATAAATCAAGACTTTCTAATTGTGTTACAATGCATAACAACATTATAGGAAAAGAATGTGCTGTGGTTCAGCATTAACCAACAGGCAACTGAGAAGTAGCAGGTCCTTATTTGCACCATGCAACATGGGGCATATTTCAGATTTCTGAGCCCTACAATCCTTAGGAGCATGGCTATAATTGCACTGACTAGGTAAGGGGAAAAAGCTGTAGAGAGTCTTCTGCCATTCATGGACTCAAAAGATTTCCATTGTCTTTACCACTATTCTTTTCTTTAGACTGTCTACTTGCCTTAATTATTTCAGAAGAAACTGTGATTCAACTGTTCGAAAAGCATATATCTTCAATTTACAGCAAAGAAATTTTCTACTTATCCATTCTTAGTGGAGATAAAATGGCAGAATTTAAGAATTAAACAGTCCTCAACTACAGCCTCACATTTAGAGGTAACCGACATTCTGTCCACAAAAGATTTCAGGTCAGCACTATCAAGAAATCACAGTAGTCTATGCTAACATGCATGCAAAAAAAAAAACAATAATTCTTAAAACCAACTTTATTAGTCCATCTTCAAGGTATAGGTCTGCATAGAAGGAATGGTCATCATTGATAATTCTTCCACCTTTAATGAGTAGTCGGTCACTCTGGAGGAGAAAAAAAAGGAAAAATATGGGTTTGTCAAAATAAATAAACATAATAATGCATTCATAATAACAAATATACCCATATTATAAAATATTATAAAAATTATAAAACTATTATCAAAATACCAAACACTACATAAAGCTGGGTTCATGTGGGTACACAGACGGTGGACAGGATAGTTTCACTGACTGTTTATTCTTGACTTTTGGAACATGAGATCTCATAGGCATCACAGCTCATTTTGCTCAAAGCAGAAATCCCTGCACATAGAAACACCTGAAATGCCACTGCATCCTCCTTTTACCACCTCTTTGCACAAGGGCCAAAAGGGACAGAGAAGCCCCCAGAAGAAACTGCCCAGCACTGCAATGGCCAAGCTGAGCTCACTTGGCATCTCTGGAAAAGTAACAAAGCTCTGAATAGGGAGGGACCAGCTCATAAGAGGCTGCTTAGCCCTGCCAGGTAGAAATTCCTCTCCAGGGAAGCTCCTTTAACATCAGCTCAGCAGGAGCAACTCTGCACAGCACCAAGGGACACAGCCCACAGCTCGTGTCTCCTGTACTGTGGTACAGACCCACAGCTGAGCACAGAGTTTCTAGTGGGCATGCAGAATTAATTGGAATCAATTTGTGATTTCTGCAGGCCAAAGGCTGTTGATGAACTGGGGGCACTCTGTATTGACACTGCCCATGTCATATCTCACTCCATGAACGAAAACAGAAGGCAGCCTCCAAAATTTGGTTCACCTGAAATATCATATAAACAGCACAAAGAGCCACCACCTCCTGGTATTTTGTGAAGTGCCAGGAAGAAAACTCTTTTTTTTCCAAGAAGGACTGCTCAAAATATCAAGCCTGCAAGAGTTAATGTTCACAACTGTCTGCTTATATTCTTCTTTATTCAAATGGTTACATTCTGTTCTCAAAAACTACATTTTATAGAAAGCTAATTTTACCAGTGCATATTCCTGAGAACCAGTATATAAATTTTTTCATTGAAGAAGTCATTCTGGAAATGCCAGCCCCTACCACCTACCCAAAGATGGGGCAATTCTGTAACTTCAGTGCTCTTCTGCCTTTAGCTGGAGTAGTTATTCTTCCTCAAAGCAACTTGTATGGAGCTGTTCTGGATTTGTGCTGGAAACAGTGCTGATAACACAAGGATGTTTTAGCTATTGCTGTGCAGAGCTTAGAGAGTGAATGTCTTTTCTGCTCATCACCAGGAAAGAGGCTGGGTGAGCACAAGGAATTGGGAGGGGGACAGCTGGGACAGCTGACCTCAACTGACCCAAGGGATATTCCACACCATATGGCTCATGCTCAGCAATAAAACTCAGGGGGAGGTTCATGGGGGAGCACTGCCTGGGGACTGGCTGGGCATCAATAGGTGGGTGGGAACCAATAGTGCTGTGCATCACTTACCATTCTTTGGTTTTATTAATTTCTCTTTTTTTATTTTCCTACCAATTGCATTTTTATCATTACTATCATTATGATCATTCCATTTCCATTATCAAAGTATTTTCATCTCAACCCACAAGTTTTTTCACTTTTACCCTTCCAATTCTCTCCCCCATCCCACAGTGGGGTGGGGTGGGGGAGAATTGAGCAAGTGATTGTGTGAGGCCAAGTTGCCAGTTGACAAGTACATAACACTTTTGGAAAGAATTTTGACAAGTGACTGAATGCTGGAAAACTCTTAAAGCAGTAAGAATAATTTTTCCCATTCATACATAAAAATAGCCATTTATTATAAATTATTTGCTTGGCTCACCAGACAACAACTTAGAATCTCCAGTTTGTCCATGTTTTATACTACTCAGTCCAGATTCAATTCCTGCTTCAATTACAGCATGACTCAGGCATATAAACTATCAATGTCCTGTGTTCCCAATTTAGAAAACAAACAAGTTGATACATTCTTAATCTATAAAACCAGGACAACAGAACCAATAAATTTCTGAAAAACTGTTCATTAAAAAGCACTATGTTATATTACAATGTAACATTGCACATTTATTTTTTAGCTGGTACTTGAACAATTTTGCAGGTTCAAAGCCTTTATAGCGCTCTGTATCATTCTAGAAAAAGGGAAAATGGAGAAACAGACATTTTTAAGGGAGAAAGAAGAGGGGGGGAAGACATTTTAAATACAGTGCACAACAAAAGAGTTTGTACACAGCAGGTCTGAAGCTCTTTTCCATTGCTGCAGCAGCAACGTGACCCTGGGGGGGAACCAAGGCACAGAACTGTGATGAAATATGTCCCCAGGACCTGCCTCAAACATTGTTACCCCCTCATTAGAGAACAGAGATGAATGCAAGTTCTCCATCTGGAATTTGCCAGAGCAGGCTCCCTGTTTTCTCCCCAGCCTCTCTACTGTCACTTGTAATTGCAGCAGGACTTGTGAATCAGCAGCTGGAATAGTAATGAGTTATTTCATCATGTGCTGGCAGTTGCACCTCCTCACTATGATGATTTACTACACTGCCTGCTGACCTGCAGGGACCACCATCTTAGGAGCTCTTTTTATCTCATTCAATTGCCTTCCTAAACATTAATATTGCCAAATTACACGAGGCACAAGCTCACTGATACAGGCAGGCAGTGTTCCCATAGCACTGCATCTCTCACTGCTAAGGAGTCAAAAAATCTGCACCCTCATCAAGAAGTTCTCCATTTCATTTCTTTTAAAGCAGGAGAAGATGCCTAGTAAGTAGAAACAAATATAACACACAAGGAAAATAAAATAGACTAAAAGCTAAAGTGCAGCTCCAGAAAAATAACTGCAGACATAAGGATTTTATATGTTTTTATATATTTTATATGTTTTTACATATAAATACATATAGTAACAAAATTAGGTATTAGAATAAGCTAATCTAAAAAAATATAGAAATGCAGTCTTAAAAAATAACTCAATTATGGAACTAGACATTAAATTAGGCCCCAGTCTGCAAAGAATTACTGAACATTCAGCTACAAATTCTCTCACTGTTCAGAGTTTTGGAGGGTACAGAAATTCTGGTAGAAAATAAAAGCTGCACTTTCAAAATTTTAATTCTCTACACCTCAGAAGAAAATACAAACAATTCAGAATTGTTGCAACAGCAGTCCTGTACCTGAGGTTTCTCCCAGTTGGGTATAGGAAGTAATGGAAGACTAGGCTGCCAAAAAACCACATAGCCCCAGGTAGACTGCCAAGGCTTCCATTCCATTCCATGCTTTCATTCCAGCATATCAACAAATTCAGAAGAAAAAGAGTTTTGCTGGGACATCTCCCAACCAGCTTGATTTGTCAAGTGCAGGGCACATTACAGATTGCACCTTGAGACAGATGGTGTTGGTGGGCACCAGCAGCCCAGGTGAGGTTTGGGTGCCCTGTGGACACCTCAGCAGCACACTGTGCCCAAGCAAAGCAGCACTGCCTCAAACTGCCTCAAACTGCCTCAAACTGCCTCAAACTCCCTGCTCCAGACCAGGGCTGGCTTTTCCCTAGCCAAAGCACCAGTACCCAATGCCTATAGGCACAGACCACAGAGATGCACTTCCATGAATAGGCTGGAAAAATTACACAAAAATAAATTACTAGAAAGAAGGCACAGATTTAAATATTGACAGGAAATTTGTTGTATTCTTCATGAAACAGAATTTCATGCAAATGGTTGGTCCACTTGGAGAATTCATTCTCTGCTACAGCCTAAGCACAGGCTTCAGGGACAGCCACTGGAGCCTGGGTGATCCACACAGGTGCAGGTCAGTGGTGCTTGCTCCAGGGAAATCCTGGACAGAAATCTGGGCACACACAGGCTCTGTGAACTGGGTTAGTCTCCTTGGGCATGCAGAAGGCTGTGCGTGACCAGGGGCCATTTATTATTTACTTGCATGATGTCAGGCAGGCTGATTGCAATTTTCTTACCAAGTGACAAATGCCCAGGTAAACTAGGGACCAGAGTTCTCCTCTCCCTGTTTCAGGCTGGAGAAGACACACTCTACAGTGCCCTGGGAAAACAGTGAAGGAAGGGAGTGACCTGAAGTTCCTGAACTGATCCCAGCAGTGCTGGCCTGTATTTCTCCTCCCCAGGTTTAATCTCCATGAGGAATAACACCCAGCTCCCAGAGGTACCCTCAGCCAGTCACTGACCCTCAGGTGCTCTCACAATGCAAACAGCAGCAGGCTCATCACTCAGCTCAGGAGGTGACAACACCATCCGCCTTTCTAGAGTGGCTGCCACTTCTCTATTCAGCTGGCAGGTGTCTCAGGCACTGGTGCCCTGCCTGCTGAGCTCCAAGGGCTCCACAGCAAGCCTTCAGTGGCACAAGAAGCTGCCAGCACACTTCTTCTCAGTGCAAGCCAAAAGAAGCTGGTGGGACACTCTCCTACCTCCAGGCTGCCAAGGACAGACAGCAGGAACATGGCAAAACAGAGAGGGAGCATTACACTGAACAGCTCATGAGACACCAAGGTGCAAGGGATAAAAACCCTGCTCCCACTGACACAGGAGATGCAGACAGCACACTGTAAATCCATGCTCCACAGTCACTGCAGGGTGTGGGAGCCAAGGTGTTTCTTCTCCACCCATTACTACTGCAATGATGCAACTGCATTGCTGCAATGCTGCCTGCCTGTGAGTTCTGTGCCTGGCCATGACACAGCACCAGCTCAGCCACGATGCATATCTGCTGTCTGCCCTGCAGCTCCATTTTACAGTGCTCTGGCACCTCCCAGATCAGCCCACTGCTGAGTATGATCCAGCCATTCCTGCCACTCCCAGCCCTTCACCTTCAAACCTGCACACTGCTTCTCTGGGGATCTTTTCCTAATCACAGTCTAGCTTCTCCTGCTTAGCCTGGCAGCAAAGCTGCAGAGCTTAGTCTGTGACATGACAGCAGTTTTCATGGCAGCAGAAGGAGATGCCACAAAGTCAGCTGGTTTGCTGCAGGAGGAGGGGCTGCTGCTCAGACTGGAGGCGGTGGCTGGCGCTCCCTCACAACTATTGTTCCCACCACAGCAAGAGCAACACAAAACATCTGTAAGCTGGTGACTGGCACACTTTGCACAAACTGCCTGTTTTGCTGGGGTTTGAATCAGCTTGGCTCAGCTCTTGTGAAGCGTGTCCGTGTTTTCATGCACCCCAATGGCAAAAGGCCAGCAGAGAGAAGCAGCATCTGACCAACCTTCAGGACACGAGCCTGAGCCCTGCCATGGTCCCCAGTCCTGCACAGGAATGCAAATACAAATTAAATCAGATTCCTTTGGGCGGAAAATCGCTTTGCTCTGGATTATTCGAAATTACAAACCAAATGTTAGAGCAAGAACAGTTGCGAAGAAATTTAAAATTAGCCTTTTCCCATTCACCCACTTCTCTCAGAGCTAGAGATATCTAAAAATACACAACAAAATTCAAATAGCTTTTAGACATGCAGTTCTCAAATCTGCTTCTTGGGACTACTAAAATACAGTAACAGAAAAAAAATAAAACTGCCATAAGATTTACTAAACATTGTTTCAAATTGGTGCAGTGTGTCAAAATACAATGCAGCACAAGTTATAGAAACCACACACTTCTCTACAGCATTGATACCTATGCACTGCACATGCAGGAACCTTTCAGAGAAAACCACACTTCTATGATACAAGATGGAGTTAAAAAAAAAAAAAAAAAAGCCATTATGTATTCTAGCCATACAAAGATTCCAAGAGATTCCAAGAGTAGTGTTTTCATCAAATTGCAGGATCTATCCAGACTGCAATTCCAGTACATGCTATTACATTTTTGCTTTCCTTCCACAAAGGGCACATCTTCCTATTACACCTCCATCCCTAAATTAAGTAAACCATATATCTTAAACTATTTACAGTTTGCTTTACCATTTATATACAATTAACTTCAGATAACATATCCAGCATACAGGTCCAAATGCTGTGCTACTTAATTCCTGGTTTGGACCTTTACAATTGCTGCATTGCAGCTTTTACCAACCAAAAAAGTCTTTGCAACACTCAAAGCCACATTTTCCATGCCTAGAGGATGAGGAAATCCTCAGCAGGGATCTCACCCTCTGTGTAATTGTAAGGACTTACTAGAATATAACATTGTCCTTACATCTCCAGAAGAACAATGGCTGTTTTCTCTAAAATCCAGATTACTCAAGAGCCCTGAAGATGACTAAGGACTTTATGCTAAATAACCACTTGAAAACAGTTTAAATTCTAAATCCACCTGCACTTCAGTTCTCTGTCTATAAAGGGTTTAAAAGACATCAGATCTAATGCAATAGACATAAAAAGGAATTAAGCTATGTTATCATATCTTGCAGCCAAGACATTCCTTTTTTAGCATTTGAGAGGCAGAATTCTTTGTTACTAAGGTTTTAAAGAGTCTGCTGAGAGTTACAAAAGACACTGAATTCAGTTTAGAGGGAAGGTATAAGAAGCACAGGCTGATATTTGTGTTTTGACTATCCAAATCTCCACAAGAAGACCATTTGCAAGGAAACCCTTTCCCAAAGGCTGAAGACCCACTGGCAAACAGTGGAAGGAGCTCCTCTGTGCTTCCATGCATTCCTTCTCACAGAGTTATTTCCCACAATATAGAGAAGATTTACTTTTTTTGTGTGTGTGAATATATTTGGCTGTCTTTTGTCAGAGCTAGTCAGATTCAGACCCAGCTGTGGTACAGTACAGTTAAATTACCTCACTTTTAGCAAAGTACTTACAAATAAGGAACATTTCTAAACTTAATGGCAAAAGAAGAAAGATATCCTTCCCAAGAGGAATGTTTGCTTAAAATCCTTTCATAAGGATCAAAGAGCTGTAAATGGGATTTCATGAAGTACTGTCTGCTTATAGAAGACCTGCTTTTAATCAGCAGTATCCCTCCTTTTGAATTTCACATCTAGATTACCCTCCATAGGAAGTGGCTTTTAGCTGGGGTGAACCCTGAATCAACTCTGAGAATTCCTTGTAAAACACTCCATCCTTGAGGCATCATTTCCAATAGGCCACTAATGGAGAATCCTGCTTTTAATGTTATTTTTTTTTAACAGATGCACTCTACTATGTGGCAATTAATTTAGGAAGGATTGTAGTAATATTGTATCTTGGTCTGCAGCCAATGTATTCATTCATCTTTATTCAATTAAAAGATCTGATGTTCCTTTGTTTCCCCTTTTGAGACCTGGCTTCCTATTCAGCTGGCAGGTTCACTGTTTCATCACCCACTCTAAAGGGGCTACTCCTACAGCTACCAACACCATGGGGATTTCTTCACTGGAAATGCCATCTTTGCTTTGCTTTTAGAAGGGAAGCACAACAAACACCTTATTGGTGACAATATTCATTGGCATCAGAAGGGGCTTCATTTAAGTAGGGGCTGGAGGGGTAAAACCATTGCATAGTATACCCACCCCTTGGGTTACACACAGGTTATGTCAATTAAAGGGGATCTCAAAAACAGAAGAGTAGAAAATGCCTTTAAGATAATGTTAAAAATTATAATTTATGATCAACTAAATGCAGTGGATATCATGTGTATTGTGTGCTGTCATGTTGCATCACATATCTACATTTTCTGCCAGTGAGAGTAAGTTGTGATGCTTGTTGCCTCACCTCACATGGAATCAGTCCTGGTTCTCCCTCCATAGCCTCCTCACTCTGAGCACTGCCTACTCCTCCAGCCTGCCACCTGCACCTACCTGGGTGTAGACTTCACTGAAGTCAGCAGGAACATTTATAATTCATAATCAATAGCTCACACCTTAAAACTCATTAGGACATGCACTACAGATGAAAAACTTTTGTCTTGTGACAGGCAAACAAAATCCCAAAATATCTCTGCTTCAGGGGACAAGGCAACTATCTGTACATGCAAGATTAGAAACCTGCAAATTATTCTGCTGGTCATCTCTTTTCCTTCTTTCTCATACATACAAAAGCATTTCTCTCTCTCATACATACAAAACTCAGGTATATCTCAACTAACTCCCAAGTACTTCACAAGCCAGTGGCCACTGCTGGCTCCTTCAAATGAAAATGGAACTTTCATGCTTTTGCCACTTAATTAGTTCTTGATTCTGAAAGAAATGGCAGCAAAGCAGAAAACAGATCTTGATCTCTCATCAGGAAAGTGGTTCATTGGCAGTGGTTGCTCTCAGCACCTGTAAGAAGATTCAGACAAACACCTCACTGCATCATGTCTTCCCAGACAGCCACTGTCCCCTTTCCAAACCTGCCCAGCTTCCAGCAAAGCATGGCTCAGTCCTCTGTGGTGGCACCAGCTATGATGCTGAAAACACTGATGCCCTGCTGAGGGCACTGGCTGATGAACTTGCTGTGGCAGTTAAAGGAATCACTGCCCCAAACCCTTCCTTCTGTCCCTCTGCCAAATGTTTCAGTCTCCATAGAAATGTCCCCAGAAGGACCTACTGTGAATGTAATTTAAGCCACCATTGGAACTGGCATATGAAAAAGTGGCCACTTTTTCTCCTATAGAAAAAATAAAGGAAAAGGTGTGTCACAGAATCATAGCTGGAAGTCAAAAAACTTAAACTAAAGCAGCTAAAGCATCTCCAGAGCTGCCAGGCTGAAGTCCAGTCCACTATACAATGTGAATTCACTTATGTTCACTGACAGATGAGTAAACTGAGAGGGGACAAGTCTGTTAAACAGACACACGTGGGAACATGTGATTTTGAGAATTAAGCAAATGTTCAAGTATAAGAAGGTATCCAGAAGTCCCAGGCCTTGGTGTTTTAAGACAGGACAAAGAGTGCTGTCTAAATCAGCCAAAATCCTGCACCAAGAGCAGAATAGTAACACGAGGCAGTGTTCCTGTGCCCAGAACTCAGTAGGCTTTTCAAACACTTCTGGCAAGTGACAGAGCAATCTGAGTGTAGCTTCATACACTGTTTTAAACAAAGGTGGGTGGTAAAAAAGCATAGTTGGGGGAGATACAGAATAGATCCAAACCTAGATAAGGACTTGGGTCCACCATTCCAGGTACTCACCATGTCCTGCATCTGTAGGATATGTCCCCCCTGGCTTCCAAAATGAATTGATGTTGTTTCACACCAGAACACCACACACTACCCAGCACTTTGTTCAGACCAAAGAGAAAGTTTCCATCCTGAACCAGTGTCTCACACAGTAGATATTCAGATGAATGTATTTTTTCTCTCTCAAAGTATTCTGCCACCTTCAACTGAAGACTACTTGCTTCTCATCTCTCTTCATACCAATTCTAAAGGTAACAAGTAAAATTATTCCCTGTGCCCACTCCTCTGAATTTCTTCAGTTGTTGTTATTCGCGATACGGCCGCGGAGAATAATGACAATGACTCCTCCAGCTAGTAGCAAAGAGAAGCAACTTTATTGTGAAGGCGAACCACTTTTATAGTGTGGATCGCTGAAGAAGAGAGGAACGGCCGTCCATTGAATAGTAGAAGAAAACAGAACGTTCTCATGGATCGTGAGAACTGTTTTTCCTTACTTTCTGAAAAACAGCAGGTGCTTAATCTTATTGTGAATTCCTTCCTGTTTTTCCCGAGGTTTATCACCTTGGGAAGATCCAGGGAGGAACAGGCAAACTGCAGCAGACCCGAGAGAAATTTTCCTTAGCATGAGAAAGGAGAAAAAGGCCTCAGGCCCTTGCAATTTTCAGCCTGTGGCTTCAATGAAGCCCACATTCAGTCTCTCAGTTTTCCTGCATCTGCCTTTTTTTCTCATATTGCGTCAGATCTTCTCTTTTCTTGTTATGCTTAGTAGTGAGATTTTTCATCTGTAACATCACATTTTTGTGCTCTCTGTCCCCCTGTGCCTTACAGTCTGTCAGCTCAGGACCAGCAGTGCCTTTCCCCACTTATATGCCAACCCTTGGACCATACCCAGAAAGATTATTCCCTTTTTCTTTTCCAAGGGATTCAGGCACAGTTTTCCTCTCCCAAATGCCTCCTTGCATTTGCTTTGGTGACTAGCTATTCTGCCTTTGCTCAGTAGAATTGTGTTCACACCTCCTCTTCACTGAGCTCACACAGATTATGTTTTAATGGGTGCAGTTGCTGCTGGAACAAACACGTCCTGTCACAGGCATTTAACATGCCACATGCCTTTTTTAAACGTGCTACAATCCTGAGTTCATCTAAGCTCAGACCTTCCTTGAAAATTGCCAACCACAACCAAAACACAGAAGCCAAAATAATTTGTAACAGGTATTCCCGTGTCACCACCTCCATTGATTCCCTGTAATATGCTGCACAAGAGGAGTATTATAGTGATGTTAAAAGCAATGGACTGGGGGTATATCCTGGAAAATCTGGTCTGCATGAGAACATCCTGCACAACTGAAGCACAAAACATTGTTACCTCATGCAGAAAAACACCTCGGCAATGGATGTGCTGGCTGTCCATATGACAAAGGCTGAGAAAAGTGCCCCTGCACTCTTGGCCACCCTTAAATTATGCACATCCTGCTCCATCCCCAGCTAACAGATGGATGTATAGGGTTTTGAGATGCAGTGGTTTGAGACCCACCTGCCAAGGACTTCAACACAGTGCAGAAGACATGACTGAAGTGTTTATACTTACTGGTTCAATGCATTTCTATTATACATCCCCACCCTGGTCTGGTGCTTCAAATACAGAGGTCATTCCCCTCCCATAGTAGCTACACAAAAGGGGCCAGTTTCTCCAGTCTGACTCACAAATGAATGGCACCTCACACTGCCACAGTGCTGGTGCTCTACTAACAGCATGCCTGGATGTACCATGGGATGCATAACAGAAACCAGGACAGCCACAAATGAAATAAAATGCAAGAAGCATGAATTTTCACAAGCTGAAATGGAAAGGGGAAAAAAGGCAGATGACATTTTAAAAAAACTTACAGATCAGTAAATGAGAGCAGGGAGATGCTCAATGCCAAAGAGGGCTGTGTGCACGTGTCTTTACCATGAGTGGTGGGAGAGGGGAAAGCTCTACGCTAGGGGCTAATCTTATGTTTATTAATTCCTTTCTATTTGTAAGAAAGCTATCACCCTGAGAAAAATCCTGGCCAGAGCTGAGAAAGTGTCACAGCCCCAGAAAAAAGCTCAGAACCTGAGAGAAAGGCCTGGCAGAAATTTGCCTAGGCCTTCAGCAGTGTCCACAATAAAACTCAGCTTTTAGGAGCTTGTTCCCCTCCTGATCAAATATTTCGGCTGAAGGATTCTTTTATTGTACATGCAGAACACCTCGAGGAGCTGTCAAGCTTTGTGCCGCTGTCTCCACCGATGCTGTAAGCAGCGGGTTTGCTCAGGAAGGTGCCACACCCACCCGCCCGCAGCTTCAGCTACCGAAACTTGCTCCGCTTCACACCGTGCCAGCTTTCCAGGGAAAGCTCCGCCAACCCAAGCAACCTCACAGCTCACCCCGCTCATCCCTGCCCCAGGTGCCACAGCATCATGCACTGATCCAGACCCCCACGAGGAAAGCAACAACCTGATGACCGGTGCTGGGGAAAACCTCGCTCCGGTGCGATTTCCCTCGCCACACCCCTATCGGCCAGCTCTGCCTGTTCTTTATCCCCCGATATCCCCCGATCGTGTGTATTAAGGGAACGCATATACTGTATCAAAGGACCCAGGTCTTTTCTTTCTGGCGTGGAAAGCACACCCTATTGTAGCTTTGCTCGCGTACAAAAGCATCTAGCGGGAGACAGGCACCGATAGGAAGAGGATGGTTATAATTAACTCTTTGACTTCTGAGTCTCACCACGCCTGATGCATTAATAGCGCGCAGAGGTGTTGGTGCTGGCATCATGGCGCTCTTTGATTTTCCACGCTTCCCCCCACGCCCACCTCCCATTTCTCCGCACCCTGTGGTCCCCACAGCCCCACCGCCGCTGCCCCGCCGGGGCTGCGCTGCCCCTGCCCGCTGCGGGGGGCGGTGGCAGGGGCACGCCGTGCTGCGGTGGTCCCCTCCCTCTTTTGTTCTGCCGAGCCCGGCGGCCGAGCCTCCCCTCGCCACCCCGGGCTGGAGCGAGCACGCAGCGCTGTGCCCCGGCGGGGCGGCGGGCGAGCGAGGGGAGGCAGAATACAGCAAGAAATAAAATAAAAACATAATGATGAAATTTTAAAATGCACTAAAATCAAATCAGTCCTCGCCCAGAGCCCCGGCGGGAGGAAGACGGGGGCCGCACCCCGCCGCTCCGGAGAGCCCCGGCCCCGCAGCCGGGGGCTGCCCGCGGCCCCGGGCACTGCGCGCCCTTCCCCGCCTTCCCCGCGAACAAAGGAGCGCGGGCAGCGCCCGGGGCCGCTCACCGTTATGTGCGGGATGCTCTTCTTGCCCTGGTAAGACATGTCGGCTCTCCCGGTAAACCCGGCACCTTTTTTTTCCGGCTGCAATCAAACAGGGCTCGGCTCCCGGGGGGGTCGGCGAGCGCTGCCTCTGCCGGCGGCAGCAGCGCCCTCCCCGCTGCAGGTCGGAGGAGGATTCGCTCAGCGCAACCCAGGAAGCGTTTCCTTCCCTCCTGTCCCCCACCCCTTCGCCTGGCCCCCCTTCACAGCCCATCAATCCAGCCAAAGCCTTCCTCCCTCCCTCCCGCACCGGCGCGGGCAAACGCCGCCCCGCCAGTTCCGCCGCCGCCCCGCTCGCACGCTGAGGTCACCGGCAGCATCCCACGCGTGGGGTGCCGCAGGGTGGGCACGGATATATAACCCCCGGCGGAGGGTCCTGCTGTGCTGCACATGCCAATGGCACTGCCTGCCCCGTCCCCACGGCATTAAGCTTGATGGCAGTGCTCCGCGGTGTCCCCATGGCGCTGTCCCCGTAGCACTGACCTGCGCTGTCCTCGCAGCTGATCCCCATGACATTGCCTTGCATTGCCACTGATGGACCTGCCTGCTCTGTCCCTGACAGCCCTGACCCAGGTGGCACTGCGTCCTCTGTCCTTACCAACATCGCTGACCCCAGCAACACTGTCCTGTTCTGCCCTCCTTGTCACTGCCCCACTGTCACACACCTGCTATCCTGTGCCCGCAGAGGTCATGGGGGATAACACAACCAGGACAGGCCAGGTAGATGCTATATCAGCAGCTGCTGAAGAGGTGAAGTGGCTAGTTGAAACCCTCCTGTCTTTTTCCTTTCTCACAGAATGTCTCCCTCCATCCATGGTGCTGGAGTGTAAAACGCAATGCAAAGCTGTGCCCAAGGACACACACTCTGGGGCTCTTAGCACACCCACCCCTGTGATACAAGACATTAAGCACCCAGGCCACACCCCTGACACATCTTTCCAGAAATCTTTGTTTGAAACTTGCAAAAAACTCTGGATGCCATAGCACAGGGGTCACACATATCTGCTGCTTGCAATGCACCTTCCTAAGCCAGTGACCAAATCTTGCCTGCTTTACCCCTAACCTCATCCTCACCTCACTTTGGGCGACTTTGCAAGCATGCTGGGATCCAGAGAGGTAGTGTGCAGTGTGTGCTCACTACCCTGAGTCCCAGGCTGAACTAGAAAGCAGAGAAAATGGGGAGGCAGCAGGATCGATGTGCTAGAAGATCGGGTGTGCTGTGCCCTCCTACTGCCCCAGGGTCCTGATGGAAAATACTCAGGAGTTCAGGTGAGCTAGAAAAGAGAAGACTGCACTGCAGCTGGCAACCTCTGAAGGCAGCCCTGGGGTCGCTGAAGGAAGCAGCAGCATCCCAGGCACAGTGTCCCACCAAGCCCTGTGTCCCACCACAGCCGACACCCACAGAGCTGCACCGGAGGCCAAGTGGCACCTGCACACAACCCCCAGGCCAGAGCAAACCAGCACCCCCTTCATGCTCAAATTGAGGAGGGGTGAAGAGAGTGGAAACTCTCCGTTCAGCCTGTGGAAAGAGCGGAGTGCAGACAAGCCAGAGGGGCTCCAGGCTGGGTACTAAGGAACAGGGTGTATCCATGCAGAAGCATCACTGCAAGGCCGCATTTCTTTCTAAGGGGAAATCAATGACAGCCCAGGATCCCATGAGAGCCAGCCCCCCGGGTCTGCCTCCAGCCTGCAGGCCGCCGACAGGGCTAAGATGGAGATGCACAGCCGCCAGCGGCCGGCCAGCCCAGCGGCTCGCTTCTTCCTTGAGCCTGCGATGTGAGTCCAGGCTGCAGAGCCAGCGGAGGGCAGCCCGGGGCAGAGGATTCGGCCGATCCTCCCGCCTTCCGCGCTCCCTGCCGGGGAGACAATGCAGGCGCAGAGGGAGCCGGGGTGCAGGGGCAGAGCCAGGGCAGGTCCTGGGGCTGTGCCTGGGACAGGCTCCGCAGAGTTTCCCCGGCGAGCTCGGGGCTGCAGCGGGCCCGGCTTTGTTCCGGGGGCGGCCGGGCGGCGCTGGGGCACCCGAGCTGCCCTCCAGCCCCCCGGCACGTGCAGGAAAGGAAACGGAGAAAACTCATCGCCCTCATTACAAAGGAAAACGATTTCTGGGATCGCCCCCTCCAGCCCCCGCTAAGTTCTGCCAAGTGAGGTTGTTTAGGGGCCGGCCGGGCTCTTCCCAGAACATCTGCGTGCCCGGGAGGAGGGGACCGCGCCTCCCCGACCTGCCGTGCCGGAACTGCCCCGCGAAAGCGGCCCCAGGCGCGGCGAGCTGGGCTCTGCGACACGGCACGGCACGGCACGGCAATATCGGCACGGCACGGCAATATCGGCACGGCACGGCACGGCACGGCAATATCGGCACGGCACGGTATAGCAATCTCGGCAAGGATCGGCTCGGCACAGCAAGCTCGGCTCGGCTCGCCCAGCGAACGGGGGCGGCGGCTCCCTCCCGCCCTGCCCGGGCCCTGCTCACCTGTCCATTGTCCTGACCCTGCAGCAGCTCCTTCCCCATGGGGTATTTGATCTCCACGCCCGGGGTCTTGTCCTCCCGGTCTCCCGGGGAGCTGATGACGGAGCCGGAGATCTCGCTGATGTCGCTGGCGGTCTCGCTGTAGTTGTCCCCTCCGTCCAGCATGTCGTGCCGGCTGCCGCTCCGCGGGGTCCGGGACCCCTTCTTCCCCACGCTGTAGGCGTCGAAGTCGATGGTTTTGTTCTCGTAGGCCCCCTCCACGGAGGCGAACATTCCCCCGTATTTCTGTCGCGGTGTCTGGGCTGTCGTGCCTGGCCTAGCTAGATACACAGGCAGGTCATCTTCTTTATTCCAGTTCCTCTTTCTCTCGGCCATTCTCGCTGTCCGGATCTCTCCTCTCTCTATCTCTCTTCCTGCCTCCCACTTCTCTACACCTTCCACTACCGGGATAGGCTGTTAGTGACCATAAAAATGAATGGATGGATGCAGCAGTGGCGGAGCTGGGTTGGCTGGTGGGATCTTTCCCTTAGGGAACGTTAACCTCCCTCCCCCACCCACCCCCCCGAAAAAAAAAAAAAAAAAAAAAAAAAAAAAGAAAAAGAAAAAAAAAAGGATAAAAAATTAAAATGAAAAAGAAAGAAATAAATAGAGAGAAATAAATCCGAGCAGGATTTAAAAATAGCCGTGTTAGTAAAGAGCACGTGAAAATAAAGTACAAAGAGCGGAGCGGAGAGGGTGGCAGAGGCAGGTGATTGGAAAGCCCCTGACGAATGGGAAGAGCAGCAGCGATTCCCCGAGCAGGGACCGCAGTGCACAGCTCCCCCGGTACAGAATGATGGGGGGCGGGAGGCAGGGGAGGAGGCAGGGAGGGAGCCCTGCACGCACACGCGGCCGCTGCCAACGGGGTCCTGCCGCGGGCGGGCGGGCGCCGCTCACCGCTGCTGCGTGGCTTCGGGGCTGGAATAAAGGGAGGCGAAAAGAGAAAGAGAAAAAAGAGAGAAAAGCTCCGAACCTCCCCAGCCCCCCCGGGCGAGCCCGAGGGAGTTTCTCCCACTTTGCTCACTCGCATTGCCCCCTCCCCCCTCCGCGGGAGAGGCTGCGGCGGTGCCCGGGCGGGGCGGGGGGCGCGGCCGCGGCAGCCCCCGGTACGGGCGGGGGACGGGCCAGCATCGCTCGGGGTCGAGCGGCGGGGACAAGAGCGAGGGACAGCCGGAGTGCGGGAGGAAGCAGAAGCAGCCGCAGTCTCCGGGCAGGGGGCTGGCGCGGCCCCTGCCGCAGCAGCTGGTGCCCGCGGGGGCGGTGGCGGCTCTGCTCTGCTCCGCCCAGCCGCCCCTCCGCCGCTCCCCGCTGCGGCGGCACGACCAGGGCGGCCGAGCCCTCGGCACGCCGCGGGGCAGGGGGCTGCGGGCGGGGGGCGACAGGCGGGGGCGACAACCAGGGGCGACAGGCAGCGGGCGCCGGCCCTGACACGGAAGTGATCGCGCCTGAGCCGCCGGTCCTGACACCGGGCACGGGGCGCCGGCTCCGCGGGCCCGGGTGTGCATGAGACCCCGGCCCCTGAGCCCGCCGAGCCGGGCATGGCCCCGCGGGCCCGGGTGTGCATGAGGCCCCGGCCCCTGAGCCCGCCGAGCCGGGCATGGCCCCGCGGGCCCGGGGGTGCATGAGGCCCCGGCCCCTGAGCCCGCCGAGCCGGGCATGGCCCCGCGGGCCCGGGGGTGCATGAGGCCCCGGCCCCTGAGCCCGCCGAGCCGGGCATGGCCCCGCGGGCCTGGGGGTGCATGAGGCCCCGGCCCCTGAGCCCGCCGAGCCGGGCATGGCCCCGCGGATCCCCCGGAGCGGCTCGGGCCCGGAGCTGTCCCTTCAGCACCCGGGAGGCTCCCGGGCCGGCAGGGAGCTTGCAGGGCTTCGTTTCACTGTGAGGGATCTAAGTTCCCAAAAGCAAGGGCAGGAGGAGCAGAGTGTGCTCCGCTCAGCTCTCTGCGCAGCCCGCTTCAGAAAGTCCATCTTTACAGCCCTGCCTTACAATCATTCCGAGATTTGGTGCCTGAGATCATTCACAATTCCCAAGTCCTTGGACACTCCTCTCCTGCACATGCAGCCAATCTCCAGCGCTTGTCACAGGCTTTGACTACGCCAGTAGTTACATAAGGGACATTTTCTGTTGCTCTGAGATCATATATTGTAACAAACTGGTCTGGGATTGACTAAGCAAATCTGAAGCAGTGGATGAATCCCAAGGCCTGTTTACTGTTCATGTACAATGTGCTGTTTGAATACAAGCCCAGCCACACCGCACCACTGCCTTTGGTCCACAGGCATAGCTGGTGGTTCCAGCACAAGAAAAATTGCAAGTTGCTAATTGCAAATCAGGCAAAGTGGGAGGCCAAAGAGAGAGGTCCCTAGGATTACATTAAAAATGAGCCCAGGTAACCATCTTTCTCATTAAGAGCTACCCAACCAAACCATGTGAATGAGCAGTGATGTGACATACCTGAGCAATGCCAAAACACATCCAAGGAAAACATGTTTCTTTTCTGCATTTATAATCCAGTGAGACTTGCTGTCTTAAATCCTGTGTGTGCTGTTCATATGAGGGGAGTTAGTAAGATAATCAAAATTTCATTATTATTGCTTATTAGCACACTGATTTTAGTCAACTGATATTTCTGAGCACATATAGCCCAAGATTCCACAGCTCACTTAATAAACTATATTTCCACATTAACATGTTCATATCATATGGAGGTTTCACTGTTGCATGTGAAAAAAAAAAAAAGTATAACTTGTAGGAAATTGCTTTGTTGCCTCTTTAAAATCTTGTATGGGCAAATATTGATTTTTTTCCCCTGATGGTAACATTGAGATTTATTGATCATGTTGGGGAAAAAAAAGTCAATTTTTTCCTCCACAGGACACCAAACCCTGTCAGTTAGTGAAATATGCAGGTGGTACACAGAGTGTGATGTGTGACCTGCCTGTCTTTGCAAGTATTGGAAAAATATTCATTTATGAGTTATTTCTTTGCAATCAAGAGATTAATTTGAATTTCCAGAATAAAAACTTGTGAAGGTCCCATAGTAGGTCCAGTATGTTGCATAGTGAATATATCTGCTAAATGAAGAGCATCTTTTATATATCATCCATAAAACTAAGAAAGATGAACTCTGTTTACACTTGAGATCTAGTTAGATAACACTATTCAGGTTTCCAGAGCATTCAAAGTTTTTAAAATAATAATAATAATAAAAAAGAATAATGCTATTTTTTAAGTATTAAGCCAGGAGATTCATATTAATTTTGATACATAAGGAGATTGCAAGACTCAGAGAACATTAGATCAATGCTTTAGAAAACAGCATTAAATTTTCTAGTTAAAAATAAGCATAAAATAATTTCAGTCTGTCTTTGCTTTTAAATGTTTTAGTGTTTTGTGTTTGTTTGGGTTTTTTTCATACTACAGCCCTTAGTTAACTAAAAGCTATTCTCAGTCACCAGATACATACTGTTCCTTTGTTCAGTAAGAGATCAAACTGCAGTTTTAGGTGCTACAGAAGCAGACCCAATTGCATCCTGATACCTTGGCATCCTGTGAGTTTGTCTAAAAGCAAACTTTGGAGAAATATTGCTTGGGTATATTCTCTTACCAACAGTGCATCTCATTCTTGCATCTCATCTCAATGTTTTGACATTTCTTGATGAAAAGAGGACTGAACTTGATTGAAAGTGCACCCTCTTCCTGTAGGACCTTTATTCCAAATAGATTAGATGAGTGATAGCAGCAAACCTAGGGATGTACTCGCTACACACAACAAAACCATCATCTTGCTGGACAAAACCCCAACAAGAAGGGTGTCACATACCTTGGATTCAGTTGTAGCTGAGCTCTTCTTCCAACAGCATGAACATGAAGAGCTAGAACAGGATTTCCCTGGTGCAGGTCCTTAGAGAATGTGCAATGTACATTTTGCACCTATTTTTTGCTGTTGTGCATTTTACAACAGAATCATCAGACCGAAAAAGGCACGAAGGGTCCAAAGGGAAGGCATGTGAGAGACATGAGTTCTTCCAGAGGAGTAGCTGGAGTTGCCAAGTCACTGAGTCAGCTCCCTGTCTGCTCTGGGGGACTGCTGTGTATCAGTCAGCAGTGCCCTCTCCCCACAAAACCCCATCACATCCATGGGTGATTTGAACTGTCTCCTGACTTACAGGAACTGTGAATTCAAATCACAGCTACAAGCTGGGGGGGGCTCAGGTTACCCACTTCATGAGCAGTGATACAGCCCTAGTATTCTGCCAACTCATAATAATTCCACTAACTCAGCAGAAGCTCAATGGCAGCTCCTCCACCAAGAGGAGCAAGAGCTCGGGTGTAACAATTTCCTCACCCTGTTAAAAGATCAGGTGGCCCCTTCCTCAAAACTGAGACTTCCTGGGTTGCTATCCATGGATACAATTGTATAGATAACTATTTCAGAAGCTTTGCCACCATTTAAAAGTTAAAATAATAAAATTATAATGTTTTTAATTTAAAATATGCATACATTTAATATACAAAATTATACAAATTATACATTTTGCTAACATAGAAAAATACATCTTGTTAACAAGATAAAATGTCAACATATCTTACATAATTTGTGAGAGTTACAAATCTGTGATCATCAAGTAGACTTTGTGACTTCATTACAATTCTGTATCCTCCTAGTTACACTGAATATTAATACATATGTACAGTTGATATCAATGGCAAATGTCTTAGAGTGAAAATCTTTGCTGAAGAGTTATCCAGACAGTTTTAATGAAACAGTTAAAATACAAGTGGCCTCTTTTATACATTGAAGCTTCTCACATAGCCGAAACTAACGTGACACCAGTGACAGGGTGGTCATGGGTCAGAGTTTAAACTTCTTGCATTTATTTACAAACACCCCTCCCTCCCCAGTCTAACTGCTACACCTGCTTAATAAGTAACACACCATAAATCCCAGCTTTTTTGTGCATTCTTTGGTACCTCTTCAAATGGATCCAAATTTCTGGCCCTAACAACTGCTCTTCATGACTTCTGGTTACCATTCCTCTGTTGGCTGTGCAAAAAGTGTTAAATAATTGTACAGCACTAGAGCTCAAAAGGCAAGATCTCCATACATTATTCATCCCAGATTACTCATAAATACCTCAGGAGGTGGGGAAATATTTTTGTTTCAGTCAAGAAATGTGTGCAGTAAGTCTTCACTCCTTATTTAATTTACATGGTTTTCTTTTCCAAGTTTCAAACAAAAGGCAGAAGCATAATTTATAATTAAGCTATAAAATCTGTTCCATGCTGGGCCTTGTCTTACATACTGCGAGCCACGTAATGATTTTCTCTTAACTATTTACACATTCTTTAAAATTTGCTTGTCATCACAGGGAGCAAAACAGAAGACCACCACCAGTCTGATTTTCAGGCCTTCCTTCTTTTTTTTTTTTTTTTTTTTTTTTTTAAATTTAGCTCTGTACCAACAAATCATTCTTAATTGCTAGAAGATAAAATTCACTCATGAGTTAAAGGGTTATTCAGCTTTTCCTAAGAGCTGCTTAGGATACATGAATTGCCTCATGCAGGTTTTTTTGGCACTGGAGTGGTTTTCATCTGTTAGTTACATTTTCCCTCTTTTTGAAAAGACCACAGTTCAGAGAGTAGAGAAATGTAGTCGTTTGGCATCGGTTAGTGCACATTGCACAGTAACCTCTCACGTTGGAATTTACATTTGCATATTCATATTCCCAAAGCAAGAGTCTACGTTACACAGAGAAACAAAAGTGAGCAGAGATTTACACCACAGATCCCAGCAACTCCAAATCAAGGCAAGTCTCCAAAACTACTAATCTGTCTTTTTGTCTCATACAACACCAAAGAGAACATGATGCCCACATATCTACCACATGTGAGAATTTCTTAAGCCAAGTAGAAGCAAGCATGAAATCCTGGTCCCAAGAAAGCCTGTGGAAATTTGCCAGTCATTTCAATGATACAAGCTTTTAATCCAGTATATTTAAACTTCCTCCTTTTTTCCCCCTTTCTTTTTTCCCTGCCTTTAATTGCAATTTGAACTTTTCTAGTATGTATGGATCCTAACAGTAGAATTTAAGTTACCTGTATTTTTAGATTATATCCATACAAGAAATAGTATACTCCCTTTCCTAACATTTCTACAGGGGCAACAATTCCTGTCCATAATCTCATGGCTACTGATTTCTAATGCAAATATATTTAGAGCCAAAGGCACAATATATTTTAAAGGAATTCTAAAGCAGGAAAGAGGTTTGAACAAGTTTCTGTAATCCTAGGGCCTGTTACCCCTCTGCCTCCTTAAGGCACTAAAGGATTTCCAAAGGATTAGTGGCAAAACCCAGCATGCACATGTCCCTCCCTCCACCCCATAACCACAGTAAATTCAAATATTAAAAACCTTCATCTGCAAGTAAGAAATACAGGTAAATTTATGAAACACAAGAATCAGAGCTTCCATTTTCCAAAAGGCCACAAGGACAAACATCAGCCATGCTTCAGAAGGAGGTTTATCCTGGGAACTCTGCTGTGCATGTGACACATTTTCCAGCAACTGCATTATTCTGAATATAACATGATTATCACACCACAGTCAATCATTGTACTTGCAACATTTGCCAACCATAGTGGTGTGAAGAACAGAATTTGGGATTTAAAGGTCGCTTAAGGAGCAACCAGTAAGCTGTATTTTCAATATCCTCCAATGCTCTATACAGCAAAGTATACATAAACAAGTTAACTGTCAAAGAAATCATATTTCCCATGTAACACTGCCCATCTTGTCCATTTAGGGTGACAGAAGGAGATTAATTTACTTACAGAACTTAGCAGCATCTTAATTTTGACTAAAGAGTTTGGCCAAAATAATGTTATGCCTATTAAGTAATCAGCATAAAGCACCCAATTTTTCATTCACTGAAGGTTTACCATGAAATTACAATACATATAAAGCATGTCCTGGCAACTCTACCATAAATAACACATTAAACAAGTTAACTTCTGCTTAGTGAAAGAAACTAAGACACTCTTAACAAGTAGAAAAGTAGACAACACTTTTCACCATAAGGCAACTAGAAAATAATAGCTAGGTTATCTGTCTTTGCTAGCAATCTCACATTAAAATTTTTCTGCTTTCTTCCACAGTTTTGATGAAAAGTTAGGGTTTTACTTCCCAATTCTCAGCCACATGAACTACATCTACTGGTCTATCAATGTAATTTATAAGCAGACTTTTCCAATCTTGGTTGGACAAATTCATTTGAGGAGGTGGTAGAATTTCAAGGAGATCGATGTGGTACAAACCACAAAGAATGAAGAGTGCTCCACATTCCTTACACTAATTGCTCTAAAATGAAACCAAAAGGCAGAAAGCTTAAGCTGTTACAAAATGGACAGCTTCATTATCAATATTTATAATTTATGATGGGAGATTTTGCATAAATACTAGGAAAGAGGGCTGATATTTTAGTTCAACACTTAATTCAGAAGGGTTTAATTGCTTGAGTGTTGTAGAAATTATGTATGTTTCCATGTGGATAGTATGCAAATGGATAGAAACCTACACATATGTCATTGCTTTATTTTAGGAACTCGTAGTTAAGCTTCACATGTTACCATGACAACGTGTCATCCTGTTACTAATTGTAATCTAGAAATGCACATTACATTAATCTGATTTGGAATTCCATGGTTTATTCTTCTTCTGCTTCCTTTGAAAGGATATCTGTAATTACAGGGCAACTATGCATTGCAAAGACAGCACATCCTAGCAGTTAGCTCAACGTTAAAAAAGAAAAAAGGGAAATACAAGTCATAAAACAGTTATCAGAACTGAAAGTGCATCACAATGTAAGAGTCTGAGAGCAGCTGCTGCCATTCAGGTCAGCAGTGACTCAACAGTGCTCTGTGCCTTTAGTTACAGAAGGGATGGAGGCACCCACAGGACTCCTTATGTACAGATCTGGTCCTGCATTCACATCTCCCTGCCTTTCCAAATGGTGCTCAGAGGTGAATAGGAGGGGTTGTAGTGTGTAATCTGTACTGTGCAGCATGGTTGCAAAATGGTTTGCATCATATGAGCTGCTACCAACCAGAGTGCACAAACGTGCCTATTTCAGGAGAAGCAAGTGTGCCTGCAAGTGCTTTATCTGAAAGTTAAATTCAGTGTGGCCTATTCATGTCATTGAAATATTCAGAGTATTAGGACAGAGCACTTTGATGTTCCAAGTGCCTCTCAGCACACATGAAGATCATTCCAAATTCCAACTTACCCTTGTAAAAATGCCATTCTGTCTCATTTGCTAAACAGTTTGTACCCTCAAGTATCACATCCTCAGATATACTAAACATCCCAACTCAGATCAAAGGCTCTTTCAAGAGTGCTCAAAGCCACTCAAGGCTGAAGATATCACATATCCACATAAGCAGACCCATGAAGATGGAGATTGTGCTTAACTTGGTAATTGCTTTAAAATGCAAATGCTGAGGTCCCAAGAAAACAAAACAAAACAAAACTCATACTCAAACCACACACTGGGCTGGTGTGCATAGCAGCCTCCACTACAGCAGGTGGCTAAAATGGTGCAGATGGTAACCGAGGGCAACTTCTCACTTTTTCCCATAATGAAGCAGCTGCAGTCACCTTCAAGCCAAACCACATTTCATTTCGTGTCCTTCAGAGCTCTACTGCTTCTTCTGTGTGACTGATACATTCTTCACTGAACAAGGGGAAGGAGGAGGGAAAAAAAGGGAAGGAAAAAGAAGACAAAAGCATAAGGTAAGTACCTGGATTTTCACAATTTCAGGAATTGTGTGTTATTCATTCAAGGTCAAAATAAAGCATTTGTGAAGCAGTGTGCCCAGGTGCTTTTATACAAACAGACCATAATGGCAGCACATTGTAGAAACTGAACTGTCCAAAACATGTTGAGACATTCTCCCATGATTTACTGATTTAGGTGAAAAGCACACCCCATGCTTTTCCTTTTGCTAGTCCTTCTTGTACACAAGACAAACTTCCATTTATCAATATGGAAATAAGCGTTCCCTGCCATCTTCCCCACATCTGCAGGGATCTACAGAAGTCTCATGGATAAAGTTCAACTCATGAGATGACAGATGACAGCCATCACAAATGCAATTTTCCAAGCAACTCCTATTTCTATGACTTTTCTCAGAGAAATATTCACCATTTGCATACTTCCTTAGATATTAAATGTCAAAGCCTGCAAAACATTTTATTAGGCTTTACAGTTTCCAGTGAGGCTGTCATTATTACTGTTAAACATCATCAGTTTAACATAGGCCTACATATCTAACTCTGGCTAAAACTTGATATCTACTGGAAAAACACACATCTAGTACATCAGGAGTACAGGAAATTTTAATGGCATAGAGCATTTTGTTAAAAATATTATGTTGCAATTATTATTATAATAAATGGCTGGTGACAGTAATTCTCATTACTAAGACGTGTCCCAGTCACCAACATGCCCTCAAAAGGGAAAAATTAAAAACTGGGAAAGAAGAGAGCTTTTATGGCTTATACTTCAGGATGGAAAGATTGTTCCAAGCATGAAGAACAGAACTGAAGAAAAATCCTGCAGAGAGAGGCAAAGCCATAAAGAGTAGGTCATTATTTATGGAGAAGCATCTAGGTGGATTATTGTAGAACACAAAACCAGTGAGATATGCAAGAGTCAGACACTGATCCAGGAGAGCATCAGCTGGGCAGGAGGACATCAAGGATTTCTACTGATGAGAGGCATTCAGAGCCCTTGCATACTCCCTAGTTCAGCTCTCCATCTTGGATCAGAAACTGGTAAATGTTCAGACTTGCTTTTCATCCAAAACAGCACCAGAAGCTTTCTGTAGCCATTGTAAGACATTATACAATAATTCTGCTTCAGCTATAGGTGCATCCAAACAAAATTGGTTTTGGAATTCCTTCTCTTTGCATCATCTAGTAAAGTCCAGGCTGTACTGCAAACAGAAAATCCATTGCAGTTCATTCTTATCTCCAGGCAAAGAAAGGGAGCACTACTAGAGTCTCCACAGATCATCCTTTTGATTAATGTCTTTGTAGCCTAAGTGCAATCTAAACAACACCCAACAGAACACACTTTCAGCCTCTGCTATCCACACCTTCTGAGGGTTTTCCAGGACATCAGGTATGTTTTCATTTGTAATTAATGTTACAAAGAGAAGCATGACTTAGTCCCAGCAGAGCTGGCCTTGTATTTTGGGATAATCTGAAATACATCCATGTCTCTCCTCTTCTAGTCATACCTGCAGTCTCTTTCCTGTGATCCTATCGCTGCGCAAAGGCTCTGGGGAGGATCACGAGGGTGAATCTCCAGGTCCTCCTAAAATTGACTTTTATTTCAGAAGACAGAGAGGCTGCAATTTTAGTTCCTCAATTGGTTGCAGAGGAGCTACCCATTGTTACCAGTTGTGAGTTTATTGACTTGTTCAAAAGGAAGAATGTCCCTAAAATATCAGGAATAGCTGCCATGGAAAACTATGCTTGAAAAAAATATCCCTGAAAACTGGTAGGGTCTGAATAATGGAAATCTGATTCAACTTCACCAATTCAATGAACCTACATTTTTTTTTTTTTTTCACTTTAGTGATCTTTTTTTTTTCATCCATCAATTTAAATTCAAAGTTCTCTAATTTTCCAAAACTGGGGTTAAAGAATATTTGTCAAACATGCACCGCTAGACTAAGAGCATTTACAAATGTAAAAGTCACTATTTGCATAGTATTTCCTTCAATTTTTATTATATTTTCCTTGAAAAATTAGCTGCCAATTATTCTGTCTCATTTTTCAGACTCATCACTTTCTCTTTCACATTCTTTTTATCCTCTTTGTCCTTGCACCTTCTTATGTGAATTATTCACCCCCTCCTTTCATTGTCCATCTGAAGTCTTTATGAAACCTTGTGCTCCTTGCAGTTTTATTTCCCTGGCAAATTTATCTCCCACCCTTCTCTTACTATTTTTCTTCATACCACTTATCTAACTAAGAAGTGTGAAACATAAACCATTACTGAATTGTTTTGTAATTACTCTGGCCAGGGAGGAGTTCTCTCTTGTGAAGTGCTTGAGGAAAATAAGAAAGGTCTTCATGGTGTTACTTTACCAAAGAGAAATACCGACCAAGCATTTTCAGGGCTTAAGCACAAAGGTGCAGTTTCCAACCATGCATCACAGAGATTAATAAACAGCTGAGTCTTTATCACTATTGTACCTAAGAGTTTCAGCATGGGTATTTCTGATGCTCAGAAATTTGCTGGCCTCCCATTCTTTGGTAGCACTAAAGCACATGGGTGAGCAACAATGTGGAGGCTGGGCTTGTGCTCCTTCACATCACAAGCAAAATCAATTTCAGTCACCAACACAAAAACCTGGTAATGTAGAAGGTCATTAAACAAAACTGATTTCTCTGTGACATTGGAACCTCAAAGAAAGCATTGAAACATAAAAGTGATGATTGTGCACTGCTCTCTAAGCCAGGACCAAATTCCAGCGTAACAAAGATCAGTGATCCATACTCATGCACTCACTTGATGTTCTCCAATCTTTTACCACCTCAGGAGCCACCAGCATTTGTTCCAGCTGCTCCCAGCACATCATATCTGTACTTGTTCATCCTGTGCTTAGTATCAGGAAATTGTAAGACCACAGGAAAGAACCTCAGAAGGTCATTTAATCAACCTGCTCAGAGCAGAGTCAGTTCCAAAGTCTGAGTGGTTTGCTCAGGGTTTGCCTAATCAAATCTTGAAAAACTCCTGGGATGGAGAATGCACAGCCTTCCTGGGCAGCCTGTCCCACTGCTGGGTGTCCTCATGAAGGAAATGCTTTTCCTGTACTCAGCCTCAAGTTCTCTCATAAGTCTCACCTTATGCCCACAGTGTCTCACGCTCTCACTGTGCATCACTGTGAAGGACCTGCCTCTCTGCTCTGTGGTTCTGTTCCTCAGTTGCTTCCTCACAAGGTCAGGAAGGCTGTTATGAGGTGCCCCCAAAGCCACCTCTTCCCCAGGTGAACCAGCCTAGACCCCTTGGCCTCTTCTCAGTGGTCTGCTCCCTTGAGTATCTAAGCCACCATTTTTAAGGAAGCTCAGAGAGCTCATACTGGTGGAATAAAACAAGTGCTGACCATGTCCTAAAGACAGCTGTCCTGCTGGACTCCTCCACTCCCATCAGCTCCCTGGAGAGCAGAGCTCTGTGCCCACTGCCAGGGTCCAGGGGCTCCATCCCCTGCAGAGCACAAGGTGGATGCAAGTCACCTCCCTCCCACTGAGAATGCACAGCAGTAAAATCTTTGCTGAAAACTTTTGGAGTGTGCACCAAAGTTGGAAAGGAACGAGCCAATATAGAGACTTTAAAGACACACAACATCTGGAAGGAAGAACACTAAGAGCTTCAGGACTGTACACACAATCCTAAAATCTCCATGGCATCTTCAGGGAGTGCCTGTGCTCATTTAGATTGGAAAAGATTTTTTAGATCACTGAGCCCACCTGTAATGAATGCACACACAAAGGATTTGAAGTTAAATAGTTCCTTCCATTTAGAAGACAGAAATAGTAAAAGGAGGATGTTATATTATTTTGGTCATCTGGAGGAATGCATGAAACATGGTGATACCACTGTAAAAACATGTTTAAATAATGCCTGATATCTGAAGTGGGATTGGGTGGTGGAATATCATGCACTTACAAATGCTCAAGTGTGACTTCAGAATACCAGTCAATGCACACTGGGGACATTTCCCAGTGTGTAACCCAGAATAAAAGATCTCAAATCAGCACTACACAGTGGCTGCTCAGTACCTCAGCCCTGATGTGCAGGGCCAGAAACACCATATTTCCATTGATTTGTAGCACTAGAGGTACTTAAAGTGAAGAAATTGCAAAATTCAAGGAATTAGTTAAATTTCTTTATATCCAGCAAAGAAATGCATATTTGCTATTTGTGGAAAAATATTTGAAGAAGATCCTTTGTAACGCCTTGAAAGAGTTTTCTATTGCAAATATAAAAGGAATATTCTGCCATGCCTCTGGCCTTATCAATGGTCACAAATTAGGTTCTTTAGAACCACTGAAGCACCACTGGTTTCTATCACTATGCAGGAATGACAGTAGCACAAATGAGAGAAAATGCCAGGCAAGAGGGTTTGTGCTATTCTGTAATATTTTATAAGGAAATTACAGATATTTTACAGATATAATAAGCATCTAGTCATTTTATAATTTCTATCCATTACAGAAAATCAATGTGTCTGTCACAAGCACACACTTTAATAGAAAATTATCTACCATAAATTGTTTAATGTTTGTTTTATAGTACCTTGTTTTAAAATAATAAACATCTTCATTTAGAAAAAAATTGATTACTTCCAAATAGAAAAACTGGAGAAAAAAAAAAAAGTGATTACAAGAAAGGAAAGGTTGCAAAGCTGCATTTTTGCCATAATACACATGGGATCCCTCAGCTGCTTGGGAAAGAAATGCTATAAAACTATGATCTTTGCAAAAACATTTGATTTCTGTGCTTGGCAAAATAAAAGATCAAATAGTATCCTATGTAGTCTTCTCATTCACAAATTGCTGCTTCTAAAATGCATTTTTACTTAATGGATTCACTTTGCAGCTCAAGAGGTGTGATTCTCATTAAACACTCAATGAAGACATATCGATCCCAATTACAACCAATGGCCAACAGAGCCTGCCTATATCTCAGAGGAAAGGAATTGCTTCCAAAGGAAAAAAAAACCAACAACCAACTAATCAATATGAATGTGAAAACCACAAATAAATTATGTTCTCTTTTGTTAGAAAATTATATTATGTATTTCTACATTCTTATGCTTAATAAAGGTATTAAATACTAGAAAAGGTTACATATATAGATTTCATTCAACATAATTTCTCTGGCTTTATGTCAATTTCTTTCTTATGAAACTAATGGTGTAATTCTGGAAAAATGAATTCATGAAGGAAAAATGAGCCTTGTCTTACTCAACTCTATGGAAAATATATTATTTCATAAACAGTAGAATATGGACAATATACAACAATGCAAGCAGGGCTGCTATTTAATGCTACAGAGCTTTTCATAAAAATGTCAACACACACAGAAACTCATTTTCACACTGCTTGGAGATGAACAACTTAGGAGTCTTAATTAAGGTTGGGTAACTATAACAAAGAGGACTTGCAAATGTGAATGTGCATGGACAGCTGAACTCACTGTTGAGCTGAATGTCATTCTGGGGTTAATTTCTTCTGCTAATGGCCTATCAATACATTTATCATATATCTGCTTTCAAAAATGTCTTCTAGAACAATATCCTTGCAATCTTTTGCAGCTCTGAGATGCAAATGCTTACAGAAGACCCCTGATATCTAATCTCCTGCTCATCAAATATTCCACAACTTTGCAGGCAGGCAGCAGGAACATACACACTTCTGAGATAATTGCTAGCCCAAAATCTGTACATGCAGCCAGGGACAGCTAGCTTGCCAAGAGGCTTAGGGTGAAACGTGGTCATGTGAGGCAGTTCAGCAATTTAAAATTACAAACTAGGAAACCTTGAAGACTGATCACAGATTGTTGGAACACATGCATAAAAAAGGAAAAAAACAGCTGGATTTTTTTTTTAAGACAGTGTTCACACAGTGCTAGTCCTTATAAACGAATGGCCTTATTTTAATTTAAAGTAAGAAACAATTAAAACACCTCTGTATTCAAAGAAACTTCCACAGGACTCCATTTGCTTTGCTGATTTGATTTTCCTGTAATGGCACTGCCTCACTTAGACAGCTCCAGCTTTGAAAGTCTAACAGCATTTATTAAATGCAGGCACTTTTTTTTTGTGGTAAATTATGCACATGAACTTAATGTTATTTACATTTCTCCCATTAAGACAATCATAACAGATTTAAAGGCTAATGTAAATGAGTTAACATCATACTATAGAGACAGTAAGAGCATGACAAGTCCAAATACAGTGGCAGAGTGGTACCTTCTATGTATCGGGCACATTGCTTTTGAGAAGCAGCTCACAACAATAATGCAACCCAGTACAATGAAAAAGCAAATTCCAGAAGGATTATCTTGTCAAGTCAAAAATGGAGAAAACCTCCATCATGTGCATGTTTTGCTGAGGTTAAAAAAGTGAGCACTATCAAGAATTACCTACAGTAACAGTAGAAACAACCCACAACAAATACTTCACATCTAATATAATTCATATGTGCTCTAGTACTATAATGCATCCAGTTACAACTGGAAGACACAGTGTTCCTTCCAGTGCTGAAAATGTAAGAGACAAATTGAACCACTAGAGTCCCACAGCTTCCCTCCCCTGCAAAAAAATGCAATAAAAGTGTGTTCAACTTGGCTAATTTCACATTCTTCCCCTTCCAGTTTCTCAGGGAGGCAGGCTTAACTTAGAAATCCCCATGATCAGAATTTTCTGGCAAGGTGTAACATCATGCTCACAGAGCAGCTATAGAACACCTCTGGAACAGATATATTTGCAATAGGCAGGAGTCAGGAACCTTGCAAGTACAGCCATGATAATATGAAAGACCTGCTGGGATTGAAGAGCACAAATTGTGAGCAGGACAAAATAAGGGCCTTGGAAGTGGAGGCTGCTTGAGCCCTTCAGACCCTGGAACATGCTATCTGCTTCCCAGATGACCCTCCCTGTTCACATGTGCATGCTAACAGCTGCACTCAAGACCAAGGGCTGTATTCATCTAAGGCACAGCACCCTTTGGGCCAGAGGGGCTTTGTCCTTGGGGACACCAGTGATGCCTGCAAATGCAGACCTGCCCATTGTCCTTCAGGAATTTTAATTATCTGAAAAGCACTGCAAATATCCTACAGAAAACGATTAATTTAAATTATTTGACTTAGGGGAAGTCACAGGCTTTCTTTTTTTTTAAGTCAAGGTCATTAAGAATAGCTCACTCAATATGAGACAAGGTTTTATGACTCACAAGAGACTGGAAAAATCAGCAGCAACACTGCATATTTAGAGTATAATGTTTAGTCATCAAAGACACTTTCAGAGTTATTGCCTCCTCCTTAGACACATTTTTTTAATTGCTATAACAGAGCTGCAGCAGTAACAAAGAAATATCTTCCCCTAAAATGCACAGTCATAGGAGTAACTGGTCAGCAGGTCTGCCTTGCTGCTACGGGCCTAAGAAAAACAGGCAAGTGAATTCACATTCCAGCAAAGCATTTTTTATCTCACAGCCTCTCCAACCATACAGGGAATAATGACGTATATGTATCCAGAGCAGATTATACACCAGCTGAAGAAGAGAGTTTCTTGATGCTCTGCATCCCATAGCAAAATGTTAGGAAGACACAAATATTTGAACATTACTGTTTTGCTTTGTTTTCCTTGTATGATCTTTATAAAGTCCTGACAAATATCTGCTGGAGTAGGTTAGATTTTTATTTTTTGAGTAGTAATCAAAGCAGCATCATTACAAGTCTGTGAGCAAACCGTAGGCTTTCTGCTCCCAGGTGAACCCACTGCAGATTTGTGAGCCAGCCTGTCACACAGAGACAGAGGATGCACTGCTGTGGTTCCAGGAGCAGGAGGGTGATGGCACCTTTGAACACCCCTTGGCAGAGCCAGACACATCACTTGCCACCTCCAAAGCCTCCAGCCCAACAGTGAATCTTGCCCAGCCACAGGAAGCTAGAGACTGCAGAGTTTAATAACTGCAACACATTGCAGTTAAGTTGCATTTACTGCAATGTATTTTCATGTACCACCAACAGTAAAAGCCTAGATGTTTTATCACAAATCGAACTCCTTGGAAATTATTCAGTAAAAGAAAAACATCTGCTACTCCCATTGATACATAGGCAAATCAAATTTCCCTGGTCCAGCTTTATCCCTGTGATGGAGGATTCAGCATGCAGCATATGACCTACATATCAGGAATGCAAACTTTGTTACAATCCTGTCCCCCTGAGCACTGAAAAATTTGGAAATCAGACAAGATGAACGCAGTGGCCCAGATTCTCTCTGTCATTTGGGCAATTTTGCATTGCATCATTAGTCCTAATTCACCCTGCAGGGGCCACAGTCATGACAGTGAGCCACAGGGCCCATCATTCTCCAACTCTATGTCTAGCAAAAGCAAGAGGACATTCACCTTCCAGGGCTCCCCAGCTGCTAAAACATCATTCTGCAGCTGTAGATTATAAATATAAATTACAGTAACCTTTAGGATGCTATAACTCACATTGGCAATATCTAGTGAATTTTGAGTACATGCTTGGGGCCCATGTGTGCCCAGAAAATTCTCCTGTGCACACAGTTTGGACCAGTATTTCTACTCAGACACAGATCTCAGGGTCAATCCTAAAACAAGCATGGGAAGAAGGGAAAAAACTCAGGGTACCAAATTGAATCTACTTTTCCAGCACCATCCTTCTAGCCACTGTGTCAGTCAAGAGCCTTCCTGGAATAATCACATCTTCCAATACCTTCAGGACAACTGTGGTTTGTAGGGCATCTGACTACAGGCAGGCTAGTGCTGTGTGAAGAGCTGCAGGTGACCCACATCCCAACTTCAAAGATATGGAATGCTCTAAGTACTTCTCTGTCCTCTCTTCTGCCTCACTGAGCTTTGTACCCACAATATCTGCAGTAAAGGGATGCAGGAACTCCAGGATCAGGTGCTGACACATTAGGATTTCTGTGTGGGGTTACTAAAAGTGGTCAGACACATTTTTAATGGCACATTTGACTTTGATGACACTGCAGAAATCACACCCAATTTCCTGCCAGGTCCTCTTCCCTGCTCTTCAAGTGTATTTCTGACAAGTTGACAGAGAGTGGGAGTTAGAAAGAAGTTATTGCTCCAGGATTATCTCAGAGATTGCAGAGCTCCTAAGCTGCTGGCTTTTCTACAGATCTCATTAGGCAGGATGCCAAGAAACTCAGAGTAGAGTATCTCTGCCCATAAACTCCTAGGCTGCCAGCTCTCTGTTAGCGCACCAGGCAGAAAGAAAAGAAGCAAGAGCCTGGAAGCTCTGGGAACGTGCAATTCCTTGGCACCCCGGGCAGCCAGAGGATCCAGACAGAATTCCTCAAGATGGGGACCACAGAGCCTGATGTCTCTAGTTCTAGGTATCATTACCTTCAGACTAGATGATTGTTGTAGGTCCCTTCCAACTGAAAATATTCTATTTTATTCACCAAGAATGGAAAAAAGTACTAATTTTCATTTCAAACCAGAATACAAACAAATTAAACAAATACATTGAAATCCTCTGCAAATTGGCATGAACTTTTTTAATGCTGCACCACTTGAATAATGGGATTTTATGGCTGGTGTACAACACATCTTGTGGTCCCATTCCCTAAAGACACAGACTGTAGCATTAGTCAGCAGACTGATCTTGCACCATATTAACTGCCTCCTCTCCCATCTTCTTTGTCCTAAGTATGTGAGGCCTCAATTTCAATTTAAAAACCAACCCCCTGAGGGAATAACATGTTTTGTGGAGTTTCCCATTGTAAACATACCTAGATTTTCTATCTTGTGTAAGCTGAATTGAACAGGATTTATTTTTCTGAAACTCCTATTACCACAAAGCTCTATATGCAGGTCAGCAGGCTTATGTAACAGTGATGCATCTGGCTCTCTGTCCCACATAAGTAAAACAGAATATGCTGTGACTGCTACCTAACCTTGTGCACTGTTCAACAAAGGCTCATATCCATCTCCTTTTTATTCCTGTTAAGGCAACTGAAACCTCAGTCTTCTGAAGACCAACTTTTCCAAAGACCTGTAAACTGTTACATGTTCTCCACAGTATGATTCCAATCAGGCACACAATATAACTTTCATTATGCTTTACTATTATTATTATTATTATTATTATTATTATTATTATTATTATTATTATTATTATTATTGTTATTATTATTATTATTATTATTATTATTTAATTCACTACTGCTCATCCATTCAAGTTAGTTTTTTTTTTTTCTGGAAAGAAAGTACTTTGATTTAGTTCATATTAATTGTATTTTAATATAATCTTTTAAAATTAGTTATCTTGTGAGTTCAGTCCAGCACAGATTCTTGCTCTGCATTTTCCTTTGACCTTTCCCATTTTGTTGCACATCCACCAGTCACCCCAGTGAAATGCTCATGGAAGTGGTCAGGGATTCATACATGTATGACCATAGGGCACAGCATGGAATACTCTGTCCAGCCTCAGATGCTGCAAAAATCTTCTCTCCATTAGAACTAGGTCAAGGTATTTTGCAGGGAACAGAACACAAGTCAACAGCAAGTGCCCAGCTCTCATGCTGAGAGGAAGCATGCACAGATCCATGACACATACATACTTGAGAACAGCAAATGTGGCCTACTGCAGCAGGCACAGTGATTTGTTTTATTCAGCTATCAAATAATTGTAGACATCTATGCATATTCCAATTTTAGATTAAGCACATAACTCTAACTTTTAACTCTAGCCTTCAGCTAGTGTGGAAATGAAATCACTGACTTTCTGTAAAAATGCAAATATGGATAAAAATGCAAGGTGATCTACCAGAACACAGAGTGCAGCCCATGCAGAATGGTGGGTGTGTCCAGAATGGCCCTAAAGAAAGATCAGAGGCTGTTCTAACAGACAAGTCAACACATTTAACAAGCACAAACCAGAAAGACCAAACAGGATTTGGCATGTAAGCCAGCAGGCTGATTGACAGACAAGCCTCTGACACCTCTCAGGGGTACCAATGCTGAGGAGCATATGTGAAGGAAGATTCCCCTCGCATTACTGCTGAGTCTGAGACTTTTCAGAATAAATGGTCTATTCTGCAGATATGACTTTACAATGTGCTTATTTTTATTTCCCTTCCAATTCAATTTTTACAAATAAAATACTGGAACTAGTCCAGGACAATATTTCAATACTAAGTTCACCAAAACCAATGGTTTTCACTGCAGAAGTATAACCCCAAAACTCCCTAAATCCACATCTGTAATAACATCCAGAGTATGGCCTGTTTAGTTCATGCACAGAACAGGCTCACCCACTGAGCAATTTGATGCTCAGTTAATATATGCAGTACTATACTAAGCCCAGTTAATCAACACCATCTATTCTAAAAGCAGAAAAAAAAAATCTGTATGTCTATCACACTCCATCAGCTTTCCCCACTCACTTTAAGCAATTAGCTTCAAAGATTTCCTGACTAAATTTACATAAAATGCATCCTTCCCTCCTACACTTTGTTAAAGCATTAGGCTATAATTTTATAAGGTGTTATTTGAGATCAACAGTGACAGACAAGTACAAGAGATTACTCTATGCTTTGAGCATAGACCCAGGAATTTATGAGAGCAGCAATTTCCTGGATCACCTCATCACCTTTAATTGACTGAAATGCTTGTGAAGCAAAAAATATTATTTATTGTCAGAGATTTTCTGGGTCTGTCTGCAGAGGGATGGCTGTGGTTGCAGATGGAATAGGCAGATGAGAACAGCTATCAGTGGATGTAAAGCTGCAGTTGAAAGGTCAGAAAGACTCACTGGAAAACTTCTGAAAGAACAAACTTCATTCATTTGCAAGGGGATAAGGTGGAATGACCTATGTAAATAAGATTTTGAGGTCCTGGCTTCTGGTGGTCAAAATGTTTGGTTACCAGGGTTTTGGTTTTTTTAGCCAGGATTCCAGCTGGCATAACTTCATGAGTTAGCTCAGTTCTAGACTGATGAATTAAGCAGGTGGTGATGTATTTTGGATTTCAGTTAGCAACTTGGTCTTGCAAAACCTCCTCACACGGATCTGTTCAGAGTGTTGCAATGGGAACAGGGAGACTTACAAGATGAAGCCCAAAGTACTAGGACACAACAGTTGTGTTGGCAACAAGCTACTGCAAACAGTTGCATAAGCTGAAGAGAAGCAAGAGCAATAGTTCCAAGCGTCTGCTTTTAGCATTATATTTACAGCTTCTCCCTGACTGTGCATATATTAAGCAGATTGCAAACTTGTAGTGAGTGGAGGGAACAATCTGGGTATTTAGAAGGCATCTAACCCTTGGCAACCTTTGGCCTTTGTATTAACATTAAACAGGTCTGCTTCACTTTCAGAGGACCAGCGTTTTCATAAATTGGATAAATGATAAAATATCTCATAGCTACCTATGGAGGTAGCCAGAAAGATTTTGTCCTTGCACTGTGAAAGATCCTGGATAAAGTCAATGAAAACCTGAGACAGCAATGAAACAAAGGCATTGGCAGAGAGCAGTGACTCCAGAACATGTGCCAGGCCGAGGGAGACTTTTCACCATGTAATATTCCCATTGACCTCCTTCTCATCAAAAGAAATGTGCCACACCTATCTTTGTTCAGAAGCCACCTGCCAGTATCAACTCTCAGCTGGACTCCTCAGCCATATAATGTATCTAGTATTACAACGGAACCAAAGAAATAGAAAAAACAATGGCTGGCATGACATTTATTTTTCTGACCTAACTTCAGTGTTTTCTTGTTTCTAGGGCAACTCACAAAACCCATGTAAGAAAATCCCTGTCATGATGGGAAAAAAAGGTTTTATTTTTAGAATTGGTAAACCTATCCATCAAGGAAAGGAAATGAAATTAAATGAAATGGAGAGCTGCAGTAACACTGCCATAGGACAAACACAATGTTGTCATTGACTACATCTGTTGAAACAATTAACTGAAAGTACAATACACTGCTGTTTACAGAGGTCCAGGCTGATTTACTTGGGTTATTTCCAGCTTAGCAGACAATTTCATAAAAATATTTTAAACATACTGTGCATACTGTACTCTCAAGATGCATGCTTTAATTTTAGTGGCTAATTCAAATTTCCTTTCTGAAAAAGCACAATAGAAGCCAGAACCTGCCTTCTACTCACCTTCAAATACACAAAACCAACAAAGAAACTTTTGGTTTTCTCTAGAGAGAACTTATGATGGTCCCTAACTGTGTATTAATACCATGAATTATTCACAGCAGGTAACAACAAACATTCTGTTAAGCGTAATGATACAGCTAAACATGAAAAACCATACAAGCAGTATAATTAACAATTAGAAAAGCAGAGTTCAATTAAACAGCAAATCCCACTGTTGCTTATGCACTTCATTGGTGGATGGTTAATGCCACAACTTTCAGAAGTGCCAAGCTGCTGCAGCCCCAGGAGACTCAAGGCTTCAAAGATTCCCTCTTGCTCCACGGGAAGACAGACCAGGAGATTTACAAGGACACCCACTACAACCAGTCCCACTTCAACAGTAGAGAGAAGTCTCCATCTGCTTGCAGTTTGCTGTTCTCATCGGGAATCTTTGGAGGGGAATTTGAGGCAGGTCATCCTCCTCTCCCTCCAGCACATTTGTCCAGTAAAATCTTGCCCCAGCTGATCAGAATTCCTTACATTATTCACTGGTACCATTAGTAATTACAGCCCTGTTTTCTAAATGTTAAAAATGAGGCTCAAGTTTAAGAAATGTCCACTGCAAAAGCACAAGGGATACTTCATGGGACCAGTTAGTACCTGTTCTACACTGTTGTCTGACTCACTGCTGTCTGTATCTAGAAGAAATGAAAAATCAATTCCAATCCAGGAACACAAAAATAAGGCATATTTTCATGGTTTGAATTGTTCAGATGCAAATTGCACAAAGTGTGATTTTTCAGAAGAGAAAGTAAAGGGAAAAATCTCTAATTCCAGAAAACTAGTGAAGATCAGTCATTCAGCAAAGTACAGACCCCCTGAATCCTCTGTCTCATAAACTACAAAAAAAAATTATAATCTAGGCAATCTAAGAAGTCATGGCACATGCTTCCTTAGAGAAGTGTTTCAGTAGTAATGAGGAGAAAATTCAACTCAAAAAAGAGGAAAATTTAAATTATAAGTACCTGCTGCAGTGCTCTTTAACTATTACAGATGACCTTCTCTTTTGACTGAAGATCTCAGGTTGGAGATAATGCATCTAACATATTACCAGCTATACCTCGTTCATTTTCAATTTACATTTCCTATCTCCCCAAGCAACCATTACTTAGTGATATAGAAAAGACAATTCAAACCCTTCTTACACCCAGAAGTCATTTTATTCTAAGTGATATGAATTAAGGGATGTTGGCAAGCTCACAGGGAAAACTAGACCTTTGCTGAAAGCATGAGCTAATTTTTAAATAAAATGGTTTGTTCACGCTTTATTTCTTCCCACCATTCCTCACTCCATTAGAAATAGATTTTTATGTGATGCCTTTTGAAGATTCAGCAGCAGCCCTGGGATGAACCAGTCCAAGTGGTGTGTTCATGTGATGGAAAGACCACAGATTCTTCTATTTCTCACATCTGTGCACAGGCTGCAACAAGGAACAGAATGGCTGTGCTTCCTCTCCAGCCATCCCCATGCCAGCATTTAACTTGCAGCATGGGACAGCAGGCTCAAAGGTCAGCTCTCTGAACTGTTTTTAGCCAAAAAGCCAGAAGCAGATTGACCCAGCTAACTATGCAGACATTCTGGATCCCACACCTTGAGCATACCAAATCACTGGGGTTATGTAGCTGATTATCCTGCAAATTCCATAGGACTGAGACTGAGAAAGGGCACCAAGCCCATAAAGAATGATACTGGCCAACTTTTAGGTACCCTCACCTCACTAACATTTTTTATTGAGGCATTACATATTCTGTCTCCACTTCAAAATATGTAAACCACCCTCTTTTGAAAAAGCAAAAGGAAATACACAAATTCCTTCAAGCTTCCTCTATCATTGTCCAAGGGGTTTAAGCACAGAGCAATATTCAGTTACCCATCTGATTTAGTGCACAACTGCCTTGGGTATTTGGGCCATATCTATTCTCTTATCACCAGAGTGTAAACCCTGAAATATGCTCAGCAGTGCTTTGTGCAAGGCTACATTTTCATAAGACTAATACACAAAAATCCCCCTAATCTCCGACAGGAAGAAAAAAATGTGGATACTTCCCTGATCCTGCAAATCCCTGGTTACACGAGAAACAAGCAACATGGATAATATCTTTTCAGTGGCAGAACCTATTTTATCAGCAGAGATTGATAGACTATACACTATATGAGTGTACACCAGGGGGTACACCAGCAGGAACTATTGGGAGAAATTTTATTTCCATGAGTCTAGCACTATTCAGTCTGCTGAAGTAATGTCCACCTAACTGGGTGTCAGCTGCAAGGAAAGTGCTTGTCCCCTCTTCCACTTTTGGCAGCACCAAATACTCTGAATTGAAACAAATATCAATGTGAGCAAATTACAAATACTCGAATATTCCCTGTGTCCCACCAACAAGGGGGAAGCACGTTTTTTTCAAGTTTTCTCCTATCTAATTACATCACAGAATAAGAATAGAACATTCCAACTTATTAAATTACTTCTTTAAGGATTCAAACCAGCAACTGCTGTCTCATGAGCTGCCCTGCAGCTGTGTGAAGTAACACAACAACCAGCTAATGCAGGAGCCATCCCCAGCCCACAGCTTGGAGGAGAGTGGGTGCAAGTTTGTGTCTGCAGCTGTGTGCTTCATGTTCCACCCCTTCCCCTTTCTCCAGAGGAGAGCTAATTTCACGGCCAAACTCTTCAGTTGGTTCTTGAGCACAAACAAAACCACCTTTGTGCTTGGAAGGAGGCAAGGAAAGCAATACAAGTGGAATTTGTGATGCAGAATCTTTCTTTCCCTTGTTCCCCTGCAGAAAGCTGCCCGGCCAGCAGCAGGCTCTCAGCAGGAGCAGGCTGACAGTCTCAATAAAGCAAGCAGCAAAACTGATCTGGCTTTTCATGGCCAGACAAAAAGGAAAAGAGTTGGGACCCTTCTAAAGCAATGAGAGGTTTCCTTTGTAGGACTGAAGGCTGAACAAAGGCTCACAGGAGACCAGAATTTTAACTCTTCCCTTATTTCTCTGGTTTAGGCTCGAGCAGTATTTTACAGGCTTAGCCAGCAAATTCTATTAGTAGCACAGATGAGCTGTGGCTACAGGAGTGTTTTTAGGCTTGGTTTCCAATGGAAATAGAGTAATCATCATTCCTCCATCATGTCTACACTCACTATTGCCTTTATTTATCTGCATTCCTGCATTACTCTTGAACCCTGTGGCCATACTTAATTAAAACAAAACAAAACAAAGTCTCAAACTTTCTACAAAGAATTTTCTACAAGAAAGAAGTGCTTTCTGAAACATCAGAGGCATGGCAAAAGCAAACAACTCTCAGAGGATGCTTCCTCACTGTACATAAAAAGTACACAGTTAGGATTTTCCCACCTGTAGAGCTCACATGGGTCCTCTACTTACCAAAATACTGCAAAGCTTCTTCAGGGCCTCCAGCCCATGGAGTAACTATCAGAAATATTCAACTCACAGGCAAATCTGAATCACAATTTTGCTGCTTCTCACTTGAAAATTCTCATTCCTTTGTCACCAAGACAGGTCCTCATGAGAGACCAGTACTAGCATTTAATGATGCCTGTAACAAACCACTCTAATCAGGTTGTTTCTCCTGTTTGACAAATGCCAGATCCCCACTAGCACTGGGCTGTGTCTTCAACAACTGCATCTGACAATGTGGGCTTACCTCAGCTTCACAGAAAACACCTTTTCTTGGTTTTCAAAATACCTAAACAGCATTGCATCTGGAGAGCAGGCTCCACACACAGGATCCACAGTAGTCTGTCTTTTGACAATGTGGTTGAGGACTGGAACAAATGAGCATCCTCTGTGATACAAACCGTGGGCCTTCCCAGTGAAGAGCATCTCTAATTACTAACCTGTTTCACAGGAAATTGGATTCAAGTGCCAGCCTGTCTCATACTCCCCAAGTCAAGGCCCTAATCCACACTGGACCAAGCACTAATTCAATGGATCTAAGCTTACATTAAGCAGAATGCTGATGCAAGCCCCCCTCAATTTTTTTATTTATCTAGATAGCCAGATCCTTCACTGTCTTTGCATTGTTAATGCAAGGTTACTATAGCAACATCTGTGACCTGCACGATCAAGACAGCAGAGGAGAGCTGATGCCTGGATTAATGTATTTGTAGGCTTAAATGGGAACTGTAAAGATTAAAGATTAATAGTCTATGAAATTCATAGAAACCCTACCCATGATGTTACATTTATCCATTTCCTCTCCTTTTCCAAAAACACTTAGCTCTAAATACTAGAGTATGTGATGCAATATATTATGACAATACTATTTAAACCTGCTGCTTATTTTCTGTTTTCAGTTTAGCACACAATTAAACTTCTTCATGAGGTCCTAAAACAGATGCATATGTTATACTATGGTTGGCCAATTCATTAGTATCTTGTAGAAGCTGGAGCTCTTGAACAGCTTTGCAGATTATTTAGATCCCCACTATACTTCAAAAAGAACATCCAGAACAAGTTATCCACCTAATGCAACATTAAACAGAGAGACATCCTCAATTTGCTTTTTATTTTCCTCTACTTAATAGGTGCTTTTTAAGAGCCAATGACTTTCATTCAACTAAGACTCGTTTGCCAGCAGTCTGCCCAAGCTCACAAGAGATCAACACACATTCAGATGTTTCCTTAGCTCTTCTGTAAACAAGAGAAGACATTGCTCCTGAATCCAAGGCTGGATGAAAGCTGCTCACACAACCAGGATGGTGTCATGAAGGAGGTAAGACATGGAGAGAGGTACTGAAGAACTGAGGTGATTTTTTCTTTTTTTTGGTTTGTCATTTAAGTACAGGCTTAGCTCCCAGAAGAATTTCAGCCAGAAAACATAGTTTTCTGTTTTTCCTCCATTAACATTGAACAAACTCCCTTAGTGGGCATACATGATCATAGACCAGAAAAACGTGAGCAGTTCTATCCAATTTTAACTACTTCTCAAGTGAGACCTCAGCAGAATATATGTCATATGGTGATCTTCCATAGAGTCACAAAATGAGTGTTCATTGCTCTGTCTCAAGTAAGTCTCTATTTTAATTTTTTTTTGATATTTCATGCTAATACAATTCTTCTTTGAGCCAACTTCTTCTCCCAAAGGCAGAAGGATTACTTTTCTATTTTCAGGAAGGAGGGGAATTGAGCTTCAAAGTACAGTGCCTCAAAACCATGCACTACAAAAACCTCCACCAGTATCAATGGAAGAACTGATGAGGATGAACTAAATCCACAGTGAGAATATTCCATCACTGCAGTCTTGACACAAAATGCAGACTCTGTTTTGGCCCTGGAGTCTCATAGAGCAGACAGCTGAGGGATTCTTGGACTGAAAACCTCTATCATCATATGGTCAGTGGCATTTGGGTTTTTTTTTTTTTTTTTTTTGCTTTGTTGGTTTTTTATCTTTGATTTCTTACTGTTGGTGATTTAGCTAAAAAAGAGCTTTTGTATCACCTGCATTTGGCCTTTTCTTTCTCATTGTTTCAATTGCAGTCTGTAGACAGAATAGGAAAGATAGACCCTCACCAAGCCCAGTAAAAAAATTCAGTATTACACAGCCATTTTCCAACAAAAGCACTTATTTCAAGGATATCCAGTGGAGACTGCAGAGGGAAGAAGCTGATTACACTGGGTCCATCCACCTGGCTTCCCAGCATTGTTGGAGTTCTACTTAATTCCAATCAACCAGCATAACTGACATCAACCCAAAAACCATTGCACCATATGTCAGCTTCACACTTCTAACTTTCAGACTTACTTCCCTTTGATATTTAGGGCTTTTGGCTAAGATTTTAAAACTCACCTTCCCTAACCTCCCAGCTATAATTAAATGGCCTGGTTTTATAAAAGTGCTGAGTGTGTCACACCATCACAGAGGCCTGAATGGTGCTTAGTGTTTCTTGGTTTCAGTCTCACACGTCACAATTTAATCTTCAGAAAGTCTTAACTGCATTTTCTTGCAACACTCACATCAACCAGCAAGGAAAAATCTTCCTATGCTCCCAGCATAACAGGAAGATGACAGGAGGTTTTTTTTGTCCCATCATCACTGCATTCCCTTGTGTCTTTGCAAATGAGTATTACACCTCTCCAGCTAATATGGCCATAAATAATTTCTTCTCACCTCTCTGCACCCTCCTGTGTTCTAAGCCTTTTATTTTAATTGACTTAAGAAAAGGTTTTATCAAAGAGGACAGTGCACCAGCTAGCAATTAAAATCTACCAACATCATTTCTGCAGCCTCCCCTAAAATTCTAGCCCCTCTTTCTCAGCTTTTGCAGAAAAGGGTCAAATAGTCTCTAAAAACAACACAAAGGCAAGGAAAAATATACACAGATGTCTTAAATGGATGACTGAAACTTTTTTTTTTTTTTTGTGTTACAAGTTTTCCTCACTTTCATTGATAAAACTATCCAAAAATATCTTATCCAAAACATCTAAAAAGATGCCTGGTAAAAGCCCCTAGTGGTACAAAGACTGGATTTTTTTTCCTCATTCTACCAGGATTTGCATCAGCAAATAGCAATGTTGACATTATCTGCATTTTAAGGTGATTTTGTAGGTAACTCTTGAGTCTAATCTGGGGTCTAAAGCACAAGAAAATTTTGTTCAGCTTCTTTCTTATCCCCAGGCTTCCTGAAAATTGTTGGAGAAATTACTCAGGATCTCTGTGTCTTGATCATCTCCTTGTAAAAACAATTATGTAATAACTACTCCAATGTTTAAACACCTGCCTAACCCCTCAGTTTATCCACACCTTTCTTCTGCTATTGAAGTTCATGACATTTCACTGAACATACACTTAAGCAGTTTTGCTGATATGGCACTGTAGTGTACAGAGCATTCCCATCCCTATGTGGATATTAAAACATCTGAAGCTATATAATAATGTATATTTTATACTCATGAACCAAGTCAATATTTTCTTCCTTAAAACCCAGGCAATCATATTCTTCCTTTGTTAGAGAATCCATGTGGCTCTGTGTGTCCAAATCATCCAGATTAAAGCAGTTTTGCAACCAGAGACAGTGCAGAGTGTTCCTGATGCTGGAACAAAGCTCTCTCTCAGGAGCCTCTACTACTCTACAAAGGGTGAAAATTGAATGTTTTATGAAGAGCAGCACAAGTAAGAAGGAAATCATGTATTCCTTCAAGCTTTGATCCTGCCTAACTGAACTGCATTTCACTACTGACTTTAACAGGAGCTATTTTGTGCTACTAAAAGCACACAAGTGAGTATTCAATATACTGTTAGCATCAAAAACTATTTGTTATAAGTTACTCCATCTTTTTCAAGACTTGTATGATTATCACAACAAAGACCATATGTTTGCAACTGTCTAAAAAGTACCTGATTATTAAATTATTTTTAAAATTTCTTTTTTCTTAGCAAATGTCTGCTTTTAAAGGCATTTCCTATTTTGTGAAAAATATCTGGGAGAAAGGAAATTTCTTTCTTTGGCAATTTTAAAATATTTTGGTAGAGAGAGCATTGAAAACAAGTTTGTCATCATATTGCCTGACCTATTGAGGTGTTTGAAGTTACCTTTAGTGACTATGAAAACAGCTAAAACACAGTACAAATGTAAAATTACCATTAATGTGTTGTGTTTTGTCTAACTTAGCAATTAATGAAGTGCAATAGAAGAACAGAGAACAGAAAACTGGTATTAAGGACTCACTAGACACACTGGACAAGTTTTAGGGCTTGATTTTGAAATAGCTTTAGTCTGATCTGATGAACTGAAAACCATCAGCATCTGGAAAGCATTTTTCAGTATAGAATCACTTAGAAGAAATTAGTTTTGCCTACTGCACCATTTTCTCTATACTACAGCAGAGGGAATGAGCAGGGGATTAATTTCAAAAGTGTAAACTAAACACTCAGGCCAACACATGCAATCTGAGTGCAATGTGAGTCAAACAATTCTTATTAAAAAAAAGGAAGTAATTTCCATCAGCACTCACAGAATTTTTGATTTTACCCAAGACAACTAGTTTTCTTCATCATTTGCTTTCTCTTCTACTCACTACAGTATGACATTTGCCAAGGCAGTTTTCCATTTTACCTGAGGTAGATCAAAAGATACCTCTGTCAGAAAAGGTAGAGTGTTGAACTATATTAAAGATGTTCTAAAAATATTACATCTCCATCTGTTGAATAAGCTATAGGATATAATCAGAGACTAAAGATTTTGTGTGAAAAAAAATCAGTTTAAGCTTTACATGCATTAATTAAAAATAAACCAGCAAACATGCAGTATCTACTGTATGGCAATTATCACATCAGAATCACTGCTTTGTCATTTAGACATTTAGATTTTTCCTTGACTAACATACAGCATAATCAAGGAAGACACTCTCTCTTATTAGTCTGGATCAAGATTATTTCCTTTTACTTTTTCATATCTGTCATCAAGACTAATCCTCCCAGAAATCGTATGAAGTCAAGATATTCCAATTTTTATTTCAAAGGTAAAAAATAATTAAAATCCCAAATCAAAAAAAAGTCAAATGAGTATATTTGTGTTGTGTTTGCCATCCAACAGGCTGAGTGACTGCATTTTTGAGGCAATGGACAGCACAGCCTCTGCCCACCCCTGGACATGTACACCAGGGACACTTGATGTGGGAGACATAGCCTGGAATTATAAATTGGCAGATCTCCACCCTGGAGACACAACAGCAAAAAGGGAACATTACCAAGAATGTTCACACATAAATTTGTCACTCTGATCTGGGTAAAAAAGCCACCTTTAGACCTAAGTACTTATCACTTAGTACTACAATATCATATTTATTATTTTAAGATGAGGGACCTGCCACAGCTCCTGTGCTGAAGGGCTGGCTTGGTAGTTTGTCAAAACCACTACAAAGCATTTCCAAAATGGACCCAGTAACAGCATTTAAACAACTATCACTTCTTACTGAGGTCAGCCTGTGCATGCAGGGGCCCATAACAGCAGGAATTTTTAATTTCCACTTGCCTTCTAGATGTGTATAACACAGAAGTGCTCATGTCAAAGAGATCTCTGTAATGCCTCACCCAGCCAAACCCAAAGTCAGCTGTCACACCTTGCAGAACAAGCATTCTTGGTGAGAAACTTTTCCTTAATGCAGTGCAGGAACCTGCCTTTTAAAGGCATTTAGATTATCATAGAAAGACCTAATTAAAATATTTTTATCTGAGACCCTCTCTATCAGGCCAGCATTTTTCTCCACTCTTCACCAAGATATAATGTCTGCTTCTTACTTTCTTCAGAAAGAGAAATTATAATTTTTTAAATCAAGCTTCAGAAGATCCTCCAAAATTTGAACTCCCTATCTTTCTAAACTGTAAGTTGTTACATACTAGTTTTATTAAATCCTCAAAGCAAACTTTGCCATAGCTGAGTAGTCTTTCATTTACTTGTGTTCTTACTAACACTTTTTCATGTTACAGTGGATAAAATCAGATCCTAATCAGGTGATCTGAGGTTGTTCTTTATCTCCCAGCTACAGTAAACCCCTTATCAATCTGTATCAAATCCAAATATCTCAGAGTTAACTAGGGCAGGAAGTTTGATTCTTAAAACTGAAACAAAACACCCTCAGCTCTCACTTGCCTTAACAATTAATCCCAGCTCCTCCTCTATCTGCTGTCACTTGGAATTTGGTTTTAATGAGGCACTGAAACTCTGTTCTTCTCCAACATATGATATCTACTCAGGAATCACAAACAGATACTCTAGTTAAAACAAGCCACTAAACTACTTTGTGCATTTCTGCTGAATAACCAATAAATGAATGTAGTACTGACCCTTTATGGATTCTTTGGCATAAAAGTGTCTCCATATTAGAATGTGCCTATAATTAAGGAGGCTTTTGCCACAAAGACAATAGCATGGACTGAGCACAGGGATGTTGGGATACACATTGGCATTAAATTTCCCATGAAGAGCACAACTGGTGCCTTACAAGAGCTGGTGACAGGCTGGTGTTTTTCAGAGGAAAACTGAGCTTCAAATCATGGGGCTGCTCAACTACAACTCACTGGACATTTATCTTCTCAGACAGCAAGCCAGAAACACCAGCAGTCTGAACACTGATTTGAAATGGACACAGAGCAACTGTTTTCTCTAAGATAGCCTGGAAAGAGAAGAAATATTCATGGCAAAATAAATGAGTTTTGTCCAGCCTTTTTAGCAATGCTACCCACTGCACAAATTTTTCTGATACAATGCTAGACCAAACTAGTAAATGAGTACTGATCCTTTGCCCTGAAAGGAGTTTTACTTGATTGCAGCAGCTGAGATTGCAGTACTTTGTGTGCTATGTAATATATATGTAATATGTGGTCTGTGAAATGAGAAAGGAATAGCACTGAGTTTTCTCTTAATCTATAACACAAGAGTGTTAGAACACTTGTGAGTAAGGCAAGTTTTCTTAAATCTTTACCATTTCAAGAATTTATTATCTTTAGAAAATTTTGAAATATATTTTTGGAAAAGTACTTCACTGCACTATGCTTTGGCATTTGGATTTGTGCTACAAACCTCTAAAAGTCAAGAAATTGTTTATAAATTAAATTAGTTATTTTATGTTGAACATTATTATGGTTTCAAATCTATGATCTTAATCCTTCAGGGAACTAAGTGTTAATGGCATTGAAAATAGTTCTCTCTTTCCTGTGGGAAAGAATACTGTAACATCCTTGACATAAAAATCCTTGTATTTAACAGCCCCTGAGAGAATCCTACTCCTTTCCCCGCACCTGCAAGGCAGCAATTAGTATCTGTGAGAATTTAACATGACACAAAAAGAAATGATCTTGCCCATTGTAATTGTTATTGGCAGCTCCTAGGTCACTGGTGTGGGATGCTGGAGGAGACCCCTGGAGCAGAGATCAGATGGACTGGGAGCAAAGGGACAGGATAAACCCATGGCTATACAGTTTCCCCTACTTTTTCTTAAATCACACACACACAGAGCTGACAGAGAAAGGAACCAGTATCTGCAGTGGTAGAAGGTATACTACTGAATTTCCAAAGACAGATGCAGGGTGTTTACATGAGAAACAAAGGATCAAATGAGCATTTTTAGATCACAGACTGAATCAAATAATTCCAGATGATTAAGACATCTGGGAAAAAGGACACATAGGCAAAGCAGCACAGATAATGACTTCACAGAATTTGTTTCAAATAATACCCAGAGTTAACTCTGAGAAATGAACCTAACCCTGCTGTACTTTGAGTAATAACTACAAATGATGCTCTCAAAGAGCTGCTGTAACAGACTCAGAAGCTGCCTCAGCATTCAGAGCTCACAAAGCACAGAGAAGGCTGAGCAGGAGCAAGGCTGCCAAGGGCAAACAGAGTCTCACCCCACTGCTTAGGATGAGTAACTGGATGTCTGCAGGGGCTCACTGGGGGGAGAACCACAAATCCCAGCAGAAGCTAATGTGTGCCTGGGAAGGCACATCACCCACTGTGTGCTGGGAATACACCTCAGTGTGCCAGGAGAGCCCCTGAGCAGCCAGCCAGCCCAGATACACTGATGAGCCCCCAGAGGAATTTCAGAAAAACAGACAGGAAAATTTATGTGCAATTCCAAGTACTCCTGGCTTGTTTCACACCTTTTTTCCACAACACAGTATTTGGTGTTTATTTGTTTACATTCTTTCTTGGCATTAGAGGTGTTCAGGGAGCAGTTTACCCATCTCTATCAAATTATGCAGGTCAGTGGCTGCTCCAGATTAAATATTAATAGAATAAATAATGTCTTTTGGTTACCTGAGTACTTGCTGAACTCATGGCAGACTTCCCCAGTTCCTCATCTGGATATAACCATGGAAGAAAACAAAAATAGTTAAAAAGGGGATGTGAAAAGCACATGTTTGTATGATTCAATATAGGACAGATAACTACCTTTGCTACTCATTAAGTTATAGCTGGTTATGTGATCTATGTTTCATAGCATTTACTTTATAATGATTTGATTAGATGGACTCAAGGGCAAGTAGATCTTCTGTCAGACTTGGAGACAATTAACATAAAAGCCTCTCTGACCTGAGCACAGCTGTGGTATTCACATGGCTGACTAGGAATGGTCCTATTAAAGCTTTCTAATATTTTTCAAGCTTATCCTCTTATTCATATCCACCAATTACTGCAGAAAGTAATATATATGTAAAAGTAATTTATATGTAAACAAAGACAATAATATATATGTAAAAACTGAAAAACCCAGGCTAGGTATATTAGGCCAAATCCTACAGCCATTATTCTTCTTCCCCTCCTCCCCACATACATATTTAGGTAACTGACTTGCTTAAGCATCTTTAAATAATTAAGTATCTTTAGCATTCAGGCAAGTCTCAGGCTAATTTCAAACAAAAGATAAATTTCCAGGCTTTCACAGGAAACTACTAGCTTGGTCTGCCTATACTTGTGCTACAGAAAGCCACAGGAATCCTTCAAACTTGACCCAGTGCTTGCTGCTGGTACATATTCATGCCAGCTCCCCCCAGTTTGGGGCTGTGTAGATATACCCAAATTCTCTTTTAAATTGGTATGTACATCTTTAGTTCATACAGCTAATTCGGATCATTTGGATTTAATTTCAGCTTTGCATGGCAAAGTGCAACTTAATCAGCAGGAAGCAGTGGATTTCAAAAGGACTACTCAAAGAATCAGCTCTTAGTTGATGCTGAGCAAGGGCTTCAGCCATGAAACTGAAATTTCTGTTTACAAAAAATTCTCCTGAGTGTCACAGTATAAACACTGACCAAAAAAACTGGACACAAATGTACGGCAACTGCAAACAAAAAATTCTTCCAATTCCATCTTAGTCTGATGGAACACAGACACCTTAAACAGCCTGCAGATCTGTTCCTAAATGCATGTCTTTACTGACATCTTAACCCACAAATTATTGCATTAATACCACATACTATTGCAAGAATAATAAAGAAAATTATTATCATTATCAAGAAAACTATTATCATTAATGAGGTAGGACCAAAGCCTTGATAAGAAGGTGGAAACAACATCTCTTTGAAAGTTCATAAGTAATTTCAGATAACACTTGCATAAATCCAAATGACAGAATGACTAGGAGTAGTGATATTACACTCATGGGAACTGTGTTTAGAGTAATGGAAAGGACAGCAAAGACACATATTTAAAATTAATGTGCCCAGGAAAATGCTGAAGAATTGCATAGAGTACATAATTTTAAACTAGAGATCATAGTTGCCAAACACCCTGTGTACCCTTAATATTGCATCTATACCAAAACAGTATAAAGAAGAGAATGTACTAAATTTATATATTGATAATAGAATGCAGTTTCAATAACGAATCAGAAAGTTATGTCAATTTTCATAACAAACAGAGAGGCAAATGATCCTAAGTCAGCACAGATGTGTTGGTTAAAATGAGCACATACCTAGACCCAAGTGAGCTGCAGTAACCACTGTCTCCTGTCCAGCCAGTGGCCAGCAGCTGTGAAAAATGGTTAACAGCACTGCAGGTCTCCAGAAAGAGTGAAATGTGGAAGGGGCACAATGGGGCAGACAGAGGAAACACTGAAAGAGAGGAAACTCTGATTTGTGAAAAGGGAAGATGGAGCAGCAGGTAAGTACTTGGCATCCCATGAGGAATTCAGTAGCATCTTTCCTCCATAAACAGTGATCTAAGCATTCAGGCAACCACAGGATCAAAGCACAGACTGTGAACTCTCATTTTTGTAGAAAAGTGTCTCTTTGAAGCCCACACAAGCTTTCAGTAGCTAGACCAATGCAAATTATTGTTTCTATTAATGAATACAGGACTCCTGCATGTCCCAGGTAATCAGTATGGCACCTTTCACAAGCACTAAATCTATTCAGAATCACAGAAATGTTTAGGTCAGAAAAGACCTTTAAGATCATGAAGTTCAACTGTTAACCCAGCACTGCCAAGTCCACCAGCAAGCCATGCTCCTAACAGTCACATCTACAGATCTCTAAAATACCTTCATTTTCCACCACTTCCCTGAGCAGCATGTCCTTGACAACCCCTTCTGTGTAGAAATTTTTTATCCAAACTGAACCTCCTCTGGTGCAACTTTGAAGCCATTGCTCTCCTGTCACTTGATACCCAGGAGAAGAGGCCATCCCCCACCTGGCTACAAACCTCCTTTCAGATAATTGTAAAGAGTGATAAGGTCCCCTCAAGCCACCTTTCTCCAGACTAATTAATACTAATAAATCAATCTCCTACTAAAATTACATGTCAGCTTTTAACACATTTATTTGTATTGGGTAAAATGTGTCAACTCTTCCTTCTTGTTGTGAAAGGATCCAGTGCTTAGTGCACTGCCCCTGGATTTAGACCAGATTTTGATACCCTGTTTTGCTACAGACTGTGTATAATTTATGATTTTATCTCTCTGTACCTCTCTGAAGGATAAAGCTGCTGCATTTCAAGGGCATGTTGAAGCATGCTAGGTTAATACTGTGTGGGTCCTGAATGCAATCAAAGCAAACACAGCTCAGAGAGGCAGGTAAAAAGCTGATACAAATTGGCTGACTCAGCATCATTGCATAACCTGAGTCTTGGCCGAGTCTAAGTGATGGACCAGAACCAATGAGAACAGGAAACCCAGCCTTCTAAAGTGAAAAGAAAATATAAATAAACATGGTATTTCAGCTAAAAAGATAGTAATTACATTAGGACCAATTTTAAATAGTTTATTTTAAAACTATAATGATGACAAATCTTTCTACTTAGTTTGCTGGCTTAATTTTTTTTTTTGTGGTTAAGCAACAGAATAGATTATATGTCAGTGACCTCTGTGCAAAAAATGACAGATGTGGGTTCATCACCAGAAATGGTTCTATTGACTTTATTGAGTGTTTCAAGATCAATGTGCTGTATTTGAAATTTAACACTCCTAAAAATTAGCATAGAGGGTTTTCTCTATCTAAATGAAACTAGAATAAAAGCATAAAATTTAAATAAAACTTAATACAACAATATTTGTTGAGATAAAACTTCAAATGCTGATTTTTATTAAACCTACCTTGTATTCTGCATTGTAAGCTTTGCAATATCCTAGTTCATCCTCATCTCTGAATTGAACATCAGGATGCCTCTCTCCACTGTTAAATAATACAGACTGAAGCAACTGCTAAACTCATCCCTGGAGAGAAAACAAAAATCATACAGCAAAAAGAGTGTTTTCATTAGCTTTTTCAATCACTGACATAGTGTAAAAGCAGGCACTGGAGCTTTTGTTTTAGCGAGGAAAGTCAATTTAAGTGTTCCCAGTTCAGCACAACATTTCATCTGAGTTTGTCCCATTAAGTCAATTGTTACCCCTCTGGCCAGCACAGCATTCCAGTCACAATGCACTTTGTGATAATGCTTTACATGCTTTGGTTCAACAGGGACACAGCTTTCACATACCAACCACTCCTGATCAACACTGTGATTTTTCCCTCTTAATTCTATATTTTGAGATTAGCAAAACATTACTTATCTCAGTCACTATCTGCAGCATTAGCTAGGCAGTCTAATAAAATTTGCATTGAGATATGTGGTGGTACAATTACTTTAATAAAAAGGGACTTTTATTTAACAGACAAAATAGTGAATGAAAAGAAGCAGTTGTAATAGAACAGCATGTAATAAAAAGACAGTGTCTGAAATAAATAGCTGCTAAATTCACAAGGCAGGAAAGTGAGAAACACAACACCTCAAGCAGAAGGGGCTGGCTGTCTTTCTTAATATTCAACAGTAGAACAAGAGAGAATTTGGGGTAGAAATGTGGCTTAATGACATAAAGACTTTGGCTTTAAAAGTTCTATAAGAATGAGTAGTAACTGAAAAGGCAAGAGGAAGCCTGGAGATGTTAATTGTGCATATACAGCTTAAAAGGGTTGACAAGAAAAGACTCTCATCCTGGTTTTCCTATTTACTTTGTTATGGACTGTAGCAACCTAACACAATATGAAAAACTGAGGATTTCCAGAGTGCAAAATACTTTGAACCTGTATAGGACACAGAACACAAGAAAACAACAACAACAACAACAACAACAACAACAAAAGTGTTTATTTTGTAATTTAGTTCACCATCCCACTACTTATCCTATGTTCCCATGACCAGGAAGACAGATTACAGTTAGTGATACCTCCAAAATTTTCCTGTGGTCTGGAATTGGCCCAGTGAGTACTCTCTCTTTATTAAAATAAAATAAAATAAAATAAAATAAAATAAAATAAAATAAAATAAAATAAAATAAAATTAAATTAAATTAAATTAAATTAAATTAAATTTTAAAAAAAAAAGCAGTAAGTGACTATTTACAATAAAGACTGAAATTTTGGAGGAGAGAGGTTTTAGGACTTTTCAAAAATGTTTACCCTACATATGACATGAAATGGCTTTGGAAATTTTATTCCAAAAGCTAAAAGAAAATTAAGATGTTTGCAAGATAGATTCTTGTGAAAGCTTTCCACTGTAAAGTGAAGACTGATTCTTGGGTAATACTATACCTAAGTGAAGAGGGAAATCAGGAATGACAATATTCAGGATGTATTGACTGGTAACAAGTTAGTAACAAAGTGGTGGGAGACTCCTTTCCATGGAATACTACTAAGACAAAAAGTTCATATGGGTTCAAGAGAGCCTTGACAACTTAAAATCCATCAAGATTCACTGAACAAATAAAAACCAACTCTGCTTCAGGAAGTCCTGGAGCAGAAATGATCAAATCCCTGGAGAGAACCAGTCTGCCTCTGTCTCTTCCCAAGCTATCTGCTTTCAGCTGCTAGCTCATTTTTTATGGATCTTCCTTTTCTGACAATAAGCACATTTCTTTCCTACTCACAAACAAGTTTCCTTTCTCTCAGGATAAGAAACAACACTCTGGCTATGTGAGTTCATTAGCTGTGTTCTAATATATGCCTGCAAAATACATGAGGAGGTGTAGAGTATGAATGAAGCCAATTTTTAGGAAATTATTCCTTACAATAATTTGAATGCTGTAACTTACTTGCTCACAGGATGTCCACACCAGATTGTCATCATGTCTGGGGTACCATACAGGCACAATGTGCACAGGCCCTGTCCTGCCACGACTCAGCAGCAGCAAAACCACTTTTGGCAGCAGCAGCCACTGTCATCTCATAACTAAAAGGTCTGAAAAAGGGCTAAAATAAATTTTGAATTATGCTGCCAACTTTAACAACTCATTAAGGACAGAGATATTAGCCAGATCCAACTGTCACACATCACCAGGACAGAAAAAGCCATGATCTGACTGGATAAAATCTTAAGAGTGCACAAAGATAGATCTAAGTGCTCTGGCAAAGGAAGGAAATGTCAGCTGGCTGTTTAACTTGTGTTAGCTAACCAGACACTTCTTCTGTCTCATTTAAAGATACTTTCAGAAGAAGAAAAAAAAGAAAATCCACCACTGCAACTAAGTGACACAGAAGTAACCAACATCAGCTCCCTCAATGGGAAACCAGGTGCTGCATTTGTCTCTGCTAATCTTATGACAAGGCTCTCAGCTGAAAACAGGCTGTCATAGGGTTTCTGCAGCAGCCAGGTGACCAAACAAAATGAATGGGAATTCCAGCCTAGACAACATCTGTTTCTTCATTCTGACCATTCCTTTTCTCCCCCAAGAAGTCCTTGAGCACCTGGGCTCACCAGGCTTTTCCATCTGAGCCAGCCCACCTGCAGGTTTCTGACTCTGTCGTTTGCTGTGGAGGGACAAACACCTCCAGCATGGTGAGACTGAACTAAGTTTTTATTAGATTTCTTAGAGATGCATTTGAAGAAGAGAATGGCATGTAATGTATTAGGCTATTCTTCAAAATGGGGAGAAAAGGAGGAATAGTGGAGTCTCCTTTTGTTCCCCAGATTATCATGAGTTCATGGCTGAGTCATTGTAAACATTTTTCATATGAAACTTTCTCCTTTTTAACTACTACATGAGCAACATGTACACAAGAAAATACAGAACTACAGTTCACCCTGAATATTATTTCACCTCTTTTGCTGAAAATGCAAACACAGTTTGGAGAAAGAGAAGCAATTACAGTACTTTTTCTGATATAAGTAATTTAGCAGTATAAAAAGCCTTCCACTCCTGAAGGAAGCTGTTCATATCCTCACCACAGATCATAATGTTTCTGGCTTTAACTGTGATTTACTGAAGAATTAAATGTGAGCTAAGGAATTATGTATATATATGATTTATAAAACATAATCATCAAAATTGAGAAACAAGGATTCACATGTAAATTCTGTCCTTCCTAACACACATGTGCCTGTTTTTCTTAGTGCTTTTGCCTCAACACAGCTTCATCTCTTTTTCCATCATCCTCTGCTTCTGTTCCTGGATAGATTCTTGTTTCCATTGTTTCTTCTTTTAAATCTTTTTCCTCTCCCTTCTCTTCCTGCAAAATGAGTATGACAGAAACTTCTACCTAAGCCCATTAGCCTTAAATCCTTCATATTTTCACCGTGGCTTGTGGATTACATGAATAATGAAACTCCCTGTCACCAGAAATCTGACCAACACTCTTTTTCATCAACTCCTGTCACAGGACAGTTATGAGCACTCCTGAAGGAGACAGACAAGCCAGCATAGAATCCTTTTTTTCCAGATAAATAATTTGTTTCCAACCACAAGAAATTTCCAAACTTCTCAGCAGAGAAGATCTGCCTCACCTTAGTGGGAAAACCTTGTGTTTGGGGCACTGGTTGGTGAGGTCAGGTGGGGCCCCCCTTCCCACATCAGATGCAGACTGTGAAAAAGGCAAGTGCCTTCCTGCCAGCTGCCTGTGACATGGCTCTGTTCACAGAGCAGATTGTTAAAGGTCAGAACATGGAAAAAAATCCTATTTTCTGAAAGTTAGGAATTGTCTTTTGGATTGCACATCCCAAACATGAGTGTTATGGCCTGAACTCAATCCAAGTCCACCACATAAGAGACAGAGCTTGCTCTCTCTCAGGTTACCAACAAGTAGTCTGGACAAGGGAAGTTTAAAAAAAAAAAAAAAAAAAGGCCTTGAAATCCAAAAGCCATAACTCATCAATTAAATATGGGCTTGACAAGGCTCTGAAATCCTCTGAGGACCAGACCCTAATTGAATTTTAACTGAATCAGAGTAAGCCTCTGTTGAAATTGAAGTGCAATCACCCTCAAACTTCTTTAGATCACAAGTACCTGCAAGCTGGAGGTCTTAATTTACAGCTGTTTGATAAATAGGAAAATTAGTAAAAATTCCAGGTGCAAAATGCTAAGGAGCAATTGCTGCTAAAATCACAGCTCTGGTACTGAATTAGTACATTTGGAAGCCATCTGTGCTCTTACAGATTTGATTACAGGTGGCAATTTTGCTGATAGTGGCATATGATTATCAGAGGCAGCAAAAAAAAGGCTGTTTTAACTCTGAACTGCTCTGTGGATGAATTTGCAATCAAGCTGCATGGGCACAGCTACCACAGCAGACCAAAAAAGAGAGAATAAACAATATCAATGCCCTACTAGTAAGAAGAGGATGAAGGAGGTGTGGCCCTAAAATACCAAGCACTTTTCTTAAGTTTTGCACCTTTCCTCAGCTCCACGCAGTCACACAATATCCCATTTCTGCAGGATTCCATCACACAGGTTTGGCAAAGGAAAAAAAATTCCACATTTGGTTTTCATGAAGAAAATAGGGTTTTCCTCTTAAAATACAACTGTTCCTTCCTGCTTTTATGTGCAGGAGTATTGGAAAGAGATTTCTACACTTTTCCAAATGTTTTAGGCACAAGCACTTCCAAAACAAATAGGATGCAGAGAACAGAATCACTTTTCACATGAAAAGATTCCAAGGAAAAAGCATCAATGCCTATGTGCTTACTGCACTTGGGTACCTCATGACATTTTGGGAGGGAGGAATTTCTGCTGGAATGACTGTGCTCATCAAGGGGAGCAGGAACAGGCCTGTCTGCCTGCCCAGAGTGCCAAAGAGCAGCAGCTCTGATGCTTTGCCACTGATACACAAGTCTTACCAAAAGCTAGTAAAAAAATATACAAATGCACAAGATCCAATAGTCACAGGTCAGTGGCAAAACCACAGCATTAACCATTGTCACCTCATTTTACTAAGAAAACAGTTTCTCTTTGGTTAGCCAAGATGACATTATTACTATAAAGCTCCTCTTAATGTTCAGAATACTTCACTGTTCCAGAGGGAGAATCCTGAGGTGGAACTTGCTTAATTTATGACAGAGATTGCATGACTTGGATCCCACAATAGCCTGGGGTCACACTTGCAGACTTCCATTCTTCCAGCATGGTCAGGCCTAGAGGAACAATGGTAATTCTGGTCTCATTACAGCTAACTTGCTTTCTGCTCCAACAAACAAGGTTTCTTTTGGTTTAGTGAATTAACTAGTACCTATCTATACAGAGTAATGAGAGTCTTTCCCCTCTTCTACTTATTTCTGGAGGAAAAAAAAGAAAACCAAGAATATTTGACCCACATCCCAACCCACCTGAATTAAGGAAATTAATTCAGGTTTGGAAATAATACAATTAAGGAATTAAGTCTTCTTAGAGGATCTATAAAAAAAGAGAGATGAACAAAATGTTTGTAAATGTAATAAGGTAGGAAAAGCTAAACTGTCCTTTTCTGTGAAAGAAACTCAACAGATTGCCTAGAAATAGGCAGCTCTCATTCCCCTTACTGAGGGAAGCAAATGCCATCCAGATGGAAACTATCAAATGGATCAAACAGCTACATTTTATTCCCAAATGATTTTTGTTCTACTTATCACTCATTATACCAGGAAAACTATTTTTCCTATAGTCCAAATACAGTAAAAAGAGTATTATTTATCATATGCTCGTTCCAAATACTCTGTATTGAAGGTTTCCCTGATGAGGTGTCGGTCTTTACACACAAAAAGGGTGAGAAGAAGAGCATCCTTCCTAATGAGAATATTGCTTTAAGATCTGTGGATCTGTTAATTCCCATTAAGCTCACACTGTCCTGATGCCCCCTTCAGCAGCTCTGTCACTTGCCAGGGTTTAAAAAGGGGAAGGCTACCAAGTCCCAGTGAAACCACACTGAGATTTTTCAGCTAGTTTTATTTATACTTTGGTCCTAAGTGATTATGCAGGGCATATATAATCAAATTCAATATTTTAGGGGGTGTTTTCAAGGACATAAGAGGCATTTGTTACCACCTAAAAGAAAGGCACTGAAATCTGAACTCTTAATTTTTTCTTATGACTATGAAAAATTTCTGCAGCATTTTATGTGGAAAAACCATATTGTTTAAGTATGTCCTCCTATTTATGATTATATATATGGATGATTACCCTATTCTTTTACATAAGCTCTAGCTATTTAATTATATATGATCTTCTTTTAGCCTGAAAACTGACAGCAGCACAAGTACAATCTTATATGAGGACATAAAATGTTTAACAGCTGTGGCTGACTGACAGGATTAGATCAAGAGCATCTAATCTAAGTGGGCCATGTAACACTACCTTTTATTTCACATTAATCATTGAACACGAGTTCAACTGTGTCATTGCTCGATCAAGTGGGCCCATAAATTAGACAATAAATTAGAAGTTGATTTTTTAATGGTGTGGTCACTAACAGATAACACTGGGCTCAGGTGCAGCAATCTAAAATACAAAGGATCCCACAGCTTCATGAGTACTGATAATCAAGGAAGACTTCAACAAGCAGTGTCAGATATTTTGTAGAACTCTGTGACTTGGTAATTAGTCCCAAAACAGTCATTCTGAAGTGGTAAGGAGTCCCCAGTATTAAGCTTCCAGACTATGCAGCTGAGACAAGCAAAACAATGTATTGCTACCAACCTCTGTTCAACAGAGAGCTCAAAAGTAGTAATTCATGATAAGTTGTATATCATGACATTTCTAATAAAACTTACAGACAGAACATCCTCTTCTAAGGGAAAAGCTAGACTGGAATAATAAAATATGAATGTTTTTACATTTTAAAAGGGTCAGATTTATCCACAACAGAAGTTATTACTCCTACTAATACTGTTAAAGCAATTGTGTTATTCATAACCTATTTATCCATAAGATTTACAGTGTATCCCAGTACTGCAGAAGACAGTATGTTTATTTCAAAACAAGGAGTGTTTGCTTTCATGCTAGAGCTTAGAATTTTTTCCCCCCAAAGACCACTGTTAAATTGAAGTAAAGCCCTGTTTTCAAAATGGTTTATTTAAATGAAAGATGTGTCTTGACAATCACATTATTCTTTCCCTGGTATCCAGTTTGCCAGTGCAGGGAGCAGCACTCATTCTTAGCTGACATGTCATCTTCTATAGACTTGCAGGAGTCTGAGCAATTGCTTTTAATTTAGGAGCAGCAGAAACCACTTCCCTCCTGTACACTCTGCAAACCTCCCAGGGAAGCATACCAACAAGGAATAGTTTTAATATCACCTTTCTTAGGACACAGAAATTAAGAACAACAGTAAAGAGGTCAGAAGCCCTCTAAAGGAAACACTTGTGCTTAGGTGATTTCCCAAGAGAATAGCAGTGCTGCAGCCACTAATCCACTGCAGAGAACTCCCCACAGCTCAGGCTGAATCCATGTTTGAATACACTGTTTTATAAGCTGCTGCCTTGTCCTCTGCATTGTTCTGCATTGTCCTCTTTCACACTGTTCAAGAGGAAGCATGCACAAGTGGAGTGCACAGTTCACAGATAAAGAACAATGGATCTGGCTCATTATCCTGCAAAAGCTCCCTAGTATTAGCACTACACCCAGCATATGCTCATTGCCTCACTTGATGAATGCTGCCTCTGATCTCCTGGGGCCCTGGAGAATCTGTTAGGTCAACAAGGCTTCAGGTACACATGCTCATTTTATTTCCTGTTTCATCTATTTATAAACCAGTCCCTAAACATTTTACAGTGAATCCAGACTTTGTGACCATAAATTAAGACAAAATTACACAGTTAATCCAAGCTGTAAGTACAGAGGAAAAGTCTTCAGGCAGAACATTTTTTAAAAATCCCAGATAGAACAACACAAAATAGAGATTCCCAAGTATTAATGTCCTTTTTCTCTTCTATGATGACTACTCTGGTGTTCAGAGCAGTCACCTAGGACTGAGGAGGAAGACTGCAAATCTGTCCTGCTAGGCACAACCAGGTCACCACAACCAAGCACCATCAAACCTTGGTCACTTCACTACTACATTTGGTTTTCCTGCAGTGTAGACTTGACATCTGAGGCAGTTCCATTCCACTCATCTTTATTGTCAGTGAGTTGAAAAGGCACCTCTGAAGTGCAGATCATCTTGCCTATTTTAGACCTATATTATGATGAGATGAATCCTGTCCTGTAGATCAAGAGAGATGATTTCTCTTCATGACTGCAGGGACAATAGGAGACTAACTCAGATTTATACATGTTCCAAGGAATCTCACTCCTTGGAGCAGGACTTAAGCTTAGCTCCAAAACACATGGTAACCAGCTCTCTGCCAGGGAGACAGACACCTGACAATCACTGCTTGAAGGTCTGCAGTGTTGACTGAGCTGTAAGAAATAAAGAGCTTAATTCTGTAGCCTAAGAAAGATGTCTTATCACCAGGGAAGAACCAGGAATTTTTCAATCAATCGTTTGTCCACATGAAAAAGTCAGTTCAAATGGCAATCTCAGAGTCATCTCTAAAGGGAACAAAAGAAATTGCTGTTTTGGGAAAGATGCAGATGTCAGATATAACAGAATCACAGAATGACACAATATTTGGAGTTGGAAGGGATGCAGAAGGATCATAAAAGTTCCAACTCCTGGTCCTTCCCAGGACAGTTTCAAGAATCACACCATGTTCCTGAGAGCATTGTCCAAGCACTTCCTGAGCTCTGCCAGGCTTGGTGGTGTGACCACTTCCCTGAGAAGGCTGTTCCAGTGCCCAGCCACTCTGGGTGAAAAACATTTTGCTGATATCGAATCCCTGACACAGCTTCAGGCCATTCCCTGAGTTCCTGCCACTGTCATCAGAGCAGAGATCAGAGCCTGCCCCTCCTCTTCCCCTCAAGAGGATGCTGTAGCTGCACTGAGGTCTCCCCTCAGTCTCCTCCAGGCTGAGCAGACCAAGTGACCTCAGTCACTCCTCACACAGCTTCCCCTCAAGGCGCTTCACCATCTTTCAGCCCTCATTTGGACACTAATAACTTTATATCTTTCTTACATTGTGGTGCCCAAAGCTGCACACGGGATGTCATCTGATCTTGCTTTCACTGCTCATACACCCTCCTTTTTTACTTTATCTCCAAAGGAAAATCCCTGCTCAGCCAAATCAGTCTTCTGCCTCATCTGCTTGACTTGAGACATTTAGGAATTGCCTGCTTCTGAGCCCTTAGGAAATGGTTCTTAAAAACAGACCAGCAGAGATAGACCCAAGCATCTGCAAAAGCTTTTTCTCAGGGGACCTTACCAGTTCCCTGAGCAGTCTGAAGTTTGCTCTCCTCATGTCCAGGGATGAAGTTCTGCTGGCACTTTTCCTTCTGTTTAAAACCAGATACTTTAAACTCAATCACTTTCCTCCTGTTTAAAACCAGAGATTTTAAACTCAATCATTTAATGGCTGCTGTGGCCAAAACAGACACCAATCTCTGCTCAACACCCTCTCTGCTAAGCAGCAAATCAAGGAGGGCATCCTTCTTAGCAGCCTTTCTTATGATTTAGAGGAATCTCTTAGCTCCTCAAAGAACAATTTATCAGTGTCATTGGCCTGGCTAGGTAATCTATAGCAGAGTCCCATGATGATATCCACATTATTTGTTAGCAATTAGGTTTTTTTCTGGCTCTCCTGAGCACCACCACAAAAGGTACTTTCTCTATGAGCCTGATCCAGTCCATGTAACAGATTGTGATTCCTGTCCACACCAGCTGCAGCTTTGTTTCTTAGGTGTCAAAACCCTGAAGGTGTCATTGCCTTCAATATACTCTCCAACACTCACTCAGGGCCAGCCACCAGCTTCCCTCCACCAATTCTCCAGAATTACTGCACAGTTCCCTCTCTGGCCATCTGCTCTTTAGCAGGTTCATTGTGACCAAAATGGTTTCTGTTTATGCTCACCAGCCATAGGATACAGATAGTATACTTCTGCCTTGCAAAATGATGAGATATCAGATCACCTAGGAGCCATATAAAGTAGATTTATTATTTATTTCTGCCAAGTTCGGGTACTTCAAGTGAGCCTGTCTGCTCATTCATAAACAGACATTTGCAAAAGATCTACCACCCAAAAAAGGTCTCTAATTAAGTGTTAATTCAGCAGCCACATCATATTGGTGACCATAACCAGCATAGAAAAGGCACATTAAATTGTAAGGTTGGCAGGGATGAGCAAAGCTCAATCCTTTGCTATCCACAGAGCACTTACATTATGAAGTACACTTTCTCCTACAAATCAGCTCTTCTAAGAGACAAGAACTGCCTTGTGTCCCCAGGCAAAGCTCTCTGTGCAAACAGTCACAAATTGTCAATACCTTTCAGCTAGGCAATCTCACCACGAGATTTTAAAGCCCATTTACCAGAAGGGACTTTCTGCAGCCAGCTGGAATAGAGATGTGGCTGCTGAGAGACAGAGTCCCCAGCCCACAGATGGAAAGCAGGGAGGCAGCACTCAGCAGATGGTGGGGGCAAGGGACAGCCACATCCTCCCTTTTTTAGCAGCAGCTTTCAGTGAGGGTGGGAAAGAACCACTCACAATTTTCAGCCTTGGAGCCACACTATAAAAACCAGCAATGTGCTCCAGGTGCTTTCCCTTAAAGGAGCCTTTGCCAGCCAGCCAAATGCTGACAAGTCACAGCACTTCAAATTCTAAATTGTCCAAATACAATTAATACAAGTCCAACCAAAACAAGCTCCCAGCAATTCTTCACTGAAATTCCCCTTTGTTCTGTGTTCTCACATAATAATAAAAAATACAGTGACTAGGCAAAAAAGGTAGCATCTTAATTTCTGAGTAATTACTGATTAAATACTCCCAGTAACCCATGAACAAAAGAGCTCCCTCTCTCCATCCTCAGATATTTGAGCTGGTTCACTAATGGCTTGAACACACAGTCTCAGTCCTGGAAGCCAGGCTCACAGCTGCTCTGGATCACCAGGCTGAAACTGAGCTGCTCTTGCACCCTGCTGAACTGACCCACCATCTGTAACAGGATCCTTGAGCTCTTTTTCCTTTTCCTTTTTTTGTTCTTTTTTTAAAGACCCGCTTACTTCACAAGTAATAGCCCTTTCTCTAAAGAATTTCCCACACTACATTAAGATTTCCAAAGGCAGATAGTTTACATTACATGAAATATAACAGTGGCCACAGTTCAAGAGCCCCTTAACATGGATGTCAGCCAGTCTGGCTCCCACCATGGGAGCCTGACACTTTCCCTAGTGGTGCCTAACTCCCACTCAGAAAAGGCTCAATGGTTTATGCAGATAAAAGCAAAATAACAATATTTTATGGAACCACTGATCTTTTTTCCTTCACTGTTTCAGCATCAGAGGAGACAACAGGGAGCTAAACTGCTATAGAACCAAGTGTCCCCCACTGTCATCTACATTTGGGTTGGCATTTGGGACACACAAGTGAGTGTCCTTCCCATGGAATCTAGTTTATTTGGGAAGAAAAAGACAGATTGGATTTTTAATCTGCAGTGTAGTCAAGGTACAATCAGAAATTCCACTGCATAGTCTTAGTTCCTGCTTAATTTAAGGTTTGAAATCAGTTTTTAAAATAAGAATTAAAGAAATCAGTCTCTTCTCTTGTCCTTACTTGTATTTTCAAATCCTGAGAGGAAAAAACAAAGCACAAAAATAAAAAAATGATCTGCAGAAAATCACTTCTCCCTATTATTTTAAATTGTATTTATTTATGCCAAACCACATGCAATTATACATATATATAGGTGTATATATATGCACATAAATATTTTATACACATTTATATGTAAATGAAGACGTTATTCTATGGTTCACCATTATCCTGACTGATAGGATGATCAGAGTCAGAGCCAGACAGAGCAGACAGACTATATTCCTAGCCAAAGGTAATGGGCCATTCTTTCTGAAATATCTGATTTTCTGTCCCAGCATTTGTTGTTCTCCTCACTCTCAAGAATGAGGTATTGTGAGGATGGACCTAAGTCAGTGCTGCCAGGTGCCTGACCTGATAAGAATACCTTTGTACAAACAGATGTGTGAGGTTTTTTGGTTTAATCAGGCCTTAAGATAAAGATTTACACTTTAGAAATCTTCCATGTATTATCTGGTTTTAATTAGGGGCTTTGGTATCCATCAGCTTATGGGCTCAATGAAAAGGCAGTTACTAAGAAGGTACTAGATAGTGCTTTTAGAGATCAGAATTGCTACTCAAAAAAAACAAAACAAAACAAAACAGGTTCTTAGGTACTGGAGCAAATTTAATCATGGGCAGCTTGGTTCTGTCCTGACTCCTACCAGTCCTGAGGATGAAGCTGAGTGACCACAGACTGAACACAAGACCTGATTCCCAAATTTCCTATGGGCATGAAAGCTTTTCACAGCACAAGGCAAGCAATACATGAGGAGTAGCAGGAATAGCAGGCTTCACGAGCTACCCTTCTGCATTTTCCACAAATGTTTAATTTGCAGGACAGCATAGTATCCTGGTGTCTTCTATCTGAAAGACACTGAGTTTCGTCATCTTTCCTACTTTCCTGTGCCTTCCCAGTCTTCTCCAGCCCATCATTTCTCAAAGAGGAATGTAGAACACATTCCTTCCCCTGATTTTGATCAAACCATTTCTGTTGTAGACATTCCTGAAGTGTAATGGGCAACTTTACCTTTTTAACTTGCATGATGAATTCTTTCTAGTTAAGTGAGACTGCATGCACAGCTGAGTATAGACAAAATACAGGGCAACTTGCCATTAAAAAAAATTATTATGAATGTTATTTTCCTGAAAAATAAGAGAAGCAGTCTAATGTAGAAATTGTACTGGCTAAAGAAAACTCTTTTAAAATATACATGATCTATCATTCTAGGTGTTCTTTGCATCTGAACATAAAATCTGGCATTACATTTTCTGTTTATGACTTCTCTTACCAGTGAAGAGCAAAACAGGTAAAGCACAACTGCAGGAGGATTATTAGTATTCTTTAATTTCAGGAAAATGCTCATTTAGCATTGGAAGAAAGGGATGGATTTTTTTTCACCTCTTATAGGAGAAAGGCTATTCTTCCAGTTGTTTTTGATCCTCAGATTCCAATTCCTCCCCCGTAGTGTGTACAGACTACTGTACAGTGTATTTTTAGTCCCAGATACACAGTGAGTTTCCTTTTTAAGTTTCTCTCTCACACAGCCTTCAGAAAGCACTATGCACTATTTCAGGTTACTGCTTCCATGTAATTCTATTTCTGAATAATACTTCTGTTGAAATCAGAGACAAAAGATACAACTTTGCTACCAAAAAGATCTTTTGATTTCAGTATTAGGTAGCTCAAATCTAGAAGAAAGAACTGGGCAAATATTGCCTGTATGTATTAATAAACACTCATTTGATACTAACTATTGATCCTAGAAAATAGTTTCCTCTGCTCTTTCAAACAATACATTTGGGAGTGCAAGAGTCTGAATGGGGAGCAGGCTCAGTGAGCATCAGTCAGTAGGCAGCATGCTGTCATCCAGCTTCCTTCCAAGTATCCTCATCCTGTCAAGTACAGAAAATGCCATTCAACTGATGCAGGTCCTTGGATGGCAAACAGCAGACCACAGGTGACTCAATACAGGCCAATTCAGATGTGCTCTGCAAGAACATTGCTGCTGATCCCCCTCAACATAAAAAAACCCCCAGCAAATAGTTTACAGAACAAGGACTAAAATTAATTATCCTGTATAACTCACTGAGCAAGCTGAGATTCCCACAGGACCCCAACTCAGCAGGACACCAATATAGGAACCATCTGGTCTGACACTGTACATTTTGGGTCAGGCTTCTATAAATGACCATATATAAAGAAGAGCCTTGCTTGATGGTGCAATGTACCCTCTCATCTTCTTGTAAATCACCTAGTACATGATTATTTGGAATGATCTTACTATCACTTTTCATTTGTCCATTCAGTAGTGGGAAAAATGGAGTAAGACAGAGGTTTAAAAGAAAAAACCTTTAGCTGACTTACCTTTTCCAGTGATGCTGCATGCAGCTCTCCAAACTGATTACTGCTAATTTATTGACATTCCCCCACTGTAGTGTCCAAACTATCACATTTTTAATTAAGAGAAATGAAAAGCAGCTGAAACAGCTGGCCAAATGATAACTGTGGTATCCACACATCTTTAAACAATGCTCTGTATTAGGAAGAATGGGTGTGTTAAAAAACTAAAACCACAAGGGGCTACAGGATTTTAACTGAAATCCGTGAATTATGAAGCAAAGCAACAAAGTGCCAACACAGAATCCATCTGCTGGATGAATTGCTTGAGTCCATTTCAAATTACAGTGTTTCAATGTAGGTAATATCCTTGCAAATGTCTGTTCTTCCATCTACATCTCTGTGTCTGCAGCCCTTGTTCAGGGAATTATTAGTTCGAGCAGGAGGAAGAATGGGGCCAAATAACCTAATTAGCTTAAAATGAAGCTGAACACTTAAAATAAACCACACTTATCTGTGATAGAAAGGGACTGGACTGACAAAGGCTTAATTTCATGGAAAGCAACTACAGCCCCAAACACAAAGTAGATTGCTTCACTAGGATAACAAAGACTTATTATCATATTATCACAGAGTATTGTTATTAATACTCTTATTATCAGCACACTTCATGCATTATGATCTGACCTCAGATTGAACTGGCAGGCCCTCTATTTTGCTGCCAGCAAGATAAATCTCCATAAAGTTCTTACAATGGCTAATTCTTAAACCATCATTTTATCAAGATAACAGTTACCATGTTCAATATTTGCAAGAGGTTTTGCATATCAAAATATCTTAATTCTTGAAAAAGCAGCTAACAGCTGAATAGTAGGCATATCAGTCTTCAGAAGTTCTTGCCAGGCATCAGGGAGAAAGACACATAAAAGCAAAAGCCCACATTTTGGAATCTCACTGGTGTCCCCTGCTTAGGCAGCACTCAACATTATCACTTCCAGGGGTTGTTTCCCTTGGCATCTGGTGTGTGCTTTCCAAAGATTTGCTGGATGAAGAGCAATTCAGTTACTGCTGCAAGCAACTGCACTGCTACCTTACTGAGCAACTGAAGGCAGGTTTCCACAATGGAGTGTGAGTGTGTGCATTAATATTTCATCAAAACCAGGCATTTTATTTCTGGCTTCCAAAAATCAAGCAGTAGTGTACTATGAACCAGCTGGGGTACTCAATGGAGGCACAGGAAAAGTGACATGCATTGCTGTGTGTGAATGTCCTTTTCTAATAAAAGTGATGAAAAATACAGAATAATGTTAAAGATGTATGACTAATGGATGCTTTCCAAATGTATTACCTCTGGTGAGAACACTATAAATCAGTATTTTGTAGAATTTACAACCATGCTCAGTTAAACTTCCCAGAGCCAACCAGCATTAATGCACTCATTGCAAAGACACACTCTTCCCTCCTCCTTTTCATAGCCAGGATCCACCTAAGGCTCCTGCAGACCAGACCACAACTACTTCTGACCAGATTGTGAGGAAGAGCTGTCCTGGCAGTGCCAGCACAGGTGGCCTGGCACTCCATACACTTCTCCCAGTGGCAGGGGTTTGGCTGCATCATTCCTGCTGTGAACTCAGATATTTCTGTACTCAGAATGCCCATGCAGCCCCCTAAATAGAGTGGCTGTGGACATGTCCAGTAAAGCTAATCAAGCTGAGCTGCAATTTGTACTCAAGCAAACCAATGATTGAAGGATGCTATTTTACAGATATTAGCCCCTACAGCAACACACTGAATGTCCTGCTGTAGTTAGGTCTACTAAAAAAAAGGGTAATTTTATTTAAAATATCCCAAGAGTACAGAAATACAGCAAAATTACCCTCTAATTTTTGTAAAATTAATTTCTAGGAAGTCCATGACACTACATTTCCTGAAATCTCAAAGGAAACAGTCATACAAGGGAGATATTCTTTCAGAACTTGCCACTGCACACTGAAGAAATAGGCATAAAAGCAAAAGTGATTTAATAGATTGTTTCACAGTTTCATTTAAAAGAAAATCAAATCATCAACAAAAGGTGAAAAGAAATCAGGGAAGTGGCCTGGCTAATGAAAAATCCATGTGTTTCAGTGATCTCAAATGTTCTATGAAATTTTGATCATAGAAAATATCACAGCTCTTTTCCATGTAAATTTTCCAGTCATCTCAAACTACTTTCTAGGCCATGCTAACTAGTAAAATACCTGTGATTTAAAAAAAACTTGTCAGTACTTTTGTATCAATGGGAAAAATCACATTGCTAAAATGTTTACCTGGTTTTATTTCTGCAGGTTTTATTCTTTCCCATGTAGCTGATTTCTCCCCACAGGATATCAACCTTTATTACTTGCTGACAACATGTCTGGCAAATAGCTTTCTGCTGTGGTAGCTGAGGTTGAGCCATCTGTTTTTTCTCTAGAGAGCCATGCCTTATTCATAATGGCATTTTTGTGTTTCATTCCCTGGGGAATAGCACCTGCATGCTGATTTCCTATTTGACCCCAAAATACATCATTGTGTTTCGACAACCGATCCCTCCCCTTGGCGGCCCAGGACACCACACCACGCCCTGGGGACACTGCAGCATCCTTCATCCCTGACAGCACAGGCCAAGGGGCTTCCTTGTGGACCATGGGCAGGTGGGGACCAGCCCCAGGGCCTGAGCTGGAGGGGACAACTGAAGGTATCTGAGGAGGAAAGAACAGAAACCGAAACCTTGGATGTCCCAGGATGTTGCTGTATGTTTTTATGGAAACAATGCTCTGTGCATTGTGGCTGATTTCAACCATAGCCTCCCATATAATTGTACAAGAGGCCCATGTTCTGCTTTCATTGGCATTTAATTAAAACTCATATGATTTATATAAAAAATAATCTCTGAGTTCATGAAGATCAATCAAAGTGCTACTTGCACTCTACTCTTCATAGTAGTTTTCTCTTATGGGCATGTTTTCATTGGTCTTTTTTATGTGTGAATGTGAGAGAGAAAAGGACCAGAAAACTTGATTTGGACTGTTACATATATCCCACAGACTAAGTAACATGTTATCAGAATTCTGAGTCACCATTTAATTGCACAACAAATTAATTAACAAAAAGGAAATCTCAGTATCTTGCCTGTTCTTTTCATTAATGCCAAAAGCAAAAACTATGCTTTTAATTGTTTCATTGCATTTATTTGAATCCAACCTTATAAAGGTTATGTTGTCTCACAGAGGTTGAAATCTCTTGCATGTTTAGTTTAGCAGCAGACTGTCACAAATGCAATTGCAATTGATCAGCTCTGTTCTTAACAGGATTCCTGCAGTTAATGGAAATTACTATAAAGAGCTTCAGGGCATAGGAATAATTGGATCACTAAAAAAAAAATGGAAAAAATTGGAAGGGAAAAAAGGTAGGACAAGATCAACATAACAACTTTTTAAAAAAATATCTAACAAAGATTTACCATCTTACCATACTATGATTTACATAGTAAGATTTACTATCGTACCATAGAGCACACCATGATCAAAAAAAGTTCTTTTAATTATTTGTACAAGCCCCTTTTCAACAATGGGAAAAAAAAATGCACAATGAAAAACATTAAACTTTTATTATTGTCAGCTTGTCTAAACTAACAACCAACTGTGCATCTCTGGAAGGAATCATTCAAACATCTTTAACTTCTGCCAAGAATAAGAGATTTCACTAACTAAAATCAGTGAGAAAACTTTTACTGACCTGGCAATTTTTGCAATGGTTTTCTCCTAGCTCTTGTTGCAAGGCTAAGATCCTCTCTGGGCTTGTTACTCTGAGAGAAGAACTAGCACACAAATTTGGGGTGATGGGAGAACTGTGGGGGCCATCCATCCCTGCCTGAGAGCCTGCAGATATTGATCCACGTTGCACATGATCCTCTGGCTGTCCATTAGCCTGTGAAACATCTGAGGAGAAAAGCAGCATCTGCAAAAGAAAATTGCATTTTAAGAAATTCAAGATATATTAAATATTCCAATGCTGTTCATTGTGGATTAATTGAAGCCATTTGGATGAGTTCACTAAAAGAAATACTCACAGAAATTAACTGTAAATAAATTACATTTAGCAAAATAAGGGAAAAGATAACATACCAATTATTTCAGTTGTGGAGCATTCTTGCACCTCTCTAAATAAATAATCCTGTATTCAACAAGTCATCCTCAAAACAAAACAAGAAAGATCTCTAAGCTTTAACTGAAGCTGAAAATTTGGCTTGGGATATGAAGAAAACCTAGATTAAAACTAGAAAAAAATTTCCTAATTTAAAAAATTATCTCAGTTCTCTTGAAAAATCTCAGAATTTCTAACAGGATTCTTTTACACACATATTTCCTTATTCCACACTACATAACTTCAGGTTTGTCTACCTTTCAATGCCCAAGAAAGTTAAACTGAACAGACTCCAACAGTGTGTTAGTTCATGAACTCTTATACAGACCCTCCTATTCAAAACAAAAATATTAATTCAGCTGATTTTATTTCACCTCCAAATCACCTTTAACATCACAGAAAACTATCCTTTTAAAATATCTTCACTGAGCTGCAGACACATTTAAGAGAGAAATGGCAGTCTAATCATGCACACTTTCATAACAGCTGCAAGCAGGAGTAGATCTCTTGGAATACAAATGACTACTACACAGCAGTAGCATTTTATCATTCAAATCCAAATTTATTATAGGTACTAGACCACTGTTGCATTTTTTCTTGTGATTGCAAGCCTTGTCATTTCAGCCTTTCAGTTTTTGAAGAGTTATTTATTTATTTCTAAAATGAATACACCTCATTATGCATTAACTTCTCATTCCCATTAGTCCTCTTGCAAAAGATCCAGAAAAGCAGATACATATATATGCCAATTCAGGAAGAATTACTTAAAAGAAAACACATTTTACTTATAATAATAGAGTTTTTGCTCTGTGCATCTTTACTGAGTTTTAGCTACCTCACTTGTGTCCATTAAAAAAAAAAACAACCAAAAAAAACCAAAAAAAACCAAACAAAAAAAACAACTCTGAAATGCAATAGCAGTGTAAGATTGCTCTGAAATGACCCAACAGAAAGATGAGCATTTATTGACAAGCTCCTGCATCTAAATACAGTTCTATTATGACATGAAGAAAAACACATGGTGTTTTTGTTTTTACCATCTCACCTCCTGTTCTTGGCTCCCCACCATGAGCAGAGGGAACCAGTTCTGATTAATTGTGGCCATTGGTCTCCTTAAAGTACTCAAGACAAGCATGTGTGGCCAGCTGAGACACTGCCCAGGAGCAGCTACCACCTGATCCTTTATTTCAGGCTGAACAACAGGCCAGGGAACATGGCAGGCACATCCAGGAATGGAAAGACCACTCATACTGGTCAGTTTGGGGCAAAAAAATTTAGATTGCTGCTCTTCCCTAAAATATTTGCTTTCCCTACACTGATTACAGAGGGGGCCTGTGATACCATCTGGATATTGCATTTATTATTGCAAGGTGGCATGAATACCCAAACATATCCTAGCATTACAGGCATAGATCAGCTGGAAAGTGAAAGCTATACATTTGGATGTTCCCCTCTAAAAACAGGAGCCCAAGGCAGCTCCAGAAGTCCTTGGTTTCTAACCAAGGTTACTAGTGCAGTATCTCTCCACATCACTCACAAAAAATACCAGTTGGCTTAAAATGATAAAAGGTCAGCCCTGAAATGTTTTGAGGCATGAAGATATCTGATCTAAAATTATTTTATGAGAATTTCCTCACTACGGGAAGCACAGTTAGAGGCATTTGTGGTGATAGATGAGAGTGAGCAGGAGCAGAACAAGTTCTGGAGGTCAATGACCCATGCAAAGGCAAATCACTGTCCTGCTCATAGGCAGGGAGCTGGTAAAGCCGCCAGAAAAAAAAAAAAACACACCACCAAATCAAAGCTGTGATACTGTCACAAGTAATTTCTAGAAAAATATACTCCTTGCAGGTCATTCCTTTCCTTCAACTCTTTACCCCACAAAACCTTTTGTCTCTTGGAACTAGCAAATTATTCTGCAGCTAAAGTAGTGACACTGCAGAAAGCAGGGTTAGTGCAAAGCCCAGTGAGTGAAGATGTTACTACCCTGACTAAGATTTCACAGTGTAGTCTGCACTATATTTGAAAGTTGGTAGGATTCTCTCAAAATACTCATCTCTTGTGTCATAAGACTAGCACTAAAGATTGCATTTCCCATAGCACTAAGTGTGCAGCTAAGCAAAAATTCTGTGTTTTGTCTCAATGCCCAGATATTAACCTTCTCTTTTTGAGATTGGTTCTTTTTTATTGTTATTATTATGTTTACTATATTTATTCAATTTTCTTCTTTTTTTTTTTTTTTTCTTTCTCCTCAATGTTTCACAAATTATCCAACCTAGGAAGAAATGAAAATATTGTGATATTTGACCAAATTGAGAAGAATGTAAACTTGCATAATGGCAAGATGTAGAAAGGAACGCTATTGAAACCAAAAATATCAGCTTCCTCAACACCCCAAAAAAACCAAAAAAAAAACCCCAAAGAGTGATGTCAGAGAGAAGATGAAAATGTTTTAATTTATCTGCATATTTTAGATAATATTTTTATAATTTTACATTCAATGTTAATCTAAGTTTTATCCTTTATCAGAAAATATAGGAAGGTTAGTTTTTAAAGCTTTTCTTTTTTTCAGTCATGGCTACTCCTGTACTGGCACGTGGTGCTCTAGAGGAACACATGCTGTTGCCCATGAACTGCAGCAAAAGCCACTGCTAAAATATCTGTATTATGCAGTCAGGAAATATATCTAAATCTTGTCAACTAAACCAAATTTTACTTGCAAACGGCACTAACATTGATTAAGAACCTTCTTCTCATCCACTACAAATTCTTGGGATCCCCTCTATCCAAACAACCATTTATAGAATTATTGAACAACTTTATCAGTTATATCACTTGAAAGGCCAGGTTGCCACTAACTTTTTAAAATCTCAATTTCATGCCTCTCAGTATTTTAATCATTTCTCTAAAGAACAAAAATAACACATCTCTCAGCAATGGACTTTACCCTTCTTTAAAGAAATTACTAAATAATTAATTCCACTCCTTCATCCACTTGGAATTCCAATGATTCAAGGCATGTTTTTAGAAATGTCAGGTAAATAGAAGCCTATTCCTGCAAAAAAAAACTTTGTCTTGAAAGATTCCTTGCTCTTGGTTAGCCTTGTCCTGAAAAGACTGAAAGTCCAAAGCTAAATGGGCAGGAGAACTCATTGGAAGCATGTCTTTCTCTAGTTTAACTATGAAAATAAATAGATAAACTACCACAGATGACCATCAGAAGTACAGACATCATACAGAAAATGTATCTCACCCTCAGTGCCAGAAAAGCTTCTGACCTTAACACAAACCATTTTAAGGAAAGCATCAGAGAATTTAATGTCAGGCCTATTATCCTCAAACATGATTCACTGGAAAGCAATAAGTGATTTATTGCAAAGCAATGAGTAGAAATACAAACTAATAACCAAATAAAAAGCACTGCTCTACCAAAACATATCTCAGAAGAAATGCCTTGACAGAAAGAAGAATTAAGCTATGCTGTTCTGTGCATTTAATCCCTATTCTGTAAAACAATTCACTGCACTGGACACATTCCTTGCCTGGAGCTTTCCATCCATAAGGTTTAAGATGACTGCAGCAAAAGCATTAAAAAGCAGTACCATTTATCCCTACATTCCTTGCACCAATCCCCTTTCAGCCCCAAGAAATGAGGGCAAAGAGCCACAATGGTTTCAGACTCACTATGGAAAGAATATATAAAATATATCATCAGGTCAAAGTGTTCCAGCACAAGGGAAATTGGATGAGCAGCATTTTCCATTACAGACATCCAGACAAAGGCTGTTGGCCCAATCATTTGAGGGGAAGAATTAAACATAATCCTTTTCCTCCACACCTAGCCCAAAAGAGAGAAAAAAGGCCCAAAATATTGCACAACTGTACTGGCTGGGCTGAGTCCATACAAAAGGGGAGCCAAGCTCACTTGCTCCTCTGTGTGGTTCTCTGATCCATCAAAGCAGCAAGGACACAGCCTCAAGCTCAAACCAGCCAGACTGGGTAAAGCCTGGTTCTTAAACTGCAAGTAGACACCTGAACTCAGGAATAAACTGAGCCTCCTCTTTCACATGTCCCATTACTCCTCTGGAACTATCTTGCTTCCTACTTTTACCATCCCAAGTAAAGCAGCTGTTGCAAAGCCAAATCCCAGCCCTTTTTTTGTTAGATGTTTTGTGAACATGAATGTCCAAGATCAGCTGATGAATCCTGTCCTGTGTTTTTTTTCACTGGGAAAGGCAGAAAAAGAATAACTGTTAATAATGTCCTTGAATTAATTCTACAAAAGCAAGGAAAGAAAGATGAGACTAAGGTCCTTCCAATTAAAAAAAAAAATAGAATCAGCTTTCAGAAGGAGGTGATTAAAATGGGACATGACAAAAGGCCAAATGTGGATACATACTCTGTGTGTGACATTGGGCATGTGAATCCCAGCTATGGCACTGTGCCAAGTGCCATGGGTACCCTGGAGGCAGCCCTTGTCCAGGAATGTGTCCTCTTCAGCTACATGCTTCTTATTTTCCAGACACAAAACAAGACAAGGTTTTAAAATATTTCTATTGTCAAAATTTATTACTGGTCTACTCCAAGGGGCTGCCATGTTTCTCAGGTCTTTTAAAAAGAGAATATATCAAAAAGCCTTAAAAATTAACTTTGTGCTTCCAAAAATTTCAAGCCCATATTAGATATGCATTGTCATTCCAATTCCTGCCCCAAAATTTTTTTTTCAAAGCTCAGAGGCAGCATTTGTTCACCATCCTGCACAGAATTTTTGCTTTCACCACAGTGACATAGGTAGTAGATGAAAAAGAATTGAAATAAACCCCTTCTGTGCAATTATATATGTTTATTATGATAAAAACCCTCTAAAATTAAATTAAATTATACTAAATTGCTCAATTAAACTAGATTACTAATAAAGAGCTTCATGGTGTACAATTTTATTGTGAGGAAAAGTAATTCAAAACCTAGTCCTCTTTACAGGGTTTCATTAAGAGAAGGAAAGCTGGCTTTCTTTTATGAATATATTATTCCAGATATATCTGACCTCACTGAGAGTGCACTGCTGGAACAAAATTATTAGTTAATACATGATTCAAGCAAATTTTATTTCCCACTCACAAACATTTGAATATAATGCTGGGTTGTGAAAATAATCAAGAATGACAAGCCTCAAAATGTATGCTGCTCTGCTGAACTGAACTGAGGGAAGTCTTGTGTTACAGGGACAACAGGGATTTATCATGTGTGAGAGCAGGGCCTTGAACACTGAAAGTGAAGTCAAGAGAAGCTCCAAAGACAGTGGGTTTTGCATAACACTGACTTCATGGTTTAGTATTTTAATTGGGATGAAAATTAGGGAGAAAATACTTCTGGCAAACAGAAGGAAATGACCAACCATCCACTGTGTCCTGAATAAGCAAAGAACTGAAGTTTGCCTTGGTCTGTAAGCACGAGTAACTTGGTGGTGCCCTAAGTCCCCCACTGAATCTGGGGCATCCCAGCACCCAGCTGAAGCAGCTCTACAATGTAAATCCATGTACAGATGAAAAAGAAGGAAAAAATAAAGAGTTCTTAGTGGAACTATGAACCAATTTTTTTTTCTGAGAACATGACTCAAAAGTTTTTTACTGAACTACAAAAGGCCAGGCACTGAATTGAGTAGAGAGTCCCCTTTCCTTTCAAAAGGCTCTAGATCAGCTCTTCATGCATCACTGCAAACTTTGAGCTGAAATTCATACTTAAGTCAAGGCACAGAGGTTTGCTGCCAATGTGTGACAGGCTTCCATTTGTTACTGGGTGCAGTAATGAATAAATTGCAAATCTTTAATTTAAGAATTAAAATAAAAATAAAACAAACAAACAAACAAACAAACAAATCCAAAAAACAATTCAGTAGGTTTTGTAGAGTAGAATTCAAATGTTAGGAATGCTACAGGAGTGAAGAACTGAGGGGAAGGAAGGAATGAGCTTACAAAGAAATTTTATGTAAGTGGATGTTGGGCATAGCTCTGGAATCTTGCATGTGAAGTCCAGTGAGAATAAGAGTTGAAAGCAAGAAATAAAACTTCCAAGATGAAAAGTCAGTTCACTTCAACATATGTCTACAGATTTCAGTACAAGATCTTTTAAACCAAAGGCATGTATCACATGAATATGAAACAGTATATCTTTTTTCTTTTTATTGCAACCATTATTAAATTAGTAGTAATGAAACTTGGACATTCTTTCATTGAAGTGTCTTCCACTGGAAACCTGATGCATAGAAATATACATTTTTAAGGGGATCATACAGCTCTTCCTTGGTAGAATATTTTTCCCCTGTTACATGTGTAACTACTTACCACAGACCAGAAGAGCCTTAAGCTCAGTTTCAAGACATCCAGCAAGAGCCAGTCTGTTCTTTGCATGATAAAAACCCCCAGGCCTGAATCCTGTTTGTGTCTGAGGTGAGACCTCTGGCCACAACAGTGCTAAACACCATGGGAAGGGGCTTGGGCTCCACTTAGTATGAACAGCTAAATATCTACCAAAGCAGGGAATTTAATATGGGAGTTTATGCTGCAGATAAATTCACTGGATATCAGAATATATATTTAATCTAATTCTGTCTTGTTGAACCTGCTAAGTTGTGTGGTAATTGAACATTTAGGGAGACAGTGTGAGTGTGAACAGTGTTTTAGCAAGCTTCACTAATGCTCATCTATCACAGCAGTGTCTGAGAAAAAGTCTGAAGGCAGTGGAGTGCTGCCTTCCTTCTGACAGAGGAGTTTCTAGCCACTGTCACAGGAAACACTCCTGTGCAGGGGGAGCTTGGGTGAGGCAGTGGTGGACAGACACAAGAGGTACTCAAGGAGACACAGCCAGACACAAGAGTCCTGTCCCATCCTGCAATCAGGAATCAATCCACCTTTTCCTTAACATGCAGTAAATTGCTTTTTATCACTAAAACAAGCATGACTGAGTGATAGCTTGCAACACTTAGCAATACTGTAAGGATGAGCACTATCAACATGATACAGAATACCACTCAGTATGTAAAAATGCAAAATCATCAGAAAAATAAGCCTGTGGTTTTACTGTACTATATGCCCATTTTGAGCATCTTCTGCAGGTGAAAATGTCAATGTCATTAAGATAAATAATTTTTTCTGTTCACTTTGCAGTGCAATGAGTTAGCTTAAGTACAATATATAGTATGAACAATATTCTGTGTTCTGTTGTGATAAGCACACAATGTTATATGAATGTGTAGCACACAGTATTTGCTATGCTACTTTAACCAAAAAGACTCTACCTGAGCATACTTGTCACAAACATTACCAAATATTGTTTGGGTACTTTCATAGGCTAAAAAAAAAAAAAAAAAAAAAGAAAGAAAAAAAAGAAACAGAAAATCAAAAGGAAAAACAACTTGTTGATGGACGCTGAAGTACTGCAAGGGAATTCCTGTTTCTTCAGGCTGCCAGATTGAGATTCCTGTCCTTAAGAATGTCTTCAAGTAGGTGCTACTCCAAAATTAGGAAGTTTATTCCCAGCATCCAAGATATTAATGACAACATTGAATAGAACCAGGTGTGAAACAGGCTGCTTCCCACTTTTGCCTTGCCAAAGAAACACAAGTGACTAACTTCCTTTCAAATGCAAATGTCCACCAAGTTGACTTAAGTCTTAAAAACATTCACTGTTGACCTCTTTTTTTTGACTTCTCAGAAATCAGAAACAATGCACTGTGCAGGAAATATATGCAAAATTCATATTTTAAATGAAATTGGGTAATATATGCTGCATTATCCATCAGCTACTTAAGTCAAAATATCAGGGAAGTGTTTTTTGCATGGAACATTGATGCATTTTACTTTAAGCTCCTGAAATTTAGACTCTACCTACAACAGTAAAAAGGCCAACTCCACTGATTTGTCTGAAGCAATACTTATATTAAGCAATGAAATATATTTTATAATAACACATTAAGTCTCACCAAACACTTTGGAAACCAACACAATTCAATAGTGCAAAGATAAGGATACATGTATACAAGGAAGTATGAGGACTTACCTCTTGATCACACACTGGTGTAAAAGCAACCGTGTACTCTGCCAGGGTCGTGTCATTCACCAAGTTCTTTGTCTCTTCATCAAATGCAGAGTTAATAAATCCTTGCTTGTGGAATTCATCATGCATTCTCCTAATGAAGCTGCTCCTTTCCTGGCACTTTTGGGTGAGGCAAGCCAGCTTAGCCTGTGTGGCATGAACACATAAACATTCCACAGTTCTGTCATTTCACTCCCTGCTGAGACTGCAAGATTGCATTTTGTGTTTGGTCTTTAATTCCACACATTTTGACCCAAAGCTATAGATTGTATTCCTATGTCTCTACATTATTAGATGCCTCCACACCTTCAAGAGCAATATATATACACAGATGAACTGGAAAGAGATGTTCCCTTTCCATGTGCAAGGTCCCTGTCCTGACAGGCAGAAAGTAGCCTTGCAGTAATGTGAGTGAGCCCTTGCCTAAGGTGAAGCCCAGCAGCATCCAGCTACTCAGGCACAGCTGCAGCAGGAAGACACAAACACAGAAACCTGTAAGCAAAGGGATACCCCTTGTGTAGGTCCTGAAACAGTGCTCAGAGAAACACAGTACCTTCAGAGGAGCTAATATCAACTTCATTTCAGACTTTGTCTTCTGCAGTTCTTTCTCCTGAAAGGTTGAAAAATATCCTGCATCAATTTATTCAAGAATCACTTTGAAATACTCTAGCAATTTTTTGATATTTGTTTTAGACCTGACTCTGAGGTGTGCACTTTAGATATCAGTGTGACCCTGTATCACAAAGAAGATGAATCAGTGTAAGGCACTGGTTGCACACAGACAGGCTCTGGCACACAAACACTGCCCTACTTACATTTGCATTAGCTCTTAAAAATTAACAAAGGCTTTTAGATGTTCTTAGATGAAGCCTTGAATCAGTGAGGTTATTTAATCAAAGCAGCATCACAGTTAAGACTTAGTACCCTCCATTATGCACTCATGTTCATATTTTCTCTGTGAATCTTCCAACACATTCATTGGGGAAAATTTTTCAGTATTATACTGTAAAATTAGAGACTACTGTGGAGAAAGTAAAATGGAGCTTGGTTCCCAGTAGGGAGAAGACAGTAATCTCTTGTACTTTAGAGTATAGACAGAGGAGAAGTATGTTCTACTGGTTTTATTAGGCTATGAAGAACAAAGACCACTATTGAGAACATGCCATTTACTAGCTGTTTCAGAGCCTAATGGGCAATTCCAATTTGGCTCACATTGTAACTGTCATCCCATTCCAAAATATAATTCCCAACAGGAAGAAAATCTAAGGGAAAGAAGTCCTAGGAGGAATTTGTTTCCACCCATGAGTTCAGTAGCTGTAGTCACACTTGCAGCAGCAGCTTTGCTGTCACACTGTAAGGCAGCAGCTTTGCCAATCTGAATGTATCTTCTCTGGGTTTGCCAGGTGAAATGAAATGCACAAGTGTAAAAACTGCTTGTGTAAGTAGTCCATACATGAGGGTTCTCATCAGAATAACTGTGACAAAAATCCAAACCACACACCTATCTAAAAATGTCTTACTGAAATGTCTTAATGTGTAACCCTAGCAGATGAGTCAAAAAAGTTAAGAGAACTCTGTCAAAATTAGCTTGGAGTTTCATATCTGATCTAGCAGAACAAGAGAGTTGAGAATGTGACAATTGAGAGTTGAGAATCTGACAATTTAAGCCAAGGAGGTGACTCTGTAAAGAATTTCAGCATGGCTGTGCTTGCTTTGCACTATGGGGTTTAATTAGAGCAGAGACAACTTTCATGATCATCTATCATTTTTCCATAACATGGATCACTGAGGCAGTTTACATAATTTTCCTATTTCTCTGAAGTCAGAATTACTTTCATATGTCTGGAAACCATTCAACTATCCTTAGATTCATTCCCAGGAAAGAATCCTATTTTGCTTCTCCCCTTTCAAAAGAGAGATGTAGAATCTGAAGTCTAAGCTCACATTTAAGTACACAGAAAACAACCTTATACCTTTTCATAAAGCAGAGCCTGAAGGCATTTCACTTCAATCTGCAAGTCACGTAATGCAGCCTCGTCCCTGAGCTTGGCTTTCATGGCCAATAGTACCTGCTCTAACCTCTTATAGGTTTTTTCATACACCTCCTTTCTCCAGCCATCCTTCAGTGTCTCCACAGGATATAAAGAAAATACACAGATTTTCAATTTAGGTGTATAAAGCAACAAAAATATTCTTAATTGTGTCTTATACCACAAAATAACCAATATAACTACCTACCTTATACATCAAAATGAAGCAAACTGTTATAAGATGTATGATCCCAAAACTTCATGAACATATTAGCACTAAGATCTTGCACTAATCTTAAATTCTTTATATGTAAAGAGTACTTGGCCCCTGTGAGAACAGGTATAGAATGGGATGTTCACAAAATTTCTTCAAGGTAAATATATATATTGTAAAATGGGGAAACTGGGCAAAGACAGATGAAGTGACCAAGCTGTGGAGACATAGTGAGCAAGAAAAACACACACAAGTTGCCAGTCTCCTGCTTCATCAAGAAGCTATGTAATATGTCCCATATATTTATCTCAGAGACATAATCCCACTCTCCCAAATGTTTATTTGTTCTGGAACATTATTAATAAACTAACCAGATCTTAAGTAAAAATTTCTAAAGAAAAATATTTTTTACATTTAGAAGTAATAATAGTGACACAGAACAAGTGGAAAGAGAAGCTTCTGAATTTAACTCCTCCTCCCCCACTCTCCAATTTCTTTTCTCCCCAATTTCATGCACTTAGATTAAAAAGATTACTGACAGCTTTAGATTGATGGTCAGCTCCTACAAGTGACACTGCCTGATTACACATAAAGATTTAGAATGAGGAAAATCTGAAGAAGAAGGAAGTATCCTGAAAAACATTTATGTTATTATATTAAAGAAAAATTGAGTTGATACACACAGCTGGTCAAGATTTTTGAACATGTAAGTATCAGTATATAAGCAAGTCTAAGCTAAAGTCAGACCCATGATATACTGTGGAAAAACCATATAACTTAACAACAAAACAGAATGATGGTTTGATTTTAAACACTGATACAACTCAGAGAGAAGCTTATACTCAGCCCTGATGCACAACACCACAGTAAATTTTTCCCAGCCTTTCTGACAGCCTTTCTGGATTTGACACCCTTGACTACAACACACTGAAGGAATAATTTCATAGGGAACAGCAAACTGAACTGATAGATCACATTATTCTGCCTGCAACATATCAATGCAAAACAGAAAAAAAAGCCAGAAATATGACACTGTCATAGTGTTCTTCCTCGTGAAGCCAGTCCTCTGTGGCAGCACTGGAGCACATCAAATGCTTTGTACCAAACTTTTTGGCTCCCTCTTGTGTCAAGAGAACAATAGGAACAGCTGGACACATCAAGATGGATTAGACCAGGGCTGAGGGACAAAAGCCTGAGGATGAGTCCATGACATGGTATTTCCCTCATCTTCTCTTCCCCATGAAAAGTATGCTAAAACCAAAAGGGAAACACTAATTGAAGATGCTTTATGGAAAAAAACAGCGGGGAAATAAAACAACTGCATGAAGGTTGACACAGAGAAAAGTTCCCTCTTTCCTTTTGCATTTGGCTGAACCACTAGCAGCTTTCTGTAGTTTCAATGCACAAATGAGGAACACAAGATTTATGTATGAGCACTCAGCCACATGTTCCAGTCTGCAGTGACCAGAGGTTATGTAGTCAAGCTCCAGAAGGATGAAGTACCCAGGCAGCTAGGACTGGGAAATAACCAAAGGATAACTAAGCCCTAAACATAGCATTTAACACACTGCATTCTTGTAAAAATAGATCACTAGTATTTGAAGTTGGTACCTAAACATTAAAAAAACCCAAAAACGTATCTTCTTATGCGAATTGTGCTCGTCTGAAAATGAGAGTGAGAAAATGAGAGGGAATATGACCTTTTTTGCTACAGGCCTTTTTTGCAGACAGTCACCAGGAGTTCACTGGGAAGCTGGTGCCTTATTTACCATGTGCATTTCATGCAAATTTCTTCTATTAATTTTTAAAGCTGTAAACAATACCCTGACCTCTTCCCACTCATCCCTGTATTTCTCTTAAATTCAACCACAGCACCACTGCTCAGAAGGCCACCTCAGCATCCCAGAAAACCCAAACAAATACTCCCAGGCTAAAGCAAATTTCAACTGCTAAACTTCATTGAAATAGAGTCCTAGCAGCAAGCTTCAAATATATTATCTTAGTTCTCTTCTACTTGCAATGAATAATATCATGACAGCCTGGACAGGATCCCTGGGCAGCAGAGCCTGTAGAACATAAGAAGTGCAAAATGTTCTAAAAGACACTCCCAAAACACAAGGTATTTCAAACACTTTGGGTTCTATGCCCAGAGTGCTCACATCTTCACTTCTTTCAAGCACTGCAGCAAGAAATGCTTCAGAAAAATTAAGTTTAGAACAGGAAAAAGCATAAATTACTGTGATTTACTGTATCAGGGTTTATTAGTAACTTTGAGTAATGAAAAAGAGTTTGCCAAGGGTGGCAAGTGCCACCTGAAAACAAAAAACTGAAAACCAGTTAACAAAACTGCTAGAAAAGTAGATAATGATCTATTTTTTGTGACAAAAAGTATTTTCTTTTTAAATTTAGAAAAACTTATATTTTAAGGTCTCACACAAATCTACTATCAACAGTTTCGTGTATAACAAAAAAAGTTTATTTTAGAATTGAATTATTGAAATAAAGTTGACCTTTGTTAAGACATATCTACTCCACTCTCTATATTGTAGTATTTGCTAAATTGTGCCATTAAAATCAGTATTATTTGGTTAAAACATAATGGACTTGAGTTATGCAGATAATTAGTTCTGCCATCAAATAGTGCAACTGAAAGATAAAGCCAGTTCTGTGATGTACATGGACTCCATCTCTGACCCTGGAATAAGACAGCTGTATTCAAAAATTTGACACTAAGCCTACAGGCAATTCAATTGGATGAAGAAGTCAGACCTAAATCAAAGAGCATCACAGTATTGCATAAAGATATACTACTGATAGATAAACACTAATTTGAAAACATAAGCTGTTGGAGGGATTTAAAAGTGGCAGGGTTTTCAGCAAAAGGCTGACCTGCACTTTTTCCAGTGTAAAAACATTCTGCCAAGGTTGATAAATTTTATTCCCATGTGTGTCACAGGAGTAATTAACATCTTACTTAACTGACCAATATAATAAACAATAATTGCCCCAGACTGTCCCTAAACAAAAGATTAAAGCTTCATTTCCCAAAAATGCACCCAGGATCTTAACTGCTAGCATAAATGAAACACATGACACGTCTTTTTATTTGGGATTTTCTTCTTGCTTGAAATTGATTCTATTGTATTAGGATGCCACATGCCAATACATCACAATGATATGAAAATTCTGCAATTTTTTTTCATTTAACAGTCAGAATTCAGCTGTCTAAACACCTGCCCATAGTGCCATGTAGGGTGTACAGGCTAACATGAAATGACTGCCTAGGACTTCCAGGTGGCTACCTACACCCTCAGCCAGGATGCCCTAAGGCCTTTAAGTGGGATAAACAGTGACATTTAGGCAATTGAACTAATCTCAGAATCCTTGTATTTTCCAGAATCTGTTTCTATTTTCCTCTAAAGCCATATCTATCCAACCTATTCAAAATGAATCTACAAATATTTGTAGTTTGCTAGAAATGTGCTTTTCCAGCTGGTAGAAACTGCATATTTCCTCTTTGCAACTCACCAGTTAAGGAGGGCAAAAATAATTTCAGGACTAGTGGAAAAGTCTTTATAAAAACTGCTTCCAGAAGATTATTCAGTAATTAAAAATCTTTTCATAAAACACTTTATTTTGGTGGAAAACATAAACCTGTATCAAGACAGAGAACCACCTGAAAATCAAAAAAAAGCTTAATTTACAGCAAAACCAGAATTTCTGTGTTGTAAACACATTCCAGCAAGATAGAAAAGATTTCCTGGATTTTGGGACACATATTTGGGCCATATGCATCCATTAAAGACTTTGACTTTAATCCACACCATCTGCTCACAGTGTCATTTTGCCAGTGCAAATCCAGCAATCAGGGCTACAAGGCCTGAAATCAGGGTAAAAAGGCCAAATACTGGATACACTGCAGACTTCTCAAAGACCTTTCATTGAGGCCACCTGAAAATGACTTTGGCTAAAGACAGCAGAATAAGAGCCCTCCTAAACAAAAAAAATGATTGTTTATATTGCCCATGCAGAGCCCAGAGTCTGGACTATTCTGCAGACAGATGGTCTACCTTGCAAAACATCTGCTTCCTTTTAAATTTTCCGTGGTTGGAGAGGCTCTACACTTCCTTCAAATCTATTACAAGTATCAATAATGGTGTTTCTGCAGCACACTGACTCCCAAGGAATGTGCTTTTCTCCATTCCATTTACATACATACCATTAATTTGCTGTGGTACTTTTCCTGCATTTTGTCCTCAACTTCTCGCTCAAGGCGGTCTAATTCTGAGAGAGTCTGCATCAAACAAATTTTGGTTTCTTCATTCCTTATTTCAGCAAAACCAAGTTCTCTGTACCACTTCTGAACCTGACAGAAAGAACAAAAATTACTGAGTATCATTAGTCAAGCAGTGGTATCCTTTTCAATGCCAGCTTACAACCACGGATTTGAAGCTACTGTCTACATCATAGCTTTTGAATTGTTATAAATTGATTAAAATAAATGAAGCTATACAATACAGTACAATGTTATTATAAGACATAAATGCAACTCTAGAAGTATGCCCTATAGAATACCTCACTACAGCTATGCCAAAAATATTATTTAAATTTATTTCTAAATGTGAAGGTACCATGAATATTCTGAATAAAGTTTAAAAAAGTAGTGGTGTATGCATACATTATTTCAGAGATGACATCTAAGTTCTTTTATTATCTGGGGAGGGGGAAAATGTTTTCTTGAGGAATGTGTCCTGGGTTTCAACTGGGACAGCTTAACAGTTGGCACAATACAGTGTTTAATTCAGTATCAGAATCAAAACAACAATGTCAAAAATGAAGAATGTAAAGAAGGGAAAAAAGGCTCTCTGCATGTTTACCTTTTAATTTTTTTCTAGGCTGCCTTTATTCAATTACACACATTACTGTAGTTCTGAAAACAAAAGCAAACCCAAACAAAAAACCACAAGTAAACCCCTCAATAGCTCATGTAGCTGCCTGACAGCAAGGCCTTTCCTTTGTATGATATATCATTTTTTCTCCCTTCTGGAAGCAAATGTTTCACATTATTTTAAGTAAACTGAGGAAAGTATTTTAACACACAACTTCCTTACAAAGAACCCAAATTAATCAGATTTTACAAAAGAAATCAAAATAAAATTTTATATTCAAAACACAAGATCAGAAGTCCTTGTCGAACCATCCAACAGTCACCTAAATCCATCCCTTCATTCCAGTTGCCTCACTTGAAAGTTGGGAAGTCTGATAAAGCAGCTGTCAAAGGACAATAATCATTATTTTTCTTTTACATACCCAACACACCTGATGCTGCCAATAGTCAGTCCACAGGGTGTGCGAGTGATGCCTGTTACAACCCCATAAATACATATTTGCCATAAAAAAATACATTCTGCTTAGATGTGCATGGCATGGAGACTGATTAATAAAAAATAGGAATGTGAGCATCTAGTGCATTTGGAAAGGGACAACACTGAAAGTTTCCTCGGATGGTGTCAAAAGTGCAGATTTATCTCAGACAGAGAGAGAACTACCCATCCACACAAGTCTCCAGGCAGGTGATTGCTACACAGCTGTGGAGAGAAGGGACAGCACACCTGACAATGCCTGTGATGCAGCAAACCCTGACAGTGCCAGGCTGCACATGATCTGGCTTCTCATTCACAAACTACTTTCAATTCAGGTTTGCAGTAATGCTCAGCATTTCCACTGCCTTCTCCTTCTCCTTAATCCCACTGAAGCAGAGGGAAGCAGCTGCCCAGAGATGGCCAGAGCAGGCAGGATGCTGTGTGTGCCTTTATCAGGGCACTCAGCCTCTGCCACTGTGTGCTGCAGGAATGCAGTTTCACCTGATGTCCTGTTGAACCAAGAGTGACTGTGCCATTCATCACTCAAAGATCAGAGGAATACTTTGGTTCTGCACATCAGAGACTTCCCTGTTTTGTAAAAGCATTAGAGCCTGGCAGAAGGAAGACAGCCATGTAAGAAAACACAAGAGAAAACAAATTTGCACCTCAGAAGTACATCAGAGTTGAAGGTTACCTCTTTTTTTGATTTTTGTAATTCCTTCTGCTTTTTTTTAAGTTCCTCTTCTGCCTTTCTGACTTGCTTTTTCATCATATTGTAGCTTTCAACCATGCTGTCCTGGATAGACAAAAAGACATGATGACTCCTCTTCCCTGTACCAAATGGCACACAGACATTTAAATAACAACACATGGTTTCCACCTAAACTATTACCAAAAATCTTGGATAAAATCAAGGTATTGCTATAAATATTTCCCTGTTTACTACTCTATTGAAGCAGCAATTCTGCATTTGTAAGTACATGGTAGTCTGCACAGAACTTCACTGTGGTGTAAGACACACAACTACAGAGGAAAAACATGGATGAGAAATCCACCATGAGTAGAGATCCTGTCTTTAGAGATATGTTTCATATGCTCCAGAACAATAAAAAAATAGATTCAATCAGAATAAAAATTAGTAAATTAACATGTGCACACTTTTCACCAAGACATTTTTCACCACTATAACAAGCTTCCTTCTGTTAGGAGAAATTGTGGTGGAATAAAAGCTTCTTGTAAAAGGTTTTAGTCTTACATTAAATAAGTACTTTTTTAAAAGCCTTAACAGTGCAGTTTTTTAAGTATTATTTTTAACTTTGTGGCTTGCTGTATCACTTTAACATTCTCAAATACAATATTAAAAAAAAAAAAAAAAAGCCCTCTCTGGTCTGGCATTCAATTTCAAAGTTAACTTTAGCACCTCAACTCATTTTAGAGGCTACCATTCCTCCATCACAAAGTGTCACAGTGTGACTTGGGTTTGCCAATTTTAATATATTTAATTTCTTTTAGAGATAGGATTTAGAAGTAGAAACGAGGCAGGCTCAAAACTTAACAGGGTATAAGAAGAAATATATTAATAAGACAAAAAAGAATTCAGAATAAGATTCCTAGATTGTTTCCTCCCCATTCCTTCATTCCACATTCCTTAACAACCACATACAGAAAACACTTCAGTCAGTTATCTACTTAAATAATAATTTCAGTTCACTTTAGAGAGAAAGGTTCTTTTTTCGTTTAGGTTAGGGGGGTGTCTTTCCTGTCTGTATCTGCCCGGACCTGCAAACTATAATTTCCTACCATTTCCACAGTCCTTCCAGAGCTGTGTTAAGGATTATGATGCACACATGGTGTAATGGATGAATATATAGTGTAATTTGCGTAAGAATTAAATAGTAGTGGAAAGTAAACAATATTTGTAAGAGCAAAGTAAAAAGCTAAAACCAAACCACAGACAGTAAAGACACACATTTTTTGATTATATCATTGTAACATCCAACAAAAGTAGGACAGCTCAAATTAACAACTTCATAGACCTAGCTGCAGCAGAGATGGCCCTGTCTAGGAAGGCACCCAAGCCATGAGGACCTGATAAGCACCCTTGATTAAAGATAATCAATGCCATGGAAAAAATACATCTGAATGCCTGGTTTCCCATAAACTTAGATCAACAGGATACATCTCCATGTCACCTTCCCGAAAGCCAGGACATGTCCTCATCAGAGTTCATTATCTCCCAGGATATGGTTTTGTCCAGCTCAATGCAGTGAAAGAAAACTACATGAATAAGCTGAAGGACAAGAGAAGACAAAGACTTCCACTCTGGGCAAGGAAAAAACTGTATAAAAATCGGACTAACCAAAGCAGGTTTGTGAACATTTGGGGATTCAGAGCAATAGAGTTCAAATCATTGTGTGTTCACCCGACGCCGACCCTGGGTGTCATTTTTGATTGTGACTATTGAGGACCATGTTTCGGTCGCAAAATAAATATCACTTATTTTAATAATATTTAATTTGGCTTGATCACATTTTTATCTAGAACACCATCAGGAACTTTATCTTCATCCCGCTGACTTCTGTGTACTTTCTGCTTTATTTCTTCTCATTCAAGGGAGCTCAGAAGATCGAGAATCTTATCCAGGCACTGAAAGAGTAAAAATTTTATCCAGATCATGAAGTGGCCACATGGGCAGCTGGAGGCCTTTTCTGCCACTTGGAGAGCTGAGCCGAGCTGGGGGCCACCAGGACCAGGGCCATTGCTGAGGCCATGCGGCCGGGGCTGGGGCCATGCGGCCATTGCCGAGGCCATGCGGCTGGGGCTGGGGCCATGCGGCCATTGCCAAGGCCATATGACAGGGGCCAAGGCCATGCAGCTGTTGCCAGGGTGTGAGAGTCCGTCCGAGCCTCTCGTCTGTTTCTGCCCAATGACCCTCGCCTGAGGCCTGCGCTGGCCAGGGATGGGAGGAACGCCAAGTGACTGTTCCGCAGGTATCTCATGACAACTAGTCGTTTACTCAACAAAGCTCCCACAGATGGAAGAACAATGGGCTGGTCAGTATGGGCTACCCTGCGTGTGTTCATAACAACAAAGATGGTTTGGTGTGCCTTGAAACGTCCTGTTTCCACCTATTCCTCAGTGTAACGAGCTCCACATACAATAGTCCATAAATCTTCCCACCTTTTGGCCAGAAGCCACTCGCTTTGGGAAAAGACTATAAAAGTGACTTTCTCAAAGGAGACCCGCGAGATCTCCCCAGACGTCAACAGACACCAATTGGTTGGCTCCACGAGGATTCGTCTGCCCGTCTTGGTAGCTATAATCCCAACCCGCCTTGCTCTCTCTCTCTCTCTGTCCCACTATCGCATTTTGGTTGGCACTAAATAAAGTTCATTTCTGTAAAAGTAAACTGCTTTTGTCCCCTGCTGTGTCTTTTGTGCTCTGAGATCCATAAAAGAACCAGTCACAACTCCCGCTCTTGAATTGGGCGGACTGTGACACAGGGCCGTGCAACCATTGCCAGGGCCATGTGACTATTGCTGGGCCCATGCGGCCGTTGCCGAGACCACGCGGCCATTGCCAGTGCCACGCAGCCACTGCCAAGACCATGTGGCCATTGCTGGGGCCAGGAGGCCGTTGCTGAGGCCATGCGGCTGGTGCTGGGGCCCTGCGGCTGTTGCAGAGGTCATGCGGCCATTGCCGAGGCCGTATGACAGGGGCCGAGGCCATGCGGCTGTTGTCAGGGCCATGTGACCATTGCCAGGGCCATGCAACCATTGCCAGGGCAATGTGACTATTGCCAGGCCCATGCAGCCGTTGCCGAGACCACGCGGCCATTGCTGGGGCCAGGAGGCCGTTGCCGAGGCCATGCGGCTGGTGCTGGGGCCATGCGGCCATTGATGGGGCCATGCGGCCATTGATGGGGCCATGCAGCCATTGCCGGAGCCATGTGACTATTGCCGGGGCCATGCAGCCGTTGCTGAGACCACGTGGCCAGTGCCAGGGCCATATGGCCAGTGCCTGGGGCCAGGGTCCGGGACCGTGCGGGCTGGGCGGCCAGGCCGGGCCCCCTCTCCCCTGCCACGCCATGCCAAGGCCATGCGGGGGCCACCAGGGGCCAGAGCCCCGGGGCCTGCTATCCGCCTTGCGGCCAGAACGCCAAAGAAGAGAAATTAACCTTAGCAACATGATTTATGAAAGCGAAATAACTTTTACATGGCTTCCTGAGCTGTCCACTACTGAATCAGCTCTCTGACTGGTCCCCGCAGCTCACAGGGGAAGCCCTCAGAGACGGGACAGCCCCTCCGTTCCCTGGAATGGTGCCTACCCTCAGGCAGCCCAAACCTCCCGCCACTTTCATGTGAAAACCAGCACACAAAATTAATTCAGCTTTGCCCTCCAAATTTTGTATCTCCCTTTCTTTAGAAGATGCTGCTTGATAACATTCCTTACTGTTATTATTTACCTTTTTCACAGGGGAATAATCTGAAGGATCTATTGCCAGAACTCCTTGTTCTTCAGCTTGAATTGCACAACATGGTGTTTCAGCTTTCTTTGGTTTAAGACCAGGTTGCTGACTTTCTTCTAGTTTTACTGTATTTTTCTTTGTTCCTATACTTTCCTCTTTTCTCAGCTCTTCATAGGTGAAACCCAAAGAAGACTTTAATTCTTTAATTTTTTTTTCTAAAATAAAGTTTGCATTTGCTTTCTGAAGTTCATCAAGCTGTTCTGATGTTTCTTGATTGATTCTGTCTATCTCTCTTTTCACTACACATTTTTCCTCCTGTAAGTTAGAAAAGGTTTGATAACAGCCAGTTTTGCAGGCTTGGAGTTCTGAAACTAAGGTCCTGTATTTGTCTTGCTCACACTTTATCTCTGCCAAATGGCCCATCAAAGTTTCTTTTTCACCTTCTGAAAGAGCTATTCTTTGTAAATTTCTCTTTCTCTCTTGTAGTAATTCATCATATTCTGCTACATAGTTCTCTGTGCATTGCAATACTTCAGCCATTTCTTTGAAGCATTTGCTTCTCTCTCCTTTCAGGTCAGAAAGCAACTGGAAATATCTTATTTTCTTTCCATTCAGGGAAACAATGCTGAGAAGTTTATTTAATACAATTGTAAACGAGTCTTTGTCAGAATTCCTGTTTTTCTCTTCAACATAAGAGATATTCGTAGAAAAAGTTGCTGGGGTCATGGTGCTTTCCTCTGCAAAGTTAGTATAACATTCACCAGCAACTTCTTTCTCATTAAATAAGTTTTGGAATGAAACAATGTTAGCTTCACCTACTGCTAAAACATATTGAAAATGTGCATCCATCTACTCTTCCACAAAACACATCATCTAAGTGTATCTGCCATTCTTCTGTTGTAATATAGTAACATACAGACTTTTTTGGAGTAATTCTAATTCTCTTGCACTGGCAGAAATATCCTCTGAGAACGCAGGGAAAAACAGCCACTGCTTTTTCCAGTACACTTAACTTTCACATTACATTCATTTCCAGCTTCCAGGGGTGACAGAATCTAAAAACTGTTCCCTGTCTGGAACAGCTTGCTAAGCACACAGGCCTCTGGCAGCGTGCGGTGGTTTAACCGAGTCTGGTTTTCAGTTGGGGCGGCGGCTCCCTGTGGGCACCTGGTGGAGCCAATCAGCTGGCTAGTTTTAATGAGCCAATCAACTGGCTTGTTTAGATGAGCCAATCAGCTGGCTAGCTTTGAAGAGCCAATCAGCTGGCTAGTTTTAATGAGCCAATCAACTGGCTTGTTTAGATGAGCCAATCAGCTGGCTAGCTTTGAAGAGCCAATCAGCTGGCTAGTTTTAATGAGCCAATTAACTGTCTTGCTTTGATAAGCCAATCAGCTGGCTAGCTTTGAAGAGCCAATCAGCTGGCTAGTTTTAATGAGCCAATCAACTGGCTTGTTTAGATGAGCCAATCAGCTGGCTAGTTTTAATGAGTCAATTAACTATCTTGTTTTGATGAGCCAATCAGCTGGCTCGTTTTGAAGACTGACAGGCATTTAAACTACTTAAAAGAGTTGAACACATCCCTGTGGAAAAGCACATCTGAAAATGAACAAAGCCTGGGAAGAGTTCTCTCTTGGCTCCCAGCCTTTGAACAGGTAACTGGCCAGGCTGGCGTGGTTCGGGTGACATTCCTGCTGCTGCCAGGTTGTGCCACCAGGACTATCCCAACAGCACAAGCAACCACATGGCCGGGACCAGTGCTGGGAGTGGCTGCTGCTGGCCTGGTCCAGGAGCAGCAATATGGCAGCGACTGGGGCCAAAAATCAGCGCAACTGGAGCAGAGTGGTGTGGCCAGGGCTATGTCGGCATGACTCGCACTGGACTTTGTTTGCTTAGCTGCTTTGTTAGCATAGCTGCAGCTATGCTGCAGACAGAAGAACAAAACAGTAGCAGCAGTTTTGTTTGTTTTCCTGGCACCCCACAAGAAGGAAAGGTGCAGGGGTGGTGCTGGCATCCAGCACGGCTCCCACGGTGCTGGCAGGGAGCATGTGGTCAGCAGTGAGAGACTCAGCGATTCCTCAACTGCAGAGATTGGATGATATCAACCTCTTAATGCTGCAGAACTCTATAAAACTGCTTCAAGCTCAATTGTTCAATTGAGCACAAACAATTCTGTGAACACCAATTCTCTCTCAAATCAGGAAAGGGAAAGGGTGAAGACATGTAGAGCTGACATGGGACACTGAGGTCAGTAAAGGAGTCAAATTCTAGATGGGACGAGGTTGAGGAGATGCCTTAGTCTTGGGCTAAAATTCTTTAGTACAGCTATGATGAAGATATATTTGATGCATCAGACTCCTTTTCCCTGTAACTCTTGGAATGCATTGTGGGGGATCAGCATTCTAACCACTGCCATGAACAGAGGCACCAGTGCTGAAGTGAGCAGATTTTGAAGTAACTTGAACAGAGAGAGTTGAGAGAGATCAGAAACCTTGCCCCAGTAATAGAAGAAGAAAACCTCTGTTTCCCAGAGATGGATGAAGAGAACTTTTGCTTTAATGCTAGAACAGTTAATCCTTAAAATAGTACCCTGTAAGTTGACATGGCAAAGCTGTGGGAAAGATGAAAGGCATGGGAGGGACTTTCACACTGCAAACAGGTTTTTCTTTCCTTTCCTTTCCTGATTTGCTGTGACACTGAAGGCACAAGAGAACTGTTTCTTGTTCCATGGCATGGCAAGAGAGACTCCTCTCCTTAAGTGAACTGAAGAAAGACTATTCTAGAGGTAGTAAACTGACTGAAAGTTCCAAGTTTTGTCTCTACGTTGTCAGTGGGAAAGAAAAGACGCTATGGGGGGAGGAGAAGTGTTCTGAAGTTTTTTTCTGATTTTCTTTTCCTTTTAGTTCTGTAATAAAATTTTCTTTATATCCTTTTAAAGTTTGAGTCTGCATTGCTCTCCTAATCCTTATTTCACAGCAGAAAATGAGTAAATAATTCCAGTGGGTGCACTGGCATCTGGCCAGCACTGAACCAACTACATAAACTGGTGCATTGGCTGGAAAACTCAGATTGGTGAACCAAAATCACTACAATCACTCCCAGACAGTCACACAAAAAACAAACCCAAAACCATCTAAGCAGATGTTTTGAATAGAAAAGTATTTCAGTGAGAGTATGCTCAAAATTACCTTCTCTACCAGCACCATACATCATCCCTGATAGAGATTCAAGCATGATGTTAAACACAAAAATGAGCTTCATAAAAACCCCATAAATATTGAGGTCTAAAACAAGGCATATTTGGAGTTCACAACTTCCAGTTCCCAAAGCATTTAGAAATGGAAAATACATTTCATTACATTGGGCAGGTAAAAATTTGTGGATTAAACTTACAAATTCAAATTACTCAATGCAGGTCTGCATTTTTGTACACTGAAGTGAGCTATAAAATTCCCATTAATTTTATGTTGGAAGGATTTGCCTTTCATAATCTGCCAAGAAAAGAGCTTTCATGTTGTTTGGTCTGAAGAGCAAATCTGTCTGCTGTATGGCATTCCCAAATATTATATACTTCAGCCAGGACATACAAAGTACCCCTTCACCTCTGTAGTTTTTTGGAAGTTCTAGGATTTCTTGTGAAAGCTCATATCTGAACAGTGGCTAACAGTTATCATTTCACCTTCTCCAGATACAGTTTACAGATTGGAGGATTTTCAAAGGGCTTGCTTACACCTTCTAAGTCATACACACCCCATGAATGAAATCATCTTCACTTTAATGGCACAGAAATGAAAGCAAAAACTCAAGGTTTCTTAGCATACCAGACTCTTTATCATGTAGCAGCCCAACTGGAGTTTGAGTAGCTCTGCTTGTGAGTGAATCCAAGACTCATCTCCATTTCAGATTCTGAACTTCATCCTGAACTGGATCTCCATTCTTAATGGGAAAAGGGGAAGGAGAAAGAAAAAACCCCACAGGTGATAGACATGTATATGGTGTTTGTGATATGAAAAACAAGCATATAAATTTTCTTTGCTATTTTACATTCAAAAGACCCATTATTCCATTGGAACTGCTATTGTTTCATATAATTTTCTTATTTCAACATTTTCCAGTAAATATTGTAATGGCAAACTTTCCTCTAATTTTCCCTTCATACTTTACAAAGCTTTAAGGAAGAAAATCTGAGTCATAAGAATACAATATCAGATCACAGGTGGAACAGTGACTAAATTATATGGTCATCAACAAAGACAAAAGAAATTCCAGCAGGGGAATAAGACTAATAGTTCAATGCCCAGCTACAAAGACAATTGTTCCTAGGTTGGAAGAACTCAAAGTGGAATAATGATTCTGAAAAAAATTGTTTTTTTCATTGATAATTTAATTGCAAATTTCATATTCTGTTCTTGACATTTATCTTGAGTCCCTGATTGAATTTGAAAATTCTGACACTTCCTGATGCAAAGCAGATACCCTACTGTTCGATAACAGCAGATCACATTGCACATGCACTGTGCTCATTTTCACTGAACAGAAGAATCAGATTTGATTGTCTCAACAAAAGACATCACTGAGATGGTAACCAAAACAGCTACACCACAGAAACTGAGCCAACACAGGCACTTTTGTCTTCCTGCACTGCTCAGCATCAAACGCCAGCAGAAAATAAACCTGGTCCCTTTGCACTGAGCTGCAATTTTAAAATTACATATGGATGGGAAAGGCAATGACTTCCAAGTCTTCAGTTTCAAGTGAGTCAGAAAAGGCTGCTGATTTTCCACAAGATCACCAGTGAGAATAATTTTTATTTCAGCCCAAGTCAGCTGCCTCATTGTTGTACTCTATTAAAAGATCTTGACTGGGAGGCACAACTTAAGTGAAAACCACAACACTTCCAAGATTTCTTCCATTTTCTCAGTAATATCAACTAATACAATGGTTTGGGTTGAAAGGTACCTTAAAGGTCATCTAATTTCAAACCCCCTGCCATAAGCAGGGACAGCTTCCACTAGACCAGGTTGCTCAGGCCCCAATCACACATTGGAAATAACATCCCCAGAGGTCAGGAATCCACAACCTCTCTGGGCAACCTGTTTGCAACTAATGCCAATTCCTTGAAACACAACCATTCCTTTCCTGCACCTTTCCATTTATTTCTTTACAGATATCAACTGTTGCTTGATATGTGGGTACTGTCAAAAGAAAGTTACACAAAATGATGTATAAGATACAATGCTCAGGTGGCAGAACATCACACTGAGAAATGAAGACCTCAGGTGCCATGTGAAAGCTGCAGAAAGATGCATCATTTTGTTTCTTCACACTTTTCCTTCATCTTCAACAGACGCCCTAATGCTCACATCTAGAAATTGATACACTGCCACATGTAACAAGCTGCTTTTTTGGTGTATTCATTCAGGCATATACTGGAATATTGCAGGCAGGATGTTGCTACTGAGTTTGGAAATTCAAATTTTCTACAAGATTTATGTAATTACACTCCACCATGAAATGCAGCTCAACTCTTGGTGCTCAGTCTAACTGGATCTTGTACTGCACACAATTTCTCATTTTTATAGCTGTTGATGGAGTGTGATGAGCTCAAATATGATTTTTCTTGTAACTATTTTGGCTTACATACTAGAAGATCAAGGTGATGAGACTGAGAAATTCTATTTTAATGCACGTTGGTGAAACTCCAGATAAGGGGAAAAAACCTTCTTCAGTTTTACAGAAAGACACCAGATGTCTCCCTCCTCCTTTTATCATAGATATTGAATTTTTTTCCCCTGCTATCTCAAGTCATTCTCTACTAAAAAAATGCAAGTGTACTTGAAGTACCAAAAGAAGAGAAAAAGATAACCAGGGATACAGAAGGCACAATTTTTGATGCTGCTGATGCTATACACAGCATTTAAACAACACTATCCATTCTGCAGCAAACACAAATTGTAGCCTGTTCATTTTTACCAAGGACTGAGTTACTGAGACTCTAATCTCCTATGACACCAGAAATGTAAATTAATACTTAGAAAATAAATGGTTAGAAAACTTCATGTAAAGGAAAAAATAGGCTTTTATTTGAGTATAGCATAGAAAGAGTCCTGTTTCTTGAAGACTTCTTGGACTGGTCTCAGGCAATTAGCCATTTGTATATTTTGCTTTCATATCTTTAAATGACTTGACCTCTTTTTTTTTTCCTGCTCTTAATTTTATCAAAACAAAAGTAATTTTTCACCACTTCTCCGGCTCTGAAAACCCTCACTTCTCTTGATTTTAGCTGTGCAGTACCCTCATAGTGCATTTGTTTGTTGTACCTGTTTACAACTCAGTGCAAGTCCCTCAAGAAGTATCTCAAAATATTTTTAAACCATTCTTTATTCCCAAGGGAAAGTGAATACACTAGTTAAAGTAGCTATAGCAATGGCTTAGGGTAAGCAGCTGGTCTTTCTGCACCTTGGGGCAGCTACAGAGACTTGTAGGTTGAGGTGCAGCTTCTGAGCTCTCCACAGAGATCACCCACATGCTGCTGGTTACTGCAGGATGATCTCACCACTCTACAGAGACAACCTCCTGGAGCTCGCTGCTTTGGCACTGTACAAACACTAATGGGATAAAATTACCAGGCTTGCAAAAGTGCATTCAACTACCACGTTAAAAAAAATTGCCTATATTTCCTCTAGCTTTATGGATACAAGATTCTCTCTGGCTTCTCCCAATTCTGGAAGTAGTCACAGTCTGATTGACATCCAATACTGTGGATGATGTTACACAATACAAAAGGGTTTTGTTCATGCCCATTACCTCTTGGTTAACTGCAGTTAAAATCAGGAGAGTTCTTGGGATATCAGGTCACAATCTGAATGATTGAGAGGCATAGCTGATCTTACTTTAAATAAAGCCTCAGAATAAAAATACTCTGCACCTCAGTGCATGAAGAATAAAACTTTGTTTGAATTCACTCTGTGAAAAGAATTGTTCCTTGTCAGCAAAATGAATTGGCAGAAGCTGAATGCCATATTCCAGCATGAGCAGAGCTTTCCCATGCAGTGCTGAAGTGCTTGAAGCAAACAAGTCCTATTCAGTGTATTCAGGGCATATCACAATGCTACAGAGCCACAAACCATTGACTATCTCAGCTTGCTCCTGGTCATGAATGCCACATCCATCTTCCCTTGTTTACCATTATCCAGAAAACCTCATAGACAGGATTTACTGTCAAGAGCACTTTTGCTCCAGCATTTGGGCATGAATAGCATGCAAAAACTCATCCAACCATATGTCCTCCTCTACTGAATGGTGTCCACAAGGCAGGTCTCAGAAGTTCTTCTGGACTCTACTTTTAGCACCAATTGAGACCTTTTGCTGTGAGCACATCACTTCAAAGGTTAAGGAAAAAAGGATTGTTGAGTGTCCCCAATGTGCACCTAACAAAAGCTCTGATGCAATGAAGCTCCCACCACTGATTCTACTGAGTGTGAAAGAGACACTGGAAATACTAAAGAATAAACAGTAATAGGGAAAAGAAATGAGGCAGGATAAAGCCTCACAATTGCATCTTGACTGTACCTCTAATGACAGATGTAATCCAGGGTGATACAAAGTTAAAAATTATTACATTTTGCATTATTTTTACTTACTGTTTGACTTACCAGGTTAAGACTATTGTCCCCATCCACCAATCTTGTAAGTTCTGAGTCTTTTTCTTTCTTCTTTTTCAACTTGACAGTACCTTGATCTTTTAAAGTTCTGTTTTCATCTAAAAGCTCTTCCACTTTTTCCTGTAGTTTAATTTCAGATAATTTTAAACTACAGACACGATGGTGAGATTCCTCCAATTTTGTTCTGAGAAAGTCCTCAGTGTTCTGAGAGCACTGCAGTTCAGTCAGCAGGTCTGCCTGTTCTCTTCTAGTGTCCTCTTTCACTCAAGAGCTTCAGGTTTTGCGGAAATGCCTTGAGGTGGCTTTTCACATCATGTTCCACATTTTCAATACAAGTCTTCCATTCCATTTCTTCCATGTCAGAATATTTACAGCCCTGAGTCCCACTGTACACTGACTGCAGCTTCTGCTGGAGGTGCTGCACCACTCCCCCTTCTAACTTGGATGTCAAAAGAGCAATATGGGCTTTAAGATCTAGGACTTGCTTTTCCAGCCTAGATACCTCACCCTGAAGGTAACAGTCCCTTTTCCTCAGTACTGCTGTCTGTTGTCTCTGCCTTTGTTTGTAGTGCTCAAAATATTCTGACTGGCTTTTTATTTCATCCTCTTTTGTCTTCAGCTGCTTCTGAAGCCAATGCAATTTTTCCTTGTGCTTCTTCTCTTACTTCTTTTGGTTTTCAACCTATTGTTTCAGTGAGATGTACAGTTAACATCTTAATATTAAAGCTCTTGTTTCCTTATACTTTTTCTTAATTTAGTGATAATTATTCTCTTGTTTTCTGAAAACTCAGGAATGATATAACTAGATTTTTTTAAAAACACCAGTAAAATACTGCACTTAGAGCAAAAATAACCTGTTTTGTCATTTCAGCCATCACCAAAACATCTCAGTAGGAAACAAATAAAACAAACTCTTCCACATCTGCTACTATAAGGAATACAGGAACATTTGAAACACATTTTTGCATGTTCTACCAAAATAAAAACCAAAATAGAACTGTAATTCATATATTCAGCTCTGATTTATACAGTAACAGATCCTTAACAGTGACAGTATTGTAGCATTGGGGTGTTACAGGTAGAGAAGGTGGTTCTGTTGTAGAAAACAGGACATACACTTTCCAGAGCCCAGCATTTTTCCCTTTGCTCTTCACCATACCTGTCATCTGTCAGCTCCTCTGATAAGACTCCTGAAAAAGGACAAAGGAACAGATGCCTTTTGAAACAGCTTGAGAAATGCTTTGGTATTTTCCTTTGCACTACACTGTGTTTGAACACAGAGACTTAGAGGTGAAAGATGCCAGTGAAAGGCAGAAGAGGTTTCATGAGTCCCACACTGCCCTTGCTTTGAGCAGAGTAAGAGCCACCAGTATCACAGGGACATTGCAGCAACTCTGAAGCAAGACTGAAGGCACAGAGACATGAAGGAATGACTTTGGTTTTTTCAAAGACTTCTTTAGATCATTTTGATCATCAGTACTTTCCTGTCTGAGGTATTCACTCACAAGGACTGGTCAGAAGGAACACTAGGCTGAAAAGTCAGGTAGATGTGAGCTAATATTTTGTTCTGTTAACTCTTGGTGGGAATGTATGTCTAAGCTTCCCGAGTCTTGAAAAATACATTTCACTTTTAATTACAAATGCAGAGACTGTTCTTCATGCTTGTGAGTCTTGCCACACAGTACTAGTTTTCTGTTAGGGTATTCAACTTTGGCCTAAAATATTGAGAATTTTAAAGTGCATCTTATGATAAACAGAACTGAAAGACATTGTTTCACTGAAGAGTGTTCCTGAAAAGTTTTCATTCCTTTTCCATTTCCATGAATACATCAAATGAGCAAAATGCCTGTTGTATGGGGCCAGAAAGATAAAGTCTGACCTAAGAAGGAGTACAGTGAGTGGGTCCTAGGGAGAAAGTAAGAAGGGGGAACACAAATTTGATGAAGGGCCTGAATGAGAGAAGTAACAGCAGTGCTGTCAAAAACAATAAAGAAATAGACAGCTAGGAGGAAAAAATATTAGAAAATTCTTCTGATTTCTTCGGTTGTAGAAAAAGAGAAAGGCTGAGACCTTTTATTGCTTAAAAACAGAGGTCACTGGAGATGAGTTTGACTTATAAATTACTAGCATAAAGAGGAAATAAACTAGGTCATTTCCAACAACATCCCCTCACCAAGCTGATCAGATCCTCCCAAATATCTTGCAGTTTCCCTTTAATGTGCACATTGGCATTTTCAACCTGGTCCAGCTTCACATAAAGTTGATCAGTCATCACAAGAAGTGTTTTCTGTGGCAGCTCCAGCTCTTTCATCCTGTGATAGTGAGAAGGAACATTTTTGCTAAGTAAATACCACAGTACAGTGCCAGATGGATAAGCAGTGTTGTTGCAAGCAAAGCATCAATTTATCTTAATTTTTGTATTTGTTCCCCAAAAATAAAATAGTAACAAAGTTTTGATCACTAATACAACAAACACTTGATCCTTAACAAGTCTACTGGGGTTTGCACATTATGCTGGAGAGTGTCAAAATTATTAAAGATAACATCTTTCTGCTGACTTAATAAGAATATCATAAATAAACACATTTACAATATTTTTGTTCAATGGAGTTTAGCACACTGTATGAAGTAGCAACTTACCATAAAGGCAACCACAACACTTCAGTCTCTGCATGTACCTGATCATAGGATTATGGTAGGTTTACATTCAGTGAATTCAATTTTTCTGACAGTAAATGTTTCCCTTCAAAATTAACATTATGGGCAACTTACAAGTACCTATATTTCAGAGGCTGAAGTGACAGTATCTTACTTGAAACATGTCCTCAGTGAGTACAAAAACCTACAGAGCATAATTGTACTGCCTTTGTTGACAAAGATGAATTTTGACAAAATAGAGGTTTGTTCTGCCTTGTCAAATGGTAGCATAAAATTATGAAGTCTGATATGAACATATTTTAAAAAATTAATTATCATTTTGAAAAAAGTCCATTATTAAAATATTTCTAACAAAATTCCTTGATGAATCCAAAGCAATTTAAAATTATAGAAATAAGTGTTTTAATGCCATTTATATTTCCTGTCCTTTTCAACTGACATTCTTTAGTGCTGTTGCTGACTATCAAATCCTTATTATTCTAGTCAAATGTATAATTAATGCCTAATGGCACCTTCATCTACTGTAATGATTAGCATTAACACACTAAATTAGATGAAGCTTTCAGAAAAAAGGAACTTTTTTTATGACACGAAATTCCAAATTAACTCTTATTTTGAAAGGAAAGGAATATACTTTGCAAACAGAATTTACACCATATGAATATTTAAGAATAAAACATTCTGAGAAACAACAATATGTTAGAACATGCTGTAAATTTTACTTAAATAATAATTATTTTTAAAAATTATTATTTTGTTTCTATTCTGACAGCTATACAAAATCCACATGCATCTTCTCCAACACTCTAAAAACACATAAAGTCTTTTTGCTAGTTCTGTATGTATTACTTGACAACCAGTACACAGGGCAAAGTGAAGGGTACATTTGTCACATAACAATAAAGTTTAATGCAAACTCCCCTTTCATTTACCTATTTCTTAGGATGGAATCTGACTCCACGTAGTCCTCTAGAACAACTTTCAGTTTTTGCTCTGACTTTTCCAGCTCTTTTATTCTGAGGTTCAAATTCTCTTCTCCAGCACTGTTTACTTTTTCATCAGGTGTGCCTGCATCTTCTAACTCCTGGAAAGCCCAAGAAGTACCAATTTTAACACTGAAATTCAGGATAGCAAATCCTTCATTACTGGGCATTTTAATATATGTAATAACAAAATTCTTGTTTTCTTTCAGATGAAGGATCCATGATGAAAAAAAGCCTAAATTAGATTATCAATGTACTATAGTCTAAGCATTCAGTAACAGAGTCTAAGCCTCTGATGATCAAATAAACAGTCCTTCTTGACTCTGAACACATTTATTATTTACGAGAAAGTCTCATTTCATTAGCCCCATTAGCATGTAGGAAGGGAGTTGCTGTTCACAACATGAGATCCCCATAAAAGATTCATTAGACTAATTATTAAAGGAATCAAGCATGAAAGTTTTGAAAAGAGAATAATTTTTTACTAAACATGAGAGTTCATAAAACTGACTGTGTTTATTTTGGATAAATGTATTACACTATTATTGTTTCAAGACAGGAGACTAAAGAAAGGATATTTTCCATTCAAAAGGCATTCTATAATTATTTCAGAGAAAACATTCTGTTTATTTAATTGGTATTTTGGAATTCTGCATGCACTATTTTATTTATATCTAATTCACCTCTGATAGGTCATGGAACAATAGCTGAAAGGAATTTTTCAAATTTGGGCTTGAGAAGTCAAGCTAAGGTTGGTTCTTTTCTTTTGCCTCTTTTAGTCATAGATCTAGAAATTCTTCAGAAACTCACTTCAGTAAGTACAGTCCTATAACTTTGTCCTGGTTTCTGCTGGGACAGAGATAATTCTCTCCTTAGAAGCTGGCACAGCACTATATTTTGGATTTAGGATGAAAATAACATTGATAATGCTCTGATGTTTTGGCTGTTGCTCAGTTGTGCTCACCCCACACCAAGGACTCTTCAGCAGCTCAAGTCTGCCAGTGAGGAGCTGCACAAAGCAAGGAGCACAGCTGGGACAGCTGATCCAAACTGCCCAAAGGGATATTCCACACCACAGGCTTCATGTTCACTATATAAAATGAAGGGAATTACCCAGAAAGGGACTGAGCACTGCTCAGGAACTGGCTGGCCATTGCTCAGCAGATGGTGGAAACTGTAGTGCAAAGCACACTTGCTTGAAAAATTCTCTCTCTCTCTCCTTATAATTACAATTATTAGCATATTATTATAGTAATATTTGGTCTCAATTATTAAACTGTTTCTCAACACAGAAGATCTACCTGTTCTTTCTGATTCTCCTCACCACTGCTGGAGGCAGGGTGGGGAGGGGGAGAGGGAGTGGCTGCACAATGCCTGGCTGTCAGCTGGGTTAAACCTCAAGCAGCTGGCACCTGTGAAATGCCTTTGACTTTGCTACATTTTTGTTGATTTGGAATTGGATCTGTAACTGGAATTCAGCCACAGAGTTTAGACTTATTACCAAGGAAATAATGCAATTACTTTTTTGGGTTTTTTTGTGGGGTTTTGTTTGTTTGTTTGTTTGGTTGGTTGGTTGGTTGGTTGGCTGGCTTTTTGTTGGGTTTTTTTTTTTTTTTTGGTAGACATATGCTGAATCTACAGTGCAAAGAAGATAAAAGTATTTTTTTTTCATACTGAGCAGTAGAAAATGGCACAAAATCAGCAAAAGAATAAAAAAAAACCAGTTCTCTTATCACCTCATTTTGATGTTTTGTTCTGTGCTATTCACACGTTCAGTCAATTATATAAGGTAGTAAAATTTTGGTAAATTGTATCAACTCACTGACTGTGTGTCAGCCACACAAGGACCTAGAGCTGAAATTATTCAGCCACTCCTCAGCCCCTTAAGAAGCCATTATACTTAACAGCTTCAAGTGTGGATACACATCAAAGAATAAATCCATGTGGACAACAAAGTTCACATCTCTTGATACCAAGCCGAGTCTCTTCTCAGAGACCATGCATCCCTGAGACATGTTAACACAATTATGGCTGTCCCCTGGATGGTATAGTTTCCCAAATGGAACAGTATCTTCAATTTAGAGTTCCTTGAGACATTAGTATGTTGTCTGTACTTGTTATTTGTAAATGGAATAGACACCCTGCTCTATGACAATGGTTATCTCTGAACAGCACTGCAAGAGGCATATAAAATAATGGTGAGCATTGTTACTTTTCTCATTAATAATTTACAGTGGAAAGCAAATTCCTATCATTTGCAACTGTAGCACGAAACCAGGAAAGTTGTTACAACTGACACAAGCAATGAGAAATTTACAGTTTCCTTCTTCACTTAATACAGCTGGGACAGGTGATTTGAAAGCTGTGTCACTAAAAGGAAAAATCAGGCCCAAATTCTGTGATTCAGTCCATCTTGTATGCACTGAATCACAGAATAATAGGATCACTAAGGTTGGAAAAGACCTCTAAAAACACCAAGACAAACCACTAACCAAGCACTGCCAAGTCCAGCATTAAACCGTGTCCCCAAGTGCCACATCCACACCTTTGAACTTTTCCAGGGATGGTGATTTTACCAGCTCCCTGGACAACCTATTCCAAGGAAAGCCTGAACACCCTGTTAGCACACTGTACCCATTCCCAGTTCTACAGTAAATACCAATATACAACAGATATAAGACTGCAATGATCTGTTTTCCTAAAGTACAAATCCTGCTAGCTCAGAACAGGAAAAAAACAATCATAAATACAATGGAAAATGTCAGCCCAACCAGCCAGTTTTCTTGAGAAAACTGTCCCATGCAAATTACAATGTGATAACAAAGCACATAACAAAATAAGGAAATTAAACTGCTCATACCTCTCTCTTTTGTAAGAAGACCCTCTCCTGTCCATGCAGCATGCTTATCATGGCAGCCACATGCTCTGACCATCCCATGTTTGTGCTTGTATTCCATATTCAAAATAGTGATGAGCAAATCTGTGTCCATGAGAAGCATTTCTGTGCCAAGTGAATCCTTGTTCCTTCATTGGCACCAGGTCTGATTATCTCAAGCTCTGTTTACCTCCTGTTGTGGTCCTTTGCCTTTTGAGTGATGCCAGAACTCTCTCTTCCAGTGAAGGCCTTATTTTTCCACATTCTGTCATCACACTGCTAAAAGCCTTAACTAAAACATGAAAATTTTCTATTTGAAAACACATTCTCTAAATGCTTGTTCCTTTTGAACAATATATTGTGAGCAACACATTCTTTTGGGGATTGAGATTCCAGACTTTTGCATGATCTTTGTTTCCAAGGTAAATTGTGCTTCCTCCCAGGGTTATTCTGACCCTGACATCAGCCACAGTTTGCTGTATGTGACTGAATTAATCTTGTAGAGTGTCTCAGCTCCTTTGCAGGGAAATTATCTTATCCAGTGATTCTTTGTGCAGAGTCCTTCTCTTCAAAGCCTGATAATTATCTGAGAAAACAGGCTGCTTCTGAGGCTGATTCCTGCACCTTCAACAGCTTTCTCTGTCCTTCCTTAGTCGTTCATTGCCTTATGTCAATCATAATTTGCCCTTCATGTGATGTATTACTGTAACGAGCAAATTCATGTTCGAGTTCAGTGTGTCCATGGAAGTAGACTTGTTGCTCTGTGGATTTCTACACAAATATGATTTTCAAGAATATGTGAGGGAGGAGAAAGTTATCTTCTAATATTGTGCTCTTAATGTTTTCATCTTGCCTCAACATTTCAGAAATAATTAAAATTATCTATTTCTTCATATTGCCTTTCCAGTTCTGAAGCACTGATTTGCTTCTCTCTCTTTGAAAGAGTAATATTTTTTCATTTTCTAACCATTTTCTTAAAAAATTCTTTGCAACTTCCATTTCTTGTGTGTGCTTCACCCCAAATTTTTCCTGCAGTTCAGGTGGTCATTGACTGCTTATCACATTTATCTACATGCCCATTTCTTCAAGTCCTTCTTTCTTTTTGAAGAGATAACTGAGCACAGCACATCATGCATTCTCTTTTCCTGGCCTCTCAGGCCACCATGGAATCTGTCATTTTCCCAGTGCTGTCTTTACAAGACATTGCCTTACTTTTCAAGAAACATTCAAAGAATCGTATTTCCCACACAGTTCTCACCCACTTTAAAGTTTTCATACTTCAATCTTGCCTTTCTCCAAAACCCCTCCTTACTGTACCTGTGGATTTCCAACTTAGGAATTTAACATTAGTTTTACCATTGCAGGGTTGCAAATTTTTATTCCTTTCCAGCTTTGAACAGTTTGCTTCCTGTCAGCTATTTACTATAGACAACTTAATGTCAAACACTTAGCTTCTTTAATAGAGATATTAAAAAGGAGATCCTGTGTTTCTTGGGTGAAATGCAAACCACATTTGTTGAAAGCATGCAGTATGGAGACAAAAATCTCAGTACTGTAAGAAAACCATTTGGTAGAGACCAGTTCACATAGCAGCCAGTAATTGCACTTGTATTTTTTCTGCTGTTTGGTTGGTGTGAGAGTGTAAAGTTCTTTTTATATTTTTTTCAGTGTTTATGATGTGCTGGTCCTTATTTGATTGTGAAATCAACCCAGCTTGAAGCCATATCTTTAAAAAAAAATCTCTAATTTTAAGTTCAAATATTTTGCAGCTTCAAGTATTATGCAAACTGCTTTATGAAAATATGCACCAATTTAAAGATGCTTAATAAATATTTTCTGTATTTTTGCACGTGGACTCAGCTTTTCACTCCATAGGTTCTTGTAATAGCCTGTAAAACAAAACAAAAACCAAAACAGAAAACAAAAACAACAAAAAAAAGAAAAAGTCTGCTGAGCTTTAGATAAAAAACATACTTTAGAAATACATGTTGGTATCAAACCCTAAATTCACAAACTGCATAATGCCTTTCTGTATGCTTTATATTACCTTCAGAATAACCAAAACCAAAATTACTACCAGTAAATCACCTGGTTTGCCTTGAAATAGTTAACAGTGTTGAAAAGTCCAACTATAAATAAGTATCATAAAATTAGCTTTCCAGTCTTGGATTAATCAGAGACAGATTCACCCCTGGCAAGAGGAATTAAAGGAAATTGCCCTTCACACCAGCACCACAATGTGATCTGCACTCTTAGAAATGTCAAAAGCTGAGTAGTTGTGTGGCTGCACAGTCATTACTCCTATGTTATCTCCTCAAAATGCTTGTCACCAAGCTTGAATTTAATTACTTAAGTACTTACTGCTAACAGGAAGAGTGGCACATTATATCAGCACACTGCATTTCCTGGAGACTATTAACATTTGCAATTTCTTTAATTTTTTTTTTTTTTTTAATCCAAAGGGACCAGAATACTGTACGGTTATATAAGTGTGGAAACCTATAGATCCCTTGAATGCATAGTATGCCAAAATATCTTAAACAGAATTTTTAAAATGCTGGTGATTTCATTGTTTACTGAATATTTATAAAATATGTCTAGGCTTGGCCAGTATATCTTTCAACATATTTAAAAACAAATATATTCATCCAAATGTTAGCACCTCTAACTGGGACTAGTATAAAAAACCTGGATGAAATTCCAAAGACAACAGTTTGGTGACTCTTTTAACATTACTCTTTCAAACTTATCTTAACCAAAATAGCATCTGTCTTATCTGATCTCATCCAGAAATTCACTTCAAACTGTGGAAAGATGAATAGTTTACCACTAGGTTTCACCTTCTTTCAAACACTTCTCTATAAGCATATGCTCATTTTTTTGCAAAATAAAGAAAATTTCAGAATAAATCCCAAAATTACTGAAAATTGTTGTTCAATTTCAACTACTTTTCAGTTACTAATAATGAAAAGAAAGTTCCTGCACTTTTAAGAAAACAATAATACCTGAGAATTACATTCCACCCATCTGCATCTGTTACCATTTTATTGAAAAATAAAAAGCCTAAGCAGTAAAGCAAGTTCCAAAGAGTATCAACAGAAAGATGATAACTGACCATGCTGGACCTGAGTAAATCCTAGAAAGAGCCCATAATAATACAAGTCTGATTTCTCAAAAGTACTTGAGATATGGACAGAAGAAAACATTGTTTTATGCTTTGAATATTGTTTCATGATAATAACAGGGGCTTGGGGTAACTATTGTCATAATTCTTTTTCATCACACAGCATTGATAGCAGTTTCAAAGATGTTGATTAAACTCCCACTATAAGGAGATTGCTTGAAGATAATTCACAACAGATTACACAAGAAAAAGCTTGGAAATTTTGTAAAGGCAAAGCCATTGTGTATTACTGGGTTAAAAACAACCAAAAAACCCCCAAACCCTACAACAGTAACAATACAAATACTGTGTAATATTCAATAGCTTTAAAGCATGGTTTAATACTTAAACAGTTAGGCTGTTGAGTCACCATCCTTTTGAAAGGCAGTGTGGAACCTGCATTGCTCCAGGGAAGAGCACTGGGACTGATTTTCTAAATTGCATTTCCCTCTTGCTGTCTGTGAAAGGTGAGTACTGGCACTAGGGCTCCTGCTACAGCTGAAGAAATTCACTGCCTTTGGCACTGAGCTGAAAGGTCAGGACACTGAAAGGACAGCGAGAATGATGGCAGTGTCTCAAGGGAGAGGAACAGAAGTTTTTTATCCTCACCCTTTCCATGTTGTGTCATTTACATTGCAACCTTCAAAACGGCTCATAAAAGGGAAAATTTCTTATTATTTCTTAAGTTATTTCATGGCCTCAAGTATCTGGAGGAAGTAAAATTAACTCCTTATTTTGCATGGGTGGTTATGCTCACAGGGCTTCTTAGAAAGCCAAACAAGCCAAACATCATTTGCCACCTTTCCATCCAGCATGACAGAAGGCAGGAATCTACAGCAATTAACTGTAATTCATTTCAGACAAAATGTACCTGGCTCTGCAAGAATGGAAAGCACTCACTGCAGTTATGGCAGTCAGTATCTTTGAATATAAAATCACTGCTCATTGAAAACCCAATGATTTTCTGCAGAAATCTAGGAAGAAAAGTATCCAAGTTGGACTTTGTAGATGACTCTTCCTCTCTGTGCAGGTAAAACCAGTATGCCCTTCCTCATGGTTTCAGGGTCTTAAAAACAATCCCCAAAATATGGCAAAACCTAGGAGTCAAAAAGGGAGTACAAAGAAATATAAAGAATACCAACCACATGTCTCGGCTCAGTTGTGTCATCAAGGCCACAGAATGAATGCTAGTGAAAAAAACAAAAAAAGGAACAAAAACTATAACATAAGATCAAAAGAAAATGAGGAAAAAAGAAAAGAAAGAAGATGTAAGAGATGTAATATGAAATCCAGTGACATTACAGCAGTTAGTCTTACATCATTAATTGAAAGAAAGACACAGTATACCAATCTTACTCTAAAATGCAGTAAAAAAATCAGCATTTGAGGGCAGTTTTACAATGGCAAAATCTCTGGATTTTAAAAAATTCATATATATTATGTTTGGCTTTGTGGTTCACTCAGAGTACTTTTAATTACACACACTAAAGCTTTCCTGAACCAAGACTTAACAAGCCAAGGACACAACCTAAATGCAACTGAAATAGCAGAGAACCAGCTATGAGAAGAGCACAGTATATTTACACAACATTTGCTCCTAGTACATCAACTCACAGATTGAAACTAAGATTTTATATCATTCTTCTGTATAGCCTCTAGAAACAGGATAGTTTGCTGAAGAATCTATAGGGAAGAAATACTGTAATCCTTATGTTCTGATTTGACAGAATTTTACACAAAATTTAAAAATTGAATCCACTCCTAAAGGAAAATAAAAAGTCATATTCATGATACAGTAAATGATGCATTGCCCTTAGCTATCACCACCAGCAATGGGCTCAGCTATAAATGCTGCTGTTCCTTCAAAAGCATAAGACTTCTCTCCACAAGAAATTATTGTACTCAGTATCAGTGGCATGTAGGTGTCAGTCTGCACCCTTTAACACATTAAACCTTTAGAAGAACAATGAGGTAAAATTATATCATTCATTAATTCCCTGACAACACAATCTTCCTTTGGGCCATCAGAATGGGATTTAATCCCAGGGAAAAAATAATTCAAGTGTAATTGGGATAGAAGGAAGCCCTCCACTCATGCAGAAGTTGAAGGTTAATAGAAAGAGATGAAGCTTTTTTGAGGTCTCTTGCTAATGTAACATTAAAGCAAAGAGGATGTTAATCATTTTAACTCATTACCAGCTTTCTGCTAAGCTTGTGATTAAGCTCTTTCTTTTCCAGTGCTTTTCCACATCCATCCGGCTGATGAACCAGCAGAGATAATGCTATTTTCCATTTCCAAAATTATCAGTCTGGCTAATCCTATACCTGCTCTGTAAACTGCAATGGCAATGCCTGAAATGCTTACATTTTGGCAATAGCAACATCTAGAGATGTTGACTTTTTAGAACAGATGGATAAGCAGTAATATTTGAAATAACTTAGTATGTACAAGTATTGTCTATCCCTCAACATTTCTCTGCTTTGAGGAGTTCAGTGTAGCACCTTAGACATCATGGCTGCTAGGCAGGAGCAGCTTCAGGAACAGACGTGGTCAGGGGCAGAAGAGGGCAAAGGCAGAAGAAGAGCCCTTTAAAGGGTAAAAACTGCCTGTGTTTCTCTGCCAGTGCAAACATGAAGTGCTGCCCTCCCAGTGGATGCAGACAGAGCAGCCCCAGCACGTCACTGGGGGTGACATAGAGCAATAATCAAAAACAGCACTTGACAGCCCAGCTTCTGCAGGCTCTTCCACAAACACAGAATGGAAAGTGCAGAAGGCTACAGCACAGGGGAGACAGCTACTGTAGGAGCAGAAGGGGCCAAGGAAGGAAGATGCTGAGGGAGTTGGAATAGTTGCTAGAAGTGCAACTGGGAGGACTGCCACATCCTGAAAGCAGATGAAGGGATGCTGAGACCAGAGAAGGGTGAGGAAGAAACTTTTCCACACCCAGTGAGCTGCTCCCTGAAGCCTCTCTGTTCTGCAAACCCCACTGACACCTTTCAAGTCCCTCCAGAATCCTGCAAAAGCCTTCCTTTTGTCCTTTTACCCCATTCTCATCCCAAGAGAAAAAAAAGACTGAAAGCTCCACTAACACCTCCATTCAGCCCAGCAGTAGGTTTATGTAGGATTACATATCTATAAATGCTGAAGAAAATGAACCTGGGATGTGACTCATATTGGGATCTAGGCACTGGTTAAGCAAGAGCAACATAACTAAAACACTGCTGGGGCCTAAAACAGTGCTGGAGCACTGAAAGACCCATTGTCAGTCCATACTCTGCACAGCAGTCTAAATCCACAGACCTGGGAAAAACCTGAGCCCACATCCCACAAACCTTGTGCCATCCCTTGCTTGGGAACCACAGTGACACAAATTCTTTTGCTGTCTGAAGCTTTGATCAGAGCTGCTTCTTAAAAAAAATAATCATATCTATTATAGTAACTTGTTTCTATATTAAATCAAGAAATGCTCCTTAATTGTAGCATTTCACTTGTATTTCACTAATTTTGTTTTATTTTTCATTACTTGAAAGTTGTGCATAGCAATGCTATACAAAGAGTAGGGCTGAGCTAACCAATTTTTTCAGAGACAAATCTTTGTTCTTTCTTGATCTAAACCACAGCAAATCATCCTTCTATAAGTCTAGAGTCTCTCCAGACTCCTTGATTCCTTCCTGTAATTGACAGAAATCCTGGATAGGAAATAATTTTGAGCACATTAGGAACAGAGATGCATTTCATGCAGCAATGACTCAATTAAAATTTTATCTTGTCTTAAAATAGATTTTGTGATATTAGGTTAATTACTATTAACATCAGTGCAAGAGAGAAAAAACAATTTTATATGGAAAAATCCATTGGTACTGCCCAGACATAAATTTACCTTTTCTTCAATTTCTTTGAGTTGCCTCTTTTGAAGTTCTATTTTATCTTCTAGATCTCGAATTCGCTGGAACAGAGAAAGCAAAACAGATATTATTATATCTAATTTTAAGAATTGCTGAATCAAAAAGATAAGAAACAGGTTAAAAATAAAGAGAACAAATGCACATTATTAATGTAATACTTTCCTTACAGTTATATTAGGCATGTCCAAGGCAAAATTTTCCACGTTTCCATGAAACCATGGCATTTCAAACAAGCTGCATGTACAGAATGTCATTTACTACCAGAAAGTCTACTCATCACCACTCATTAATCATAACTTTAACACAGGCACACTGAAAATTCCATTTTGCACCAAAATTCCTCTTATATGCAACTGCCAGTTTTTCTGCTTACCTAGACAGTCAGCAGATTACACTATTACATTTTCTTTTAACTCTTTATTTTCTTTTCCTATAAAACATAACCATGCTTCAAGCATAATCAGGCTATACCAGAGCAAAGAGAACACACAGATTTTCAGTTTATCCCAAAGATTCTATCCAGAGACTCAGCTCTGTCCTTTTACCAGTCACCTCCCACCAGAGCCAGATGGAATGTTTCCTTTACTGTAGCTTCCCATATTTTTAAGGATTTTTCTTGCTCAGTTTCACAAAGATTCTCCAAAATATGACTGCTTCTGGGTCCACAGATCTTATTATTTTCTGTATCACATCTCCTTCTTTCCTTTCTGTAAGTTACACTTATTTTTTCTTATTTTTTATTTTTCTTTTGATGTTGGGGGTCTTATGCAATTTATATGCATTTTATTACACTTTCAGTATATTGTACTCATTACAGATAAAGTAGGTTATAAGTAATTTTTTTCTATAGGCAGAAACCTTAAATCTACTAAGAGTCACTGGTGATCAAGAAACAACTTCATACAATGAGGTTTTTTTGGGGATTAACTACCCAATCTCAGCCTGGCCTACAACAGCTAAGGACGTTAACAGCTCCTGAACTTGGAAAGGCAAACTATCATCTCCTCTAATGTGGATAGCATAGGTGAAGAAAATTAATGCAGCTGCTACTGCCTCATTCCCAAATTATTTTATGACTGTCAAACTGACATGAACAACAGTATCTCTTCCAAAACAGCATCCAGTCATCACTTACAAACCCGTGTGTATCAGTTGATGCTGTAGTTACTTAGCTGCATTCAGCTCTAAGACCTCAAATAGGGATAAATGCTCCACACTCATTATAGCCCCAGACAGCTGCAGCAAGGCAGCAGCTGATCCAATGACCAGACTGGTTTGGAGAAGCACAAAGTTTGGCTTGGAAATCACAAATCTAACCTGGAACTATTCCAAAAATGAGGCACACACAGCTCTGCAGTTCACTTTTCCTAGAGTATACTCCTCCACACAAATATTAAAGACAGGCCACGAGCAATAAAAAAAAAAACCTTCTTATTGTTGCTCCTGTTTCAAAATGGATGATTTTGCTTAAAAAAAGTAAAGAAGTTTTGAATGGCATGCAGTCAGTGTAAGTCAATAAAAATCTACACTATATCATACTGCAGTGCTCAAAGATTTCCCCAGATAATACACAAAGCAACAGGAACCAGATCACCCTCATGTGACATAAGTGAATGCACCTTTGCTGACCATCACAAATGCCCCAAGCACAGCTGTATTAATTTCACTTTTCCTCTACTGCATTTGAACTGATCCATAGCTCACCTATGCCCTGCTCAAGACAAGCCTCTCTCATACTCACATACTGTATGTACCAGGAATGTTACAATCACTGTGACAAACCATGGGATGAGAAGCAGGCAGATGGAATCGCCTCCAAGACCTCTAATCCATCAGGTTTGACTCCTGTTTCTCTCCTACTCATTACAGTTATGCTGATTCCTACTTATAACCACATCCCAGACCTGAGTGACAGACTTCAACTCTCTGGGGGTTGTGCTATGCTCTGTAGTAAAATTTGACCGTAGCAAGGTAAGTGGAGAGAAGCAATTTTTGAAAATACTATTTTCATCTTCAAGATTTGTCATGTAAAGGTATTTTTTAATAACTCCTGAGAGTTTGCCTTTAGAAAAAGAAAATAAAATTAAAAAGCCACTGAACATCTGGTGGCTTTCTCACCTCAGGGTTTAGAGCAAGTGTTTCTCTCTAAACGAACAAGTTAATTAGGATAAGATGGCATTTTCAGGATTTGGGAATTCTGTTAATCAAGTAAAAAATCGAGATGTTATTCTTCCCTTATGAATTTTTAATCTTTTCAAGATTATAGTTATCCAGCTATTTTCTCCAACTATTCAAAGCAGCTCTTAAAAAAGGGTTGAGGCTTCCATTTTCCAACTCCCTCATGTAATAATTGTTACATTTTGGGAGATGAAAGATAGAGAATATTTTTAAGGTGCAGATACAGAAACATATACTTTATTAAAAATCTCTTGAAATTCAAAGACAACCTACCAGCTGAAAGTGAAAACACAAAGGATTGAATTTCTTAGGAGTGAAAATCTACAAAAGCCTCAAAACAACTGAACTGCTAACAGTAAGGCAGATTATGCTGGTTTTGACTGGGGTAGAGTTAGCATTCTTTACAGTGGCTGCTATGGGGCTGTGTTTTGGATTTGTGCTGAACACAGGCTGATAACATAGAGATGTTTTTGTTATTGCTGAGCAGAGCTTACACAGAGCCAAGGTCTTTTCTGCTTTTCACACTCACTCTGGCAGGGAATGGGAGGCTGGGAGGAGACACAGCCAGGACAGGTGACCCAAACTGACCAAAGGGATATTCCAGACCATGTGACATCATGATCAGTGTATAAAGTGGGAAGAAGAAGGAGGAAAGAGGGGGACATTTGTAATGGTGGCATTTGTCTTCCCATCACACGTGATGGGCCCTGCTCTCCTGGAGATGGCTGAACACCTGCCTGCCCATGGAACTGGTGAATTAATGTCTTGTTTTGTTTGGTCTCTTCGGCAGTTTTTGCTTTCCCTATCAAACTGTCTTTATCTCAACCCATGAGTTTTCTAGTTTACTCTTCCAATTCTCTTCTGCTGGTGAAGGAGGGATGGAGGGAGGGAGTGCTGGCTGTGTGGGGCTTGGCTGCCAGAGGGGGTGAAACCACAGCAGTTCTGTTTGGTGCCCAGGGTGGGGTCTGAAGGGTTTGGGCTAACAACAGACTCCACTGGGATGTGCTAGAATGGACTTAGAGCTCTTTGTGCTGTGCAGCCAGGAACCAGCAGGCTGCTGTTGCTGCCATGGGGTTTGATTACCTGATTGTGTATTAGAATCCAGTGGTCAGTAGTGGCCACTTTGTGCTTTCCCTGCTTGCTCTGGAGCTGTAGTGCTTACCACCTCCCAGAACTGCCTGGGAAGGCTTTGATATCAGCCATGGCCCAGGGCCTGGGCTGGCAGGTGGCCAGGGCACTGCTGCTGCACTGCTCAGGGTGGATCAGCCAGCAGGGAGACACTGATGTGCACAAATTGTGCATTCAGAGCTGCTCCACACTGGGCGCTGAAGGGCAATGTGCTGAAGGCAGGTGATTGTTTAAATAGCTTGTATTCCTCTCACATGAGTGGAAATCACAGTGACAGAATACTTTTGCTACAAATGAGTAAAATTTTGTAACTAACTACTTTGATGCAGAAATTAAAAGAGTTCACATCTAGACAGATTAAAAAGAATTGTTTTAAAACACAGCCTTGGGCTGGAATTGTTCATCAGGTATCAAAGCTTGGTGTTGTTTACTCCTAGCTGTTTACTTGCTTTCCCCTGGAGGATTATCCAGGAGGATGAAGTGGGTGTAGCTATTCCCATGAATATCCTCTGATTGCTCAGGGACAGCACTGGAAGATAACCAGCATAGTTCAGCTATTTATATATCCTGAAAAAACAGATTTAATAATTTATTTCCATTTAACTGTAGAGAAAACCTTAAAAATATTTACATGTATATGCAATATATTGGCTGGAAAAACCCAACAGATTTACCCTTGCATGGAGTATTTAACACACGAAAAGAATAATTTTCCATTATGTACCTATCTGCAATATCTTGACCACAAAGACAACAATTTCCAAAATACAACTTTAAAAAATACATAATAAATATTGTAAGATAAATAATCATAGCTGTAACAAAAAATGTATCTTCTAGAAGTAGCAAGATATATTCATCAGTCAAATGCTATATTTAATTACTGAGAAGGAGATTACACAAAAGTTAGAGATACCAATAATATACCAAGGCAGGACTGTTTGAGGTTCAGTCTAAGCCTTTACATCTTTATCTACTGTTCCTTTCATTTGCAAGAATTACCAATCAGAAGCTGTGGACTCACTCTCTGATTTCAACAGGTAATTAGATGCTTTCTAATGTTCATGTGACAACAAATCATGCAGAACTATTTCATTGTTATCATGAAATTCTACATATTTCTATGCTTCAGGGTATAAATGGATGATTATGATTATTGAGCTTTTCCTGCTATGTTGTGTAGAGTTGTAACAATTGTGCTGTAAAAGATGCATTCAGCTCTACCCATGACATGGCTTGCAGGAACCTTGCAGAGTAAATCCTGTATACTTCAACAGCACAAAAAAATGAGAGGAAGCAACAAAATCGACTCTATTTTTCTCTCAGAAGTTATAAGTCTCAGCTGAAAAGAAAGCCGCAGGATGTTCTTCCCTTTATTTCCTTTTTTAAAGAGGGATGGAAATATGGATAGGCAACCTGCATCCAGCAGAGTGTTTGTATTTCCCAGCTTGGTCACAGTCAGAACAAGGATTAGGGACAATGTAGAGCAGTGCTCTGCTGGATTCTAGCAATTCCTGGGTTCCTGCAGTTAATAGCTGCCCCTCAGTCACACGAGTGCACCTTTTTTGGGACTGACAGGATTCATGAGAATAATTCTGTGTAGTCAAATCATGGGGCCATACAATGCAGTTACTGTAGGCAAACAAAGAGCCATAGTCAGGCAAAAACAGGGCAATGGGAATGCAACCATGGAAGAGAGGAGTGCAAACATAAGGGATGGATTCTAACACTGTCCACCTTGCCTGCATTCAAAACCAAAAATAATGCTAAAAATAATGCCAAAAATATGAATACTGCCAAAATAATTAATACTTATTTTACATTGATTTTATTACAATAGCAAATAAAATCTCATCACAAAAGTTCTGGATGCCATACGGTGCCTTTGCAAATACTCCCTGCATGGAGCATCCCTGTGTTTTGAAAGAGGGCTGGACAAGCCTCCATTTCAGTGTGGCAGGCGATAAATAAATCAGTAAATAAACCATTGTTCCACTGGCAGTGCAGTTAGCTGGCACTGTGAGTGGTGCAGCCCGGGCTGAGGGCGTTCCTGTGCAGAACTATCAGCAGATGGCTCTGCTGGCCAGGCTATCTGTGCTCAGCAGCAGCTGCAGCTCTGCCACAGTGGGGCTCAGCTCACACAGACACTCCACTGCCACACACCCACCCAAAAAAAGCTGCTCAAGATGCCTTACCTACTCCTTAATTCTGATTTGAACAGACTTCTAAGTTCCATTATAAAACTTTTCTTAATAGTAGTTACACATACAGCACATATGCAAAGGTAGGAGGCACAGATGTTAACAGCCTAAAAATGCTAACAATTAGATAAGGGAGAGCACATCCAGAAGGGTCAGGCAGCTAAAACACACATTTCTTTTGGAAGTCTGTAATGCAAAGACAGGCAAAGACTGCCCCTAATGTGGCAGGCACTACATATGATGTTATGTTAACAGCAGAGTGAAAAAGGGACATTTACCATCAGTCAACCACAGCTATATAAATTGCATGTTCACTGTCTGCAGGCCTCTCCAGTTTAATTCCTGGAGAGATCCCAAACACAAAGGGCTGTTCAACTGCCCCAGAAGCAAGAAATTTGACATTTTTTTCAGCAGAAGATTCCTAATGCTCATAATCCTCCATTTCCTTTCACCTCATGATAGAAACTTCATTTTTTCTGGGAAACCAGATCCACTTCTTGAAGTTCAGTGACTCACTTAAGCAATTCTCTTTGGTAAACTTGAATGACAAGTGCCTTCCAGTACTGTCACAGAAATTAAGATAAGTCAGCTCTTCCTTTCTGAAGTAGCAGAGGACTGAGACACCAAGTTGGGACTTCAAATTCCTACTCCCAGCAGGTCTGACCTTCCTACATAGTGGGAGTGTCTAAGTTTGCTCAAAGCATTGCTTTATAGGCAGTTTGGTACCTGAACTGGCTTTGATGGGACTAGTTCAGGTATCTCTGCACCTACAGCTCTATTTTCCCAACAGCTGGAAAATTTCCAGCACCCTTATTGCACCCTTGTACAAGGGGGTAATGACAATAATGACAGTCTGCAACCAGGGTTATGTAACCTCTTGCTGAGTTTGGATGCTTGTGATTACTCCCTTGTACAAGGATGCAACAAAAAGGATAAAGGAGTATTTAAAACTGAAGACAAAGAGTCCAATGAAATCATATTAGCACACTTCCAGTAAAGAACCAGCCAGACACTGATTTCAAAAGGCAAATTTATGTAATTTGTAGCATGCTTTGGTTCCTGCAGCTACACTGCAAACTCAAGGTTGCAGGCCACATCTCTGGGAAGTCTGAGGAATCAAAGTTTTGGCAAAATGCACCATCCATGATGGTGGATGTGTGCCTGGAAATAGTACTCTACTTTCACTAATAGAGACATTTCAGTAACAGGCTTAGAAGACTCAGCTTGTGGTTTAGCCAAAATGACAATATTGCTCCATTAATAAAAAAGAAGGTTAATGGCATTCCCACACAGAACATATGAAGTATGAGTGCCCAGCATGTTTCAATAGCAATCCATCTACATTAAGTACCATTCCCATTAATATTGCACCCCTTGCAAAGGAGCACTGAAATAAATGGAAATCCTTAGGCTCTGAGCCCTGGATTGCAGTCTCAGAGCTATCATTTTTTTACTGGAGGCAACATTTCAGCACAGTAATGATTTCTCATAAATTTGAGAGTTAGACATGGGAGAAACCTCAGCAATACAAAGAAAGAAAATTGATCTGAGATGTACAAAATTGCCCTACTGCACTTAAATGCCAGGTCCAGATTTCTTCCCCTAAGAGCCAAAAAGTGTGCACTTCCTCATTTGATTTAACTTGTCTTTCAAGCTACCTCAAGTTCTGATGAGAAATGGTCTGTCTCACTCTACAATTACATGGCGCCTTTCACAGATTCTGGTTTGTTTGGGTTTGGTTTTTTTTGGTTTTTTGTTGTTGTTTTTTACTTGATGTCCCAGCTGCCTTTTTAATTGCAAACATAGACTGAGAATTGCTGTATTTTCTCTCTATTGGGCAGTGAGGCAAGCTAGATGAAGTAGTCTTATTTATCTGAGCCTTCTGTCCTCTCCAATTCACCCACATTCACAGTCCTGAACCAGTATCTTGGATGGCTTCAAATCCTCAGGAAGCTTTGTGAAATGGGGAAAAAATCTATCACGAAAATAACTTTTGTGACAAATTTTATCTTTCAGGTAATGATGACCACCTCCTTCATTTAGGTGTCAAACTGCAGAACTGATGTTTTTGTTGCCTAAATGAGTAAGTAAAGAGACCATCCATATGAACACACTGTTTTACAGACAGCAAAACCAAGAAGATCAATTAATCTAGCTGCAAAATATGCTCCTTGCCAGGCTACTCTACTTGTGAAAATACAGGAATGTACTAATTAGGGGGGTTAGAAATCACCTTAACAGTTCCTGTGACACACTTATTGGATTTACATTCACCAGCAAATCCAAGAAAACAATTTGATAATTTTAGCACAAAGCAGACAAAGAAGGATTTGCTAATCTGCTTAGAGCCTGGCCCTGAAATGCTGGAAAGGTTCAGACCAATGTACATTCACAGGATAGGCACCATGGATGGACTATATCTGACATGAACCATGAATCTCTGAAGCCCTCTTATGATCAAGAAGGTATCTCATTCTACAGCAAAATTTGGCATAGGAAATATTTTATCAATCTGGCAGAGGGAAGAATCAATATTGTTTCATTATATCATTATTTAAAGAAGACTCTTATCACTGTTAAGACACAGGTATGTACGATCTTCAGGAGTGTGAACAGCATAACTATGTCACATGTATAAATTGAAACAAAAATGAATATAAACTGACTTGCCTTTAGCTATTATTCAAATCACTAAATGATGGATAAACACATTCTTTTCTTAGGCTTTTTTGAAATCTCATGCATTTTAACAGCTGTTTAAAAGCCTGTAGTATTTTAAAAATACAATTTGCATAGGCAATTGTCACATGCATTACTTAAGCTGTTGGATCTGCGACTGGAAGGGGTGTGCATTCAGAAATCCAAATGTTTTCTTTAATCTCATATTTCTAGAATGTGATTTTGCATAATGGTCGTAAGGGAACAAAAAAGCCACTGCAATAGCATTAGCTTAAGCTGGTTTTGTTGACATCTTATTTTATTTCATGAATGAAAACTTCTTGTAAATTTCAGCCAGTTGCATATGATATAAATATTTTTGGATGGACAGTACCTCTCTGATTGTCACCATGATTTTGTTTGCACAGCAGGTAAAAATTCCATTATTTTTTCTGTTCTGTCTCAACCATTATAATCCAATTAATAGTTACTGATGTAGAATTGTTCTTTTTAATCTGTATTATGCATCTGTATTTTCTTTATTTGCCTTTCTGAGGAGAATGAACCTTTTAGCAGCTGCACTGATGCATATCTCAGCATATGTATTCAGTCACATTTTTAGTAGTAAACCAGTGAATTTTATAAATGCATTCAGCCCTGAATAACTATCTGTTATAATCTGATACAAATTACTGTATATATGTAGTATTTATTTGTAAACTTGATTCATCTTTTTTAACACTGATAATCTTGTAATTTATGCAACTACATACATTGCTATCTAACAAAAGAATAGCCATAGTCCTACTGCTTTTCATTAGGGAAAGCCAATAATTTAAGTCAGATTTATATTTACATAGAATGGCTATACTAAGTCTGTGTGAGCTCAGAAGACAAAACACATTCAACATCTTAAAACTGATGACTCTGTGACAGCCTAGACACATTATCAGACAAATAAAACCCCAAAAACCAGATTCATAATGTAATATATATACATATAGCATTAAATTTAGATTATTTACATTCAGATATTTAAATAACAAATTCCCATGTAGGTAATTATAATGATATATGCATGAATTGTGCATATGAAAATACACTTATCCTTAACTTCTGTAACAAACTTCACATACTTTCTTTTTTAGACTTGCCTTTCCTCAGCTCCCACTTGCTTTTCCTAAGAAACAAGGTATTCAGGATTTCAGATGGGAGGATTTCAGCATTCAAATTTCAGATAAGAGTTTTCTTGACACTAATATTATTGTAAGGCATACAGTTGCTTTTACTTTGAGTAGAACCTCAATCACATCTTGTTTAGGACAAGGAAAGCAGACCTTTCAGATTTTTTTTGGTATTATAGCAGTCCTGCTATCACTAAAGCAATAAGCAAAGCAGATATAGTTGAAGACTATATAAAGAAAATATACATAGGGAAACATTGTAAGATGAACAGATAGAAACTACTAAAATTATTTCTCATCTGCCATGCATGTCAGCTGTGAGAAATTACAGAAGTTCATTGTGATATTGTCATTATAGCAGCAATAACACACTGAAAGACTCCATGTTCACTCCTGCATGACAAATCAATACCACAGGTCAGCAATGATTAGCCTAGTCATGATGGGCTTGATGAATATTGATGACAGTCATACAGCTGTGGTATATCAGATGCTTTTAAAAGCGATTCATTAATATAAAAAATCACATTAACAACAGTAATCTATTACATTTTAAATAACAAAATACAGACCATTAATACTAAGGAAAAAAAAAAGAAGAAAAAATCAGCCTCTACACTACGCAGCCCTCTATATTCAGCTAGCACCTTAACATTTGAGATTCAAAGTAAAAACATTAGGCCATTAAATCTATGTAGATTGGGAGGAAAAATAACAACACCCCAGTCGTTATTATTATAGCAAGGTTCATAGTAATACTTCTGCCTAATTTCTGAATTGTGTGACACAGCTGTGATTTTTTGACCAAGCCAGCCTCTCTGGCACAAGGCAGCATGGAGGAGGAGAGGTTGTCTTTAACTTGTCCTCTCTGTCACAAAGCATTCTGCCAGAGGACAGATTTAGGATAACACCTCCTTGTGCCTACTGAGGTACACTGAGCACAGCATCCTCCCTCCCTCTCTCTCCCAAGAGCCTTCCTGTCAAACATTAAATGTTAACAATCCTCCTTGGGTGAGAAATAAACACCATCCACCTCCACCTCAACAAACATCTATTATAAATGCCTGAGACAATATGATCATATAGATATGGTGACATCCAACCCTATGGATTTGTAAACAAACTACTCTCCCAGCATGGAAAAATTGTTCATAAACATGAGAGCAGGAAGAACTCATGGAGCAATGGCATTTGTTTGGCCTTTAAGCCAGAACTGTGTTCTCAGAAAAAAACTGTTGCTCAGAAAAAGAACTAAGAAACTTAGTGAACTTTATTTTGTTGTCTCTCAATTTCAAGCGATATTTTGAATTTCAGGATGAAAAAGGACATTGGTGCTTCTGACTTTTCCTGGGTGTCCATGAAAAGCAGCTTCCAAGGCATGGCACCAGCAGTGAACCCTTCTCTATGGAGTGGCACATGGAGGTCAGTCCTGCTCTGTCCTAAAGCTTTGCCTTCTTCTAGTCCAAGAGGCAAATAAAGTGGTAATTTCTGCTCTTCTTACTGGTGCACAATCCAGTCTGGTCATGGGAGTAAATGCCCTAGTTCAAAGAAAGCAGTTAAGATTTTTACAGCTATATTCCAACTATTTCAAGCTGAAATTGGATGGGTTCAGCAGCTCATAGATGCCTTATATTCAGGTTTAGAACTGAAGTAATTACTTCTTTTACTCTGTAAAACTGAGCTTCACCCAAGATTATTCTAACTCAAGTTAAAATAAAACACACTCAGCTTAGTACTACAGTGCAATTTAGGGAAAAAAAAAATCACACTTTTTGATGGCACAATGAACTAACCTATGTGTGATCTTTCTTTTTTTCTAACAATTTTATACAAAGATAAGACTGCTCTGGGAAATTATTGGATTACATTAATAAAATCTGTCTTTCATATCCCTTCTGACTGGCAGCAGCCATTTTTGGGACTGAGTGTGTATCAATCTGCTATCCTTCAAGGATTTCCTATCTTCTCTTTAGATTACAAATAACTTCAGATGAAATCAGAATAAATTACATTTCTATTATAAATTTTCTTCATGTTTGAATACTGCCAACAGTGCAATTTGAATAAATCTATCCTAATTTTAAGCCTGCTTCTGCTGACTTTCCCCGGTTTCATATCCAGAAGCAGCTACAGTAAAACCAACAGGAATATATTTTGGTTTTTAATTTGTTTGATTTATATGTTTATTATAATTTATATATAAATATAATTCTTATTATTTATACTTATTTGTATAAAGTATAATTGGACATTTAAATAGTTACTAGTTTTAGAAGACAAGATGATTACAGTATATTTTTAAGGTGAACTAACCATGATGCTGTATGGATTTTCTGGGATTTTTGGGGCTTCTGTTGTTTTTTTGGTTTGGGTTTTTTCTTTTGTGGGGGGAGTTGAGTTTGCTTAATTAGGAAGTTGATATCACCACTCCAGGAACAGGTTGTAATTCTCTTTTTGACATATATTTTTTCAGAGATGGACTTTATAGATGCACAACATATTTTTCTCTCCCTCTAGAAATGATTTAAAGTATATACATGAAAAATTACTCTTCTTAACAGAATCTGCTAGTAATGATTTTCATATTTTCAAAAAAAAACCAAAACAGTAAAGTCATGCTACTGCACTGACTAGAACAAAAACGTTACTTTTAAATGAAGTCCTGCCAAAAATAAACCAGACATTGATTTCCAAAAGGTTGTAATAGCAGGGTAGCACAATGGGATTTTTTTCATGGCAGTATCTGCACGTGCCCTATTGCTGGAAGCAAATATCACAAGCTGTTCATGGCAGATTTTTAATTAACGTGTTTTCCCTCCTCCAAATAGAAAGGATGGTGTAAATCAGAGCACCTTTTCTGACTTACAGGGAGTGCTGCCAGCATGCTTCAGCTGAGGAACTGGCCCCCAGACCTGCATGTTGCACTCTGGGTTTAATAAAAGTGTTGTGTGCCTTAGCAAGCAGATCTAATCACACAGTCTGTCTAATTTGGCTCCACAGAGGCCTGGTTTCCTTAATGCACAATGGGTATACATGAATGGTTCCATTTATTACTAATGAACAATAATAATGTGGGCCTCTACATGCCCAAGAAGAACAGACCTATTGATGTAATACAGAGTTTAATTTCCTAAAATATATTTATTTCACTGGAACAAAGTCAATACCCAGTGGCCAAGAACCCAAGCTTTACATTTGGACAAAGAAGAATGCAAAAAGCAGCACAGGCTCACACCTGGGCAGCCACTGACCATTTTCTTATGCCCATCCTTGTCCCTTGCAGATAGTCATTCCCCAGGAAGGACATTTACCAGCTCTGTAAAACCAGCACCTCACACTAAATTCTCAAAGATCCTGCATGAAGCAATTAATCTATAAAAAGCCCTGCATACCAACCTATAGCTTTCACCACATGCCTTACCCCTTCTGCACCCTGCATCTATGGTCAAGGAGCACTATCAGGCCAAAGGAGGGAACCCATTCTTCATCACCAGATCCTGAACCTCCACTCCATGACACAGAAACTCTGACACAGGGAAGAATGTTGCCAGCCTACCAAATAAGCAGAGTTGTCCTTTTGAAGCCCTTGTATCAGGCAGACCAGAAGGTCTGAAAGCAAAGAAACAGGCCACCTGAAGTGATTGAACTTCCAGAGTTTCATAAAATTTGAAGTCTTTAGCGCATGGTTTCTGTTTCAGGGAGTTTGAGAGTGTTTGCAACAAGGAGACTCTGTATTAACCTTGCAGGTCCATGATGTTGTCCTATCATTCTCTGTAACCTCCACTGCAGCAGAGAAAGAAGTGTTGCACACACTGTAGAGGCAGAGTGTAAAATCTGGCCAGGTCTAGACGGCTGTTTTGCCAGAAGAAAGTGCAGTGGGTGCTTGCTGATGTCACAGTGCCAGCAAAACTTCTCCTGGACATAAATATATGAGGAAAGGAGGGTACTTATCAGAGATGTACTTTACTTAGTGCAGCTTCATGCATTCATTAGGATTCTGCCAGCACAAGTGGGGTTTCGTTTGTGTAACATTCAGCTTCTGTCATTTGCTAGTGAGATGAAAGTAATCCAGTGAGAATTAGCCCTCCAATATCCCAGGCAAATTAACTAGCATCTTTGTCTTTGTTTTTCCTGTTTAATAGGGAATGTGTGTGGGGGAAGGACATGCGTGTGTGTGTTAAAAATAGATGACTAAAATGCTTAGATGCTTATTAAGCAGTGGAATTCAGTTTAACATGTCCTGCAGGGCTGTAACATTAGCATGGCTAATGAGATGGGCACAACATGAAACTCTAATGACATCCTATAAAAAGGGTCTGGAGACAGGTACATAAACATCCATGGCTAATGAAGCTAGCTTTATGCTGGCATTTTTATTTTCCTATGCACTCATCATATTTAACCTTATGTTGTGAAGCAATCTGTGAATATATGATCTAGAATTACAGCAGATGTTCTCCAGATGTGCATATAAAGTGCACATATCATACTGATAGCAAGCAGGCCATGGAACAGATTGGAAAAAAATTTAAATTAAACCCTACATATGCATAAAATACGGATTTTGAGTCCTCTGGAACAACTCTTTTGTTTTACAAATCTACTCCCATTTTTTCCCTTCTATTTGCCACTATTACATGAGCTCAACTTAGAGACTGTGCCCACATTCCCCAAAAATACACTCTAACAAGGGACACAAAATGTGTCAAACCACATTCCTGGTGAAAGCAGAGGACCAAACTGTATTTAGTCTGATGTTAAAATCTGAAATTGTCAATTATTTAGGTGTAGAGGCATTACTCAACACACAGTGTCATTCATACCCATTAAATGTCATCGACAAACAATATTTACCCAACTGAAAAGTGCTGTGCTATTGTTCTGAGTAAAACACCAACAATCTTGCTAGGAAATTGGATGCCTAAGAAACTAACAAAAAACTCCATTCTCACTAATTTTCAGCAACACTAATAACATTGAGCTAATATCTTCTGGCTCCATCCTTATTTACCACATTTAATGTATTTACTCCCTCTTTCTGGCAGTTTTAGTGCCAGCTGGTACCCACCTTCTCCAGCTTTCTGTGCACCATTGCTGATGGCTAAAAATAGGTAACACACATCAAACAAGTTAATCTGCTCTCAGTGTTACACATTCCAAACCAAGGGAACAGAGTCAAAGAGTAGAGAAAGGAAACTTCTTGGAACTCGGAGATGAGGTCTAGCACTGCCACCATAAGCCCTTCCCACCACTGCAGGATGACAGGAGATGATCACAACAGTGCTGGGTCACATTACATCAGTTTCATCTATATTCATCTACGAAGCCAACCTGAACAGAGAGAGGCTTGGACTAAACTAAAAGCAGTTCTTACCCCAGCACCTGAATCAGCACCTGAAATAGTGTTCTGGACACATCTGCATAGCATGTCTTGACATTTACTAAGTGATTTCAGACTTGCACAGACAGTAGCCAAGCAGTCCTTCAGATCTAGGACATCTGCCTACAACTTCCAGAGTCTACTATAAAGGAGAACCAAAATCCCTGGAAACAATTATTTCTGCTGTAATACTTAATTAACACCTTGAGACATGCAACTCTCTTCTTTCACTGAACATTTCCACAAAAACACTAGCAACATTATCAATACTAAATAATTACCACACTTCTACAGGCCAGGACTTTGCCAAATTCAAGTTGTCGATAATTGTGCTTAAGTAAGCAGTTTGGACAGACAAGGCTTTACTGAATTAATTTAAAGGAGTGAAAGCTTGTAGGTGGCATCTAAAAAGACTTCCTGAGACTTCCTCTTTATTATTTTATTTTATTTTAAAAGATTTCACAAGTAGCTAAAATAAATAAAGGGGGGGGGCGGAAATTGACTTGGATTCCTGTAACTACTGTTCCTGCCTTTACTCTTTTCACAGTTTTACACTCTAACAACCTTCCACTCTGACTTTTGCTACTCCAGGCCAGAGGCTCCCAGTGGAGTCCTTTGGAGACTGTGTTTGCTCACACATGGAAGGTTGTGCAGCAGCACCCTGTGGTGAGACAGTGACTTGTCCTGTGTGTGCACCATGCCCAGCACAACCAGGCCCTGACACCACGCGGCTCCTGGAGCGGCACAGAGACCAGACTGAACACAACTCCACGAGGTGAGTGAAGCGATGCTGTCGTACGGGCAGTGGCAACCACAGAGGTAACACCAACACCAGGGGAAGCAGAGAGAGCCGGGGTTACCTGCTGGGCCTGCTGCAGCAGCTCCATCCGCTCGTGCAGGATCTGGCTGTCGAACTCGCGGCTCTGCCGCAGGATCTGCCGCCGCACCTTCTCCACCGCCGCGCGCAAATCCTCCCGCTGCGCCTCCGTCAGCGACTCGCTCGCCCGCCGGCCCGGGTCCTGCTGCAGCGCATTATACAGCGTGGCTTCCAGCTCCTGGATTTTCTAATGCAACCCAAATCACACACAGACACTGACGTTTGAATCCAGCAAGCAAACGACGCACCGAGAGCTAGAGGAGAAGGCAGGCAAGCGAGGGCTGAGGCAGGAGGGCAGGATGGACACAGACAGGCAGGCGGACAGAAAGCGGCAAGCGTGAGCGGTGAGGAGCATTCCACACAGAGGGCACGCAGCCTCCCGCCTCCGACTGACCCCGGGACACGGCTCCTGTTCTAGCAAATCTGCTTCTTCTGCTTAAGAACGATTCGAAGATAGGTCTGCATTCAGTACCTGATAAAACTGCAAATCCTGATGCTGAACATTACAAATTCAGTTAAAACTAACAGATTTCCTTCAACTGCAGCTGAATTGTTAAGCCATCCTATAAAATGAAAAGACCACAGGAAAAACTGTGAAGAGAAATCCTGCTGTCCCTCTCTGTGGCCCTAGTGACCCGATATCCATGGCTCAGTCTATGTCACTGGCTCAGTTCCAAGTTGCCATCAGCAATGAAGGAAGAACACTTGTACACACTAATCCCTCATCCATCTCGCGCTGTCTGCCAGATTCCCAACCTGATTCTCATGCACTGGCCAAAACTGCAGAACTTTGCAAAGCAGAGAACACAGGAGAACTTCACATTCACATGGAGAACTGTATTCCCAAGAGGAAAGGAAGGAGTCATGGCAGTGTTTCCTTCATTACTGGGGTTAATATGATCTTGTCAAAAACCAGCATCCACACTGACAATATTTGGATCAAGAGCATCTGACCACATCCCTTCAACCCTCATAACACCTTTGTGAGGTAGGTAATTCCATCCATATTAGTGATGCATAAACAGAGAGGTTAAATGGCTTGCCCAAGGTCACAGTGCTAGAAATAGTGCCTGCTTGCTTTTATCTCTGTTATCTGCTCTGAGCACTAGACCTTGCTCCTTCTCTGAAAACATTTTCTACATAAGAAACATTTACAGTGTATAAATACTGCTTCAGGTCATTATATTTTGGTTTCCCAAAGTCTCACTATTAGCAAAGTTGTGTATGTAGTTTTACCAATACTTGGATAATTCCTAATTGTTGTTTAGCTTGAGAAAAGGCAAGGTTGCAGCTTCCCTTTTGAAAATGAGGAAGGGCAAGGTTGGATAGGATCACGCAGGAAGGAATTGCATAGGAAGAACAGGCATTCCTGATTAGGAGGGTTAGCAGCAGTAATACTTACAAATGCTTCAGGAAAAGAAATATTGGAAAGGTTCTAAAGTAATTTCTGGTGTATTTTAGCAGTCATGGTTTTATTAATACATAAACCAACTTTTACGATTCCGGATGTACCAACAAGATGTTTGCATATCATAGAATAAAAAATGCAATGCAAAAATGTTACACTTGTAAGTACTATAATCCATTTCCTAAAGTTCTGTTTAAGAAATAATTGATTTCTAGTCTGGCAGGAAAAGAAAAAAAAGATATAAAGTAAAAAAGAGTCCTATTTATAATTAAAAGGAAAAAAAAAAAAACCCAAAAACAAACTCTGCATTTTATCAGATCTGTTCAAATAGAAAAATTTAATGACTGTTCTTTTCCTACCATGTATGCCTGGTCCAGAGCTTGCTTCCTGTAGTCCAGTTCTTCCTCTAAATAACCCTTCTGTTTACTGAACAGGTCCTGAGCAATAATAAAAACAAGGGAATGTTTGTTCTTTATCCTAATTCATGAAGAATCACAAATGCCATCATTTTTACGCAAGCTTTCCACTTGAAAGAAAAAGAAAACCCATAGCAAATAACCATGTTCATCCTAAGGATATTTGAAATATTAAATTTATAATATTAGCACTTCAAATCTGTGTATTATATTTACAAGTTGCACCTAGAAAGCATTGACCTCTGCACCAGTGTACAAACCTGCCTGGACCTGACAGAAGTGCAGCAGAAGGTGAGTGGGGGATGTACATGCATGTGGTTACACAGGCCAAAAGAGGGAAAAGAGAAACACAAGAGAGGGCACTTTATGAAAATATCCCATGGAAATATTACCCTTAAGGAAATCATGGGGCAAGCCATGTTCCCCTAGGGAGGAAACCTGAGCATGCAGGGCCACAGCTGGATTCTGCAGCACCAGCCCGTGCCGTGTTACCGAAGCTGAAGTAACAGCTCTGTCCTCAGCTTGTACAGGCAGGAGGCCAATTTGAAACAGGTGAAGTGATGCCCAGAGAGGTTGAGTGACTACCTTAAGAACTGAAGAAGTTTTCAAAATACCTAAGATTTACAGGGATTTTTTATTTTTGTTCTTAAAAATCAAACTCCTCGACTTTCACAGTTATTATACATAGACCCCACAGACTGGGGTTTCAGTGGAACTCAGTATGGAAAACATGATTTTCCATGCAAGTTGTGGACAGTCAGATAGTTGCCTGGTTAGTCAAGCCTTTAGAGAGCTTAGAATCATAGAATCATGGAATGGTTTGGGCTGGAAGGGATCTCGAAGATCATCTTGACCCAACCCCCCTGCCATGGGCAGGGACACCTTCCCCTAGACCAGGTTTGATGATACTAAGTAGAACATAAAATAGTTACTTAATTTTATTAGCTTTTCTTTCAAAGCAGGTTTTCACATTCAGAAGAATTAGTTGTAGAACAAAAAGCAGAAAAGCCCTTTGACTGAATTTACTAATTTCTATCATTCTTTTTTTTCTAATCAACAAACTTTTGCATTTCCTCAACATATAGACTAAATACTAAATTAAATTCATAGGGTTCTTAAGATCACTAATTGCTGCTTTTAAAACAGTTTTTAAAACTCAAATACTATTGCTCTGGTTAGTTTTATTTGATGTGGGATTGCCTCAAAGTCACTTACTTGGCCAAATTTTGCCATCAGACATATATGTGAAATTCTGACAACTGTTCTGTCAGCCACCAGTGTAGAACTGGTGACAGGAGGAACATATAAGACCAGTATTAGAGGATTCAGAGAAACAAGGTACTATTCATTCTCTGTGTAAGAAGTATAATATTTACTATAAATTTATTTTGTAACCTTAGGTCTATTTTAATTACCTATTAATTAATATTGAAGGCAAACCCAAAGTTTAAGTCAGACCTTGATCTTGGGGCTGGAATCTGGTTGGGAACAGATGGGCATCTATTGCTATGATAGCCACTTTAGAATCTACTGCTCCAGCATATTCTAAATATGCTACTGGTCTTGAAGGGAAAGGGCCTCCAACAAGCCCTCTAGGAGACACTTTTCAGCCCTTTGTGGATATCTCCAGAACTCTGAGTTCAGAACTCTGGAGAATGTGATATGGTATTAGACACCACCACTATGCAGCTGAATCCCACCATGACTGCCCAGGTGACTCATTTTCTGACATGGATGAATTTCAGCAACTACAAGGCTGTTGTACAGGATGAAACCCCCCATGCACTGTGAGTGCACAGCAAAGGACAGGCTTGGTCCTGACTTTCTTACAAGTGTCTGACACCACAGAGGCAGACTGACTTGTCTGAGTCTAAAAAATGGGTCAGAACTACCAGACCCCAGAATAGCAATGCAGCTGCCCTGATCATGTTACTTCTCAAAAGGGATAGTAAAGACTGTCCTCAGAAAGCAAGAGGGAAGGAAACAAGAACAGGACCTCAAACCCTTAACATGGGTTTCAAGGACAGCTAAAACAGTGCTCAGTCCTTCTAAAAGATTCATGCTAGAATATAATTTCTCAGCTCACTGAGTCAATCATTAAGGGTGCAGATTTTCAGATTGCTGTGCTAAAAAATAAATGCAAGGGCTATCCATAGTAAGACTTGAAAACAACACAGATAATAAGGGAGAAGATAACATATCAAGTTAAAAACCCCCTATTTTTTTACATTTTTCTTTACAAAAGAATCTCGTATTTGTGGCACTTTCCCTTTCCCGAGCCTTTGTATTTTTCCATGCCAAGTCTTAAAAATAAAGAAATACTAAATGTGGAAAATACCTTATTTGTGTTAAAGTACAACCAGTATGACAGGTTCCACTCAACAGAGAACACAGTCTGAACACTTTTATTTTTGTTTGTGGATCAAACACACTTCTTCAGTGGCCTGGGCAAATCACTTAACCTCCCTGTCTCATTGTCCCATTCTTTAGGATGAATGCAATGCTGCTTATTTATCTACCTGTAAAAGGTGTGGTGAGGATTAATCAGTGTTTGGAACACCATTTGAAGAGGTGAAGCACAGCATGCATGGTAAACCAATAAAACCAAACACTCCTTCTAAAATTGTTCAACATATGGAAGGTCAGTTTGTTCTTCAGGACAGAACTGCTTTTTGAGAAAACGTTCTGTCTTTAGGCATGAAGGCTGTGGGGCAAGAAAGATCATCTGGAGTCAGAGGTCTTGACAGCTTGTCTAGAAGCTGAATATCAGAGAGCAAAGAAATACCCTTGCCAATTCTACTAGTGTGATCCCAACATTAAAAAGATGATGCTGCTGCCTGATAAATACTCTAAGAAAGCACAGAGACAATTTCACACTAGTAATGTTATCTCCAGTTATGCTTTTGTGCCCTAATTTGTTCATATTTTTGTTCTATATAGATTTGAAAGTTCTGTCTCACCCCAAGGAATACAAGCAATAGGTTGTTCTAGAAACCACTTGCCTACTTTACCATGAAGCCATCTCTGTCTAGCAGAGAAAGGCTGCAAATTTGCCTGGAATGAAATATATGCACATTCCCTTGAGGTGAGTTTTAGCTAAATGAATTATACTTTTAGCTATTGTTCCTTACCTTCTCATTCTCCAGGTCTAACATCTTCTGTGTCAGTGCAGCTTCTGTCCCCTCTATCTGTTTCAACCACTATAGCAGTGTGAAGAGAAAGAACAGAAAATGAACAGAGATTTTGAAAAAGGTTCTACCAAATATTTTGCAAGTTTATTGCCACCACTTCCAGCCATATGCTCCTCTCATGCTATCTATTCACTCTGAAGACACACCTGAATAAACAGCTTGTGAGAGCACAAGCAGCATGGAGGACTGCAGACACACTAAAGAATAACAAGTGGAGGTTGCTTCCCTACGGTAAATCAAATGGAGTTCTCCCTTGTAAAGTTCAAGAAACAAAATAGACTTGGGTCAAGAATGCAAAATCAACCTGATTGTTTCTTACTCAAGTGCTTGTTGGCCTGATTTGTGAAAACATCATCTCACTTCAGTCCTGCATTTTTCCAGAGGGCAATTTAAACAAAAGACAAGTTGGAAAATTCAACACTTAATTCTGCACAATGTGCTGCACTCTTTGTGGGAAGAGGCTCACCTGTAAAACATTGGTGATTTGGAGGGAAAAATAAAACAGACAGACAGGTGGAAACTCTTGTAGTTGCTACTATGAATCCCTTACCATTATGGTGGCATTCAAAACAATCAGAATGAAGAACAGCCATTGCATTCCAAAGGTAAAAAATACATATTGTAATAGCTAAATGTCTGGATACAAGGTTCTTGCTTAATTACTAACCATCACCAGGATTATGTTAATATTTCCATTTAATTTTATTGGAGTGGATGGGAAAGGTCAACTCTGAATTATTTCATTTCATTTCCCTACTGGTCTTCAAGAAGGGCCCATGACTTGTTTACAGAGAGCAGATTTGCCACTGATAAATATCTCTTTTCTCAAATGCCTTGTTCATTAACACTGGACTACTCATATCTGCTTTAAGTCTTTTGTTAGCCTTTGCATATCAACTCCTTCAGTTTAGTGTTTTCATTAGTGAATTCATTAGGTCTCAGACCCAAAGGAATTAATGACATACTAGCTTTCCCCCCAAGATTTATATAGGAAATTTCAAACACAAGTTTACAACTTATGAAATGTGAATTCATTACTTCATCATTTTGAACCTTTCACTATTTAAGAGACTGATGAATAAAAACGTATTTTTTTTTTTATCTGCTTAGCAGGTAAGCTTTCTATAGAAAAAAAAAAACCCAGGAAACACCATATTCCCCAGAGATTCTATTTTCACCATCTATGTTTTCTTCATTTCCAAGGTGACAAGCTGAAAATATTCCTAAGGAAAGCCTCACCACAGATATTCAGCAAGACCATGAGCATTCTGAACCTTTGAAATCAATGGAATGGGAAATCCTGGGCATCTCTCAGAGCTACCCTCAGTCAAGTGAGGGGCTATTGGCAAAACTTAGAAGTCTAATTTTTTTTAAGGTATGCAAATAACATGCAAAACTAAATGCTGATTCTGATCTTTCTATGACTGTTAGCCTTTCATGAACCAAACGGCACAGGAGACAAAAACAGTATTTTTGGGAATTTATATCTTAGCCTTTTATAGCAGGGTTCTTCTCCTTCCATTTTTTGGATGTGAAGTGCTAAAATCATTACCTTCTCTTTTAATGCCACAACAGTGAAAACCAGAGGGATTTGAGCTCTTTTCCCCATTTTTATTTTGCTTATAGCAATTAATCATTTAAATTAATGATTATTAAATTACCTAATGTAGATTATTTACTTTAAGGTGTTTAGGTAAGTAGATTATCAAAATTATATCAATTAAAGTAATTATTAAAATTGCTCAAATTATAATTTAAAATATCTCATTCTGAATTTCAACAATACATCAAGAAAGATTTAATGGAAACATATAAAAAGTATGCACAGAGCTTTTTTAGAGAAATATGGAAGTCTTTCTTAATTCTAAATGTCACCCCTTTCATATACAGTTTATATTCTCTGGAAGTAGAGAACTAGCCATAAAGAAATGAGTGACCTGATTGATTACTTATCCTGTGCAAACTATTTCTCCATGTCCACTAATTTAGAGAGGAAAGGACCACTGAGTGCTCTGAGCTTTTTCAGTCATCCACAGGAATGAGCCCAAAAGGGACCATGGGCACCTTACAGAGGGCACCTCTCAACTGTTCCCAGAGCACTGAGGACACCAGAACTTCTGGAAATGAAGTCTCTCATGTTAAGTGGATTTTTAGTACTTTATGCTAAGGGAGTATCTCCAAAATACGTTTTTATTTTTAAACTGGGTTTCTTTCTTAAGTTTGGCTTTATCTCAAGACATCACAATCCCAACATTCATGTGAGGATGAATACATGCTCCAATCCAGATGACCTGAGCAGAAAAGCTGTGCTTCCCTGGCAAAGTTATGAGGTATCTCAGAAGACATGGTCAGTTTTTAGCAGAGAAAAATATTTACTGAATTCTACCTTTTCACAGAGGGAAAGCACAGTCCCAGCTTGGATTATTGCAACCTGCTCTTCATTTCTCAAATTCTAAAATACAAAAAGATGCATTTTAAATTGGATTAAAAATTCGTCCTTTAACACAAGCACTAAGCTTTAATCATACTTTAAAAAAAAATCAGTTATAACATTTAGGATTATAGACATGACCAAAAAGGATCCCATGACTGAAAGTTCTGAAAGTTAAACCAAAGGTGCTTAGTTCTACTCTATTTCAGCACTCCAGCTCCACAACACTTTTTCAACAGATCATTCAATGAAACAGATAATTCAATGAAAATTAAGTGGTTTCAGTCAGGGAGTTTGCAATTTTTTTCCTGCTTCTGCCAATTCACTGGACTAATCCTTGCAGTAAGTGAATCTCACCTTCATGCACTTCAGACTTCCAATTAAAGAAAATGATGCAGAGAGTAAGTGCCATAGAAACCTCCACAGGACTTGGAATATAACATGCAAATCTAGAGCTAAAAACTAGTATTATAAAGATCTCAATCTATTAAATCTAGCTATATACTGGACTCAGCTCCCTGGATGTTTGTCCCCCAAATGTGTGAATAAAATTTTGACTGTATTTAGCAATGAAGAGGAAAAAGGGGAGACAGTTATCCTTGCCTTTCTCCCAGAAAAATCCACTCCTGGCAGTGACAGCCTTCACAGCAGAAGGTGCTACTATCACTACTCAAGAGGGATTATTCACAACTTGGTCTGGCTTTGACTTCTGTATCCTTTCACTCTGCCTATTACAGTGCCTACTTTCCATATCATTCAGTCAAGACCAAATCCTGCCTTAAAAAATACTCTTTTCACTACCATCACTAACTAAAAATTTAATGCTGTAAGAGCCATTCCTAACCATTCATGTTCTTCATACAAAAACAGGCATATAAAAATCATCCTGTGCACTGTCTTGGATGTTGGTATCTGCTGTGAAAAAAAAAATAGCTTTAAATTAACCATGAAACTGGAGATACATTTAAAAGTAAAAAAAAGTGTTACCCCATTATCTCCAAGAATATCTAGCTTCTTCATAAGTTCAGATATATTCACGTCCTGAAAAAGATGTTCAACACTTATTTTTCATGAAGTAGGTCAGAAACAGTTTTTATATGCCACATTTTATGTACCCTTTCTTCTGTATGTGAAAAGACACTTCAAATGTAAGTAAGTGAAACACAGTTTTGCATCACAATTACAAAAGTAATTACTGATATTTTAAGATAAAACCAAAAAGCACTCTCAACTATAACTAGCAACCTGGATGTCTGTGCATGATCACAAAATGTTCCTGTATCATTCACACTTATCATCCTGCTAATGTGTGTAGAGGAAAGATCAAAACTGATAAGCAGGTTTAAAAGACATAAAGAGAAAGGGTTTAAAAGACTGATTTTTTTGTTTGACTGGAGCATCAAGCACATCAAGCTACAGAAGTGAAAAGGACAGGGAGCATGAACAAATAATTGCTAAGAAGGTTTGCTTGGTGGTTTGCTTTTTCTTTTCTTTGTTAAAAAAACTCATGGAGTTTCAAATCAGCCTTACAGTGGCAGAAAGGAATGTGCACACTGAACATCCTCCTCCAAGCATTATCAGCTCATAATCATCTTTCTGATTAGAAAGCCACATTTCTCTGCCACTCAGCTCTCAGATAATGAACTGAACAACCCATCCTTATTAAGGCACAGCCACTGAACTAAAGAAAACCTCTGATTCAAAAAAATAGAGGAATAAATTCATGGAATCACATAAGAATATGCCGTGCTGGAAGCAATGCATCAGGCTCACTCAGTCCCACTCATGGCCCTACACATCATCATCCCCAGGAGTCACACCATGTGCCTGAGAGCATTGTCCAAACACTTCTTCAACTCTGCCAGCCCTGGTGCTGTGACCACTGCCCTGAGAACCTTTTTCAGGGCCCAACCACTCTCTGGGTGAAGAAACTTTTCTGATAAAATTCACATGATGTCTGTATTTAACACTGTGATCCATTCATAGGCCCCAGAACTCTAAGTTCAAAAAGCTGTTGGGAGGGGTCATGGAATTGTTTAACCAGAGGCAATTGGATTCTCCTGAACTATCCCAAGTTTGGTCTGCAAGTTAACAGGGACCAGGGTTCATTTGCACTGACAGCCTGTATGCAGCCATGCTATTTAAAGGCAGGAAACCTTGAGAGCATGGAAATAGATCAGCTCATGTTAGTCCAAAATGCCTAATACACATACATAAAGCAAAAGAGCCTTGTTAAATGCTGCCACCTTCAACTTCTGCTCATATTCAGCACTTACAAAAGGCCAACGTGTGGTGTTCAAGTTTTTCTATCCTGAGGGGTCCCCTCCCTCTCTTCCCAAGAACTTCAGAGATGCTCCCAAATGCTACATGAGCTATAACTGTGCACATCACTAACTCTGGAATGTGCAGATCCTAATACACTTGTGTTTGGATCGATGTTAAAAACAAAACTATTGATTACGATCAGTATTGACAATGCTGAACAGAAACATCTTTAGCCAATGAGTTACACTAGTGAAGAAGGGAATTTACTGAGACATGCAAGTTCTTCCATCTACTAAGTCAGAAATAATCACTCCAATAATTTATTTCCATATGATACATAAAGGAAGAATCAGAAACCAAATCAGATTTTGCATCATTCTTTAATCTACATTGCTACTGATGGCTAACAATTTTCAAAACCATTGAAAACAGATTAAAGGTGAACTATTTGAGTCTGCCCATACTAGGTGACTACCTCACCTTGCAGGTAAGCAAACTGAAAGGCATGTTGAAAAGAATCCACCTGTTAAGGTGTATCACAGATGACAACGGAAAAAATGAGAATTTTGGATTCTGGTACACTGTACCTGCTACAATCAACATGCAGATTAGGATAACAGGTAAGCTAAAAGCAGGTCTGACTCTATTTGTAGGTGATCTGCTAACTGATGACTCTTGGTGTGCTTTGGGAGATGAGTATCCAACCAAATCTGTAGGTAAGAAGCAGCTTTTAATTCCTTTCTTTCAGACTACTCAGCTTCCTAAAAATATGCAATTTCCTTTTATTTCCTCTAGAGATCATACTGTGCTCATTAAAGCACTGAATAGCAACAAGCCTCCTATAAGAGGACTTGCAAACACTACTAAAAATTCAGCCATAAATCACTAGTAAGTGGCACTGAGATTATGCTTTAGTTACTTGTAGAAAAGCTACCCTGGCCTGTTGTGCAACATTACTGACAACACAAGTCTGAATTAAATCTTAAGTGAACCACCATGCAAATGAAGTTGCACAAATAGCCTGTTCATGGGGGAACTGGACTGAAAGGAGTAATTCTTGCTTTCTTATATCAGAAGGTAATGAAGGGAGATCCTGATGTTTATCTTGCTCTTGTTCTAAAAGAGTTACACCTATCTGAAACAGAGTTTTGGGTCAAGCACCTCACATTTCAAGGCCCTGACCCTGGCAAATAACTTAAGCATATTCATTCAACAAATAAAAGCCTTCACTAAACTGGGTGTAAAATAAGGACTGAATATCATATTTCTGAATTCAGATGAAGACATTTGATATCATGAACCATGTACTTAGCAAGCCTGACAATGAATCACATCAACATCCACATTCATCCCTGGACCAAATGTAAATTATCTTGACTGGCAGTCTTTAGTTTCACTGAGGAACTCCTGACATGACCAGATCATATTCTTATAAAACTCCTTCCCCAGGTAAAATATATTGCCTTACAATTTATTTTTTTATTTTCTTCCCTGGTAAGTGTCAAGCCATTTGTCTGGACATTAAACTGGTCATTCAAGAAGGGTTCCTAGCCATCCAACTGTTTCTAGTGCTCTGCATATACCTTTATTCCTTCCTGATGGCAGAACAGTTGAAGTGCACTTCCATTGTTTTCAGGGAAGGTGGTTATATGAAGATTAAATGCTGGTGACCTTCGCTCTCTCTCCTGAGGAAAGATTTGTTTAAAAACAACATTTGTGATTACATATTAACATTTATTCCCCACCTTTACAAAGCATACTTGTATATTAAAAAGGCAGATTCCTGTTCTCATTCCAAACCTAGTCTATTTCATCTTATTTTTACCATATTTGAAGAATTTTGGCTAAATACAAACATAGCTGCCAGCTTATTCTATGCACAAGTTTCTGCAAAGCTACCTGATACTCCCCAGCTGCAGAACCCTTGCAACACTGGCCCTAATTCACTGGAACCCTAAAATACTCTACAGGTTTTTATGATGATTATAACCTTATCTAACTATTGTATTCTTTCATGGAACAATAAAAGGAATTAAGAAAGAAGAATCTGCAGAAAAGAAATTTAAACTCTGTCATGAAATAGAATTATTGAAGATTTTCTCACTAAAATTAAACCTGTGTGTCTCTTCCCTGTTTATTCTACAGTCTCCCTTCCTATCAGAGCATTTAAAATCCCCATTCATATTCACTCCACAAGCAAGGATGTCAGAATATATTGAAAGGCAGCACTGTTCTACAGTTAAAATGTTCTTTGTGCCAAAATTAAAAATTATAAATTCCCATTTATGTAAAGCTATAGTATATCTAAAACTTAACTAGTCCATGTACATGACTTGCATGCATTTCTTCAATATATCAACCTATTATTTCTTCAAAAGGCAGAAATACCATAAAATAATAAACAAGCAAATTTACCTAAATTAAATTTTCATGAGCCTGTGAAAAATTACTGGACTGAAGGCTCTGGGCAACCAAGGCATTGGGTCTTACTCTGAATTCTCTCTGGCCATGAGAACATGAGCAAGAAACAACAGATTTCATCTCCGTATTACAAGGGGATGCTTTGGCAACATGAGCTTCACTTTCTCAGAGACACCACTAATATTTTAGTTCCTTTGACCATCCATGTATTACTCCATTTCCTAAATCACAAATTAGGTGCTTTAATTGATATGGCAGGCAGACTGCATCCATTCACTTAAAAGGTTAAAAAACATGGCAAATCTTGTTCATTAATTAGGTTAAACCTAATTTAAAACTACAGTGTAGAGAGAAAAATCTGCTATTTTCCTCCTTGGAGGTTTTGTTTTAAATAATATTTACATCAACAGTCTAATTCTGAAATTAGCTTAAATAATGACTTAGATGTTGTAAACCAAAACGTGAAGTTTAATTCTTATCCAAGTTCTGTTAAGATTTTAATATTGTTAAAAATTTATCAGAGCTATTGCATTCAGCTCATCTAAACTTACTTGCTTTAATTGATAAATAAATGACTGTGTTTTATATTTTATCTAATTTTCATCTGAAATAATTCACCTGCTCTAAAAAACACTGTCCTGATTACCAGAAGAACTGATGGTTTTCCTAAAGCACTGCATTGTCAGTCACATTTGTGTCTACATGCTTGTCTGCTAAGGAAAAAAATATTTTCTTGTAATCACACAAAAATACTCCAATTGTTATTCTGTGAAAGAAATTTTCCAAGCTTTGGCACATAGCAAAACCTTACATGACATACTGAGCTGTTTTTAATGTGATTCTTCCATGTGAAAAATACATTCATGGAGGATGCATTGAAGAATGTTTGCTCATTCCTTAAAAAATCCTTTTTGGACAGTTTTACTTCTAAGAACACCCACAATTCAGGAAGCAATTTCTAGTGTAACAGCCAATTCAAAGGCTAAATTGTTCTCTATTTTACTTTATAGTCCTTTAATGAATTATAAACATATGTATTAGAAAGCATATCTATTTTTCTGAACATTTACTGAAGTTCTAATAAACTAAATTCATAATTTTGAATAGATGGGCTACAACATCAAAACATATGTTGGATAAAGGATGAAAAAAAAAGATAAAGAAATGCCAGACAAAAAGCATGTTGACATAACAGGAAGACATGACATTTTCATCTTGATCAGAGAAGTTACACATGCCGAGGTTTTTGGTGAAACGTGCTGGGTGATAAAAATGGAGGAGTGACAATGACAGGTTTCTCAGAGAGTTTATTCTAAGCAGTGTTAAGAATGCTGGTGATCTTTGAAAGTGAACAATGTGTCATCAGGCAGTATAACCATGTGACAACTGTGCATCACACACAGATCCTTTAGTGTTACTAAATTTGACATCCCCAGTTTGTGAGGAGAACAGTTGTTTTCAATTGTAATCACGGGCTACATATTCAAAGTGTTAAGAACAAATAATTTAGCTTATTTCATTTATGCAAACTATAGAATTTGTTTGCTATAGGCAACATATTAGTTTAACCTACAGAAGTTGTAATTCTGCTTTACCAACTTTTCTTTGGCATTGACAGAGGTTTGGGGTTTTTATATTTTTCATTGACTGAAGCCAATTATTTCCAGTTCATGACCACTTTAAACCATGAGAAAATGGATTTAAGGTAAGAGGAATTTTTTGGAAGCTGCTATCAAAATGTGTTATTTTTAAGATAAATTTACTTTGTATTAAAGTTGTCAATCTTAAATCAATGTAACTTAAAGCAATTATACAATGATGTGATGTGATGGATGTGTCAGATCTTTAGTCAGATCACTGCATGCAAGATGTGAGAAGGTGTGTTAATTTAATCAATGCCAGCCAAGGCTGTAGTATACATACCAAGTGATTTCACATGCAGGAAAGGAGCAGTTATGGAAATGAAACAAATAAAAAAGGCAAAATATTGCAAAACAAAATATTTTATTAATGAAAACCAAACTATATGCAATTTATATTAACTATATTACATCTTTATAAACATTAGTGAGCATTCTCTCCAAAACATATTAAGGCAGTGGCATCAATTTAATTAACCCAAGATACAACATTTAAAAATAGATACCTAAGTGACTTCCCTTAAACATGCACCAGACATCAGTAATCTTTACAGGAATTTCAGCTTGGGTTCAAACATAATTTCTGCTCCATTTGAGAGTTTGCAACAGAGAGAATCTCTTACTTCAAGCTCTAGCACTCTGAATTCTAACAGCTCATTCTGGTCTTTTGCATCTTGCATCTCATTCTTCAGCTGATGCTCTTCTTGTTCCATTCTGTAAATCTGTGAGACAAACACAACGTGGTAACACTGTAAGCACTGGAAAAGATACTGCACAGAGTTACAAGCCAGGGGTTTAGACAAAACTGTTAATTATTTTCATTTTTCATTACACATCAGGCTGTGTCTTTGTGATAAAAAATGAACATCACATCAGAAAATATTTCTGAGAACTGTCAGCAGAAAATGGTCAATGTTCTCTTAGAGTAATAATCTGGAAGTAGCATAAAAGTGATATGAATATTATATCCAAATAAGTTAAGCAGTAGAAGTTTTCTTTTAAAATCCAGCATATTAAATTGAATTACATTACCATGTGCATAGACTGTTCTCATTGTCTTTGCCTAATTAGACAACTAATTTTTACAGTATATGAAAGACAATAATGGAGTGGTTTTAATGACTACTTTTAAATTTGCCAGAATTTTGCCTTGGGGTAATAACAATGACAAAATAGAAATTCAATACTGGCTATTAATTATGCCAACTAATAGCTTTGGTCTACTGTTTAGTTTAACTGGGTGATCTTTTTCTTTTTTTTCTTTGTACAAAACTAAATAGAAATGTAACATCTGGCATAATGTACTTTAACATTTATAGTGCTCATGTAAGTGTCCAAATAAATTAAATTTGGCTGTAGCTACTTTTAATCATGATTTTTTATTTGGTTATCTTATTTGTATTACATTAATATTAAGCTAGTAATTAACGAAATTAGTTCTTTGTCCTCCTGAGTTGACTAGCCACCTTTCCCACCATTATCAACAAAGAACAACACAGATGCTCAGCTCTTAATATCTCAGACAGTTAATATAATAAGCCTTAAATCAATCAGTACTACCTAATGTGTGGAAAAACTATAAAAACATTGAAGGCAGCAGGCAATTTTATTAGTGGACAGGACAATAATAATCTTTGTGTAGCCATATTTTGCTGGACACTAGAAACCTCAGGCCACTTGAGATGTACTGGTGGCTATCCATGTAAATCCACAACAAAGAGCAGCTTCAATTCCTCAAGAATATAAAGGCATGTTGGTACTTTAATCAGAGACTTTTATTTAAATTTCTGTTCCTGGTGAGAAATAAAGCAATTTCATGCTGATTTGATAGTACTTAGTGCATTCAATTTCTTTTACGATAAAGGGTAACAATGGTGAAAATCCTCCCACATACCTTCTCTAGCAACTCCTGATTTGTTCTAATTAACAGCTGCTTTTCTTCTACCCACTTTGAATCCTGTGAGGAAGAAGAGGATTGAAAATATGTTTTGTTAAGCAAGACAAATTAATTACTACAATAATTAGATTTCAGACATCACTTTACACTCAGGTATAAAACGGTCACACATTGAAAAATAAAGCTATCACAAATGTTTCAAGGATGTACAGCATTTTATACTACAGTGAAAATAAAAGTTCTTCCCTCTCCTGTAGCAGTCTTTTGTTTCCTAGTATGTTCCAGCTAGCATGTACTTTAAAATCTTTACATGTAGCAATTGTGGATCACCACAATTATATATGCCATGTCATTTTTAAAATATTCATTTACTTAGCTGAACTCAAAACTATTGCTTTCCACTGCAATGGTTGGGAAACTTTCTTGCAAAATCATCCCATTTGAAGTAGTGCAATACAAATACAAAGGAGAAGGGGACAAAAACACTTTAATTTAAAAAGAAGCTTCAGCAATAAAATTAATTACCCTCTGCTAAAAATCTGAGAATCTGGCTAATACACAATGTTTGTGGCAAAAAATTCAAGGCTGTGGAGAAGGGGAAGTGATGCAAGAGATGGTATACTCCATTTGGAAACTGTATTTCTAATTAATCACTTGTTCCAAAACAATTATTTCATTTTAGGTTTTACCATGGCTTCAAATGCCTCATCAAATATCCCTTTAAAGAATTAAGCTTCAAAAACTCAGGGTCAGCCATAGCTGAACATTCAGATTTAATGGATTATAATAGCCAAATTTGCTTTTGTTTTTCCTGTAGAGAAATCTATTTACATAATCTTTCTCATGCTGCTCTAAAAAGTTTATTAAAACAATATCTAACACTTAATATGGTATACTAACTCTAGATCAAATTATCTTCTAGGTTCAAGGGATGATTTACTTAAAATCTAAATGCCTTTACTAAAGTATTAAGGATGATGCATTCTTTTCCAGGAAGATCTTTGCACACTTATGTTGCACAAGGAATCAATAAAATCTGGATATCCCAGCCCATCAAATATCCTTGAAATGTCAATCTAAAATACGATGATATTATTTTCAGTCCACTTAGCATTTTTGAAAACATTTTAGTTTTTCTGTTGTCTACTACAATTTCATATTGCACTGTTCTCTCTCCCTTTTTCCACTCATACACAAAAATGCATTTCACATAATAAACAAGCTCTTCATGGTTGTGATATTACAAGAATGACATATCAAAATGAGTTCTGAAAGGCATTACCTTTGTCAAGAGTTTTTGAGGCAAATGAAAGAAATGTTGAAAATGAAATCTGGTATCCAGTTTAATAATTAATTAGCATTTTACTAAGGTCAAGGAATGAAGGGTTGCATGCACAGACAGGGTGGATATCCCAATGCATGGATATGGTAAATGTACCCACATGGCAGGGTTCAAGAGCTATATCAGACCTGCAGCCTCAGCTACTGCAGATCACACAGCTAGGAAAAACATATCAGTCTGCTCTATTGTAAATAAATTTTTGCATCTTTCTTGATGGAGTTCAAGTACACTTTCTGAGAAAACCTGAACTCTGGAAGAATTTACACACCAGATCACTGAGACAGTTGAGCATTCATCCACCTGGCACATTGCATACTCACATACTTTTAGATTTATTACTTACCATTATTAATATGTTTTAAGAATTTCTTCACTTAATATAAAATTTCTTATGCATGCACCTCAATGTACTATGCAGAAATGGATTAATTCTGTGTTACTTCTGGGGGAATACTGACAGGTCCAGCCAGAAGAGAGATTAACAAAAGCCACTGACAGTTACTTTGAAATTGCACATATATTGTTATAAATCAAGCTTCACATTATTTTTTAACAATAAGCATCTAATCTCATGCTCGGAAATTGACTTCAGGAAATTTTCTGGAATAATATACTTGGATCTTTTGATTCATTATTTCCTTTACAAACACACTTTAGGGGCTGGCTCCCAGAATGAACATTCCACAATTATTATTAAATCATCATCACTACCATGACCATCTAAATGACAAGGTAATAATAAAACAATTTTTTTAAAAACCACATAGTGCACAAAGAATTAGGTTTATCATCACAACCATTTATTTTGTTTACTGCAAATACTAACAGGTCAGGAGAACCAAGCAGGTGCTGGAGCTCCCAGGCAGACAACATTGTGATCCCCTCTGTGGAAAGCCAGAGTCCAGTGCACAAACCAGCCCACTAGAAACAACATCATTTGTGGTGATAAATGAACAACATCCCTGTCACATCCCTGTTCACCTTCTCAGAATTACTAAGAGACACAAAGTTGAAAATGTTCTGAATCTCAAAGTGGTAACTAATTAAATTCTAATTTCCAGACACACCTTTTTACATAATGCTCTTGCAGAAAAATCACAGAAGTAATTTCTTACATGGGTATCCAAATTCATTTATCTTACTTACATACACAGTACTTATATTATACACTGTACAGTCATTGCATCTTGTTAATGTTTTCAACTACACAGCAATTTGCCCACATCATCTTTCTCATCAACAAACCAAAACAGCAGCAGTAGATGCTTGAGAGGTCTTTGGTTTCATTTATTCTTCCAGAAGTTCAGTGGGCCATGATTTTTAGATTGATAACATATTCTCAGATTTTAGTAATATTGTATTTACATGGAATTCACTAAGCAAACTGCAATTTGTGTGGAAGCCAGCATAAATTATTTTTGTCCTTAATTTGAATACGGTCCTCAAATCTTTGCATTGATAGAGAATCTTACAAAATTTTCTTACAAAGAATAAAACATAAAAAGAGTGCAATCGTTCATTTGGCATTATATGTAGGTTGTGTTAACTGCTACAGGATCATCAGTCTTTGAAATGTGTATCTATAGCTAGCTTATTTTATCATTACCTGCAAACTGAAATTCTTTTTTCAAACAAAAAAGCACAAAATAACATCTTCCCAATTTCTACTGTGTTCTAGCAGTCACACAAGTGAACAACTTGCAAATGCATGCTCATAACTCTTAATCATACTTCCTGAGGGCCCTAGACAATATTAAATATGCATCAGTAGACACATCTTTGGTGAGTATTTACATATATTATATATACTGAAGCACAAGGCCTGACATTACTGTGTGTGCTGGTTTGGGACTCTGAAAGCAATTGGGCCCTCTGAGACTTTAAACCCAGTAGAGTAACACCACAAGTGGCTTCCAGTAACCTGACAGGCTCGGTGTTTGTATCTCTAATGTGTCTAGAACTTGGTTTTTTAAATTTTTTTCTTTGGTAAACACCTAAAATATTCTCCAGTAGAAATATAGAATATTCATTTCATTAGCTTTTGTAACAAATACTAACAAAATGGAAAAGAGGAGAAAGCCCTTCACCAAATGACAATGGGAACAATGTGCATGTACATGTGGCTATTTTGCTACTATACTTTGGTGCATTATGTGTTAGAAAATGAGTCTGTAATGACATTTTCTTGGACTGCAGTAGCATTAAGCTGCATCATTCACACCAACACAGCAGTAGGCAATGAAGATGGCAAGGGCACCACTGCATGCAACGGAGAACATGATGTGGTAGAGGACATTAAGAGAGCCTTTTACCTGTCCTTTCTCAATTAGAGCTTTCTCCAGGTCCTCAATTTTTGCCTGGCACCTGAGAAGATCAGCTTGTAGTTGTTCACGAGTCTGGTGGGGGGGAAAAGGGGAGAGAAATAAAAAGTAAATATATTTTCTACTATTTTATGGGCTGTCCCTTCAGCTTTTAATGTTTTTCAACAAAACAGTTGCTTTTATGTATATGTTACAAAATATTTGAAGCTGCCAGTTTAATAGGATTTTGCCTTCCTAGTTTGGAAAGATGTTAACATCCCATATTCAGTGACAAAATTCTTACCAGGGCAAGAAAAAAATAAATTTAGAAACTGAAAGAGCTCTAAGAAGCTATTCATAAGCTTTAGTAACTTAAGGCAAATGGGAAAAAAGGGACAAGGGAGAAAGAGAATTGCATTAAGCACTGAAAAAGACCTTTAGGTAAATGAAATATACCAACCCAAAAAAATTTACATATCCCATAAACAGCATATGCTGGTCAGTTTTCCTCATTTACACAATTATTGCACTCACTACTATACTACAGTGAGTATTACCCCAAAAGTTCAGTGATGCCCTAAAAGGGATTGGATCATACAAAGTACTAAACAAAAAAGGATATAAAACAGGGCATCTTTCTGGAGATCCTCAGCCACCCAGGCTCCTTGAGATACCACAAGTATTTTTTCCACCCTACATCAGGTAGTTTCTCACCTAAGCATTTTAAATATTCCTACAGGGATTTTTTCCTGCATTTTTGGATCCTTGCTTATCTTAAGCCTCATCTAAAAGTAATAGGAAATATCCATCCCACCAAAACAAACCCTGTAAAAAGCCAGTTTCTGACTCACTCAAGAGATGAATTTGCAGGGATGTGCCAAGAAAACCAAAATGACATTTAAAAGAAATAGCAACAATTTCTAAGTCTACAAAAGTACAGTCTAAAAATGCCTGCAAAATTAAATTTTAAAAAGTCCATGAAGGTAAAGAAAATATATAATGGGCTCTCATAACTGGCAAATAGATGACTGCCCCTGAAATCCCTTTTTACTAGTAGATGGAGTTATGATGGCTTCCCCATCCTAATTCTATCTTGAGAAGTGATCTTCAAAGTCTTTACAGCTTCCCCTAAGTGTCCTACTTAAAAAGAGAGCATCACAATTGACTAGGCTCCTATAAGATGCTAAGAACTCTAACAAATAAAGCCATGAAGCAGTAATTCTACTATTATAAGAACTACATTTCACAGGAAAAAATGAAAAATAAATGTAGGTTGGTTGAGTTCTTTCCTACCAGAAATTTTTAAACTAATTAAAATCATTGTCCTCTTGCATTCTTAGTAACACACTGCAGTGGCACAGTACAGTGAAGGCCACATGCAGCAAGGCAGTAACATGTAATAATTCACAGTATTTAATATAGTTCTCCATTTTTGGGGTCTGGGGAGGTTATAGAGGGAAGAAGGTCAGAGGTTTTTTAACTGCCAACTCATGTTCAGCTTGGTGTCCATCAAGAGCCCCCACTTCCTGTTGTGCAAAACTCCTTTCCAGTGAGCCAGAACCAAGATTTGGGTCAGATTTTTGATTCAGATTTGAGTCAGATTTTTAATATACTCATATGATGGAAGCACCTAAGTACTTGTAACAATCTATTCTGTGATTAATTTAAATTCCATTGTCACTGTCCAAACTGCAGGTTCAAATGGGTTGTCATTCATAGTATAGAAATCTTTAGTATATTATACATGCTGGAATAAAGTATAATGACATCTTTGTTCTGATTTCACCAGACGAATCTAAATTATCTCTAATATCCTCTAATCCTCAAAAACTTTGCAATAGGACTTTGCATTTCACTGAGGTAATTCCTGCTATTACAAATCATTCCAGCTTTTTCTATTATTTCAGAGTTACAAGAATTTAAGTTAAACAGTTACCCTTGCTTCTCTCTCTGCATCCAGGGTGCCACCAACTTGTTCTTGGAGCAATGCATATGCTCTTTGCAAAGCTTGATACTCTCTTGTTAGCTGGCAAAACCTGAGTTCAGCTTCTTCTTTAGGCGTGCTCTTAATGAAGAGGGGGGGAAAAGTGGGTTTGTATAAATATATATAATAATGGGTTTGTCTGTATAGAAGACAGACTCACAAATGTAACAACCAACACAACTCGTACTAAGCCTCAAAGTTTAATAAAGTCCTAAAACAAGGGGAAAGGGAAAGATGATGAGTAACTGTCTACCACACAATTTAAGGATAGTGTAAGTTGCCATGTAAGACAGCAATGTACAGAAATGGGAAAACTGGCTGGGGAAAGATGAGAGAAAGCACACTGATACAGAAGTTACATTTCAAAAGCCGTAAGATGTTTTCTCAAAATTCTTTTAATACAAAGTTTTTTCAAACTCTTTATTTTCCTTGAATTTTGAGCCACTAATGTTAACACTTATAAGGTCTTTCCTATACTGGTGAGGACAAGAAATGTCCTTCACTTTAATTAATTTTTGCTCCAGGAACTTGAGTTCTAAGGAAATGAGATTACAATATTATTAGATACTAAACCTAGGGAAAAAAGGAAGCTTCTTCTGACTGAGGAGTATTAGGCAAAAGTTAGTGAACAAGAAAGAAAGATGAAAAAGGGCATTTAATTCGTGCTTTGTGCTCATGCACGCAATCTTCCAAAGTAGGCCAGCAGCACTGTATATCACAGAGCTGAGACAAAACATGTCACTGGGCATTTACTACCTATGATCATTTAAGCCTTCCTGAATGGCAAAGGCCTCTCTGAGTATTGTGAGCAAAGAAAGAAAATCCTGATTGTATCAAAATAGTCAAATAAATTATAAGGTTGAAAGGCAAACTATTGTCTAGTAAGTATTGACTTTTGGCAAAGCAATGTGCCTATTCATTTTCTTTTGACTAATAAAAAAGAGATTGAGGAAAAAACTATTTCTCAGCCCAATATCTGCCAAATCTCTCAGGCAGAATATTATCTTATTAATTCTATTGCAAAGTTACAAGACTTGAAAAAAAAACCATAGTAAGTCTCTGCGAAATCTTTCATAGTTCATGTGGTACAATAGCTGAAAGTTTGAATTTATACTTCAAGAAGTAGAAAGAAGAACGAATCTGTTACAACTTACATCTTCCAAATCTTCTTCTGGTGTTGCTGGTGTCCTGTCTGTTTTATCTGTGTTGTATGAAGTTACAGATGAAGTTTCTGAGTCAACAGATTCTTCATCAAATCCAAAAAATGTCTCCACAACATGCCTCTGAAAAATTAGGTTTGTTTAGTTACTAACAAAACAGATGAAAAGCCCCAATGACCCAGTAAGCAGTGAACAAGGTCTTCTTTTGATTATTTTAGTATTTAGGAAGAAAGAAAGGTTCCAGTGCAAACTCTTGTTCTCTGATTAAGCAAGTTACTTTTTCAACATCATTTGTGGGAGAACCTCCAAGAACAGAACTGGACATAGAACAGAGATGAGGTAAATATCAAAAGAATAATGCTTTACCAAAACTAATCAATAAAACCTAATCACCAAAATCACAAAAGTCCTTACAAGATTCACAGCACAGAAATACAATATTTATTCAGAAGAAAGTAAGCCGGTATATACAAGATGTGCAACCAAAAGGAAAAAAAGTGTTCTGGAGATCAGTGTGGAACACATTTAATAGCTCATACTGATTGTGAAAGAAGAAAAAAAAAGAAAAAAAAATCTATTTTATACTTAAAAGTATAAAAGTATAAAGTATTTATTTTTTCAATATTAACATTCTCACTTTTTTTTTCAAAAAGTTTGCTCCAATACCATGTCTAACCAAAAAGACATGTCTAGGGAAAAGCAGCATTGCACTGCAGATATAAAAAATTTTACAAAACATTATCAATTAAATGCATGCTTATAGAACATTAGAGAAAATTCGTAGCTAGTGGAAATGAGTACAATATCAGTTGTGAAAAATGTGATTTTTTTTAATACAAACGCAGTCATAGAAAGCAGCAAATTTCCATGGAAATTCAACTGTTTAAAAAATTGAAGGTTTTTAACTGTTATTCATCAATAGAATGCGTAACTTCTGACACCACACAAGTATTTTAACAATCCAACACAATTTCAGAGACACAAGAAAAGTGAGAATATTTTTGAAAAATGGATTCAGGTTAAGTAGCTTAGACAGAGAGGGTAGTGAAGAGAGGTGGCTGTAAGAAAATGAATAATGATCTCTATAGGTTTTGCCACTGCTTGATACTGAAGCACAGATCTTGATGTCACAGTTTGCTGTTTGGATTTTTCCAAATATATATCAGAGGTTGTCTATGAGAAGAGGTTGTCTATCAGAAGGTTGTCTTGTTCACAAAAATAGCCATAAGGATTAAAAAAGTTATCAATTGTTATCAATTCCAAACATCATAATCCTTCATTTCAGCAAAGCCAAATAGCCTGAGTGGAATTGTGATCTATCAATTTAATTCAAGATACTGAAAGTTTTAACTATAACACCCTAACTCATGATGATTTAGAGTTTTTTCCAGTTTATCTACATAAGTATGGTCTTCTCTTTCTCACAAAAACCTGTAATGCTCACTGTATTATTTTGGTTCAGCACAGCTCTCAAAATACTCTCAGCAGTCAAAATACTCTGTCTTGATTTCAAGGGTACCAAAAAAGCCAAGCTTGCAGGTGTGACATTTTGCCTGCATGTATGACACCATGTGCTCCATTTGCAGTCTGCAGCCCTGGTCACCACACCCACCAGGTCACAACCCCATCACTCATAAGCTGAACAAGTCCATAATAGTTTCACAGCACAGCTAATTCCCCTCAAACTGCCAAAGACAGCTCCAAGGTCATGTCCTGGATCACTCAACTGCTTCACTTAAGATAAGCCCTTCAAACAGTACTTAAAAATATTCATTCAGAAACCCAAAAAGCCCTATCTTTTCTAAACAGACCACATTTATCCATATGCATGCAGATAAATATGCTGCAGCACAAAAGGCAAAGAGCTTCTGAACATCCTTGAGAAACAACTTTCTTTTTGTAATCTACTAGACCACTACCTACTTTATGAATTCATAAGATCACTGTTATAGTGCTCCAGTGCTGGAAAGATATTCCTCTGTCCTCACTTGTTCAGGAAGCACTGTGATGTTTACCAGGCAGAGCTATGTCCTAAGTGCTTAAGACAAATAGTTCCCTGGGATAATTTAATCCTTTCCTCCAGCATTCACCAGCTCACCTTTCTGCCCTACTTAACAAAACAAAGGGCACAAGGAATAGGTTTAAGCTCAATTCTAAAAATACAAAGCCTTATCCAGAAAGCTAATGTATTTACTGGCACTTGAATTAAAACCATTTCAGACTTCTCTTTCATAAGTACAAAGGTTTACCACAAAAAAACAAGAGGTAATTAGTCTTTGGGAGATAACCCATCCAGCTTTTCTCCACCACTGAATACTGGTTGAAGCTTACAACCACGTAACAGCAATACTACAAATAAATATTGGAAGCTGAAAATAGGATTAAAGAAATGGTGATATTTCAAGGAAGACAAATTGAAAATCTGAGTATCCAGCTCATCTGACTTCTCTGACTCCAAACTGATCTGAAGATGCAGTTTCATAAACAAGAAGGTACATTTTATGGAGGTAAAGAAGATGGTGGCAGGTGAAAAAAGTGTTGAGTCTTGACTTTGGAAAGGCTGGCAGAAGGGACTTCTAAAAGAAGAACAAATCTCCAATTTATTATCATATATCCTGAGGGTCAGCAACAGCTTAGTTAGAAGTGACAATAAAACCCACCAAATCTATGGGATTTTTTTGCTACATCTCTGCTATACAGTCACTTTCAGGTAACTCAGGACAAATACATGTCTTCCTTTAACCCTGCATGGAAACACCCACCCATGCCATTTCAAGAAATAAAAATAAATTAGCAAAACAGCAGTGATTTTGATTTTAAATAAAGGTATGTAGGCTGGAGAAAATACTTAAACCAATACCATTATTGTGAAAAATAATTTAAACATTTCACTTGTATGCATATGCCAATAAATAAACCACTTGATTATTAGATGTAAGGGAATTCTGAAAAAAAACCCCAAAGCATTTCCCATCACACTAAAAAACTCCAACACTTAAAGGAGAGTTGAAAGTCAAAAACTTTTAAATGCTATAAAGATTACCTGTAATATGTGGAGTTACAAGTGAACCATTTATTTTTAAGGCTCCTTCCTTTTTAGAAAAGCTGTATATTTATCATTTTGTGGAGCAGATACGTTCCATAGCAATAGAGATAAGGTATCTAATTATTGTACATTACCTGCACATGTATGAATTGCTTCAGGACATAATTACAAAATAACCATTTTTCCTGTTGATTATCTAGTATTTGAAACAACCAACTACAAAAGTGATTCACAGCAAAACCAAAACAAATTAATTCACAAGGGAACAGCTGTAGAGGGAGAGAAGAAAAAAATATACTTGAAAGAAGGACATGTGAGTCATAAAGTTGTTGATAAACACTGTATTAAATAATAAACATCAATAAATATATCAACTCCAAGTGAGATTCCACACATGGCTCAAAAGCTGAACCACAATGGTTTCTGAAAAGTACACAGAAATGCACAATACTCACTGGATTTTAGTAATGATATAAACTATGCTTATTCAAGTTTCACTCAAACTTCTTTAAAAGATGGGAGCATTCTCAATTAAAAACTTAAGAGATTCCTTTATATTTATTTGCATATTTCCTATTTCTAAATCACAACTTCTTAACTGAGGAAATAGTCATGTAAATTGCTGAAAATTCTGATTTGAATTTCAATTTCCACTGACTACTGCCACGCATTTAAAAGAAAGTATTTTTCATGTGAATTTATAGCAATGTTTTCACATAATTTAGAAGTGAAATTATGCATTAGGTCTTTATAATTCAAGTATTAATACTCAGTTAATTAGGCATGATGTTCAGTAAACATAAAAGTTTAGAATACTATAAATGAATAGTGACACATTAACTACATTATGTGCAAATTTCAATATAATCTGATTTCTCTGTTGCTAAAGTAGTTTCATTTTACATTTAAATATCTCATTTTAAGGGACTTAATCGAACATGATGAAAATGATCCAAGATCTATTTCCTTGTAATGCAATCAGATGTGCTATCAGTAACTTCTTACCTTCGTGCTTATATGTCATTTCTTGGCAGCCAGAAAAATACAGGCACACCAAAGCACAGAGGCAGAGAAAAAAAGAAAAATATAAAACAAGAGATATGAACTCCATCACACTGGTGTGCAGGTTTTGCACTACCACAAATACAGTTTATTTATTAAAGCTTTAAAAAAGGCACATCCCACAGAGTCCTGCAGTTACCAAATAAGCTGGGTAAATATGTCTTACTTTCAAATGCATGACTCCATCCATCAGGAAATGAATGTAACTCTATTCCACACATCAAAAATAAGCAAAATATAGAAAAATACTGCTTCTGAAGTTTCTTGGTTATTTCACAACAAAAATTGAAAAAAAGAAATTTTAAAAAGCACCTTGTTAAAAATCAGGTACCTGACTATACAGAGTCACTCCATCACTGCTCTAAAGTGATGCAAGCACAGAGGTTATAAAGCCCATCCCTCTTTGCTGCTCCTCTCCTTGGGGAGCCTGAACCAGCTGCAGCCTTGTTCCATGGACTGCAATGCTCCTTGGGAATTAAAAGAGTCTCAGTGAAAGCTACAGTAGCAACAGTAACCTAGTGCGCCTACAGAACTCCAGAAATAACACTGACATCTAATTAAAAAACAAAAAAGTATAAAATTTTTAAAAGCTTCTCAACTGAACTGATGGTCCAGGGCTGTAAATGCTACTGGCAGATCATTCACACAAAATTTCTCAAAGATGGAGAAAGGGATTCCATGGATTCTCTTCCAGATTACACAAACAACTGTCAGGAAAATACTAATTAGAAAACAACCACAGACTCATTAGAGAACTGCCACAGACTCTCTGCAGTCAGACCATCTCAGAAATGAAGGAAGCTGGGGTCTAAAAACACCCATTTAGGAAAACCTGCAGCAGATGTGTGTAAATCTTCACCCCATACACCACCTTCCTGGTTATCAGAACAAAAAAGGAACCATTCTATACCTTCCAAAATGAGCTTATCTGACCAGCTTCATGAAACCTCCTTCTCATGAGCTATTTCCTCTTTCACTTTGTCACAAGGAATGGGACACGTCTGGAAATAGATACAACTCCACCAGCCAAATTTTTTAATTCACTGTGTTAATCCTAATTTTACATTTAATAAACCTTGGAAAAGCAAAGCCAAAGACATAGACCAGGAATTTATTTTTCCAAGTGTTTGGTTAAGACAGGTTAACACATCATTTTACTACTAATCTATACAAGTTATATCATCTGTATGAGATAAAAATCTTGCACAGATTAGAAACAGAAATACACTTATGCTATGCATGTCTATATATAAAACAACTCATCTTAGACTGCCTTTATAGTCTGTGGAGAAAAACAGACAATTCTAGGACAAAACTCTTATGTTCTATTTAGGTATCCACTTCCAACCACTTAAAGTTACCATTTTCTCCAGAGCAAGATGTCTGTATCTTATTTGTCTGTTATGACATATTTGCAATACTATATTAAATAAATTTTACAATTTTCTTCTGAATTGCTGATGTAGGCTGTAAAAACAGAGATGATGAAGATGGTAAAATTCCAACTCATCTGAGTAAGCAACCTATTCCACATAGATTGTTTAAATTAAAAGCTGTTGGAAAACTGTGGGAAACACAGCTTCCTTTGAGGATTTTGATCCTCTCAGGACCACACAGGTGGCCTGGAAGTCAATCAGCCTGTATGCCAGGACTGGATTTTTAGAAGTTAATATCAACCACGGTAAAAATGTGAGTCAACATTGCATAAAAATGTGAACAGTCTACAGGTTTATCCACAGACAGGTAATGACACAGTAATACTATAGATTACTTCTTTCATTCCTTAAGGAATCAACTCATTTAGAAAGTTTAAATGCAGCTATATATTGACTATATATTAACTATATTAACTAGTGTATAAATATGGTGCATCTACTCTAGTGCATATAATGCCAATCACTCTCCTCTCACAACTTTTTTTTTTCACTTGTTTTTGTTTTATAGTCCTACTTTTCAGGAGACAGTATCACATAGAACTTCAAACAGCCCCTGAAGAGCTAATGGACAGGGGATGGAATAATTTGTAGCAGAAATGTCTGCTACTGATGAATTTGTTCTTTGTAAAGTATTTATCGTATCCTAAATAAGAAGCACATCCCTACTAACTCTGCTGTCCATATGCATACAGTTCTTGCAGTATACTCAGTAGAATTCCCCATATTATAGTGCTCTTAGCAAAAAGAGCATTGCCACAAAATTTTCAATGCTATCACACCCATTCTCTCCAATCTTCATGTTTTTCAATGCCTGCTTTGGTTGATAAGGAGAAGAAGAGACCACAAAAGCATCAGGTTGCTCAAGACAAAATAGGAAAAGTACAGGTTCTACTAACACAGAGTTTTCAAGACATAAATGCATATTTATTGAAGTTTTCAGCCTACAGAAATTCTCGTCACCAGTTACCAATATCTAAAAACTGACTTCACTAGTTTTGTTTCATAAGGAACTTTACAATTTAGCAAATGATCTTACACATTTGACTTACAGTCAGATAAAGGCTAATAATTAGAGAGAACTATAAAAAGTACAGTATAAGTTACATACATATATATATTTACTTTTGCATTCTGTTTTCAAAATTGCTCTCAAAACACAAAATTCCAGTTACACTACATCAAGAAAGAATGGTTTACAGTTACTGCAAATATATTTGGGAGGATCTATTGTTACTTCTGATTTTTTCTTTTTTCCTATGTAAAAGACACATCATTATTAGAAACAGAATTTGAAGAAACAGCCAGTAAAATAGAGTCCCAAAGGGTAATTTTTTCAGAATATAGGCATTAGAGTGCAGAGCAATAAAAAAGCACCACCTGGAGGTTACCAGGAATAGACTATGCAGAACACAGTGACTCAAGGCACCCATTTATGACAGAATATATCTTAAGCTAGCATATAGATGATATCTCCACTCTTCATTTCCATTTTTTCCCTCTTACTCCATTTCCCACCTCCCACACACATGCTCCAGGCTGCTAATGTTCAACTTCACAAAAAACATTATTCAGCAAATTACTTTAAGCATGTTACAAGAAACTTTAAAGGGTACTTTCTGGAGCAAAACTTTTCTGTTTTTATAATCTGAATTTTTGTCTTGAACCTTGCATTCTAGAACAGAAAAGTTATTAGAGCATAACAGTTGGAATTGTCTTACTACTTATATATCACATACAGAAATATTATTTCAGTAATATCCCCAGCATTAGTTATTCTTTAATTGCTATTCTTCAGCTTTATGTTGGTACAAGTAGTTTAAAGGAGGTATATTCTTTAAAACAAACTGAATATTTGTCCTTTGAAATAGTAGTTGTTTCAAGCCATTAAATCATTATGCCTCAATCCACTTGAATATTTAGGTTACAGTGGCCAAAAGTGTAATTTTATTGCTTATTTAAAACAAACCCCAAAACAACATCACTTGTGTGAAGTACAAAACTATTGAATTACCCTAAAAAATGAAGCACTCACCAGAGTAAGCAGAAGAATTATATGGATTTTTCTCATTAAGCAGAGCTTTAAATTCAGGCAGTATTTGAAAGAGGTGTGGTTCACAGGACAGAAATGCATGGAAAACCGAAGGTTTGCTCACCTTTGGAGGCTTCAGACTTTTCCTCCTCTGTTTTTTAGACCGCAATAACCGTTCTCTTTCCTAGAAGGAAAGAGAACATTTTGGTATGGGTTTGTTTTAAAACTATACTAAGATATGTCTAACACAGAGAAATATCATTAACATTTTCTTTAAGCCTCTGGTACAGCTAACACGAGGTCTTTATCCTTTTGAGTAACACCATGTTGCACCACACTGTACTGCAGCTTTATGCCTTTAGCAAACAAACCTTCAGCCATGTACTTCACGCATTTGATGGGAAGTTGGCAAGGAAAGGCTTTGTTAAATACTGAGCACACATTTCTGACAGTTCTTTTGACTCTTTTACCAAGAAGCTCACTATGGAAACAGAATTCAGAGTGTGACTCCAGTGTTCAACCATCCTGAAGAAGCAGGTCGGTAGCCAAAAATTAGTCCAGTCTTAGTAATTAAAAGTCGTTATATCAGACATATTCTGATATACAAACATGCATATGCAGGTAGAGTGTTACATCTGACTTGGCCTTGTAGGGCAAAAGTCTCAAATCCAAAGGCACTCTCAGTCTGTTTCAACTTAGTCGCTGTCTTTTCTCTACTCCAGTTTTGGTGCAAGATCACAGTAAACTACACCATAACACGAGGAGGTCATGACTGGAAATGCAAGATTTAAGTTCATCTAAATCCAAGAATATTGCCTTAAATTCCAAAGGAGAAGAAGAGGAAGAGAAGGCAAAAAATGCGAAGGAGCAAGCAAAAAAACCCCAACACCACGGGAGGCAGGAGCTCCGTCTTCTTGTTTTTTTCTGATTCTTTCCTTAGCTCTGCATCTTTGTTTGCAGCACCTCTACTTTTAAAAGACAGATTGCAGTTCCAAGTGCTTCTTTAGCAGTTATTGCTCACTGCATGGTATTGTTCTATTCAGTTATTTGCTTTGCATTCAGTTCAGAAACTGGAAAAATAGGAAGCTCACAGTAGAAATCACAATAAAATTATTTATCAGTACAGTATTCCAGGAAATAAGTTTTGGAAAATCCAAAATAACTGAGAGAAGTACAACAACTTACATAGCACCTTGAATTCATGTGGTTTGAAAGACAAGGAAAAATAATGATTGCCAAGGTAGAATGGTGCAAGTATTTCAAGCTGCAGAATAATATAATATTTTAAGCTAAAAAACCAGACAGTTGAATTTTATACTGTTAAAGAAGAGTGCTCTCTTCTCAGATGCCCACTTAAGGTACAGTTCCTGCTTTAAGTGGGGTATTCTACCTCCCAAACAGGTGTCCAAACAAATGCAGTGCAGAATCAACAAACACCTCCAAAATCCCAGTCCTTGCTGTTTCTGATCTTGTTTGTAAGAGTGCTTAGTTTACTGCCTCAGTATAAATCGAGCTACCAGAACAATAATGCCAATTAAAAGCCACCAGCATCTTTTGCAGTCATCTGAGTTTACCTTGATAGCTTTCCTTGTAAGAACTGACAGAATACCACTGTTGTGAGAGAAGTCAGGCTGACAAGGTTTCAACAGCATCAAAGATACCCTACAGATGACACTGTCAATCAGTTCAGACAACCCTACTGCCTAAGACTAATGTTCTTATTTCCATGTATCATACTGGTCTCAGCTGAGTTAAGCTAATGATTTTTATATTAATCAGATATGGGACATTTGGGTCATTCTTAGTAACTATGATATATCTGTAGTCTGTAGAGGTGTGGTTTGGGCCAGAAAAGAGAGCTCAAAAACAACAGTGAGCAGAATTCCACTGCATTAACATCAAAGGCAAAGACTCAATTAGTTTCTACAAAGAAGTTTCCTAGTTAAAAATTTAATTAATTTCTGCAAGTGGAATAGTATTTGTAAATAGGAAACAAAGCAAAAATGAAACAATATTTTAAAATATTTATTTATTTTACTTTCACACTAAACACAAGTTAATATTATTTGACCAAAGTCAGGATACAATATATTTCCTCATATCACTAGCTGAGACAGTATAAAAAGAGAGTCCTTTCATGCCCACTTTGCACTGAAATATAAGTGAGGTTATATCTTCCATATACTGCACATCTAATGTCATATCACCAGCCCTGCCTATGCAATTTTATTATCTGGAAGCTAAAGAAGCAGCATTGCTCTGTGGACCAGACCCTACATCATAGAATCTGAGTGACATTCTGCTGCTTGTAACACTGTGACACTGGAGAATGCACACAGACATTGAACTTTTGGCACTGATTTCAGAAAAACATCCTAGCTCAAAATCTCAGAGGAACTGCCAGGAACTGAGACAATGTTCCACACACAGCAATAACATGCCTTCTTGTTTCTCCTTTTTGGAGCTTCTATTTTTATTTTCAATGATGCAGCCAATTGTTTAATTTTTTTATTTAGACAGAAGGCTCTTGAATTCTTTTTATAATTTTGTAGCAGTCATTAGTGCCATTTGAGATGTCTGAGTCTGCCTGAGTTCCAGATGCTGCTCCAGAATGGCAAGGGTCTCTCAGAGATTATGTGTAATTTCTGCTAGCACCAGAAGGGTTTATCACAAATTGCACCAAATAACACTAGACACCTCTAACACAACTTGAAAGATTCCTCATCAAACACAACTTAAAGGATTGCTGATCAAACACTGTGAACATCTATGAGCATCACCTTCAGAAGCCTTCAGAGTCAGGGGGCAGCAGCTGTGCAATTCTAATCCTAAACCACACTGCTACCCTTGGTTTGATGAACTCAGAGTTCTCCCCATCTGTTTCAAATTCAGCTTGTATGGCAAGCTCAGCTAGAGATGCTTAGCCAGATGAAATTAATGCCACCATGGTTCTTTCTTTTAGGAGAATTCTAGATCAGGGGAGTGCTTGGGTTTGCAACCAACACATTTTAGTAATTAAGTTTTGGAAAATCTCCTTTTCTCAAGTTCCTCATTTGCTGACAGCCAGTTTTGTAAGGTTAGTGGGCTGATGATGCACTTTTCTTCACAAGCAGCTCATAATAAATATTAAATATTAATAGTTAAAATAGTTAAAATAGTTAAATATTTTTAGTACAAAGAATCATACACATTCCAAAAAAAATCATTCACTACCTGAGAAAAAACAAGAACCCTTTGACACCATAGAATTATTTCCATATCAGTACTACAACTGGAGTTAAAACATTCCTATCAAATCTTTAGTTTGCCTACAGATGTGTGTGCATGCACATGTGTATACCAGTCATAAACATTACCACTGTGAGATCATCAATAACATGCTGTTGTTCTTTGACTTGCAGTCTGAGGAATTCAATTTCTTGTTCCTCTCGTGTGCTGCTGAGGTCATTCAAGGATGTGTGTCTCTTCAGTGCTGGTTGTGCAGACAACTTTTCTTTCTACAAAAATAAAAATCGTAAAGAATGTTTTAAAATGTCTTGGTGCAACAGAAGAAAGATTGTCAAATGTGGTGTAACAACCAAGAATTCTTTGAACCCGTCAGTGCATACTCCACTACAACACAAGGCTACTTTCAACAAAAAAACCCTCACATTCTATATGCCTCTGTTAATCTCTCACATACAATATCTTAAAACAGAATCAAAGAACACTCTGGGAAAAAAATTAGCAGAAAAGTGAGCTCAGGGGTCTAGCATAGTGCATACACTCAAATTCAATTCTGGCTTCTAATCATAAAAGCTGTATTTATTAAAGCTGATTTTTAGTCATAGCTTTTTACAGTCTGCAAAAACATTTTATCTATATGTGCTCCTTTCCCTTAATCAGTGTGAATTGATACAACACAAAGCACATGCCACTCTGAATTTAGAACATGAATATTCAGCTGTATTGTCTGGACCTGACAGTTGCACCACCCTACTGTGGAGACTGATCTGAGCTCAAATCAAAGCCTCACAAGCCCTTCCACCTCAAAGTACCCCAGTGCAATGTGTTCTCATAACATGATGTAGGAGATGATCACTTACCAGGGATGGTTACTTACCAGTTCTACATTTTCCCTCGATAAATTTTTTATTTTCTCTTCCATTCTCTGGATACATTGTAACATATCATCATTTTTTTTGCTCATCCTCTTATTTTTTTCTACCAAAGGCTTCAGCTGACTTTCTGTCTCGCGAGAACGTTTCAGCTGCCAATGGCAAAGGAACAAAGTTAGCTGTGCTTTAGTTTACCTTTGAAGGAAAAAAAAAAAAAAGATGTGTTTTCACTTGCCTTTCTTAATTCAGAAAGTTTAGCTCTTCTGCTAAATGGCATCCTACATACACCACTGCTGAACTAGGAACTATAGTAGTACAAACAAGTAAGATGTAACATTTTTGTACTGTCTGCCAAAACAATAAATCTGGTCACTGGATTTTGCTCTTGGCAAACACTTATGATGATCCATAGTGATTTCTTTATAAACTAATCTAAATATATATAAGCTTCTTGTGACCAACTGGGTCTCCAGACAAGTTGTTTTCACCAATTTAGCCATCCCTTAAGAGGAGGACACTCTTCCACCTTTACTAAAAATCCCTTTACCTAATGGATAATTAGAGCAATGAGAAAGTCAGCCAGAGGGCACAGATTCAATCTCAGCACTCTGCTGACATTTTCAAGCTGCTCAATTTTGCTCCTGTGGTTTTATGATGTTAAACAATTATGTGAAGCAAATTACTGCTCTTCCTTGCATTTGTGTGTATTCAATATTTCACTGTTTTTACTTCATGAGCTGTTTTGCTTGAAAAAAAAAAAAAATCCATTTTTCTCAGTCAAGATTCTTAAATTTGCTGAGTTGTATCTGGAAATGAGAAAGAGATAATACATTTTTTTTTCCCTTGAGATAAATTCACTGAGTGTTTGGTTTTCTGTTTAATTCTTGAGAAAATAATTTTTTCCCAGTGCTTAATCACATGGCCTTGCTGATACTACTGATTTTATGTGTACTATTTTCTCATAATATAAAACCTGCTCCACATCTCTTTCAAAATATATTTCTATGCCACTGAATCTTGAATCAAGAAGAACACTTGACTGAATCATACATGCCCTCCATCTAGAGGGACACTGAAAGACACATTACAATACTTCAGCATGTTTTGAATTATTTAGGCCCACAGAAAGGATTAACAAGGAGGAAGATGTCAATGTTTCACAAAGATGCCCGTGTTTCATTCATTTATAGGACTGACATATGGCACTACTTCAGCATAATTTTAGAATCAGCCACATAGGTTCCATCTTTTTAGAATGAAAAATCTTTTCTACTGCCTCTAGAAACTCACCTCCCATTGCAGTGAATGGGAGTTTTACCATTAACCTCAGTATAAGCAATTAAGTAATGACAAAGGCTAATAAAATTCATTCTCAAAATTCATGCCATATCCTTTCTTGTGTAAGTTGCAATTCCTCTCCTTGGATAATTTCACCTACTTAAGAGACCTCCCTTGAGAAAAGGCAGATTTTTCATCACTAGCACAAGAAAGCTTTTTTAACTCCTAGCTAGCATAAGCATGTCACAAAAACAAATTTCAAAAGGACGAATACAGCAATTTAAGTGCACGAATTATGCATGTTCTACACAACATCATTACACAGTGCTACAGGCAACATAGCAGTTAATTTTATTATTATGACCCCAAAATAAATTAATTAATTTTTATTTTTGTGGAACAGGAAAGATTCCATCCATGCCTTCTATGGTCACAAGATTAATTTCTATAGAAATCACTGTTACATGGAGATATAACTGATTGCAGGACTAATTTGTAAATTATTTATAACACTGACTTTCCAACATTAAATCTTTTGCCATAAAGATGCCCTCTCAGTCACCATCTGTGTTATTACTAATTAATTTACCAGTTCATTTCTTTCATCTGCTAGGAGGGTATTTCTGTCTTCCAGCTTTCTTATTACAGCATTCAGTTCAGCGATTTTTAACTGAAATCTCCGCACATCTCGTTCATCCAGATGCTGCTCCTTCACATCAAAAACATATAGATTTATCAAATTACTTTTTAAAAAAATATTTTACTGTCCATACTTTAATATAATGGCTTAGCAAGTGCATTGTGGAAATTTAAGACAGACTTGTGCATCAGTGTCTGGAAAACTTACTATACTTAACTGAAATACTAAACAATAACATTCTGAGAACATGCTTCATGAACAGTGTCTTGTGAAATTCATGTAAAGTTTAACAATTAAAAAAACAACTAGTTAGGTAAATAATACTTCATATATATCAGATTACTTCTCACCAGATTTCTTACTCTCAGCTAAAATAGTTCTAATGTAAAGGACATAAATCAAAATCACATGGCTCACTTTTTGAGAAGTGTAGTACCTATTTTCTAATGGTTAAAATATTCCTAAAGTAATGAAATAGTGAAAAAATACTAAAGATCAAAGCTTAAGATCACAGTGTAAATTCTAGAAGTTCTATATCCATATATTTATCAATATTCTTTGCAATTTAAGACATCCAAGAAGCTTTTAAATCATCAGTAAAACAGCACAGTGCAGCACCAGGCCATTTACCATTAACTGGTCCTAGTAGTGATCACAAAAGCAACGTGAAGACCCAGGCAGTTATCCAGAGCTGAACTTCAGAGAAAACACCATTTCCTTACCGGGCTTCCCATCAGCTCGCTGATGTCTCCCACTCCTGCAGGAAGCTCCCTCTTAGGGCTGCTGTGGTACCTCTCTGCCTCCTTCACCTGGACAAGCTGCTCATCCAAAGCTTCTTTCTGAAGGAGCAGTTTCTGTGTATGGCCTGCCTGGACACCAAGGTCCTTCTCCAGAGCCAGAATCACCCTGTCTTTGCCTTTTATCTCGTCCATCTGGAAACAAAATAATGTATCAAGGAAGTTTCTGTAACATCCCCAAGTGCTCACTGCAAACACACAAATTCACAAAAACAAAGTTCTGTTTGTCTCAGAATTACACCAGCACTGAAACTGTGGCTGACAAAAAGAAAACATATCTCCTCTGTAGTCTTTTTCTCTGTCCTTAAATAAGGTTCAGCCTTCACTTGATCAAGAGTTTCCTTGGTCCAGTCTCAACTCAAGAGACAAACAAAACCAGATGCAAACATGCAGTGAAACAGAATACATAGCCAATGAAAACATCTATTTCATCTGAGGATACACTCTTCTATAGGAAAGTCTGCCTTCACTATATTTAAGCAAAGAAACACAACTAGAACAAGACAAACACACCCTTTAAAACTCACCTGGGCTTTGTTTCAAAGCTTGAGCCACACCCATTTGCCCCATGTTGACTCCCTCTTTATTAGTGAATACTACGTGATGAATCTCTTCACAGACATTTAAAATTAGTAGCATATACATGCACAATATTTAAACTTAAAATCTTAAGCATACCTATATATTTTATATGTGCTCTTGTTATAAGATTCAAATGAGGACTAGACTTTGTGCAGAAGGACAAAACTAAGTGCACACAGACCATTAGAATAAAGGGTATGAAGAAACAGTTCTTAAACACCCTCTCTGGTTACTGAACTGTGTGTTCATACATCTCCATACCAAATAAAGCACATTGCTTGCAGTGATCTACTGCAGCTCTCATAGGATTTGTCCCTTGCAGCATCAGTGTTAAATTCACTTTGGTACTATTCCAAATGCTAGAGGAAGTGGCAATCTGCAGCAGTTACTATAGAAACAGATTTCTTAACAAGAACATTAGCCATTAACAATATATTTATTGGAACTGTGCTATATCTCCTCCAGTTTACAAAATTGTTTTCTTGGCCAACATAGATGCATGGAATTTTGGAAGTAAGAGTATTATAATCTTATTTGAAAAAATAAAATAATGAACTAGTTAAATCATATGTTTGCTGTTTATTATAGTCCTATATCCATAAAAGTCCTTTATGTCAAGTTACACCAAAGAAAAAAAAAGGGAAAGAAAAAAAAGACATACTAGTAGTAATTTATAGTTCAATCAAAGTGATTTACAGGATTAACATAATGAGATTACATAATCGGATGCAATTTGCTTCTTCAGGACTCTTGTCTTAATCCTTGCACAGTCTACATAGCATGTGAAATTAGTTTGTGTACAGAACCTGACTGGCAGGAGATGGCTTGGCTGAACCCTGATCAAAGATAAAAAGGTCAGATTTTAAGTGAATAAACTGGTACAGGTCACTCTGAAGTTCTAACTGGAACTGAAGATCGGTTCTGATGGAGATTTCTTCCCTGATTTAGAAAAGTTGCTGTGTCCCAACTCCTCATACAGTAAAGACATACAATATTTCCCAGTATGTCAACTCGCATTTATGAGACTTCCAACAATGCCAAAAAAGGACTTGCAGGAAAAGAATGCAGTTTTCATTAATGGAAGAATTTGCAACATGCAGAGTTTCAGAGGGACTGTGTAGTGAACAACAATGACAAAAATTAAGCAGCTGCCTCATTTACTGAACGCTGTCTGTCAGGCACACTGATTTATCAGGGAGCCCTTGGGAGGAAAAAATGTCATGTAACTAAATACTGTGGACAGTTTCACTTTCACTGACACAGGTGTTCACACAGAACATCCATATAACTGACACAGGAATTTGCCCAGGCAACACACACATTCATAAGAAGACCCAAGCTTAATTCAAGGCACCAAATTAGTAAAATATTTCACACTCTTCCTGTTCTCACAACTTAATGGTAAATGCAATGACTTAGGTTTTCAGTTGGAAGAAAAAAGAAAGCAACAATCTTGGTACAGCTGCTGCTTGCTGAACTGACGAGAACTGATCCTTGAAAACAGATGTGACCAGTGCAGACACACCCATGTCACCCTCCTCTCACACTACCATTGATCAAAGCACACAAGCTCACACAAATTAGGAAGAAATGTCATGAAAGAGCACAGCTCTGAGGTGAGAGTTAAGGGCAGGCGTAATTCTCCTCTGCTTTTGCTACTAGTCTTTTTCCTACCACAAAAAAAATCTACATGTGGTGAATCTTTCAGAAAATTAACAAATGCCCCATGTTTAAGTCAAGTATAAAAGTCTTTGAAACACTGATATAATAAAATAGTAATGACTGCAGATCCTTTTTTATTTTGGGTTTCTATTTTAAGTTGCAGGTATGCACTAGAGAACTTCTTACTGTGTAAACGTGCACACACACACAAATACACAGAACACTGCAATAGTGCTTAGTTTTTGTAAGTACAAACCACCACCACAAAGAATTTCTAAGCAACTAACTTACCAAAAATTGATAAAGATTAATGCAACTGCATCAAGAATGCTTCCAAATTGTTTTTCAGTAAAATTGTGCTGTCTACAAGGGGATGGTTAGACCCTTAGTTCATCCAATGTAACTGGATCGACCTAGTTAATGTCTCAATTTTCATACATCTACTGCAGTCTGACCCAAAGACTTGCTGTATTTTTCAGCCTTGCATGGTGCAGAGCAAATTTATTCATATTCCTTGCCTGCCTTCTTAACAGAAAGTACAAATTGATCCAGATTGGGGAAAAAAACAGGAAGAGAAGTATTTGAAAGCCATGCAACCTCGCTCAGTTCCATGTGGAAGACATGGCATGTCAAGGACTCAGGAGGCAATGAAAGAGGAGTCACAGGACTAGGAAAAAGAGAGATGGCTTAGGTTTAAACAAAAGCTGCCATAGAAGAAGACTTCAGTTTAGCCTAGTGTTATATATTCTAATAGTTGTAAAAGTTCAAACAATGTCTCTACGTCAGTTCTGTTCCATTGGAGAACCACTGGAGCCACAGTTTGTTACATGAAGGAAAAAAAAATTGGCAGCATAAAGGCCAACCAACTAATGCAATTAGGTATGAATTAGGTATGTATTATGGTCTCTGTTTTAGTGGGGAGAAGCACATCTTCCATTTGACAAATGAAAATCAAAATGGATTAATCCCCCTTCCCTGTTGCTTGCTATTTTAATCAAGCAGATGCCATGGAAGCAACAGTTCATAGCCAAAACTGTCCAAGAATCTACACGGTCTTAAAGAGAAGGAGTATTTTTTATTATACTAAGTGACAGAGTTGATAAAAAAGCTTTCAGGCACAGAAACCCTTCAGCTGATCAGATTAAGAATTGTTTTTATGTTTTCTACCATGGCATTGTACTTTAAGGAACTTTTGCATGGATTTTAAAGTATTTTAGAACAGTGATTATATTTCTTTATGCATTTAAGAGTGGTACAAGTCAGTGAAAAAAGACTGTGGTAGGAGGGCAGTGGAGCAACATGAGGTTAGAAGGTATTTTCAATTATAGGTCTTGAGAAGAAAAGTAGCAGAAATACCCTCTGAAAGAGGATTTAAAGAAAATAAGATCATTCACAAGCAGCTGCAGAGGCAAATTACTGAGAAATCACCTTGAGTAGTGTAAGTAACTGTGGAGCTCTTGGTTAAAATTAGAGCTTTAAAAATATAATTTCTTCAGGGGTTTTGTACTGTCAAATGTTAGATGCTGAACAGAGACACAACCTGCATTATATCAATGAAGAGCTAGCATTTACAGCCTGTGTCAAAATTACCCAGGTTCCTAAGAACTTGTATCTGACTGCCCCCTTACAGCTAAGAGAAATGAGCAGAAATGAGTCTTTCAATAATATTTATCCAACATGAAAGGGAACCAAGCCAGTCATTAGAAAAAGCATCCCCTGCCAATTATGCCACACTTCAATGGCTACAGTCAAAAAAAGTCAGAGACCTTTGGGGGAACTTTAGTCTTTCATGAAGTTGAAAGAGAAATTCCCAGGGAATTAAAAGCCACATCTATCAAGGCAATGACATATTCTGTTTCCAAAGTGGAAAAAGCCAGCTGCTGCATTGCCAAGTGTAAGACTTTCCTCTTTACCCATCCTTGTCAAAGTTATCTCCTAGCCAACTGCAGAACAAAATTCTACAGTGCTCTTCTCCAGCAGAAATTTAATTAACCTTATACTAAGTGTCTGACACTGGAAATAGGGCTATAATGACAGAGGGGCTGCTGGTTACTATGAAGAATAAAAAGAAGATGCTCCTGAAAAAAATCAGGTAAAGACTGAACCAAAAGAATTAACATCTTTTACATTTATAAAGGGACACTAAGGCCTAATGACAGTATCCCAAGCTGAAAGCCTATGTGAAGAAAATAATTAAAAATTCCAGAGTTGTTTATACTATTCCCTACAACAGACATGGTCAGCTATTTAAATAAATGTTTGCTGCTTATTTGGGAAACTTTGGGGGGGAAAAGGACAAGAGATGCAAATCACTCAGTGGAGTAATAAGGGTCACAGACAGAAGTGAATAGGATTTATTCTTAATTTCATGTGTAATTTTTCAAAACCGTCAATAATTTCCTCTAGTAGCTTTTCCTATGTATTTTTCTTAAGTGTGTAGATCTCATTAGAAGTTTTGATAAATTACACAAGAAACACTACATGGGCAGAAAATTGTAGAACTTACTGGTAGAAGGTTTCTCACATCTTTCTCAAAAGCCAGTTACGACCTCTAGTACTGGATTTTTCCTATCCCAAGTGTTCATTAAGAGAACTATAATGAACAAGTAGTCAAAAAGATAAAAATGTAGCAAAACTAAGTAATACAAACTTTAGGAGGTTTTTTTTTTGGTCTGGGTACTACACCATATATAAGTTCTGTGAGTTTTTAATACTGTTCCCAGTTTTGCAAGGAGATATAGAAGTCAAATTTGTGACCTTCCTAATTTTTTAGAAAATATTAAGAACAAGCACAAAATGCTGAGCCTGCACTATAAAAAAGGTTTTATTAGATCTGCTTGATTCAGGGAAAAAACAACGTCTGGCTGGAATGCTGCTCTGTGAGCTCCTAAGAAGGAATCACAAATCTTCAAAGGACAGAAAGTCAAGTATTATTTGCAGTCCTACAAAGCTGGAGGTGGTGGATCTCTGCTGCAGATTAGCTGAGCCTTGGAATGCAGCTGAAGCACGTGTCTCAAACAGATGGCAAAATCCAGGGAACAGCCCACAATTTGATATCAGCAGCTGTGTGTGAAACACACGCAGGGTTACGTGGCTGAGAAGCTGCAGCTCTGCCCAACCATGCATGACTGCCTCAGATGATTCAAAGCTCAGCTTTCCAAAGCCTCAAAATTTGAGACTGGTTAGGAATCAGAACTCATGCACACGTGTCATTGCACATGAGAAAAGCCAGGCACCACCCTTCTCCTCAGGCCAGCAGGGAGTGCCCCTGCCAGCAGCCAACTGTCCCTCTGCTCCAGAATTTCAGAGACAAATCTCTGCATTGCCCCCAGTGATGGAAGCAACAAAGATACGAATTCCACTGCCTTAAAATGGCAAAATCCTAGTAATGGTGATGCAGGAGAACACGAATGTTATTAGAAAACTTTTCCCATCAGTAGGTAATTTGGGGTTTGGTGGAGCATTAAACTTTTGCTTCTGTTTTTCATGTCAATTGCTCATATGAAGAAATGGAATGTACTGTTCCCCAAATTTGTAGATGATACCAAATTCAGGGGAGCTGTTACCACAGGAGAGAATAGGAAGACCATTTAGAGGAACTTTTTGTGTTGGAGAAATGAGACAAGAAACCCTCACGAAGTTTGTCTAAGAAAGATACAATGCCCTGCCCCTGGGACAGCTCAAGTGCCTGCAACAGTAGGATGCCAACTGAAGTTGGCAGTTTTGCAATGAAAGAAAAGAGGAAAAATAGAAAGACAAAAGGAAAGATCTTTGAGTCCTGTAGGGCAAGTTAGATATGGGTCAGTGATGAGAGCTTGCAATGACTGAAGTTGATACTGGGCCAAACCAGGAGGGGTGTACCAAAAGAGATTTAGCCTTTTATTAAGCATATAGGAAACTACACCAGGAACACCACAGCCACTTCTGGGCTCCAGCATAAAAAAGAAGGAATTGACAAACAGTTATATGGCCTAAGTGCCATATAACTGGAGGAAAGCCAGTATGACCACTGTGGGGCTGCAGCACCCAGCACTGAAGGTGGAGAAGGTGCCAGGCTTGCTCAGGCAGCCAAAGGAAGCAGGCAGGACACGTTACATAGTAAATACCCATTCAGCCTTCCAAAGGGGAATACAGCAATGAACAATGTACATGTTTATCCAAGACACACACCAAAAGGACAGTAGGGACAATCAAAAAAAGAACAAAATCTCACAGTGGCTGGGCTTTAGGGCAGGCTGTCACTGTGGAACTCCACCTTGGGAGCTTTTCAAGCTGTACTGGAGGGGGCCCAGAGCAACCTGATCCAACCCCCAAAGCAGCACTGCTCCAAGCAGGACACTGGATCAGCTGACTGTGAGAGGAACATCACCACCCAAAGGTTTCCATGGCTGTATTATAATCCCAATGCTAAATCTTATTAAAGACATAGACACCTTATTGGTACTAATATAATCCATACTAAGCACAGACAGACAGACAACCATGTTAAGAGCTGTGCAAGGTTAGAAAATATGAGTTTGTGAAGGATGTGAGTTGAAATTTTGAATCCTAAACTGGAGCAACCTAATTCTTAATTGTGGGGGGAAAAAAAATCAGAAGCCTTCACTTAAATCATGAGATGCTGTGTTACACACAGACACAAAATTGAAACATTAGTCTTTTTTAAAAAATCAATATAAATGATACATGAGCTTATTTCATAACAAGGTTTTTCTCTTGAAGAGAAGTTTCAGAGAAACTGTATGGATTTCTACCTCTAAAAGCTGCTTAATCTATTAGTTTGAATAATATACTTTTATATCCTGCATTGTATTTATGTGGGAAACATCAGACAAAATAAGCGTTCCACGTTGGAAGGAGTTTTTTATTGATGCAGCAATATAATACGGACTAAGGAGATTAAGGGCACTTAAATAGTGCATCTGTCTCCATAAATCACTGCTGATCAGGAACTTTTGAAAATCACCTCAAAAAACCAATTTTTTTTTTTTTTACTTTGATGCTCTTAGCAGCAAAAGGATTTTTTGCCTTGCCACCATGAGTCTGCAATACTGTCCCATTGCTCTTTACACCATTTTTATAAGGCTTATTGAAAATACAATTGAAATATCTGCTGTACTGTGTGCCCTCTTAAACAGGACTCTTATTGTGCATCAGTGGAATCTTAATGATTTTGTTGTTAAGAAATTTGGTCTATTTTATATTGAAGTCTTTCAGTTAATTTCAATCCAAGCTGTTAAAGAATATTTAGGAAGACCATATGTGTAAAGATTTTAACAGGGTAGAATGATATTTAGCAGTAAAATAAGTAAAAGGCTTGGTGTTAAAGACATTTCCAATAAAAGAAACAGTGTTTACTAAAACATACACCACAAAATGCAGGGTGCAAGTGTCATTTGTTCGTTCCAAAGTTTAATTATTATATTAAGTGTTCATAAAATTAACACTTGGGTTTTTTGTTATTCAACCAATACTAAAAAATTAGTAGATCAGTGATGTCATAATTCAATATCCTTTTAATGACTGGGCTTTCTCATGTATTTTCCAAGGCAAGCACTGCCACTGCAAAAACAGTACCTAGAGAAATGCATCTGGCAATGTAAGAGCCAGCTTAAAAAGGGTGTCCAAGTGGTCCCAGAATTAATGTAACCTCTAACTAACACGCTACAGCCAGCAGCCATGGCCTCCTTCCCCCCTGTGCTGCAACACAGTAAGGCTGCTCTGCTCCCAAGGATCACCAACAATGTCAGCAGCCTATTCAAGATTGTCAGGCAAAAGAGAGCAACTTTACTTACCTTTGAAAATGAACTTCAAACCTGATTTTTAAACCAAATGAGTCAGCTAAATGGCAAGCTTAATCAAGGACTAAAAAAAATTGGCTGAAATTGCTATTTTGTGTACTTTCATACAGTTTTTGCTCTGTGGAATAATACAACTGTTAAGACTCCACTGCTCAGAAAGTATAGGCTGAACAAAATAACTAATAGCTGTTCTTGCTTTCTTATCTTATTCTCCAAGGTGCCTCTTTACTTTCAAGACATCTGTTTCATTTGTCCCTCCAGTTTGTCACTAGCTATTTTTACTTCTGGTTTCATAGCTGCCAGTACTTTGTGTTGATACATATGAACAACAAGGATGTATTTTCTTGGAGGGTGGAGGAATAAAAATCCACAGCAATTAGCATTCCTTAAATTAATGAAAACATTTATATCACTATTACATTTTCAATTATAGGAACTGAAGTTTTCCAATATAATTTCTTACTGCACATAGAAAAAGTATGTTATATCTTTTGCCAGACAGTTATTTGACTTTCTCTTATTAAGCACCAGTACCTTAGGCATCCAGACTTGTTTCTGTTGAGGTTTGTTGGGTATTTTTCATGGCTTAATTCAAAACTACGAGAACAATCTCCAAATTGATTAATTATATTTTTTAAAAACATGGTCAATATAATTATATCCATAAACACACAGACAATGGATTCTGCTGTTTTTCTTTCTCATAACTTACTTTCTAATAACAGCCAAGAATTGTAAGATTTTAATCAGATTAATCATGGGTGTTAAAGTTGTTGGCAAAATACAGGGGTTTTTTTCCTAGCTGCAATATCTACAAGAAAAGCATTCACAAATTAATCTGTGATCTGAAATGCAAAATAAATCAGCCAAGTCTGACAAGACAATCAGACTGCATCCTGAATTACTCTACCCGAATTTGAATTACAGAATGACCAGCCCATTTAGGTTGTTAATCCCAAAGATGCTGATTTCTTAACAGTGCCACAAAACACTGAGCACATACAAAAGAGAACATTAATTGAAACTCAGTTACAGAACTGTGCTAATATTAATAACACTGCTTTTCACATCCTTATCATTTAATCTCACAGAATGGTAGAAACCAGCCAAGAACCCAGTGCTGATAGGGTTAATCTGAAATAGAAGGCAAGCATCCCCTGAACTAATTAAGTGAAGAGAAGAGGAGAAGGAACTATCCCAATGATCAGATTCTATAATCCCACGTGCTCTCTCAAAGGAAAAGAGAACCTATCTAGGAACCCTAAAGTATTTTTTACCTCATCCCAGATTTAAAGACTACCCTGTACAATAATTACCTAAATTCCTAAGAATTCCTAGAAGAAACTCTTCTCTCAAAAAAACCCCACAAACCATTGAATTTAAAGAAAAAACTGCAATTCATTATATGAAGGGAATGGAGGCTCTAGAAGGCAGCACCAGATTCCTGGAGGAAGATGCAAACATTTCCTGAGAAAGCCCATGAGACCTGTGGCAGGCTTCCTCTGGTGCTTGGAAAAGGAAACAAGAGTTACCTACACTCTCTCCCAATATATTCACCTTTTAGATGTACTGAGTAACCCAGCCCCAGCAAGGCTGCAATTAAAATCTGAATGACTTCACAAGATTTTTTTTGGTGTCAGACAGAAAAGAGTGCCTTTTTTCATCACCTCTGCACAACAGTAAACTGAACACCTCCACTCTTGAAGGTGAAGAGCTAAGTGTTTCATTTGAAACTCTTCTTGGAGGAAGTTAAATTAATTTAGAAAATGTCCTCCAGAAAAACATATGCCAGGATGTATCAACCTTCTCTCTTCTTCAATACTTTTTATAATTTTCTATACTTCATAGCCATGATTTAAGAATTTTACATTTCTAATATAGAACAAAACATGAAAGAAACTACATTTGCAGAAACTCCACGCTGTCAGTCTTTGCAGTGGTCTTAATTAATGAACAAAATGATGCCCCTGAGACTCGATCAACATCCAGTTAATTTAAAGCATAAATATTTACTGCATTAAAAGATTTCATAGTCTCAGACAGAAAGTCAGCAGCATTAAACAGATGTTACAGTTTGTAGCTTGTCCTCATCATAATTTTTCTTAAGGAATAGAAGAAATAAGGGGTCATGTCTGTGGAAATTCAACCGACAAGGTATTTTCCTAAAGAAACTGATGTTTCATTCTATTTAAAGTCTGTACTACTTGACATAAAATAAATATTATGCTTATTGTATTTTTTATTTGTACAGCCATCATACTACTAGTTTGTGCAAATAAACAATTAAATACACCCATACATATATATATATATCATGTTACCAAACAAAGTGTCACTTGATGTGCTAAATGCATTACTGTGTACAGCCCATCTTAGATTCTTTACATTATACAAAGCTGAATAATTTGGGGCACCCACTGTCAGGAAATATTGCCTGGATTTTGATTTTATACAAACAGCATAATCTGCCATCTGTGCTGAAGTCCTAGGGGTTTATGAAGCGTGAAAAAAGCCTGCTGTCTGTCCTAGGCCCTAAATTTTCTGTTGCTACAGAAAAAACACAGAAATCCTGAAAGGGCAATAATGTTTAAAATTGAATGACCTGGATAAAGATGCAGAAGCAAACAGACTGTATTGTTTCAGCACAACTGGTTCCTCCAATTTAAATATAAAACCTCTATGTGAATTTAATGTTGCCATCTCACAAAGCATTCTCGCCTTTTCCATCGAACAAGCCCTGACTTGTTCTGATCACCAGGAGCTGTGCAAATAGGAAGGGGAAAGTCTATATTTCTTAGATCTGTTGAGAAAATTCATCCTGAAAAGTCTTGGCTGACTTGTATTCTATTTGGTGGGTTATAAAGCTTTGGACTGTGTTGGACAAAGCAGTGGAAACAGTGGCCCATTGAAGCAACCACCACTGATGAAGATATCACTGCCAAAGGCTGCTTTGATGTTTATGGGCACATACAGCAATGCACCTATTCCTGCTATAAACTGAAATAAGCAGCATTACTCAATGAACTCACCAGCCTGCGGATCTCCCTCTCACATTCCCGCTTTATTCTGTTGATCTCATCCTGGTGGGACTGGTAAGCCGTGCGCAGGTCCGCAGCCTTCATTTTATCTGCCTGCATAATGTTGTTCAGAGCTTCTTCAAGCTGCTTTTTGCCAGATTTCAGCTCCAAGATCTCCTGCTGCAGCTTCATGCGTTCGCCATCGAAGGCCTTGCGAGCCTCCTCCTTGGCCTCGCCCAGCAGCGCCGTCTTCACTTTGTCAGCCGCCCCGTCCCGCAGGACGTTCACTGTCGACTGCAAGCGCTGAATTTCACCATCTTTGATCTTCACCATTCTCGCCACCTCCTGCTCATGCTGCCGGATCAGTAGCTCTCTGACACTCTGAAGTTCCTTCATTTTCTCTTCATGGAGCTTGGCTTTCAGTTCAGAAACATAGGCAGTGTGCTTATGTTGCTCTTGCTCCCTTTCTTGCTTAACCTCTTGGATTTTTTCTCTCAGTTTACCCACCTGGAACAAAATACAAAATATTAATTAACAAGCACCACTCCACTTTTTAAAGTCACCAAGGAAGCTGCTTCTAAACTGTTCTTCAAAAACCTATCCTGAGCATTCAAAAGCAAAGACTGCACACCTCTGTCCAGGTAAACAATTAGAGAAGCAGGGCTGGAGAAAAGGCCATGTGCATGATTAGGAGTCTGCTATAGAGATGTGCAACTGGCAATGAGTTCTCACAGATTTAAGGAATAAAATAAAATTGAGCAAAACATACAATCTAGTTATCTCCTTATTTCCTGTACCAACCACACCAGGCTATTCTCACCCATTCTCTACTGCACTCTACAAGCAGATGGAAAATTAATCAAACAGGGAAAAAACTTTGTGTTTATACTGGAAATACTTTTTTAATTTGGATTTCTTAACTTCTTAGCTATCTTAATGGGAAAGTCCTTATTAGACAAGCCAAAACTACTCAATGGACCTCAGATCTCACCCAAAACTGAGACTATTCATGTCCCCAGACATTTCAGAAAATATAGGCCAGTTGAGTCTAAGGGCTGGGGAGGGAGTAGTGGAAAAATGTTATAGACTATTATAGTAATATCCACTGTGAGGAAACCTCATTATAAAATGGTGCTCAGCAGGCAGCATGGAAAGCAATGCTTTTTTCCATGTGGGATTAGATGTTAATTTAGAATAAAGGGAGGAAAAAGAGAAAGGCTCACTTGTCCCTTGCAGTATACCAGAAAGGCTATAATGTATCTCATCATTCATAGTTTCAGTAACATCTTTCTACTATCCCCATTACAGAGACTGCCAAAACCTCTATCAGAGGCCAGGGTTTCAAAACTAGTGTTTTAATCTTGAATGACAATACAAACATACACAGGAAATTGTGTTGCATGGTTAAAGGAGGCTACCAAACAGCAAAATGTCAGTCACTGCCACATGTGCTTCTATCTATGCTACACAAAGCTTTGATCTGTAGGCATATGATGCATTTAATTTACTCTAAATTAAGCCAGAACTGCAAATTGGTCAGATAGGTGTCCAGTCAGGATCAACCCACCACAACTTGACCTGAAGTCTTCAGACAGCTGGCACAGCAGACTTTTCCTGTGCAGAAGATGTTACAGTCCTCTTATTTTGAGCAGCAACTTTGAGAATTGACCAACTAAAACTTACCCTTGATTTAAAGAAAGGGAGGAAAGGTATCTATATTTTTATGATAGCAGCTTAGATGCATTGTTGGCTAAACATCACCTGGGAGAGCACTGTAATTACAGCTGAATCAGATACTGTCACATGCAGATTTCATAGATATTGCAAATATTCCAGAATTGTTCTGAGAGCGTATCTCTATTAAGAGAGCTCAAGGTTGTTTTTTTTTTTTCTCCAAACAGTAAATCTGGCTATTGGAAATTATCTGCAGGATATATCCATGTGTTATTTCTTTCAGAGGGATGACATTTAGATCCAAGCCCACAGTGGATAGTAGTGATTTTCAGTGTTTGCATTAGGGTACCAAATTCCATAGGAGAGCCCGCAGAAGGGAGGCTGGAATAGATGATCTTTAAAGGTCCCTTCCAAGCCAAATTGTTCCATGATGCTGTAGCAAAGCTAAGTCACTTACTCATCTACTATCAGAAGTAAACAGACTAGCTTATAGATAAATTTGCAAATGAAACAACACTCATTATTTACCTATTGCCTTACTGATGAGACAAGAAAATTGAAAATGAGCAATGAAACCTACTAATGACAACACAGGGAAACTAACTGCATAATGGCACATACAAACACAAATAATATACCTCCAGAGCTACAGTAATTTTAAATTAGTCATATTGTATATAAAGCATACAACTGCAAGGCAGCTTTTAATACAACACATTCATGAGTTTCACTTCCTGTAAGAATTTTTAATAAATGAGAAATGAATTTTGACATTTTGGAGGAGCACTGAGTCACACAAATCAGCATACTTGCTCAATTTTTTTCATCTTTCACTGAATTAAGGGAAAGCATGGCAAAACCTATCTTCATTGCTGCTGTTTGTGAGAACATGTATTAACCACTTTGAGTAATTGAGTACTATCATATATATCACTACCAATTTCACCTAAAAGCTTCAGTAGGAGGAATTTAAACAAGAAGATTTAGAATCCTTAAAAAAACCCTGGACTTTTACACAGCATCTTAAATGCTTATTACACTTCATGATCCAGAAAAGAAAGATGCATCCCAATTCTCAAGGTCTTTAAAACATCTTATTATTGCTTTTTGTCAGAGAAGATGAAAAGTTATATCTGTCTGTTAAATCTTCTCTGAAAGCCATGATCTGTCCTTCCTGCACCCCTGTGTCACTCTCTCCTGCACACTGTGCAGTTCTGTACTCATCTGGCTTCCAGAGACTGAATGCAAATAGTATTGTGGCATTTTCCCATATACCTGAGTCTCACTTTCCAAATGAACCTATATTTTAAAGCAATTTCTCTTTTTTAATTTCCAGCAGTCTTTTTGTACTTTTTCAATAGGAAGAAAGCTGTTCTATCAAAAAAATTAAGTCAATGGGAAACAAAGTCAGGCATGGTATCAGGGCACCAATAAACCAGTTACTGCCTACCTTTCTAAATTAAAACTTTAATAATTGACACATATTAATACAATGCTGTTCTCATAGCAGAACTTGGCTTCTTAAGAAAATAATGCTAAGCATAATTGCTTCTTTCTTATGTCTAAAGAGTGCCTGAAAGCAGGATTTTCTTTAAAACAATATAATTGTATTTTCCTTGAATATTTTTATCTGGTATTTTCTACGACAAGTTGTTTTGCACACTTGAGACAGAAAAGTAATAGTTTGGCTTTATGATTAGAATCAATGGAAAAATTTTAAAACTATGCATTTCTAAAAGGTAACAAACTATTAAATCGTGTTTCCAAGTGCTACTAAACCACTGCCCCAATAAAAACATTATGATAAGAACTTACTCAGGGCTACCTCATCTTTTTCTCTTGGATTTAACTGAAGGGGTTTTTAATTTGTGGCACAATAGTCAATCACAGGAGGGATACTCTCCACACTGCTTTTTGCAAATTTGAATGCAAAAGAAGAGAAGGTAACCAGGAGCAGTCAGCATGGATTCACCAAGGGAAATCATGCTCTAGCAGTCTGATACAATGGTATGGCTGGGTGGGTCAGTGAGGGGGGAGCAGTGAACACTGTCTATCTTGACTTCAGTAAGGCTTTTGACACTGTCTTCCACAACATCCTTGTAGGTAAGCTCAGGAAATGGGGGTTAGAGGAATGGGTGGTGGATCAAGGTAGGTCAAGAACTGGCTGAATGGCAGAGCTCAGACTGGCACCACGATGAGCAGAGGAGAATCCAGCTGGAGGCTGGGGAGCACCAGGAATCAATACTGGGTCCAGTCTTACACACCTTGCTCATGAATGACCTTGGCCCTGGTGAGGTGCAGCTGGAGTACTGTGCTCAGTTCAAAGCTCCAAAGTTCAAGAAAGACAAAGAGCTACTGGAGGGGGTTCAGTAGGGGACCACAAAGATGAGAAGGGGTCTGGAGCATCTCACTTATGAGACTGCAGGAACTGGGCCTGCTCAGTCTAGAGGAGAGAAGACTGAGATGAGACCTTGCCAACACATATAAATATCTTGAAGAGAGTCAAGAGGACGGTGCCAGGCTCTTTTTTTCTGGTGCCCAATGACAGAATAAGGAGCAATGGCCATAAACTAAAACACATGAAATTTTACCAAGCCACTCTATCACTCCTCTTCCCAGCAGTGAGGTATGCAGTGGCAACTGAGATGGAGCATCTCATTTATGCTAATTCCTAGATGTTGTGGTCTCAAACCTATAAATGCACAGTCACAAGTAGAATATGGATATTTAAAAACAATAACTGAACTTGGTGAAGATGGAGTGACAGCCAACATTATAGAACCTTGCTATCAAGAACAAAGTATTACTCAAAATATTGGAAGGTGACTACCTTCTAACTTTCCCTAATTATCTCAGTAGGAATAGGTACTTTGGAATACTTGTTCCTAAATATTCATGGACATCAGCACAAGCATTTATAAAACCACTAAGCTGACTGACAAGATCATGCTCATTCACTGCAGCTCCTTGTGCTCACAGCACTGGACTTTAAGGTTCAGCCAGAGTGAGTCCTGTCCCCATTCATGTTAAAATAAATACAATTTTTGTGCTTTGGTCAACTCCTTTCATTATTCATTACCCAATATTTGGATGTCTTCCAATAAAGCGTTTTTAGTCACAGAGGGAAGGCATGTGAGCCTCTATTCAGTTCATGCATTTCCTTCTCCAGGCTTTCCATAGAGGGCAGCAAACCTACAGCCCAAGAAGATTGCCTATATCCAACAGGGGCCCCAAAGCTATCAAATAGGTGTTCCCAAAACAAGACACAGTGCATGGAGACTAAGGCAGGGCCACAACTTTTGCTTCACCCTTTAGGCAGCATAAATGAACTCAGCTACTTGTGTGTCCAATGGCCAAAACACCACCAGCAAGATCAACTATGATGCACATCCAAAAAACATGCAAACATGTCAGTTTTGGATCAGGTGTTGAACAAGCATGCAGAAAACAACTTGACAGAAGAAATTTCTTTACATGGATCAACAACCAATGAAACAAGAAGTACTAGAAAACTATATAGAAAGTTTTGAATGTCTCTTGGGTAAAATTTTATTTCAGAGAAAGCAGTATTTTTCAGGCAAAAGTATGTTAAGGCTAATTTCCATTTGTGATGTCTCTCATCAATTAGGAGGTTCTTTCTCAGATAAATCATTAATATAGGCATATACGTGAGGGAAAAAAACAGTTTAGGAAAATTAAATTGAATAAATTGGCCCCACAAGAGTTTGTTACCTTTCCTAATACAGTTTATATCCCAAGGGTCACAGAGCTGTCTGTTTAGCAGCTTCAATACTTCTCTCTTACCTCTACACCAGTAAATACATCTAATTTATTTAAAATTCTCTCGGTACAGTGTTTTTACTTTTCACATACCAAGAAACAATTTCTCTTGGTTTTGTTACTATTTCTGAACTACAGTCTAAACAGGAACAATCTCTATGGCTTTGATTTACTCGTCTTGTCAGCCATGGCATCCTGTAACTGCTGCACAGACCAAAAGTAGGCTGGGAAATAAACTACATGTTCAGTTCCAGTTAAATGATTAAGAGCAAGCACCACAGCAAAGATGAGAGAGAAAGGGTTGAAGATCTCTTTCTCACAGAAATGCACTCCAACACACTGCAGAATTCACTTCAGACTGCAATGTACATTTAGCAGGCTTTTAGAGCACTCTGGCTGTAATTTCCTCTTTCCTCTTTCACGGATTTCAGATGCAAGCTCACCCATTTCTCTGTACACATATGTGCACAATACACAGATCTGCCTTCAGTACACTGGAAAATATTAAATTTTTAAGCTGAAGAAAGGTGAACAAGTAATTAAGCTGAAGTAAATATTCCTAGACTTAATATGGTGTAAGACAACTAATTATTGAAAATGTTGCTGCAGCTGTCATGGTCTTGTACTTACACCTCATTCTTAGTTGAATCAAGAGTTAAACTTGATGCTCTTACAGGTAAAGATTGGAAGTGTATCAGGGCTAAACTATTCCTAGTGTTTACGCAATTTTTTTTAAAATCAGAGTTATTCAAGGATTCAAAATTAATTTATTCTTCTGTCCAGGTATAAGATAACTTATGTGCTCCTTTTAATGCAATTTAAAACATCATAATAAAATTCACATCCATATTTCTGCATATAAAGTTATACAGAACGAAATAGGAAATATGGTAACTAAAATGAAACATTTTCTAACATAAATGTAATCTACGATTAACTCCTAAGTCTCCAAACAGAAACAGAGACACTAAAAATGACAGTGAAATAATGCAATTTATTGACCTGCAAATTATAAAGGGTATTACCCACTTTTAAATTTCATGGAGTGTGGTTTTAAAAAGCTCAAGTAGTTTGTGCCATTTATTTTAAAATTTGTTATCACTATATCAATCAACAGCAAGAGAAGCTGGATGAAGAAGCCAATAGCAAAACCCCAGTTATCTGTTCATTTATCAATATCCCTGACCCATAAGAAATTTGACTTTTTCCTTTAGTCCATGAAGAAGAAAAATTTCCAAGGCAACACAAATTTAGTTGGCTGATATTTTCTGAACCTATTGCATCAGTCAAATACGAATTAAGGCTTTATGGTTTCCTTTTCCTACGTTAAAAAAAAGTGACAATAACATTTGTAATGGTTTTTAGGTTTACTTTGTTAACTAAAATGTAAAAAATAAGACCTTTCAAAGCTGAGTATCACACAAGGATGTTAATGAAACTAGAATGTACAGAAATGTTATTCAGGTGTCCACATTTTACATGGACAAAAAGAAAAAAGGCTATAACAAAGATACTTCATATAAAGAGAACACTATTTCAGTGTATACTTTCTCCACTTGGTAAGTCTTTGAGACTCTTGCAACTACAGGATCCCCAATCAAATACAGATAAATCCACCTGCACATGGATTAATCTCCAGAAATGCCTTGTGCCATGTCAAATGCACTAATTGATTTTAATAAATAAAGAATAGAAATAACCTTACTGGTTTGTCCATATTTTAAACAACCTACAGAAATATATAAATGTAACTGCTAATCTTCATAAATGCAAATGTATTTGATTAATTTATAGTTTCTCCTATGTGTCCTCTTGATTACCCAAATACCTGTTGAACATATGGTAAATAGACAAATACTGATGAGTCTGTTTCATTAGCAATCAGATGCATCACTGAATAGCTCAGAACAATGCCACACATTAATCTCAAATCAGGACTCCTACACAGATAGTTTCCAGTTAACTGATATTCTTCATAGGCATTTCAAGTGACATGCTTTGAATAAGGTGCTGATGTTTGATTTTGAAGACAGTTTATTTTACAACATGCAATTTTCAGTAAGACCAAACACAAAACTCCCTTGTCAGTAAACTAATGCCATTTGTATTGCTCTGATTACAAATTTCAGTGACTGGGTGTTTGAGGATATTTAGTCACTTTTGCTCACTATTTAAAAGAACTAGTGCCAATTTTTAATTTATCAGTTATTCTTCTTATTTTACTTCTCTGACATATCCTTCTTTTACAACTAAAATATTTTAGCATCAAATTCTGCTACTGTTAAAAGAATAATCATGAAGTAGAGACAGACAAATACCTTGGTTTTTTCCTGCTGAAATTCTATCTGGATGTTGGTGAGTTTAGTTCTCAGCTCCTCATTAGCAGCTTGCAGGGCTTCAGGCTCCATGTCAGACTTTTCTCCCTTGGCACGACTTTTCTTTGACATAATTGTTTTTGAAGTTTAAAATAAAATGTTTGCTCCACACTGAGCTACCAGGTAGTGCCTTCTGCTATTAACATTTAAGAGTCATGAAGTGGTCAACAAAACCTTTCATACAAATCTCTGCCATTGTGGGAAGAGTCTCTCGTGGCCTGTAAGAAGCAAAGTGGTGGGAACAGAATTAGGCTACAGCATTGAGCAGAATCAAACATCAGACTTAACATCCATTTTTAAAGCACACTGAACTTCCTTGTATACTATACTGCATAGTGTACTAGACTTTGAAAGATAAGAAGTTGCATAATATTTCACCATCTCTAAACTCTAACCACTGTATTCTGATGCTCACAGAAATAAAAGTATTTACAGTTATAATGTATTCAACACATATATCATACAGCATATAAACAGAAATCATACCTTATTCAAGACCTGACTAGAACCATGTTCAGGATTCTCAAGAGGAATGGAGAAAACAATAAATTAATTGGGATAATTTTTCAGTGAGAATAGTTTATTTTCTGTAGTAAGAAGAAAGTATTTATCTCTCTAATGTATGTAACAATGCATAATCGTATTATTTGTAATTATCATCAAGTTTCACATCATCATCATCTATTAAAAAGATATCACAAACTGGAAAAACATTTAAAAATTTTTCTTAAAATACCATATATATAATCTGCTTATGTTCAGGGCTGATACTGTTTGAAAAGCTATAATGGAAACAAGAAGGCATTTAATTTCATTTTCATTTCTCAGTATGCTCTAAGCTTAAAAAGTTTTCAATTATTTAAATCAGCTTTATGTAATATTCAAGAAGAATATCAATAGCAGACAAAAAACCCTACTTCTAATAATTAGGAAATCCCCTAATTAGTTTTCTTCATGAGTTAGTATAGAAGTTTAATCTGTTGCTTTTTTTCCTCTCTGCTCTTCCCTAAAAATAACCTGGTGCTACACAAAACCAAATCGTGAAACAAATGCTATCAAGGTTGAACTAGTTTCCAAACCCATGTCCCCTGCACATTTTTAAATATTCACATAATTTCATCATTAAATTTTTGACAAAGTAGAAAGGTTCCTACTTAAAAACTGAACAACATTCCTGGACTATTATATTTCCAAGAAAATTGTTACCAAATTGCCATCAAACAATAAGCTGCTCCTTCCAACCTGCTACCAATGGGGAGTTATTTTAGAAATTTTATTAGCATGAAAATCCTATGCATTCCTTAGCACATGCTTTCTAAAGGGTTAGTGACCAAAATACCTCAGGTGTGTAGGGACAAACTGAACACCTCAGTTTAATCCTCTTCTTCAAGCACTGGTAAACAGGTGATGAGTTAAATGTTTTGCTTAGAATGACAAGTCAGACGAAAAGTGAACAAAATTCAGGACACCAAGTCTCAGTTTGTTTGACAGTATTCCCATTGAGTTCTTTTATTTGTAAAAAGTAATTGAAAAAACATGAACTTTACTAATTATGTGCTGAAGTAACTTAAGCAAAATAGTTATTTTGCACTGTAATATCAAATATTTTTCCTTTGAAATATAATCTACAAGTTATCCTATTCAATTTGTTCCTTATATTCATTATATGAAGCATTTTAATATATAATCTGTGAAAAAAACAGGAACTTAAATACATTTTAATTTTATTTTGTATCAGACCTACCTTACAAAATAAATAAACACCAGTGCTATTGTGATTTTACACATAGTAGTTGATTCAAGAAAAACAAATCAGCAATATTCTTACAGTAAATCAAAAAAAGGAACTCTCTGGTGAGTATAAGAAATGTGAGGAACTGCTGTTCTTAATAAAGGAATTTCATGCAATTAATCTATGGAGTTTCTATAATGCTCAAATTACATTTAATACTCAAATTAGCCTTAAAAACTAGAGAATTCAGCATTATTCTTTGAAGTACTCTTCAGAATTAAAAAAACTCTCAAGGCATTGCTCTCAACCTTTTTCCTGTAATTTTCAACATTTTAAAATTGTACTTTTCAAGTAAAATAAAAGCTTAGACCCAGAACCTGAAGAAAATCACTCTTTTCTTATAGAGAAGGAGAGTGGGGAGGGGAGCAAAACCATCACCTCCCAACCAAACTAAACATAATAAATTCTCTAAATCCACAAAATAAAACAAAAGAAAAATAAATAACCAAAAAATTAAAACCAACAACTCAACAACAAAAAGCCAAACAAAACCCAAAGCAAACCAAAAAATCCACAAAACAAAAAAACCCAAGGCAAGAAACAACCACCTGTCAAATTGCATTGGTGGAAATACAAAAAAAAAAATCAATTTTTACTCTTCCCCAGATACATCTTCCAGCCTACCTATTTCAAAAGCAGGAACTATGGCAACACAAAACCTATCTATATACTCAGAGATGCACATAGCCCAGACACACAAGGGCTGAATGAGAGACTGCATCCTGATTCCCAAATGAAAGGCACAGAACCAGATTCCCTCCTAGTTGACTACTCACATTTAATTTTTAGATAAAGGTCAAGACAAAAAAAAAAAAAAAAAAAAAAAAAGCAAACAAAAACCACCAAGCAACTTGTAAACAAGGAGAAAAAAATGAAGGAAAAAACATTCCATTCTAACAAAATTTTACTGACGCAGACACTTCAACCAACAACCTATTTATTAACTCCCCATATGTCTGCTGAGAGGCAAATTCATGATGCCACCAGGATACAGTCCCACAAACACTCTGTGATTAAAAATAGCCACTTCCTGCACTCTGAGTTCTACACACTTCTTGCAAACCTTGGAATCATTTCAACATATTTAACTGAAGAGGAAAGGAAAAGGATAGGAAAGAGTAATGGATTCTAAATCACAAGTCACGTTTTCAACACTCACTGGAAATGAGTTTCTCACTTTACTTGATAGGTATAGGGGCAATTGTCATTGAAGAAAAACAACAAATAAACTTGATTGGATCTGAATCAACTATTCAATAGCTTGGGGAATTGGTGTGCAAAAGATCAAAATATTTAACATGATTTCTCTTACAGATGTTTTGGGAAATCCATTAAATTCTTAACATACTAGAAAACCAATCAGCTGAACAATGTCCTAACTTTCAATTTCTCCTCTATTTGCTTAGCAGATTTAAAGGATGCTTTTTATAACTACTTCAATGTCTTCCTTCATTTTTTCAAATAAGACCTCTAACTACATAATTAATTACTACATCATGATTCTAGATGATAAATATCAATAAAACTTAATGGAAAAAAAAAAGACATAATCAGCTTCTGCAGAAGCATGAAAGTGTAGCTTCAAAGAATTTTGCTTACATAAGGGTAGGGAAAAAAGGAATCCAATACTTTCTATTGAAAAGTAAGTCAATTTAAAGAAATACAGGTTTTTAAATATGACCCTGTATGAAATACACAAAAACACAGGGAGGGTTTTATCTTTAGAGTGAGTCTTTCAGTAACAAACAGTAATCAACAGGAAAAGTAAGTAAACCCATAAAATCAAGTAATAAATATAGATAACATGGTAACACAGAAAAATTACTGAATTATATCAACCAAAATTCTGCATTCCAGCCTTATTTCAGACTTCAACAGCATTATTCAGCTGCAGCACAATTTTTGGAAATTGCCAATGAATCAGCTGAAAAACCAAGCTGTAACTCAGGTACTGGAGGAAAATAATAAAGCTTCTCCATCTAGACACTGCACCTCCACATAAACAATGCACCATTCTACTTTAGCTTTTTTTAATTTCACCCTATCTCTTATAATTCTGCAGAGCCTACTGCAGTCTACCCATAACCCTCACTCTGCTTGTGAACATGAATTTTAAGTACATTCTCAGTATAGCACAATTCTGTACATTCAGTAAGTTTAAAATAAGTTTCATTACCATAGCATCTGACAATTGCAAATACAGTGGACACATGCACAATGCTAACTTTAGAAGTAACTTACAGTTCACCTATGTTATAGTTTAGAAAAAAACAGTGATAATCAACCAGTGACTGTGTGGGAAATACAACATTCATAGCTGCCAGTGCCCAAGGCACATTTCTCACAAGGTTCAGGTGACCTACATTTCCTGCTTCAATTCTCAGTTCTATGTAATAAAACATGACTGAATGGATAAAAGCAGAAGAACCTCTACAGGGCTGTAAAATAATACTCTTCCCACCAATAAATCCAAACACAAATTATCAGTACAGTTTTCTAAGTATATTGTAAACTGCTCACCTTTCTGATACCCCTTTGTTAGCTACCTACAAAGACAGATCTATTTCTGTAACCGTAGAACCTTTGAGGGTTGTTTTCAATCACAGCCTGCTTAGGGAAATACAGTTTCCTTGCAGTGGAACACTTTGTAAATGTCACTTGATTTTTTGATGGATAAAACATCTTTATTGTGAGCTAACAGCCCACATTCATTTTTTCAGATTCACAGCTTAAAGTCCCGAGTCATTCCTGCTTTAATAAGAATATACCACATAGGGCCAAACTATATAGAAAGCAATCTCCAAGAAACTATAAGCATTTTTTCATTGTTTTTTTGCCAGAAGACCTCAAAGTTACAACCCTGCAGAGCCATGTGGAACAGAGCTTTCCTTGGTAGTGTACTCATACAGTGTATCATGAGTTAGGCTTTTATGACACTCCTCAGATTTCCACAGCAGGTGACATCCTGTGGATGAACACAGGATCTGTAAAGCAGTCAGCTCCTCTGTCCAGGTTAGTAATTGCTTCCATATTTTTTCAATGGCACCTCAGTAAAGGTGTTCTGTGATTCTGTCACTCCACAGTCTTCCAGAAAATTCTCAATGCCCTCAGGAATGAATACCCAGATTTTAACTTCCCACCATGAATCACTGCCTTCCAGGTCCTTAGACAGCAGTTAACAGAACGAACTTGGCAAGTTCCTAAATGAATTTCACCAATGTATTCATTTTTTCTTCAATGAATTGGTTGCCTGTGACGTGTGCATCTGTTAAAACACATGCAACAAAAATATGTATTCAAGTCACTGCATACCAAAAAAAAAAAAAAAAAAAAAAAAAATCTAACTCATTTAGATCTTATGTAGACGCACATATCTGTGTGTACCTGCTAGTAATACCCACATGACATTGAATTTTTATTTTTGATTGGTCGTACTCCATATGGCTGGATAGCATCCAGCACATTCATAGCTTCATTCTAGTGAAAGAACATGACCAGCCCTTCAAATAAATCCTCCAAAAAACTAGCTCTCAGTTTAAAAGGAATTATCACAAGTAAAAAGGAATTTCTGAGTCAAAGAGGACATGGCACAAGAAAGGGAAGGGATCCTGCACCTCCCTTCTGCCCTGCATAACACTTTTATACACTAGGAGTTCTGAAAACTCAACCTGAATCTCTTCTCAGAAAGCTATGAGCTTAGTTCCAGGACTTTTTTATTTTAAGTACATGAAAAATATTCAATGGCTTCAATGAGTGTACATTTTTAATATTTATCCAGGCTCACTTATAGCACTGTTTTAAGATTTATCAAATCATTAATCATTAAAATCACTCTATTAGCCCTATTAGAAGACAAAATGCTACAAACACATAAAATAAAAGAGACACTAGCACAGACAGACAAAGTTCAAATGTGACTAAAAATGGTAAAACAAACCCACCCTCCACAACCTTCACAGCTCAGCTCTGTTACACAGCCATAGTGCTTCAGGGTGCTGGGGAAAATGCACATGGCATCTGAAAGGTTTGGTGGGAGAGGTTCAGATTCCCAATTTGATGACTCAGGAGAGGGGAAGAACCTCAACAAGAGAAAACCTGAGGTTGTCTAACACTTCATTGCATCTTGAATATTTATAATTTTATAAATCAATAGGAGAGACTTGAGAGGTCAGGCAGGTATAAAGAGGAGAAAAGGTGCTTCTGGCTGTGATATTAGTTACCAGTTGAATAGTGAAGCAAACAGAGGGGACATGATTTCATTCCACTGTCTCAGATCTCAATAATTATTCTGTGCTGTTGACTGCCTTGATTAAGTCTGTAAGTCTCCTCATGCTGTGCCAGGCAGCTCACATCCTCCCCTCACTGCTCCAGCATGGAACAATCACACACAGAAGAAACTGTGCAGAGCAGCATGAGCACATCAGTCAACACAAAAAAAGAATTACAGAACTTCTTCACCTACCAAGGGGTGGCTCAACTTCCACATAAGTTCTCATCAAAATCAGAACTCATAGTCAAAATGAAGATATCAGCCTAGGCCAGTAACATAGGAAGATTGACAAAAGAACATGCTGCCTATCTTCACATCATAGTCCACTTTTAAAGCCAAGTTTTTAGCTCCTGAGATCAAAGTAAGGATATAGACTACAGAACTGGCAATGCTGTTGCTTAAATTTTGAAGAGTTACAGAATTCCCAGAAAGGTATCCACCTGTGCTCAAGAATTTAGGACCTCAGCCTTCAGGACTCCTGCTCAACTTCAATGCTCTTGAATCCCACATGCAAATCTAATTTCAAATCTAACTGGAAAATAATTATCTTATTGGCAACATACAGGCTGAGGCTTGATGGATTTTGGTTCCACCTGCAGTTTCGTCACAGATGCCTTGTATTTTCTCTACCAAATCACTTAATCTCTCAGTAAAGTAGGCATTACACTTGCAGAAAGACCAGAAATGTATACTGAGGACAATTTATGAAACAAGAGATTAGATACATGTAATAAGAAATTAATCTCAAGAGACCTCGAAAGAATCTGTAGATATTTTTTGGCAGGAATCATCAAATTTAGTATCCCACAAAACTGCAATTCCCTCGGGAGATCTGTTAACTTTCTCACAGCAGTGCTCTGATAATCAGACAGCTAAGATATTTCAAATACTGGTGTTTGAGTGAATGTTCATTATAGTGAACAGAGTTTAAGTCACTTTGGTAACTGGCTGATGCAATGGCATCGACCTGGGATGAAATATTTAAACTGAGTGTTTCAGCCAGACAGTAGCTTCTTCCTCTCTCAGCTCTCTGAAAGGGAGCTGTGCAATGGCTTCAAACTACAGGCAGTAAAAAGCACAGCTAGATACTAACACAGCAAGAGCCTGGAGACAAACTTTTGTTTCTCTCTCTGGTTAAACAGGACAAACATGACAAAGCACAAGAAAAGCACAGAGGAGAAACTGTGAACTATGAACTCTTTGTGTAACCATCTTCCAATATCCACAAATAGAGAACACTTCACCACCGTGAGAAGACTACAAATAAAATACCCTTCTGGTAATTGCCAGCAAATTTGATTCAAACCATTCCAGACTTGTTGGAAATGTTGTTGGCAAGCTGGCCACCAGAAAATACAAATGTGCTCTCCGAAGATACCAAAAGTTGAAAGTGCCATGAACAGTTGCAGAAAATGCATTTATCCAGATACATGTATCAATATCATAATTTTAAGGATAGCGTCCCTCAGAATGTTAAAAAACAGACACATTCAGTCATGGTTTACCTTAAAAAGAGGGAAACAGGCAAGTAGATAGAAATACAAAACTCCAGAAATACTCTGTGACACACTACTACAGGCTGTGACACTTCCTGTTGTCCAGATTAGACTGCCCCAAAGTATTCTGAAGCTCAGAAATTAATCAATGTGCACACACACATACATATATGTGTGTGTATATATATATACATATATATACACATATATATATATATATGGAAATGAGCTTCCTAAAAGCTTCCTAAATTTGGGACGGTGTTAGACAGAACCAGACAACTTGCACATGCAACTTTGCATGCTTTAGTATGCAAATTATGCATGCAACTTATGGGAGTATTCAATTTATGGGGGCACAGCATTGCTAGCAGTGCATCCTAAACTGCTGAGTGCTGTCATAGTCAAGCTGATTTGGACATTTGGGGGGATTAAAAAGTGATTTGTTATTCACTCCAAAGTAAACATCCTATGTCTCTTTACCTATGTAACATCTCTCCTTCACTGAGAAAGCAAGACTTCATTTCACTATACTGTTTCAGAGAGCAAACTGTGAAGATGGTACAGTGTTTTGCAGAAAGCTGAGGCCAAAATATGTCATACAAAGCTTACAAAAGTCCCAATGGTTAAATGAAAAATGTTTATGCTTCACTGCTTCAGAACACAACCTCCTTCTTGCCATGGTGCCTGCAAAGAAGGCTATTCTCTGGAAGGTTTAAATGGCTGGAAATCATCTGTGACCATGGACAAAAATTTTTATTCAATTTGTACTATCATGTAAATTTGACACAGTTGCAATCCTATCTATGAATCCAGTTGTGTAAAAATATGTTCATATAATTTCTGCTGTTAACTGATCTTGGTGTTCAGTTTTGTTCCTTTTCCCACCTCATCCCCTAAAAGAGGTGGCAGAGAGAAACCTCAAATTTAAGGTGCTGGCAGTAACTTTACAGACAAACTTAGTTTTAATGAAGGCTCAGTAGAAAAATATGGAAATAGGTATTTGCCAAGAACTATTCTTTCTGCACCATCTCCCCAAACTTTAGGTAAAAGTGTGAATAAGATTTTCCTTTAAGGTTAAGGCTAGCATAGCTATGGCAGTAACACTGTAATTTTTCACCTCTTACATAGCAAACCTGTATTAGCAAAACTGAAAGCTTCATGTCAGTGAAGACTTGGCTGTAACCTGTGTATATTGCCCTCATACATGAAAGAGGAAATGCTGAAATGCTGCCTGTTTCAGTGAACAATATGAAAACTGAAAGGTCTTAGGTGAAACTATGCTCATTCCCCTTCCAGGGCATATAGATTCAAATGGCTACAGGAAAAACACACACTATTTATTAATTTTTTTGTAGTAGAGACATCTGGAAACATCAGAAAGATCTTCACTAACACTTCCCGAATCTTGTAAGGGATTAAGAATAGAAAATTACTAGATATTTGCTTTGAGATTTGCAAGTCTTCACCAGTAAATAACAAGGTTATGTTTCCTTTCACTGACCCAGATTGTGCATTACACTGATTGCTGCAAATTAATTGAAATGCCTAAATGTTCTTTGCCTCCCTTCTACTACAAAATCTCACAGTTTTGTCTTGTGTTGTAATAACATCCAGCACACCTGTAGAAATATACTATATGCAGATGTGCACAGGATGGATTTCCTTCAGAAAGGGTAAATTGAAGGTGCTGAGATTAAAATTAGTGTCCTTCAAAATTTTTCTCCTAGAAATCAACTTCTGCACAATGCTATGCATAAAACAGGATTTTGCCCACATGCATACATATATTGCCATAATAAAATCCCATTAGCAAAGCTATTTAATATTCAAAACACCATTTGCAGCTATTGACATTACAAATAAATTGAATCAAAGAGCTGAGAAAAATAAACAAAAAGCTAGAAAGACAACCATAAACGAGAGAGAGCCTATTTATCAAGAAAAAGCACCAAGTACTGCAAAACAAGTATATCCTAAGGAATTCACAGGACTGCCAAGTTTATGGCCTCTCATTACCATTTATTGAATGCACAACACATAGGCTACAAGTTTCTCACAGTCCATACCTTTTTCTCCCATTCATACTCATTTATGAACATACAGGGAGCTTTAGACTGAAGATCTGCTGTGCTTTAATACTGGACAGCAAGTCTGATACATTTGAGACCCCTTTCCATGGTTTCCAAAAAGTTTGTTTAGTTTTGTTTTTAAGACCTCTTGCAAACACTCAGATTACTTTGTGATAACTAAGTGCAACGTCACTTATCTCAACATGACCATTACCAACCACAGACTTATCTAATGGAAAAACGTGTGGGAATTCTGCCAGCAGCTGCACAGCCACCAGCCACCCAAATGCACTGCCTCGTTACATCTGCAAGTAAGGAAAACTCTTTAGACACAAGCATGTTATAGTACTTGTTTTCTGTGTTTGGAAAATAATGGATCTGTAATCACAAAGCAGTGAACATAAGTAATATTTGTATAGAGGATTAACCAGCACAGATTGTTTGTTCAAAGGATATTAAGAAAAATGGAAATATGAGAGAATATAGAGTTTATTTCAATTTAATTTTCAGCATTCAGAGAAAGGAGGAAAAAATCAATCTTGGATAGATTTCATTATCAGTTAGCAAAAGAAAGAACGTGCCATTTAAAAAAATGTGCCTGGCCCTATTGCTGCAGTAATCCTAAATTTTCACAGAAGCAGCCAGTCATTCTCTAAAGCAAAGTGCCAGCTCACAGCTGCATGATATAGCAGCACCATTCCTGCATGAATGCTTGTGTTTGCACTTCCAGTCTGAGGAGACTGTTGGAAGAGATCAGGAGTAGTCTAGACAAATAACAAGACATTGATACGGAAGAAATATGACTAATGAAAAAGAAAAACAGGGACCAGATAGCAAGATTTTTTCCTGTAGCACTGGGGAAAATGCGCACAAGCAATCCAGAAGATGAAAACCCAATGCTTTGATTTTCATAAGCTAGTTCTGACTATTAGGATAGATACAGATAATTGGCACATGACAAAATCCCTTTCCAAAATACACTGGCTGTTGAAGACTCATTACTGGATCACTTCATCTTTATTATGCAGTCAGCTAAACAAACTATTAAGTCTAAATCAATTTTTTAATCTCTGTTCTACTGTTTTGATGTACAGAAACAGAGCAGTGTAAAGGACAACAGGGGGATAATAATCTTGAAATAGCATCCTTCTGAAATTTAAAAATTAAAATATGTTTACCCTTGCAGAAAGACAAGTGGTAATAGCCACCAGCTGGGCTTAGAGTTCAGCATTTTAATTCTTTCCAAAATCAGCATCATTTACTTTCTGCTATTATTAAATAGATAAGGAGATTATCTTTTTAGCTAAATCTATGATTGAAGTTCCTGATGCATTTACCATTAAGTGTTAAATTCAGTCAGAAGAAAAGGATGAACTGTTCTCCCAGGTACAGCAGAGAGAATTAAGTAGTCACATCAATTTATCTGTTTCCCTCAAAACAAATTTAGTTTCAAATTAGAAATTACAAATTAAAATAATTATTCTCTATAGTGAAAGATCATTACATTACCAAATATTAAATTATTTTAAATAGACTTTTTCACTCCTTGTTTCTTTCTAATGACTATATTATAATGAAATTCTGTGGAGTGTTAAAGATACTACAATGAACTAGTAGTTGTGTTTGAGTCATAGAAAACAGATGGGCCCTATTATATTATTCTATATCCTGCGTTTTTTACTTAATTCTTTCCTTCTTCATGACTTTTTTATTAATGATCATGCATTCTACAGCTGTCAGTTCCCTTAGCACTTGCCTTATTTAGTGTCATACTTTTCTATTCAGAGAAAGAAGTGTTCATTGCGTACTATATTAAATATTACAAGATATATTTCAAATCAAGTAAAGTTTGTGAGTAGCAAAGAGGTAAAAATTTCAATATGCAAACCACAAAATAGCTATTGGGAAAGAATACTTCTGGGGTTACTGCTGCTTTGCTTTTCTTTCTGTACTACAGTTTTCTGGGAAACTCAATTGTATGCTCAAGATCTTTCTAGATAAAAATGTCGTTTCTAGGGATCAACAGCATTTTGCTGCAGAAAGAACAGTTACACAGAGTGGGTGTTTACTATTTCCTAGTATTCCTAAGCCTAATAACTCTGTCATCACTGCAGGACTACCACAAGATGAAAATACCAAAAATTAGGCATGGGGTTAAACTGTCATCCTTACCATACTTCTCTAATAGAGAAACAGGTAATTTCAAGATGATCCTTGAAGTAAACAAAATGTTATATTGGGGTTTATGCACAGCATATGTAACTGCCTGATGAATACCCATACACCTACACATTATAAACATTAAAGTCAACAGAAGGTTGGGAAAGTCTGACAAAGGAGTTTAGGTTTCTGGACTGACACCAAAGCAACTAAAATCCTTCTTCTTTACTAATAGTGACAGATTTAGCTGAGGTAACACACTGGTCAAGTCAGCCAGCATATGATTCATATGAGACACTAAGCACCCTTCTGTACTGCACATCTTATATGCCATGGGCAGTGGTGGTGGTGAGGCAACAATTTAAAAAATTAATAAGAAAAAGAAATCACAAGTCAGAAAATGTTTATATCAAGATTCTGTTCAGTGAATCCAGAAAGTGACTCTATAAAGAAAACAAAAGCACCTCACAAAAAGACAAAAGCTTCATATAGATTTGGTTTTATTGCCTGCGAAATCTGGTTGTGTTTAAAAGTCTCTCTCAGTACAAAAAGAATTTCAAATTTGAAGCTTCAAACTATATTGTCTCTAATAAAATTATAGCATCATATCTGCATGGCAGATTTATTCTCTTCTTAGCCAACCAACATGCTGGCAATGCACAGTACCTTTCCCTTGTCCACAGGTTTCTGAGGCAGTTGTGTTTGATTTTAATTTTAAGAGGTGAAGACTGAGTAGCACTGGTAGCTAAGTCACAAGCTATGTTTGTTCTGGGACTTTCCACACCACAGCTCCTAGTCCTGTTGGAATGTTCTCCTTTTCATCAGCAAGGAGGGCTTCCTGAGCAATATTAGTGACATCATCTGTTAAACAAAATAAAAGAGATTTAATGCAGATCAGACTTCAATAACAGTTTGATGGTAGCAATGCAACAGGAATTTATTTACACAGGGTAACAAAATGCAGCAGAATAAGGTATCATATAAAATTACAAGTGTGGCATCTTCTTTCCATTAATAACACATATGGAATGGTAGCCTTTGCTAGGTGCTCCTCAGTGAAAGCAGGATGGAAGCTGCTAAGCTCAGATCAATCCAGACTGTTACCTCTGCCTAGCTAACACTAAATTTGTATTCCATTTCAACCCAAGTTACTGGGTTTTGGGATACCTAAACTGCCATGGTGGTCACCTATAAATTGTCACACACAGATTGTCCACTATCATGAATCTTTATAAATACCAAAAGTGTACCAACGTAAGGAAGTTATCACGTGTCATATTGAAAGGAGGACAAGACTAAATTTTAGAAAAACTTAAATTCTGTTCTTGAAGTCATAGACCACAATTTCCTTTCTGAAAACAATCAAAAGACAATGGACAGGGCCTTGATATTGTCTTACTTCATATTTCTTTATAATACTTCAATGTATTTTGATCACAAGTGGAAATAACAGAACCATTTTAGTCTTTATTTACGTTCACTGTGTGTTAATTTGAATTGATATTTCTCATGCACAGAAAAATTCACAGAAATAAAATTACTGTTATGGGAATATCTTAATGAAAAATATCACTGTGAAAGGTTAATGAGTGAAAGCAATTCAAACTTCATAATGAGTATCATCTACCTCAGTTTTCCTAGAGTCCCTAAACACCTTTAACTGCACCTTTCACTGCAGAGTAAAAAACAAGAAAGTCATCTCAGTGCTAATCTTCTCTTGGTATACTCCTTGCTTTACAGATTGAGGACAAGTGAATTGAAAAAGCCAAACAGATTTCAGCAATGTCTCCAAAGCAGACATGGTCATAAGGGGGTCTCCAAAGCAGAGGGCTGGCACACACAACACAGAAGAGGTCAAACTCTTTGCCTTTTGGGCAAGAGAGTTGGAAGCCAGACAGAATTCCATATATGAACAGTGCTGAAACATGATGGATATAACAACTACCATGTACAATGTCCACATCTTCACAAAAAACTGTATTTCACATAAAATAAATCAGGATTGCATCCAACGGTACCAGTCCTAAAAACATAATTTCTAAATCACTTGTCTTGCTGGGAAATACTGCATTTCTCACCTTGTTTAAGGTGAGACCATGTATTCTGTCATTAGTGGCTTAAAACCTAAATCCTCAGGGAATTTACAAGCTTATTTGTTCAATAAAGACAGGCATCTAGGTAGTATTTAATGGAGAAAGGAAATCTGCATACTCATTTCCTTAGGGCCAAATTCACTGCTGTGACAGAATACTTCTGAAAAGGATGAAAGTACAGCTAGGGCCAGATCATGGCAGAAGATCAAAGTGCTGAAACAGCTTAGCTGGCATATTTAAGTAGCACAAAACACTGGAAAAGAGGAATTCAATTTATTTATATAGTACCAAAGCTCCTCAGGCCAAGTGCCTCTATTTTTTATGATGTCAGATATGTTTCACTTCGCCCTATCTTCAGCATCCTTTTTAATTGAGCTATTCTTAAATATTCCAATATTGTTACTCCACATGAAAATTTTTGCTGCTTTCTTCTGGCCTTCAGTTAGCAATCTGAATATATCTGAATAAAAGGGAAAGAGAAGATTTTTCCCATATTAACATGCAATATAGAAACACCTAAGACAAAGCAAGAATTTACTTGTTGTAAAAGACAAGTAGACAGCAATCAGGCCAATAAGATGATTAAAAAACAGGCCAATACCCACAAAATTCAAAAGGGAAAAAAACCCAAAAAACTCCACACTTCCAAATTCCAAAGTTATCTAGGTAATTTGTCTTCATTGAAAAATGCATTTATCTTTTAGCATATTTACTAATTCTGTAATATCAATTCTTCTAAAAAGTAAGTTATTTCATCCTAAAAAGCTTCTTGTTAAGATTAATAGTTTTTCTAATTCTCTAGTAAACTTGTAAATCAAAAATATCTTTTTTATTTTTGGCCAACTGGCCTCACTATATAACAAGAATAGTGTTTACAAAAGTTTTGAGAGAAGAATGAAACAGATCCAGAAAACGTGTAAGTTACAGGAATAAGAGCAAAGAAAAAGAAGTAGTTTAGTGATGTGACAATATTTGCTTCTGAAAGTGAATGTTTCAGTAGCATAGCATATGAGTGGTATTAAAAAAGATTAATTCGCAATAAGTCTTGCAAAAACTGGGGCAAATTTGAAACATTTAATGATGCCAGTCAGTACAAGTTGTTAGAGTGCTATTCACAACGAATTACCAGCAACCACTGGAAAACTATAGCCTAATAATCCTTCAGTAATCTTCCTACAGCTTCTTAAAAGATATGGTAATACAAAAATAACTTAAAATAATTGGATACTTAATTTCTCATTTCCAGCAACTGCTAAGCTAAATCTATTTCTAATGGTGGAGAGGAAGAGGGGAAGCTATTACTGTGGAAATATATCTGTTAATCTACAAACAAACAGAGCATAAACTACAGCTGTTCATATTCATCCAGAATATACCACACACACCAAAAGCACTTCAAAGAGCCAAAAATATTATATAAATAATTTGACAAATGAGCTGATGTTTGATACATTGCTAATTTCACTCAGTGCAGTGAAGTCACCAATATGTTCATATCCTGTAGTTATGGCAGCACATGCTAAATAAAGAAAGTTGATTCAGTTAAGTTCTTTATCATATAATGGCTCTCTAGACAAAATACATTGTTATAAAAATGAAGGATTTTCTCTGTTTACATGGAAATAACTAGCAACATTTGTCAACATTTCCCAAATTGTAAGGAAAGAATGGAAGGTACTTAAGGTCGATTGTTCAGGCTTTTTAATCACAAACTGCAACACATAGAATCTATGATGAAAGCTCTGTTTCTCACACTTTTACCTCCATCATGTCAGGCAAGACAGATTTAAAGGTAAGAGAGTAAATACTGATGCCAGCCCCATCCTCTCCTTGAGATTCCCAGGCAAAGTACTTGGGAGTGTTCACATGGGACATCTTAGTCCATTTTAACTCTTAAACAGAGTGCATTACTTACAGAAGTTCTGAAAAATAACTGCTAAGGTGGACAGCTAGTTTAGATTTCTTCTTGGAAAGAAGAAAAGCTGAGGACAATTCCTCTGACAACTGGGGAAATGTCATGTACAGTCCACATAGGCAGGGTCTGTGGATATAAAGGGGTGGGGATCTCAAAAGAACACCTTTTTCTGCAGAAGAGTGGTACAAAACCTTCCTTCTGTTCAACACACCTCAAATAGAAACAGCCAGGGTCCAACTATAATCCCCAGGAAAAAAAAGAGCAATCATCCTTGGCATATGGTAACAGAAAAACAGTTTCCCTGAATGTTTTGGAAGCCCTCCCTATGTCTTTGTACAGCTGATCCACATTTTGCAGACTTTAGAAAACAAGGCTTCTTGGCTTTAAAATGACTAAGCATAAAACAAGACTGACCCAAATAAAAGGCAGTTTCTTTGGGAAAACAGTGCTGAACATATCTGTGAGTTCCCTGAAGTACTTGCTATAAATTTCAGTTGGCAAATGAGAATATGTACATTACCACTGACTTTCTGTCAGAAGTTATTCTAATTGAAAACTAGAGGAGCAGGGGGAAGGGCTTCTTTCACACAACCAAATGTTCAGGGATTAAAAAAGTGGGCTTTTTTTCAAAAAATCTATGGCATTTTACTATGGTTCCTTGTATTCAACCCTAAAGCTTTCTATGCATAATATTAATTTCACAACTTTACACAATATTAGATTTACAACTTTTTAAGAGATCTATTTGTCAGGCATACAAAATACACAATGAGACTGCATCTTCCCCTTTCTGCCCCTGCTCTTGGGTTTCTAGGACTGTGATACTTACTTTGGTACCAGATTCTCTGGGATTTCCAACAGAGCAAAAACTTTATTTACACAAAAATAACTGGCACAGATGCAGCCCTTCATGAATGAGACTTAACATTTTGACAGCCAGAACTCGCCAGCAACAAACACCTATGCCCAATATACATCACTTGCTCTCTCCTTTACCCATTCACTCTCTGCCTAATACACAGTATTACAACCAGAAATATGCTGTCTTCTGCTGTAGCTGCACCAAAAGAAGATTGGAAGAAAAAAAAAAAATAGGGCAAAAAAACAGAAGAAAAAAATGAAGTATTTGAAACAATCCCCTGAAATCAAAAGCAATCTAAAGGGAGGCTTCAATGTGAATGCATCATGGCCCAAGGAAGAAATAGCACAGATCATGCCACAGAGTCATCTCCTTTCAACACAAAGACTTTTCAGCAGGAAAATACTATGGCATGACCTTTATAAACCACTCTACATATCCTGAGCAACACACACTTTGAAAAATGTGCAACACAATCCCCATTCTTTACAGAGTGAACAAACTTAAACACAAAAAGACTTCAGAAACTTTCTCCTACTTCTTATTTTTAGTATCAACTTTGACATTGATATAGCAGAAATCAAAGATATAATAAGCAGCAAGTTTTTGGCTACAAATAATTCTTTCACTACTACTAGGGAATACTGTTTTAAACTTTTGTTTTTATTTCAAAATACAAAACACAGAACTTTCATTTGGATACTAGAAGCAATGACAGATATACAAGTAGTCATTCATTTCCCTGCCTCCTTTATGTTACATCTTTCTGTTTTGGCATCCCCATAATTAGGAACCATTTGAGATCATTTGAACTTCTGTCAGCAATGGCAGACTACCAAAATTAGGTCACTAATTCAAATTTGTTTCCATGTTCTGCTTTTCGCCTTGCTGCAGATTACAACTCCCAGCTGGAAAGCCTACCAATGACTGAACCACTGCTTTCAGAGGAATTGGTATCATTCCTGACACCTTGCTGTTTTAATTGGATTGTCAATGCAAAGAAAAATCTTCCTATTCTTTTTCTTACTCTCTGAAGTAGGGGGCAGTAGGAATTCTTGAGCACATATTTCAGAAGACTCTGAGTGTGACTTGCTTCTATGGTTGATTTAAAACCATAAAACACATTTGGAAAGTAAGCTAATTACAATGCTTACAAGATTTTATTTGACAAACACAGTGTGCAAAGTGCAGGACAGGGTTGCTTTTGCATGCAGAATAAGGCAAATCTGTTACATAGTGCTTATGTGCAATAGTCATACAAAAACTTGTTCAGTAATTAGGATGAATGGGATGAAGTAGCAATTGGAGGAAAAGCTTTCCATGTGAAATTATGTCCTTTAAGTCTACCAATAATTAACTAATAAAGTAATGAATGACATTCTGTATTTATTAAATATCAAATGCACTAAAGCTTTTAAAAAACAGATTCAATGGGCTTTCAATGGGCATGGCCAGAGACTACACAGCCTCACTAACACTAACAACCAGTCTTTTTATACCTTTAAAAAAAAAAAAAGAAAAAACAATTGGTCAACATAAAATTTTTTCCCAACACAGATTTCTTTGCTGAAGGGTAAGACTGGAGACACCTCTGAGCCTGTTTAAAAATGTTTGTGGGCTCTTTTTGTTCCCAGGACTGTCACAGGAGCCAATCTTCTCCCTGGAGGCTCTCCCATCCAAGACCATTTTTCTCACACAAAATAAACTTCTAGACAGGTTCCAAAGAGAAAAGTGGTCTTAGGCTACTCAGACATTACAAAATAGACTATTCTTTTACATTAACATTAATTTTTATGTTATCATAGGATTTCTACAAATGCAACAGAGATGGGAACACCAAAGTTTTATATAATCATCCATAAAGCATCACCTTACAATGTATAAAAGTGGGGGGTCTAACACTTCACTAGGAGCAGTGTCAAGTGCATTAAGAAACTTGCAGGAATGGTCTTTTCTTTATACAGTCTTAAACACCAGTGAGTTTTAAGAACTTTTAAGAGCAAAATAATGCTCTTCAGCACACTGTCTTTAGTCTTTTCAGACTGATGAACAGATCCAGAGAGAATTTCCAGCCATGCATAGGCTTCAGAAACAGTTCTAATTCTCACCCCTTGGCTTCACACCTCTTGCTCTGTCTGGTTGTGCTACACCAGCAGGGAGTCCAGCTCTGTAGCCTCCCCACTGGAATGGGACAAGAATTAAATTGTGCCATTGCTCTGCTTTGTGCTCATTGGCAATGATTTGCTTCCAGATCAGATTCAAGCTGCTGAGTAACTATTTTTGTCCTCTGAACTTACCCAGCAACTAGAGTTATTTTGTCTTGCTGTTATCCAGCTTACTCACAGGCATAGGCTGATGCAATGAAGGTTTAAAACACCATTTCTCTTCCCACACACAGTGTCCAGTGCTGCCTTATCAAAGTGATGAAAGATCACCAATTCACTCTCTTCTTCAATAATTTAGACACTAGAGATTTTTCAGTTTTAAAGAACAAGGATTCCTTATACATCTGTCACTGCTAAACAACTCCATGTATTTGCATGCCCAAAGTCTTTCACACAATGGGAAAGCAAAGGTTTCACCCTCCAAAAAGAACTCCCATTTTCCCAATGGCAGTCCACAGGGCCTAGTATCTATAAAATGTAAGTTGAATGCAAGATTTACTAGGCTTTTCAGGCCTTTTAGCTTCTCTCACATAAAGCTTTTTTATTTACTGTTTTGCCTCAGCAGTTCATGCAATATATAAATATGCATTACATTTATATGAGTACAAGCAAATACTTACACTGGCCCCATAAAGAAACAACTGGATTCCTAACATCCAACTGGATTCAGATTTCTAAACAATCTGAAATCTGTTTCCTGTATCTTAATTGAAAAGCTCTAATGCAAATGCTATTCAATTACAAAACTTAACTTTAACATGATTAATTAAAAATTAACAAATTTTCACATTGGCATTTGTAATGGGTTTGAAAATTGCCAAATCTGACCATTGCTATAAGTAATAATGCTGACTTTTAATTTCCTTGTGTACTTCAAAAAATCTGTGCTGTGTCACAACAGTGATACTTCATGGTATGTGTTCATTTTTCAGAGGTTTTGACAAACTAGCCACAAAACTCTTTTTGCAGCTCTGTGGCAGTCCTTCCCTTTATAAATCAGATCCTTAGAGCTACAAGAAATCTTAAAATATGTTTTTCAATAAGGGAAGATTTGAAATCAGTACATTTAAAATTTCAACCCAAATGAAAGCCAAATTGAATCCAAGTGCTGTGCCAAGGATCTTTGCCAGCTGGAATTTGATATGTGAAAAATTGGAAAAGTATAAGCTTTTGCTTTACATGTTAAAAAGATCTTACAGGATCATAGTCTTGCTTTTAATATTTTTCATTCATTTTAGACAAATTCCTGGCTTTAGGGGCTGGTCTGCATGCAAACACTTGCAACCCAATAATTTTTGGGAAGTTAGCTCAAAAAAAGACAGATCAGTATATAAACAGATCAAATATCTGTAAATCTAATATGTACAGAATGGCATAAAATTATTTGTCATGAGAGGGGAGGTATGATGTCAAAAGCCCATTACAGAGATAGTCCACCATAATGCCACTATCTCTATTTCTATACATATATTTGTAAGAACTGCCATGTATTCATACAAGAAGCCATATTAAAGGTGAAAAGTAACATTAGCCTGGAAGAAATTTAATTTTTAAATATCAGTACCAGTTTTTCCTATTACTCTTTTTCCTTTCTAAACAGAGGCCTCTTAATTTTGAATCAGTGTTGCAAGGTCAACTGGAATATGCTCTACAATCCAAAGTTAAGGTCTTTTGACATCCTGCCTTCAGACAAGTTGTCAACCCTCCATCCCAGCTCTCTCCTCTGTCCCTTAACACATATACCCCAATTTCTTTCATATTATCGACACACTGTGCCTATTGTAAGATTGATAAAGGAAGAAACAAACTAAATCATTTACACTGAATCTGCAGCTTCAGTGAACTCCTCACCAGAAACAAGGGAGCAGGTCATTGCTGGTGCTCCTCCTTTGCAGGCAGCGTGTGCCAAGGGAAGAGGGTGACACAGGGTCACCCAGTGACTCAGCAGCACACTGTGGAGCAGGACTGGAGGCAGCCCAGCCTTGTGCTGTCAGTGGCAGCTCAGCCTGGGCAGCAAACCTGCACTCCCAGACCTGACAGCATCTATTAGCTCTGCTAAGGCACAAACCCAGTGACCTCAGGTTTGTAGCCTATTAGTAGTAAATGCTTCAGTTCTAATGAAGTAGCAAATGCCTGGGATTTCTCTATGAAGCACACAGGTGCTTGTGCACAATACAGATTTCAGAATGATAATAAAAATGACACGAGTTTGTACATGTGCAAATTCTGTGCTTCTCAGTGCTCTCTTGCAGATTTTGACAGAGACTTAACATTTAATAAGTATCAGAATCCAGATAGTCTATTATTCCACCTACTCACAAATGGGATATTTTTCTGTTCAGAAACAGCCTCTTAAAGTGATTCACAGGAGGAGATAGTAAGAGTTTCCTTCTCCCAGAAACCTCAGCAAGTTCAATTAAACAATGACAAGTGTAACAGCTTGAAACAGGCACTGTTTGATACAGACATCACTATCTTTTAGTTAAAGAACCTCATGCTAGTTTTACATGAACAAAGAGCTGCTTCCAATTAAAATCATAGTAATGGGGGATGGGAGGAAAAAAATCAACCCAAATGCTCTCCATGTACTTTCCTTTATGGAACAATTACGCAGCAATGAAGTGACATCTTTCTCCAGCCATTTTGCCAAAAGCACTGTAAGGGAGTGCTGAATGTGTAGGCATGATGGCTGCTAAATTCTAGCTCTTTGTTAATTCCAGTCCAGTTATTTACCCAGCTGGATTCTTACTGTGAGGTCTCTACTGTGAGGATTTTATGTCTGATAATGGCACACTTCACAATATATGTAATTTTACAGCTGTTACTGAAAATGCATCTTCCAGTCAAGAAGCACTGAGCTATTCAGAGATGCAAAGAGATAGCGTGATGTCTTGAACTAGGCAACCAGTATATGTTTATAAATGCAATTTATCTACCATAGATTTTTCAGTCCCTAAGACTGAACACTACCTGTCCCAGTTATTCCTATGCACAGAAAGAGCAAAGGCTTTTGGTATTCTCAGTTCAACACATTTAGTTCCTCACTAGCAGCACCAAAGCCACACCTCACATATAAAGGAAAGCTCAAGACTATTGATACCAAAACTGCAAACTCAATTTAAGTTTCCTTCAATATACTAGATTATATTATTCCTCTGTTCCATCTTCCCTTTCTACAGAGAATTCTCTTTTTCCTATTGGAGACAATACCTCACCACTTCTTCCTATACTCTTCATTTCATTAAAATATTTGTATGCCGTGAGTACTAAATAAGTTTCCTGTTAGAGATGTTCTGGCTGGCATAGATCTAATTAAAATCAGAACAGGTCTTCTTAGCTCAGAATAAGCTGGTCTTTGAAGGTGGCCCCTTGTGTTTCAAGACCTGATTAAAAGGCCACACACTCAAGACCTTGTCTAACTCTTCCACTGACACCAGCTATATTTATCAAAGGCTAGGTGAGTGCCCCTGCCTGCAGATATTGCCTTGCCAGTATAAAGAGTCAATGACCTCTCTTGAGGAGTAAATATCTACAATCAGAATCAAGAAAAATATGTTGGCGCAATTTTGCGCAATTTTGATCATCAATGAACAGAAAGACAGGAATCCACTGAATTGTATTTTGACAAGAGCTGTGCTTCACTATTACATGATCAAGTTCTGCTTCTCGCCTCCCCAGCAAGAGCTGAAAATACCAACTGTGAAAATCTGAGTGTCCTAAAAATACGGCAGCCATGGCCTTCTCAAGATACATAAGAGAAACTAATCTTGTTCCACTAAGTAAATCAAAAGTAGAAACACACCTCCAAAAGCCTGGCATCTGAAATCCTTTTTCCTTCCTCTTCTCACACATTTTTCTCCTATATATATATAAATTCACATACAACAGCAACACATATGCTGTACACCAAAACAGAATGCTGTCATTAAATGATGTAGCCAGAAATGGCTACAGCTTTGGCAGGAAAAGTTCATTTCTGGGATGCATAACACCCTGGTCTGAGCCTCAGATGCAGCGACTCCACCAAGCATTATGCTGGTGTTCACTAAGGTCAGGAAGAACTCGAGCTGGAATGTGCAATATCCCAGTAAAACATCCATATTCCACAGAAGTGACATAGGGAGGAGGCAGCCTGAGGGGCTTTGTGCATACAAGGAATATCCTGGTAGGGTGGGATTTCCTGCATTTGTTACATTTCTTCAGCACTTCAGAGATTTGTTCATACAAATGTGCAAAATACCCACCTTTCAAGAACACCAGTATGGAGACCAGAAACAGACACAAACTTGCTTCTATCTCTCCCACACGGGAATTCTCATTATTGTGACATATGCTGAGTTTAAAATCCTTGCTGCACTGACTGCACTAACACAGCTCAGCTTATTTTACTTTGCCAGCTCATGAAGTTCAAACTCAGAATCGCTAACTGCAGCCCAGAGCTGTCTGTCATTTCCACACCTGCACAGAGCAAACTCCCCTTTTAAAGTAAGTTCCAAGAGAAATTTGCTTCAAACCCATTTGTTTCATAACAAGCTAATTTTGATATTAATATTCTAATATTATGTTAAGAAATACCAAGTGGAATTGTTTGCAATACCAAACATACTGTACCAATTATTTTTCAGTTATGATTCAGTTAAGACAATTTATGTCAAACAAAATTATCTCCAAGACTACCACCTGATTTGTTTTCCTGATAGTCAAAAAAATTAATCTATTTTTCACTTTCTTTATAATACCATCTTTAATGAAAAGGTTAAAATAACCATAGTATCATAAAGTACTTTGGGTTGGAAGTGACCTGAAAAAGCATCTTGGTCTAACCCTCCTGTCATAGGCAGAGACACCTGTCACTAGACCAAGTTGCTCAAAAAATTGAGCACTTACTTACTAACTCTAAATTAAATACTGAACAGAAATATTTCAGAAAACTTCTTCATCCAGTTCCAGGTTTGTTTTTGATATTTTTCTTCCTTTGGTTCTCCTACACTGGATAAAACATTTGACTTTATACGACCCCTTTTTAACTGTGCATTTAAATAAACACCTCCCAGTAAATAAAGTTTCAGATGAAATAGACTGCTGCTGGAGTCAGCAAAGATATGCTAGAAAAAGTGAACTAACATATGCATGCTACTACATCAAAGTATCCATATTTATTAGGCACAATAGAACAGTAAAGGCAAGGAAAGTGCAACCATCAGCAGAAGTGCATGTTACTGATAAAATATATTGAAGAAGCCATGTAAAAGCTGGCTTATACTTAGTCCTTATCTACACAGCAATAGTATATATATCTTTATATATATAAAGATATAGTCCTTTAAGGGGTTAAAATGGGAAGCTATATACTTTGAACTTTTATTTCCAGCACAGATTTCCTTTATTGCAAGGCATGCCTATAGAGTCTGAAGGCTGTGGACACTATCATTTATGTGGTGCTGTTTTAATTACCACTCTCTGCCTACCATCCAAAGGTCACAGTGCTGGGTTTGCTCTTTTTGGTTCAGCACAGCCCAAAGGCTTCTAAAGGAAGCTGTTCACTAGCTTGCATGTACCCATTACAATTTAGAATCCAACAAACATTAAGGTTCTTCATTTCCACTTTAGACAAATCTGAACTAAATTTATTCTATCATACAGCCAATGTTCATCTAGAAGTTCTTTTAAATCCCTGTGTGATTCCTCACAATACTCTTTAACTAATGCAATTTGTTTGCTGAAAGCATGACAGCTGCTGTAAAACAAACAAAATTCAATTCAACTTTATACTAAAATATTGCCAAGTATGAAATGTCACTGTATTACAGATTTGATGAGTTCAAAGCTAATTAATTTCAGACCACTGAATAGTTAACATAGAGAAGAAATTATTTTTCAAATTAAAAAACTTGAATAAGCTTTACTGGATATGATATGTGTGACATAGCCATCTAATTATCATCATTTTTTAACTACCAATCCAAGCAGTATCATTTAGGGGAAAAAAAATAACCTATAAGATGACTGATGCTTGGTACTATTGGCACTATTTCACCCAGAGGGTTACAGAAAGTAAATTATCACTTTATTCCATGAGATCCTCTGCCTGCTATACTGCAATAGGATAAATTATCCCTTCCCATTTGTTTTTTATGTTTATAAAATATGACCTAATACAGATACAAGCAAGTCATCAGCATGTTTGAAGAGGGAGGAAAATTATTTACACAGACACAGCTAGATCCTCCTACTTGTCACTCTAAGCTCCATGAAACTTTGTAATTGTGCAAATTTTACTGCAATCTGCTCTAATTCCACAGGCTAGAGGCATGAAATAAAATGGAAGCCCCCAAAAACTGCTCTTTAGGATTGCATTAAACCTGAAGAATATTTCCAATTATTCTCATTAAGAACCAGATTTACTGAAAGCTTTCTAAGTACTATTTACATAATTGCAGTAACAAGTTGTTGAAATTGAAAAATCTGATGATTAAACATTAAGAACTGAGGTCTTTATTCACAACCAGCACCAGATTTCTAAGATACAAAAAAGACAATTAATGAACAGTAATGTGAATGTGTAAATAATAAAAAAATCAGGTTAAAAGTTGATATATAATTTTCTAATATAGCACAAAATCTTTATGAAACATACCATATTTATAACTTTTTAAAATAATTAATAGTCTCCAAATGAAGCAAGGATTAAAACAACATGAGCAAGTGATTTTTTTTTACAACAAATATGAGCAGATAGAACAACTTTTATTCAAGTCAGATCTTGTCTAAACTACAAAAGCAGGATAACAAGTTATAAAACAGCTGGCTCCTGCTAATTACTATTTCTAGATTTATTGGATTTTGGCCTAATTAAGAAATTTAATTAAGGTCCAATCTACAGCACAGATGATAACTGTGTTAAGGCCAGCAGCTTGCTGGCTTTGTTGGATCATTCGCGCCTCTCGGTGAATATCAGCCACGGGCACAGCTCTGGGCAAACACCCTGAGCCCTGCCCTGCACCCAAGGCAGCTCAGGGAGCACCCCCAGCACCTTCCCAGCCCAGAAATCACCAACACTGCTCACAGCACCACACACAACAGCACACTACTGCTCAGAGAATTCAGGGAACTGTAAACCAACAAACACATCCAGCAAAAAGGCATTAAATGTTTCTCATGAGTGCTAACACCAGATTTCTCATTTCTCACCTGACTGCTGCTAGGGGTGAGACAACAAATTGAAATCCCCTTTAAAGAAAGCCAAAATGAATCCATGCATTAGTTTCTCTAGGCTGCAGAGAATAGTAGGAATAGCTGTCAGGGCCCAGAGGGTGGTGGTGAATGGAGCTACATCCAACTGGGGCCAGGCACCAGTGGTGCTTCCCAGGACTCAGTGACTCTGGGGCCAGTCCTGTCTAATCATTATCAATAATCTGGACAAGATCAAGTGCACCTTCAGCCAGGTCACAAAGGACACTAAATTGGGTAGGAGTGTTGATCTGCAGGAGGGCAGGAAGGCTCTGTAGAGGGATCTGGACAGGCTGGATCAGTGGGCTGAGGCCAATGGCAGGAGGCTCAACAAGACCAAGTGCTGGGTCCTATGCTTGGGTCACAGCAACCCCAGGCACTGCCACAGGCTGGGGCAGAGTGGGGGAAAAGGACTGAGGGTGCTGGCTGACAGTGACTGAACATGAGCCAGTGTATGCCCAGGCGGCCAAGAAGGCAAATGGTACTTGACTTGGATCAAAAATACAGTGATTTTTCACTTTGGGCAGTGAATTTCACTTTGGCACTGGTGAGGTCAAACCTCGAGTTCTGTGTTCAGTTCTGGGCCCCCCACAACAAGACACTGAGGTGCTGGAGAGTGTCCAGAGAAGGCAAACAGAGCTGGAGCACCAGTCTCTTGAGGAGCAGCAGAAAGAGCTGAGTGTTTCACCTGAAGAACAGGAGGCTCAGAGAGAGAACTTACCACTTTCTACAATTACCTGAAAGAAGCATCTTGAAGCCAGGTGAGGATCAGTTTCTTCTCCCAGGTAACTAGTGACAGGACAAGAGAAAATGGCCTCAAGTTGGAAATGGCCAGGGAAAATCTACATAAGAAAAAATTTCTTCACTGAAAGGGTTGTCAAGCATTGGAACAGGTTACCCAGAGAAGTAGTGGAGTCACTATTCCTGGAAGCATTGAAAAGATGTGCAGATGTGGCACTTAAGCACATGGTTTAGTGTTGGACTTGGCAGTGCTGGATCAGTAGACTCAGTGAATCAGTGATCTTAAAGATCATTTTCAACCCAAACAAGTTTGTAATTCTATCTATATATAATGTTCTATATCACTTCAAACCATGTTGTATAGTGTGTAATAAAACACTTTTTTTATCTGAAAGAAAAAAATCAGTATTAAAAAGGAATGAAACACCAAAACCTAGAATTATGTCTAGAATTAGCAGAGGAGCTCCAAGAAGGGATTCTTATGTTACTACATCTTTCCCAAACTAGAAAGGTTCCCAAACTTACAGAAGGTCCCAAGTAGCACCATAGAGGGCTGGTCCTAGCTGGATGCCAGACACATATTCTATCACTCCCCTCCACAAGTGGACAGAGAGAAAATACACTGATGGATACAGGAGGTAAAGTAAGAGCAGGGAGAGATCACTCACTGAGAACCATCTCAGGCAAAACAGACTCACCTTGGAATATTAACTGAATTTATTACTAACAAAATCACACCAGGACAACAAGAAGTAAAACAAAAACACCTTCCTCTTCTCCCTTCCCTCCTTTCCAGCTCTACCTCCTCCCTTCAGTAGTGCAGGGAGACACCTTTAAGAACTTAACAAAATACTGTGCATCTGTCTCAAAAAGCAGACAAACTGCAAACAGGCAGGTATATTAAAAAAACCAAAATCTCACACGTGAGGTGATTCCCTTCATTACCTTCAGTTTGAAGTACTGCATCCAATTTTGTGCAGAAACAGGCCAATTAAGGCATCTAGATAGAGGCCACAAGAAACAACCTAAAAGGCATGGCTGAAAATAATTGGAATTGTTAACCTTGAGTAAGAGAAGAGAGCAAAGTGCTAAGAGTCTTCACATCTGTAAAAGGTTGTAACCGAGAGAAAAACTAATAAAATCCTCACTGAGTTCACTGGGAAGCAGATGATAAAGGAGCAAGACAGGATAGATACTGTGAGGGAGAGAAGGAACAACTAAGACTGTCTAACCAGAAAGAGATAACCTAGAAAGAAGCAGCCTAAAAAGACCTATTAAATCTTTCTGAGAAGCCATCTCCATCAGGCAGGCAATTAAGAACAAGTTGAACAAATAGATAGTGGTGCTTTATCTATCCATCCTACTGCTAAGAACAATGAACCAAGTAATGCCCAAATCCATATTTTATTCCTTTAAAGATCTTTTAGAGGGGGGTGGGGGGAAGCAGTATGGATATATAAATTTACTACTGCATGGCATGGCAGTTCTGTAGGAGTATTTCTCAAATGCCTCTCCAGTAATTTAAGGGTCACTTAAATGCCAGGCTAAGATAATTTGATTGTTTGAAGGACTCTCAAGGCATTCCAAAAGGGTCATGAGCTAATGTTCACTAGACTGGCCTTATCACCATACTTGCAATACTTTTTGTGGATGTTTTAAACACAGAATTGTGGAGTAGGCCTTCTCTCTTTTTAAGGGGAGAAATCAGTGAATACCAACTTCCATCTAAACCACACAGTGTCTCCTCAGTGGTTTTAAGTTTATTTTATGACCAGATATCCTCAACCACCCAGACTTGCACATCTTACACAAGAAATAAAAATTTGCTTTTCTAAAACAAGCAATCTAGAAGTATTCACTGAATTCAAAATGTTAAGAATGTATCAGAATCCATACACCCCAACCAACTAAAAATCCTTGTTTTTCCACTGAACTATTTTTAATAATTTCTGATTAAGGTTCATCAAGAACTAAAAAGAAAATGTCATTTGTACCTCACAGCTACAGAACTAAATTGTAAATCAGACTTAAATTTACCCCCTGAAGTGACTGCTGAATGAGGCAGAAAATCCACTGTTTTCCTATCCTAGCTTATGCTTTTTTGAATTCTATTAACTTATAAATGACAGAACTCCAGAACAACTGAGAACTACTTACTTATATTTTGATGAGCTGCCAATCAAGATGAAATCAGCATGGGCAATGCAAGAATGCCAAGGACTTATTAACTCAATACCTTCTGAAAACAGCTGTACATGACATACAAAATAGATGCAAATAGATGTGCTCATATCTTGGCATATTTTTAAGGAACCACTGAGTAACCAGTTCGGTGGGTGGGATATTTGTCTTTCTTTTTCCCTTCACATTTTTAGTTCAAGTTCTTCTGGCAGTACACCTTGCTCTGATACAGGACACAAACAGGTGGTAAGGCTATTGCAGTTTTGCTTTCCAGGAGTCTCTGGCAAGACTAAGCCTTCCTAATGTGACAGGTGATCATCTCAAATTCATAGCTGGTGTCAGTCAGGTTGGTGTTGAGTATCTGCAGTGGGAAGCTACTAAACAAAACCAATATGTTGACAATATTGACTTTGTAATAAATGTACTTTTTATTCTTAAGCCATTGCTCTTCACAGAAACATCACCAAAAGTACCATTTTTCCACTGAATTTAACAATGCATGTGATTTTAGTATTTTGTTTTAAATACCACCAGTCCTGCTAAGCCAAGACAGCTCCAGTGGTCAGATCAAGAAGAATGCTCTGGGGCTAAGTACTGGATTCCTGTATTTCTGTATAAGCTCCATCTGAATGAACCATGTCTGGGTCAACTGATTTTTTCAGTGTGAGAGTCTGAGTAGAAAGGAAGAGTCAAGTTTGTATTACATTAGCTTAATGGCTAAAAATGAAATTATTTTTATTCTTCTGGTAGTACCCTTGTTTGCATGCTTGGATAGCCATGAGGGTTATCAGTGGGCAGTGCTGTTGGACGGAATTCCTGGTTATCCAGGTGACAGGACCTCAAGAGTTTTCTATTTCAACTTCCTGCTCAGGGGGGCAGCTCTGAGTTCTGGCTCAGGGCTTTATTCAGATTGTCTTGAAAATCTCCAAGCATGCATCCTGCAGAACTTCTACAGTGTATCCTCCAAGACAACTAACACAGACTGTATTTGCCATTCCTGTACTCCTTATTGATCTACTGCAGTTACTACAATCTAGCCCAAGATAACACCCACAGAACAAACACAAATCACTTTGTTCCACCGATCTTTTCTCATCATTGCACTTGATCATGTTATCCTTTCATTTTAATTAGCTAATTTAGGCAAAGGATATGGGAGATGAGAAGAGAAATAAAACTATTTGTGTAAACACACAGGTGGTGAACAACTATCACTTTTCACACACTTCTGAAATACACCATAAACATTTTAACAAAACCAAATGTTATAACATTTCTACAGCTTTATTGTTGAAAAAACTACTTAGTTATAGGTCTTAGGGCAGATGGGTCAGACCTAGTTGCCACATCCTTAATCGGAGTAAAAAAAAACTAAATAAAAATGAAGCAGAAAAAAAATTCCTGCTCCGGTGTAGCCACTTGAGGGACATTATTCCAAACCCTTGCAGATTAGCACAGACAATAGAGCTCATGAACATTGAACAGTTGGGCATACATGGGCACAGTGCAATGAGGAGAAGATAATCACCCCACCAAAACGACTGCTACAAATTTATTCCATCTCAATATGCAGTTCCACTCAAAAAGCACCTGCCTGATCACCTCAAATGATGGTGGGCCTATTGGCACAAGCATTAGCAGTGATTTTTCTTCATTTTTTCAATACAGACAATCTGCTGTGTAAGTATCAGTTCATTACACAATAAATAATTGATCAGTATTCTACTGGCAGCATAACTTCTGAGAAGAAAAAAACAAACAAAAAAAATGAGACACACACACACTAAGAGCTTTAATTTAACTGGCATTGCTCTGGAATGGCAAACTTCCACTGGCTGAACAGAATACTTAAATGCTGTGTTTGTTCAACTAACTGCAAGTTTCTACAGTTCAACTACAGCAGCATTGATACAACCAAACACAAAAGACAAACACCCATTCACTACAAAAGACTTGGTAATACTCAAGACTCTCCAAAACCAAATCCTTCAGGACCCACACCTGACTTGACATGTTGAGAAGTAGCACATTTGCTCAACAGATCTGCCTTTATAAAGTGCATAAATGGATTAATGACTTGAGAATTGTTGGTACTTTCATAGGTCATGCATTTTATCATGATAACAATTGTAAACAACATAAAGATGCCACTGAAAGATCTGACTTTGTACCTTACCTGCTTTTTTCATGATTGACAAAAGAAAATTAACAGCAGCTTTGTACTTTCTATGCTTCTTATGTATCAGTATAATTTACTGGTATTAGAAGGAAACACTGAATTCCAAACAGTTTTTTCCATTTTATGATACAGCTTGACTATGGTGTATCAGTCAGGTCACCACACTGATTTCTTATTCATCTCTTATCATGTAATCCTCTGTTTTACAAGAATATGTTACAATTACACTGGATGGATAAATCTATCTTTGTTAAGGAAGCCCATATTGTAAAACTGTTAATCAAAAAACATGTTTCTCTATTAATATACATGAGGGAGAAAGAGGGATTTTGAGATACACTTGGGAATCAGACACCCAACTGAAAAGAATCAGATAATTAATTCAGTCTTTAAAGCTATCTCCCCACTTACAAAAAACATTACACAAGTTAAGCTCCTGATCTTATGCTCAACAAGGATCTACCACTCACAAAATAAATTGGAAGACTTACTACTGACATTAATGCTTCCTCACTGCTCAAAGCTAAGATTTTGGTCAATGAAATTTCTGTATTTGGATATTAAAATAACTTAGATATGGAGAAGCTGGATTAATATTGCAAATAGTGTTGGCAGCACTTTGGTCTTCCTTAGTCTCTAAAATGCAGAAACAAAAAAATCAATAAATAAGCAATCAAGCTCTGCTTCCTTCTTATGTAGATATAATTGTAGAAAAATGTACCATCCCACAAAGAATGCAGCAGTCAAAATCATTTTGCCCTGACTGAGAAGGTTAATAATGTCTAAGAATAAATACATGAGTGGTGAAATGCCCACAGCTGGTAAATAAGTCAGAATAATCAATTTAGGATACTATGTCTTAAAAAATAGACCAAAATCTCTGTAATATCCAAGTAGCAGTCTGGGCAATCAAACCATTGGCATAAACATGAGCATTTAGTGAATACTTGAAGAATTCTTATCAAATATAAACCTTGGCAAACTTTACTGTAGGTAGGAGAACCAGACTTTTTTCTTCTGTGTTTATTTTTCTAAATTTTTCACCGACTCACCATCTCTATTTTTATGCAATATGCAATGGAAGACAAGAACACAGGCTGTTGAAGAATGTAAGCATAACCAGAGTGGCTCAGACCAAGATCATCCAGTGTAGCATACTTTTTCTGACACTAACTGGGTACTAATCCAATAGCAGATACCTTGGGATAAATGTAAGAACAAAGCAGATGAGGAAAAATGAGGCAAAATTATGGAAGAGCTCCCATGCAAGAAAAATGTGCATAGATCTCTTAAGCTCAGAAGAGAAGCAATTTGGAGGATATTCATACAGATTTTTAAGAATCAACAGGCCATTCTCTTCTAGGAAGAATGCATAGTAGGGTGCAGACTTAGAAAAAACCAAGGGAGGTGGCTTTTCAAGGAACAGGCAGCAATGCAGTGAACACAACTGAAAGGAGCTGTTGCTCTAGAAATGTATACAATTTGAGAGGGAGGCAGGACATATTTCTGCAGAAAAACAATCCAGTGATGGCTTTTAAATACAAATAAACCATATTCAGTAAACAAAACCTCTAAGCTGCAACAGCTGGAGAATGGAAAAGTAAGTTGGAAGTGTCTCATATCCTTGTCCTGCCTTTAATTCTTACCCCAGATTCAGCTTAACAACACTCCATATACACTACAGGTTGTGTTAAGGTAAAATTCATCATTACACAGTATCACTTCTCTTTAATAGTCATAAAAACACATAAAAATGGGTCAGCTCAAGATTGCAATAGATTTTACTTAAGGTTTCTACTTCTCTCTCTGAAACATTATGGTTCTGTTCATTATCTGAGAGCAGGTACTAAACTGAGGATCTGTGCATTACAGCCAGTTTACAAGAGCAAGGTACCAGTATTCCAGTGGTTCAACTGCGAACATTCAGTGTTTTACTGAAGGAGAATAAAAAAAAAACCAAAAACCAACAAGAACTTCACCTTAATTTATATCTTATTTTTCATAAATCTGATCATTTTAGTAAGATAAAAATTATTGAATGACAGGCAGAAGACCATTAATGAGTTTTGTTTACAAATTAGTTTTACCAACTGAAGTTTTAATAATTTTCTCTTAAAAGTACCACTTGGAAAAAACTGTGCTGTCAGTTTTTTTCTATTCTCAAGCTAACTCTTTATACAGTTTTTTTATTGGGTAAGAATAGAGAACAAGCCTATTTCTAGTTTAAAGAAAAAATGGACATTAAAGCACTCTTTAGGAAGAGGAGGGATGAAATAACTACCTAAAGACTGGTTACAATCTTTCTATTATCATGTCAAGTTGTCATGTTGAAACATAAAGAAAAAAAAAACCACAAAAGCACAAAAGGTAACAGCAAATGCAGTCTGACAGTAATTTATACAGCAGATTTCTTAAAGCTGTAGAAATAACAAGGCCTGTTTGATACACCTTGTTTTTTCCACTCCTACCTTGAAGCCTTTTTCTGAAGATCACTGGAGCTACTTCTTAGTGAAGGCTTAAGAAAATTCTTAGTTAAGGTATGGCACAATTTTTCTACTCCACACCATTTATGAGCACAGTTCAATTTTCAAAAAAGTTCAAAAGGTTTAAAACTCATATAGCCAGAGCTGATGGGGAAAAAAATATGAAAACAGTAAGGTGAGCAACAATTCACATACCTTGATAATTAAAATCAGAAAAATTATTATCACCTTTCACCCAAAAATACAAGCTTTTATATAAACCACGTTGTCTTATGGCTTCTCTCATCCTACTTCTACTGAAATCCTAAGCCCTAACACCTTGAAACTTCACTAGAAGAGAACTGAAGTGAGAAAAACTGTAAAAATATGTTATATATATACCTTCCTGAAAAGTTCAATAAAAATAAACTAACAAACGAAAGAAGGTATTGCTTTTATTTTCTTGAGGAATCTTCTGAATAGGGAACTGAGACAAAGAAAGAATTTAAAACATCCCCAAGATTACACAAGTAGTCTATGAAAGAACAATCTAGGACAATCCCTCTAAATCTCATCATCAACATCTGTTACTAATCTTGTTATGAAAGCCTTACTTCTGCTTGAGATGAGGTACAAATTTCTTATTTGTCCCAACTTTCCTCTCTTAATATCCCAGTAGACTTTACAATAAACACTATATAAGAGTGTAAAGGTACATCTTTTTCAGAAGTTGGCATGTTGAGGCTTTTTTGTCTGAAGATATCAACGTATTTTATTTCTAACTACTTTTCCACATTATGAATAAACTCATGGAATGACTAAAAAATCTGTCTTTGGGACCAAAGGAAGGGGAGGGGAGGGAAGGGGAGGGAAGGGGAGGGAAGGGGAGGGAAGGGGAGGGAAGGGGAGGGAAGGGGAGGGGAGGGAAGGGAAGGGAAGGGAAGGGAAGGGAAGGGAAGGGAAGGGAAGGGAAGGGAAGGGAAGGGAAGGGAAGGGAAGGGAAGGGAAGGGAAGGGAAGGGAAGGGAAGGGAAGGGAAGGGAAGGGAAGGGAAGGAAGGGAAGGGAAGGGAAGGGAAGGGAAGGGAAGGGAAGGGAAGGGAAGGGAAGGGAAGGGAAGGGAAGGGAAGGGAAGGGAAGGGAAGGGAAGGGAAGGGAAGGGAAGGGAAGGGAAGGGAAGGGAAGGGAAGGGAAGGGAAGGGAAGGGAAGGGAAGGGAAGGGAAGGGAAGGGAAGGGAGCTTAAAAAAAATAAAGCTCATCTTTTTGCTGAAGTTGCAAACCAATTCAGTTGGCTATAGAAAGAGTTAGGAGACTGCAGTATTCCCTACAAGGCTATAAATACAAAATAGTTGTAACATTGCTAAGTAGCAAGGCAAGGCAACAAAATCTTCCATCTTCAAAGGAGTGTTAGGCAAATAAATCTTCCTAAACAAGAGGAATATGCACCTCGTTTTCAAGAGTTCAGTTTACTATCTGCAGTGGTTGTGCAGGTGTTTCCTTGTGTAGGATATTCAATTTAAAGCACCAGAATTGCATGACTGAAGGATAATCAGGTCACAAGTACTCTAGAGAAAAACTTAACTGATATTTTAATCACTTGCCCTTCATACAATGCAAACATAAATCACAAACCCAACCTTTTAGATAAAAGCTTGAGATCTTTGAATTACACTGGAACACATATGCACTTATTCTGACCCCAAATATTAAGATCCTGTAGGAATTTTAAAGTAGTAGCATTTAAGAATACAAAATAACATCTTTTCATTAGAGGCCAGTAACAAAATCTGAAATATTTTTCCCCTAAATAATTTATTTCATCTATTTCCCCTATACACATAACATACCTTTGTACCTCATGCTCTCCCTGACTAGCTGCCCTGAAGAGAAAACAGAAGAAAAACACATCACAAAACAATTCTTTCTCTTTATTAAAAAAAAATAAAATAAAAAGAAGCGCATTTCTGTGTGCATACATGAAAAAAAGAATTCCCTTCATGTAGAAAACATTATATAGAGTGAATTTCTAAAGAAATAACAAAAAAGCAAATCAATGTGTTTTGAACTAACAAAAAGCTTAAGGAGATTCAGCCCACACCTTGAGAGATTATTTACTGCCCAGGATCTTACCAATGGAACAACCAGCATTTCTGCAATTCAAGATGGACTTGATTTCTTGGATTTCCACAGTATTTCTAACTGGAATACCTTTGATGAAAAAAAGGGTTTAGGGGGACAATTTTTGTTGGCTTGCTTAGTGGGGAAGACAGACAGCTGTCATGAACATAAGGATTTTCCTAACTGGGAAGACTGGCTGCCCGAAGGCAAAGAAACCACAACAACCAACCAGACAGGTTAATTCTTTGCTTTAAGAATTGGTCCAAAAGTTCCAGAACAGGTGGTGATGAATTTGGTTAATGAGATCATTTTCAGTCTGCTTTTCCACTGGCAGGCTGCCCCCTGACATGGTGAGTTCTTTTTATTTTATAATAGCACCATAAGAATCAAGTCACACATTTAAGTCCTCCTGCAGTGTCTGGCATGCATTCATCTCACAACTCTTCAGAAGCTCCACTTTATAAGAGAAGCTAATTTTCAATTAAGTTTTTGCATTACTGGTCCTGATAGTGTATAATACACTTGCATTATATATTTTTCACTTATTGCAAGATGTGAAAGGGAGTTCTATTAAATATATTAGAATACTTTGTCTAATTATTACTCCCTTTTCACTAGCTGTGCAGATTTATTCCTATTTTCCCTTAACCATCTACACATAAAGTTGTCAGAGTAATGCTGCTATTAATAAGAACTTATTTTATTATTGCTTTCTGCATGTAAATTACCTGTTTTGGTAGAGATGGATAAATAACAAAATCCTAAATAACAGAATCTCTCAATAATGGGGTTTCTAGTGTCTTCTGACAAGTTTGCTTGACTGAGTGTAGTATTTCCTTAGTTGTTATCTTCCAATGTTTCAAACATATTATTTCTCTTAGATTAGATCTTGTTGAGAAACCTCTAGAAAATATATCTAAATATTAGTGAGCAAAAAAGGTTCTCTAAATCTTTCTTGAAATCGGTGAAGATCTGGTGAATATTCTCAGCTCTGACAAAGACCCTGTTCTGGTACTGGACACTTAGATTACAAACAAACAGGAGACTAAGAAAAAAAACCCAAGCAAAAAAATCAAATATTTGAAGATCACTGGACTTTCCTAACAACAACAACAAAATCATACAATTGGTAAGATGAATTTTTACATTATTGATGATTGATGGTGAAGATAATTGTTCTCAGTGATGTTGTTCCAGCTTTGCTCTTGCCAAGTTTCCTTTCAATTTGCTTGCGTAATCGAACAGTTCACATATGACATCACAGCCAGGAAGGCTCTCTAAGCTTCCTGTAAGTGTGAACCAATCTGATGACACCCTGAGAAGCATCCTGGGTTATCATCACACATCTTCTGTCCAAAGAAATTACAATTATTATGTACAGTGGGAACAGGAATTCTCTGGGGCAACGTGAGGCACCAACAGTTCTCTAGTCTGGTATTTCTAGGTGCACTTTACTGGCCTTGGCATTACCAATGTCACATCCCTCCAGCCTTTCCTAACCCTCCCAAAAACCATCTGATATGACTGGTGTAAAACTCCATCAATACCTCAGTACTACAAAAATATCACACACTTTTATGGCAAGTCATTCTTGAACAGCAGCATGCAGCTGAGATGCAGAATGCACCTACTGCCACACCCTACAATCCTTCTCCCCCCAAAAGCCTTGGCTAGTACTTCACTAGAACATAATTCATGCTAATGCTTCTAAAGAGCAGGAGGAATAAAAAGTTAAGTACTCCTAAGAAATATCTTGACTGCAAAAAAATGAAACACTTAAATGGTAATAGGTTATAAAAGCAGAATTATAATAAAGCATTTCTGTAAAGTGACTTCCTTCTTATCAAATGTACCCTCTAAAAAGAAAAATAAATGCTTCCTAAACTATGAAGTACCAGAAGGAAGTAAAAACCAGTCCTTTGCCATGTAAATTCATACTGGTAATTAGAGTAAGTAACTGAATTCCTACAGTAAAGGGTATTTAAAAGCCAAACACTTGATCCACAGTGTTTCTTATTTTAATTTAAAATTTTCTTACATACACACATAATCCAGGTAGGAGGAAGAAACTACTGAAGACCCTATTTTCTATCCTGGTTAGCTGCTACCTTTGGACAGTACACAAATACTGCTTTGAATAATTTTATTAGCATTCTGCCTTAATAAAGAACATTAAAAAACTTTGCTATTGACTTCCATGATAGTTTATTACACAAGTGTCATTGTAGAACATCACAGAGGAAATTCAGAGTAGTTGGGTTTTGCTATTTTTAAACAGTTGCAGCTTCATTTCATTTGCAGCACTGTTTAAGAGAGAAACCTTATGCATTTCTAGAAGATATCAACCTTAGATCTGGCTGTTGATCTGCAAAGTGACTATCTTAGAAATCTGTCAGCAAACACTGTGATTATAGTCCAAGAATCAGGTTGGGAAGTTATTACGATATGTATGTATTGGGAGAAAAAATATTTGGGACTGGTTCTTTGCTTCAAATTATCTTTAAGAAGTGAAAGGAGCACTTTTTGCCAGAAGAGAGAATTGCATTTAATCAATTTGTGGAATAGTGTGTTTCCTTGCTCAGAGCCATGAACAAGAACTGAAATCCTGCTGCATCTCAGAGCACTCAGTGACTGACATGAACACTGGACCATGCTGGGGATTGCTACTTTTTGACTGAGTATGAGACACACCAGAATCACGGAGAAAAGCTGCTTTATGCTTTCCAAGAATAGCAAAGTTATTTAAAAAAAACAACCAGTTTTTTGAAGAACATAAATCCAATCCAATCCCAGTAGAAGTAAATATGCCTGGAATCATTCGCTATCTGGGACAAACTTTCCTGTTACACAACTCAAGAGAAACAGAGCAGCTACTACAGGACCCAAGGGCATTATGCAAAAGCATCTACAACACAGTCCATTTAAGAATTAACTGGAATATCTGACTCAAATTTTATCTAAGGAAGTAGTTCATTTCTTCACAAATTGAAGAGGTGAAAAGATCTAAGAGATGTAAAGACACTGGCAGTTAATTGGGAAACCTAAAAATACTAGGATGATATAATGCAAGCAGATTAACAATGCTTTTCCTTCTTCTTTTTGGTTGTTGGTAGCTGCTTTTAGGTACAGGATGGAATATATATGAGACACACACACACACACACACACACACACACACACACACACACACACACATATATAAAACACTGTGCATCACACAGAACAGTCTGGGTTAAAAGGAACCTTTAAAAAGGGACTTTTAAAGGTCATCTATTCCAGATCCATTGCTTGTGCAAGCAATGAGCAGGACCATCTTCAACTACAACAGGTTGCTCACAGTCTCCACCAACTTGGCCTTCAATGTTTCCAGAGATGGAAAAAATGAAAAGAAAAAAAAAAATTAAGAATGTATTTCATTTGCCTTACAAGACCAACTTCTAAAATTACAATGAAATTCTTGTGTTATGAAATAGAAGGGCTACACTACTTAGCTAAAATGTTTCATTATCACAAAATTGATATATTTGCACAAACTGTCCTTTAAACTCCTGTAAACCACAGAACAAAAAGCATCCTCATTTTTCTTTTTCTTCCTTATAAATTAGAGTATACATCAACATTCCAGCTAATCACAAGAATAGCCAGAGTTCCCCAGCAATTCTTAAAAATGCCAATCTATCTATCTGTCTGTGCCATCTGAGAGCTTCCTACTCTAACAGAATATCATAACAGCAGAAGATAGTCTCTCCTGCATTAATTCAGGTGTAGAAGGAAAGTAAAATCTACTGTGGGACAAATACCTGTATATTCATGACCCACAGCCAAGAACAAAATACTTTGGAAAATGCTTCAAATCAAAAGAACAATGTCCCAAACAGATGAATAAGTAGTATAAGGAGTAACATGATACAGTCTTTCCCATCTAAATCAAATCCTGCTACATGATAATGTGATTTCATCTAACAAAATTAAAAAGATTCTTTTTCATTCCTTCAGGAACAGCATTAATGCATCTGTGTCAAAAAGTATTAAAAATCTGTCATTTATCATGCAGCAGAAAGATTGCTTTGCAGTGGTACATTGACAGAAACAGAAGAGTTTTGCCTTCCTGACAACACAAAGTACCAGCAGAGCCTTGCATAACTCTATGTGCTCATTTGCCAGGGATGTCCTGACTCTGCATGGCATTCCCACCCCCAGGCATCAACCTGCAAGCCCTGCCTTGCTTTCCAATGCACTCTAGGGACATTTGCCTGAACAGTATCACAGCATCACTTCTACCTCCCACTATTCTGCACACTATCTGCCTATAGGAAGATATATAGGAAGAGGAAGGAGACAAATTATTCTAACAGTCATTAAATAATACAATTTAATTCTATATCATAGATGGACTAAAATATGTAATGATACATTATCATGACACAGCATAAATCAAAATATTTTAAAAATTCAAAGTAAAAAGTAACAAATATGATTCTACAAGAAAAGTTATTTAGGAAGCTAAAGACAAAGTTTAATATCAGTACCATCTTTAGCATACCTGGTGAATAAAAACCTTTGCCATCTTCAGTTCTATACACAACTGATATTCCTTCTTAAATCTACCTGCTTTACAAAAAGTTTAAAATCATAAAATCATATAATCACAGAATGGCTTAGCTTGGAAGGGACTTAAAGATCATCTAGTTTCAACCACCCTCTCGTGGGCAGGCATCAGACTGCACAGGACCCCCTTCAACCTGACCTGGAACACTTCCAGGGATGAGGCATCCACAATTTCTCAGGGCAAACTATTTTACCCTCACAGTGAAAAATTGTTTCCTAACATCTAATTTAAATCTTCGTTTAGTTTAAAACTATTCCTCCTTGTCCTGTCACTATCTGCCCATGTAAAAAGTCTTTCCTCCTCTTCTTTATAAGCGCCCTTTGGGTACTGGAAGATGCTGTAAGGTCTCCCTGAAGCCTTCTCTTTCCCAGGCTTAATAACTCCACTTCTCTCAGCTCATCTGCACAGCAGAGGTGCTCCAACCCTCTCAGCATCTTTGTAGCCTCCTCTGGATCCCCTCTAAGAGGGCAGAATCTTTCTTGTGCTGGGAGCCCCAGAGAGGGACACAGCACTTCCAAGTGAGGTATCAGGAGGGCAGAGCAGAGGAGAGAATCCCCTCCTGTGACTCCTACTCTTCTGCTGCAGCCCAGGATACAATTGGCTTTCTGGGCTGCAAGTGTACACTGCTGACTCATATCTAACTCTTCCTACATCATATTCCCACAAGTCCTTCTCTGCAGGACTGCTCTCCAGCAGTTCCTCTGGAGGTCTGCACTAATGACTGGGATGACAGATGCAGCACCTTGCACTAGGACCTGGGGCTCTCATGCTTGTATGCCTCGATAGCATCCCCTTCTTTTGTTGCATCAATAGCACAACAGTTTAGAGTACAATCAGATTTCTGACCAGTGATAATGAAATTGTTCCACTTGAAATAACAGAAATCAAAAAATTAAGATAAAAACTTAACGTTTTTTCAGTGTACAAACCCTCTCAGAAGTGGTGACCTGGTACACACAATGGAAAATGAAAATTTGCTCATCTTGTCTGCCCTCTCCATCACTCCAGTGAGTTTATAATATTTGGAGAGAAGAAAAACCTTGAGAGAATTATTACAGCAAGACAAAACTGAAATTAATACAGTGCTTCAAAGGACAGGAGTGCTAGAATACCAAAAAATGCTATTTTTATATGCACAGAGAACACATTTTAGTGGCATTTTTCTGCAGAACTGCAAAGAATTATATTTACTGGCATCTCAGAAAGCTAACTCAATTGGGTAACTAGCTTTGCAGGTAAAAATGTGAGAGCTAGAGGGAAAAAAACAAACTCCAAAATAATCCTAAAAGAAATTCTTTCATGCAAGCAGAGAAAGTATTTTATACTGATGTACATCTAATTTAAAATTAGGCAACAGAAAGAAAATAAATTAATTGCTTCACTGTTAGGTTAGAAAGAAAACTTTACAATTTATTATAGAACTGAGTCCTCTCTTTAACAAGTGTCACACTGCTTTGTTTTACTTTCTGAGGTTATATTACAGTTGAGAACCATCACCAGCTGCTGTCACTTAACAGACTGTCTTTTTAAATATGGTTAATATAAAACACTTAAAATTAATGATTGAACGAACGAGGAGCACTTGATAAAGAAGCTGCTATGAAACTTTCCACCATTTTTTGATACAATTCATGATGTTTTAATTATGGTTCAGCTATTTGCGTGTTGTAAAATTTGTGTATGAAATGTGTAAAAAATTCCTTAATGATGTTTGATCTTTGTATACTTTCCAGCCTAGTCAACAGGAAGATTTAATCTGTGAAACAGAGAGCAGCTACCAAGCAATCTCTAAGTGATGTCCAGGTGTCACAAAGACAAATTACAAGTAGTTAGAATCACCTTGTTAAGGTCTAGGGCTTGACATGTTTCAATGACCTCAGACCTAGTGGGAAGCTAACAAAGCCTGGGAAAGAAGATGTACCACTGATAGTGGTCACAAAGAATGCAGAATTTACAGGCTGCAAACTCACAAGATAAGGAAGAAACTAATAAAGGCAACTCAGCAACTGTGCTGCATCAGCTCCAACCAGGTAAAGGGTAATTCTGGCAGGGGCAGATCCCAACCACCAACTCACAGACCACTGACTCCAGAAACCCCCTGACCCAAAAGAAAGCAAAGGCTGAGCATGTGGACTAACTAGCACGGGAAGTGAGAGAATCATTAACCAACAGCAGGCAGAATAGTAACTAGTAACAACTATGCAACTTGCAGCCAATGAACAGTAATGCCTTTGTTTGCTAAAATGTATAAATAGTAAAAGGTTTGGATAGTTGTGTTTAATTTGTGGAATACCACTGAGCACCTGGGCTTGTGAAACTCTGAAATAAACAGTCATTGTCTCTCTCTAGTGTGTAATTATTGACTTGTTTCATACCAGGTAACAAATGCAATTTTTCTGGACAACATCAATTGCCCAGTGAATTAAGATCAGTCAAAAGTAAACAAGCATCTTAGGTTATAAGTACTCCCAGTATTCAAGTTGCTGTCATCTAAGCATATTTCAGAGATAAACAGTAATGGTTCCTAACACTGTCCAGAAGCTGTCACTGAAAAAAAAAAAAAAAAAAAAAAAAAAAAAAAAAAAAAGGTTCTAATTGAAAGAAAATTCTGAATATTTGAGGTGGCAGCACACTGACTGCTGGAAGATGTACCATGTGATAATGGTGACTGTGATATATTTTAAATTAATGATTTCAGAGTAGATCTGCAGAGGGTTTGGCAATTGCAGTGTCACAAAACTTCCAAAAAATGCAGCCTCTGGTCTTTCCTCTGCCTTTACAGTCCACTTTTTCCTGTCTATACAATCCTCAGCAGAAAACCAGCAGTAAGCTGTATTTATGTGACCAACATTTCCTACAGCAGGAATCTCCATCGAATACAGCTCTAAATCCCCTTCTGCAGTTCAGATCCTGGTTTTTTTTTTTAATAAAGTAGCTGAAGATTTGCTTATCTTTAGGTGCAATTGGAAGACCATGTTGAAACAGCCCTTCACACAATTATAATGATTGCAATGCTTTCCCAGCAAATGACTGATTCATTTTTCTCCACTGAGAGTCACAAACACTAGTCTAGAGATCTAGGTCCTCCCTAAGGACCAATAAATCTTTAATTATTTTATACAAAGTGACCTAGTTTCAATAAAAAGGTGGCATCCTGCAATATTTTAATGGTAGTTCTATAGTTAGGTCTGAATTGAACAAAAGACTCCTACAGGCACAGAAAAGGCCTCTACTGCCTCTTTCACTGATGGTATTTGTGAGTAAAAGTTCAGTAATTGCATTTTTTAAGGCAACTAATTTCCCAGCATGAATTAGTAAAAGCACTTACTGATTTGGTTCCTTTCGGAGACACAGATTAAGTTAAAGGCAGGTGAACAGTGACTAGTTTAACAAGAAATAAATTCTCTATTAACTTGGAAAAATTCAACACCTATGAATACACAAACCCAGACCCTTACAGAGTGTAAGTTACCATGCAGCCATTTCAAGAATTTCACCTTTAGGTCTGGGTAATTCAAAGTGTGAATACAGCCTTTCCCTTCCACCTCACTGGAGCAGAAGCTACTGATGGCCACATTGGCATGACCCAATGCTGTGGCTGCAGCCTGCAGAGAGCCAGTCAGCCCCACAATGTACCACTGGCATTTACAGAAGCACACACTGTCACAGCTGTGCAGAATGCAGCACAGGAGCAGTGGGAATTATTGAACTCAGCAAGGGCTCTTGTGGAACATCAGTGATTAAGGCACCTATCTCATTGTTCTTGTGGGAAGAGGTCATGATTAACACCAGAAAAAGGCAGAGGAATAGGATACAAGATGTGAGTGCTAAGGCATGTACCTGAAGAAAATATCTTGATATGGTATTTTTTAGATAAATATATATATCTTAAATTTCTGGTCAGCAATATCAGAGGTAATCCCTTGAAGGATGCACAGTAACAAGTGCTTACCCCTTCCTTGCAATGTGCTGCAATTAAGGCTATAATTTCATGGGCATTTTAAATTAATGCAAACCTTAAAAAAAATAACCCTGCCCCTACCTTGAGCCAGCACAGCTGTGGTAAATTAAAAGAGAGAACAAATTCAAGCTAGAAGTGAGGCATTTTCCCTTCTCTATATCTTTAACATTTATTGCTTTCTCTCTGAGCCAATTCTCGTAATCTGTAAAATGCTGGAGCCAGCACAAGAGAGAGTTTGGCAGAGAAAAAGAAGCTGGGTATGGCTGGGGAGGAGGAAAACCTCTTTCCATCACAGTATTGGTTTTCAAAAGTCTTATAAAATTAAGGCCTAAACTGTATCAGCAGCTACTTACAGCTTTTTCATCCACTTCTGCTTACTAAACATCTAATGACATTTTAATGTCCTACAGCCCATACAGGTTTAGGTTTTCTCAAATTTAAAAACTCATAGTCCAACAAATGTGCTAATTTTTTCCATATTTTAAATACTCATAGTGATCTAGCTGAAAATATAAAATTAGAAAAAAAATTATAAGAAATACAATTAACTGTACTTTACAACTTGTTGCAAACAGAACCAAAGACCAATTTTGACATTATTTTGATTCAACATAAAATTCCTACCTAACATGTAACACTTTCTACTCACCATTCTTGTTTGAAGGAAGAAATTAAGACCATTTAACTTACTCCCTGTTCCAAAACACTGCCAACAACTGCATCCTCAACCTTTTAAATTTGCAATAAATGGATGCATTTGGCAAATGGATTTTTAAATCATTTAAAGTGGACAGACCATTCCAAGAATTCCCACTGTTACCAGTTACTAGAAACACTACAGAGATTCTAGAGAGAGGAGAGATTAAGGAAAGAGGAACAATGTAATTTATTTGGGCATTAGATGGTATTATCACAGAATCATAGACTAGGCTGAGTTGGGAGGGACCCTTCAGGATCACTGAGTTGAACTCCTGGCCCTGCACAGGACATCCCTGAGAGTCACACCCTGTAATGCAAAAGAAAACCAACATGATATCTGAAAAAAGCAACAGTATGACTTGGTAAGACATAGTAAGGACAGAAATGGACAGATTATAGGGCTAAATAGGATAACCGAAAAAAAGACAAGTTGTGTCTCAAAAATTAACTCGTTTTCATTATCCTTCTGAACCACAGCAGAGGAAAGAAGGAATTCAGAATGATGATGATGAAACACACTGAGGGGTGCAAACCTTTCAGTCAGTAGTTCAGCAAAAAAGTGTTGGAAGCTACGGAATGATGACAGCACGCTAAAAAAGGTAACACATAAAATGCTAAGCCCATTACATATTTTGGTTGCTGCTCTTTTTGTCACTCATGCTTTCACACAAATCAAAATTCTATTTCCATACTGCAACACTGCTGTTCTTTTCCTGCTCTCTAGCCCAATAAAGTCACCATAATCTGGGAATTTTAACAAAGAATACCCATCTTGGTTTCAAGTGAAGGGAAGACAAATTGATATTCAGGCCACAATCCAAGCATGCCCAGTGACCCAGTATATTTACAAACATTACATAACCTGAAGTCAGAAAATTAGATGGAGTGACACCCTGAGATATTTTGAACAGCTATTTTAGCAATAAACTTAGAGATACAGATAAATGCTTGTTATTTAAATTCAGATGATCTTGAGAGAGATAAATAAGTAAAATTTATTTCACACTAAAAAGATGTTGCAAGTAAGTGCTTCAGTTCAGTGGAATTCTAATTATATCACCAAGAGCAAGACACATATGAAACAGTCAGCAAAAAGCATTAGAGAAGGTCTGTCTCACAGCAAGGACCATTTTGAACTTGAGATTCAACACACAAAGCAAGGCAGCTCTGACCTGGATTTTACCTGAATATTTTCACTTTTCCTGCCTAGAAGGAATGTGTGTATTAGCCAACAATATAAAAAAGATACTCAGTGAGCAAGCCAAGGCTTCTAAGAAATAGAAATTACTGCCCATGAACAGTAAATCTGATGCATTTAGTAACCACCTAGGGCACACAAGCAATTCAATGCAGCTCATCTGCACATTCTTCTGCCTGAGAAATTCCAGACAGAAATGCAGCTACTCTGTAGCTGCTGGCCTTACAAACCACTCTCTTACAGCTTTCATCCACTTTTTCTAACTTAAATATGAAACTTGTGACTTTGCAACCCTATTACTAATCCATGCATCACATTTCAGGAAAATTCTGTATTCTAAATGATTTCAAATGTAAATTAGATAAACTCACTTCTGATAGAAGGCATTTTTGTAGTAACACCTGTGAAGTATCTTGATAGCAAGACATTCCTCCCAGAACATAGAGGGCAATTTGTGTTCATTTGCCTACTCCAAAATAAAAATTGTTTGGCAATAATTTTGCTATTACAGCACTTATTTCTAGAGCATCTATCAAAATAATAAGCATAGACCCAAATGTACTAAGAGCATCAATTACTGTGTGACTTGAAAAGCAATCAACTTCAAAGTTAATCTGGACAAATTAGTTTACCTACAGCATTAACAATTATTATTAATTGAAATTCCAGAAATGCAAGGAGAATCTAGCTGAAAATAGGACTGCTTGTCACATAAACATGCTGTCTTTACCTAGTGATCAAAAACACAGCTGTGAAAATACTGTAAGTTTTGTCCAGATGAAAAAAACCCAACCTAAGCTGGAACAGATAAAAAGCTCAAGGAGAGACAGACTCAGACTACCAAAGCCACATCTTGTTAAAGCATATGTCACATGTCTACAATACTTTTAACACATGCTAGAACATACTGGCTGCATTATCACATTTATTGCCTTGACAACAAAGCTAGACTTAATAGTACAGGGTAGTCTTTGTTCAAAAAACTAAAATTCAAGAGGAAGCAATGGAAGTATCAGCTGCATTTTCAGATCTGAGAAGCTTTTCTGGGAAGCTAACAAAAAGACAGAATTGTTTAAAATTTACTGGTTAACTAGAAGTCCTTCCCAAATGCTGCTCTGTGCCTGGGAAAGCAATTCAAATAAAGGAAAAATAAGAAAATCTATTTTTTTTTTAAAGTGTCTATAAAAAAAAAAGTGTTTGAAAATAAAATCTTTCCATTTTTCAGTTTTTGGTTTTTTTTCCTTAGAGCTGATGATTAAAAAATAATTTTAAAGCCAATGGAAACATAATGTGTTGCAATAACCAAGTTTACTTGCCTCCTACAAGTTTTTAAAAAACATCACATTTTCTCCAGTACTGATCCTGGATACCAGATTTAGGAAAGTTCTCTTGAAAATACATTGTATCAAGCTGCACTTGGCCTCAAGTACCCAATTCCCATTGTTATTTAGCAGAAAGACATATTTTCTTACTATTGTTACATGATATCTCAGCATCCTTCTACCAGAAAGCCCCTGAGGTACACCAAAAATACTGCCCTTGCTTTTCACATTTCTAATGCATGGTATAAAACTTTATTTCTCTATTTAGAAGACTGTCATAAAAACAGTGAGATGTTTCTAAAGGAAATACTCCTGTGAGAATTTGGTTTATTCCACATATACCATGTATGGTTTCCACAGCTCCTAATCTTTAAAACAGACTTGAGGCAAATAAATAATTTTCTCTTCATTAGCAATTGAACAGAATGAAATTAATTACTTTATGTTCTCATTAACTTACTAATGTAAACAATCTGTTAAGGATGCAATAATACATAAAACCCAGAGAATTTACTTGCAGCAGTGAGTTAAAAGAAAGATGAGATTCCCAGCTACTTACAGATTTGTTTTTTTAAAAATAAACTTACTACTATTATTTGAACTTATAATTGGACTGTACTTGGTGGACACAGCATAACCTTATCAGACTTGTACATGTTTATCTGAGAAAAAAAAATTCAACAGCCATCATGAATATGAATTATGCTCTTCATGTCTTTAGATGTGCATATGCACCTTCAGCAGACGTGGCACTGACAACACATCTGGAACCAAACAGAATTCAGCTCTGGTGTGCCCCCACACATTCACAGATAAAATGCAAGGCTACACTCAGAAATGCAGCCAAGGTGTAGCAGAGAGAAGCTGAAGAGCTCAGCACTGTGAAATGCAGTCCTACTTACAATCACAGACTGGTTTGGACTGGAAGGGACCACAGAGCTCATTCCTGCCCCTTGACATGGGCAAGGACACCTTCCACTGAACTGGGCTGCTCAGAGCCCCAACTGCAGAATGAACCTCACAGTGACAACAAAAGGCTTTTTGAGACCAAAATGTTAAATCAAGGCACTGGCAAGAATCTTTTCAATCTATGTGACTGCTGCATATAACCAGTAACATCTACAGGTCCATCTAAATCAACACACACAAATATGCATCCTGCCAACTATATGAAAAAATGTCATTTTTGACTGCAGGTCAAGGTAAGCCCCAACAAAGAAACTGATAAAGATATTTAAAACTTACCTGAACTCTAATATTAGAAAAATGGCATTTGTGAGGATTTTTCTTTCTTTGGGGTTTTTTCCCAATTTTTTTAATGGAAACCAGAAATTAAAATAATGTCCCTAGAAAATAGTGCTTAAAAATAGAGGCCAAGGGAATCTATTTATTCCTATAGAATGAATACATTTTCTTTACTCTCTCTGTGACAGTGATATAATGCAAAAGTATGTATTTTATTTTATAGATTTTTATAACTAACATAATTTCTACGTTTGCTGAAATACCTTTCAGGATTTTATCTTCAATCAAGAAAAGTGAGTAATTCTTTTTATAACTTGATTAAGATACAAGAGATTAATGAAAATGGTGATGTATATATTTAAAGTTTATTCCAGTCTGACTTGTTAATTAATATTTTCATTTTTAAAAACCCACCCCAAACTAAATCACACTCACACTGAACGCCATTAAAGATGGAATCTTATGTTTTGATTGTCTTATTTTTAGCACAGCAGTGAAAAGGTGAGCAAATCAGACTACTGCTGCCAGTCAACATAGATTTTATGGAAGCCACATATTAGATTAACTACAGAACTATATTTAACCTAAGAAGATAGGGTCCCATTTATGTAATCCTACTTCAGGAGCTTCTAATGAGTTACTGCAGCCTAACCCAGATATGCCTGCCAGCAAGTTCCCAACTCCTTCACGTCAACTCAATGATGAGAGTACAATTTCATTGTAAAAATTGCTGCATAGCACAAAGAGTACTCTTGCTAAACATAGAAATCATCAATATAATCAGAAACCTCAAAAGTAAACTTCTGCCTAATTTAGCCCGCATTTTTAACACGGGCTTGTTATTTGTATTATATTTGCTATCTAACTATAGTCAGTGTTATTAAAGAAGAGATTCCTAAGAGAGGCAAATATGTAGTCAATGGAATTAGGTAAGTAAAAACTTGTAAGTTCTTTGACACTAGAGCATTCACTAGATAGAGCAGATGCCTGCATTTACAAGCCAATGAACACATGCAGAAATTACTGAAAGATGCTTTAGGACTCAAATTATACGTTAAGTGAGTTATTATCACAGTGGCCTCTTTCCACCTAGAAAATGCACTGACAAGGATGCTCACCCATCTTAGAAATGTCTTCATCTTTCAGAGAGCATCCTCTGAGAGTCAGGCTTCCCCAGCTGAGGGCCCTGCATCCCACCAGCTGCCAACAGGCACATATGGCACGTGGGGATCAGGGCGCCGGGGCGAGCGCCGCTCACGCGGCAACATCTGCCGCTGATCAAAAGTGGCACTAATGAAATGCTAAAAGCAGTTTAGTTCACTCCTGCATGCTGAAAGACAGCTGTAGTGACAAAAGGTGTATGGGAAGGGCACCACATTAAGATTATAGATGGGAAAAGGAGCAGGGGAAAGGATGAAGCTGTTCAGAGCACGCTTTCTGACCCAAGTCATCTCCAAACACCCTGCCAAATACACTCATGCTACTGCTTGAAATTAAGCACAGCATGAAATGCAAAACTATGATGTAAGAAACAAGGACATGAATAACACTACTAAAACCAGAAGAAATAGTTAAGAATTCATCATTGCAATTTGTCATTGCATCACAAAACTTCAGTTCCTGTTGTTTACAGATTTGGCTGGGTTCAAAGGGTTCTTCACTTGAAGTTCATCTCCACAAATGATCCCAGCACAAAAATTGGGAATACATATAATTTATACATAATTATATGTATAAAACCAGTTCAAATTTCAGTGTCACTAGCTGCTTTCTCTACACTATGCTGATACTGCATATAGAGGAGAAGCACAAAAAATGTAGTTCAAAGAGATGTCATTTCTGAACATCATATTTCCTCTGGGGCACTAGGATGCCTTTCTCTATTACTTTATCAGGTCCACAGATTTCAAGATTCGGAGCACAGCATCTATACCAGGCATGGAAACACGGCATTCCCAAAACTAAATAAGGCCAATAGACCATAAACATAGTATCTTGGCTTCAAATGCTAATTATTTCCCTGCAAAGCTGAAGCTGAAGTACAGTGGGAAGTGTTTTTACTAATTTAGCTCTTCACAAAGGAAACAAAGAAGTGCCTCAGATAAACAGCATACATTTATTTTACTTAACTATTTTCTTAAAAACTTGATGACATGAAAACAACAAATAATGGCCTCCAATCCAGCAGAAATTTTGTCGCTGGCTTTGTCTGTTCACATGAAATACATTAATTTTAATGCAGCTCTCTCTGGGAGAGAGGGAGACTGTGAAGCCTCCTCCAGTGACCCGGTCATTCAGAGAAAAGGGGCCAGGAACTGAACCATCTCAAAAGCAGCTACATCTTTGTGTACATCATATTCTGCACAATGAGGCAACAGATAGAGAAGTAAAAGTCTAAAAGTGAATTTTCTATAAACGTGGCTTCAATAAACAGAAAGATTGATTTTTAGCTTTCTTCTCAAGATCAAGAAAGCTAATCTGTATGTCCAAGAAGAAAACAATACCATCAGTAGAAAATCTGGCATTAAACAATGACTAAGCATGCTGACTGAGCCCCAAGCTCTGAATAAAGTATTTATAACGTATTCAAAATTTAGAAGGGTAGTTGCAATCACCCAAAGAGAAAAAGAAAAGGTATTAGTGAGCCAGCAGTAAGCTAACTAAAAGCAAAAATCAGAAATTAGAAAGTAAGTAGCTTGCTATTTAAAGAAAGAAGAAAAGGTCACTTTTCTTAACATAAGGGCAATTCACAAAAAATAATTTAACAAAAACAACTGTAAATACTCTGGAAATTTTAAGTCATCCAACATGACATGATCTTGAAGTAAAAACCTGATGCTGAATTCAGAAAGATAAATTCCATGCTTAGCACCAGTAAAATTTGCCATAAAATATATTTCTTCAGCATTATAAAGGTAAATTTGAATCTGATGACTAACATTTATTATTAGAAATGCATAAGATAAATACATATTATGAATATTCATGGAAGTGCATTACACAAATGCAAGATGATGTGTGCAGACTGAAATATATATTTTATCCTACAAAGAAAGATAATCTCAATGGAAGAAGAGAAGCAATTATGCAAAAAGGAAATGCAGAATGAAACACATACCAGAAAGGGCTGAAATTCAAGTTACACAGGAGGCTTAGGTACTTCATGAATAAAGAAGGAAGAAAATCTCAATAAGTGAGAAATCATGCTATGAGGAAAAAAGAGGAAGCGTATCAACTGGGTATACAATAATATGCAAATTATTTTACAATGACATAAAACAAGAGCACAGAAATTCTACTTATCAAAAATAGAATTACTTTTAGCCAGGTTAGAGAATGCAAAGCTGAGCTCCAACTTACAGATCAACACTACGAAAGTGGCCTCTTCCTACTGGCTCAGTATCTTGTCCAGAAGGATGACAAAGGAATTTATTCCTTTCCTGCTATGTGGATAGGCAGAACAATTACTAAACAACCATCAGTTTTGAGTACACTGCTTTCTGCCTTATCAGGAACAGGATGAGAGTTTTGTCTCCTTGACATACTTCCATGGCCAGGAGTCCAAACACAGATGCAGGAAATCACATTCCCTTGGCAGTAAGAGATGAAATAAATCTCTGCACAGAGACTATTATTCCCCACACATACAGACAGGAACAGAAGCAAATTCTGATCCAACCAATAGATTGTCTCTGCTAACTGCAGTGATGTAGACATCAATTCTGAACTGTATTGCTCAGCATCACTACAGGTATACACAAGGCAAAAATCACTCAAATATAAAAGTCTGGCCACATACTGCAGGTTAAGGCTGCTGTAAAACCCAATGTTGCTAAAAATGCTTTCCTTTTTTCCTTGTAGTAGAAAAAATTGATTGTTTACATTATTTTCAACACAAACACCACAGAAGCCTACTCCAACATTATGAAACCAAAGAAAGAAACACAAAATTTAATGGAACTGCCTAAGTAATGAAGCTTTGATATTTTATTGATTTGCTTTAAACTATGAATTGCCAAAACCAAAACACTGTTTTAACCTGACAGTTCCATTGAGACCAATATTACATACCACACTGTAAGTTTATTCTAAGCTGTTTATTAGCAAAACCACTACTAACAGCATGCAGAAATGATATTGCAGACACAGAGCTGCCTTTGAACCTCGGCTTGCCATGGTTATAGGATAAAGCTTCTTTTCCACATCTGCAAAGGTACCACCCAGTTTAGTTTGAAGCAGAACCAAGGGTTGGCAGTGTTCAGTGTCACTCCATAGCCCTACAAGCCAGGATCTCCTGCAACCCATTTCCAACATTTCTCTTGGACTCAGATGTTTTTTAGTTTATATTTATTTAAACAGCACAATGTCTTGCTCACCTAAGTCAAACAACCCTAGATACCACAATGCAGAATATTGGCTAACCAGAGAATCACAGAACATACTGCTCCAATGGGATCTATATGTTTCATCCAGCACAGAAGATGTGCTGGGACATACTTGAAAATACCTGAAAAAATAAGTACTCCTTAACCAATGGGATGAAGCCTCTGTAAAGGCATATTAAGTTGGAGTGCATTTGCTCTTGTTTAACTGGCTGTAAGTTAAAAGTACAGAAGTGGTCAAAGAAAGAAGACCAGGAAGAAACCAGGGGATCTGCAATCAGAATGGGGAGTGCATGTGCAGGATCAGGTTCCAAAGGGAATAGTTTTTGTGGAACACACTGAAAATATTTACCTGAAAAAAAAATAGGGAAAAAAATCCAGAACTACTTGACAGTTTTCCATAGAGGAGAAATTATAATAGTCACAGAAGCCTTGCTCAGGAATTTTAACATGTGTTTCAAGCCATCTCTCTGCTCTTGATGTTATGTTTGACCAGTCGTATGCGTTACCCCAGAAGTGTCACAAGATAGAGCTCCAGTGTACCACAGGTCTCTAAGTTGATATCCAGCTAAACTACATGTGGAAGACAGGCCTGCAACTTACTACAACAGATTAACAACACAATCAGATTGACTCTGACCTCTCCCAAATTTATGTTAAGATGAAATGTTTTTCATCTCTGTAACATTGGCTTGTTAAAGACAAAGAGTGAGGTGTTTTTTCCTCTGGAGTTCCATATGTGCTTTTTGCACAGCAAGTTATAAAGGGGACAGCAATGGCCATGATCCTGCACCAATGGTGACTGCATGCAGCACCTTCAGCCACCTAAATGCGTGTGACATGCAGCATTTCCACCCAACACCTTGGAACCAAGCTCAGTTTTGAAAGCCCCAGCAAAAACTAGCAAAGTTCTCAAAACATTAAGAAAGACAGTCTGATATGTTACTTAGAGAAAGGTAAATCCTATTGGCCAAAAAAAGTAAGACCTTGGCGCCCAATGCACAACACTTGAGGATTTCCACATTGATGTAGGTCTGCTGAGAGCTAACAAAGCACAAGCATTATTTTCCCTCCATTATGTGTTCCATGCAACATGGAAGCTGTAGAGATACACAATACTGACAGAGTCAATCAGAAAGATCAGTCTCAGAATTGACTCTTGATTTTTTCAGTAGGCAGGAGCACTCACCACCTGCACAACTCTCTGCAGCCTTGCACCAAACACTGATTCCAAATACAGGCTAAGACCTGTAGTGAACAGATAAACCAGTACTCTCAGGGCAACAGTCACAGCCTCCTTTATTGCCTTGGCCATCTCACTGGTAACAGTGAAGGAAACACTGCATGTACATACTGTGAGAGCTCTCCTGCTTCAAAGGCACAGCCATTTCTTGTCATCCAAAACCTACTAGGGACTGGGATTCAATAAGAATACACCCCCTATCCTGTACCTAAAGTGTCAGTCTTTCAAGATTCTACAGCAATTATCAACACAGGCAAAACCACATTGCCAGGAATTGTGGTCTGCCAGGTTAGCACACAGAAAATCTCCTTCATGACCAATCAAAACTTCAAAACAAACACAGAAATACTGCTTGTGGATCTTCAGTGCCTTCTACATGTTGTCTCCACCTTCTAGAAAACTTCATCCACATCTCAGATCTGCCACCAACTAGAACAGACTCAGAGAGCACACACAGTGCTACTGAAAAATGCAAAGAAATAAGTCCTAGAGAAGTTCACATGAAAGGGTTTGGCACATGAATTGAAAACAAAACTAAGGACAACCAATGAAGTCCTAACAACAGATGTATGGATGATACAAAGCTTTGTTACATGGATGTTCACAGGTAGGTTTAATGAGTCTCAGACCTACAATACAACCTGATTATATTTATTGGCATTATAATTCATAAGTGTTAGTTCAGTGTTAGTTAAGTGTTAGTTAAGCATGTTAGTTTTATACTAATATAAAGAGTCAATACTTCAGAACAAGGTCTGTGCACTTCTTCAGTCACTAAAGTTTTCTTCTATGGTTTCAAAGTCACATTTGTCTATTAAAATCCTTAGAATACATACAAGCACCAACTTACAGTCCCACTTTTCAGGGCAGGTTTCATCATTCAGAAACACCTGCAGCATAGGCCATGCTAAAAGCTGGGGAAAAAATTCCAAACTTTAGACTTTACCGCAGATTATTTTCTGCTGATTAAAGAATGATATATATGTAATCAAAGCCCCAGAACTGTAGCAGCTCTTTCCGTGCACAGAGGTCAGGGCCACAACTGCTAGACTGGTTGTTATTTACATCCAGGTGCAAAATCAGAACATGTGCAATAAAGGTGATGAATGTATGGATGATGGATCCATGTTATACAGGCTGTGGCTGAGATCAGAATCAAATGAGTCAGTATCAAGAGAGTCCTTATTTCTCTACTTAAAAATCTACAACCTGTGCAAGGGAGAAGCCATGATAACATTTCTATCACCCACAATGTGGGGTGCATTTCAAGTAATGTTAAACAGGAAAAAGAAATTCAAAACCCCCCAAAATAAGCTTCATATTTCACAGCTTCATTGTTAAAGAATGTATCTCAGACTTAATGATTCCTTCCACATTAAAAAATTATATCAGAAAACAGAATGACATGACTTAATCTGTGCAGAACATGCACTCCTCCATCATGACAAAGCACAACAAAATAAGAACATGTAACATTTTGACATCAACAAAGCTGCCTACATAGACGCCCACTCTATCTTATTTTCTCTGCAGCATATTCTTTTAACTCGCTCATTTCTTTCTGCATCTTTCTCACCATTCTTGACTTATCTACTTCCCATACAGCTTCTTCAGACTTGCTTTCACAGGAAGACTGACCATGGAAATAGTTACTCCCTTACAGACAGTTCTGAATACAGCACCCATTTTAATTTTTCCTTCTCCCACTATGTTTATATACCAATACAAATAATTTCCTTGAGAAACAGAGATGTTATTCCAGAGTATCTGAAATAACTAGGGCAGGAGAATTACTCTGCAGATTTAAGCTTCATGCTGTGATAGATTCACACATTTGGTCCCACCTCCCTGTAAGGACATGGCAATTACTGCATTCCAGAGCAGGACCATGGATTTTTTCCAGCTCTCTCACATGCAAGTTACAGCTGATTCTGGCAGCTGAAGCAGCAATGCATTTTTGCATCAGATGTGCAAAGGCTGGGTATACTGGGGGGGTTCTGCAGATCAGAATTATCATTCTTGACAGTCACAGTATTTACAGCTCTGCTTTACTGATTTTATACTTACAGATCAAATTTGAAGAAATGCACTGTATTTATCACCTCAAGTGATAAGGGAACACATCCCTCTAAAGGTTTTAGATCCTTCTCTGCTTTGTGTGAGGAAGCAGCAAATAACTGGAATCCTGTGTTATTTTTGTGCTATTTGAAGGATTAGCCTCCTCTCAGTTCCTGGGCAATACATATATTAAGTATACTAAGTGCTGTGATTAAAACTTAAACACTGTTTAAATCAGACACCTCTAACACATCCCCTTTTAAAGCATAATTTTTCATTATTATGCAATTATGTTAAAGTGCTAATATGCAGGAATCTTCTGTTTTACCCTGTTCATCACATAGGCTGTCTATCACAAACAGATTTATCTGTATATTAATTCTTAAAGTATTTTCTGAGTACACTCAAAATTCTAAGCATTTTAATTTTTACTGCTAAAAACCACAGGTTTTTTACCCAATAGCTAGATTCCTAAGAGCTCACTAAATAGACTGATTAAATCTAGCTCAGATATACCTAGATACACCATGGCTATGGTCATGGTTCCTTTTTTGATGAAGAAGTAGGCATCTATTTTTTAGACTACACATCATCTAGGAAAGGCTAACGAAAAAAAGATGGGAGAAAAAAAGAAGTACAAAAAATCCTACAAATATTTCAGGCTTTCTTACACAGTGGACAGTAGCAAAAAAAAAGATAAATCTGTAAGCAATAATATATACACAAAATATTTGCTATTGACATAAAGGGAGGGTTGGCCCAGTTAGCTGAATGCAGGAAAGCTTTGTACTTTTGCTGCAAGAGGTATTAATAGCCCCAACCTCCTGGCTGGTCAAATACAGAATCTAAAAATTTCTGAGGAATTTTGATTTCTGAGCATATGATGGCAATCTATTTTAAAAAATACAAACAAAGCCAGACAAAACCCAAAATAAACAAACAAATAAACAAACAAAAACACCCACCACCAAACCAAACTAGAAAACAATAATACAGGGATATAAGGAGTTTAAAGGGATATAATGAGTTGTCAGGAACAAAACTGTGATTAATTTTTCAAGGTGACTCATTGCAAAGAATACAAGTTCATGCCATTCACCAGTGAAACTTGACCAAAAATACAAAAAAGGCTCATCTAACCTCTGCAATCGAGCATATATGTCTTAAGAGTTCTGGAGCAGGAGATTTATCTTCAAGACTTCAACCATTTCACACATGTAATTTCAAACTGTCCAACAAATGCAAAAATTAGTCATAGGGGACTCAGAGACAGCAGAAGCCTTTAAGGCTCATTTCCTTAGGAAGCCAGGCTACAGCAAATGTAATTAAAGTTCTTAGTAAGAGTTTGCCATTTTACTAAAAAATTCAGAATTACCAGAACAGACAGTAAGTGTTGGGACACAGCATCCCATCCTCCCATCCAACGTAGTAGAGGTCAAAGCCTCATGCAAAAGCTAATAGGATCATTATCTTCAGAAGGATTATGCTGCACAGAAAAGCTGAAGTCTGCCTTTGTGAGAATTAAGTCCATCATCCTTACTAGTTTGCTGAATTATTTTCTTTTGCCATAGTGCAGATAAATTATTACTTGGTCTTCCTTAAAATGAGTGCATCTCAAAGAACATCTATATAAGAAGGTGGGATAAAATGTATTTGAAGGTATTTTGTTTGTTTGTTTGATTGTTTGTTTGTTTAAGAACTAGGTAGTCCAGAAAATGATTCAGAGGAAAAAGTAATTAATTATTTTATAAGAAATAAAAGTCTGCCACACTAAATTAGCAGACTATAATTATAATATAGTCTATACCTAACAAGCTTAGCAATGGATGATTGAGCCATGATCTGTTCTACAGGAAATGGCAAAATGTAACTCAAGTAGATCAACATAATGTAAAAACATTATAAAAGTGCTTCTTTACACCTTAATATGGAAAAAAAAGGTCTGTTCTTGGAGTTTCATTCCTCATTTCTAGGCTATCTAAATAAGGAGCACCTCCTAACACACTCTCTTCATTCTGATTGGGACAACAGAGTGTTTACATCCAAAAAGTGCATGAAGTACTACAAGAAGGACTTACTCCAAAATCAGAGAAGTATTTGCATCTTAGGGACTCAAACAGAATGAGAATCACTGTCTCACAAAGTAAAACCTTCACCCTAGAAACATGACCTGATTAGACTCAGGGTAGACATGCATCACATCACCACAAGTATTTATAAACGTGGATAATAAGCTTGTTCAGAGAATTAGCAGTTCACAAGAAAACAAGGCTTGTACCTTTGGGTCGTAGTTCAAATGCAAGCTAGTGAGAAGAAATGCAAAATACTGGACACTTTTTTTCACAAGCAGCATCATTACAGAGCAGTAAATAAAAAAGCTACCAGATGCTGGATATCTACACTCTAGATAGAAAGCAGAAAAATAAAATCAAATCTCAGCCTCGTAATCACTGACATTTTGGAAAATCTTAGCAAAATATTCTACTTTAGTTAGATAAGATGTTCCTTGTTCTGACTGTTGAAGAGGAATAAGATAATTTTGGAACAATCCACGAAGGATTGTTCTACAATGGTTCACTCTTACTCTCATCATATAAACAACAGTAATACTAACAATAATACCTCAGTTTCAATTACACCAACATACCACTTGGCTCACCTCATCTTAAAATAAATAGAAAATGTTAGAATTAAATTTTAGTGCGTTACACTCACAGGGGAAAATAAAAAAATCACCTCCTCACCTGCACAGACAACAAAGTCAAAGCAACCAGCTATGCAGACAGTGCCCATAATGAAGGCTGACAACTATGTTGACCGTAGCCAAAAGGACATCATTTATTAAGGTTACACCCAGGAAGCCAAGCATTTCATCTGCAGCACATGCTGGGCATCAGTGCTAAATCAAAAGTGAAACTGCAAAATGCAGCTCTGTGACTGCACTGACACTTCCTTCCTGGATGGAAAGGTAACAGCTACCACAAGGGCAACTCAAAGCTTTCAATAATGTCTTGTCAATTGCAATTTCAATTTAAATAGCATTGGCAAATATGAAAATACTCTCTGAAACAGCTCTCATTTCCCTTAATGCCAAGGTAGGGTGCTAGAAAATGGGAATACAGTGTTAAGATGGGCTACAAATGAGAAGAAAACTGATCAGAAACTTCAAAGAGTTAGGAGAGACATCTTGATTCTCCTACAGTTGTGGCTACATTCAGCATTTAGCAGGGAACAAGTAAGCAACACATGAACAAACACATCTAATATAAATAGTTTCTCTCTTAATTTTGCATTCTGATTACAGAATGCCAGCTTGCAGATTAAATATATGAGTCTTTACAAACATCCGCAAGAAACAAATTAACTAATATTTACATCAAAGTCCTCTTATTATCAGAACAAAAAAAAGATGTCCTTCAGCCACTTTCCATTAAAAACAAAGTAAAATCAAAGCAAAGCAACCAATGTTGACTGTTTGAGGATGACATGACTACTATAAAAAAGTATATTCATTACTTCTAAACATTTCACCATTTAAGTGATTTTTGCTTCACTTTCAGACTTTCCCCTCCAGAAGCTGGTTTCAGTTTATAGGGTTATTCAGCATGTTAACAGAACAGCACCAAAACAACTGCATGTGTGCATGTGTTTACATTTTTATAAAATGTGCATTAGGCAACCCTCTCTTAAAACTGAGGATGTAAAGATAAATTAGAAATTACCACTCTATATCTTTCTCTTCATTGGCACATGATTTCCCATTGTGAACAAGATACCAGAGTGACTACAAGTTTCTGTGAACTAACAAAATAAAATAAGATTCCCACTGTATTCCTCACTACATCAAGCACCTTATCCATTCCAGTCTAACTTAAGAGCTCAAGGTAGGAGCTTCCCAAATACATCTGGCTCTTAATGTGCATTTATGCATGTGTTTGAGAGCCTACATGGAAAAGAAAGAATTCATCAAATCCAAAGGTAGCTGTGGAAATAAATGCCAGATCTATGAGCTTGGATTGTGTTGAGAGGAAAAGGGAAAGACCTTACCTACCACAGCACACAGCAGAAGCTTCTCTGCAGCTGCCAGTCTTATTAGACAAACAAAGAGATGAAATATTGCAAGAAAGAAAGTAACCAATCAAGTTTTAGTGATTTCTAAGAAAGGCCTACAAAAGCATTCCTTCTGCCAAAGACAAAGTTCTATGATTTACAATAATGTGCAAAAGATGGAAGTATCATGGAAAAAAGAATGAATGAAAAATTAGTTTAAACTACTACTGTGGTTCCATTTTGCCCCACTGACAATGAATCTGTATCACTTTTATTGAATTACTATAGACTTTTCCCTATTACTGAGGTTATGGCTGATAAAAGTTTGCTATTTTAAAAAATCTTAGCAAAAATTAAACAGAAGTAACAAAATTTGCATAGAGGAGTAAAACTTCCCAAGATAGAAAAAACTTCACTTTTTTTGATCATTAACTCAAAACATTATATTGTAACATGTGAAGAAAATGATGACCATGAAACTGATTTTCCTTACTAATGCTGAGTAACATTGCAACAAGTACCCTAAATCAACAACTGTTCTAAATCTGGAACTTTTTTTTTAAATGAGAAATGAAAGAGATGGAATGTGTTTGTTCATATCAGTACATAAAGCTGCAATTAAGGCTGAACATTGCACCTTCAAAATGAAGCAGAACAGTTAATGAAAGCTGAGAGAAAAAAAAATCAGGATTACAGGCAAGGACACGAGGAAGGGTTTGATGTTTGCTTCATGGCAGAGCAACTTTGGTTCAGAATAAATAAATGGAGATGCAATATTCAGTGGTACCTGTCCAAATATTCTCTTAGAGGCAGCATGCAACCAACCTTGTTTTTATAGAAACAGGCAATCCAATCTCACATTCTTCAGTATTTTCTGCTTCCTGACACATATTTATGCCAGCTTCATCTGGCCTTTCACTATCCAGAAACACAACCCAGGCCCATTTCTTGCTTCATATACTTGCTACTCCTACATTTCCCATCTTCTATTACAATCTAACCAAAATGTTCTACAAGAAAAAAATCTGTACGTGAAAGTAACTATAAACATTTGCATACCAACAATATTACTTAAAGGTAGAAACTGACAGCAGAGCTGGGATGAACTGCAATGAAGGTGGTGCTGTGCACATAAATGCACTAACTGTGGAAAACAAAATGTGAGCTTGAAAGAGATGGACCTCTAAGAGAAGAACATTAAGGAACCTCTGGTCCATCAGTGTGTCCCAGGATTAACATTTTAACAGAGCACATCTCTTTCAATTCAAGCCTCATTTATACCTCAGATTCAACACATGGGATCTTCTGAGGATATTTCCAACTCTTGCATTCCCATAATGACAATCTGAGACACTGAAGGAGAGTGGAGAGTGAGCATTGCTCACAGCATTTCAAAAAGCAAATGGAAACAAAAAGCCCTTATGTACGTGCAGGAGAATTTAAAATGTGTTAGGTAAACCAATGGGCCCTTACAGTACTTGTGTCTCAGCCTGAAACAAGCCCCAGTGCCTCAGGGAAGGAGCCCTAGGGGTGTCATCCTTGAACTTGTGGAGCACATCTCCAAACAGTGGCCTCTTCACCCATAAGAATAATCACCTATTCCAGAGATCCAAGATTCTTGACCCTTGTGTTTCACCTCCAAAATATCTATTCAAAGATTAAATTCGTACTAACAACCTAACTGGGTGTACCCACACAGAAACAAAAAACTCAAACCTCAAAAGACCCCACACTACCTCTGGTGCAAGAAACAAAGTCATCCCAATGCTCCAAGAAGTACAAACAGAGAAGAAACTGACAACAAATGTTCTAAGCTGTACAGAATATCCCAGCTTTTGTACCATAGTAACTAATGTTAGCATTATTAACAGCAAGGCATGTCTTTTTTCAATGCAGACCAAAAATACCACCTCAAAAGATAATCAAGAAAGAATTTTAAAGTCTTTAGAAAAACCTTCCTGTCTAAATGCACCATGAATTAGTGTGTCTTACAATCACAAACCATTTATTTTCAGCAGGTTTTAGAAAGTTAACACATAGATATTCATCCCTTGCCATAAAAAACCTGAAACAGAAGCTGGCATCTCACAGAGATGAAACACAGCAGACTCTAATAAACATTACAGAACCCAACTCCTGCATAAGTATATAGGCACATCAAGCCTACTGTCAGTGAGACCAGTCGTGTAAGAGCCATTACTGTGTATACATCATGGATTCTAAGCAAAGGGAAGGGATCTCATGGAGCAAAAGGAATCTCTAAATGAAGTGGGTCTCAATTCCTTCCCTCTTACAAAATTTTCTAGATTTCGTTTCTTTCTTCTAATAATTCTATTATTTTAAAATAAATAAATGCAGTCAGTTATAATTAGCATAATTTTCATCATTGTTTCATTAGGCAGTGTGGTACATGGAAGTCATCGGTCAGGCTAGAAAATATATAAATACCTAACAAAAACAATTCTTGTTTGTTAGTTAAGCCTGTGTTCATCCTCCTCTAATTTAAAGATCCTGCAAGTCTGCAGTGACTTGCAGGCCTAGTCACTGCTTTAAGGGCAGATGGAAATAACTTTTCACCCATTCACTAGAATAAGCCAGTCTTGATGGGGAACCAAGACAGAAAAATTACAGTGCGTGCAGATACTCCTCTGATCCAGCCCCCTGCAGTGATCTATTCTGTAGTGTTGCCATAGAAAATGGAAAGGAAGCCTCCAATTAGGGACGAGGTCACATTTAAGCAGAGGTATTATGTAAATATCAGCACCCTGCAAAAAAAGAACCCTAGAGGCCTCATCCTGCCAGCCCTCCAAGGACAGGCCTCGGGTTTGCTCCTAGCACAGCCCTGCCAGCGGGACCCGGCCCGCAGGAGCAGCGCCAGCCGCGGAGGCTGTCCCGGGTCCCCGCCCGCAGGTACAGCCGGGAGGGTGCGGGGGCGCAGCCCTGCGGGGCCGGGATGCTCCGGACCGTCATCCCGCGGGTACGGCCGGGGATGGGGAGCCCGGGGAGCCCCCGGAGCTTCCCGGCCCTCCGCGGCCGCGCCCCGGCCCGCTGATGGCTGCGGGAGGGCGGGGGCCGGCGGGCACCGGCCGAGCGGGGCCCCTCTGCGGCGGGAGCCGCTCGCCCGCCTGGGGACAGGCAGCCCCTGCCCCGCCAAGGACCGGCCGCCCTTCCCGAGGCTTCCTCGCCCGTCGGGTCACCGGCACGGACGGACGAGCTGACAGCGGCACAGCCTCGCCCCGCCCCGGGATACACTTTTTCCCCGAGGCATCTCGCACGCCCAAAGTCTCCGAGCGCGGCAGCATCCTCCCTCTACCGCTCCATCCCTCCATCCCTCCGTCCTCCCTCCTCTGCCAGCCCGTGCCCGCACCGCCCCCGCATCACCCACTCGTGCCTCCCGCCGCCGCCACTCACCCACTCCGCGGCCGGCGACGGCGGCAGGGCCCGGCCAAGCCCTTGCCCGCTCCTTCCCCCGGTGATCCGCTGCCGCGATGCGGACAGAGCGGTGGCGAAGCACCGCCCGGCAGCCGCACCTCGCTGCCGGCGCCGGGTCCCTCCCCAGCTGTCACCGGCGGCCCGCCCTCGGGGGCGGCGGCGGCCGGGCCCTCCCGCGGCCCCGCCCCGCGCTTGCCACCGTTCGGGGTGCGCGGCGGGGCTGGCTCCGCGAGGGTCTGCCGGGGTTCAGTGAGGGCTGCGCGACGGCTCCGCGAGGGCTCCGCGGGGCTGCCCCGGCGGAGCTGCCCCGGGAGAGACGCCCTCGGTGGAGCTGCTCCCGGGAGAGATGCCCTCGGTAGAGCTGCCCTTGGCCGTGCTACCCCCGGGGGAGCCGCCCCGCACGGGGCCGGGCGCTGTCCCCGACATGGGGACCCGGTCCCCTCGCTCGGTCCCCTCTTCAGGAGGTGCGGGCACGTCCGGCACAGAGTGCCGAAAAGGATGGACACATTTAAATTTTTATGTCACACAAGAATTAGACACGGAGTAGTCAGGTCAATTCAGCTGCCGGACTGCTGTAAATCCTGATGCAATTTAAAACCTCATTCTTTGGTCAGAATGAAAGAGAATATCAACTTTAAGCTTCCGGGCCCAGCCTTTGCTGTGGGTTTCAAACCAAACTGACTCCTCTGTGCCGATGTACATCGGCTGTCAACGCACCTTTACTAAAATGCTGTTCATGATGATATTGCTGTTGATCGAGATCCAGTGATGACCCAGTGAATGCAGCAGAAATGTGTTTCTGTGAGCAGACTACCAAGACCTCAGGGACAGGTAATGGTCATGATAACTGGCTCAGTGTTATCTTGATGGCTTAGACAGCATTTGTGTAAATTCATCAATAATCAAGGAGAAAATAAGTCTACCACTCCATTTGTTTTGCTGTTGTCTTGCTGTAGTGCTTAGTTTAAAAAGACTAGGTGGCAATGGGAAAATAGATTTGAAACAGGAACCGCAATATACAAGAAACATGCATCAGATGCTCACAGAACTAGGTTGTCAGAGTTCAGCAGAGGGACAGCTCAGGGCAGCGTCACAGGCACAGAAGTTTGAGAAGGAAACACTTCAGCATTGCAGATAAAGCTAACTTTATTGATGGCCACACTGAATGATTAAAATCCAAACTGGAGTGCACATTTTCATAGCCGAGGTGATTAAACAGAAACCTTTTGAGTCTAAAAGGGAATATGCATTGCTGGGAGGTGTGAAGCAACACTTAAATCTCTTTCCAAAGGGAGGCATTTCAAACAGAACCTAATGTATTCTTGTGGCCAGAATAACAAAGTTCTTCTCTGTAGAGAAAATGCTGCATTTGATTTTAAAATCAATACAAGTTGAATGTCTCAGTTGGTGTTAATTACTTCATAGTGTTAATTTGTTCAATTTTCTAAGAAAATTCCAGGTATAAATGTTTGGTACATAGGCTTTTAAAAAATGCCAACACATTTTTTAGTGGCTGTGTTCCAGGTCTGGATTAATGAAACCAGGGTAATAAGCAGCTTGTTATGCTTTAGCTGCCATGTAACTGTTCTTCATAAGAGTAGGAATCTGGAGCCTTAGTTGTGGCCCTAGTCAGGGAGAGAGGAAATTGGAGTTTATAAATAATACATGCATGGCATTATATTACTGGTATATCTTATGCAAGGATGCAGTGATGTGTTCTGTAAAAAGGCAGGATGTTCTGTACAAGATTTGCTTGTAATTGGTTAATGCAAAGGGTTGTTCATGCAAAATATTTTCTTATTAAATAATTTTCACTTGAAAGTACTTGAAAATAAAGAAGAAAGTATGGTTTATATCTTAGGTAGTGCTTTATTTCTCAGTATTTTTCATTGATAGAAGTATTTGAGGGTTTTTTTTAAATTAAATTAAAATTGATTTAATTTAAAAGTAAGGTGATTATCTTGTCTGCACAGAGTCAAAAATATTATCTTCCTGTCAGGCCTGGCTCTATAACCTGCTGTTCCATTCAGCTGGAGAGCAACAATCATTTCATGAGCCCTAAATCACTCTTTTGAGAGCTTGGAGTGTGATACTCACTAGTATCTAGAAGCTGAGGAACCCCCTGCACTGTCTCTGCTATACAGTTTTACTGTAAAGATGGTCCCATCCCCAAAGAACTAGTGCTGTTAGTGGTCCTGGAGATTGGCATATTAAGTGAAAGTAGAGATTTATAATCTGGCCTGGTTTTTGATTGCCTGTTTATTTACAGCAGTGTTGTATCTTACTGGAAGAAAACTACTGGGTGAAGCCCAAGTTCACACTGGAATTCGGTGGGTCAGCCAAAAATTAATCCTGATATATCCTGGTAACTGTGGTGTCCCTGCTGATGTGGGAAGCTTCTGAACAACACAAACAGGGTGTGAAGCTGTGAAATACAGAAGATGTCTGCAAAGGAAGAGAAGTATTTTGTGCAGCTATCAGCTGATTTATTACCACTGATTGTTTGGCTAATATGTTACCAGCTTCCTACCTCTGCTATTAGAGACTGGCAAAGCAGACTAAAGTATTGAATCTGAAAAGTGATCTGTGAGACATCAGCAAGAAAATACTGGTCTCTGTTCTAAATTCCTTAAAAATCAATGCAAATTGGTCATTTAGTCCAGGAGAACTAAAACTGACTCTTCAAAGTAACACTTTAAAAATGCCATGAAAACCCTCTGGTAACTTTACGACTATGCAATCTAGAATTAGTAGCACTTTGACTTTATTGCACTCATGCTGAAGTAACCATGTTAAGTAGAAAGCAAAATAAAATTTCAAGGACAGGCCATAATTGAAAATTTAATTCATTTTTAATATTGTATTCTCATTTTAAGAGCTTTAAGCCTGCAGACTAACACAAGAATATCAGACTCCTTGCTCCAAATTTGTCTCTTAATTCTAATAAAAAACTTGTAAACAGAGGTGGTCCTCCTATTCAGTTAAAACTCAAAGCGTGAGAAGTTTTTTAAAGTTTCAGCTCTTTTTATAATGCCACAAGATTTTATATTCTTTTATATAAATAAAGTCCTAAAGCATATTTGAAACTGATTTACACAGAGGGGACCAGACCATATGCTACTGTAAAGTAAAAGCAGTGCATTGATTATTTTTTACCGTTGTTGTTATTATTGTTAATATTATCAATATTATTATTTAGCAATCAGAAATACACACTCAAAGAACAGGAGTTTCTTTTAAACAGTATGTTTTTTTTCCCATTGAAATGCAGCCATCTGCAGGCAGTTATATAATAGTGCATAGCAACAGTATAACAATTATGTACAATATACGGCTATATTTAAAACTTTTCACTGATTATTATGAATTTAAATACTTCTCAGGACAAGCAAGAGAAAATTTATTTTAGGGGGGAACCTTAAGTCGACTTGACTATATTTATGCACCTTAAAAGATTTGGGTGTGATCTTTTATGGTAATGATTTTTCTAGAAAAGTTGGGTTCAAGACATCTCCTTCAGAAAGCCGGGGAGATTTGGAGTCATTGAAATGGAATGAGGTTTATTCTTCTAAGTTATTGTGGCATTGTGAAATTTGCAGTGGGTTTTCATTTAAAACAGCCGTGTTTTAACATTCATTAAAAAATCACGATTTTCAGATTCAAGCTTGCTGGAAAGAGCTGGCCTGATTTTCTGTAGCTGGGATGTGTTTTGTTCAGAGAGCTGGCTGCTGTGTGTCTGTGTATGGGATGCCTGGGCTCCCTCTCTGCATTGTGGGTGAATTTCTGGCAAGGCTGCCTTGGCTCTGCAGCAGAGGTGCCTTTTTAACACCCCAAGAGAATCTGTCTTGCTTTGCAGTTGCGTACAAAATTGATAGTGGCACCAACACACACACACACACACACAAAAAAAACAAAAAAAACAAAAAAAAAAAAAAAAAAAAAAAAAAAAACTATCATGCTGCTGAGTTTGAAAACACAGGATTTGTGTCTGCTGTACTAAAGGAGAAGTGGTGCTGGTGTGTATAGCCCACAAGGTGGGACCATAAAGGTTTGGCCAAGGTCAGAACCTGCCCACACCTGCCAAGAGTCATGTGTGCATCATATAAATTCTTTCTACAACACATAGTCAGAATCTAATCTTTTATAAATAGTGAAAACACTGACATGACAAGTTGCACCGAATCTTCTTGGAGATGTTCTCCCCATCTTTTTCACCTTTTGATGGCTTCTGCCTTAGGTGGGTAAAATATCCAGAAATAGCATGTGTTACAAATGTGTGCTTTTAATAGGGAATAATTACCATGCATGGGTATAGATAGCAGTCTAAGGAAATAGACTGCAATTAGGAGTTGAAATATGTAGTTTAACAATCATAAATTGTGGTTTTGTATTGTACTAGATAGATTGTACAATATTTCTTTCTTCTGTGTGTCAGCACATGTCTGAGCAGATATGTATGCACTTTTAATGTTTTCTTGCACCTGTTTTAGAGAAGTCACTTAGTCCTTAATAGAGGGGGAAGAGTCTTCTGGGAATATACACCCTGAAATTAGGATTTATTATAGACTTTATGTACAGCTGACTTGGTTAAAAGCTGCCTTACTGTGCAGTCACATATCAAATTAAAAATGACAATATAAATAGATGGAGTTAATGACTGTGCTGTGGAATATGGGAATAAAGAATTTGACTCACATAAAAGCAAAGGGGAAAACTGAAGATTCACAATATATTAACCCATGTGTGGTCAAAGATGCTGCTACAGAAGCAAACACTAGTGCTTTGGATGGCAATTGATTTCTCAGGCTACACTACCTGCAGAGCCTTCTTTAATGCATATGCTGAGATGATTAGCTGTAATAAGGAGAGGCTAGGGATTAAAAGTGTAAAAATAACAGCCATTATACTTCTTAGAAGGAATTCTCTGAGAATGTGTGCCTGTGGCTCACTCATGCTTGCTTTACTACATGATGCATTGAGCTAGTCAGAGCTTTGTTGAAAAAAGGCTGCTAAACATGGATGTTAAAATCATGGTTTTGGTGGACCATTTTTTCTCTTCATGATTCTTATTCTTTCTTTTTAAGTATGAGTTGCTAATGACTGTCTTGACTTTCTGAGGACAAGATCTTATAGTACTGTATATCAATAATATGTATATCAATAATATGTTTGTCAAATCTTGGGTTGTAGCATTCCTCTTACAGAAACTTTACCTGCAAAGGTTACTGATCTTCTAATTATTATCAGAATTTAATCATATTGAATATTTTAGTACTGCTACAGCAGTTTATATGTTTAGAGTGTAGATGTTCTTTTCTTGCATCTATGGATTTAAAACTGCAGGTTCAGGACATAATACAAGGTTATGCATAATTTCAAAGGATTGCAGCTGCTTGGAAATGCCCTTTAAGATCTACCACAGCTTCTGTTATGCACACTGATGTAAATCTTCATTTAGTATGCAAAATCAAGAAATACTTTACTGGTGTTGAGCAAGGTCTTTGTTTGACGGGAATATTGAGGAGTTCCTCTGGATAAAGGTTCCTCTCATAAAATTGACCTTTGAGACAAAACAAAGGGTGATCAGAAAGTGAACAGACAGTTTGATAAATTCCTTCCCTTTTCCCTATTAAAAGAGAAAATGAGCCAAAGATTTGTTCGTTTTTGGAAACCAGTGTTTAACTGAGATGTGTAAGATCTGCTGTTTCTTACTTAGAAGCAGCTCTCATCAAGGACAGAGTAGGACTTTGAATACTGAGTGTGGTCTTTTCTGTAGAGGTAGAAACTGGATAAGACCAGTTGCTAACCAGAGGTACTGGAATCAGGGAGTATACCTTGTGGAAGATGAAATGGGTCCTTTCATTACTCATCCCAGAGATGTATTACTATAGTCAGTGAAGATACCAAAGCTACTCCTGTGCTATCATATTCTTGTCAATGCTCAGAAGCAAAATAACTGAAATTGTTCCTTGCTGTCTGATTTCTGGTGGTGCAGAACTTGGATGCTTTTCTATGTAGTAAAAGTATATTTAGTCTCTGGTAAGTATATTTAATTTCTGTTAAGTGGCAGCTTAATGTGGAACAGAGGAAAATGAAAAAAATTCTCAAGTTTAAAAATTAATTGCATCAGGTATAATTAATACTATGGTAAGAAAAAAGAACTGTATTAGTTGCCCATACAGTTTTGGTCTCTTTATACCACTTTAAAGGCAATTTCACCTAAATTCAGTAAAACAGGCTGCAATAAGCAGAAAGTTTAGACAGGATTAATGACATTAGCTTTGTCTTTACAATGTTTGTCCTTAGGAAAGGTACCAAATTGATTGTTGCCTCAAAGTGCACTGCTCAGAGTTCAGTAACAACTCCAGTAATTAAGAGTGTGTAAACATAGACTTCCGTCCAAATAACACTGAGTGCACTTATATTTTCTTATGGCCCCCTTTTTTCTTTTAAAAAATAACTGGATCTAGAACAGACCAATTCAGTTGGAAGGGACTTATACCAACCCTCTAGGCCAACAGCAATATATGTTGGTGGAGATTGTCAGTACCGTTTTGTGATGAAGAGTGGAATCACGTGGCAAATAAAGACTAAGAAAAAACATGCATGTCAAAGAAAATTCAATTGAACTGCATACTTGCAGGCTCAGATAAACAGCAGCACTATGGGATGTTGTGAATACTCCTATAAGGTGGTATTATACATACAACAGTCTGAAAAAGGCTCTAAATTGTTGTCTAGCCACAGTAATATCATTGTGGGTTCAAACAGATCAAGTGAGAAGGTGACAGCAGAAGGTATCAGTAAATCAGGCTGTGAGAAGGTACACAGGATGTCCAGGGAGGAAAGGCTGCTCAGCAGTGGAGGTGACCGAGCTGCTGAGATCCCACAGCTCACACTGTGCATGAGCTGTCCACAGCCCAGGGGCTCATGGCAGCAAGGTCAGTCTGCACTCTCTCCCAGCTCTCCAAGGCTGGCTCTAGCCACAGGACTTTGTAACATGGACTTTATCCTCTGTGGCTCTTGCGTGGGTGATGAGTCATGATTTACTTCAAAAAGAGAGGGCTGCCAAGATGACAAATCTAGGCTGCAAATCCTGTGAGCAAATTAATTCTCTCTCTCTGCAGTCTTTCCAATTTCCCAAAGCTCATCTAAGGAGGCTGCAGGGCAAAGAGAAGCAAAGAGAACATTGTTCATACACCAGAGCTCAGTGTATGAAATGTTTAATCTGGTAAACAAGGTAAAGCTTGTAAAGTGCCCTGAAGATGCTCAGAATTTCTGCAATATTTCCCTAGCTGATATTTTTATTTATTTAAGATGTCGGTGCAACTGCATTTGGAATATAGCCTGTCTATCTCCTGCAGAAGCCTTTCTTGCTCACATGGAATGAGTCAGGCACGGTGTGTATAAAACACTTGGTGGCACCAGACATGAGGCAGTGTAAGGCAAAGTATTTCTCTGCTTCAAAAAGGAAATGTTCTCTTGCCTGAAGTGAAAATGAAACAGAACCTCCAAAGGCATTTTCTGTTCCTCATGTACCTATCAAAGGGTATAACAGTATTGAATTATTTAGGTAACTTTCCCTGTTAGACTGTGCTCTTTTATGAGTCATTTCAAGTGGCTTAGGCCTTAACTGTAAAAAGTCTTTGTATATTCTAAAGACTTTGAGAATTAGCCAAAGGAAAGATTTTAGGTGAGCTGAAAATTCATAGCCAAAATTTTTGTGAACCTCAAATTGCATTTTTATGAAATAATCATTTTAATCTTGATGTATGGGCTGGTTTTGGCTAGGGTAGATATAACTATCTTCACAGGGGCATGTGTGGGGCTGTGTTTTGGATTTGTGCTGAACACAGGTTGATAACATATAAATGTTTTTGTTATTGCTGAGCTCAGCTTCCACAGAGCCAAACCCTTTTCTCCTTTTCACACTCCACTCTGGCAGGGAAGTTGGAAATGAATGGGAGGCTGGGAGGAGACACAGCAAGGACACGGGACCCAAACTGACCAAAGGGATGTTCCAGACCAAGTGACATCATGCTCAGTATATAAAGTAGGAGCAGGGAAGAAGAAGGTAAGGGGAGATATTTGGAGTGATGATGTTTGCCTTTATTTGCCTTCCCAACTCACCACTACACATGATGGGTCCTGCTGTACCTGCCTGCCCATGGGAAGCAGTGAATTAATTCCTCATATTGCTTTTCTTGTGTGCACAGCTTTTGTTTTCCCTGTTAGACTGTCTTTATCTAACTCATGAATTTTCCAGCTTTTACCTTTCCAATTCACTTCCTGATCCTGCTGACTGGGAGAGTGAGAAAGCAGCTGCCTGGGAGTTGGTTGCTGGCTGGGGTGAAACTACAACACATAACCTTAAAAAAACCCCAACCCCCCCTGCCCCCTCTTACTCCACTAAAATGCCAAGTTAAACAACAAAAGGGAGTCTAACTCAAGAATTAAATTGGCCTTTTTTTTTTTTTTTTTATCCTGTGCCCCAAGAGCTTCTTGAAGATTTGTTTCTTATTCCCACTCTGCTATTGAAAGTTTTATCTTAGACCAGATGACACCTTGATCATGTGTAAAGAGTAGATCTCTATTAATGAGGCTTAATTAATGCAGCGGTTCACATATAAGTATGTCAACAAAACCACAAAAAATAAAAGGCAAATGTATTACCAGCTTTCACATTGCTAACTATGAATATTGTCAAAGATTGTGTTAGCAAAACATTATGCTGATTGGATCTCTAAACTTGGCACTTACTAAAGTAAGTCTCTGGTCAGTAGTCTCAGCTGTGTCCTGCAGAAAAACCTTTTTAGGTTTTCTCACCAATTTTAGTGAGATTAACAGAGGTAGGAAGTAATAAGGAAATATTCTAAACATCATACCTTTAAAAAGTGATATATTGCAACATGCAGTTGGAGTTGTGTACTTATCAGTGTTCTGAAGCTCCTCAAATCTTCTTTAAAAGAAGAGTGATTCACAAAGTCTGGTAATCTGAAGAATAAAGAAATATTGATGAAAATCCCAAAGTTGGATGAAATGTTGATGCATTATCTGAACTATCTTGTTCTCTGAAGCATTATTCCTAATAGCTGGATATCCCTTATAGCAGTTTGTATTGCTTCCTTTTAAAAAGCCCTGGTGATGGTTGCTACAGTGTTCTTGTAAAGTTTTAATCTTTAATCTAAATCTCATATGCTGCAAGTTATTACTTCCTGTTCTAACCCCTTTGAGTACAAAAAACATTCTCTTTGCAAAACATTTTGCATATTTTGAAGTGTCTTCTTTGCCAAGCCTAAAAGACTAATTTTCCCACCTTTTTCCTAAATTCCATCTAGGTTTTTGACTCACTGCTCTCCACTAGACTTTATCCATGTGATTTGCCTCTTCCCAAAGTATGGACCCGGATTTTGAAGTGTGGCAGCTGTGGCCTTACAATCCTGACTAGTGAATGGATTATCTGCTGTATGCCTTGCATGCCACAATGGCACTTGTTTTCATCTGAAATAGAATGGCATTCCTGATTTATCATTTTTTAATCTACTATAATCCCCCGTGTACTAATACACAGCCAGTTATTCTCCATCCTTCTTTGGCTTCTTGATCCATTTATTTATTGACCTATCCTAGATCATAGATTAGCTCTATAAAATGTAAGATACTCTGTTAAATTTTTGGGTGGTTTGGGGCATTTTTACCAATCTATTTGAATCATTGTAATGATAAAATAAGTGAATAACTGTAACAGACTGTCTTTGAATATCAGGAGTCATTTTATTTAATCTTTCCCGGATCAATTACAATAAAGTGGATCTTGCATTAGTATATGGAGAAAATTAGTAGAGAAATGGGTTTGAATCTCCTCCAGTACTCTTTTTGCAATCATAGATTAATTTTTTTTTCAAAAGTTTCCTTTGCTGTAAACAAAGTCAGCAGGAGACTGACTGAAGACAATTGTCAGTAGTGAGACATGGGAAATGTCATAATTTGTTTGTTTTAAACTGTGTTGATAAATTCTAATTCCATTCAGAAAACTAGGTTATCTCCTTCAGTGAAATCTACCTATGAATTCAGAATTCAATACAGAATATAATGGTATCTGCTGAATAGTATATTGGGAAAAACAGGAAGCTGCAGATTTTGTCATATATTGAAAATATGCTGATATTCCTTTTTATGAAATGTGTGTAAAAAACACACAGAAAGTGTGTAAAATTTCAGGCCAAAGTTGCATCAGTGTGCTACTCATCTCACTAAGGCCTGCTTGGGTCCAGAAATGGTGCAGAGACATATTCCTCCATGCATGCCTGTGTTGGAAGAAGGCCAGGTAAAATCCAGGGTGATGTAATACATAAAGCAGAAAAATATCATTTATCATTAAGAAATAAGGAATCAAGAGATTTTTGCAAGGAATTAGGATTAATGGGGCAAGAAGTATATCCCAGAATATACCAAAGAAAAGTAGGGGGCAAATCAGTCCATCTTCATGCAATTTGTGTTACTGGCACTTCACCACTAGTGGCAGTCAACTAAGGCTGTAGGTGTGCAGGGTTCTCCTTCAAAAATAGGGTAGGAATAGAAATACAGGATAGGAGTATAGCAGCTGTACAGCACTTATAGAAAGACATCTGGATTAAGTCTAGAAAGAATATTTCTTTTGTAGGTGAAGATGTGAATTTGATCAGTCTAAATATGAGTTCAAATTGTGAGACTTGTGTGAGGTTTAAGCTCCCACTAGTAAATCAGCATTTTACACTGCCTGCTCTCTACAGTTTCATCAAAAGACAAAATTATTTCACTTTCTCAGGAACCAAGTGGAATGTATTACTTGTAATTACCTTGAAATAGTTGTTAAGAACACAACAATGGCTACTGCCCAGCATGCTGTGTCTGTTCCCAGACTTTTTGTAAGCACTTGCATATTAAGAGTTCATAAAAATAATTTTCTATCACCTTATTAGAAATCACGATTTTTTCCCATGTAATTAGTATACAATATACGTTTCTACAATCTAATAGCGAATACTTTAAAGAATGAAGAGTTTTATTGCCACCTGGTGGGAGTCTTGTGTGTAACATGTACTAATTGCAGCCAATATTGGGAAGATGTTGAAATACCTCAAATATGAAAAAAAATGAAATACCTGCAAGAATACAGTCTAGCTACATCTGGCATCGTGAGTATTATTAGAAGATTGCATTTGCAAAGAAAAAACAGCATTATTAAAGAGCTGCAATCTGTCCCTACACTCCTTTTAATGACAGGTAAAGGCAGTGTTAGGCACTAAGTTCCAGTTCTAAGCAACACAACTGCACTACTGACATGTATAAATAAAATCTGAACAAGTTTTTAGATGTGGGATATAGTAGAAAAATATAATTTTCATATTATATACAAAATATAGCAGAAAAAATGCATTTAAAAGTTTTTGGGAAAATAATCTAATGGACAAAGAACAGAGGTTCAAATAAGCATTTTAAATTGACTGAACCCTTTCTCTTTATTATTTTATGTAACTGACAGTAAATAATGTGAACTTTGCAGATAATAATTCTGAAATTCTCCATTTAATTATTCCTTGACACAACACAAGGAGGGGATGCCATCCAGAGGGACCTAGGCAAGCTTGAGAAGTGGATCCAGGAGAATATCATTCATTCAACAACCCAAGTGCAAGGTGCTGCACTGGGGTCAGGGCAATCCCTGCCATGAGTCAAGACTGGGAGAGGAGTTCATTGAAGGAAACCTGTCAGAGAAGGACTTGGGGATTCTGGAGGGCCAAAAGCTGAACATGGCACAGCAGTGTGCATTTGCAGCCCAGGAGGCAGGCTTGTCCTGGGCTGCATCAAAACAGGCACAGCCAGCAGCCTGAGGAAGGTGATTTCTGCCCTCTCTACCCTGCCCTTGAGAGACTCCACCCTGAGTGTCACATCCAGCTCTGCAGACCCCAAAACCAGAAGGGTGTGGACCTGCTAGAGCAGGTCCAGAGCAAGCCACAAAGAAGGCTGGAGCACCTCTTGTGCAGACAGGCTGAGAATTGGGGTTCTTCTGCCTGGAGAAGGCTCTGGGTAGACCCTGCACCACCTTGCAGTATCCAAAGGGAGCTTAAAAAAAACATGGAGAGAAACTTTTTATACAGGCCAATAGTGATGGGACAAGGGGGAACAGTTTTAAACTGAAAGAGGGTAGGTAGATATTAGGCAGAAATTCTTTCCTCAGAGGTTGGCGAGGCACCAGAAGACTTTGCCCATCCAGCCTGGCCTAGAACACTTCCAGGGATGGGGCTCTGGGCAATCTGGTCTCGTGGGTGGCATCCATGCCCATTGCAGGGGCATTGGAACTAGATGATCTGTAATGTCCCTTCTGAGACATTAAAGGCATTCTAGGGTTTAATGGGTGTGCAGAGAATTCACCTTACCTGAACATGGAATGTTAGGAAATGGTTACCATAGCAAGTCCTACTTTCTGACTAAATCCCCAAAGCCACAACATGACAGAATTTGATCTGATGTGACTAATAGCATATATTTCCTATCAGAAATTAAATTTTCAATGTGACAGTTTTGCACATTTTTTAAACCTTAATTAAATTCTGCATAGTCTCTATTACAGAATCCTTTTACATTAAACATGCCTAAAAGTGAGATGTAGCAAGGCAGTTTTTCAGTCAGCAATTCATATATAATGTTTTGTTGTTGGAGAACAACATGTCCATGTTTGCTGCTGTTTAGCAGGTGGAATCCTAGGAGGAACAGAAAGCAGTTTATAGAAAAACAACTTCCAGGGTCTTTTGCAAAGTATTGACAGTTTCTATTTCATGCCATGTGAACTTGCTGAAAAAGGAATGGTCATCTCTGTTTGTCCAAAGTAAACCCAAGGTTACTTCCTTCTGAAATGTGTGAAGATGCTTACAGCTTTAATTCTTAATAGTCAAGGATTTAATTAGATGTAGCAATGCATTTGAATAGTTTAGTCCATAGTTTATACCAGGTGCACCAGCCGAGCCATTTTTAGCTGTTTTTCTGCTGTTTTATCAAGCACTCTGGAATTTGTCAAGGCTACTGAAACATAAATTGTGCTGAACTGGGAGAGAGGAAGCTGAAAAACAGAATACCAAGATTAGAAGAGCCAAGATAAAGGTGGGAAGTGAAGCACTCAACTGTAACCAATCATATTTCCTGCAAGGTGCATGCAGAGAACACGGACAAAATAGAGGCACCAACTGAAAAAGGTGTGACTGTGTGGATAGTAGTTTTAGAATGCATAAATAGGTATAAAGTAAACAATAAATCAACTTCTGCATAATCACACTGATTTGTCATTCAGAAGTCCCTTGTTCCTGCAATTAAATAATTCTAAATTCTCTTTAACTATCAAATTGCAATTTAACAATGCCAACCATATTAATATGTAATATTTCCTACTAAATTACTTTCTATAATTATATCCTCTACTTTTTTCTCCTGCAATTTTGGAGAAACCAAACAGAAAAATCTTTGTTTCAGAGCTTTTTTCTTGCCCCTAGTTCATGCAAATTGTTCTGTAAAAGAGAGGAGGGAAATGGTCACTTCAATGTACTTGGTTTAAGAAAATATATATAATATATTGATGTCAACTCTTAACTGCTGAAGTTAATTCGTAGCCATAGTGGGGTCAGGGTTTTAAGGATCTGTACATTTTACAGCAGTTTTTACAGAAATTGTTGCATCATTGCCTTCTGATTTGTATCTTTCATACAAAGTCCAGTGCAAGGTTTCATAAAATAAAAGCAATCACTTGCACTTGGGAATGCTAAAAATTATCTGAACTTGTTATGAAATGTATCAAACCATGCATGGAGTTTTTGATAAACAAAAATCTGATCAAAATGGCACAGGAATGAAATTTCTTTAAATTCTTTATTTGGTATGCTGAGGGAATGTTTTAGGGTTCTTGCTTTTCTGTTCCTGTTTTGCATGCTTAATACAGTGTGTCATGCAGTCAAACAGAAGGCACACACACGTGTCCCCTCATTCTGGTGACAGTATGAACACATATGAAGTTCTTCCTGCACTGCTTTGGACCCACGGCATTGTCTCATCCAGTCACACTAGAGGTCACTGTGAGCAAAAAATTAAGCTTGAAAAGGCAACAACACTAATGGATCAATTTACAGGCCAAAATTTGTGGCATACCTTCCAATTTGAAAGGTTGATGAACCACCCATGTTAATATGTTGTTTGAGGGGAGCCATGGTACTTAATGTAACCTCATTTACTGACAAACTACTTACGAACTGTTGAGGAAGTTATGCCTATCAAAAAATCCTTTAGACCAAATTTAATCTCTGGCAAGACCAAACTGATTCATGATAAGAGTTCTAGACTTTGTTGATAGTTTTTGCTGTTTTTTCATGTATAAAATTTAAGGTGCTATTCTTACCCCCTAGGAAAACTGCCCTGCTATCTCTAGTCTGTAGCAGAACAGTACAAATGTGATTCAGGTGCTGCTTCCAGAGTAAAGTGAGCTAAATCCCGTTTGTATTGTGGATTAGGAACGAAATCAGTAGTTGTCTCAGAGTGAAGTTGTGAATAGAACAAATCTGGAACATTCAAGGAACTGGAAGAGGAGTGCACTCCCCTCTACCTGTTCCAGGGAATGCATCCAGCCCAACTCTCCATAGCTACAGTGTCAAATCTTCACAATCTCACCTGCACATGGTTGTACCTGGGCCCAGTTTTAAAAACTTTTTCACAGTGCCAGTCCACGAATAGAAAAGAAGGCTGAGCAGTAAATGCAAAACTGAACATCTGGTGCCAAGTCACCTATGGTTTGTTTAGTGTAGGTATTCATTTGAAAAGGAAAATGTTAACCCTTTCCTCATGGTTGTGTGAGCTGATGGGAGAATGAGAGTAAAGCTTTTCTATATAAAGCAGTGATGATGAACAATACTTTTGTGCTGCCACCCAGAGTATTTAGCACAAGGACAGTGGAATAAAGAGAGATTAAAAGAGCAGTGGACAAGGAATGATGCTCACATTACCCTACATACTTTAGTGCATAAAAACAGTACTTATGTGGAAGCTACTCCAACCCTGAGGTAACAGAGGCAAATTTAACATGCAGATCTGGGAAGAATAGTCTTCATCATCTTCACAAAACTCCTCAATTCCTATTTTTATCTGCTTTTTTGCCCACTTCTTGTGTTTTTTCTTCTGTTTCCTCCAACCCTCATCTTTTATTAATTCTTTCCACTGTATGTCCATCCAAAAGGCATTAACATCTTAGTGATTCACCTCAAATTGTTGATTCTCTGGATTCTGTGTCCCTTATCTTAGTATGCTTAAAGTATTGTGCTCTTTCTGATAGAAAATACCTCCCACTTTAAATTACACACTACTTTAAAAAAACAAAATTGAAAAGAAATCTGTTTTCGTGGTCCTTAGTCTAATAAAGCAATATTACCCAGATGCTCATGAGGGATGCTGCAGCTTTTATTGCACTAATATTATGGTGATATAATGCTTCCATCAATTAAATTATACTGTTAAAATGGGTGTAAACAACAAAACCTATTATTTTAAATTAACATCTCTTATCTTAATTGGTAAGGTGTGGCAAGAAAAAAAGATTATTTTTGAGAAAGGTTTTAGGACACTTTACTTAGCATCACTCAGACATTTTCATTTCCATAATGTACTTCCTTTCACAACTATTGAAGATGCACATGACATTTTTCTATGAATTTTTCAGCTCTTCTTATTCTTACAAAAGGACTGCTGACAAGGTTTTTGCTAGGATTAACATATTCCAAAACCATCCAGAGTAGCTATGCCAAATCTGTTCCTGAGTACACTATGGACTAAAGAAATTCATGTTCAGAGGTGTTGTGAAAAACATGTGGAGCTGAAGGCTATTCATTGTAATGAATCACACTTCATGCAGGTCTGTTTTCTTGGATGATCACTGCATTCTCTCTTCCTTTTAGGAAGTGTGATTAGTTTTTCCTCTGGACTCATGAGAAACTACTTGCATGCCATCATGCTGTAAGCATGACCTCATTTCAGTAACATGGGTAAATCAATTTGAGTTGAGGGATTTAATAATAAAATGTATTTAAATGTTGCTTAGCATAATCTTTTGCTGTTATAAATTAATTTTCTAGAAGACAGACTTTTCTTAAACATTTCAATACTAAACACATGCCTAGATACAGAAATACAAACTTCACAACAGAATGTGAAAATGTCAGTTTATATTGCATGCAGTTTAACAGAGGCAACATATGAGTTGCTCAGATAATTGGATATCCCAAGTATATTTCTAGAACTCGATGATTAAATGGAAAAGCAGGTAATTCCAGCCTGTATCTCAGTACTGCACCTCAGGTGTTCAGACAGCCATTTCTATTACATTTCATCATCTCAAGAAAAAAATGTTTACAGAAATCAACTCAAGTCCAACACCACTCTGTAAATCTTCAAAATACTTGTAAAAGGATTATATATTCTCTAATATAGAAAGTATGGCTTTTTTATTTTCTTCTTGTTGCAACCAGGTGGGTTTTGTTTTTTTTTAATCTGAGCTGACAGCAACCTCATGCAGTTAAACAAGTGTCTGGTTCTGGACTCCCCCATGCAAGGAGCACAGAGGCACTGGAATCAATCCAACAAAGGCCACTAAAATGATGAATGGGCTGGAGCATCTCACCTTTGAGGAAAAGCCAAAAGAGCTGGGCCTGTTGTCAGAGACTGAAATGCAGTGGCTAATGGCTTAAACATAATTATGAAGGAGTTTGGCCATCACAGGAATGCTGTATAAAGAAGCTGTGACCACCAAAGCTCACTCCACAGTGAATATGACTCCTGAGTGCAACCTTGGACTATGGGTTAAGCTGCCTAAGGGAACTTAAGATAAGGTGACAATATTGCTCAATCATCTGAGTTTTAGGGAAAAGCAAACAAGGCTAAGGGAGAAGAATGCACCCACAAGATAGCCAAACCCAGCAGCTGTCCCAGAAATCCTCCCTGGCTGGGTTCACAGGCTCATCTGCTGCGGGCAGGTTTGCACAGGCCAGGTTTCTCTCTCATTATCTTTCTCTCCCCCCACCTCTTTATTTCTATTTCTTTCTCTTTTCTCTCTCTCACTTACTGTTAAATAAAATCCATACTACTGAATTTGGCATATGGCCACATTTGCACCTTAATTCAGGCAGAGGCATCTAATTGTAAAGTTGTAAGAACCTGATCAAAACACCTGTTCAGCCTGGAGAAGGCTAGGAAGGATCTATCAATGTACATAAAGACCTGAAGGGAGAAAGCAAACAGGATGAGCCAGGCTCTTTCCAGTGGAATTGATAATGGAAGTTGTCATCATGTCTGAGTTTGGTTAACTCTCACTAATGTTATCAGTATTTATATAACACATGAGTGTATAAGGTGTGCATGACAATTCATTTACTGCAAAGGTTTAGTTTGCTTTAACTAAGGACCTGATCAAATTCAGCAATGGTACTGATGTGCATCTTCAATGTAGGATCAGACATAAGCAACCAAAGAATATTTTACACCAAGCCTTGCTGTTGTGAGGGTTAGTAGCCAGTGTCACAAATTTACCCTTGAGCTGAGCTCCTCTGGAATGGCTTCTGCCATGTGTGACTCTGCCTGTGCTGGAAAGCAGCAGGGGAGGCTTTATTTTACACTTCCTTTTCAGTTACTTTTCCAGCTAGCACCCTCATTTCCACCTGTTCCCTAAGCATGTTACATCCGTTAAGCACACCCACTAAATAGCAAACCAATTGTACAAAATAATATCTTGAAGGAAATGTGCATGGCAGGGGGAGCAGATTGCAGAACTTTGTCATACCAGTTAAGTCATACTGTCAGTCTAAGGAAACAACAGGTAACACATGGCTAGCATTGAATATTCCTGATGAAACTATATTACACTCAGACTACAAGTGATCTTCTTAAATGTGAGGGGTTTTTTTTCAAATTTAAGTTTATTTTGAAGCAAACATAAGCTTAGCCATGTTTGTATAATTTTGTCCTATTTAAAAAAAAATAAAAATATTATGCCTTCCAAGGCAAGGAAATTACACGGGACACCACATTTTTGTGTGGAGATTAAAAAACTCTTGGTCACAGGCGGTGACCAAGATTTAACAGATACTTAAAAATAATGAAAGCTCCCCATGATCTCCTGCAAACTTGGAACTCGTGAAAATCAATGAATTATATGAATGACTGAAGTTTAAATTTAATCTCCTACTTTGAATTTGTAGCTTGTTTGTTTGATTGGGGTTTTAATTAGAAGCTATTCAAAGTACCGTATATGGACCTTGACTTATTTTAAGAGCTCGAAAATAAAAATTATTTCTAAAAAGTATTAAGGTCACCATCAAAAGAGCAATTACACGTAAATTTACAGTTCGCTTCCTGCCCAGAAGCCTTCTACTTCAGTGGCAGAAATGCTAGTACATGTAGTAGCAGTAACTTAGAGCGCATTTAGAAAAAAATCAGTTCTGGGTTACCGCCCTTTCCCCATTCCCTTCGCTCCTGCAGCGATAAACGCCGCGCCAGGGGGGAGGATGCGGGGCAGCAGCGGGGCGGGCTCGCACCGACCCTGCGGGGCTGGGGCTGGACCCGCACCCGCACCCGCCTCGCCCGCCGCCGCCATTTTACAGCTGCCCAAGCCCTCCCACGTCCTGACACCCCTCGGTCCCACGGGCGGGCGGCCACCCCCGCCCGCTGCCACTGCAGCCCCGGTACTGCTGCCCTGCCCTGCCCTCTGCGCCATCGCCACCGCCCCCGTCCCCGCCTCCTGCTGCCCGCCCCGCCCGGCCCGGCGGGGCCTCGCCGGAGCCCTCCCCGAGAGCGGAGGGCGGTGAGTGGCGGCGGGAGGAGCGGCAGGGAAGGGGAGGGGGCCGATGGGCGGGGCAGCGCCGCCCCCCAGGGCTGCGGGCCGCCGGCGGAGCTCCACTCGGCGTCCGGCGCCTCCGGAGCCGCGGGGAGGTTCGTCATCGGGGCTGCGCGGGGCTGCCTTCGCCCGGCCGGGCTCGGTGAGCGTCTGGGGCGGGACCCCGCGCAGGACGGGCCGAGCCGCCGGGCCCGTGGCGCCCCGCCGGGGCTCCCTGGCCTTCCGGAGAGGCCGGGCCGCTCGGGCGCTGCCGGACCCCGCGGGGAGCGGGGCCGAGCCGGCTCCGGGCTCCTGGCTGGGAGCGGCCGGCGGCGGTGGGAGCGGAGTCGCCGCCCGCCGGCCTGTGAACAGCCCGGAGGAAAAGTTGGTGGTGCCCTTTGTGGGACAAGCGCAGAGTGGCTTTTGGGACGGGAGTGTTTTGCGAGCCGGGCTCCTGCTCGCGGTGCGGAGCGTCGCCGGCCGTGCCGCGCATCCCCCGCGGGCCGCGGCCCCGGCCCTTAACACAGCGCTAAGGTCAAGCGCCAGCTGGAGCACAGTCACTTTTGTGATTGTATAATGGTTAAAAATACTCATGCTGGTTTACCGGGAAGGTATTTTAATCTCTGTGTTTTCCGAGGAGTGTTTGAAGGTTGAACTGAACTCTGTTGGTTTATTTATAACTTGATGTAGAAACATAATACAGAAGCGCATTTACTTGTATCAGTGAAATATTTTCTGGTTTAAGGAAGTTTAATTTTGGCAGCCAAGTTGTTAAATTACAAGTAGTATGTTTGACAGTAGTGACATTGCTAGTACTCTTAGCACCCTGTTGTGATTTTAGCGTCCTTTGAGTGGAAAAAGTTGTTTAAGTGGTGTCTGTGGTTTTGGCTATAATGCTTGCATCTTTATGAGGACATCTTCAGGTCGGTGTTCTGAATTAATTCTGTATTTATACAGAATTTGAAAATATTGTTTATTGCCTGAAATACTCTACAATGCTCCTTGCCAATTGCTCAGCTCAGGGGAGTTCTCAAGCAGCAGGAGTTACTATGTGTTATGCTGTGGTAGTGTATGCATAACTTGCTACTTTGTCTTGTGAAAGCGAAACTTTCCATAGGCCTTTTTATACAAGTTTACTTATTTAGAGAACTTTTTGCTACAGAGCAGAGATTCCCCTCTTATTTTTGAGAAGGCTCATAGTTAAAAGCTCCTGTCATGTAAGGCCTTTGCCTCCCTGCCATGTATGAATTATTTTTTTTTTTTTAAAGGCACATAAAGGTATTTAAAGTAAACTTATTTTGAATCATGAGCATTTAAGTTGGTAATGTCTGCAAGCAGCGTCCTTGGTGGTGTTCCTCCTCTGATTTCCCATGCAGAGTTTTACATCTCCCCCTTTGCCTTCTTATCATTATTGTTTTTCTCTGTCTCCTGATTAGGTGATGACAGTTAACCAGGCCTTTGATATGAAATGAATTTTTCTATTATTGTAGACTTGCCCATAAAAAGTTAGGGGCTAGTCTTTGTTTTTAGCATGTATAAGCAGAACATTAAATTCAAAGAAGAAATTTATATGCAGCATTTACAGGATTGATTATTAGTTTTTAGCATTTGTTTACACTTGAAACCCAGTTATTATTATTTAGGGAAAAAAGCAATCACTATTCTGGCACAATACTGTGTATATGGTCAGATTCAGCTGTAGCTGTTCATGCTTGCAATTAGTGAAGAATGTATAAATCTTAAAGTTGCTATCAACCTTCTTGCCATTTTCTTGTTTTTTGGGTTTTTTTTTTGTTTACCTAATTATCCCAATACATTCAGATTTCAAATTTTTATTCGGTTTTATATTGTAACCCTGCTTTTTGATAATTACTCATTATTTCCTTCTTTGGCAGCTAAAATGCATTCAGATCCTGGTCCCAACTCAAGCCCCTCTCACCCCCAGCAGAATCTTGGAAGGTCCCAGCTAAATGCTGCTCCTGTGGACCACAGTGAGAGCAGTCAGAGACCTGGAACATCTTCAGGAGATTCTGCAGCTTCTTCAGTTCCTGGCTACTCCCGCAGCAGGGAGAAAACAGAAAAAAAGGGTGAGTATGAAAGAATTCTCATGCAAAATCAGCTTACGTTAAACATTGATTATTGTGTGTATATGTATTCTAAACTCTGTCTAAAGACACTGTAAAGTAGGAAAATAAATTTCTCCAATTTCTTTTAACCTGTTGTTGTGGAAGAGTCTTTTCTACTTCAGCTTCCTTTGTGCATATTTTTGAATTTTCCTATCTAATTTTTCTGGTTTGTACAAAGCAATAGGAAATAACTTTATTTGAAAAATTGGCAGAGAGATTTAATTAAATTTAGCATAGCAATGTTTCAATTTAATTTCTTTATTTGGCTTGAACACATGCTATAACTATAGCTTTAATATGAATGCTAATGTAAATGCATAAGATAATACTGTAATGCAGACTTAGGGAATAATAAGCTGGTACAGAAGCCAAAATTGAAGTTAATATTAGCAGTACGATAACAATTTGGATTTACAGTCATACACCATAAAAGGTAGAATGAAGGGGTTCTTTTCCCCTGCTTGCTGTGAAACCATTGAGTTTCAAAGACTGGAAACCAATAGCATGAGAGAAAAGTCTGTGCAAAATGTAGAACAAAAAGTACCTGGCTCCTGTATTCACCTGCTGAGTTCCAGTTTCAATTCAGTTTGTAATCTAACACTTTTGTGAGATGCTCTTGTGCTTAAGGTCTAGCAAATCTCTTGCTGTTCAACTTTATTTGAAATTGGATTTTTGATTGTGAAACTCCTTATGTACATGCCCTTATATTCACAAATATGACTCTCTATATTGAAAGTAATGAGGGCATCCAAGAGTTTAAAAATTATTAAATGTGTGACTGTGTGGCACATAGATGCAACTGAGCTCTGCACATAGTTCAGGCCATTATTATGGCTGTGTCAGCAAAACTATTTTTTGCATCTAATTCAAAATTGACTGTTGGAACCTTCTGGGTTCCCTGTTCCCAATGAAGGAGATGTTTTTTTTGGATACCTGAATTTCTATCATGCCTCAGTGTTCAGTACCAATTTTGTCATCTAGCCCACCTGTAAAAGAATTGAGAGATTATGGAGATTTGACATTTCTAACATTACCTACCTGATTGCTAACTTAGAGTCAGTGCTAACAGATATGTTTTCTTTCTTCATTTTCCAGTTTCTTAGTATGCTTCAACAGGGAAAGAATAATAACTATAATAGGAATATGGTATGAAGTTATCTTGGGCTTAGTTACTCTATGATTTGAAAAAGCAATACATAGGTTTCTGCTGTTGGTGCCTGCATTCATACAAGGTTCTGGAAATCAACACAAGTTATTTAGTGCTGTTTTGCACACAGGTTCTGTTAGCTATTCTTTTCTAGCTAATTTGGAGATTTTCTTACTCTATACAAATGTTGGATTTCTAAAATCACACTGATTTTTATCTTAGTTCCCTTTATAGTCCTGTGTATTGGCTAATGATCACTGCCTATGCAGCACCATATTAGAGATGCTGCTTATTTGTGCTCCTATAAAAAAGGGCTTTTGAGCATTGATGTATTTCTCCTTTTCAGCTGTGACTCATTCCTGATTGCTTTAAATCTCTTCCCATTAAAATATAAGTGCCTGGTGCCACTGTCATTGCCCTTCCCATGCCCTTCTTAATATCTGCAAGTATTTAATGCAGCAGAATGAGCAACCATTGCCATAGTGTCTTGCTGGAGTCTCTAACAGCCAAGGTTTTAGTGGATTTAGATAGAAAATGTCTTTAAAAACACATAATACAGTATTTTCTTATATGGCTGTTTTAGAGTTATACTGTTTGTCATAGTGCTAGCAGTTTCTAGAACTGAAAACTTTATTAAAAGAAAGGAAGTTCTGGTCATCAAAACTTTAAAAATGGGCTTTTTAGTAGGACTTTAGAAAGAAGTGCAACTAAAGATACAAATTTGAAGATATACATATGAAAACAAATACAAAAGAAAGTGATATGTCAAACAGAAAATTAGCAGTTCAGATATTCTCAAAATATTTGAACTGACAGAGAAGGTGTTCCTTGGAGTCACTAGAGTCCTTACCAATAAATAATGTTCAAGTTTCTCATAGGTCTAGGAAAAGTGAAGGGTTTGGAGTCTCAGCCAGGGCATGTAGTGATTTGGTTGTATGAAAGGAAATATGCTCCAGACCAGATGTTCTGGGAAGGGCTGCTCTGACTTCTTTCTTGGAAGATTAAGAAGTCAGGTAATTTTCAATAGTCACTATGATCATGACTAACTCACAGTGATGGAAAAGAGGACAGAAAAGACTAGCACACTGATATACAGAAAGCTGTGTCAAATCTTACTAAATACATAGAACACTCCAATGTAATGATGACTTAAATATTTTGCTAAAGTTTAAATTACTATTACAAATTTAAGTTTTTATAATTTTGTATAATTTTTTATAAGTTTGTATAATTTTTAATAAATCAGCTACGGTTTCTCTTTGAGAAGGGGAGATATAATGTGTGTTTCTCAATTATGTGGAAAGGCAGTTTCAGCTCAGGACTATCTAACACACCCATGTGCCCTTCCCCCAAAGAAGGTCACTGGTATCCTGGGTTGCAGTAGTTGAAACATTGCCCAACAGGTGGAAGGAGATCCTTCCCCTCCAGTCAGCACTGGAGTGCTTCATCCAGTTCTGGAGTACCCAGTACATGAGAGACATGGAGAGAGTTCAGCAAAGGGCTGCAGAGATGATGAATGAGCTGCAGCATCTCTCCTCTGGGAGACGTCTGAGAGAGCTGAGACTGTTCAGCCTGGGGGAGAGAAGGCTCAGGGGAGATCTATCAATATGCATGAACAGCTGAAGGTAGGGTGCAAAAAGGATGGAGCCATGAACTTTCCAGTAGTCCCCAACCCAAGGACCAGAGGCAGCTGGCACAAACAGGAGGTTCCCTTTGACCATCAGTAAACACTTTTTCTGTTTTTCTTGTGGGGGTGACTGAACACTGGCACAGGTTTCCAAAGAGGATGGAGTGTGCATCCTTTGAGATACACAAAAACTATGTGGACATGGTCCTGGGCAGCCAACTTAGGTGGACCTGCATGAGCAGAGGGGTTGGAACAGGTGATTTTCAGCAGTTCTTTCTAACCTCAATCATTTCACTAATTCATGTAATATTCTTGACACTGTATCTGTGGTTTTGGTCTGTGCTTTTTCTTCCAGTTTTTGTTAATATACACTGTGTTTAAGGCTATAGCATCAAATTGAAGGTTAAGTAATTTGTTTCCTGGAAGCATACATCACATCATCTATTCCTGCAGCATTATCCATATCTTGTATTGTAATCCAGCAAATTAATGCCTTGGCTCTGACTCAGTAAAGCACTTAAACACAAACATATCCTCAGTGGCACAGGTACTTCCTTTGGATCAAATTCTTAAATGGCCTTTTTTTTTCTTAGCAATTTTTCAGTCTCTATTCTGCTGATGTATCATTAGGTAGTGTTTATGTTACTCTTTCAACAATTTTTTTCACAATGGGAGGTAACAGTGCTTTGAGAATTTATTGAGCAAATAAAATCTGGATTTAATGAAAAAAATACTCAATCATTAGGATAATTTGTAGATACAGGTTTTGCTGTGTTGACAAAGAAAAGGAGGGCATTCCTGTTTCTACCCAAAACTTGGATTCTGCTCATGTGTTTGGTTTTCCGTTCCTTGCATATGTAGGAATGGAGTAGGAATATCAGTATGTTAGCTTTCATGCTTAGAAATGAATTAGAAAAAAAATGGTTACTCTTTCAAGGATGTTCATGGACAGGGAGCTTATTAGTGAGCAAAGTATATACACTACTAATTAGGGATCCTGAAATTTTAAAGCCATGGAGTCATCAGGATCCATGTCAGCAAATTACAGGAGAGTTCTTGTAGAGCAGGGAATACCAGTGTCTGCTTGCTAGTGAAGTCTTTTGCTCTAACCTCATAAGATACTTTTATGGCACTCAGGTGCACAGTTTCTGGCCCAGGTGCTATATACCCCCTTCTGCGTTTCATCCACTCTGTAGAGTCACCTTCCTTCAGATACAGCCTTAAAGCAGCATCAAAAGATTGAGCTTGGACAAGACCTCTGGAGCTCCCAACACCAAATTCTCCAAGTAGGCTTAGAAACATCATTCTTTCTAGAGACACCATTTCCTCTACTTACACACAGAGCAGAGCTGGGAAAAAAGCACTTTTCACCATGGTGACTTAGCACGTGAGTATCTGTAGTACTGCTGCTATTAATGTGTTTTAAGAGATGCCTGAGTCTACAGTTGAGGTAAGTGCCCTGTATTGCTGAGTTAGAAAGTAGATCTATGTGTCCCAGGAGATGTTTTGATTCAGATGAAAGGTAAGCATAATTGAGAGAAACTTTTCACAATACAATGGTGATCAGATACTTGAAAGTGATGTCTGGATTCAAATAACTGCTTCAATTCAGCCACAGTGACAACTTGAACCGGATGACTCTCACCCCAGGTGAACATCTATTGTGCTACAGGCTACCTGGAAGAGTTACCATTTCTTGTAATGCTTAACTTCATTCAAGCATGTAAAGTATCTTTCTTAAAAATTGACTTTCTGCCAGTCAACAGGTAAAAGAAGTCATGCTAGGATGCTAGAGAAACTGGGGAGAAGATGGTAATTTTTCATATGTGCATGAAACAGATTACTGGTTTATTACATTATTAATGCACATTTGCTAGCCAATAAGGTTGGAAAGGAGAAATTGCAAAGCTAAGTTTCAGTGCATGAAGGAAGGTCTGTTTTTGTTTAAAGATCTAGCTGGGGTTTTTTGTCCATGGTTTTGCTGTAATCTTTTGTTCTAGATTTGAAAACACATGGAAAAGTGTTTGTACAGAGAGCTTTGAAGACAGAAATCAATTTCTTATATTTTGTTTGTAGATGTACAGAGTTCTGTGTGTACTTAGGTTATGAAAGTTTTTTGCACCTCTAGGAAGAGAATTATTAATTGACTGGCTTCAAATTTATAAAAATCTTTTAAACAGTTTACAATGCATTGCAAGAATTTACAAAAGTGTGTCTCCAAGCCATTGATAAATGATAGCTAACAAATAGGGAGCCTTTCTAATTTACAAATATTTTCCAAGTGTTACCATCTTCCACTTAAGGATGCAAAGAACCTTTGCTTCAAAGCTCTATTTTAGCACTTCTGTGTCTTTATTTTTTGGCAGTTAGCTATTACAGACTAACTTTTGAGGCAAAGTAAAATGTTTGTGCAAAGCTTGAAGAAATCTCAGAAAAACCTCTGATTATTTGAAGGGGAAGATTATGCCTTGACGTATTAATTACTTAACAATTTATCTGTCAGTTTATTAATGCCTTCAAATTTTACCTTTAAATACTCAGGCTTCTAGAAAGCTCATTTGCCAGGCATTGCTGTGGGAGAGAAAGGATTCTATCCAAACAAAAGTTAATGACTGTATTTTCTGATCAAATTTTGGGACATCATCATTATTGGTGCAGAACAATGGAAATGGGCTTTTTCATGACTGTTTCTATTGACAGTAACATGCTGGCATTTTTTATCCTTTATGGGAGGAGGACTGAACACCCATTTATTTGAGGAAACATTCTCCATCTTTCCCTCTTCCACCATTTGAAATACATAATGGGTTTTTTGACTGATTACATAGATGCTATTACTGCTATCAATAATTTACATTCACATGATGAACCAGATTATGGAAGGTGCCCTAGCTCAGTCTTCATTATTTTTCAGGTAGATAAATTTCTAACCTGTTTATGATAACAAAATTTCTAGCATAGTCCCAGGGTGCTGGAAGAAAGGAAGGTAGAAAGGCAAGAGCTATACTCATATTAGTGAATTATGTAATGAAATGGGAGTGGCCCTATAAATTCTTAGTTGCAAAGGACTTCACATTCCCTTGGTGCAAATTTAAAAATTTAATCTATTGGTTGGAATCTTTCAATTCAGTTTCCTTCAGAAAAGACCCAGTATGTGTGTTCCACAAACACACATGTGCAAACAAATCCCTGTTCCAGGACAGTAATCAAGGAGAGGCTTGGAGCTGTTGTGTTGCTGGAGGGCCCCTTGCAGCAGCAGCTCCACTTCACTGTGAAAATTAGAAGGTGAGGCTGGCAACAGTAAAATGGGAAGTAAAGCTAATCCTTGGAAAAGTTAATTATTAGAAGTCTTTCTTAAGCCACTGGACTTGTGGATTTGCTGAAAAAGTTGGAATAGTTCTTTTTTAAGGGCCCCTCTGTTTTGACAGTGAATTAACTGCTGGAGTGTCAATGTGGTGAAATACCCAAACTGCAGAATTGCTGAAATTCCATGTGCATTGTGCAGGTTGTTATGATAACTTTCCCTCAGCACCTACAAAAATATGTGGGCTTGGTGAACTCTATGGTCTTAACTTCTTACATTGTTTTTCATTGCTTTCTCCTTTGTTTGTTTTTTTAATGGAAAGGGTTAATATTGATGGTCATCATCTAAGAAATTATAAAATACTAATTTATTTTTAACTCTAGGGTTTTGGAACTGCAGATTTATGTTAGATTTGTCCCAGCTCATCCATAAAGGATTCCATCAGAGATGCTTGCATAGAAAAAGGAGCAGAACTGGCTCATTAGTTACATGTAAAATTATTTTAATGACTTTAAAATATCATTGTACAGTAATAACTATGCTAGAAAATACAGATTTGAAGAATGATTTTTCCTCCACTTTTAAAATTTATAATTTATATCACTCTTAGTCTTCCACCTACATGATTTTTTTTTTCATTGCTCTCCTGACAATTTACATTCATTTTGTGGGGGGTGCAGAAGTTGTTCCCATTTCAGTATAATGCTATTTGATGACTTGCAATTGTGATGTGACTAGGACTGTTACCATATCTACAAATGCATTGATCCTCCTAAAGAAGGTAGAGTTCAGTCCTAGACTTGAACAGCCCTGTAAACAAATATTACTCCTTTCTCTCCCATCACTGTTACCACCATTTAAAATAGAATGCCTGCCATAGTATGGTAGTATAAGAACTCTGAATTGTTCTTGGGACAAGTAGGACCATCTTAAGGTCTGACCATGGAGGTTAAAAGCATAAAAACAAAACATGCAATGTACTCTTAATTGTACCAAGCCCTAACTATGCAGTTAAGAATTCAAGAGGCTTCTGAATGGATGAAAGGATTCAGCTCTCATGGATGAGCATCTAAGCATCTAAAGTTAATAAAACCCTTTTTCAAATCTTTGATGTTTGTTGAGCAAAGTATTTCTTCTTCTCTTCCAGTCATTCCTCTGTGTCATTATGTATTTGATATGTACAAATCATGTTTATGATGTGACACTTGATGCCAGCTTTTAAGTGGAATGTCAGTCTTTCCAGGAACTTTACTCCTACGTAGTTACTGCACACAATACCACTGAGCTTTGGAACTTGTGGAAAGTCAGTAGGAGGGTTTCTCTAGAGACTCAGGCTGCCTCTCCTGTGCACTGAAAAGTCAACAGAACAATCCAGTGACACAAAAAAAGCTATTAGAACCTGCAGTTATTGTTATAAAATGTACAGATCAACTTTTTCTAAAAGTATCTATTCTGCATTTGGATGAATGAAAGAGATGTTACATCTTTCACTTAGGAGATGAGTTTACACATCTACACCTCTCTAACAAAAGAAATTGTTTTTATTTTGCATTAATTGTGCATGTCTTTACTCCTAAGAGTGTCTGAGATTCTAAAAAGTTTTTCTCATAGTGAAAATAAAATCTGCAATAAAAGTCTGTATGCTGTTCCCTGAAATTGTTGAATTTGATTTTTTTATTACCGGGCTTTTGCTTACAGAAATAACTTTTCCTGCATAAAATCCAGTGTAACACTATCAGAATTACCACCATGCACTTCCAAAAGAAACTGGACCTATTATATAGGACATGACTCCAAAAGAAATATCTTCTAGGCAGATTCTGCACAAAATATGTTCCTCTGCCTGTTCTGGTTGATATCCATGGGTGAGCACACCTGTAAGCTTTCATTTTCCTGCCTTTGCTTGATTATTTTTTGCTTGACAAATAGACTTCAATTATTTCCTTTGTATGTGCATGCATTCCTATTGCCTGCTTCTTATCCCATATTATAAAGTTTGCTTCAGACTAGCAAGTGAGCCATTACTGAAAATTTTCCACAGAAAGGATTTCCCATAGCTAGTATATTTAATTTGTGAAAATTGTTAAAGCAAGTACTTTCACTCTTCTGACATAAATGAACTGTTTCATGTTTACGACAGGGTGTTTCTCTGATGGCTCAGTCATGCTTTGGGATTTGGGTTTTAGTTGTTTTTTGCTTTCTGGTTTTTTTTAAGTACAACAGTTAGACCAGATGATTACAATACAATCCTGTCATAGTTTTGAACAGTGTAGTAAGACCTCTGCTGGCTTCCTGAGATGCTGTAGCATTTTCTGACTGTACTATAGTAAAGGCAAATACCAGATGAATAGAGAACAAGACTGATGAAAACTGAGCTATAGGAGAAGGATTCCCTTGAATGGTTGTCTGAAAATCCCTTTCAGTCATGCAGAGTGGGAAGATGCCAGTGCCTCACAGTTGTCTGCAAACACAGAGGTTTTGCAGGTGGGCCATCTTCAGCAGCTGAATGCTTGTTTTGTAAGAATGATGCTTTTTCCTTGTAGTTCATTTTGGGTTATTTCTACCAAAGGCATTGAGATCTAGGGAACAGAGCACACTTCAGTACTGTTGAATGCAAACTGAAGATGAAAAATCAGTATTAAAAACTGACTGGCTTCCAGCAAGCTGTTTGTCTTTGTCAATACTTATGGTAATGGTTAAGGTCCTTTGGTGCACCACCCTAAATTCTTTGGGCACAGAATTCTTAGCATGCTTTTGACCTTTTACTGGGTATTTCTTTTTCAGTCTAATCCAATGCTGGGTTATATAGCTGCATTTTAATTTTTTCTGTGATGAAACTACTGGCAAAGACTGCATTTGTGATTCTAAACTTAATTGTAGAACAGTTAGAACCTATCTGGAAGTACTACTTAAGCACTTTCATTAATACTAAGAGTGGGATAAACTTTGCACTTTGCATTTCAGAGGCATATTTTTATGGAAATTCCTAGACATAAAAAAAAAAAATTAAGTAAAAATCCAACTTCCAGTCTGTCATAATGGAAGTCGTAGAAGAAGCTTTTTCAAGTACAAGTAATTCTATATCTGTTTTTTCTGTGCCGTGTCAGTCTCCACCTACACATTCATTTGTTAATCTTACCTTGTGGAGCATGGTGGGAGGAGTGGAGTATAGCAGTGAACATAGTTTATTCATACTAGTATCCTCTCACAGTAGAAGCAAGTAATTTTCCTTGTAATTTAGACAGTACTCCCTTTCAGATTCAATTACAGTAAAGCCTTCTTTGCTAAAGCAGTAAAGTGATGTATGCCTGAAGCTCCAAGTGCATACAGTGCTGTGCAATTTGACAAAATTCAATCACTGAACTGAACATCAGTGCTCTTCATGGTATATAGAGAATTTGTTCATATGTGGGAGAAGATCTAATGTCAAAGAAGACGTTCTTCACTCCCTGCTCCCAGCCCAGTAATTTAGCTGGTGGAAATGCCTGGGGATGAAATCTTGTTCCATACTACTCCATCAAACTTCTCAATTATTCTTGTCAGTTAATAATGTGACACTGAGGGAGATACCTGACATCCTGTAACTTCTTGCAAGTAGAAAACCCACTTAACTAGTGAGCTTTTGGAATAAAGCTAATGAAAACATGAAGTGCAGTTTTTCTTCATCTGGATGTTATCCAGCTGTTTCTTATACCTGAACTAACCTGGATGTGCTCCAGTTTAGGAAGGGTCACAGAAGTTGCTGTCAATACTCAGTGCTAATGCTGAAGATTGGTGACAGGCTTTTTCAGGTTAAAGATTCTTGTTGTCTTTCTTAGGTGAATTGTTTGCACCATTATTTACAGCATACCTGTTAGACCCAGGGTGCTTTTTCTAAATGCAGTGCTAGTGCTGTCTTTACTTCACTTTATTCAGAATGTTCTTTAATTACTTGCAGCCTAGACATTTTTGAAAAGCCTTTTTAAACTCATAGAAATATTTGGCATTGGCCAAATACTTTAAATCTGTTCATGCCCTTTAGTTTTTGGGTTTGGAAAGACACTGAATAGTCTATTTACCTTCTTAATTTCATTCTCCTCAGTTTCTTGCCCAGGTTAGAAAGCTCTGATAATAGTGTCTTATTAGCACTGAGCTGTGTTTTTCATAAAATAGTTACAGCTCTAAGGTGTTACACTGAGTGATAATAGTTCAGAGCTTATCACTGTGTGTGCAATGATAAAGTGCCTTCGTGGTTTGCTGCATTTCATTTAGTCTTTTATCACTTAATTAGCCATTAAATCCTTATGCTGGTTTTTCTGGAGTTGTTTATTGTTGTTTTTTCCTGAATAATACAGAATCATCAACAGATTTTGGCATCTTGGCATTAGCCCTTTTTTCTTTCATTGACATACAAATGTATTAAATTATTTAGGCCTTATTTTATATCCCTGTGTGTCTAAATTGTCTAAATCTAAATTAATCTTTCCCCTGGGAGAACGAAAGCAGTGTTTTTCTAATCTTCACATTCTGTTTCTTAATCTCTCACTTTTCCATGTAACCTGCATTCTAATTTGTTCAGAGGACTAATGTGAGAAGCCTTGCTCCCTATCTTTAGAGATGTAAATATGAGCTGGATCCACCTGTCCAACCAGTATATCTTTTTTTTTTCTTAATTAAATGAGTTTGTATCTTTTATTTTTTTTTTCTTAGTTGAAAAAACTACTTAACTGTGAAGTTACTTATTAAATGTATTGAAAATCATATCCTGTTTTTGACTGTATAGGTTTTGGGGATGTATTTGAGGTCTTATTGTTGCTTTCTGGCGTTTTTGCTGCTCTGTTTTTTGTCAGTGTGTCTTAGTCATGTTTATTCAAACAAAAGATGAAGGAAACTACATGTAAACTATACCTAAACCTAAACTTTGTAAGATCATTTTGAGGACTGCCTGTTTACCTTTGATTGGCTCACTTTGCTGGGCCACATTGATAAAATTTTCACCTGTGTCAACTGTCAGATCTTCTCATGGAATAGTGAAAATGGTTACATGTTTTTCTAGGTGTGTGCTCAGTGAGTTTGGAGGTGTGTTCCTACTGGGTAGGACTGAACATACCATTTTGTTGTGCATATGCTTAGCTGCTCCTGACTGTATTCAGTCACTCCTGTACTATAAAATGAGAAAGCCAATCCAGAAATCTTGTTTTGTATCTTGTCATCTCAATTCCTTTATTCTCCCCAGCACATGGGTTTTATCCTCCTACTGCACATTCTTGTCACTTCTTTTTTGAGCCCAAATTAATGCATGAAGTCATGATCATATAAAGTGTGTGTGCCATACAGATTTCCTTCATATTCTTAGTGTGGGTGTTGCTTAATGCATTAATCTTTTGTTCAGTAGAGTTTCTATGAGCTTTAATATTCACTTGTAAAACCTGTAATTTCTTTTAAACTTACATATTTTGTATGAGTGCTTCATTGTTGCTTCCTGAGAAGGTGCTTTCAGTTTTCCTTTTATCCTGTTCTCATTAGGTTTTGACCTTTTCATTCAAATCACATAGAATTCCCCAGCTTGTGCTTGTTTAAAATAATTATTTGTTGTGCATGATAGCATGACTGTCATTGGGCTGGCTTTCAATAACTGTGTGAGCAAATAAAATCTTAAGCTCAAAAGACCTAAGAAATTGTAATCCATTAAAATACCCTTTTTTTTTTTTTTTTTTTTTCCATTTTTTGATTTGTTCTTCCCTGTTCATGGTCTTTGACCTCCTGCTTAATCTGGAATTGAGATGTAGTAGCTGTGACCTAGGAAGAAAGCTGTGTGCACCTGACCAGGGGGTGATATTAGCAGGGGGCTAAAACTCCCTTGAGCTGAGTAAACCCACTGCTGAGAGCTTTAATATGTTTGTGTTGGTAGGAAAGTAAATCTACAAACACTTTTGTTATTCAGTATGCACTCTATTGATTCTTTCTGCCTGAAATAACTTCAGAAGATTTTTTTGAAGATTTTTTTGTTTAGAAGAACACTGAGAAAATTGAGGTGTTCTTTGTGATGGGTGTGTGTGTATGATCCACTTTCTGTGCATCTATATACAATTAAAAATCTTCCTATACATGAAAGGACGTGCCTTTAAAGATTTCAGAATTCAAGACTGGAAGTGTCATCTGCAATGTCACTTAAAATGCCATGGTTTTGGAAGCAGTGTTTGTCTAAAACATTTCTGCTAAATATGTGATCAGATACTTTGCAACAAGTCAGCCAACTACAGTGGTGTTCACATGATGTGATTCAGTTGTGTATGTTAAGGGTATTGAAAGAGCTGGGAATCTATTGCATCTATTATTGATCTGTACTAGAATGCTGGGAAGGAAATCTTGTGACAACACAGTTTACTTTATTTGTCTTTAAAGTCTTTTGCACTGAACAGATTTCTTACCTAGATTATGTAAATCCATTCTTCAAAACCTTGTATGAATGTTGAAGAGTTGGGTTTTAGTCTTCAATATAGTCCAAAGAGGAGGATTAGATATGTTATTTAATCTTTAACCAATAATGGCATCTTCCTTTTGTGATTTCAAATTTTAAGCATTGGTATTTTACAATCTCACTTGGAATAATCCCCTACTGTGGATTGACTACCTTTTTGTCAATTTACTGGCTAAATTTCAGAGGTAAGGAACAATAATTGCAGCCCAGCAAAGTATTTAACAAACTGAAATGTTTCCTTTTTAAACATATCCTATTTCTGATCAAAATCTAACAGAAATAATAAAAATGTCTGCCTGTGAATGCTAAATTCCCATTTTATCTTATAGCAACAAAGCTGAAATCTTACTTTATATGGCCAATGGGCCAAGTAATGTGTAAAGATTCAGAAACTAAGTAGTTATCTTTAGTTTTCATCAGCCTGTTTGCAACTTCCCTACATAAAGAATTGTGTTTAGACTTTTATATTCTGAGTATTTCTCACGGAGATGTGAAAAACATACTTTTTATTAGGAAAACAGAAATTACTCTATAGTCGTGTTTGGTCAGTACCATTGAAGTCTATCACTTAACAACAGGCAACTTAGCTTAGTATTTTTCTGAATGCTGTATGATTTTGGAATGCATACAGGTCTTTATATAATGACCTGTTTCATTGTAATGAATCTTTTTTAATAAATACTTTCATAAAATGGGGTTTTGAAGACAACTTTTACCTGTTCAAAGAAAAGCCTAAATATCAAAAATGGATATTTCTGTAGGACTTCAAAGATTTGAATGCTTTCTGTAGTATCATGACATAAATGCAGCAAAGTCAGAATCTGCATCTTACTTTGCAGATGATAAATAATTTTTTTTCAATATTTTTTTGGTAGTAAAACTGAGAAAATTAAAGTATACAGTCTCATTTCAGGTCTTAAACCTAAGACTTTACCACACAGAATGAAAAAACAAAACCACTAAAATTTTATTAATAATGTCATTGTTACAATATCCATTAACTAAGTTTTGTTGTATGATCTGTCTCTGGGAAGGTAAAATTAACTGTATTGGGAACTGAGTTATAGAGCAGCCTGATGATGAACTAAGCTTTACACAGTCCTGAGGTTCTTGGTGGCAGGGTTGGAACAGATTTTAAATACTAACCAGCCTTCTATACCCCTGGTGGGGATTTCTTTTATGAATGCTTTGTGCTGTCTAAAACTTTTGTGCTTTCTCTTGCCTGCTTTCATTTGAATGGCTGCAGTGCCTGTGAGCCTTGGATATCTGATAGACTTCATTGACTTGTGTTAACACACTTGACACAAAACAGCTAGTGAAGCCTATTTTAATTGTCATGAAATACATAGGAGGTATTGCAAGATGAGTATTCCTGTGAGTGTTCTGGAAATTTTTATATTCAAGACAGAGTAAAATTTGACATTAAAAAGGCATGAGTTTTTAGCAAAGCTGGAAAATAAAAGCTTCCACTGACAGCATTTCCATTGCAATACTCCTACGTGGGAGGAATACACATCAAGACATTTTCTGACTAAAAACATGCTGAAGAACAAAGGTGATAGGTTACAGTCATCACTTGTTATGGTATTGTTATGGGGGGTGCATATACTCCTGTGTAGTTGTTTGTTCAATGTTGTGCTGAATTGAAAGAATGTGTTAGCCATCCTTGTTCCAAAACACACTTTGTGTTTTGGACCTTTTACCTTCAGAGACTGACCAATATACCTTCTGAAAAATGAGATTCATAATGGCAGCCATGAAACTAGAGTCATTCATGCTTGACCTGTTTAATTATCCTCTTGGCTATCTTTTAAGCAAAGGAAAAATATTGCTGGTTACAAGAACTGTATATTCTAAGATACTCTGAATTTGATTTTGACAGCCTGTTCTTCACCTTTACCCTGCAACTGCAAAATAACCCACAGACATGTTTTTAGTTGTATATTTGTTATTTATATTGATAGATCACATCTGCAAATACATAGAATTGATAACTAGGTGGGAGGGATTGGGCAGTAGGTTGAAAATAACCGCACAAATAATAATGGTTTTTTCCTCTGGAAGTCAGCTCTGTTATAACAAACATTTCAACAAGTTTACTCCAATAACACTTTTTTTTTAGTTCGCCATGAGGCTGCACATTTTAAATTTTTCTTTTTCCTCCATCTTTGCAAGTACCATTATGTACTGTTAATCTGTAATGTAATTGCAATAAAGTAACTATAACCTGGTGTTGTAAAACATTCCCATTTCATTTCTTCAGCTTTCTGTTGAAGTACCATTTCTTACCTAACACATTCTCCTGAGCAAGAAGAGCTGAAAAGGGTCAAAGCTTTGCCATGCTCTTATATGTGCCAAGTGGAGCAGGACAGAAAGGAAGAGACTTTGCCATAGAAGCTGCCAGAGAACTGCCTTGCTTATTGGGGTTTTTATCAGTTTAGCAAACTGCTTTCTGTGGTTTGTTGTTTTTCTTATGTGTGTAAATTCCACTTAATTATTTAGCACTGACTTGTGGATGATGCCTCCTATATTGTATCACTGAAATATCTTGATGTTCTTAATGTGTGGACAGTCCTGAATAGAAAAATTAAAAGGCATTCCTAGGTCAGCTAGTACTGAAATTTTGATGTAAAAGGATTTAATGGATTTGAAAGCACAGGAGGAAAAGTACTGCCTTACCCAGCTTGTTTCATTTGAGTGGGGTAGATAGATAAATATTTCCATTCATTCAAAAAATATGCACTTTCCTGTAACTTCCTGTTTATTGTTAGCAGAGAGCTCCTGAATGATGTTTGCTGGTGTTAATGGTGCCATCTGGAAAACAAACTAATGACTTGTTTAGAGTTCAAATCATGTTGGTTATATATCAGGGCAAGGAGATTAAGTAGTTAATTTTGCTGGGATGCTGTTTGTCTATTTTACAATAATATTTTTACAGCTTTTTGAAAAGACCAAGTACTAAATGAAAATTATTTTTCATTATATGCCTTGTTTAGCCAGACAACATATTATAATCTGGCATTAGAATTTTTCCAAGTGGAACTTGGCAGACAAAATTGTGGCATGGTGAAGAAAAAATCTTATTTCATGGTTTGCTCTTGTTGAATGTATCCATTTTAATGAAAGTGTTGGCTTGTAGCCTGTTCTTCTTTGAAAATGGTCCCAGTACCAGGGATGTTAAAGGATGCAAGTAACCCTGTTCTTCGGGAGATCATGTGGAATGGGGCTTTTTTCTTCCTTCCTTCCTTCCTTCCTTCCTTCCATGTTCTGAGGAGGAGCTGATACTGCCTGGCCTCTCAGCTGGCAGGGCTGCTGAGCAGCTTCTGGCATTGCTGCTGCCCCAGTCAGGCAGGGACTGTAACTTGGAGTGGGTGCCTGAAAGTTTCCTACATCTGGAAACTGCTTCCCAGGCACATTTTTCATGCTGCCACTGACATCAGGATGTAGCTCCAGAGTGTCCCTTGGGGTGTTTGTGTGGTAATATGGTCAAGAGAGGTCAGACTTTGGTGCTTAGAGTAGAATTTAGGTCTACCTTTCTAAGTATAATTTTAGGTTGGTTGGTTAGTAAAGCTGTAACTCTAAGTCAGTGGTCAGTTGTCCATTCTTACCCAACTTACAACATAAAAGTTGTACTGATATTTCCTTTTAAAATTTTTCCAAACTGATTTATGAGAAGTCATTTTATAAAAGAGTAGCAGTCTTGACCTTCATCAGCTTTGCTGTTAACTAATTCTTTATTCATCAAATAGCATTCAGCATAAGGTTGTTTACAAACACTGGATATCAGATAAAGTACTCCAGTTTTTCTTTATGATTGACTGGTGGAGCAGTCTGATGCTTTTGAAGAAAACCAATTAAGTCTGTATGTGTTCAGTAGATGTGAATGAAGAAAAATAAAAGGTGGAGTGTGGAGCAAAATTTAAAAAAAAACCCAAATGTAATTGTTGTTGGTTTCTGTAAGCTCTAGAGGCTGAGAGACTGAGCTTTCAAATACACTGTTTTAAAGGCTGATTAGTTTTTAAAAATCATAGAAAAGGTTCAAGTGCTAAATAGAGAGATTGACAGGTGAAAGACTGAAGTGATATCAAGAAAAGAATAGTAATAGTACAAAAGCTGATCCAGATTACATATTCCACATATGCTCATATTTGTTGTAATGAATATTCTGTTGAGAAATTAATTTTGTGGAAGTAAATGAGAGACTGTAAACTGTGGCATCCATGTACCAAATAACAAGGGTAAATATGCTGAAGTACAGTACTGAGATGGAGAGTCAGTATTGTAGTAAGTTAATTTACATTGTTCTTGCAAAACCCTTGTGTTGCATTTTTTAGTTACGATAATTTAATTCTTGAACCACATACAGCAATGATTTTTAAAGTACTTTATTTATTGTAAACAATTTTTTTTATCTAATTTATAGAGGGCATGAAGGAAGAGCCTGAAGTGCTCTTTGAAGAACTGCTTGAGAGGGCCAAAGCTGGAGAACCGAAAGCACAAACAGAGGTAATTTTAAATGGTTTTTGTCCAGTCTTGTTTGCTCTTAATTCCAAAAACAGCACTGCCTGCCTCAGGACTGTTATCTTTTCCTCAGTTGAACTGTATCTGTTTAGATGGCTAAACTATTCAAAGAAAGGTGATGCCATATGATTTCTCTGCCTTGAGAGTGGGAGTGGCTTCAGGTCTAACCCTTTAGCATGGAAAAGGTACAGAACTGATTTTGCTTTTTTTTGTCCTTTTTTTTTTTTTTTTTTTTTAAGAAGAATGCATAGAGCTCTGCAGATAGGGACAGTTAAATGCTGTTGGTTCAGCACTACACTGTATACAAAGATAACAAGGGTCTGAAGGAAACTGCCATGGAGGTGCTTTAGCTGGGCAGAGGTTGATTGCTGATGTTTTGCTCATATACCATATCTCTGTTGAATTACACATTTTAGGAAAGAAGTCCCTTGTTTGTTAAAGTTAGCTGTGTTTACTTATTGGCAGATAAAATTGAATTAGTAATATTAGTTCTGTCCTGCATTTTTTAGCACTACAGGTTTTCCCTTAGGTTTCAGAAAAAATTGTACCACTTTTCCATTGCTTGGTATAGTGGTCTAGTATAAATAGCTTAAAGTTGTCCAGAAGGGTTTTAATTTGTGTTTTTATTTGGTTAGTGTTTTATTTGAGCATTCTTTTCCAAATTCCAAATTTCCAAGCTTTGTTGCCAAAGAGGAGTGGTTGCAGTCTCCTACGTGCTCATTGGTGGATTTTTCCCCAGGGATCACCACTTCTATTGTAAATAAAAGTCAGAGGTGATGATGGGAAAATTCTTCTTTTAAAGCTGGTAAAAAAATACAGCAGTGCTAAGCTTGTTCCCCATTCCATCTCAACTTGTTTGAGGGGCAGTCTGACCTTGGAGTTGCAACCTGAGATAGTAACAAATTCCTCACTTTGAAATAGCTGGTAGCTTTGTGGAGGATGAAACATTATCCTCGAGGGAATCATTGCTGTAAAATCGATCTTTTGGCTCTATTCCTTCACATGCAAGAAAGCAAAGTCTATAGAATTCTTTCAGGATACAATTTCCAATTGGAAAAGAATAATCAGAAATACTTACATAATCTAAGTCTGTGATGCATACATATGTATATAAATCATGGGGGGGATTCTCCTTTGCTATTAATTACACTTTCACTCTCTTCCTTATCTCTTTTAACTGTGTACATTTTCTATTTTCACATTCTATACACAATAATAGGATTCTTATCATAAAAAATTATTGCATACAATTTTACTTCAGTATGCACTCAGGATGAATTGACTGCCTGAAATGGAGCCAAAAATACAGTAATTTCTTTTTTGCAGTCACATTTCTCGTTACATGTGGAAAGAGAATTAGCTTTCAATTTTTAAAAGCCCACAAGAAATTTATTTCTTCTCTATGGTTGAATACATTCCTTTAGAATCAGTTAGAAAAATGTACTTTTATTTCTTACATTTGTAGGAGTATGAATGAGAAGCTGAGATGCCACTTTTGTGCTTGTTAACAAAGTCAAACACAAAAAAAATCAGCTGGTTCAATGGCTTGTGGTTATCTTATTACTCTGTGTTTATTCAAAAATAATTCTGCAATGAATGGAAATAAATGCATTCTGAGTGGCTGTCAAGATGTATTACTATAACTTTATATACATTTTTTTTTAAATCGAGAAATAACTGTAAGGTAGTTCTGTAAATGAAACTGCCACAGCTGGAATTCTGTAATGGAGAAAAGGCAGTTCTGTGTCTTTAACCAGAGGATGTCTGCAAGGGGACTGCTTGAGGTGACCACCTCACTTAGCAAAGCCAGAGATGGGAGCAACCTTTAGAGAAGTACAGTGTGAGAGTCTGTGTTAAGCTGTTACCAAATATGACTTTATTTCATACTTTTAGCTTGTGGGAAAGAGAGAATCCCAGACTGCTTAAATGACAGATGTGAGGTTAACACCTTTTACCATCCCTTCCTCCTCCTTTGACTGCTGCAGGCCACAGCTGTTCACGTGGTTTGATGTAGGGATTTTACTGTTAAAACCACAGGCAAGCCAAAAAGCAGTCATAAAAATAGGTTATGCTATCATTGTGCTTGTGCAGTAGCCTTTTGTGCTGTGACTAGTCCCATGATTAGTTAGTTGATGTTGCAATAAGTGTTCTATGTCCAAGAGATCCTTAGAACTTAAGAGTTGCATGATTAAGTGCTGCTACTCTTGAAGCTTTGCTGGAAATCTCAATGGCTATATATAAATATAAACATGCTTAAGAAACAGCTGTTCTTGTCAGATGGATGTTATTTGCCATGTAACTTGTTCAAGCAATTCCTTTCTGAAATAAATAGCTGTAGGTACATCTGCACCTGATTGATAGATTACCATGCAGTTGCTGAAATCTTGTTTTCTTTTTTTGTCTCATACATTCTTCTTGGTGTGCACCTCCTGTTGAATTCTGGAATGATTTTGTAATCAATGTTTGTATTATCTAGTCCAGTTTTCTCCTTATTTCTGTATGGTTTTGGATAGCTTCACTGTCTGTGCTAGTGATTTATTGTCTACCCAATAATTGTCTTTGTGGAAGTTGTTGAAGCACTCACTTAAGTGTGTGAAACCAGTTAAATGGCTGGAGAAACAGCCTTTACTGGAAGAAGAAAGACCTTTCTGATTATATCATTGCATTTAATCTATTAAATCTGTTAATTAAGGATAATGTGATTTATTAATCTTTCAACAGCATTTCTTCAGTCACCTTTAGTGGCAGTATCAAATACTGCAGTAACAAATGAAAGGTTCTCTGAACTCAATAGGGTTTTTTGTTCCAGCAGATAATATTGTAGATTTTAAAAGATATTAAGGTATTGCATTAATTGCTTCTAAAATGTAGCTGAAGTAACAATAGGGGGAGAGAGAGAAAGTGCAGTGAGCCAAGCAAAAACATTTCCCAGATTCTCGAGGTATGCAGATAAAATGTCTAGTAGTTCTGGTCATTTTCTGCCATTCAACTCTTTATCACCTTGTGTTGTGATAAGCAGAAGTGTTTCATACTATTGCATAAATATATTTACTAGTATCTTTTCATATATATATTAATTTTTAGAAGCAAGAAAAAATGTTGGTTTTTTTCTTACCTGTAAAACAGTAATACAGACACCTTGGTAATTTCTGTAATAGGAGAATTTTTATAAGCTTGTTCACTGAATTTGCTTGATGCTTAAGCAGTATTAGTTTTATTCCATTTACCAAATAATCATGAGTTTGCTTTGACCTTCAGTGACTGAACTGGTGTGAGTCAGGAATTGCCCTTCTTGAAGCCTTCTTCCATGTTAAGGCTTTGTCAACAGCTTCATCTGAATTTCTGATTGTCACTGGCACCTGATTATATTACACTTGCTTTTTCTGGCTCTAAAATGAAGCTAGCAGTATTGTCTGGTCATTGTTGTAGGAGGAAAAGAATTCAAGTAACCTTTTAACACCATGAACTTCACCTGGTTCTGACAGATTCCTGAACACCAATAGTAACTGATTCACTGACCTGGCCAAATGTGTTGCAATTCCTTCTTGCTTTCAGTTCTTCCAGATCTTTCCAATCAGAAGATCAGCTTACAGCTGATGTTCTTCAATGCTGGGAGCAAATGTTTTGACCTTTTGTTCAGAGACATTTATCTTAACTGAGTTCCAGGGGATGAAAGGGAAGAAGAAGACATAAAATAGAGTATATTTCAGTAATTGTAGGAATTTTGTTTCCTATTTATTATAGGTGGGGAAGCACTTCTTGAGATTAGCAGAAGAGGAGGATGAAGAACTTAACAATTGTAGTGCAGTTGACTGGTTCATCCTTGCTGCCAAGCAAGGTCGAAGGGAAGCTGTCAAACACCTGCGTCGATGCCTGGCAGACAGAAGAGGTATGGCTTCTCTGAGGAGTCCTGCTTGCACTTCCCACATTATCTGAAACGATATTGTACTCATTTGAACTCTGAGAAGAGGGGTTAAAGCATGATGGAAATGATCATGGCAAAATTGTGTGAGTAGTTGCTAACAGACTGTTCCAACAGGTAATTTAAAAAACACTTAATTACCAATACTGCTTATTAAAGCATTATTTGCTTGAATTTTTTAATGAAATCCACACATGTTCTTCTCATCCTCACCTTTTTTGGAAGCTTCTTTTCTTTAACTCTGAAGAACAGGTATAACCACACACCAGCTACATATCTGCTGTTATTTCATTATTTTGCCCCTCTCCAACCTCTCTTCTAATTGGTCTTGTTCACTGTCTTCTCCCACTTTAAGATTCTCATCCTCTTTCCACTTCCCATGCTTGGAATTCTCTTCTCATCCACCAACTATCTGAACTCTTATGAGGGGATGGGGAAACCCCCAACAAAACAAAAAAGAAAAACAACTTTTTTTTCAGTTCTTGGTGCCTTTGCATGTCACCCATGCCTGTCTGCACTACCTTTTGCCTGATCCACTGTGCTTCAGAAGATGAAGCAAGACAGTATAATGCATGCCTTGCACATCTTTAAAGTACAGCTTAACCTAAGCAATGTGGTTGGACTTGATAAGCAATGGACATGAAAGGTCATTTCAGTAATTTGCTTAGGTGGTCAGAATGTGACTGAAACTTGAGAAGTTTCATTCTAAACTGAGAAAAATAAATTGTGAGCAAATCTATAATTTCTGCATGAGTGTGGAATACGTTTGTAATGTATTTTTTGTTTTCTTGAGGTATAACTTCTGAGAATGAGGAAGAGGTGAAAAAGTTAACATCTGAGACTGACCTGGAGAGAGCTGTGCGGAAAGCTGCCTTGGTCATGTATTGGAAATTAAATCCAAAAAAGAAGAAGCAATTAGCAGTTTCTGAACTGCTGGAAAATGTTGGACAAGTTGACAATGAAGGTTTGTTCATGAACTGATTTATGGCATTGATAAAATACAGACTTATGGGGACAGTACAGCTAGAAGCTTAAAGGGCTTTATGAACAATCAGGAATGAAGTAATAGTAGATGTACAGTCTGTTTAAGATAATGTAACTCTTTCAATGGTAAACCCTCTTTTAATAACTATGCTCTCTGGGCCAACACTTGCTGTAGGTTGTGAGTCTGTTAAGCACTTGTTCAAGTGACCATATATTTTAAATATCTTTATTTAGCATTCACTGTCTTTGGAAAAAAAGTTATTTTATAGCTTTGCTGTATTGGATATTTTTTTCCCTCTAACAGTCATCCTGATGATACCTCTCTAGATGTTTTAATTTACAGACTCAGTCTTCAAGACACTCTGCCACTACAGCACTAAATGTTAGCTATGGCACTTCTGTTTCTTTTTCAAATGCAGTAACAGGAATATAGAAAACTATACACTTGTTATCTGTTTCTATGTAAGTTTGTCTTTTCTTACTTTGGGGAAATGTCATTCCCAGATGTTGTACTTACTGTTTGATGACATTAACTGATTGCTTTGACTTTCCATAAATTCTGTTGTTGAAGCAGATGGTGAGAAGCAGCCTGGCCCAGTCCCGAAGTCTGTGCAGAAGCAGAGAAGGATGCTGGAGCGATTGGTGAACAGTGAATGTGAGTGCATGCTGCTGCTTTTAGTCTTGGCCAGTGGTTTTAGTTTCTAGTTGCTTTGGTAAACAATTTTGTGCTGCCAAACTAAGAATGTGTAGAAGGTTTGGATTGCAATAAACTGATAGTGTCAGTTTATTCTGTGTGGAAAACAAATAACTGATCTGCATGTGGTCTCACAGAAGACACCAACCACCCATTACAGTCAACTACAAAAGGGACTTTGCATGTCATTTGTTATTTTTATATTCTTGCCCTTTCAACACTCAAAAGTCTATTCAGCAAAGAAGATTTTCAATTTTTTTTTTTTTAGTTCTAAATGCAGTAAGGTTTCTCATTACAGTGAGGGAACAAATTATGCACCAATTTAGTGCAGACAGATCCTTCATTCTATTTGCCTTGCTTCCTTTGCCCTTCCCTTATAATTAATATTTGTCTTTTCATATTTCACCAAAATACTTCTTTCATTATGTACAGCAGCTTAGTTCATGTATTGTGAAGAATTAAACCCCTTAACACACACACGGTCAGATTTGTAGACCTAAGTGTGTGAATTTTGTAAGGTTTGGTGGAGTGGGGATTGAAATGAAAGTTCTTCTTAGTCTGGCACAAATAAGAAATGCTGATGTGCTTTTGAGCTTTTAAGAGGAAAGTCAAAGTAGTTTATATTAAGAAAATGAATTATCAACAATGCAGCATTTGTAGTTTTTCAAGAACAGTGTTTAGCATAAGGTTCAATTACTCATTGTCAAGAAAATCTTAGTTTCTTGAAATGCCCTAAGTCATATTGAATAGTGCAATCTAGATCAGTACTTGAAGAGCACTTTCAAATGTTACAAAGCAAATTATTTACTAATACACCTGTAGTTAAGAGTATGTGAAACTAAAGTGTCATACATGCAATAGGGAGTCAAATCTGGAGGTTTGCAGATTTAAACTTCTTGAAAGATTTGATTTACATTTCATTAGGTAAATTTGGCCTTTATCTTCAAGGATTGTGTTCATTACACAGGTGACTTGAAAAATAGCATTCCTAAGAAGAGTGAAGTATTTTAGTTTTTATTAGCTTTGACAGAAGTAAAAGAGGAGCAGGGTCACATCCCTCTGTGTGAATAAGGGATTAAGGGATGTGAGAAACAATATTTTGGAAAGCAAGTTTATGGTCCTATCAAACCTTCTATGAGACTGTATCAGGTGTTTTTGTGACTTGTCTGCCACTTCTGACAAGCTAAAAACAGTCCTTCAAGGACAAGATTGTTGAATTTCATTGTCCAGTCAATGTATCATAATGCAGATGTGTTTGGGTTCATTTGAGCTGTGTTGCATTTGGGTTCTTTCCATTCCTTCAGGTGAACTGGCATGTGCTGCTACCGAGTGCATAGCAAGTCATTTAGTTCTGGATTCTTCAGTAATTCAGAAAGTTATCAGAAGAGGAACTGGCAAATATTATTTTTCTAAAGGTTTAAATTGCAGATAAAGTAGCAGGGCAGTAAATGTACCTATATGTAAGTGTGGGCAGAAATTGATGTGAATATTTTTCTTTTCCTAGGGTGGATGAGGGGACACAGGGGAATTTGTCGTAACCAAATAGAAAAAAAATCTATGAATAATAAAGTAGAATCTACAAAATATGCTTTTTATACCAATTGAAGAGACACTTGGTTGGCAAAATACTAATGACATTTAAAATGAAAAGTTTTCATCAAACACTTAATGTAGGAGTTAAGCTTGTTACCTCTTCTCTAGAGAGCTTTCACCTTTTCATGGAGGAGCAAGAAAGCTGTTACTCTCCAGCATTTACTTCTCAGATTCATTGAGTTTCTTCATTTACCTTGCCAGAAGGAGATTCTTCTTTCAGTGTTAGTTCATTGCCAATACTTGGAAGATAATTTTTAAGCCAAATATGTGTTTGCAGATATCTCATCTAGGTTGTCCCTAATGGAGGTATAAAGAGAAAATTAGAGGTGACATTGTCAACGGGCAGTTGTTGCATGCCTGAGAGGGTGCATGTCATTGCAGTGGACAGGCCATCTATATATAGTAAGTTAATAACTCCTTCCTTCTCAGGATGTCCTATGATCCTGTAAAAGTGCTGTTTAGGTATTTTTGTGAGGTTCTAACATGTCTGCTTGCTGATTCTACACGAGTAAGACTATGCCAGCACTGTATATTTTTTCACAGTAGGACAGTAGATTTAGATGACACTTTTCATATTTAGCCTAATCTGAAGCCCACCAAGACAGCTAGAGTCTCACAGATTTCTTGATGCAAATAAAACCTTACAGTCTGTGAATAATAAGAATAGTTAGCAAAAATAAATTCTTTCTTGTTTCTTGGGAGGCATGCCAGATGGTATTCTGTGGGACATAAGGGTTCATGCATGGAGGAGGGGGAGTGGTAAAAGTCCAAGCCAAAGGACGACAATCATACTGTAAGATTAATCCAAAAGATAGATTGTAAGATGCTGATTTTCTGTTGAGCTCTTAACATTCCTCTTCCTCTATAATGTATCTAGAGACAAATACTTTTTTTTTGTTCTATATCTCCAGTGTTTTCAGTATTAAATGCTGAGCTATTTATATGTTGCTTCTATAAATGTAGCATATTTAAATCTAAAAATTTCCAGGTCCAAACTTATTAATCATCTGATTTTTAACTTGATGAAACAATTATCTGTCTCTTTAAAATCTCAAACTAGTAAGCAGGCCAGCTTTCATATCTTTACATCAGCTAACTAGTTAAATTTACTGTGTAGGAGTTGTGTTACAGAATTTTGTCATTCAATTCTTTAATGTGTACAGCGTGTCTGCCATAGAAACTAGTTAATCCATGCTAATGTAGAGGACTGGGTACAAAGAGTTTGAACCAGTGTATAAATCATCTTCTGTCCTGCTGTTTCCCTGGAGTTTTCAGTAGTAACCTCATGCCTCCCTTATGCTCACAGAAGTGGATAAGGATCTTCCAGGGAAGAGGGATGAATTTTGTCTTTATGTAAACTGAAAAAGGTCTAGTTTGTTGCTGGTAGATCACAGTTGATACTGTCTGGAGGAGGCCCTTTGTATAGCCATATAGCATATTAAATTTATACACTTTAAGTAATCCATATCTATTCTTGTCAATATAATAATTGTGTGTTTCCCATAATTATATGTCTGTAACTTCTGAATTCAGAAAAATCACTGAAATGACAAATCAGAAGTTAGTGTTTCAGTTGATGACATACAGGACAATTACTGCTTCTGTACAAGTGTTTCTTTCCAATGTAGCTGAGTATTTCTTTGAGGCAGATACAATAATTTATGATTTAAAACTGTAGCCTAATCCAGTAATGTTTTTTTTCCTGTGGAATACTTGCAGATAAGTTACATTCACTCACTCTGTTTTTCTGCTTATCAATTTAATAAACTTACCTGCTCATCTGACAAGATGTAGAATATTATATATATTGCTGGCACAAATACATTGTTTTCAGCAGAGATCTCAGGACAAATTGCAAGGTAAACCTTGTTAGTAGTTCAGTTTTTGTCGACTAGATACTGGCAGGAAAGAAAATGAATGTTCCAATTCATAATCAATACATGTTGTGATAAAATTTACTCCAAATTTTCATTTTCTCTTTTTAGCTAAAAAATTTATTGCTTTGGATGACTTTGTTGAAATTACTAAGAAGTATGCAAGGGGAATCATCCCATCTAACCTGATTATGCAGGAGGAGGAAGATGATGAGTTGGCAGGGAAGAGTCCTGAAGAATTACCCCTACGACTGAAGGTAAAAAGGCAGAATGGAGCAAGTTATTTTTATGGCCTCTTAAACATCACAGAAAAAACTGGAGTGACTTGCACTTCTTTCTCAATACTGATGTTTACTGTATATGGATCAATATAAGAATTGTTACTGTAACTTCTTTTTGGACTTGACCTTGTATGTTTCAAGTTTTGTATATTTGAGTCATGTATTTAAAAGAAAGTGGCAACAGTTTTCCCTGTAAGAGGACAATCTACCTTCATTACATCTTCAGTGAGGTTTGAAATGTACCTGTCATCACTGCCCTATTTTTATTATAGATGTTGTTATACACTTCGTATCTTTCTAATATAAACAGGAGCAAGCAGGTGAGAAGAATTAGCCATAGCATGAAAAGGTTCTGTTATGATGGAATTCAAGAAAGATGAAGCTTGCTGTTAGCTTAAATACTGATACTTCTCTAGACAGTGAAAGGAGAAGTGAAAATGAAGGTGCATGCCTTCAATACTGGCATAAATTTTAGGTGAGGTAGAGGATGTATGGCTGCTGACCTGAGAGTTTTTGCTGTAATTTGGTTGTCCATTATCATATCGCAGAGGTGGGGAAAAAAGAGGGAGTGAAAGGCATCTATTTTCCAAGTTGTCTGAAAGAGATGTATTTATGAAGAATAGAAATACCTTCACAAATAAACAAGCTGTTGCCCAAATCATTGGGGCATGTGTTGTCCCAGTTCATCACAGTGACACAGGTATTTGCTGGAATATTCTTAGCTTTTCCCCTTGAACTAATTAATATAAAAATGTAAGATTTGAGAAAACATGTGATTTTATAGGAGAAGGAGAATTCTAGCAGTGTCTAATGTCCCTATGCAATATCTAAATGTGTGTTTGAAAAATCCTGTGCCTTTTAATTGATCTTTTGTGAAGTGTATGGTTGGTTAGAGGCAGAGTGTTCAATCCAGCAGTTTGTCTAGTTGACTATGTTGGAAAATGCCACAAAAAATAGATAGAATTTTAAGATCCTCTACAGTTTCTGTTGAGGAGTTAAAAGAATCTGTAAATATGTAGTAATTGAATTTAACATACTGCTGCTGCTTCCAAAACAGGTTTTGACAGCTGCATTTCTAGATGCTTGGGAAGGATTGTTTAAAGATATAACCATACCTGTAAAGACTTCCTGTATGTGTATATGAATCATAGACACTACTTCCTGCAGTGAATATGCATAGAATGTATAGCATAATCCTTGCAGAATGTGGCAGTTGCACACTTCAAAGTACAGTACTCGCAGCTAAAGTAATGACTTAAGGCAGTGCAGGGCTGTAGCCATGTAGTTTATCTTCAGTATGAAGTTAGCAGAGCACAATATTTGACTAGGAAACCATTTAATTATATGTGTCAAAGGTAATGAAATACATCTTGCCTGAAATCAAAATTGCTTCTGAGCTTCATCTGACTGAGTTAATCAAAATGGAGCTAATAATCTCAGACACAGTAATCTTATTTTATTGGCAACATTGATCTGAAATATAAATCTCTTTATGTTAGCTGAGGTTAGACAACTGGCTGCTACTGCTTCAGCTAAGAATGTCTGTGATCTAAAGATACAAAACTGCTCATTAATAAAATGCTTCTTTTTCTTTCCAGGTTGTAAAATATCCACTTCATGCCATTATGGAAATTAAAGAATACCTTATAGATATTGCATCAAAGGCAGGAATGCATTGGCTGTCTACCATTGTTCCAACACACCATATCAATGCTCTCATCTTTTTCTTCATCATCAGTAATCTGACAATTGATTTTTTTGCCTTCATTATTCCACTAGTCATATTCTATTTGTCCTTCATTTCTATGGTGATTTGCACACTGAAAGTTTTTCAGGACAGTAAGGCTTGGGAAAACTTCCGTGCTTTGACTGACTTACTGCTTCGTTTTGAACCAAACCTAGATGTTGAGCAAGCTGAGGTGAACTTTGGATGGAATCACTTAGAACCATACATTTATTTTTTGCTCTCAGTATTCTTTGTAATTTTCTCCTTCCCTATAGCAAGCAAAGACTGCATACCATGCTCAGAGTTAGCCACTGTCTCAGTTTTCTTCACAGTGACAAGTTACATGAGTTTAAGTACATGTGCAGAACCTTACACACGAAGGGCATTAATGACTGAGATAGCTGCAGGTTGCTTATCCCTATTGCAGGTGTTACCTGGGAATGTTGGCTACTTGAAATTCTTAGGTAAAACCTTCTTTACAGTTCCTGTAGGTCATTTCTTTGTGATCAATGTAAGCATCCCATGCCTTCTGTTTTTGTACTTGTTCTATCTTTTCTTCAGAATGGCCCAACTCCGGAATTTTAAAGGCACCTACTGCTACCTGGTCCCATACCTGGTGTGCTTCATGTGGTGTGAGCTCTCTGTGGTCATTCTGCGGGAGTCCTCTGGCATTGGGCTCGTTCGCGCCTCCATCGGTTACTTCCTGTTCCTCTTTGCACTCCCGGTGCTGGGTGTAGGCATTGCACTGATGTGTCTTGTCCACTTCATTAAGTGGTTTTTGTCTTTGGAGCTCATGAAAATTGTAGTGACCCTGGTTCTGTGTGCTGTTCCTTTGCTCTTTCGATGGTGGACAAAGGTAAACTTCTCTGCAGTTGAAGTGGTTAAATCGCTCAGTCGAAGCTCGATTGTGAAACTCATTCTGGTGTGGATCACAGCTGTAGTGCTGTTCTGTTGGTTCTATGTCTATCGGTCTGAAGGAATGAAAGTTTACAACTCCACCCTGACGTGGAATCAGTATGGTTTCCTCTGTGGACCCCGGGCCTGGAAGGAGACTAACATGGCACGCACTCAGATTTTGTGCAGTCACCTGGAAGGACACCGAGTGACGTGGACTGGGCGGTTCAAATACGTGCGCGTGACAGAAATCGACAATAGTGCAGAATCTGCAATAAATATGCTTCCCTTTTTTATTGGTGATTGGATGAGATGCCTGTATGGTGAAACCTACCCTCTTTGTGATCCCAAAAATGTTACACTGGAGGAGGAGGAATTGTGTCGGCTGAAGTTTTTGACAAAGCATAAATGCCACATGAAAATGTTTGATCGGTACAAATTTGAAATAACAGTGGGCATGCCTTTCAGTAGCAAAAATGGAAGCAAACCTATAGAGGAAGATGATATAACCAAAGATATTGTGCTGAAGGCAAGCAATGAGTTTAAAAAAGTGTTGCTGAACTTGAGGCAGGGGAGTATAATTGAATTCAGCACAATTCTGGAGGGTCGGCTTGGCAGTAAATGGCCTGTCTTTGAACTGAAAGCAATCACTTGCTTGAATTGCATGTCTAAACTCTTACCTGCTGGGAGGCACGTGAAAATAGAGCAGGACTGGAGGAGCACAGTGCATAAAGCCATTAAATTTGCTTTTGATTTTTTCTTCTTCCCATTCCTGTCAGCTGCATAATGTGCTCACATAGTGGTTCAGTGGTATTTTCGGTATCCACTGCATTTACACTACCAAAGGTTTGGCTTCTTAAGTGAAAAAAAACCCCAACAAAAATTTACCTTGCTGTAGCAATGCTCAAAAAGTGTGCTAATGTAGAGAGTTGGTTGAGTTTTGCAAGTGTACACACCATATCCTGACCTTAAACCCTGTATGACTGAAGTAATATATAATACTTTATTATTATAATGAATGCAGGGGATTGCTGCTGACTAATTGCATGGAAACTGTTTTGTCCAAAATGGATATATTGCCTGTGGTACAACACTAGATGCATCCACTTGCTCAATGTTAAAAGCACTTTACTCTTTTAAGTATTCACAATGTGCCCATTTGTATTTTCACAGGTTTAGAATAGGTATCTGACAACAACCTTTGTTGCATTTATTGCTTGTATTTATTTGGTGTTTTCTAGAAAAAAGTGATCAGTAGAGTCAGTACCTGGTGATGATATTTGCGTACAGCAATCACTGTTTCACTATTTGTCTCAAAGACAGTGACCACTGTTTTTTTGAAAGGGCACAAAATTTCACACCCCAGCAAGGTTTTACAAAGTCCCCAGGCTTCTACTTTGCATTAAATATTGTGTACAAAATTTGCTATTTGTTCTGATTGGTTACACTAAGTGTAGTCCTTGCTGGTGTGTGAAAGGCAAATACCGAGGCTGCTATTGAGATGGTACCAATAATGGACAAGCCACAGCAACTGAAATTATGCCTAAAAGTCTATAGTGGAAATGGAAATAGAATGTTTGTTTAATCACTTGTATTTTGCAAATAAACATGAAGTACAAACTTGAATTGAATGGGTACAAGATTTCTTCATTATGCTTTGACATTGTGACCAGTTGTTTGTGTTGTGTTGATAGCAGCTTCCACTGAAACCTACAATTCAGAATGTTTAAAATATTCTGGTGCACAATACTTGAAGTTGCACTTGACAGTTCTGAAGCCAGCAGTAAAATCTGTGTGCCAGGTGAGGTTTTTGTAGCTGTGCAGTCTACACCCAGTGCTTCCCCCTGCTTTTGTTGTGACTTTGGACCTTTTCTGGCCACCATGGCTGCACAGCACAGATCCATCCTGCCATTTCCCTCCCTCCTCCACTGAGCCTGCTTTAGATTCCTCTTTGCCTTTGTGTGTCAGTCATCACCAGGACCAGGGAAAAGGGTTAGCAATGAAACCTGATGGAAAAGGGGAAACTTCTGGGAACAGTGAGGCAATGAGCATGCTCAGCCATGAGCACCCTTTTGGGCATTTCCCAGAGCTGCAGCTGGGAGGATGCCAGAGGCACCTTCAGGTGTGCTGCCCTGTGCCCACAGCAGAAGCCCCACCATCCAAAGACCCTCAGTCATGCTTCAGCCCATCAGAAAATGTATGAAGTAAAGTCATATCTTCGGGGTGCTTCTAGCTTTGAAAATTTGCCAACTATCTCTGTTTCCACCTAGGGAAAAGAAAAGGAATAAAATAGCAAGTAAATGCAAGTTTTGACAGCTTCCCTTACCCAGGCACATTTTGTCAGGAGCCCAGCTTTGGCCTTTCTCCTTTCTTAGAGCATCTATAGGCTGTTTTTCTTTCTGGCTCTGAAATTTCAGCACAAAAGATTTTAATTTTTTTAAACTTTTTTCCCTTACATACACACAATTGTGAAACTTCATATGTTTGTCAGGAGGAAAAAAAGGCAGCAGTCTTGGGATTCAGAATTAATGTTAAAATTTCTCCTTTTAGCTTTTACCCTTTGTATGCATGTCAACTTACTGTGGTGCATTTTGAAGGAGTTGTTACATGTCCTAAAAATGAAAAAGTGACTCAAGTCAGATGTGGGAAGTTTTGCAAGAGGAGGAAGAGTACTTGATTTCTTTGGAATGAGTTGCTTTTTAAGAGACAAAAGGCTTAATCTTGGTACCTCAATTCCCATTTGTATCATAATAATTCTGAAACTTGTATTTCAGCCTTTTTTGCTGAAGTTGTTAGAGGATATTGGCATATAACTGTTACTGAATTTGCAAACTTAGAATTATTAGCTAAAAAATTCTGGTTCCTTGGAGGGGGAGAGCTCCTTCAAAAATACTGATGATATCAATATTGGTCAGATTCAAGGTTAAACAATTACCCTTTATGTACTTACATGGATAGAAAAAAAACACCTCAAAGGCAGACTCTGAATTAGTTAGATCCTAGGAAAAGTAATTTATGTGCTCTGTAGTGATGGATTGGTGGGGATACTTGAATTTGTCAAGTGCCTTTTTTTAGCACAGGTGGGAAATTTTGCACAGTAGCACATAGAAGGTCATTTTCCATATGTTTTCAGTTCTTCAGTGCAATCACAAGGGACAGAGGAAGAAATTTTACTTCAAGACCTTTAAATAATACCTTTTAATGCTAGTTCCCAAGTGTTTCTCCTTGATGCTTTTACATTTTTATGGAAAAAGGATAAATTAATAGTAACATGATGGATAGGTACTCCATTATCTTGTCGGTCTAGTGTTCACTGTTCTGAAAACTTTTACAGATAAATCTTTCCTATCTAAAGTGTATCTTAGCTGACAAGCACAAAATTGCTGAAATTTAATAATCAAGGTGTTTTTGCAAAGGGTGCCTCTATTTACTTTGCACTTGGCAAGCAAACACAGCGCAAAATAATTGTTCCTTTCCTGCTGCAACTCTTTGTTCCAAACCAGTCCATCTTCTAGGCTGGAGAGTCACAGAATCTGGAAGCTGCTGTTAATTATTCAATTATTCCTACATTTATTATTTTCTTACTCAGTTTTCAATATGTGATGAATTATAAACAAAGGCAGGTGCCCTTTCTCCAGGCTGGTAATTCAGTCTTTTGAATTAGTATTAATTAACAGAAGAAGAGGAGGATATCACATGGGTATTGACAATTCTAAATTAGGTTCAGCTGTTCCTCTGTAAGTTCAGCTTTAGCATTTATAATATACAGAATTTAGAAAGAAAGTTCATTTGAATTTCATTTTCAATGTAACATGAAAAAGTACTGCTTGTTCTCCAAACTGGTACATTCTTCCATAAGCACAGAAAAACAACACAACACATATAGAAATTCTGAGTGACTTAAGAGCCCACTCTGTAATGACTAACAGCATCTTGCAGGAGGCAAGAATGCAGAGTTTTTCCTTGTTCTCCCAGAAAAAAAAAAAAAAAAAAAAAAAAAAGAAAGGTAGATCTGTAGGAAATAACGTGGTTTTATTTCTTAGAACAAATGGATCTTTTAAATGCCATAAAATAGCAGTTATTAATTGGCAATTTGTTGCAATGTTTTTGTGATACAGGGTGATAAGGATGTTACCCAGAGATGCTGTGGCTGTCCCATCCTTGGGGCAAGGCCAGGCTGGATGGGCTCTAAGCAATCTGGTCTGGTGGAAAGTGTCCCTGCTTATGGCAGTTGACAGTCCCTTCCAATCCAAACCTTTCTGTGTTACCATTAGGGTAGTGTAGTGCTTTCTTATATGCTTACACTGAGCTGCTTGTCTGCCTTCTGGCTTCTCTATTTCCACTGGAAAGGCAAAAGAAGTTTCCAGATAGTGAATACCTTTTCAATACTTTTGAAACTCATTGCAGCCTCTCAGTGTAAGGCTCATATCCACTAACAACTGAAGGAGGTTGAAAGAAGCTGCACTCCAACCTCAGCTTCACAGCTGTAATTATTTGAACAGCAGATGGATATGAAGAAAAATCAACAACTATGTCATTGAGTTAGAAATATATTAATCCATGCAGCAAAAAATAGGTGCAATTTGCCAACTTGTAAGAAGGTAATGTACCTGCTCTGGCACCCACATGCAAGCAAGTGTTGTGTGCAAATAGGAGTCCTGGGAACCAAACACCAAATCACATCACTGTTCATATGCATTAAGATGGTTCATTTATTTTCATATTATTACTCAAAAGCTTTATTACCTTTTACTCTAGGAAAAAAAAAATCATTAGCATCCTACAGTTCCTCTTATAAATCATAGCCTGATGTGGAAAAGACTAGTCACCTTCCCCTTAAGGATGGATGTTAAGCACTGAGAAAACTTGTGTTTTCCTCCCTTCTAACTAAGCTTGAACTTCAAGTTTTGAAGCACAACAGGAACACAGAAACAGTGTTTATAGCCTTCCTTTAAAAATATGTGAGTATGGAAAAAAATTGGGTATGTATCTGCCCACTGACAGCTACATGAAGCAGCTTCTGTAAGATTGCAGCTTCACAACACTAATTTCAGCATTTTCATCTGACAAAAATTTTCATTTAAATCTGTGCAAGAAGTGATGATTTTTACTGTGCATCGTGATTTGAGTGCTAAATTATCCCTATTCCATGAGGCCCCATCCTTCCCCATCAGGAGATGCAAAAGCATACAAAGTGAGTATTTCACTGACCTCTGGGGGAAGTTTTTCACAGGTACCTTGCTTGCACTGACTGTTTTTATCTGTATGCATGCCCCAATGCATATACTGTAACAAATCTGAGAGAAGTACTGCTTTCTTAGGTGTTTAAGTACCTTAGATACCCAAGTTCAGAGATATCTATTAGGCCTGTAAGTAAGGTCGTTATAGTTACAAACTTAATTGCTGCTAAGTGTTGTTCTTTGGCTAAATTGTCGAACATAAGTTATGAGCTAAACATTGCCAAGGGTCCTTCTGTTAAGTTGCTAAATTCAACTGTAGAAATTGTAAGTTAGATTAACTAGTGTTAAGTGTTAGTGCTCTGTTAGATTGTTAAGGTATAGCTATAAATTAAGTTACAAATTAAGCTATAGCTATAAATTAAGTTACAAATTAAGCTGGATATAAGTGTTTTTCTTATGCTAAATTTCTAGACTTAAGGCATAAGTTGAGGTAAAGTACTGTTGAGTGTTGGAAATGTTATTTTGCTAAGATACAGCTTCTTCAGTTCTGTAGATCTTTCACTTGAAATACAGCACTTTGGCAAATGGAGCTTTCCCCTCTGACAGCCCAGGAGAGGGGGAGCTGACAGGGCAATTACCCTTGTGCTGGTGAGAAACTGCTCCTGTGCCCACCTGGAGGGCTGGGTTTGGTCCAGTGGTGGCAATAACTGGTGGGTTTTACTGACTTCTGGCCACTGTATGTGGCTGAAGAGAGAATGTGGGGAGACATAGGATGTGGTAGAAGGTAAAACACAGAGAGAAAGGCAGCACAGCAGGCTAGGGGAATGTGTGGGATAAGACTGGGTACTGACTTTGTAGAAAAAGCAAGGGAAATCTTTCTGTCCCTTTCTTTAGGTAGCCTCAGTGTAGATCACGCTGTGAGCTCTGGCTGTGCCAGTTCTGGAGTCCTGGGGGTATACTCTGTCTCCTGCCATAAAACACTCCCTTGCTTCCTTTGCAGCTCCACTGAGGCACAGGGCAACCACTCCACAGCTGCTCTGTTTCCAGTTCAGTTCCTGTGGTGTTGCCAGTGGATCTGATTTTATTCACACTCTCATGTCAACTGATATTTCTCTTAACCCCATTCATGAATCTTGTAAGTACAAGTTGGTGTAAATTTTAGAAAAACAAGAAGTGTGTGTATGGGCTAAAACCTAAACTCACTTAAAATGCTTTTATTTCACTGCCAGATTTGTAGCTTCATTTGGTTGGTAATTTTTTTGTTATGAGGCTGGATTAGTTGGTGTAAGTGACATCTGCCTTGGCTTTAGAGACGTCAGTGAGTGACGTACAAAGGTAATTACCAATTCACATTTCCAGTATTAATTATTGGCAGAGATTCTGTTCTAATCTGCAGTTTGCTGTCAGATGCCAGAAGCATCACAGTGCATCACCCACCTGTTGGTGAGTTATACTTCTTCAATATGTTCTTTAAAAAGTCAGAAAACCCAGTCCTAGGGCACCAGGAGGTCGTGTCCATATATGGGGGGAATTAACCTCCAGAGAGAGCACATCTCTGCCTGGAGCAGATGATAAAGCACGGATGTGCTTTACCTAATCAGGACTTTTAGCAAGAAAATTACATGTTTACTAGTTTAGCAGAGGGCAAGTGTCCCCTGGCTGCAGAGGACAGGTGTTCCCTGGCTGCAGAGAGCAGGTGTCCCCAGCTGGCACAGGGCAGGTGTCCCCAGATCCCAGGAGTGGTATCCCCAGATGCACAGGACAGGTGTCCCCTGGGTGCAGAGGACAGGTGTCCCCAGATGCACAGGACAGTTGTCCCCAGCTGGCACAGGACAGGTGTCCCCAGCTGGCACAGGACAGGTGTCCCCAGATGCACAGGACAGGTGTCCCCAGCTGGCACAGGACAGCTGTCCCCAGCTGGCACAGGACAGGTGTCCCCAGATGCACAGGACAGGTGTCCCCAGCTGGCACAGGACAGATGTCCTCAGCTGGCACAGGACAGGTGTCCCCAGCTGCACAGGACAGGTGTCCCCAGCTGCACAGGGCAGATGTCCTCAGCTGGCACAGGACAGGTGTCCCCAGCAGGCACAGGACAGGTGTCCCCAGCTGCACAGGACAGGTGTCCCCAGATGCACAGGACAGGTGTCCCCAGCTGGCACAGGACAGGTGTCCCCAGCTGCACAGGACAGGTGTCCCCAGCTGGCACAGAGCAGGTGTCCCCTGGGTGCACAGGACAGGTGTCCCCAGCTGGCACAGGACAGGTGTCCCCAGCTGGCACAGAGCTCACCTGGTGCCTTGCCTCCCATGCCATCAGGTGGCACTCCAGGCTCACGCTGAGTTTTTCTCCCTCTGCTGCTGTCTCCAGAGGGCACAGCCAAGGAACAAAAGAATCAGGGTCTGGTTTTACTCCATTTCGAAGAGGAAATGCAGTTAGAAAAAACCCTCTTATGAAAAATAGATAACTGTTTGTGAAGCTGATTCCCTGCCAGATACAAACGAAGTTAAACAAATGCCAGGCAAAGGCATCATTGTGCAGTGTGCCTGCAATCCAAGACTATGAAAAGGGAGGAAAAAAATCTATTTTCCTGTGTGGTAAAAAACTGCACAATGATAAATGAACAACATATGAAACAGTGCATGGCAAACTTATGATAAGTGCAACCTAGCTGATTTGCAGCTCAGCAGGTTTTGAGAATGTTCCTGTCTCTAAGATCTTATAAAATAAGCCTGTCAGCATCAATCTGCATTGTCTGGTTCTGTAGTAAAGTGAGTAGTGATAAAACACTAAAACACAGTCCTGATGGTGCTGCTGATGGAAACCCTGATTTTTTTCCTGCATCTCATGCAGATTAAAAAAAAAAAAATCATGCTTTATCAGAGCTTAAACCTTTTTATTAACTCTCTGTTATCTACACAACAAGAAACAGAAAATCTGTAGCAGAGTTTAATAAAAACTTCAGTAGAAGTCCTGCTGATTTAAGGGAATTTCTAACTGCAACTCTTGTTTGAGATACCCATGGACTGTAGTTAACATAAGGATTTGGGAATATAGAAAACTTGTAGCAAGATCACACACCAGGTAAAAGCCAATAAGAGAAACTGTGCAATACTGATTTTTCACCTTTTTCAAATCAAACAGATAGATGACAGCAGGTTGCTAGAGACATTTTGTTCTATTTTTGTAGATGGCAGGATTTTTGTGCAATAATAGCAAGTTTGGTAACAGAAAGGGCCCTGTAAATGTTGCTGTTAACCACAGGAGACAGCAGTGCCTGACAGCAGGAGCTGTGTCACACTAAATTAGAAAGGGCTTGAACCAAGCCCACAGAGATGTAATATCCCAGGAATCTGTGTGTGTCGATCTCAGCATGGCCTGTCTTTATCTGAAATAATTTTGTCACTTTAAAGAACAAGGCATTTCAACAAAGCATCTCCTCTCTAGTTCCTCTCCCGTTCCTCCCTCCCTATTCATCCCTGGTGACAGCAGAGATGTTTCCACGACAACAAGCCATGCTGTTGCCTCAGGTGACAAACTATAACTTCAATAAACAATCACTGAAAATAGCTTCAAACAATTAATTAGGTAATGGAAATGTTATTTTAATAGGGCTTAGATGCTTTGGAAGTAGTCTACAGACCAAGTTCTGATCAAGAATTTGTCTAGAATCAAAGCCAAAGCTGCCATCTGAAGATCAGGATGGATATCACTGTCTGAATACTCAAAGAACCATCTTTTCAAAAAGGTCAAGGCATATTCAAAACATATTCAATCCAGAAGATGCAGTGAGTAACAATTCAGAGGGGGTTTTTAGTTTGTTTTGGTTTTTTAAAAAAATTTGTTCAAAGCACATACTGGCAGGAATTCACTAACTTGTTCACTGAAGGCAGTCCTTGGCTGACACACTCCCCATATGTGTGCCCTTGCATCAGTGTGACAGACAGATGATGAGCCCAGCAATTGGTTTTGCAATAAATGGATTTTTCAGTTTTCTCTTTACAACAAATGCTTTCCTACAGTTATAAATGGATGATTCATAAATCTCTCCTAATACTGCTTCTAGTAACAGTTCAATTGATCTTTAATCGTTGTTTAAAAAGTGAATCTCCATGGAGTCCTTCCATCCTGTAGCCTGAAGTTTCTCTAGCCCAGGGCAGCTCTGCTGTATAAATTCAGACATATACAATCTTTAAGTGTAGATGGATGCACTGAGTATATGCCTGTGCCTTATATCACAGTCCTCATTAGCATGGGCACTCTTTGGGGCTGCTGGTTGCCCTAGCAGAATGTCTTTTTTGTTTTATTTATGTTATTAAGTTTCTCCAAAATAGTGCATCTATGAAACAAGAGCAATAAAGGCAAGGGTTGCCACCCTTACATCCCATCAGGTTTGTGGGCTGTGCAAAGACCTGCCCTTGCAGTGCCAGATGTGTTCCTGCTCCCCTCAGAGGCTGGCTATGGATTGTGCTTTTGGGTTAAGTCCTACCTTTCTGTGCAAAATATTTTCAGTCTGTGGATGAGAGACCCTGCACTGCTTCTACTGCGTGTTCCTCTCAGGCAGTTCCCTTTGGAGGAATTAACAACAGTGCTTGGAGCTCCCTTTGCAGGACAGCAGGGTTCATCCCTGTGTGTCATCACACAGCTGGGATGGGGGCATTGAGAACAATGTAGAATGGAACAGACTGCACCCTAAATAATAGCAAGAAAGTTTTTGAGGCAGAAAATGGTGAATTTTCAAAACTAACTTTTGCAGATGCCCTGTTGTTTTTGTTATAACTTTGTCGGGTTAAGGATGAAATGCAGGTTTGCTGCAGGCATGGTAAGGAAACCTTGAAAGAGCTGTTGTATGTACACATAAAGCAATGAGTTGCCTGACTCCAGTTGCACAAATCCTTGGAAGAAAAGAACTGAGGAAAACGTGTATCTGAGGGCTGATAATTCAGGTACTACCCAGGAAGGGAGAATATTGGAATTCTGAACTGTACATATCAGGGTATACATCCTGCATCACAGCAACTCTTGTGATCACAGCCCTATGCCTATTTCACTTTGAGTTTTCATTGTGGGACTCCTTTATTTCCCCTTGGGAAGTTTTGAAGATCTTGCTTTGGTCCTATGGGCATAAGATCAATATACAAGACCTCAGGGTTTCTCTGCAAAAAGATGCCTTTTCTCCACTTCTTTTCCTGCAGGGGAGCAAAGGCTGTGGGTGTGGGCCATGACAGCAACCTCTCATTTGTGCAGGGAAGGGAGAAGGTTCACCCAGGTGCCTTTGGCAGGTGGATGTGCATAGGGCAGTAGTGTCTCTCGTGGGGATCCTCATGCACCACAGCAGCCTCTTTGTGGGGGGTTTATAATCGAAGGTTTAAACAGTTAAACTGCTTTCTTAATGCATTTGTGGTTGCTAAGATACAACCTCTTCAATTCTGTAGATCTTTCACTTGAAATACAGCACTTTAGCAAATGGAGCTTTCCCCTCTGACAGCCCAGGAGAGGGGGAGCTGACAGGGCAATTACCCTTGTGCAGGTGAGAAACTGCTCCTGTGTCACCTGGAGGGCTGGGTTTGGTCCAGTGGTGGCAATAACTGGTGGGTTTTACTGACTTCTGGCCATTGTATGTGGCTGAAGAGAGAATGTGGAGAGTCATAGGATGTGGTAGAAGGAAAAACACAGAGAGAACAGGCAGCACAGCAGGCTAGGGGAATGTGTGGGATAAGACTGGGGACTGACTTTGTAGAAAAAGCAAGGGAAATCTTTCTGTCCCATTCTTCAGATAGCCTCAGTCTTCAACTGTCCATCTCAAGCAAGAATCATCTTCTCTGCTCTTTGATAATGAAGAGTGGATCACTCAGGAGAGTCTAGTTTTGGGACAGGTTTGACAAGACCATGGGGATAAACTGTGCCAGGAGAGATTTCTTGCAGTTCAAGGAAGTGATTAGGAGATACAGGTTTAAAAGTAAACTCCTCAAAATTCATTAGCAGTATTACAATAGCTGTTCAAAATAGCCAAATATTTTAAAAGGAAGCCTTATAAAATATGTGGAGGAAGGTTGTATAAAATAGTGCAGCTTATTTCTCATTTCATTTCATGCTAAAGTAAGTCTTTACCTGTGAGGGTTGCAGAGAATATTTTGAACATGTTGACAGAGCTCAATTGATGCAGCAACATCTCTCTGGGTTTGCAGATCAATAGCTGTGAGAAACAGAGAGTGCAACTGTTCATCCTGGAAGATGTTAGCAGAGATGTCAGAGGTTGATAATTGAACCAGCAGTGTTCTCCTCCCCACCTCTTCCACAAGGCAGTTCAAGATGTGCATAAATTTTCTGTGAGCATCACCTCCTGTATTGCAAATAGATCATAGTGAGAGGATCTCTCCTACCTGTGAGAAACCTCTGCTTCTTTCTGCACCTTCCCACTAAAGTGAGGAGACTGGCCCAAAACACCATGCAGAGCTGCTGGAGGTGTTCAAGCCTCTCCAAAGGGAAATGAAACCAAGAGCCTACCAGAGCTGGGGTGTTAGCAGAAGTGATCTGCAGTGGGGTATCACTCTGGTGTCTCGTTTGGGCAGCATTTACATTACAGGTATAGAATGGAGGAATATCAATTTATTTTCTCCCAATCTGACTCCCAAATCTCAAATTCAGTCACTTTTTTTTTCATAATTTACAGTGATTTCCCCCCCCCCGCCACCTCCCAGCCCCCCTCCAGAATTGTTTATTCTGTTTGACAAATGATGATAAAGCCAAAGAAGGTGGTGGTGATGGGGTTTCTGGAGTTCTCTCAGTACTCTTCTTGAAGCACAGTCATATTGCTATATTCACATACCTATTGCCAGCTGAAGAATTTGGTCCTGTATTTAAAGCTGATCTGCTTGGATCAGGCTATTGCATGATGTATTTATGCATGTTAGTAGTATGATTAGTTTTAAAACAAGGAGTGCCTGTCCAGGAAATCACCCTGCATACTTTGATCAAGTCACTGCTGTAGGGTTTATTTGTTTGAGCAGCCATGTTATAAAAACAATGTATAGCATTGTCATGATACTTGAAATAACTGCTTAATGGAATTGTTGGTTTAAGGATCTTTTCCTACTCATCAACTGCCTCCACTGGCAAATGGCAGGACAAGTAATTAGCTGTACCCTGCCTGGCTGATCCAAACTCATGGCAGATTTCAGAGCTGAGGGAACTGAGGAGTTTAGGCAGTCAAGTGCTCCATGTAAATTACTTTGTATCATGGCCTGATTTAGGATCTAAAACTGCCTGAAGAGTTGTGTTCACCTGAGCATGATTTAAAGTTTGATCCTCATCCAACTTGAGAAAATTTCACTGTTAAGAAATGCTTTTTCATGGTGGTGTACTCTGAGAGCAAACCTTTTCTGAGCTGCCTGTACAAAATTTCTAGACCATTTAATGTTTTCACAAAGCCTAAGAAACATACTCTGTCCCTATAAAGGCCCATTCTAGTAATCTGGTTCTGCCACATAAGCAAGGTAAGTGACTTCATGCCCTAATTTTAGACTCAATAGAATTTGCTGACATTAGTGCGAATGGAAAATAATTCCTATTGGGAGCAGAAACAAATTGATAACAATGTTACTGGAAACTGGATATAAAAGCAACCAATCCTTCCACTTCCTTTCATTGGGGCAACCAAAGGCTCCAGCTAAAGGCTCCAAAAGACTTCAAGCAGGACAACTTCCAAGCTGCAAACAGCAGAAGCAGGTGGCACAAGCCAGTATCTCCCCCAGGCCACAAAGGGTTAAATTGCCGTATGTAGCTACTAAGTATGCGTGTGAAAATTCCAAAAGCACATGAGGGAGCCATCTGGCTCCTGCTCCTACTGGGTATTTGGGGATGAAAAGGGAAACTGGAAAGGTAAATAGTGGATTGCTTGATGTGTTGATTTTCAGCTGAGATTTCTCTCTTCAGTGCCTAGTCATATTTGTCCATCTAAATGAGTGGGATTGACTGTGTCTTCCCCAAAAAGAGGTGAAAAAAATTAGCATGTAAGCTCTCGGAGAGCTGTGCAAAGCCACATTCTGCCTCATGTAACAGCTGAGGCAAATTTATTCTGGTCTGCATCCAGAAAAAGGCCTTAGCCTCTCAGTGTCTAACTCGTGGTAGGGATGGAGGGAGGCTTCTCACTCCAGGCACAGCAGGATCAGCTGCCTTGGACTGAGATTCCAGAGAGCTGCCCCAGGTCTGGGGCCATGATCACCACAGAGAGTCAGGCATCAGCTCGGACTGGAAAGAGAATGGTTTCCTACTTAAGTGTGTATGCCATGCCTGCATTTTTCCTTGCTTGATTATTTTTTTATTATTATATTTTATTTTCCCCTGGATAGAGATGGAGTGGTGGGAGAAAGCAGGAAGCTGCTCTGCTGACAGCACTCTGTTTTGTCACCTGGGCCAGTAAGTGTCTCATTTGGGAGGCTGGCTGGCCACATCCCTGACACATTCCCATGGTTGGAACGTCTCAAACCTTGCCAGTGATGACACTGTTGGAAAACACACCAAGTTTAAATTTTTTTATTTTATAACTTTAGCCAGTTTTCACAGAATCATTAAATGAAGTAGGTTGGAAAAGACCTTTGATATCAAGTCCAACCTATGTTTACCTTTGCCATGAGGGAAGGGAATTAGAGTTTCTTTCCAGGGCATTGTTCCACCAGGTGAAGGCCTGGTGAGATTAATATCTCAACAGACTGGGAGTAGCCCAAAAAATGCCCAAAAATACCCCAAAAGATAACGACCATCAGCAGAACATCAATGGCCATCAACAAACATCCACCTCAGATGCTGCCTCCCGGCATGGTTGGAGACACCTGGTCCAGAAAGGACTGATAAGGAAATCATGGAGTGAGGACCTAATTAACATTAGAGATGAAGAAATCCAGATCCAGTAGGAAACCAAATACTAAGAATTATGTAACTTGGAGCCAATGAACATTGAACCAATGAATCTCTATGGGTCTTGAGTGTATAAAGTCTGTGAAAAATCTGGTAAAATTCATGTGTCATTGAATGGTTTTCTCTGCACACCTAAGCTATCTGTGAATGAAGTTATTTCTGTTGCACATCCTGGCCAGAAATAAAGTAATGCCTTGATTCTCTAACACTAAAAATGTTGTTGGAGGGCTTTTGCTTTTCCTGCAGTTTTGGTGACACCAGCAATACCATTTTTTACCTGTGACTTCAGGTGTCTATTCACACTGATCATCTCTGATTCCATCTGTAGGAGACGGAGACTCAAGCCTCCTAAAGTCCAGGTTGGGCTTTGAGCAAAAGAAAAAGCTGGTCCTAGAAGTGAACCTAAAGCACAGCTCCAGCTCTGCTAGAGCTGCCCACACTCTTCATCATACAACACCCTCATCCCACTCATGGCATGTGTTCCCTCCTCCACCTGCCTCAACACTTGAGGTTCCCACAGGAGCTTGTCCTCCAAGTCCTGATCCCTGTGACTCTTCCTCCTCCATAAAAGGAGCTAAAACAACTCTTTCTTGCCTAGCTTAAAAATAAGCTGTGCCTTGAGGTCATCTATTTATGCCTTTTTTGGTTGTAGTTTTATTGAAAAAGCTGGTATTAACATATTTATATTTTTATTCAACAACAGTTAGCTAATTTGTGCAACACAAAAAATGCAGCCATGAACAACAGCTTCCAAAACAATCAGATTTACCAACTTTACCATTACTTACTCTACACCACTGAAAGCTTAAACTAAAAAGAGAAAGAAAGTTGGAAACGTTCACAATGACGATGTTAACTTTCCATACATTCAAGAAACCAGGAAACCGATCTGTAACAGTGATGTCAAAGATAGGAACGGAATACTGGTCTTTGAAAGGTTTCTATTTATTTCCTCTATAATTACTTCATGGTATTTTGGTTGGGTATTTAATTAGTTTTATAAAGCTCCAAAGATATATTTGTTTATTTAATTTTAACATGTTCTTTTTGGTACCCAAAGCTGTAACAGAGTAAGGTACTTCAAATGAAAAACAAAAAATGGTTTGCATCAAGATCAGCTTTACAATATGTTATCTATAGAATCTTACTTGAGAATGTTGAAAGCTAAATATATGTTTTACAGTATTTCTAGCTGTAAATGCCAATATGAGCTGATAGCATTTTTTTTTTCTTTTTGAGCTGCAAAGTTTAATGGAGGGGGCCAAAAGTCAAAGAAATTGTATGACACCCTTGAAGCAGTAGTTTGGCATTAACAAGTTCTCTATACAATTTACCACACTCTTAAACCTTTTTACAAGGAAAAAAGAAAAGGAAAAGGCAATTTTGTTAAATTTCGTTAGAATAAATATGTACATATACTGTCCATGCCTGCTACAGCATACAGTATTTTATTAACAAACATTCTTTGTTCCCTTTAAAATCACCCTACACACTTCATACCGCATGTGTTTAGTGTGGCTGGAAATGGGTGCACGTGTTTGTGCTTCAACACACAAAATAAACAGCATTGATCTAGAAAACTTCAAACAGACAGATTTCAGGTGTGGTGTTGAGATGTCCTACAAAAACTCTAGACTGTTTTTTTTATTTCTTGTAAGCAGATTTTTCACCCACCCTTCGCCCAAACCAAAATAGAAAAGCATGCAGATCCCTTCATCAGTACATTCTCCACTTACCAAGAAATCAGTGCATAATGGCTTAAAGACTTTTGTTTCTGAGGAATTTTAATACAGGTGGATTAGCAGGTCATGTGAGTTGTGCTCTTTTATTCATGGTTAGAGTAGGAATCCTTTGGGATATTGAATTTTCTGCCAGAGCTATTAAGGGTGCAGCAGAACTTTCTTTTCCTGGTTTAAGAGGTCTTCCTGCCTACTGCACCACTCCTGCACCATTCCTGCATGCCCTACTTTGCCTGTACTTTCCTTTTCCATTACAGAACAGAGATAGATCTAACAGCATTTCTGTGGAGGAAGGTTTTGTTGGGTTTGGATTTTTCGAATTTTCATGTTTCTCCAGGACTAACTTTGCCTCCCAGAAGTGGCCTCATTTAAAAGTGTTAAAATCCACTTGGCGGTGCTGCCTCTCGCAGCACCATTCTTTTCACAGTTACAGATAGCAGGCATTGCCTGTATTCCCCAAAGGCCAGGGTTAACATAACCATTCTGCAAACAACAAACAAGGGCCTTTATCAAGTGTCTAGCAGGGATGTCACTTTGTTCCCACTCAAGTTGGTTGCTGCCCTCAAGGAGAGCACTTCTAGCCAAGGTTTCCAGAACTCCAACCCCAAATGGTAGCACGGATTTGTGTGTGAATTGCCAGGCTGTGTCTGACAAGCCAGTCCCTCCAGAGCTGCAATGTCAAGTTGTTTAATAGCCCTCACACAATAAAGATATTAGTTATTGTTTTAAACAGAGCAAGGAGAACCATGGAGAATAAACTTCTTAAAATAAGCTGGCTGAGTAACTATACCAGTCTGTCACTTACTCACTTGGGAAAGTGAAGTATAAAGTGATGTGATAAATAAATAAATAAATAAATAAGAGGGTATTGTAATGAAGGGTATGGGATGGGTGAGATGGGGCAGCGTTTCACCAGCAGGGATTCTGCTTCCAGCTCTAACTCTCATGAAGTCCCTCCAATGTGCCACGTGCTCTAAAGGGATGTGGCTATTCATTCTTTCAAACAGGCTAGGCTTAACTGAAAGACAGAAAAATGGCACTGGAAAAAGAAACAATCAAGGGATTGAGGCAAAAAGCTCTAATAATGTGGTAAATGCTGTGCACTGCAAAAGCAGGGAGGGCACCAGCACACCACAGCCCTGCAAACCACTGAGACCCTTGAAAGGATGGGCAGGAGTTGGGGAGCCTCAGCCCCTCTCAGGAACACTCCTAAAGTGAATATCCCTTTTTGTTTAAAGGAACCAATACAGACCACAGTACTGGATTTGCACTCGTGCCTTTTACTCATACAATTGCAGTGATGGAAAATAATTGGCTTGCCACCAATAATGATACAGGCTGAGGGATGAAAGGATGCAACCTACAAATCCCACCACAGAAGCCACAACTTTTGTGAAGATCACATCCTTCTACAACTCTCAAGAGGCTGGTTTGTAAATATAGAGGGATATTGATAAATCTAGTGCATTTCTGAGTTCACTTTATCCTGAAATATGTACAGATTGTTTGTCGCTGCTATAGCAATGATGTTCTCGGTTGGGTGCCATGCTGTGTGCAAGATCTTCTTCGTAAAGTCCAAACTGTCAACACTGATGTCATCTTTCCTCCGTTTGCCTCCGACGCAGACTCTGCGGGGCTTTAGGATGGCTCGTGGCTTGCTGCTCTCCCGGGAAGCCTCCAGGGTGACATCCCGCTTGGTGTTGCGGTCAAACATCCGGAAAAAGTTGTTATACGCGCCTGTCATGATCACACTGCAGAGACAGAGAGAGACAACGTTCAACAGCAGAGTTAAACAGCAGAGTTAAACAGCAGAGTTAAACAGCAGAGTTAAACAGCAGAGTTAAACAGCAGCTTCTGCAAAGCCACCACGACTGGGTCAGGACAGCCCGGTCTGCCAGCTGTCTTCTGGTTTCAGATGGGAAAGAGTAAGGAAAACACCTGGGAAAACCCCAGATTCCCCAGAATGAAGAGTTTTCTTCTACCAGTGCCTTCCCCTTCCATATTATTCAATGAAAATTACAGTTAGCTCAAATTATGTCTGCTCCCTGATATCTTGAGAATTGCATCACAAGATAACAAAAGCAGCATTCTTAATAAGTTATTTTTAATTACCCTCAGCTTTTTATGAGTGCTTAAGGATCATACATTTCAGGCTTTTTCTGTTTCTCTGGAACTTACCTTTGATGACACTGGGTTTTACAATGATTACAGAAATAATCTAAAAAATACCCACATATTTCAAATCTTTTGATACAACAGTAAGGTTTAATACATAATTATATATTTTAAAGAGTATTTTGAAGAAGGGTGTTTTAAAATGTTCTGAAAAGTCACACTGAATTTGCACATGTAAATTTTTTCCAGACAAAACCCTTTTCCTTACTGAAGCCACAGAGCAAGTCCAAACATCATTAAAATTTGTATCTATGATGCTTCTTAGAAATAAACACACTGGTGTCAGGATTCTGGCATCTCTCATATGAAGTTTGGATGAAACATCAAGCCAGGATATATTTCTGGTTCTGGGAGAAAGGGACAGAAAACATACCTCGATCTGTATAAAAATCACCTCATTAATCAGCTTGCAGTTTGAAATAATGGATTTCCAGTTGCTTCATTCCCCTAGTCCCGAGGGGAGGATATTTTGTCACTAACTTTAATGAATTCAGGATTTCATCCATGGCCCTCAGGTTATTGGATTAGCATAATCATGGGTTTCAGAGCCTTGTTCAAAAGCTCATCCCCTGTGAACTTTTTCCATATTTGAAACCAGGGCTGTTCTCTATTCTCCTATCTCAGTCCCAAACAGGGTGGCTTTGTTCTAAAATTCCATTCTGTAAGAGGGAATCCACCCCAAATAGTCAGGTCTCCACAGGAAAAGCTGTACAGTTTTAAGACTCAGGCAATCAGAAATTATTTGCCTTTCTAACAGAGCCCAAAAGAACATATTTGACGTGCATGGCATTAATAAACAAACCTCCATCTCACATGACAGCTGCTTTCACACTTTGCTGTTGAGGGGGGATCTGTGATGAGCAGCAGACTGGCCAGGGAAACATGGAGCATATGGGAGAATATGGGAGAACTCACAGGCACGAGCCATTCTCCCCACCATACAGACACTCACTAGCTGATTAAATTAGATGCTCCTGGATTCAGGAGTGCCTTACAGTGTGTGTACAGCCTCCAGCCAGAGCTGCCTTGATCTGATTTGGGGCCATTAGGAGCGACTGTAATACAAATGGATGGTATACTGGAAAAGCACAAATGTGAGCTGTGACTGCACTGGGGACTGGGAGCAGTGCAGGCTCCAGAGCTGCTGCAGGGTAACCAGAGTGGGTGAGCTGGGTCTGAACACAGGGAATCACCCAGCTCCACCCTGCTTCCATGTCTGCTGACACTGCAGCCTGATAGCAGCTGATCCCACACTGAGCTCTGTGCAGCTCCTGCAGTGCCAAAGGGATCTGCTGCCAACAGCACAGAGCAGAGACCAGCACACACTGCCCTTGGGAAGGGCTCCCCAAAACCCCCACCATGGAAAGGGGCTGCTCCTGCAGTGCCAAAGGGATCTGCTGCCAACAGCACAGAGCAGAGACCAGCACACACTGCCCTTGGGAAGGGCTCCCCAAAACCCCCACCATGGAAAGGGGCTGCTCCTGCAGTGCCAAAGGGATCTGCTGCCAACAGCACAGAGCAGAGACCAGCACACACTGCCCTTGGGAAGGGCTCCCCAAAACCCCCACCATGGAAAGGGGCTGCTCCTGCAGTGCCAAAGGGATCTGCTGCAAACAGCACAGAGCAGAGACCAGCACACACTGCCCTTGGGAAGGGCTCCCCAAAACCCCCACCATGGAAAGGGATGCTCCCTGGAGGTCTGCAGGCAGCTCACAGCTGGGGATGCACAGGGAGGGCACACACAGCCCCATCCTTGCTGCTCCCCAGCAGCAGGACCCGCTCCTGGCTGCCTGCAGAGAGCTTTCCCTTTCCTCCTGCACCCGCAAAAGACCTGGCACAATCCTGCCTAGCAAGGCACAAGCTAACAACCTTACAAGCTAAAAAACAGGAGTCAGTGTGACAGCTTGATAAAATGTATCCCAGAAGCTGCAGAAAGCCTATTGATCAAGATTAGTGCCCATTTCAGAAATTGAATCAACAGCAGTAAATCAAATGTTTCATTCCTTCGAAATCACCATGTCTTGTCATTACAGCTCCTGCAGTAATGGTTATTTGCAACATGAAAAAGTCGAGGTTATTTCATAGCTCTAACACAGACAATTTGTGATGCAAACAGTCCATCTGTGTATTTTCCCCCAGGCAAAATTTTGAAACAGGTTCATAACACTGGGGCACCCCTGTGCCACGGGCTGCAGAGCTGTGGCTCCCAGGGCAGAGAGGAGCATCCCTGCTGAGGGCAGGGGAACTGTCAGAGAAGCAGTTCTCATGCTGCAGAGTACCAGTGCACCAAATGCAAACAGAGGTGTTAGTTAAGGGGTTTTTTTTAGAAGGTTTTGCTTGCAGTAAAACTGCCTTTATGGTCTATTTGCTCTTTAATTTCTTGAACTCTCACATATTTTTAAAAGTCTGCTTTCTTTGGTTGGATCTACTGCAGTTATTTTTTAAACATATGTAGATGACTACTTTTCATGCTGGCCCTATTTTTCTGCAGTTTAATGGCTCAGTAAAAAACAGCATTATGCAAATGAGAAAGTGCCCATTCTTCTTCAAGGTCACAAAAACAGATGGATTATAACCTTACCTGCTGCTTAAAGTAATAAAAGAGAGTGAAAACTAGACGTAAACCTGCAATTTTTCCTGTTCAGGAAAATACAATGTACAATAATAGAGTCTATGTGATAAGGAGACTTTATTTAAAATAGTAGAATATAAATTGTAGCTCAATGTAGGCAGAGTTTGTTCTGCATTCCCAGACATTGCTATGCACAGCAGTGTTATGAAAAGGGCTTGCACAAAACCCTTGCAGGAGAGGCTGGTTCAAGAAACCAAAGCCCCTCATTCAAAATAGCCTGAACTACTTCATAGGTGTGTAAGGCAGCAGCCCAGAAAAGCTCTGTCTAATCACCTTTAATTCTCCTTAGAAGGCAGGTTTACAAGCTGTGCCAGACAGGATCAGAGGCACCATCATCTCTGCCATGCAGAGGTGTTTAGGAGGCAGAACACGCTCCAGTGCACCCTGAGGAGCAGTGTACTGATAGCTCAGGCTGGAGCAAAGTGCAGCCTGACTGCACCAGCTCCAAACACAGCTACAGGCAGCATGATTACAAAAAAACCCAAATAAAACACCACCACACCCCATCTTCCCTCAAACAAACCGCACAAATCAAACAAACAAAAAAGCAGGGAAAAATCCCAATGACTGCAGCATGACCACCACTACCTACATTTCACCCTCTGCAGCCCAGCCAGTGCTGTATTTTCTAAAAATATTTTTCAATATGTAAAATTGTCTGAAAGAAAGGATTTGAGAGAAAAACAATCTTCCTGTTTGCATTGTAACAGCAATACTCAAAGGAGCAGATGTTTAGCTATGGAAAAACATTTTATTAAATATGACACCAGCATTGTACCACTGATGTTTAATTTAGGGTCAGAGTTTTGGGTCTACAGAAGCAACCTCTCAACTATTGATGGCTTTGACATCCTTTAATTATGTTAATACTTTTAAGCATCTGAGTCTCAATATTTTTGCTTTGGTAGTGACTTTGTTAAATTAAATGCTTCAGTATGGGATTTTCTCCACTAAAAAGTTCTGCTTCTCTTGGGTGGTCAACAAATTCTCTACTTCACCAACTTTAAAGGCATCTGAATAGGATTTTTACCATTTTACTAAACTGCAATGAGATATTTCACAATATTTTTTAGGCAATGACATTTCATCAAACATGTCAGTCCCTAAGTACTGCCATATTTCCGTATTTCTCCAATTTGTTAATCTCATATTTCAAGCCAATCTCTTAAATATTATCCATGTTGCACCCATCCTTGCACACAACAGCCTTCATCAAAATCACTCCATCCAGCTGCATTCCTGGATGACAGGGACTGCCCTCAAGATTTGGGGTATCAGCTGGAATTAAGGCTTGCTTAAAGAGAACATGCAGAAGAGAACTTCTGCAGCCTCCTAGGATTAATGTGCAAGGTCCACTAGATCTGGTTTCATGACAAGCTGACCCGATGAAAGAAAGGGCTGATTCCAGAAAAATGCTTAAGCAACATTTTTCATAGGAAAAAAATGGGAGATTAATTATAGCAAGAGGAAAGGAGGAAGCATTGTTGCAAGCAATGAGGAACTCCTGAAACACTGGGAAATTTTCCTGTGTGCTGTACTGTGCAAAGTCACTGACTCTCCATCAATAAAGAAGGAATTTATTCAAACCTGTAGATTTGTGACACCCTGGTAACAGCATGCTGGCACAAGACTGGGAATAAGAACAAGGGAACCCCAAGTACTTCCAAGCTAATATTTGACATGCCAAGCTTTGAGAACAAAATGATGTCTTCTAGCTCTCCAGCATGGTGTGCTGCCAGACAGGAATAGACTCTTAACATCTCATCCAATGGGATCTGCCAGTTCCTCCTGATTAGAGTGAAGGCTGATGGATGTTCAGGGGGATGAATGACAGTTCAGTAGGAAAGGACTGACTGAACAGTTGTATGTGACTTCCCTCATCTGCTTGCAGCATATCACTTATCATGATGGTATTTAGAAGTCTCCCTGGCAGGGGTTCCATGCACCCATTCATTTGAAATTAAAAAAAAAAAAAAAAAAAAAGAATAGTTAACTAAGGTATTCACTTGCTATCATGTAGAATCAGGTTTTGTTTGGGTTTTTTTTCCTGGCCTCTTTACTCACAAAAAGCTACAAAAGAGCTTATTTTTTAAAATAAAACTGAAAGCTGCTGACAGTGGGAAGAAAACAGTGTCCTCCAGGTCATTATTAAAAGACTTCGGATGTGAATGGAAGAGCTAAATTAAATTGCTGTGTAAGTAGAGCTCACCTATTCTACACAGGCATGTAATGATGTATATACAATAAAGATAGCATGATTTTTGTGTAATATACTCAACTACAGATAATACATGCTCATCTGGATGAATTAGTGTAAGACCCCTGCTCAGCTCCCTCCCCTGACCACTGTTGCCAAAGTACATAGTGATTAATGTGCCCTTCAGCAGATGAGATGGGCTCTGTCTGATTGCATTAGTTCCTGTTCATTGGAGTAACTGAGCATCAATCACGTTCTAATCAGAGCTCACGTATGCTGATTATTTTTGTGAACAGCCTCACCATCAGGTTCTATCACAACCTAGATTAACTTCTTAGTAATGACTAAACTTAATAAAAAGTATTTTCACCTAAATAATCAACACACTTTATTTTAAAACTGAACAATCCTGTCACTGTAAGTTGTCATTACAGCTTTGAAGTCTGCAAAAGAGAAAAACAAGACATTTAGAACTGCAGTTGTTACATTTATGCAGATGGATTAATAATCTAAGCACTGCAGCAGCTCTTTGGAGTGCAATTGTCAATATGCAATTTTTACCTTTAGTAACAGTCCTTTTCTAGAAACTGCAAACCAAGAAACTCAAATTAAGTGACCTTACTGTTCAAATAAACTATTTTTAAAAGGTACCTACATATTATTTAAATTATTTAAATTATGATCATCCAATAAAAAAAATATTCTTGTAATGTATAGCAATACTTGTCATATTCATAGAGGAAGGAGCTCAGAGGAATGAACAAAATATGAGCACCAATTCTGATACATCTGACTCCTAAAAAGAAAAACTAAAGAGAGCCTTTTTCTTTTGTCAAGTGTTTCCAGCTCCTCTACTGGAGAGTTTGTTACAATCAAGAGCAGCACATTGTGTTTAGTGACGGGTTTGGTAATTGTGCATGACTAATAACGCCTCAGTGTCTGGGCAGTACAATAAATGAAGCCCTCACAATCTAATGTTCCCACTTAATAATTACTCCCTGCATTGATCTTTCGGATCTGTCAAGTAGGAATGAAAATATTACACTCACTTTAAACCCTGATATTGAACAAGAATTCCATTACTACCAGGCAACTATCCAGAGAGTGGTCTTACCATGCTAATGAGACAGCAGCACTTCATCTGGCCAGAGGAGAGAGACTCTAGGCATGGGAGTAAGTGGCTGCCCATCCTGTAAAATGCACTAGGAATTCTCAGCAAGAATAAGCAAAATGGTCTGAAAATACCTGAAAAGTCCTGGATCTTTTTCAAATTTCCCCAATATCTACATGATTTGAATGCACTGTTGTTCTGCACCAGACTTAGGCAGAAATCAGAACTGTCTGTTTTCCAAAAATGGCTTTGAATTTTGTATTTCTAATAGGGCCAAACTCAAGCTGTAACCACACTGAGAAAAAGAGCCACTCATGCATTGGTTTGGGAGTTTCAGAGAAGAGCCCCAAAACCTGGACCTTCTGCTAAACTTTCCCAATCTTTGAGCATACCACAGCCACAACAGCTGGTGCCCAAGTAGCAATGATAGCAATCTGGGAAGTATTTTGCCCAGTGTGCTCCATGTGTGTAATTTTAAAAGGACAGCAGTTGGTATCACAGGGGATGCTCAATGCTGAGTTAATTCTTGTCAAAAAACACATCCTCTGGCATGCAGGCAATAGAGATAATGGAATATATATGTCTTTTCATTTGCATAATGAATGATACAAGGTAAAAGTTTCATCTTTTAGCAAACACAGAATCTTTCCATTGGGCAGGTAGAGGAACTGAGCAAAGGAAAGTAGTCCAAAGAGAAGATGCCCCTTACCCAGTGTACACCATAATCCTTGATCTGCATTTGTGGAACACAGGACGAGAATAGACTTTGTTCTGCACTTTCAAGTCCAGACTCATAATTTTAACCAATTTTAACAGGCATAACTACCTTTTGACTCTCAACACCTGTTTGCTGTTGTGTCATTATCACTCACATTTATCTTAGCTAGATTCTTTTCCTCCCTATGTATATCTCCTTGGTATACTTACTACAAGCAAGTAAAATCTGGGCTTCTCTTTTGCTAAGCTGATGAAAACCAAAGTCCTGGCCTCTCTTCTTTAGAGCAGCTGTCCATCTGCTCAATTAGTTAATCCACCTTGGATATGAGGATAGGAAATGTGTAAATGCAGTTCAAAGGTTTTTGAATAAGAGCCCAACATAATGTCACCACTACTCCTTTCTCTGCTGGGTAGCCCAGTCTTGCCCATTCAGGGATCATATTTGTCTCTCACAGATGTCTCAGACTGCTTGTTTCACAGTCCTTGCCCACTCCAGGGTGGGTAGGTCTGCTTCAATACAATGAGACAGGCTGTTTTCCAAATGAGAGGCTGAGCTGAAGGAGCAGTTCTAGGCTCAGTGCCAAACTTCTGCCTCTTGGCTCCTAACTCTGCTGAACCAGGAGTCACTGCATGTCACTCAATATTGGCTCCTGTGTTCTCTTTCACATGCATTTTGTAGACTGCTAATCCCTTCCAAAGTCACCTAGCATATGAATGTCCCTGGGAGTTGCTTCCAACTGATAAGATGAAGGTTTGTGCTTTTTTTTTTAAACTAAAATCCTCACCTTGCATTATACTCTTGGATTTTATCCATTTTTATTAACCCAATCCTCTTGACTGCTCAGCTATTCTCGTACCATATTCCTACCCCACAATGTACTGCCACCATTTGCCAGCATTAGGGTGTTAGCCCACTCCATCCCCGCTCACACTCTCTGACTTGTGCCAGTATTTCTCATTAAAATGTTCAACAAGATATTATGTCCAAGACAAAACCAAGAACCTCTCCATCAGTGCATAGGGAAAGGGACTGCTCTGATGGAGGGAGGTATCAGAAGTGCCATCTGGCAGCAGTTTGTAGAGAATCAGTGGGTGCCTGTGATGGTCCTGCCTCACACCCATTTCCAACCAGTGAACTGAATTTCTGAGACAGCTCATGTGCAAATACAGGATCATGTAAGTTTCTTTAGTGTGTTGGTGGCATTGTGTGAGTTGGCATCATTCCTTTTAGGTTTTGCAGCCTATTTATGATTTGGGTGAAAATGGACATAATTTGAAAGGGTTTTTCCCCTAAAGCACAAGCCAAGGTCATTAAGGATACATCATGTCTAAGGCAGTCAGAGACACAACTGCACAAACATCTAAACATCTTCTATCAACCCAAACACTGGCCTGTGATTCCACACAATGATGTGGAAAATAACCACGTGTAACTACTTCAGGTTTGCTCCCCATCATATGGGAGGTCTTTTGCTAAATGAGGACAGTGATGGAGAGAAGGATGGATTGATTACCTGTCTGACCCATTCCATGCACATTCAAACTTGTCAAAGATGCAGTCGTTTTCATAGAGGGAACATAACTTGCTTCTAAGGTAATCATGGACCTGTTTTAAAGAAAATAATTGTTATTCTTGAAATCCCAAAAAATACAAAATTCCACAACCAGCCCTTTACTTTCTGTGTTACCTCCCACGTTCACATTCAAGATATGCTGCATAGATTGGTAACTCTGCAGAGGACACTGTTTTTAAACCCCAAAGAAACTAACTGTACTTTTCCACAGCCCAATTAACCAGGTGCTACAGAATTACTGTTGCAGGAAGCCACAAAACAAGCTTCCCTCAGCAGGCTGCAGGCCACCCTCTTCAACATATTTGTTTCCTGCTTGGGTGATTTTCTCAGTGCTAGCCTAATTCTCAGAGACATTTCACCAGCTGATACCCTAGATGGGCTAATTAATGTGCAAGAAAGCTAATTTAAATAGTAACAAAAATGCCATATTCCAAGATAAGTGGACTCTCACTTTTGGCAGAAAGAACTTGGCTCTATTAAAAGAACCTTTATGGTATTACATTAGTTTTTATAAAGCATTTAGATGCCAAATACAGCACAAGGTTGTAGTTGCACAGGCTGCAAATAAGAATACTAATTTAGTCCAATAATTTCTCTGATTTGGCTGAGACTTTAGAACAGCATTGCAAATTCTCACTTATTAACTAGAAAAGTGGAACAACCCAGCAGATCTCTCCTCTAGGCCACACATCTCTGTTGACCAAGGATTATCATCAAGAGATCTCATGCAATCTGTTTCAGTCTTTTACTTAATTTGATTAGTTTTTCTTCTGGATGATTTGGTTTATTCCATAAGGAAATAGTAAGGTAGAAAATCCCTGCCTAGATGAATTTACTAATGCCCTTCTTTTTCTTTCTATTTTCTTCTAGCTATTGTAGAAACCATAAAACAAAGATGTGTAGGTGGTCTCCTGAAGAAATACACCAATCCAGTGGTCCAGGGGTATAATTTAGCTCTGCCATCCTGAAGTTACAGGTTCTTGCAAGTCCAGTGAAATTGTTCCTGCTCATGGATGCTCAGTGTCCTCCTCTGGCCTGAGGGCACAAACATTTCTTCTAGTAAAATAACTTCTATCAAGACCAGATGAGGGATAATGGACCTTTCACTTAGATTTTCTTTAAACTGACCCATTTTTTATAGTCAAATTGTAGAGTATCCAAAGAATATTTGCAATGTAAGATTATTAAGAATTAAAAATTTTAGTTATGTATCATTAATAAATGAACAATGAACTGTTTATTAACAGATAATTAACAGCAGCAATTACTTGGCAAATGGCAGATAGAATATTCCACAATTAAATGCATTTACCATCACAGTGAGCAACAGGTCAGAACACTTTTTTATTATTGATGAAGTTTCCTACACTCTCTGTAATTAAATCCTTTCTATTTCTCTTTACTTAAAACCTTTTTATGTTAGCAGTGTAATTTGTTACAGAACCAGAATTCTTTCCATTGTCATGTTTGTGAGCTCCCAACACTTGGAAGAAATAGCAAGGTTGGGTAAGCCAGAAGGAAGTAGATGATATTTGCCTCCCTGACTGTCATTTCTGGGTCTTTCTCTTGTTTCCACTTCCAGCAGCCATCTGTCATGACCACTGTCATGTACACACCCTTTGCAAAGTGTGTCCAAGTCCACAGCTTGGAGCTGTGCCTTTCTATCAGCTTTGTCAAAAAGGATTTTGCAATTCCTCTCTCAGATGTCTCACCTTGTTAAGACTGTCAGACTCACTCTACTGCCTTAGACAACCACCTTGTTCTTTATGTAGACCTTTAGATTATCACATTTGAGCACATTTAGACCTTTAGAGAGACTCTGAAAAACTAACTGGAAGAAATACTTAATTTTCACTGTTTGTATATTCACCTGCCTCTACCAGCTGAGGGTAAAATCAGATTTGTCTTGTCTGTTACATCTTGTTCTTACCACTTATCAGTAGTACTTGAAAACAACCCAAATTCATTCCTCACTAATTACCAAGGACCTTTTCTTCACTGCAATCTTTTAGGTCTGACCCTTATGGAATTATGCAATTCTGTGGTTCATACTAACACAGCAACCCAGGGACCTATTTTATTGTGACTGAATAGACACAGGCAGGAACTGCACTGGTAAATGTCACAATTGTCCAAATCCCCATGCTGCAGACCCTGCCTAAAGAGGGTCAGGCTATCCCCAGCTATGAATGTGCTCACCTTGCTGCTCCTAAGGCTTCTGCAGGGTAATTCCCCCTGAAGAGTAACCTGTTAGGCAGGGCTGCCTTGCAGCATTCAAGCACTGGCCATTGCACTGCACTGCTCTTTCAGTGCTGTCCAGTGACCATACTCTGCCCTTTTTCTCTTGTGGAAACATTGTCAGCAGATAACATGTTCATCAGGGCTGCTACAGCTGCTCTATGCAATAGCATCTTTGAGCCACAGCATTGATATGAAAAGGAATCTGTATGAGGAATTCACTTTTGTTTGTCAGCTTTTGAATATTAAAATTGTAAGCTGAAAATGAAGCAGTGCAGTTATGGACTCTGCTCTTTATTACAGCTCTGTGTGAAATCTCCTGCTGTGAGTCTCACTATGGCAGCTAAGCAATAACTAAATGGCTACCATGCAGTGGATATAATGAAAAATTCCATCTTTTAATGAACACCTTTTAATCTTTTAATAATGTATTGTCAGCATAATTATGTGGATACATAACTGAAAATGTTAGGTTTATTTGTTGCCTTCTTGTGATCTACCCCAAAATACCCTTTTGAGAAATTGCCAAGTTTATATATGAGATTTAGGTTTCTGTGAGAGAGAGATATCTCTGAGACAAACTATTTAAGAGTATTTAAACAACTTTTTCTTAGGACAGAATTCTCTAGTTCTGCAGTTTAAAAACATGAAAGGTTCTCAGAGCAGTTGGATCACATGAACCCTATGGAATCCTGTGCTATTGGTTTCCCAAGGCCCTTAGTTCCAGATTCTCCTTTAGTCTATTGCAATGCTCATCAACACATTTATATATTCTTTAAAAAGCACTGGATAAATATTTGAAAACTAAAGGCAATCCAAAGATTCAAGAATACTGTTATATTTTGTTATTTTTATATTATATAAAGGGTTTTGTTGTTGTGGGTCTTGTTTGCTTGGTTGTTTGTTTTTTTTCCTATAAACTTCTGGCTGCATTTATCAGTACTCATTTCTCCCCATCTCAGTATGAAAAAATATATCTTTTTAATTGGCCCCACTGTTGGGTGCCAGACTGATTTTAAAATGACCAGCTTGTTTCACAGCTGCCAACATAAGGGAAAAAAAAAAACAGGTGTCAAAATCAAGACAAACAGGTTGGCTTGACCAGCTCTTCCTCCCCAGGGACTAGGCTGCCTACTGAATTAGCATAGGTATAAAGTAATATATTACCTAAGTTCCCAAAAACCAAGATTTTATTCTGTTATATAAAACATAGTCTCGCCCTTAACCTCCCACTCAATTTTCACAGCATTTCTAACACATTCAGCATTTAAAGCACTGCCATTTTAAAGAGCAAACCCAATTCTGTAGTCTTAAAGGTAAACAGGTTTAGCTTTTCCAATATTAACATGTTGAGCAGTGAACACTATCCACTGAAATGTAATGGATGCACTGAAAAGCCCACTCTGTCTATAAATGCTAGATAAAAATTACTGGAAATTGTTGTTTGTTTTGACAAGAAATGCTACCAAATTCTCATCATGGTATTTTAAAACCAATCTTAATTATAGTTAATGTGAACTACTGTATCCCACCTGCCATTATTTAGACACAGAAAACAAGTGACTGATCCAGGACTGTCACAGGATTGTCTCTCAGCAAGCAGCAAAAGCCAGATGAATAGCATTTTTCCTACTTTGCATACACTTTTTTAGGTAGCTTAACAGCTTTTTCCTTACTGCATTTTCATAACAAGCAGTTTCTGTGTCACAGACATATTTTCCTTTTTCAAGCCAGAGTCAAAAAAAGTAAACTCAGCCCTCTATTGCCAAATATAACAGATGTCAGAGTACAAACTTAGCACTGGCTGGAGCCACTGGCATTTTGTCTAGATAATATCTCAATGAATTCAGGCAACCAGATGTGTCTGTCTGGCAATTGTGAGCTGCTGTGTCAGTGGTGCTGCCAGGGTTTAACAAGGAGCACTTCTACAACTAGGCACAAGGGAGAAACACACAGATCAAGTTGTAAAAAGTAGTTCTGAAATTACAAAGGTGTACACTTTCAGCAGTCCCATCAGGAGCAGAGTCCTAAACAACACACAAAATCTTTTCCTTGGTTCCTTTTAAATGTTAGTAGTGAAATACATAATTTGAAAGCAGGTACCAAAGTCAAGAGATTATTTCTCTTATTAGAATAATAATTTCTTTCAAGAGCCCAATCCACAGGGAGTCCTACCTTGACTCCCCAGGCTTCACACTTCCTTACTAATGCTGCAATTGCCCTTTTCCTGCTATAAGGATGCCACTGTGAGGATTTTAACCACCTTGATTAATTCTCTAAGCTTGCTGCTTCTCAGATAAGGTTATGAGAAGTTTACAGAAGCATCCAGGTTTTGAACACTGAGATAATTTCATAATGTTACATTTTAAATGGAGATTCCTACCTGGTACGTTTCTACAGGCTTTGTTTCCATGTTCAGATCCCAAACCTTGACAGTGAGGTAATCTCTTGTAAGCATGTATCGACCACTGTGACTGAATTTGACATCTGACACTGAAGAGATAATTTCCGAAAAAAATGATCTGTTACTGGGGTCTTCTGGTTCTTCATAAACTGTTTCAAGAAAACAAAGCAAGAGACAGAAATCAGAATTGTACAAAATAGGCTGTATTGTACAATCTGAAGTGTGCATTTCTTGTGAAACATGTAATTCAATCTACCAAGGAACATGATATAGAATTAATTGTATATCCAGCATTTAATTTATTCTTTTAACTTCATATGAGAATACAAACTGTAAACTTAAAACATTACAGTAATTAATGTTATAGCTATGGACTCAAAGCATGACTTTGTGAAATTATGCAAATACACTGATTAGTTGATTACAGATACCTATAGCAAGGCATTTCATGCCTTCATCCTTTTTGTGTCTGCATATCCCATTTCCCAAAATCCAGGGGTCCCTGTCACATGAGAGGTGTGTCAAGTGGTGTCACCACAGTCCTGGCATCCCTGGGAGAGGCTGTTGCTCAAAGCCTGCCCAGCTTGCCAGAGCCAGCTGGCTTGGCTGCAGGCTGCTCATTGGTCATGTCTGAAGGCATCCAAAGACTAATAATGAGAATTAAAAAGAACAACTGCAAATTGCAATTACCTCTTCCTGAGAGGTGAGCATAAAAGAGACAGGGGCTTACCATGTGGATGCAGGAACTACATAGGTGATGTGCAATTGCTGACAGTTCTGGAAAGCACTGAACTCCCTGAATGTGATGCTCAGCAGCTCTGTGTGATCTGACAAGGCAGCAGGTCATGAAATATTGCTCACACAATGTTCATATATGAAAATCCAGCTCTTGTAGCTGTGAGATTGCTCATCCCTGTCCAACTGCACATAAGAATGACATTGGGTGACTCTAACCCTAACTCAGGAGTGCTTAGAGCAATTCTGCTGTCTTTTTGCAGGTATCTGTGGCCCTGTGATCCAACTGACCTTGTGAGGAATTTCAGTAGAAAGTCAGACTTCAGGGTCTTTTAACTCTCACAAAATCGTGGGATTTTGAGAACTCTAGAGTATTTTTTGAAAATTGGCAATTTAGTGAATTTCATTTTCAAGTTTCAACCACAGGGGAAGAAAAGCCATGTGATGAAACATGAAAGCATGCTGAAAGTGGAAAAACTTTTTACTGACAGTCATAATGAAGTTTTTTTGTACAGTCCACTGGAACATTTCTCTCTCAATTATTTTATCCATGACTATGATTCAGACTGTTGGAAGCAACAAAGGTTAGTTTCCATTAGGTGAAATAATGTTCTTCAGAAAGTTAAGGGTGAGTACGTGGGTGAAGTATGTGGGGTAATGCAAAAAATTATGGGCAATTTTCTTTGGGGGTGGGCAGTGGAATGCAGCTAGGCATGCACATGAGAATAAGGTCTATATTTAAACATGCACCACAAATCTGAATGGTAATGAACTACTTCAAAAAGAGCAAAAAACTTTTCAGATAGACTGTAAATGAACAACTTTAAATAGCTCTTTAAAATTTTGCCTAGACATTGTGCAAAGCAGGTATTTTGTAATTATCCTGTCAGATTTTCAAGAGAAGTCTGATGAGCACAAAGCAATTATCATTTCTCATACCTCTTCCCTTTAATCTGTCCAAACTATAGACTCGGCTGGCAGGAATTTCATCCTCCTAATTATGATGTGAAGCTTCTATTAAAACCAAGAAAGAAAAAACCAAAACCCACTCCAACTGAACTACACCTTCATTTATAGCTTAGATATATTTTCTTGGCTCTATGGGGCTCATCCAGTTCCCAGTGATTAGAAGAGAAGTGATATTTGTACCTGAATATTCTGCATTTTGTTAATTAATGAGATTAAACCTTTTCATTCTTTATCTGCCCCATTTATTGCTTTTCTGTGCTTACTGCATTAAGTATTAGAAAGACTTAGATTAATTAACTGTGGAACTAAAAGAGGCATGAAAGACTCATATCACTACAGAAAGAAAGATAGCAGTAGAAATTTTAGTAGCAGCAAGTCTTTGGAGATAGTTCCTCTAGTCAGCATAACCAACACAAGAAAATTGTTACAGGAAATTAAGGAGCAGCTCCCAGTGAAATGAAGAGAAAGCTTAGCAACTACCAGCACAGGGCATCAGGAAATGAAGGTGAGAGAATGTTCTAGGGACTTGGCTATTTCTGGTTTAGCATCAACAGAAGGTTATGAAAAGCACAATATCCCCCTTCAGTTTGCCTAACACAAGTGGGGTAATTGGAGACAGAAAGCAGTGAGGTGATAGCCTTGTGACTTGAAATTCAGGCAGGCAATTCAAATTCAGCTCTGAACCCTCCAAGCTGATAGCAAAAAAAGGGTCTAGCCCCTGGTTTCCAAGTGATGTTTTCTGTTTAGTACTGTTAAGATTTATCTTTTGGAGGCTGCTCTTGCAGCCAGGAGCAATCAGTACCTGAAATGCAAGATTTCAGATCTGATTTACTTATCTGTATCTAAGTCTTGTTAGATTTGAATTTTACTGCCACTTGATTACAGATTCTATTATATTCTTTAATTAATTTAATCATTAATTTCATATTAAAAAACAGTTGCCATAAAAAAGGGTATTTAACTTTCATTTCTACTGCTCCTGATAATGGTCAGAGTGCTAATTACATGAAGGACAGAAAGTTACCTGTCCAGCTACCTAATGAACTTCAGAATCACAAATTATGCGATGTACTCAGTTGTCAGATGACACTTGCTCAGACTTAAATGTGACCTTGATGACAGGACTCTGGCATGGAGAAATATCATGAGACTGCAGAGGAAAGCAGAGCACAGTTCTGAGTACAGACAGTGCTTAAAGAGGAGCCTGCCAGGAAGACACTGTTCCTGCCCCTGATGCCACCATCACATACATGGGGAAACTGGGGAGTCTGCTCAGAGAAATAAAAATACTCAATTCCTTTCTGCACAGCTCCCAAGTTAAAAACCACAGTAGCTTCTCAGAGAAGTCCAGACTTTGCAGAGAAGGATGGGTTCATTGCAGGATACTTGCCAGAGCACTGTTTTCCTGAATCCTGAAGAAAATCTGTAGCATAAAAATATGCTGCTTCTTTCTTAAAAGGAAGTACCATCTGCTGAAAAACAAACTCTTATCCCTCATAAAAAATATCCTTATTTCCTTGTGAATTTCTCTGATCTAATGCAGAATGGAGATTTTCCATTTCCAGTGGGTAGGAAAGGCATCTCTAATGTGTGTGTTTATATGCAGAAATATATGCAGATATCTCCAGTTTAAAAAATAAAATGGCCAGTAACAGCAGGAGTAGGTGGAAAGGTTCATCTCACAGCCTCCCTCCCAGACACTGGCCAAAAGAAAGCAGATGTTTCAGGCAGTAGCCAGTAGAAGTGTGGTGCACTAACTAACACCCTGTGGCTCTCATCTGCACTCTGGGGGTCAGAGGTGCTGCCACCTTAACTTCTCATTAATATGGGCCTGATTCCACACACTTGAAACTGCTATTTATTGGAAAAGATACACCAAATAGAGCAAAACAAAATCTAACCCAAATTAATTTTCATGTTCAATTCTAAAGGAGTAGTTGGGCAAAGCTTTAATTGTTGCAGGGTATAAATTCTGGGATAAGTGAACTTTAAAAAATATTTAAAATAATGCTAAAATTGTCTTATATGGTGGGTGCAGTGTCACCATCTGATATAGTATACAAAATTCTGTATACCTCCTGAAATCATCACAAGAGGACAACTTGAACAGAAATCTGCTCCACAGATTTTGTAAGAAATTCCATCAGTCATAGGATAAAATTATAAACAGCTTTGAAGACTCATTCCCTCTATTTCTTTCTATTAATGAAGTTTTGGGTTGTTGTTTTTTGGTTTTGGTTTTATTTTGGTTTTTGCTTTTTTTTAAGAGGATGCTGTTTATAATTTGTATCCTGTCCTGGAAATTTCTGATTTTATAGCATTATAAAATATACATCATTTATAGGATTATTTATAGCATCATATAGCAAGACAGCTAATGAATGTAGAAAATCATCCAGCTCCTGTTCAAGGGTCACAAAGGGATGGAAACAGCTCTGGCAACACTGAGAACAGAGGCAGTGTGGTTACTGAGAGGGAGAGGACCATGGAGACCAGGGCCAACAAAGTTGGTGGAATATGACAGGGAAAACCATTTTTCAATTTTATTATATAAGCAAGTAAACATTCTGCAGCTAGACTGAACTAAGAACTTGTTACAGATAAACCTCTGGGTTACAGTGGTACACAAACAAAAGGTGAATTCAACTGGACCTGGAAATACCAGTGGTGGATCAGGTAATCCCTCACTGGACTTTAATTTCATAAACACAAAATGAGTTCAGTCCCAGGCCAAATAATTTATCATTTAAACTAAGTCCCTATTTAATTCCAGATCCCAAATGAAAATGGCTGCAATACCTGATTAGAACATACTGGAAAACAATACTTTGAAATGTATGGGATTTCACTGGGCTTGACAGACTAGCCACAGGAGCAAAAGGAGCAAGAACCAATATGCTTTCCTAATAGATGATAAATTAAAAATTGTAACCAAAATAACAAATTATTTAACTATACTCTAATATTTTTAGATGGCAAATTAGCACTATTCCCAGGCCAGCTGTGATTTGCACTATCATATATATTATATCATTTAGCATAAGAAACCTAAATTTCATTTGAACTTCTATGAATTTTTTTTTTTTTTTTTTTTTTTTAAGTACATGACACTTGTTACTAATGTTCAACACAGAAAGCATTTTTTTGGTGCCATTTAATTAAAGAAATGCTACATCTTGAGCTTAGTACAGTTCTGGGCTTATCTCTGATGTGGTAGAGACATTAAGAAGATGTTAAGAATTGGCAATAAAAATTACCAGAAGTACCAAATTGCTTCCATGCAATGAATGGCTAAATAGACTGGGCCCTCTCAACCTAGGAAAGACTGAGGGGGTTGTAATTAAGAGTGGCATGGAAAGGATGAATAGGGAATGACAGCTCACTCTGTACACTGTCTCTTCCAATCTCCAGGTAGGGGTCACCATGTGAAACTGGGACAGGGTAAGCAGAGGGAAGAGGGTCCTTCACATTATACCTAATTAAGCTACTAAAGACTTCACTGAAAGATACTGTGAATGGCAAAGAATACACACAGGTTCAAAAGGAGCTGCACAACTTCAATAATAGAAAGACCCCAAACATCTATTTCAGTGTTGTTGAATGCAGTAAGTTCACTCCCACTAAGGTCTCTGAACCTCAAGTTTCCAGCTGCAAATTGCAGAGGGTAAAGATTACACATTTGGTCTGTTCTTACATTTGCTGTTGATGTCACCACTGCCAATATCAGAGCCAGAAGAATGGGTTAGAAGGACCTCTGGTCTGCCCAGGTGTCATTTTTATGCACTGTTTAAAATTTATCTTAGGGTTTAATACAAAAGAGTCCCTCAGTTCATTCTAAGTGAATCAAGCCCAACTGCAAGCTCCCATTGAAATTCATGGTCACTTTATACCTTTTAGCTTCATTATTCATGATAATAATAAGATTTACCATTGTTATTTACTCTATCTTTCACTATCTCTGAATGTTTTATTGTTTTGTATTAAGCCAATCCACTCATACATTCATCTCCCTTGGAAATTCTCCTTCAATAATAGAATATTCTGCTAATATGACAATCTTGCCTTCTTGGTCTACACTGATTAATATGGTTATACATGAGAGGGAGTTTTTGAATCTGCTTTCATAAGCAATCTAAAATGTAATTATTTTGTGAGACACATTTGTTTAACATTTTACATTACTGTAGCCTGTAGCTGTTTATCCTGCTTCAAACTAAAGAGAAGTATCTTTTTGTATTTCAAATTTCTACTTGCTTTTATGTAATTACGAGGGCACCTCTTTGTGCCCTGGTCACTAACACATTTAATTTTCCTTCTTTTACACAAAGAACATTTCTGATCCTACCTCCACACCAGGAGGCTGAAATTTCACCTACCATACAGCATTCCTTTATCCAATGACCCAGTATTAAAACCAGGCTTCTCATCAATACCTCTAGAGAGCATGGCTTTTAAAAGAGGAGCCTCAAATCAATATTTAAGAATCTGTTTTACCATCTGCACTGAGTTGCTGCAGCTTGTCACAATCCACAAGGGAGGGTGCATTAGTGCTGAAAGGCAAAGCCAGATCAATAGCTAAAGATCAGTGGGTGGGAGCTGCACTACAGAGTTGCTTAGATTAATATAACTTTGCCAGTGAGTTTGTTAATAAAGAGAAATGGTGCTGAAGAGAGAAGAGGAATTGAAAAAAACACAAAGCCAGCCTAGAAGATCAAGCCTCTTTAAAGCTCAGTCTCACATAGACTTATGTGCATGTTTAATGCCACGAGTAGTGAGCAGCCCCAAGGAGTTAATGGGACATAAAACTACTCCTGCTCTACAGCCAAACTGATGTGGAAGTCTTTCTGATCTTGATAAATAAGATTAGTGATAAGTGGATTTTTTCTCCTCCAGTGAAATAAGCTCTTGAAAGCTGGTTTCATGAGACATTAAAAAACAGTATTTGTTGCTATTAAAAAAATTAAGCAAACAAGATAGGAATTCTAATAGACTGAATAATTAAATCAATCTTACAGCAATTATTTGCTTTATCTCTGAGTGGTTGGGGGAGATGGGGTTAATGAAACACCTCTTCAATCATAAATCATTTACCATTGCTTCAGGCTTTTCTCTTTCCTCCTAGTATTTGACAGCTAGAAGTATATAAATCAGGTTTTTTTCTTCCACAGATTTGATTTTAATATATCTTGCACAACTGGAGGAAACACTATACGGACATAATTGCATTTCTGTAGAAACATTTTTGAATTTTCATTAGCTATGTTTTAAATGTCTTTATTATACATTCATCCAAACTGAGCAGAATGGAAGCTTTGGAGCCTATGCTAAAGGCAATCTGTTACCAAATTTCACTGGGATTCCTGCACAAGGAAGTATCCATTCCAGGATCTAGTTTAGCATGCATGAAATTGTAGTAACAGACCTTTAGTGACAGTCCTAATTACAAAATTATCAGGATACGGGCACATTTTTTCATTGGGGATACAAAATCAGCAATGCATATATGCCTTTGTAGTGCATGCTTCAAAACAAACCCAGAATTAGGGTAAGCAGAACAAGCCTTCATCAAGCCCATGGTGAAATAATTTCAGAAGCTCAGTTCAGTTTCACTCCTGTCACATGAAACCTTGCAGATTTTGCCTGAAGTGGACATCACTTTGACAGGGCCCTCTCTGCCCAAAGGGAGAGTGATGCCTCTCTCTCAGATCATAACCTGACATGAGACCAGATGCAGAAATAAAAAGCCTATTTTAGATGTTAAGCTTGCACAGAAGAAAAACAAGTTGTCACTTTTTCAGTCAGACAATAAGCATCATTCATTTGTAAAGGTCAATATTAATTAGCAAATCCAGCAGGGATAGTCTGTCACAGGCTTTTTTGTGCATCTGCTTGTTCTCTGTTGTAAATGAAAGATAATCCATATTCAGGCTGAGGCCTGAAAGGTGTCTTGTCTCTGAAATTCCAGCCTGCTTTAAACAACTGGTAAATAGAATTAATTTAATTTTAAAAATTCAACATGTTTAAGTAGGTTATGCTTGATTTGTGTCTTGGCTGCTTCCATGATTCTGAATTCTTTAAAATCAAAGGTAATCTCAAAAAAGCCCAGCAGATAGCCCAACTGAGTTACATGCCTGACTGACAGGACTGTGGCATTTATCCTTGGGAAAAGGCTGGCATTTCTTTCAGGCCTGGATTTCATATAAAAATGTGGAAAAGTACTCTCAATAGAAAAACCACCTCCCTCATCTTTGGGTGGCATCTCTGAGTCCCAAACCCAACCAGGAATTCACTCTGCACTGCTCCAAAAACCATTTAATACTTTTAAGATGCTGACTGTCCAGCCCACGGGGTTGGGATGCACCAGAAAGAGTCCAGGGAAAGCTCTTGGGATTGCCTGGCACCTACAAATGTCAAGGGAGGAGAGCTCCAAGCAGCTCCTGCTACAGACCCAGAGCTTGAGAAGAATCACCAACTCATGGTGACAGAGGTTAATGCTATTTAACCCCAACATTTTTGTTTTTAAGATCACCGTGGCACACAGAGAAATAAACTGGAAACTGCAGATCCTCTTTCCTTGAAGCATTTTGCTGTAAACATTGCACATGGGTAATGGATAATTAGAAATAGGGTTTCAGTCTGCAAATACATATTAGGAAATTAATACTAAAAAACCCCTAAAGCAACATACAGAATTTAAATAAATTACTACAGCTTCTGAAGTATGCAATGAATATAAGATGCTAAGGATATTACATGAAATATCAATAAGAGTTATACTTTTGAGTGGCCTAAATTTCCATATTGCATAACTATACAGTTTATATTTACCATTTAGTAATGATTTTAATAATTCTGATGAACTACTGAAAAAGTGCTTTAATTTTTTCCGACTTCAAATGCTCAAGCTCAGCTTTCTTTACCTGACTGCTGCATTATATGATTTGTTGAAACAGCTGTATGTACCCATCTACACTATAAGCTGTTTGGAAGAATGATGTTAACTTCATGCACATTTATGAGGATCTCTGAACATAATATTAGCAATAAAAAAATAAAAACTAAATTAGCAACTATTTGTTAATTGAATAAATGCTGCTGTAAGTATATTTTTTAGTCAGGATAATCTTATTGCAACAGTACCCCTATGCCTGTCTTTCTTGTCATCTAAACCCCTTGCATAAAAATTTATGGAATTTGAGGTGAGGATTAATTATTTTATTCCTTTAATGTTCCCAGCTGACTGCTCTAACAGTGATACTTTTGCTGCTGTCACAGATTTCCATATGCTGTCCTTTTTCTACCCTGCACTGCCATGCATGTTTCCTGATGACATCTCAAAGGCAATCTTTGGGTGCCTTGGCAAGTACACTATTTAAGTGAAAGATCCCATATTATTTACATTTTCTCCAATGTTCTGTATAAGCAGGGACACTCATCTCCTTGGCACCAACATTTTTCATGGCATCCTCTCCCACCACATCCAAAATCTGCTAATAACATGGAACAGCATTATGAATGCAGCTGCTCTGTGGTTAGAGAGGGATCTTTCCCTGATACACATTTTCAAGGGCTACATAAGATTTTCTTGTGATCCTCACTCAGCACTGCACAATCTGTTACAGAGCTGTTGTAAGAAGCAGTTTCAGGTAGTCTATTAGAGACACAACACATTTTATCACACCTTATCAGTATCTCAATGACCATTTAAAATTCAGCTACTGACCTGATATTCTTTCAATGCCTTGTAAATAGATTGGGTGGTCTGAGATAATTTTTCTAAGGGACAGATATCCCCATTACAACTCTTCATACAAATTGGCAGCTTGCTATTAAATCTCAGCATAGGCATCAAGGATGGAAGTAGTCTCATCTTTTCCATGTCAAAGCCAAGAGGATTTATAAAAGAAACCTTGTAGTGCTGCTGTCACTAATGTTGAAAAGAGGGATTCTGCCACTAAGCTTAGAAAATCAGCAATCTTCAAGACATTATAATTTATTAACATCCTGTGTTGGTTGACTTACACTGCAGATATTAATATGTAATTTATTTTTACAGTATGGTGCAGTAATTATTCATGGCACTCTCTAAACCTGTACAAATGGAAGAGCTCTTTCCCCAAGAGCTGCATTGGACTTCATGACAGCTACAGACTTGAATAAATAATGGGAAAAGGAGTAAATGCAAAAGTTCACAAGATATGCTCCCTATCCAGGTATTCTGTTTGCACTTTTAATCCCTAAAAATATTTTAATCTATTACAATCTTGGAACTGCATCTGAAATACAGCACACAGGGATACTAGACTGTGCTGAGAAAGCAGGGCTGCATGGCACAACATGAGGGGTAACAACAACTCCATTTGTGGTGTTTGCCTTGAAAAGTGAAGTCAGTTATGGGGAAAGATTGAAAGACAAGGCAAGCTAGGAGAGGAGGGTATTGATAATTCATATGCACCAGTTGTAAATTCAGCAGGTGGAAAGAGGAATCAGATGCACAGTCAAAGTACCAGAGAGAGAAAATAACTTGATTTTGCAGACTGGTTTTTGGAATATCCTTTTAGGCTGTCTTTGCTTGTCTCTGAGAGCTATACTGAAACCACTCCAACCAGCATACATGGGCTTACTCCTTTTAAAACTTTGGAAGTTCTACCATTGCTGTATCAGTTTTGTACTGTACACACTCAGATTCTCAATGAGCCTGACTTGACTTCAGTGCAGCAATGCTACATTAAATGGCTATTTTCTAACTCACAGATCTGGAAAATGGGGTTTAATCAATGACCATTAGACCTTGCACTCCCTTCTCACATAAAATGCCTTCTTTCATCCAGCATTGCTGCATTGTGGCTTTAATAAGTTCTGATTGGCATTTGGCATTAGGTTACATGGGCATGGAGGCCTTATTAGCAGGAAGAAATGGAAGTATTACAGAACAAAGCAATTAAGTGGGACAGGATAACTCACAGCATTGTGTCAGACTGTGTCATGCTTACATTTCACTTCATGGTATTGAATTCCCCCTACAAGTACAAGGAGATACTGCTAACAAAGGTAAAACACTTCTCTGCTTGGGAAATTGTCCTTGAAGGTTATTTTTTTATAATTGGATACCACATCCTAAGAGGTTCTGAGAATGTGCATATCTCCTTGAAGTCAAAATACCTAGTCACAGGCTTTTTACTAAATTCACTTCAGTTTTAAAAATAGCATTTGCATGAAATCTGTGTACCAATTATGCCTCATTTAAATCTTCACATGCTTTTTTCTCCCCTCTTGCCCCTACTAAGATCTGCCCATCTCCAACAGGTTCAAGTAGGCACTGAATGGCATAAAACCTCTTATATGCTCTGGTACTAAAAGAATTTCTCTCAAATTTCCTTCCAATGTTTCAGCATCACAAAAGAAACTGATGACCCAGTTCTGTGAGATGGAGGTGTCCTGGAAGAGCCCTCGTCCCAAAGGTGACTAAAGCAGAGCCACCACAGTTCATTCAGGAAGTTCTCAGCTTCCCAGCCACCACCCACAGGATGCCTTTGGGCATTGTCAGGAGATTAGGAACAAACAGGTGGTTTGCACAGGGCAAAGTGCCCAGGCTTGCCACATTACTGGTGGAAAGAGCCACAGTCTGTCTTCTCTAGACCATAAAGAGCTGATAGTACGATAATATAAACATGCATTTTTCTTCAACTTTCACTTTGAGAACAAAGATAGTCACACGTTTTAAAATTTTACTTCCTTCTTCTTATGTACATTTTAGATATGAACTATCATGATTTGGTGGTTTATGTCACAATTTCACAGGCTACATAAAACCACGTAGGACTGATGACAACTTCTATATCAACAAAATTTTTGTTTCTTTCCTTCCTACCCCCCACCCCAATTACTTATTGAATTTCCTATGAGTCTGTTGAGACATAATATTGAAAAACTACACACAGGGAATGCTGGGCTACATTTTTAGGAAGGGTACTGAGACTTCCTAATCCAGAAAACAGATTCAAAATTTGAAGGCAGTCTGACAATTAAAATTTAATTGCTGTAGCATTCAGTACAGTACTTGTGTATTCAGACCAGTATGCTCATCTGCTTAATACTCCCTCATCCTCTTTGATTTGTCAGGAATCCTCTCTCTTTCTCCAGAATTCTGGGTTCTTCACTGATCCCTGCAATAAGAACTGTAAGGGCAACCAGCCACAGACTGTCATCAGGTTCACAGCTAATACTTGCACAGGTTAAAAAAAAAAAAAATCTTCTTTTTGCTGCTTTCTTTAGAAATGTGCCTGCAAGTGAGAAACTAATGCACTGGGGCATGCACCCATCTGTTGCCTGTGATCAGTGAGTTCAATGACCCCTGGGGCCCGATGGAGCCAGGACTCACGCTTGGAATGTTTGTCACACAGAGCCGACGCCCGCATGTCGCACAGTCTCAGGGATCCTTTGCTGCTGCTGTAGACAAAGAGATTGCAGTGGTGGGGATGGAACTCAGAGGCTGTAATCACTTCTGTCAGGTCCTCCATATTGGCTGGCTTGATATCTACAATGTCTGAACGGAAGTTTCATCAAGGAAAATGCAGTTTTCTGCAGGTAAACCACGAGTTTTACTTGAAGGAAGCATGCAAATGTACACACATGTCATGCTTTTAAAGATACACTCATTTGTTTGGTAGTGGTACAGTTTAAAATTTCCATACCTGGCCCACTTACACCAAATCCAAAGAACAGTGCAAAACTCAGAATCTGCAGATGCCATTGGCAGGTCACCATTTATCCATGCTGTGCAAAGACATCAAAGGAACAGCATTGCAGGGACACAGAATTCTCACTTCAATTCTTCACTGAAACTAATAGAGAGCAGGCAGCTGTATCCTGCACTTGCTATTGAAACTGCTGCTCTATCCCAGATAATGCTGACTGAGAGGGAACAATGCACAGCTCAGAACTGCTCACTCCAGTAAGGCCCACTGGCTTTTATGGTTATGCAACTGAAGCTAAAAAATAAATGTAGCTTAAGAGAAAAAAAAAAAAAAAAAAAGTTGGTTTTTTTTTTCTGTTTGTTTGGTTTTTTTTTTTTGCAAAGGCACACATGGCAAACACAGTAGTATAATAATTTTGGGTGAATATATACTAATACAATTTCCTTTAAAAAAATTACACACTGTAGTACGTTTTCTATTTGAATATTTACAAATGATGCCCACTACCAAAATCAGTATGAATTTCTGTGACTGAGAATCGTACACCTGAATCATTTAAGTGAACATCATCTGGAAGAAAAATATATCAAATATCTAGTTTTCCAAGCACAAACTTTGGATCACCAAAGATTACCCACATGAAGTGTAACTCACATGGTGCCTCTCCAACTATCTCCACTTGTGCACATTACCTGCCTTAAAACCTGGACCCACACTGAGCCTGTGTTTGGAGGAGAAGGCCAGTCTGTGAAAGATTGCCCACAGAGAAAAGAATGAAAGTGAGACTCATGAGGGCGCTGGAAGAAAGCAATAGATACACAAGCATAAAATAAAATAAGGATATATATGTAAAACAGTGCATTTAAATAAGATTGTACATTTTCACGTGGCCTTCAGCAATCTGCTACAGATAAGCCATCCAAATGTTAACAAATCCTTCAAACAAGAAGAGGAGCATTACCCTATTTTACTGATGAGTTTGTGTGAAAAGCAATAAAGGATTTGCATAAGATCACATGGGAAATGCATGACAGAACAAACCCAGATCTGCTGAGCGCCAGTGCAGTGCCCTAAACACAAATCATCTCGGTGCCTGGATTCCCTGAACATAAAATTTGAATCAGCTGACGTGCAAAATTTAAACATCTCAGAGGATAAGATAAATGAGAAAATCTGTTTTATTGATGGTGAGAGAAATCATATATCATGGTACTGAGCCTGTTTTTGCTCCCACTGTGACCACTTCCCAAATGGAAGACCAATCAAAGACCTTTGATTGATTTCTGTGGGAATGGGATACAGTCTACCATCACCTTTACACTCCATACTTTGATCTTTCCCCAAAAAATATAAGTCTGGCACACTGTACAGTGAAATAGTACAAAAGATTCAGAGATAATTAACTTGATGACTGTGCATACATCCCACTGTTGTGGTTTGGGTATTTTTCCTTTTTTCCCCTATGTGGTTTAGAAAGGAAAATATCATCAAAACTATTAATATCTTGTGACATTTAATAACAACTGGGAATGAATTAATGTTGCATTTTAACTGCATTCCTACTTACTTGTACTATCACATTTGCATCCATCTCCAAGAATCCATCATGATTAATAAAAGTGCAATGAATGTTAAGATGTAGAAACATTGATTTAGCTCTTTTATAAAGCATCACTAAATAATCCTGAACATCAACAGAAAAAAAAAATAAACCTTTATTCAGTTATGTGCATTTGGTGAATTTGTCTCAAGAAACACCTTTAAGTAAAAGCAATTGCTTTTAGGGATTGAATTGCTTTGTGGATTTCAGAGAAATTATGGTTACTCAATAGAAGAATTTCACCTCTCAGCAGAGAGATGAATAATTGCTGAGTGATGAGAAAGATATAAAATATAAATGGAGTATATGAAACAGTCAAGGTAGGTATCATTTTTCTAGATGCTGAAGACACTATTGATGAATTTCCTTTCATTGTGTAAAATGAATAAAACTAAGCCAAATAATGAAATTAAATATTCCATCCTCCTGCCAGAAAAGCTGAAAATACTTGAAACATATTGCATTTCCAGACATGATCTAAATCTCCACTGAGAAAGAACCTCATTTGCCTACTGAGGATCACAGCAGAAATGAAAATTCATCATTTCGCTAGATTTAGAAAAATTAAAACAGTAACACAGTATTGAAGTAAACAACCAAGGGACTAGAGAGTTGCAGATGAGATTTAGCCCAAATGCATTTGTAATAATAGATGGAAAAACAGCCTTTGTTTTGACAGCTACAGAACCCAATATATCAAAAGAAGAATATGTCACACAAAAGAACATTTTCCTCCTCTCATGATTTTTGCCATCTATTTGAAAACAATCAAGTACAGCTTGACATGTGATGTGTGGGAACTGTATTTAAACTAGCATGACATGGTAGGGGCCAGCATCTCCCATGAGACATTTTTCATTTCTATTTTTCTGTCTTCCCTTTGTGCCTTTTCTTCCTTTCAAGCACAGTATTGCATGGCAGGAAAAAATAAAGAAATTTAAAAAAACTGGACCAGACAGTGCTTCAGAAACAGTGCCTTTGGTGAACTTGAACAGCATGAAACAGAGGGAATCTGGCAGAAATAGATTAAATTAAAATTCCACTGCTAAAGAGAAAACTATGGTGATAGCACAAATCTGTAGTTGTCTCCTTCACCACTGCCCTCCCCTGCAATCAGACCTTGTGGAGGGCTGCCAGGAGTGGGGCACAGTCCCTCTCCACTGCACCCACCTCTGAAACACCAGTCACACCTGACTCTTGTACCATGCTATCTGCTTCATTTTCAGAGTATGGAAAAACCACCTGGGACCAAAGGCATCTATAACAGAAAGAACAGGGAGTTCAGTTCATCACTGGCAATTCTGCAGTCCTAAAAAAGGCAGTGTTTCTGTGCCCTAACAGGGTAGAGATTTTGCCTAAAAAAATGAAAAAATATGTTCATACTGCTTTGACTCCCACACATGCTTGACAAGAACAGGGCATTTTGATCCCTGGTAGAAGAAAGCTGCACTAAGGAGGTTGAACTTGCACCTTGCCAGTGATGGGCTAGAATGTATTGCAGGGATACAGCAGTCTTTTAATTCATTAACATTAAAATAAGCAATAGAAAATATCTTCTTGCTTGCAAGATACAGAACAGGTCCTTCCCCCTTAACTATTTGCTGTCTTACACACCAGATTTGTTCTCCATGCTTGGCTCCATGAAACAGGATAAAGCTATGAAGAGGCCAGCAGACTTTAGAGATGCTCTCCACAGCAAAATGGAAATAAAAAGTCAAGTACACTTGGCAACTAGAGTGGTAAGAGATGATGTTCTCACAGTTGGGTTAGTAGAGCTACAAGACCAGGAAAGACAATTTTGGGAAAGGCACCAAATCAATGTAACCTTAACTCTGGCTGAGCATCTATGCTGCCTTCCCCAGACTACTCAAGAACAGAAATAAAACAAAGGAGACTGAGCAGGGCAAGGCCTGGCTCTGAGGAGGCTTTAGGGAAAGATCTGAGGGAGAGAAGAAAAACTCAAAGAGAGGAAGGAGGGACGAGCATAAGGAAAGGCATGATTAACAAGCTGCAATGATATGCAGTGTGAGGAATGTGATCTGAGTACACGATTCAGCTACATGGTATGTTTAGTTCCAACCCAGTGTTGTGTGCTGCTGCTGTGCAGCTGATAGCAAAATGAGGATAACAGGAGGAAGAAAATTTGTTCCATTGCCTCTGGGCCACTGATCTAACAGAAATATTCCTCTCTGGGAGAAGTCACTCCAGAAAGTTCCTTTTATTGCAGGTTACAAAGTTGACCCTCACCTTGATCCAAAATTCATATTAATCAGACTTCTACTCTTGATCAGCTAGAATAAAAATGAGCATGCCTGCTTTATGCTCATGCCAAAACATGTATAATGAGAATGTGGAAAATACACAGGGTTCCTGCTGAGCAAAAAAGGTCCTAGAATAAGTTTCCTTGTGTGATAACGGAAACATAGGAGCCTCCTCAAAACAGATTAAATTCCCTTTGAAGTGAACAGTATGCATAAAAAAATAGCTGCTTTGTCTTCCTGAAACCATCAAGGAATTCAACAAGAAACTGAATTTTGTAGAGAACAAATTTGTAGCTCATAAGCTACGGCATATAAAGGACTGAATCTTCTATCATTATTTTGGAATAATTTTAAATTACTGCAAGAAAGAAATAGTTTTATGGTCAGAAGAAGGCACGAGAAAAAAAAAAATTACTTGCTCTCTCCCTCCTTTACTCAACTGCAGTGGAGGAGGAGAGGCTTTCTTTAGAAAGCCAGACAAAATTTTCCATAATAACTTCACAAGAAAAACAAAATTCTCATCTTTCCTATTTCAATATATGCTGATATGACACTTCATTTTTATCCCTGCGTGGGACTTAGGTTTCTGCAAATTTAAGCACTTTCAAAAAATAACCTTCAGCATAACATATTTTACCAAACCTGGCTGTTCCCTGTATTTTCCACAGAGGTTTGTTCAGGTTACTAATTTTGTCTGCATCTCACACCTACATTTCAGCTTAGCCCTAGAAAGATTCACTGACTAGTAGCTGAAATCAATAGCAATTCATGGAAGCTGCCAGGGCTTCAGTTTAGAGTAATTGATTACTCTGGTCCTGCTGAGGCTCTACACTTTTAATATAAGCATTTCTCTGAGTGGTTTCCCCTGCTAGTCATTTAGTGCACACTATTTTCATTACAAAGAGGGAACTGTGATGCCTACAAATCAAGCTCTACCAGTTTTACACTTCCTACATGATGGTTACATCATTCTAGTGCCAGTTGAGAAAAGAATTCCAAATGTCTCCAGCTTTCTTCCAGGCTGGGTACATGAGGCCTCAGTGTGCTTGACAACATCGTGATGTGATTGCATCAATCTTATTATCAACGAAAAATGCAAGCCCAAACTTTCAAATAATCATTAGCTCACTCCTTTCTTCCCATTTTTTACAGATACACTGTATGTTCTGACTGTTGAATGACAATTCTTCAACAGGCATAACTTGACAGTATGGACAGCATTGGGTAGGGTCCAGCTTCTCAAGCTCTGTATTTCAGGCCTGTTGTCCAAGAGTCAAGGGTTCCTGAAATGAACTGTCAATAGGTTAATAGATGTGACCTTTTCTTCAAATTCCAGTGCTTTACCTTAGGCAAAGAGAGTATTTATATTCCAAGTACTCCTAATAGCCACAGCGTCAATGTTTTCCATTGTATGGCATTTGGCCAGTGCTCCACTAAAAGCATGTACTATATGGATTTTATTAGAAGCCCAGAGAGCTGAAATTACATTTTCTGTATTTTTTTACTCTTCTGAACCACAAAGGCAGGAACTGCTTAAGTGTGTGCTCCTCCCAGTGCCTTGAACCTAATACCTGTTAATGCAAGATATTGATCCATACTAAGTTGCACAATGTCTGCTCAATTCTATTTTTAACTCCATGTTATTTATAACAGTGATTCTTCAGATATCATACTGGAGTTGGAAACTTTGGCAACAGTCTAACACTGGTAGTGATTCGCTGAAAATACCAATTTAAATGACTTGGTTTTGATTGGAAATAAAATGTCTTTATCAAAGGCTTCCTGACAGTGCCATTACAACAATACAAAGACTTCTGTAGGTTTCCTCATATCAAGATTATGAGATACACAAAGAGTAAAAACCACTATGGGGCCTGTTAGCTCTATGTGGAAGGCCAAACCATAGCAAATTAGGTTAGGTGCTGTGCAAACACAAAGTAAAGGGAGTGCTCACCATATAAAGAACACGTACAAAGAGCATACAAAGAAGAGATTAAGTAATGTTAACACAGTTCTGTGGACTTCTGAGGTTTAAATCAAGGATTACAGGCTAAGCTAGACGAGAAAGAGCTGTTAGTGGAAGAAGGGAAGTCATGGTCATATCTAAAAGGCTGCAGTAGCAATAAACTGTCCAGCTAGAACTAGCCACAAAAGAGAACTTGGCCATATCAGCTCAACAAGAGGTTGAGATCTAGCTCATCCAGAGACAGGATGATATATTCAGTACATCCTTCTGTGTTATTGGCAGTGCACTTTTATACAGTGTGGGCAATCAGGGGTCTGCATGCTGCAGTGATGCTCTGTGGGCAGTGGCCTCACATTTACCCTCAGCATACAGATGTCAGCCCAGGACAGCCCGTGTCCCCTCAGTAATGCTTCTGCCAGAGCCATGCCTAATTTTGCTCTCTATTTCTGCCCTCTAAACCCATAACACTTAAAAACATGAGGATCACAAAGGTGGAAAACCAGACCCTTTCTATGTGTTAAAGAACCAAGATGCTACTGATTTATCTGGGAGCTGGTAGAAACCAGAGTGCCTCAGGATGATGGGACTAGAGTTAAGAACATAACCTAAATATCAAACTTCTGCACCAAAGCTAAAACTTCTGGAATTCCAAGTTTCATTTGGAACTGGAGATACATGGCAAGAAGTTCAAAGTAGTATTAGAAACATTTTACATTAATTGGGTTTACAGCAGGGTAGAGTCAGTATCAGTGCTAATGTTTCACATAAAATGAACCTGGGCCAGGAAGTGGCAAAGGCTTGGCAAAGGTTAATTTAAGAGGCAGCAAGACTGGATTCTGATCTAGTGGTCTCTCTCCTCCCTACCTGCAGCTGTCCAGTCATGGAAGTATTCACTCAGTTCTCTTCTTGATTAATTGGTTTTGATAGGTTATTATTATTGTTCTCATTATTACATTTGACTTTTGCAACTTTCTCCTAGAATGAATACTGGTCTAAAGATTCATTCTGAGTTTGAGAGATTTCATTCTGATTTTTGCAACATCAGATTTACTTTGCATTCCTACTGTCTTGGTAGGATAGAAAGAGACAGCAGCAAGAAATCCTTGGATTTCCATTGCACAAATATTGCTTGAAAAAAGAACAAACATATTTTAAATGTAATTAGTAAAATTTCTGGGAATTGCTTTTACTGCTATAAATTCAGTAGACATCAGATTTTGCTGCATGCAAGTTTCAGAAAAACAAATATACTATATAAGGTGAACTGCCTATGGAGTAGCTGCAACACTTTACGAAGTGTTTAAAGCAGAGAATTGCAGAGTAACACTGCTAGGAAAGAAACCATTGTAAATGCTTCAGGTCACATCCAAACTTTATCATAGATAGGCCTGTTCATACACATTGCAAACACTGATTTACTTAGAGAAAAATGAATTTAAATGTAGATACTGGAAAATTTTAATTTATTTAGGAACAGAATTTTTGGCTTGTCTTTTTGAATGGAATGCCTGCATTTTCAGCTGTAGACACAGTCACATGCCTGCTTAGCAACAACCATATGCAGATTGAAATTTTCAAGAGCAAAGACATCATTATCTGCATATACGCAGCTGAAAGAAAAGTTAAATGGATGAATCAAACGAGGAAGACCTGCCTTTGTAAATTCACACCTGGAGACACTCAGTCACTGAAAGATTGCAAAGTCATATTTAGCTCATATATTTGCATATGAATTGATTATGATTTGTCTGAAACTACTGTGGCATGCTTAATGTTACACTTGGAACACAAATACCAGAAGAGCCTCAGGTACATATAAATTATTAATAGAGGAGCCCTATTAAATCCCCCAGCTGAGCTTCTCTTAGGCAGGGCTGTTCTACCTGGTATGGTTAAGTGGCATCATGTACTTCATACCAGCAAAGGTTCCAAGAAAAGAGTGATCCAACATTAATAAGGTGAGGCTAATTTATAAATAAAAGCAATAAAATCTCATTGTTCTCAAACCTTTCCTGAAATACATTAGATGCTTAACACAAAACTGAGAGGGATCTACTTAGTTTACTGAATAGAATCCCTGGTAGTACAGAGAAATATTACATATAAAATTCCTCAAAATCCATTTTAAAAATAGCCAGGGATTTTTTTCCCACATAGCATAAGGAATAAAATTACTTTTTTTCTTCTTCTTTTTATTTTTTTTTTAACTAATAATCTATATACTAACATATAATTCCCATCAAGAAATTTCTTCTTGGTAATTATTAAAATCCCATCCAGCTGAGGAAAATGTCTCTTAAAAGAAAGCAGACACTGAAATTCCAGCTGGAGGATATAGACTCTTTAGAGCATTTTGGTGGTGCTTTTTCTTTCACAATATGCAACTTAGTCTTTCATATGTGTTTCAGAAAACTCTAATACAGTAGTATTTGTACCACATTAGGCTGGAATAATTCCATATTTTTTACTGTTTTTCAATTTGAGTCAGAAATTGTATATTTTGCAAACTTTAGCTAGCTAAAGCACAAAGCTCTCCCCTTCCCTGCATGCTTGCTATGGAAGTAGTGGAATAGAGCTATCTTCAAAAACAGACAGAAAATTCTGAAAAATAGCTACTTCAAAAACACTAATAAAACTTATTTTTAAATCACCTATACTACATTACATCAGATACCTGAAAAATCTCATGGCAGGACTTATTATCTGGTTGCTTAATTCACTTGACAGGATTTTGAAAAATGCCCAGCAGCATGCAGTATGATAACAGCCAAAGTAAACTTAATGTTAAAACTGGTGCTATAACTTTGTGAAAGTTAATACAGCTTTTATTCACAGAACATTTCTATTCCAAAGGCACAAACTACTGCAATTTCTTGTGCAGTCCTTACCAATGTGTATTATGACAACACAAAATAAAGTAATGTGTGCAAAAATGAGAGTGTCCCAGCTCTTTTAATAGTGAGAAAAGCTTTCAGGATCTCAGGCTCTGACAGCTCAAAGAACACCCAGGTATAGACTTCAAGCTTGACACAATACCTGAGATGACCATGTGAGCATTTTTTGTGACATCTGTCTTTGGGTACTCATTGTATGAGTACTCTTCAAGTTAAAGATTTTTTAGCTAATGAGCAAAGCAAGTATATTTTCTTCTTTTTTATGTTAATACTCTGAAAAAGATTGTGCTTTGCAAGGTTAATTTCAAGTCCAAACTCGCATGGGAATTAGAATAATTAGACTCATTTAAGAGAATTCTCCCCTCTGGCAGAGCTGATTAAATTATTTATACATTATCTTTTCATATAATTGTACCTAGAATTGCATAAGTGGGTTTTTTTGTCTAACTTTCAATAAATTCATAATACACGTTTTTCAAGTTGGATACACCGACTGCACCTGTGACAACAGAGAATGGCTCATTTTGAAAATGCTTCAATGAGAAATTAATCCAGAGGGAAACAGAAGCATGCAATTTAAAAGCTTCCACAATGACAACACACTGATTAAAACTCATCAGCTGAAGAAATAAAATTAGTAAAACAATAAATCTTGGACTGAATCCTGTTACCCATTTCTACAGGAATAACTTCATTGACTGCAGTCACATTACACTAAAATATGAGTGCTACTTAGATGAGGATCAGTTCCATGATGTGACACTTTATCTGTAATTTAATATTCTTTGCCATAGTTCCCAAGTCCCTCTGCTAAGGATCTCAGATTCCACATAACATCAGAAAGTTCTAATGGAATAAACCACTAGGGTGAAAAAGGAAATCTGGTGGTTGATGCTGACATTCATCTCAGCTCTATTAAGTGCTCTTTCTCTCTTGAGAAAGACTTGAGAAAGGCTGAGATAATGATATTTTAAAGGGCATTCCTGATACAAAATAGTAACTTGTTTGCTACAGCCCCTATTAAATTGGAAAGCAGTTGGCTCTAGGGAGAACTGTGAAAAGACATCTTTGCACCTATTGTAAAGTTTTAAGTATCTCCTAGAGTCACATTGCCTCGATCACTCTACAAACACATGAATTCAATGAAATCCCAGTTGAGCTCTTTAATGCACTATTAAGGAATCCTGAAATGGTTTTTACAAGCTCAGAATTTCACACTATTCTTTATAATTTGCTGCAATTCCAGTCATTTTTTTTTCCTTTTTACAATCCACTATACATTTTCAAAGAGCAAGAGTATTCTAATGCCTCAGGCTATGTTTTTCCTCACCTCTGCAGAAATGAAATCACAGATATGAGTGTCCATTTGGGGACAACTGGATTACAGAAGACAGACGGCTAGATAAAGAAATCCATTAAAAGAATAACATACTTCAAGTTGTGTATGGACAGGAGTGATAAGTAAGAAAATTATCTATTCTGATTAACAAATTAATATTTCTATTAAACAATAAATCTACACTGCAGTAATTATCCCAAGGCTATAGCTATGGTCAAATCACCTTAAATCAACTTCTTTAAAAGCAACTGCAGAAAAAGGAAGAGACTGGTCATTGCCAAGAATGCAAAATCCTCAGCTGTAATTAGTTTTTCACAGCCAGATTCAACCCTTCCAATTTATTAATTCTGGAGGATGGCTAGATAGGGAATATTTCCATCATGCTATCCCATGCCCTGGTGACACTGGTATCATACACCCCAGTTTGTTTGCTTTTTTTGTTTGCTTTTGCTGCAATACACATTTCAGCTGCATGGCCAGCAGGATCTCACTCAGGGATTCAGTGCTGATCTCTGCTCAGCTAGCTCTGATATTGCTCCTTTGGCTATCAGCCCTGCTCTGCCATCCAATTCTCTCTGACTGGCTGACAGTCAGATTCCTAAGATAGGAGTCAATTTAAGGTAATCAGAACAGTTAAAAGCAATTGTTTCTGACAGGGATCACAAAGTGTCCTCTGGCAAGAAGCAAAAGCAAGTAAAGTATTGAAAGACCACTTCTGCAGATTTAGTCATGGGTTTCAGAGCTCCCTAAATCTCAACTTAGAGATGCTTAAGAGATCTCCTAAAAGATGCTGAGACTTCTCTGTACTGCCTGAAAACAAATAATCTGCAAGGTCTTTATAGTGCCCACTCACACAGCATTACAGATGTAATTATTATCTAGTATTTGAATTACACAGCTAGTTATAAACACTGCAATTTGCACAAGCTCACACATAAACACACAACTGTTCTTATTCTGAAAAGCTCAAAAGCTGTACTCAATTAAGATATTCTAAACAATGATGACCACATCAGAAATACCATTGTAGCTGAACTGGGTGTAGTTTTACCTCAACAGATGCAGAAGACAATTCAGTGCCTTTTTTAGAAGCTGGATCTACATTAATGCCTACTAGACAAAGTCATTTAAGTGATCCTAGAAATGCAGTTCTCTCTTGGCACTTTGCACTGGGGACACAGAATTTTTCTTACAAATGAGTCTGTTGAGAGTTCATTAAAGGCTCTGTTTACTATTGGGATTCTATGTAGTTCAGAGAAGATGACAACTTACAGTTACACACACTATTTACCTATTACCATTACCTATTTACTAATTTCATCCCCTGACTGACTCTAAAAATATTTATTGTGTGATTTTAATAAAAAAAATCCCTTCTGCATTTTTCCTAACATGCAGCCAAAAGCACACACCAAGGGCTTATCTAGAGGGACCTGGACAAGCTCAAGTGAGCCCAAGAGAATCTCATGAGGTTTAACAGCCCCAAGTACAGGGTCTGCACCTGGTCAGGGCAAGTCCTGGTATGGGGGAGGATGGGATGGAGAGCATCCCTGCCCAGAAGGACTTGGGGATGCTGGTGGATGCACTCACAGCCTAAACCAGCCATGACCTGGACTGCACCCAAAGCAGTGTGGGCAGCAGGTCAAGGGAGGGGATCCTGCCCCTCTACCCACTCTGATGAGACTCCACCTGCAGTGCTGTGTCCAATTCTGGAGATGATCTGAATTACTTATATTTTCTGCTTACTTAATTACAAGAACCTTTCCAGAAATAAGGGACTATTTTTAACAATTTCAAGAATTCCCTTAAGTACCCTTAGCACCATCATAAATATATAGCACTTTGCTGTTGTCCCATCAGCAGCACTTTATGGAGCTTTATGTTGGAGTTTTTTCCTATCCTAAGTCTCAGTATATGATTTATGACTTTTTGCCCCTCATACATACACAAATAATAAGCATTGGGAATAAAACTTATGTAAGTACTACACACCTGCTGATAATCTGTTAATTACATCTTAGCAAAAGTTATTACTGAACTACACCAGTAGTTCAGTGTAAATGACCTTACCAATGTAAATGATCCTTAAATACCCAGGTGATTTGGTATCTGTAGTTTCATAAGCAATTTCAAAATAATTTATTTTTAATAAGTTGAAAAGATCTCAAACCCAAAAGTTAAAAGGCAAACTCTATGGTACCTGCCATTCTGCACAGCTTTGAGAATCAGATCACTTTAAAACAACCTGAAATAGATCATGAATTGTTGCTAAAATGGGTAACAATGAATTTCCTTCTATAGTAATTTTTCTCATGAAAATTTTTTCCATTGCTTCAGAAAAGAGTAAATGGAAAATTCTTGGGAAAGACAAGGCTTAAGGACTACAAGTCGGATATGAAAATCTTTGGGTTTGCTACTGTCAACCCTTAGTGGAAGACTCTTTCACTAGACAGACAGTATCCTGCTCTGAAAAAGTAGAGTCTAGCAAGGGAATCCCATCAATCCAGAACCTATTAAACCAGCTTTTCCCCCCCACTTCAGTTGTTCACATAGAAGTGTTTTAAATGAGAAAAGCAAAGCAATCATTTCTCAAGAGTTAGAATCAGAGAGCTCTCCAAACCATGGGATCAGTGTACATGGCACCTCTGCAATCCTCTAACTTACAGACCTGATTTTAGCTTTGCAGGCATTTTCATTCTCCTTTACCAGAGAGTGACACAATGCATGTGGGAGAGGGAGAGACTCTAGGAAGCAAAGAACAAAAGAAGAACACAAATCTGAGGAAAAGCTACTGAAGGTTGCTACTAGCAACTCAGCTGGAATATGACTCCATGGTATAACATTCACCTTTTAAATACCTGATAAAGATTGGCACACTCTTCTTGACAGAATAGGAAGTGCTAACATGAATTACATGGAGCTCTCAAGAGAAATAAGGTCTGCCATCTCCCAGACAAAGGTGTGTTCTGTAGGAAAACAGTGCTATGGAAGAGGGTGGCAGCAGTTTCTCACTGTACAGACATGTTTTGAGAGCACAGAAATGCATCTTTGTGCACACAGCTTGTGCACAGTCATCCCGGTTCAGGCATTTTTGTGCAAACAGCCTTATCTCACTCAAGGGTATAAATTATTCCTGTATATATACATCTATATGTATATATATTCCTCCACAAATAACAAGACAATACTGCAGATCTGCTTTCTGTTCAGCTTTCACATACTTGGCACTGAGGCAGGTAAAGGGATTTTGTAAGGTTGGCTATCTCCTTTAGCCTAGGCTGCTCCCAGAGCTCTGTATTTGCCCTATATATGCACTACATTCAGATGCACAGTGGGCTGCCACAAACTTGGTCTGCATCAATGTACCATGTTATTTTGGATTTTTCTATTTTTTTCCTGTTGTTTACTTCTTAAGTAAATTTATTTTCCCAAGATATGGTGCCTAACAAACTGACTATCCAAGATATGCCTCAAATACCAGAATACATTAGACAGCAAGAAGGCCCTATGGTGATTTGCTAATTAGCTTAACCCTTTTGGGACATAGAAGAAGGGATTTTTTATTAAAACAGGATAACCCTGGACTATATTGATCTGACTGAGAAATGAGTATTTTAGTCAAGATGAGTCTCAAGATGAGCACATGCTGGAAACAGCGATGTTGTTTCCATAGCAATGCCATGACAGCCTCTAGAGTGAAATAGTGTGCTACCAGGAAATGAAGGGAGTTCAAGTGCTATGAGCTACATAGTTCTGTGAGCAATTCAAATACATTCTCATAAAGAATATTTAGTGCAGCTAAATAGTCCAAAGATTGCAGCTAATGGCAAGGAAGCCTTATCAGTATGCTCCTGGCAGTCCTTTTTTCTCATTCACTTCACCCAAGATGACTATCTAAAGGCTTAAACTATGGGCAACACTGCTAAACCATTTCAGACCAAACATTACAAATACAGCAACCCCTACCTTACTTCTTTTCCAGTGCAGAATATCATCCATAATTAAGGTCACTGACTCCTGCTCTCCATAACACAACCAAACACATTAAACCCTTCACTGAAGAAAATCCTAGTATGTGCAATTATTTACCAGGCTAACCTTCCCCCTTCCTTTGCTCTCACCTCCTCCTCTCCCTTGCCTCCTCCTTCCCAAAAGATGCTGAGCAGATCTGCTTGCAAGTGGGAAGCAATGTACAGAAGTCTTGCATACTCCTCATTAAAATTGACATAGGCATAATCTCACCTGTCTGCTTTACACCCCAGTTAGTGCTCACACTAATACAAAAGCAAACCAGAAAGTACAAGTTGTATTTTATCTGCCTAAGGCTGTACCCAAAGTAAATATTCTGGTCAAATTCTGCAAAGCTGATTTAAAATATTTTCTTAAAGACTACAGAAAGAGAGTTAATTTAAGATCTCCATTGCTCTGTATTTTGAAAGAAATGAAAGATTATCAGATTTGTAAAACTACTAACACAATGGTTATAATCAAACTGTTCTCCAATTAAATTCTACAGGGCAAAGTACTTTACTTGTAGAATACCTAAACAAACTGCTGCAGATTCAGTCTCTCCAGCATCTCCCATGCAGTTTGTAAAGATGTTCAGACATGAAGTGAATGTCCAGAAACTCTACCACTGTATTTGTTGCTTGTGTCACTGTCACAACCAGCTTCTTGGGGAAACAGATTGTAGATCATTATATGTAGCACTGCTGCCTCTGACTAATACTCATCCCTGCCAGATCTCTTATTAACAAAATCCACTTCAAACCAAAATGCTTTCTATTTATTGTTTTAAATATGCATTTCAAGGAATCAAGCCTTGAAAGTAAAACAGCAAGATGCTTCATTTCCCTTTTGCATTCAGTAAAAAGATGTGAAACAAGCATTTTTAAAAACAGCCTCAGCATCCTCCTGCCTATCCCTATAAATGTGCTACAGAAGGCACCAAGCCCAGCAACATTCATTTATAATTTAAACTGTTTGCTTGGCAGAATTCTTTCACCTTAATCTGTCTAGTCTTAATTGCAACTGGCACACCCACTGATTTTACCAGAAATGCATCTACTTCCAGGAGATTTTTATGTAAGTTGTTTTCCTGTAGGACAGAAATGCAGTTTCAGAGACAGGTTATTGTTATCTGGGGAAAAAACACATCCCTGCAATTTTACAAGGTGAACAGGGCTCTGTATGGACAGAAAGATACCTGTTAAGACACTGATGCAAGTTTAACTTACTCATCCCCTTTTTTCAGTTCTCATGGCCTCCCAATAAATTCCCCAATATTAACAATATTCTGTAACTATCTCATCTTCTCTTGGAATACCTATGTCAGAATTTATGTTTATCAAAGAATTAGGTAAAAGTAGTCTGCCTGATAACCTGGCTTTGACAACTGAGTACAGACAGGTTCAGCTTATATTGTCTGAAACTGTAGTGGGTGCAGCCTCTTTAACTCAGCCTACTCTCTTGAACACACACAGGTATCCAGCCACAAAAGCCAACCTACCTCCACCATGGGTACTTGGCAGGAACATTTTGCCCCACTGATTATCCCATTACCTAGTGTTATCTCCTATCACTGCCTGAACTCTCTCATCACAGTCCTCACAGATTTTTATTCGAGTGTAAAAGAAGTAGCAGTAACTGTATCCCAATGAAAGACAGAAATTCCAATATCCCAAAGCCACTGTTTCAGGCACAGGAAAAGTTTCCTATCCTAAAAGTTAAGAACACAGTCTTAATTTCCCTCTCATCATCATTCTTAGAACATACTCAGAAAATTAGTATGTCATTACAAACTTTTTCATGTTTCAAGAACTAAATCAATGAATCAGTCAAAAATCTTCAAACATTTTATCAGTAAATACCCAACCACAGGAGTGGGCTAATGTTTGAAACAGAGTCCACACAGCTTTTAATTTACTGCTGATATTTCTGCCAGCAATCTCTTAGCATGGCAAGTGACATTAAAATTTCATGTTGACCTCATAAACTATAATGACAACTATTTACTTAGTTTTTGAAACTTTTCAGGAACATTTGTCTTGGCAATCCATAGATTACGAAATAGCTTTAATACAATAAAAGAAATTGCCATAGGCAAAGTCTTGTCTTGCACCAGCATTCTGGAATGTGATCTGGTGATCAGGCAGAGGAGAGATTGCTGGGCTTGGTCTGACCCATTGCTCTGCCTTGGAAGAGGAGGACACAGTAGAGGAGGACAGACAGCAGTCACATGTAAAAGTGTCCATGGTTTCAATACAAGCACCTGCCAAGAAAAGAGAAGTCTGGAGGGTGAAGCAGCTGCAAAGAGGACACTGTCAGAGCCACACTGCTACTCCAAATAGGTGTGCAGGCAAATAATTATGATCTGTCTTACCAAAGAATGGAAGTACAATTGCTTGGGTATCAAGGCAGACACAGCTGGACTTTGAAGTACCACATATAAATTGTTCCTAAATAAACAGTCATATCAAAGAGGGCACCTATGAAGCTTGCTTAACCTACACAGATGAAGGACAGAAAAACAGTATGTTTGGAAACAAATTGAGGAGATATTCACTTGACCCTGCAAAGGTAATTATTTAAGGACATTAAGTGCTGTTTGATTTTAAGATCATTGTTTCCTGTGACATTAGCAAAGTATGGGTTAAGTTTCAAAGATGACCTGGCTCACAAAGGAAGAAATACAACCACCAGAGAGAGGGAGAACACCCCATCACATTAGTGCCTTCTCTGAGGAAATCTACTCCAACAGGACAACTTCACTTTGACATCTAATAGTCCCAAATAAAAATCTACAGAGACATAATTCTGTAACTCCTTTTGATACACTCAAAAGGAAATCACCAAAGGAATACAAAATTCTGAGCTGGCCCCATAACCTATTTCTTTTCTTACCAGTCTATTTATGCTCTGCAAAACAGAGAGAATCACTTTTCTTGGCCACATTCTCTTTTGCTCCCCCTCCAAGACACCCTGTTGTAGTGCAAGGGGCAGCCTCACAGATGGCTGGAGTGATTCCACAATGGAGTTTTCAGGATAACACCAGTGCTTGAAATAGCAATGCCTGCATTAATCACAGACACAACTCACACAAAGCAGCTGAGCCTCACCCCCAAACTGTGCACATCTCAGGCATTAGGGTTCTGGAAAGAAGGATGATGGAGAATGGAGGGCAGGGGCAGGGTAAGGACTGACCTTGCAGCAAAACAAGGTGCAGTATCTCAGCATTAAATGTCTTCAGGGTATAATAGTACAGAGTATTCTAGTCAGGTGGATAGTTACCATTCAGCTGTTTCCTATGTAAATGCCTTTAACCAACACCATTATTTTTCATATAAAATTCCCTCATTTTTGCAATCTCTTAGCTGTCTCTTACAATATCTCACCATTTTCTGTTACAAACACTGCAGGGATTCTGGTAAGTAAAGGAATATTTTAAAACCCACAGAAAAATATTTTAAAATAGCTCTCTTAAGCCCTACTATTAACATGAACACTGAGCAAGGAATCACAATAAAGGATACTGAAGCTCCTATCAGTGATAGCTAAATGCCAGAGGTTAATCCTGAGATCATCTGCTGACATGTAAGTCTCACAGTCACTGTTGACAGATATTGAGTTGACATGATAGGTGTGACCATTAGCAAAGATTCTCCGGGGAGTGACTTCTACCATCAAATCCATGGGTTTCAATACAGGCACCTGCCAAAAAAAACAAACCAGAAAAAGGGTAAGACTTGAAATACTGTTTTGCTAGGATGATGGGAACTCCAACAGACAAAGCATCCAAAGACTGTGATATTATAAAAGTTCTTGACAGTGCACACAAGCTGAACTGCACATGGATTAACTGCTGGGCAAGTCCTTCCTTGGCAAGGAGGAAGGGAGACACAAGAGAGGCAGGCAGAGGGATGGAAAGCCTGGACTGTGGGAAGGGAGGGACTGGCAGCTGCCACAGAGCAGCTCACTCCCACTGCAAGAGCTGCTGTCCAGGAGGCTCTGGCAAGCACTCTAATTTTGCTTTTGCTAAAGGGTTTGCCATTAGTTGTAAATCACTTAACTGTATTTGTTTGGCTACTTGATGTTTGTCTTTCAAAAAACTCAAGCAGTGAAAAGGCTTTCATCTCAGAGAAACATAATAAACAAAGGCTTGCAAAACAAAGCCAACACAACATGCTGTACATACACATATAGCCCTGAAAAGCCAATATCACAGATTATCACTTGTCAATGTGCCCTTGTTATTTCCCTGCATGACACTTCAAAGTCATGCTTCAATAAGTAGACACTCAATTTATTCCCTATCAATAAAGCTTTAAACCCTGTAAAATTGTGTCCTATTCACTATTCAATGTAGTTGAACATGCATCAGAAACAATCTATCATACATCAATCCACAAGGCAGTTTAAAGAGGAACACAGAGTAATTAAACATTTTATTTCTGCTTTCCACTAAACAAAACAAAACTCAACTTTTAAATTACAGAATCACAGAATATATCAAGTTGGAAGGGACCCACAAGGATCACAGAGTTCAACTCCCTCCCTGAACAGCACCATCCCCAAGAATCACACCATGTACTGAGAGCAGTGTCCAAATGTTTCTTGAACTCTGCCAGGATTGGTGCTGTGATCCTTCCCTGGGGAGCTGTTCCAGTACCCAACCACCCTCTGGGTGAAGTATCTTTTTCTAATATCCAACCTAAACCTCCCTGAACAGCTTTAGGCCATTCCCTGAGGTCACTGCCACCCCAGAGAAGAAATCAGGGCCTCCCTCTCCTGTTCCCCTCAGAGGTTGCTGAATTCTCAGAGAATTCTCAGATTATAAGCAATCTGGAATAGTTTTGCTTGCCTAATCATATTCCATTAATGTAATCATATTTACACTTTGGAAGCTTTTTTTCCCAACAAATAATATTGGCTTGTTTTCAATAATAAAGACATACTAGTGTTTATACAACATACCCTTCCTGCTCTAACTTTTAGCCACTTCCTTTGCCAAAACACCTGGAGTGAATTCAGCCAAAAAAAGTCTGAGAGCAAAAATCTACATTAACATGTTGATGATGGGTCTCCTCAACAAGAAACAAGTGATAGAAAAAAAGGAAATGGCTTAAAGTTGCACTGGGAAGGTTATTATATTATAATTGGATATTAGGAAAGATTTGTTCACCAGCATTTTTGTAAAGCACTGGAGGGGGCTGCCCAGGGAAGTGGTTGAGTCAGCATATCTGGAGGTATTTAAAAGATGTGTAGAAGAGGCACCTGGGGACATGGTTTATTGAATATGGCAGTGCTGGGTTCAAGGCTGGACTGGATGATCTTAGTGGTCTTTTCCAAATGAAACAATTCTATGACCATATATGCTTTTATGAGCTCCATGACTGCATCTTTTCAGCAACAAAGAACCCCAGGTTTACCAGAGCACAGACTATTGCAAATCCTACTCTTAAAATAGTTATTTTATAAAACTGAAAAGCAGATGAAGCTGATATTTGGTGTACTGTCTTTAATTCAGTTGCTCTGAATGTGGCAAGAACCCTGTTCAAAATCAATTACAAGTAAAATGCTTCCAGCACAAGAGGTTAAAGAACCTTTTATGAAAGCACATTTAGAGAATTTTATCAGGAAATAAAGAGAATAATAAGAGAATTTCATCAGGAAAAATAAAACCAACATAAACTCTTGAAAATACTCATTTTGGTGAGTATACCTTAAAGCATTTGTGACTTGCAAATATGTAGCAGATTCAATACAGTTATCAGTCTGCTAAAGCTTCAGTTGTAATAATCATATAAATGCTTAGCATAAGGTACATATTTACATCTTTTACTGATATAGCAGTACCTTTTTCATACTGAAACAACTGAATTTTGGACATGGACAGAAGCTTACCTGCAGTGATGTTACTGTAGAAAGACCTTTAAGCTTTCCTTCTTCATCTTTTAAGTTGTACCCTTCCGGTCTCTTATCTCTTTCAGTAATTTTCCACAATTTGATTGTTTTATCTTTAAAAGAAAAGACAAGCAAAGAAACTTTTACACCTTGGTTTAGTCCTGTGCTGAAATAATCTGTGTCACTTCATTCTGCACACCCAGAAAATATTGCCAACAGACAAAATACTCATAAAGCACATCCCAGGTCTCCACACTGGGTCAGGGGCTCCTGGCAGCTGACAGACTGTGTGGAGCATGTAGAGTACATGCTGCTCATGTATCCAACCTGGCAGTTTGCAGGTGGAACAAACCCAAACTACTCAATGCTGACTGCTGAAGCTCAGTTTAACAATTTGACTTGGCAAGGAAATAATTTCAATATTAAAACCAGTTTGGCATTGATGCCAGTTCACATGGTTACTTATGAACAGCACAAGAAGAGCATGGAGCACACAGCCAGACCAGTCACCCCTCCCTGGCTCACTGTGGGAATGGGCAGTGTGCACTGGTGGAACATCACGAGCCCCTGGAAATGAAAGGCTGTGAAGAAACCAAGGCATTTCACCCTCCTAAAGGAAAGCAGCTGGAAATACTGAGGAAAAAAGAAAAAAACCCAAGCAAACTAAGAGAAATGTGTTGTGATGGCAAGAGAGAGAAGGAGAAAAATTTATTAATCTTGCAAGGAATGGAACAAAATTTAGATTCTTCCTTTCTTATGACATATGATGAGAAGTAATGATGTCTCTCACTTAGCAAAGACCTCTGAAACCAACAAACATGTTTTAATCTGCATCCACACTGTATTTGTCTTTGGGGGTTTTTTACAAACTGAAGCTCCAGATTTCCTAATGCTGGTTGCCCACTCCCACTCTGGTTGTGCTCCTAACCTGCCAACCCTAACATTTCCTAGACTGAAAAATCAATGTCAGCTCTTCTGCAAAAAATCTGTCCCTAAGATTCTAATGGTTGTTTTGCTCATCTGCTTGTGCAGCAGCCAAAATCTTTCCAAAGCTTCTGCCCTTCAGTTGCCAGCACAGATTTATTAACCTCAGTTCCTGCATCATTTCTGATTTCATCCCACTTTCTTCCTTAACCTTTCTTTCCCCAAGTACATAGCAGAGTTGAATAATTTCCCCAGTGTGGCTGATCCAAATACTACTTTCCAATGCTAGTTCCAATCACTTTAAAGACAGGATATACAAAAAGCATTAATTGATTTACATTTCTATAGAAACTTTTAGCGTTGAACTTTCTTTGTTTCAAAATTAATCCCTCCATTACTAATTTTTTACTATTATGTATCTCTTAATGATATTGATATGCTAATATACAAGCAAAAAAAAATCAAGTTACAATTACAGTTAATCTACAGAACAAGAGGTTAGTTCACTCTGCAACTAAAAAAAGCTTCTTTTAAATATTCAATAAATTTCATTTGTATTGTGTATCATGTTAATTAATTACTAAAAATACACATAGGTCATGTTATGCCCTTGGATATTTTATTATATGTAAATAGTGCATTCCTCCTGATCTAGTAAAAAAATTATAACTACAGCAATTGTAAAATGAATTATAAGACAAAACCACAAACTGTTTTCCATTGTTAGATTTGATTGCTATTAATAAATCTACCTCTTTCCTGAATGAAATCTGTTTTATTAGCAGGTAAGTTTATCATATATTGGTTTCCTTCTCTTTTATCCACCCCTGGACATTAAATACTCCTTAGAAGTTTTAAGAATGCTTATATTTTGCAAAATATAGAAAAAATAGAAACATGTCCATGAGGTTAAGCATTCAGTCTCAAGGGTGTAGTGAAGTTAAAATGAATTAATGTCTGATAAGCAGTCTGAAATCCTCAGATAAAAGAATATGTGTGGGCCAAATTCTGATCTACCTTATGTAGCTCACATTGAATGTGGCCCAAATATATTCTGGTACAGAAGATACCAATAATACAAAATCATACAATGCTACAAAATCATTTCATTTTACAGTGCAAACTAAAAATTTGCTAACTGCAAGCACTGTAAATCCACAGTGGGATTTGAAAGCCTTGGTGATTTCCTCTTGTCTCATTAATTAAGATGCCACAATCCAAGCTCAGCTGATAACGTGGACTGGAAAGGAACCAAGATTTCCTCTGAGAGAGGTGACCTGTGCAGAAACAACTTCAGACTACAGTCCTCCTTGGAATGACAGAAACAGATTTGGACAGGTGCAGACTTGCCAAGTCTCATTTGAGGGCTAGATTTAGACTGGCTCTGCCCTCATGTTCCTTCCAACACATTCAGTGGGCACTGCCCACCTGAGCATCTGGAAAGGTTGTTGTTTCACAGTTCTCATTTTTCAGCAAAAAAAACATGCATTAGATCCTAAATTACCAGAGAGCAAAATATTTAAAATTGCATTAAAATAGCAGGCTCTTGAGTAAACAAAAAGCAGTACTCAAGGTATTTCTACAATCTGTCCAATATAAACGTGTGACAGGTAATGCCTGCAAGTTAGGAAATATATTATTATTCTTTTTTATAGGCACAGAATTGATATACATTGTCAAAGGCTTCTCCCAGGTAATCTATGAGACACTGAATAATTCAACATGGGCTGTGTGTACCCTGAAATTAAAACCATCTTTAAGAGTATGCCAGGAGGTGAATCTTGAGACTTCAACCCTGCTGTGCCAGGAATTTGGGAATCCTCCTTGGCATATGCAAATGTTTTGCAATTCAAAGCCAAAATCCAAAGCTTGTGCCAGTGGAACCATTTCTGTTCTCCTCACCATGGAGAGATCTGCTGAGATGCTCCAAAACTAAGGGGAGAAACAGAGGCCAAAGTATTTTCCAGGTCCAAGGCTTGCTCACTGTTGGTTGAAACTGGATTAACCACAGCAGCACTAGGACTGATAATTTCTTCCTTTCTCCCCTCTCATGACAGTATGAATCAGAAATCTTGTGCAATGGTCTATTATCTATAACTGCAAAGGCTGAAAATCCAAGAACTTGGCTGTATTCATTTGTGCTTCTAAAAACAAACTTTGAAATGAAAAGGGAGAGGTTTACTTTCAATAATTGATTCTGTATCACATGTTTGGAAGAAGCCACTCTTAGTTATCCTAAGAAGGTAAGAGATATTTTGACCAAGGGAGAAGAGTAGAAATAAACTCCCAAGCCTGGTAAGGTGAATAATCATTAAATTGGCATAAATCACCTGTCTAAAACAGGTATGTTAATTTCAAATAAGTAACAGTGCCCCCAAAAATTCAAAGGTAACTTTAAGTAAAACAAACTACAAAAGACTAAAAAATTACCATCTACTTTGAATTAAACATTATTTAATGCTATATATTTCAATGCAATCACTTTGTGACCATGTCAGCTCCCAAAGATAAGATTACCCTATTTTTTATCAGCAACTCCCAATTGCATTCAAACTTCTAGAACAACAAAAAAAAATTATTTTCTGATTACTATTAGATTTAAAATTTAAAACCAGGTACTTTGTCTCATTCATCACCTGCAATAATAAAGTTTATCAGTGTCTTAATGCTTCTTAAATGACACCTATGCATGTTAGGTTACATTCAGGTTTTTCCCCTTATTTCATATCTGAACAACCTCTCTTGATAATAATATTGCCTACTTTCATCAACAGGCCTTACACATTAGAAATATGAGTCAGTATCAATATCCTAGTATTATTCCTCCTGTCTTCCCAAGATTTGTGTACCTCTTTAAAACTTAAATAAACTATTCTGATGATAATGAATGAAGAGAAAAACAATCTCTCTCACCTTCATTTATACATCTACAAATAATAAAAGCTATGACAAATACAGCAAAAAACCCTCTAAATTTCCCATGAAACACAAGCTGCTGAGTAAGGTGATGCATTTGTCACAAGATCTATTTCTGGATAGCACTGCATAGTAAAAGAAAAATGGGTAGCTCTTTAAATGTCTATGAATAATCAATTGGAGAAACCTCATGATTCTATGAATAAAATATACAAACAACAGATATCAGAGGCAGTGTGACAGACTTGGTAAACTCTGAAGAGGAAATTACTAAAACAGTAGATTAAAATGAGCAAATATATACCATCAGCACTAAAACACAGAGCAAATACTAAAGGTATGTCCTGAATACTCATAAATCTCACCATTTGTTGATAGAAGTGAGTGAGCTGCATTTTGCTGTGGTAACCACTTGATCTTGTTTATTTTTTCTTCTATCTCCAAGCTCTTCAAATAATCAAATTCAGGTTCATGGCTCTGGAAAGTGCTGTAAACATTGTATTCCCCCTGATTGTAAGGCTCATTTTTACTCTATGGAGAATAAGAACAACAGAAATGTTTTTGACAGCAATATAGCTTCATCTCTTAGGAAAGGTGTATAAGCAAACTTATAAAAATATTGAAAATTCAATTTAATTTCTCATTTAAGACATGGTATTGACCTATTTGTTCCAGCAAAGTATGAAATTTCCTATGAGTATTGAAACACTTAATATTAGAATTTTTGAAGAATGGTCAGTTATTCAGGAAGGATTTCTACACAAGACACTGCAGATGAATGGAATTTACAAGTGGAACATAAAGAAAAGTGAAGGCATTGTTTTAAATGGAATAAGGCTTCATCATCAGGCAAAAGCTATGAAAACAAGTCAAAAGTAAAATAATAACCTTATTTTTTCTTTATTTTTTTTTTTTTTTTTTCTTTATTTTATTTTTTATTTATATTATCAGAATTTTGGAGCTTTGAAGAGGTTTTTGTTTGGGACAGCAAACTTACAAGTTAAAAATCCTTACCCTTTTTCACTTCCTTTCTAAACAGGTGACCCTCTGTTTTACTGAATCTTGAGATTATAAATAAGTTTGTTAATTCGATTAAAATAAAATATTAAAAATTAATCCAGGTTTTATCAGGCTATCAAGGACCACATTGGTAACCCACATACCTCAGGTTCCCTTTGGAATATAACAACTCGACCCCCCTTGTCACCAGTAGCCAGCAGTTCTCCAGTGTGGTTGAACTCAACTGTAGAAATAATATCAGCTGGAGGAAGAAAGAGAAAAAAAGGCAGATTTTAGACAGCACAAAGTCACTAGAAATATCAGGCACTCCACAAAAAATGCAACAAATGAGGGATTTAAAGGAATACAGATGAATTCACTAATGCAAACAGGCTGCATGCCATTACAATCCAATGAAACAAGTGCAAACATTAAAGAGGCAAATTTGTGTTTCCAGCACATCTGCAGTTTGGGGGAGGAGAAGCTCTCTGGAGAGGTTGTGGTTCAAGAAGAGCCACCTTGGGGGGCTATAAAGCTTTTTTTCAGTACTGGCAAAGAATGAAGCCGGCCTCCTGCTAAATGCTCTAGCAACATCAGATCTCTTGCATGTATTATTTATTCTATGGCCTTTCTGGTGATTTTCACATAACCCCCAAGCACTAATTTTGTCAAATATGTATTTGAGTCAAGAGTGCAAAAGCAAAGTATGTGCAGCCTGTCCTACCACTGAGGAATGAAGGCAAAACCAGAACTGCTCACTGCAGTGCTGGCAAGAGCCCATTCTAATCACTGTTTTCAGGAAATCATTTCAGCACTGTAAAAATGTGTAATCAGAAGACAAATAGAATCTCAGTCTCTCTTTTCCTGATTTTCAACATCTGCATTTCCCTAAGCAATTTCATCAGTTTAAACAAGAAACCTCATCCAAACCTGAGGCCAGTCCTGAGCACAAATTACTACACATCAGGATGAGAGGGAGAAAGAGGCTGTAGGAGCTAAAGAACTGGTTCTTCTATTTGAATGACAGTACATGCTAGAATCATAATCCACAGTTAATCCTACACTATTAGCATAATTTGAATTAAAATGCCTAGTGCAATAGTAAAGTAAGAAACCATCAAATATACAATCAGAGCGAATGCAGGGTATTTCTCAGACTGCATGTATGAATCCTCTATAATGATCAGTATTCACTCATCAGAAACATGGGCCAGATTTTAGAAGTGTCAGTAGTTAGGAGCTCCCCTAAAAAAAAAGCTGCAGTTCCCTAACATGTTCATCATCCATCAGTTTATAGTGAGGACAATGAAGTGACAGTGGGCTAAGCTCTTTTGAAAACCTAGCCCCAAATGAGTTCACAGAAATTCAAAGGAATTGAAATAACAAGTGGATGTACCATTTACTTGATACATTTTATGAATTGAAAACATCTGTTCCTATTATTCTTTTAATAAACTAGCAGTTTGGTGTTAGAAAGCTTCAGCTGGCAGTAGCTCTCATCAGCAACACAGCCATCCAAAAGTCAGATTCTTACTCAAACATTATAAACTATTTACCATCTAAAAAAGGAAAACTTTGCTCCAATCACAGTAAAGGAAAATATCTTTTGATTTTTTAAAACAAATCTTCACCATCAAATTCTTCTAAATCAAACCAACATTTCTCCATTTTTTTCCTCCACTACTTTGTATATAAAGGAGGAAAGGGGAGTCATAAATGGATGTGTAGACTTTGAGAAAAAATGGCACATGAAGACAAAGTATTTTGAGTCTGAACCCAAAACTTCTCAAAGGTAATGGCATTTGATTTTTATGTGGACTTTCACAGACTGCATATTTCACAGGTAGTAACTACAAAAGCCAAGATTTAGCAAAGTATAGGAAAAGGACAGAGACTCTGGTTATGTTTCATGATGTTCTGGGGTTTGCAGTGGGTTGAGTTTGATGTCAAAAATGAAAAAGTTTTTTTTTTCTAAAATCTGAAAATCTAATAAATTTTACAGGCATGTAAAGTTCATTCAGACTGCTTTCAATAGAAGAACACTTCTTGGCTGTTTTCTCCTCACCCTGCAGAATTCATATGATAGTAGGTGTGTCACTTGCTTATAAAGAGATAGCTGCATTATTTCAGTCACCCAAAGCTGTATCTCACCCCAGTCACACAGGCACAACTGCAGAAGCCTCATACTGACACTCCTTTTAAACTGTGCCTTATCTTAACTGAGCAATGGGCAAGAAGAGCAAATGCAGAGGGAGGAATGTAGTATTAAAACATGTGTGTATGCATGTGTGTGAGTCATGTAAATGAGACTTTCTCCACAGGTCACAAAAGAGTAAGATAAAGTAACTGCAAAAGGAATGGATGGCATATGGACATAGATGTGTGAATACACTTGCTATTGGCCTGGAATAATTCCACAACATCACAAAATATTCTTCTCAACAGTGACAACAATCATAAAATATATTGTGCTTTACAGAGAGCATCTGTCATTGTCCAGTAAAGTCCACAGCAGCATTTTCACAACTTCAATAATAACTGAACCAAGATTGTAATAAAACAGCTCTGCATTTTTTTATCATATTTCAATTGTCATTAAAATACCATGCACGGTTAAATGATTATTGTTCAAAGAAAAGGACTGTGGGCAGTGCAACAATGTTGTTCTGAGGCAAAATTCTAACTCCTTCCCAAGGTGTTTCTTCTAGATTCTCCTTTCTATCAGAAAAACTAATCCTGAGCTGGAAACTACCTATCATTTTTAAATTAACTTGTTCTGAAAAGGACCAGATCCAATATTATGACTGTATAGGCTATGTAGCTTGTTGGTAAAAATTATCCTTGAATTGGAAAATCAGTTTTATTGATCCTGTAAATAACAGCTGAAAACAACAGCTATCTGTCCCCTGTGCAGACACCACCACCCCCCAAACATATCCAGCATATCTGTTCAGCAGCTGAGCATCAGTCACACTGTTTCCTTACAAAGGGTTTGCCAGGCTGGCTCTTCCTAAAACTGAGGAGGTAAGGACAGAACCAATCAACAAAGCTCTTCATACTCTTCTGCAGGACATTCCCCCACGTATTTATTAAAGCTGTAGCAACATCAGCCACTACTGTCCCAATCCCACAGATTCTCCCACTGCAGAGTGGCCCCCTGAGCACCAGAGCAATTAATTCCCAGATTTCTGCCTCTCCAGGATATATAAATGCACCACAATAGAAAAGCTGATGAATTTGCATGTACTGTAAGCCCTTGGCAAGGGATGGCAGAGATGAAAGACTCCTTCCAGCCCTCTCCTACCCTACACCTTCCATATCTCTGCTGGCAGTGCCAAGCTTTGCACTGATGATTAGGATTATCAGAGACAGAGATAATTTACCTATTAAGAACAATTATCGGTAACCTCAATGCCAAACACTTACAATCAAACTGCAAATCCCCTCTTTTATAGAACATTAATCTTCCTACACAGATTTTAAATTTTCCATTTTGTCAATGCAGAAATGTATATCAACTTGGATTTAAAAGTCAAGATATTCAATATTTTCCTTCAATATACAGATGATGACTGAGAAAAGCAGACCCAAAACTTTCCAAAGATGAAAATACATAAACACCACAGCAAATTGTCCCAGTATGTCAAATGCATTACAGACTTAAATCCTGAGACTTATTTTACATATTTGCAGAAAGACACCAGAAAGATATCGCACTACCTTACAGCTTAAACTGACAAGAAGGTTTTCCTGAAATATTTCTCCTAGTCACCCCTGCCATTTCATAGCAGACTAATTCCTCTGCAGATTCACAATTTACACTCCTTAAACGTTCTTAATGGCTGTGCTGTTAATGGCTGCTGCCTAGCTAGATATATTCAGGTTTTGTGATAGATCTCAGTCCATCACTGTACATCTGGGCACATCAAGGTAAATCAAGCTGATTGTTCTGTCCTTTCCACAACTTCATGAGTATTCCAGCATGGATGCAGGCAAATGAACCTTCCGGCAGCCCTCGCTCAGTTTGAGTGCAGAGATGAAACAAAGGTTGGTACATGTAGCCCAAATTAATTTTGGCATTTATTGCACCATTATATACTTTCTTAGGTTCACCTTCTAACCTCTCACAGCTGTATTTAAGGAATAAGCTATTAAAAACCATCTAGAACACCAACAGGTCCAAATACCTTTACAATAAATTAGAAAAGCCTCATCCATATCTTCAATCTTCTTGTCATTTGGGGCACACAAGTGATAATAGCATGTGATTTTCCACCTAATATGCACTCAGTGAAGCTAAGTCTGAGCATCCTTACACATCCTCATATGGTCTTTTGGCCAGAAACTTGGAGCAACCCTAAGAAAAGCTCACCTGTAATTTTCATGTGTTAGGTTTACTACAAATTTATACCTTTCTAGAACCTTTTATCTGAAGATTGTAGCGGTTTTGTGGTTTCTTTTGTTTTTTCTTGTCTTGTCTTATTTTTTGGTGGTTGGGTTTTTGGGTTTTTTTTTGGGGGGGGGGGGGGGTTGCTTTGTTTTTTTGCTTTGGGGTTTTTTTTTTCAGAAAATGAGGAAAGCAAGGAAAAATTTGTAATTTTTTAATCCAGCACAGAAATGCAGCTTTTGGAACAGCACAGCAAGTTTTGAGGGCAATCATTGTGCAACAGTGCAGGGACAAGAAGATCAAAGAATATAATCTTCAACTGGATTCCAGTGTAATCCTGATAGAGAATTAAAGGATTTGGAACGGGCCAGAACACTGGAATTAACAACAGTATTCTTCTCTAAAGAAAAAAAAAAAAAAAAAAAAAGCTGTGAAACCCCACCAGCCAGAACAGGCAAGAACTTCTCATTAGTATCAGACCCACCACAGTCAACCAGGCAGCACTGCCAGTTTGAGCTGACTGAATCAACATCTGGGTCAGGTTTTGTTGTGTGTGCTCCCAGTGGTTGGCAGGAAATCCTGCAGCCTACATTATTTCAACCAAGTTCTGACCTGGCCTAACCTTGGTTTGTGAAATCCAATAAGATCACAGCACAATCTGGCATGGCTGCAAGCAATGTTCAGTCATACTGATACAGAAGTCCCTGAGGACCATAATCTGGAAGAAACAACAAAGAAGCTTGCAACAAAGAGAACCATAAAACAAAAGGACAAATGGCAAATAAAAGAGGAGCAGTATTACAGTATCTTGAATGAAGGGAGGCCAATAAAGAAAGCTGGGCTGTCAGAATTCAGTGTAGACTAAGAAAGTAAAAAAAGTAGGAAAAAAAAAATAAATGGAAAGAAAAAGCCTGCTAATATTTATAAAGCAAAGTTTCAAAGGTTTCCTCAAACAGCTAGAAAATAAAGTATGCAAAACTTCAAATGCATGAAGGCCTTCTTTTCTGAAATAGCTGGCAGAGAGATCCTTGACAACTGAAAAATTTCCTGATTGAAGTAGTAGTCTCTGTAAAGTGCATTCACTTTGGGTCACAGCAGTATTATTCACCATCTAGGATCCAGGGATTGTAGGACATCAGAAGCATCCTCAAAGTTCAAGCAAGCACAAAACAAACTCTCCCACATCACACCATCCACCTTGGCTGGGTCAGATACTGAACACCCACAACCAACACACCAGAAAGCCAACTCCACTCCTGGGCAGACAAGACACAGCATCATAGAATCACAACCATCAGGGCTGCCAGAGACCTGTAAGATCATCAAGTCTAACTAACCATCAACCAAGCACTACCATTGTAACCCCTAAACCACATCACCCAAATACAGGCTCCTTGACCTACATACAGACTGCCTGATCACCTCTCCAAGGCACCAAAACAACACAGGTTATGCACAAAAGCTGGGTGGCCAGGTGAGGAAAATAAGAAAAAGGAGAGCACAAGGATGCAGGAGATGGCAGGAGAAGGAGACAGCACTCAAATGTTCAAAAGAGCATGAGGAGGCATGCAGAAGAGCACACCTGAGAAACCACATGCACACATGAGAGCTTCAGAAAGCATGAAAGAGTACAAGGAAATGCTACAGCAGAAAAGAAGCAGCTTGAAATGAAGGATCTATCTGCCCCTTCAACCCTAGGATTATTTGTCATCCTGATGAATATTTAATTTTGCTTTTTTCCTCATTTATTATGTCTTTAAAGCCTGATGAGTTTGTACTGCAAAGTGGCAAATGTGTGCTCCATGTTAGATGCAGGGACAAGGCAAAACACAACAGGAGGCTGATTTTGGCCAAGGCAAGCTTTGAACACAGGTGCTGCCAACAGTGGAAAACCTTCAGGGATCAGTGAAGCAAGATGATCAATCCAAATGAAATCCAGGGATGGGTGTCCACTGCACTTCAGGTAGTTATTTTGCTAACTGCCACATTGCCCAGCGTCTTTGCTAACACAGGCAAACACATCAAAGGCAAAACCAGCCCCATTTAATCTTGTCATACAAGAACAAGGTTTATTAGGCTAAATACCACCTTTCTTCCAGAGCACAACCTTTTCCTGACATGAAATCCAAAACCACACAGTTGAACGCTGAACAGGTCTTGGAAAGCTCCTTGAAACATGAGCACTTCAGCTATGGATGATAGGAAATAAAAGATAGAAAATCCCCAAAGAATGGAAGAAACATTTTTTTTCTTACTTCAAATCCTGACAAGCGCTGTGCTAATCATCTCCAACTTTTGGATTTTAGAAATGCTACACATACACTCCTTGGTGGCCTGCATCAGGCTTAGGTGAGCATGAGACCAGGATGAGACTGCTGAGTTTCACAAGTCCATGTATCCCTATCCTCAGGGACCAAGGAAAACACCTTCCCATGCAGAACATTTGAACATATGTTCAATGCTCACTCAAAGAAAATTCACTTGAAACAGAATCTAAAAAAACCCCAAACCCAAAGTCTTTAGCCCCTCTCTGACTACTTATGACCACTGTGATTTACTCTTTCTAGACTGGAGATTTAATAGAGTTTGGTTTTTCCTCCACTATTTTTTGCATGTGCTTATTTTAAGAGCCTAGAAAAATTTTTCAACAGCTTTTTAATCACATGCTAATTTCTAGCTGTATTTCTCAAATTAGGAAAAAACAACTATTAGAGCACAGTCAATGTAGAAAAGAATTGCTTACAGGACAAATATGTAAAATAGATTATCTGGGTTCAGTGTGCTGTGCTAAAACAACACTTTATACTGAATACAAGTCACTGAGATTCAGTATTTGTTAAACTGACCCTCCCCCATATATATTCCTCATTCAGAAGCTCAAAGCCCTTATTTCAGAGGTTCTGGCACCCGTCTCCCACCTGCAGAGTACAAGGCCTCCAGGAAAAGGGGCCCTAGAGACTTGACCTTCTGCCCACTGAAGTAAATGCAAAGCTTCCCACCACTGAAGTAGTAAATAAGGTCAAGGAACATTTGTCAGATGTAGAGTAGCTGAAAATTAGGACACATTTCTCAAGAATTTGGCTACAGTTTTCGTGCACTTGACTGTCTCCATGCTCAAGGTGACCTGCTTAGACAGGAAGATTGCAAAGGCAGAATGGTTAATTAGCATTATTAACATTATCCTTGCTGCAGTCACCAGGTGCACTGCTCTGTGCCTTCTTACTCTGAAACACACAGTGGACTGATGAAAAGCTTCCCACAATTCCTTCTAGTGCCTGTTTAGGGTCCCCCAATAGTGGCAGGCACTGCACCCCTGCAGTCCCTGGGCAGCCTCTCTGTGCTGGGAGCCTGCAGCCCTCCCTGAGCACAAACAGACAGCACAGGGCTGCTCCACCCTGCTTCCAGCATCCTCAGCCACTGGGGATGGCCAGAGAGGGGAACACTCATCCCTCCATCCTGCTCAGCCTGAATGAGATGAAAATAAAAAAAAACGGCTAGAAAGCCTTTCACTCTTGGTAAATCTAAGCCATTTGCCAACTCTGCTAGTATCTATTCTTACAAGCAACACTTAAAACTAAGAAAACACTGCAGATCAATATCTATTTTAGCATAAAGATATGCACAGAAAGCTTCTAAATTTCACATTCCCTCAAATATTCTTCACAGCTTACATTGTGTAACACATGCTAGTCATTTACTCTTCTGAGATTTCTGGGGAGGGGGGTAAAATAAAAAAAAAAAGGAAAAACAAAATTGCAGCCAGATCTTTCTTTCTTTTTTTGCTGACAGATGAGACCCTCATGCAAGCAAAGGACTCAGTAACAGGCTTGAAACACTGTGCTTGATAAACATGCGCATATTTAGAAAATGTGCCAGTCCACTCCTCTTACCAACCCACGCTGAAGGACAAAAGAGAAAAATTGCCATGGGCATCACATCATGCATTTCCAATTTCCAGAGAGGGCTTTAAACTGGTACCCACAGAAGGAAGCCTGCCTGAGCTGGGAGCTGCTGCTCAGCTCCACGTTCCTTCCCACCGAGGAGCTGCACAGCCTGGCTGCCAGCTACAGACAGATTAGAAACGCTGCTGCCAAGTGTTAAAATGCTAGGCAACCGGTTTTTATGGAGAGCACAGAGACCTTGAACCTCGCCCTTCATTTCAGAGCAAATATAAGCCAAATATGGAAAGTGCACAAATTATTAATACGTGCTAATTTTTTTTTTTTTTTTTTGGTCAGAAGTGATTATGTTTGTGCGTAATATTTGCAATGATCTACAATAAGAAAACATTGGGTTTTATTAAAAGCCTATTCTAAAACAAGGGAAAAAAAATCCCACCCATATTCAGGATTTTAAGAGAATAGTTAATTTAAAATGTATGAAAAATAAAATACAATTTGTAGTAATCAGATTCCATATCAATGTTATTTCCATATATTACATACAAACTTCAACAGAATTTCATTGTCAGCTGGTTCTGAATTTTTCTTCCTCCCCCTCCTTAACTGAGCAATTAAATTCCAGAAGCAAAGCTCTCAGTAATTCTGTCACAGCAGTTCTCGTGTTCAAAGCACTTTCTGGGCATTAAACTCCACAGCAACCCAAGGAAGTCAGCAAAGAAATGTCAGCATTCCCATTTTACACAAAAGAAAAAAAAAGAAACAGATCCTCCAGAGTTTTTATCCGAGATCAGAGAACCAGTTTTGATTATACACATACTAAGGGACAGATAATCCATGCTGCGGCTTAGCAAAACATTTCTATTTAATAAAGCCCTTAATCACTTGTCTAGAGACTTAAATGTTCCTATATTCAGCTCAAATGAGTATGCATGTTGCTAAATGAATATACTGATGGAGTCCCAACAAACAAAGCCTCACAACAGCATGAACCCAGGGAGAAAAGCCCAGTGAGCAGGCTCTTGGGTGAAGCAAGGGGCATATAATCTTAAAAATCATGAGGGGCTGGAGCTAGAAGCTGGACTAGGGCCAGAGTCTGAGCACAGAGTGATGACAAGGCAGGCAGAGACACAACAGCCCCATGTGCTAGCAAATGAAGGGTTCCAGGATGCTCCTGGGTTTTGCAGTGCTATGATTCACCCTGTTAAATTGATAAAGAGAGGACCTTGAGAGGCTTTTGGCTGTAATAAACTGCTCTCCCCCAAACACCACTCTGGCTCAGAGGCTACAAGGCAGGGCCACTTCTTACCAGGCAGCACACATGGCCACCATGGTGTGCAAGCTGCAGAATGGACATGGGTCTCTCTATTCCAGCTGGTCCCAGGGCTCCCAAACATCCAGCTTGTCCAGGCAGGAGTGAGTGAGTGAGTGAGTGAGTGAGTGAGTGAGTGAGTGAGTGAGTGAGTGAGTGAGTGAGTGAGTGCAGCTCACAGGAATCAGTGTGGTGCACACACAGTAACATTCACACTCTGCTGTGCAAGTTGTATCAGGGTTTCCTACTGCACCTGACAGAGGATGGAGTTTCCCAGCATACAGGAGTCTCTGGAGCCTGTAGAACTAGCATAAGGAAAACAAACTGTGTTTGCTTTTCTCAGTCATAATCCAAGAGGGTGGATGGCAGTGTTTAAATCTTCTCATCAGAGACTCTGACTACAGCATCTAAACAAACCATATTCAAATACCATGAGCAACAGACAGCTCTAACTCACACATCACTAGACATCTCTGTGATTCCCAGCAGTGGACCAGCAAGATAAGGTCACACACAGGGCTTGCTGCCTGCCATGGGAGCTCCATGCCAAGCCATGTAGATACTCATCTAACATTAGCATCTGTTTGCTTGGCAGGCTCCAAAGGCAATTCAGCTGACAACTCTGAATTTGCCTCTGGGTCTGTCACAACTCTGGCACTTCTGGGAATGCCTAATACTTCTTTGATGAAGATCATGCATATCATAATATATTAGCTCCATTCTAAGCATCCCTTGAAATTAGTGTTTCTGACATCTCAGAATTAGTCAGGTTCTGTGGCTGGTTTAAGTGTGCAAACTAAAGCCAGGTTCAAAGATCATGAAAGTAGCTCTTGTTTGCATCAAGATCTTTTCAACGAGTTTGCATTATGATCCCAAGAAGATAAAAATCAGATTTTTCACGTTAATATGGGTTGCTTTTACTGATGGAACACCAAAGTCTGCTCCCAAGCTTGTCTAAAATGAACAGGGGCTCTATCAGCTTTGTTATTACCCTACTGCTTTAAAATTTGATATGCATGTGAAAATAATACTAAAAAAAAAAAAAGTTATACAACTTTACATTGGTCTAAAAGCTTGTTTCCTAAGATTCAGTTCATAAGAGGCCTAAGTCTTTACTTTTTACCTATATATATATATATATATATATATATATAAAAACACACACATATGTATCCAACTGAATAAATGTGAGGAAAGATGGGATTGCTCACATGCTTAAAATTAAAAGCATGCTAAACCATCCTATCATGTCAGGAAATAGATGAACTCTTGGCCCTGAAACACTGAACTCCAGAGACAGCTGCAGTGTGAAAACCCAGTGTTAAATTTGCCCTCAAGTTTAAATGCATCGTATTTCTATAATTACTCATTTTAAAAAATTACTTCAAGGGCAGAAGACACTAAAAATCAATGCACCTTTCCCCAGTCTGTGTCTGATAAAGAAACTTCGAACACCATTAACAGCCTCAGGAAATAAACATCCCTGTTTTGGGATATTCCCAATGGACATCAATTACACAACAAGACTAGAGCAGCAAATATTGCAAATGCTATGGACAATGTCTAAATCAGGAACCACTTGCTGATCAGGCATTTTCTGTTCTGTTTTTTCACTTCCAAGTGCAGCAGCATGCAGGGAACCCAGCCATTACATAAAACAGCCCTAAAAGCTCTTTCCAGTCTAATAATGCAATGCTGCAAGTGGGAAATCAGACCATTCCCACTATGTTTACAGCTATGCAACAGAGACTTCAAAGCTTCAGACCTATGTTTTAAACTAAGCAAAAATCAGTCCTTCTTCATCAAATGGTTAAATGCAAAATGTAGTATTTTTTCATCCTACCACTAAAACTGAAAAATCAAAGACAAAATCATCTGGAAAAATAAATCTAACTAATCAGATTTCTGTCCCCTGTACAAAACCAGACCTAGAGGAATTTCCTTGGGAGGTTCCCCAAATCAGGAGGGCTTCAAAGCAAATGGCAGTGGCTCACAAATCTGCAGGCACCCTCCCCAAGGCCATGCCCCCTGAAGCCATACTGCTTGAGAACTGCTGATTTTCAGCCCACACAGATAACATTTAGACACCTAAGCCTTTGATAGAAGCACAAGGCTCCCAAACTCCCCTAATACCCTTGAAGCTGTGCCTTGCAGTGGTGGTTGGTTGTTAAAAAGCAGTCCACAGTAATTATTGCTGTGCTCTCCAGGCAGAGCAGCCTTTGCTGCAGTACAGCAGTTCTGAGACATGAGGCCAACTGAAGCCTCAAGTCTATTTTAATCCCACTATAATTATAAATTATGGATATGTGGTTGAGATGCTTCTGAACTGTTTGCATGAGGGTGTATTTATGCATTGCAGAGGAATACTGCAGAGGAATATCTGAGCTTGGACTGACTGAACTGGCATCAGAGCCAATGCAACAACAGCACGAAGCTGTGCGAGACACCACTGCTCTGCATGTGCAGAGCTAACAACAAAACATACCTTTTCACCATCGTCCATTAAGCAATGTTGACAGATTCATTAAATACAGAATGAAGAGAAAAGGTGTTGACAGGTTTCTCCAAGGCAAAACAGAGGAGAAACACATTGGTTAGTTGTTCAAAGGACCATGATAAGGGAAAAGTATTATTATCCAAGTCAGAACCACAGAGTAGATGCTGGAAGATTTGCCAAACACTGGTTGAGTGGAGAGAGACATTGTCTCACCCATGGCTGAACCAGTGTGCAGCTGCCATCAGGCCTCACACTGCAGTGAAGGGGATGGATGCAGACCCTGGTACCATTTCCTAACCCTGGAAGAAATTGGCTGTCTACAACAATATTTTTATTTTATGTAGCTATCCCTCAGTCATGCAATATTTATAAGTAACAAAAACTCTCTTTTTACTTCAGAAAGCAACACATCACTGTACTTTTCTAGGAATATCTCCTCAGATCAAACACCTGGTGTTTTTAGTTTAATAGTCATTATGCACTTGCATAATTAGCAACTAATTCTTTGAAGGAAAAGGTTTGCCTCTACACACTCTCTGCACTAACTGGAGAGTCCACTGTAAAGCAGCATATTGAGTAGATTGTAGGGATTAAGCACAATTTCCATCACAAACAATAAGGAGGATTTCTGTAATCGGCCTTGCAGAGAGATCTAAATAGATTGGAGCACTGTGCTATGATGAATGGGATGGAATTTCTGAAGTCAAAATGAGAGATTCTGCAGAAGGACAGAGTAACACCAGGCACAGGGATAAATGGGGAGAGGAGCAGCTGGAGCTGAGCCCTGCAGGAAGGTCTGGGGTGCTGTGTGCCCAGGAGCATCTCAGGGAGAGCCAGCAGGGTGCCCTGGCAGCCCCAGGGCAAACCCACCCTGGAGCATCCAGCCCAGCAGCCAGGCAGGGCAGGTGACTGTCCTGCTGTGCCCAGCACTGCCCTGCCTCACCTGGAGCTGCCTGGGAGCCAGACAAGGATGCTCAGGGCTCTGAATGCATCCAGAGGGTGACAAAGCTGGGAAAGGGCTGGAAGGAATGTCCTGTGAGGAGTGCCTGAGGACTCAGGGCTTCTCTGGTTTGAGAAAAGGGCACTGAGGGGTGACATTGCTTCTGTCTGCAGCTCCCTGAGGAGAGAAGTGGAGACAGAAGTGCTGATTTCTTCTTCCTGGTGTCCTGTGACAGGCCATGTGCAAACAGAACAAAGCTGCATCTGGGCAGGCTCAGACTGGACAACAGGGAAAAGTTCTTGACTGAGAAGCTGGGCAAATACCAGAACTGACTTCCCAGAGAGGTGGTAGATCCCCCAAGCCTGTCAGTGTTTAAGAGGCAATGCCTTTAACAACGCTTTTAACACCTTAACAACTTTTGGTCAGCCTGAATCAGTCAGGCAGTTGGACTATATGGTTATTGCAGATCCCTTTCAGCTTAAGTAGTGTACTCTATTTTAATTATTTCACTGTGGTCTTCTTCTGACCACAGCTGGAGAAAACACTAAACATTTTTTTTTCCCAAACACTAAAAAGAACCTAGACATGAAAAAAGAGATGTATCACATTACCATTTGCAGATTAAAAAACAAAGATGGAAGAAAGAAAGTTATTTCCTCAGTATGCTGTCATTCAGAGAGGATCAAGTCAACCTTCTAAATCTTAGTCTGATGCCTCAAAATGTACAACAAATTATTGTCTGTTAGCTGCTCTTGAGAGCGTTCTTGAAGCTCCTCAATCTTCAATCAAAGTGTGGAGTTGCACTATGAGAGTGAATTTCAATTGAAATCAACAGGAAATTGTTTAGACAATGCATCATGCCAAATTTTGCTTCCTGAGTATTCAGAAAAGGTGTTCACTTCATGCAAGGGCAAAATACAAATTTTACCTTAAAAAATAAACAAAAACAATTTTAAAAAACAAACAAACAAAAAACCATGGGTCCTGCCTTGGAGTCCTATGAAGAGAACTAGCTATTATTTCATTCTTCCATGCTTAGAATGGAGGTCTAAAGAAAGCAGCCAAGGCCTGAAAATTCTATACCCCTGTCTCTCTTCTTAAGTCCTATAACCTCCCAGATTACTTAAGGCAAAAATCCTTGCATAAAGACATGAAAAAATACAGGGACATAATTTTAGGCTAAATTAGCATACCAGAGGGAAATACTTACCAGAGTTTTAAAAGTGCAACTCAACACTCCCTAAAAGAACTGCAGAACCTGACCTGTACCCAGGTACACTCACACAGGGAGGCTGAAGCAGGCAGGAAAGCTTCTTTTTCCAGTAATTCTGCACATAATTTTGAGCTCCTTTCAATAAAAAGACCCTTTTATCTGCCCACTTCCATTGCACTGCTGATTGTATACCCTGGGAAACTGTCTGCAATAAACATCCAACCATCAAGCAGTCACTAAAATATTCCTTTTTCAGAAGCTAGACAAATGAAAGTCATTATCATAAAGGCCCTATTATGAGAAAAGGAATGTATTGTTGTACTAATGTTTCTCCTGATGATGTGAGTTAAAGAGTCTTTCAAAAGATGTCAGAGTATTACCTGGCCTGTTGGACCTAAAAGCATACTGATAGCTTCAGAAAGTCAGAATCAAACCATATAAAATCTATATTTTTCTGGTAAATGAAAGCAGGACACTAGGAAGCACACAGAAAAATTTCCAACTCTGAATTTTTTTTCTTAGTAACTGACAAGATTTAATAGTGAGCTGTAACATAATGAAGGAAAGAGGCCAGCAAAACTATACAAAGCTAAGAGAAACTGCCCTGTACTAATTAGAAACAATGTGCAGCCTGACAACACTTTATAGACTTCAATTAGCATACTCTGCAGGAAGGAGCTTTCAAACATCTGTATGATGATTATTCTCCACTGGGATGTCATTTACAGTGCAAAGTATTAAAAACAGGGCCAAAAATCAATTGCAATCTTTGTAAATGAGCATATTCTTTATCTAAGGGATTTGAATTTGTATGTGGAAATTTGTTTTAAAAGGTGATACAGAATCAGATTTGACCATGAAAAACAGCAGCAATCCCTCCCATCTGATTAACACAAAATTAAACTTAAGGATCATTAAGTTAATATTTTGTATAGAAAGTGCTAGAACATAATATTATTTGAAGTCAATCCTAACAAAGCAATGACTAACCCCATGCCACATTCAAAGAGAGACTTTCATTATGAAAGTTTTTAGTAAACATCCAGAATTACAGTCCATTAACCAAGATTACTTGGATGACTAAAGATATGTACACACTAGACAGGAAGACACAAATATGCAAAAGTAATAGGTTGAGTAGAAAGCAAAAAATACCCAGGGAAAATGCTATTTCAACTGGTCCCTATTTAATACATTAGAGTTGAGAATTTAGCTTATAACAAAAGGAAGCCAAAATAATGTAGAGAAATACAAATTACAAGGCAAAAATATAAAAGATTAAAATTTACCCCAGTAAAATAAAATGAAAATCTCACAAAAATATTAAAAAGTCTATTTGAATGGACTGAAGGTTTCTTTTCTCATTTCCTGACTTTCAGACATGTCATTTATCTCAGAGAATAGGTATGTGAAAGCAATGCTAAGTTTCATTCAATAGCAATGACCAACTGCAGAAAATGGCCAGAAAATTTACCAGCCATTTTATCAGAATTTTTGATCATGGTAGAAAATCTAGCAGCACTAATCTGACTTTGCAGATCACTGATGACCAAGCAGCATGAGTATTTTGTACAGGAAGTAAGATGAATATAACTATTCTCTTGGAGGCAAAACTTATTTGTCTTTGTAGGGGCAGATTAATGGCCTACAAGTATATAGCCATCCTTCAAGAATATCTGAAGGCATGAACTAATGGAGAGTGTAGACACTTGCTGAGTAAAGCCAAAAGCATGCTATTCCTGTGCCCTAAAGGTTGTGCTCTCATAATTAAGGAGGTACTAACCTAAGGTGCTGCATTTGACCTTTAAAGCCCTAAGCCACCTGAAAATCTAGCCAAGAGATCAGGCTTTCTGTGCTCTTTACCCTTCTATCCTTTTTCCTTTTGCTATTACAGCAATGATTAGAGAGAAGCTGTCAGTCCCCCTCAGCCACTGTGTCATTTGGTCAGACAGGACCTGGACCTATTAAACCCTCACTCAAACTTCACAGCTCATTTCTCCCAGTGGAACCTGGGGAGAAACTAAAAGGATACCCTGGAAGAGTTGTTTTATGAAGCTACCCCTCTGTTTTGTAGTAGGCTACCTGGCAGATGGGCAATTTTAAAATGCTAGTGGGATTTTTATGGTTAAGGCAGTTCAGAACAGGATGAGAGGGCAATCATCTGTGTGTAATCAAAGATTAGAGGATGCTGTCATGATGCCTGGGCCTCTTCACTGACATGGAACATCATGGCTGTCACTGGTGTTCTGGAAAAAGGAACTGAACAACCTATTTAATATCATGTGCTCTGCAGAATTAAAATGAACTCTGAATTTCAGGAGAAAATTCAAGATAACTAGGTTAATGCAGGATGTCTGCAGCAGAATTTCAGCTGCACAGCAGTCTCAAGCTATTTTGAGCAGCAGTAACTACTTACTTAAGTAGAATCAGCAAGAGGCCACGTTCCCTATTGTTGGAATAACAAAGCTGGAACACCTCTAACAGGCTACCTAGGGATTACTTCAGCTAAATGCAGCTTTGTTATCAAAAAAGAATTTTTTTCAGCCTGACAGCACCATAAAAACTCTCGTTCATAGTGAATGACACATGAACAGAGACTGGTGTTTATAATTTTCTGCTGGTTAAAGACTCATTCTTGCTCCCATTGAACTAAATGAGGCAAAACTGCCATTGATTTCAATCAGATTGTCAGTAGACCTTAAAGATACTAACCATCAGCACTTATTAATATGGAACTATCAGCAGAAAACATATTGACTAGTTGATCTAAATACTTTATCTTCATTCATCAAAACACTTAATCCAAATGAACAGAGACAGAAAACTGAACCCAGACCAAAGGTCAGGCTGAACTTACAAATTGCAATGACTGCTGATGCACATTACCAGCAGCAGCAGCATAATGTGTATTGTATCCAATCCAACCACTGGACAGAATATTAAATGGGAAACACACAGCCTGCACACACCCCCACACACCCACCTTGCCTTCCCAGCAGTTCAAATTCTGCCTCAATCACAAACATCCCCCACCTTTTCACATAAAACATGAAAAAACCATAAAAAATTCATAAAACTGTCTCCTTATTTGCTGAAGCTTTAATTATAAAAGCCAAAAATCAACTTTTGTCACTCTAAATGCTACAAGTCTCATAAAAAGCTCTTCAACTCCACCGGTATTATTTTAACTTCAGAGAAATAATTGATGTACTATAAAGGAGAAAAAGAGTGGTAAAAAAAATCTGAATTTAATTATATGAATGGTATTCTGTATACACTTAATTGCATAGCAGTAACACAACCACTTTCATTACTCTTTATAGCTTCAGATGCCCATTAGCACAATCCCCAAGGTTCCTTATGAATAATTAGATTAGAAAAGGGGGACTCTGATGAAACGCAATAGGATGCAATGCTTATGAAACAGCACATCTTGGATCCAGATGCTGACATGACAACATCATGAGGAGCTAATTTGCACATCCAAATTAATACCATCATGATGATAATATAAAAGAAAGATATGCATATGAAACGAGCTACAGAAAATAAAGTCAAAAAGAATTGAGGCACTTATATTGCAAAAATACATCTTTTTGACATTTTAACTCAGTTGGAAAGGTGTAAATAGATGAAATGTCATATTCATGAACATGGAGATACTTACAAAGACTTACTAGAATTTAATCCACTATTTGGCAACACATGGGCAAGCTGTTTAATAGTTATATCCATCAAACATGTGCAGAACTCACATAAACAGGTGAATAAAATTCATTATATTCTATAACACATATGTTTATCAACTAAATCATCAGAGATATATTTTTGAGGGACCTCTGCACGGGGCAAAAAGACAGAATCAAATAGGATTTAAAAATATTTTAAAGAGAGTCAGATATTTCTGCAGCTGTCCTGAGTTGTATGTCTGTGTATTTATATGTCCAAATAGTTAAGAAAGATCTCCCTCAAATATGCTTAGCAGAAAATAATGGCACTTCCACTTCTGTGTCTTTGCTTCATGTACAGATTAAAACACAAGGCCAGGTTACAAGGCATTTGTTGCTCAGACACCAATGTCAAAGACTGCTCCTCTCTCCACATTTTACAGCTTGCAATGTACATGGATCCTGTTTGCCCTATGCATTTGAGAACCTGTTCTGGCAAGCCTAGCACACAGCTTTTAAGAAAAGTTCACATCAAGATGATGGGATCTCTTTAAAGTGAAGAAAAATTATCATAAACTCAGAAGAAATTATAACATCACTGAAAAATATGCCAGAAACAGAAGGATAAAAGTAGATAGATGGGACACAAGCAAGAGGCATGAAACTGGAGACATTATAGATATGATAAAAACAACAATTTGAAACACAATGATTGGAAACTTAAATATGATGCAAGGTTAAAAAATTATATAGTTAGATTAACAGATTAAAAAAGCATACATAAGGCTAATAATAATAATAAGCGTTCTTCACTAAGAATTTAAGAAGCTGCTACAAAGTATCCCTGAAACAAGGAGGTCAATAGGATTCAAGTGAAATATATACACTCATGCACTTGTTCACAAAAAATTATGGAAATAATGACAATAACTGAAAATAACTTATGACAAAATTTTACTGACAGGCATATAAAAGAGAAAGGTATATCAAGAAAAAATAAAAAAACAAACAAAAAAACCCTATAAAAAACAAACCACAAAATCACAACTCGTAAACAATTCCATATTTTTACAACAATCGTGTCAACATAGTGGAAAAATAAACATTTTTCTGGAAGAATGATATCCACTTAGAACAGGATAGTAACAGGGGAAGAACAGCAAATCTTTCCATTTTGTATTTGTGTAGTTATGAGACAGAATGCATTATTTCTGTACATAATATTACACCTACTACATGCACAACAGAAATTACAAGTACTTCATTATTCATCCTCACAAAACACTTCCTTCTTTTAAAATAAGTCTGAATTGCAAGCTTCTTCATCACCACAGCCCTACAGTCTTTGCTTACTGAGATTGATCCAACACTGTTTAAATCATGAGGAGTTCCTTCCATGGACTTCAAGGGAAACAGTATCAAGACCAAAATTTATGAGTAGAATACCTTAACAAAACCAAAAATCAAATAACCAGCAAGACACAGAGGCAACATGCAGTGAGGAAACGTATGTGAGGCATAAGTGAAAGCTTTTATTGGTGTATGAAAGCATTTTCATGAGCTCTTGCCACTGTAACTCTGATGCTTCCTCTATTTATCTCCCTTTTTTTGTTACCCCTTGCTGTGCATTGTGTGAGTTACAAAATTCTGATGGCATGTTCATTTTAATCACCTATAAGGCATTATACACTCCTGTGGCACTGAAGTGAATAAATAACATGAGAACTTCTGTTTTGAGAACACACAACTAAGTGCTCTTAGTCATGATGTATGTTCTACTCATCAAAACAAAAGCCACAAATCAATGCAGTTCTTCCTTTGGAAGGCAAAATACTAAAAAGTGCATATATTTTAAAAGTTCCTATGCATCATCCTAAAGCTGAAGTTGTCAACAGTCTCCAAATGCATAAATTCACAAAACACCATGCCTAAAGCCAGAGCTGGCACACTATTTTGTTCCCCTTTCAGTGTGACTGACACAGTTTGTGCTTTGCAGCATCACTGAGATCCATTTCTGGACTTACATGGTAAAAAAGGATGACATTTTAGTTCCTTTCCCCCCTCATCTGCTTTCCTATAATTCTTCATTATCTGCACAAAGGTTGGAAGTTCTGCCCCTAAACATGCTATCCCTGAAACAGTCACATTATTTAGGGTGGTTTTGGCAGACATTTCTAAATACATCAGCCTAGGTCTGTGCAGTAATTTATATGCTGCTATGATCTAATGAAATCCATGTACAATTTCATACATGTTTTATTGCTAACTTTTCTTGTGGAATGGCCTTACATGAAATGTGTGGTACAATATTAGACCTCATTAAACCAGGAGATGCACACACTCACAAACCTAAAGAACACATAACCTAACTCAGGATGTCATCTCAAAACAGAACACCAATTCCTGGCATGAAAAAAATTAGGCAGGCAGTTTCAATGAAATATTTTAATATTTACTCGACTAGATACCAAAAATTTATAATAGTTAACAAAGGGTAAAATAGTTCTGGAACAGGCCCTAAGCTTTTCAGTGTTTTTAGACTGCAGTCAGAGAACTGATGACAGATCACAACCACCCTGGCAGCTGCCATGGCTTGGCAGAGCTGGGACACCACATGGCATGGATGTAACATGCATTGTCTTAATATAGTAGTTCTAAACATAAATGTTTTAAAGATATTTAAACATATTAATAGGACAAGAGGACAACAGAAGGTTGGGTTTAACATTACCTCTACTATATCCCTGCTGTATTCTCTTCTCACATTAGTCCAGAAAATTTGCAGAAGAATATTTATGCAGGTTTTATTAATATAAAGAAATAATGTGCAGATAAGATGTGCAATAAAGCTCATCATTCATCCCTCTTTGGTAGTCTCTTTATTACCCTCATTAATATTGCTTTTCTATCTACAGAACTGTGCCTCCAAGTGCTTCCCCAATTTCTCTCACCTGAATAGGACTGTGGGACTTATCTCAAGGGTAATATTAAGTTGTGTTCACGTATATCCAAGATTTTTATGTATGCATCCAGTCTCTGACTCTCAGAGATCATAACTGGAGCTTTGATTCTCCTTCTCTGGGAATCAACCAAATGCATAATTTGCCTGGACCTGTGATAACACTTCAGTCTATTTAAGTGCATTCACAGTGCTCAGTAGCATAAATTGTTATAAAAAGAAACTTGGGGATCAGTATGGTTAAACCTTCACTGAAGCCCCCTATCTTCAGAGCCACCTAGATTTTACACTTGCCTAAACACCATGCACATTAAAGAGAGATGTATATGAAAGACTGTGTCTTTAGGTTGCTATAATATCCTTCTCTGAAATAAAAATTAATGAACTTTAATTTAAAAAGAACCCAGACAAAAAATAATCTACTAGCAATAGAGGAGAATTACTGTTCCCCCCTGTTTAAAGCAAAAAACCCCAACAACAACAACAGCAAAGTAAGAAAAAACATACAGGAAGAGCCATCACACAAGTCTTTAGCTAGGTCTGGAATCTGAGAAATAAAAACAGTGCCAGTTGATGAATTACAAGCTTAATTACATCTGGGATAAGACATTTTAGAACCCAAAGGAAAAATGATTTGCTGAATGTCAGCATGCTCAGATGCCCACCAGCGAGCAGTCCCTCCTCTATTCCAGGGTTTCAGTGAAGACAACATACATGTCAACCACAGTGGAAGAAACACAAACTAATGAAACTGTGTGTAAGCTGTAATTACACTGTCTCAGTGAATGGCACTTGGGGTATTGTGAACAGATTGTACATGTTACTTCACACAGGGCCTAATGAAGCGTTCCCTGTTCTACAAACTTCACCTCTTGATTTAATTAACCTTCATACCTATACATGCACTACCTACCAATCATAAATGTTGGAAAACCCTTAAATCAACCACAATGCTTTTGAGCTACATTGGAAAAGTAAGAGGGGTTTGGTCTGTGTTCAGTTTGGCAGCTCAAAAGTGAACAGCAAGGAAATTTTAAGGTTCTTAGAAAATAAAAGCTCATATGGTGAATTTGGCCTAAATCACCACTCCTAAACATAAAATCTAATCCTTTAAATGAAATTGCAATGAAGCAGAATTGATTCATTCACAACAATAAAAAGCAACTAGTATTTTACTAGAAGAAAAATAAACACAAAAATAATCTAGAAGAGCCAACTTCATAGAAAACTTCTAGATATTAAAATGTGTCCTGTTTTGCAGAACCAATTAGATGGCTAACTCACATCTTAAGTTTGTAGTAATGGTTTTGCCCAATACAAATATATAAAAATATAAAACTACATCATTTTTACCGACCCTTAAAAACAGAAAGAACGCTTATTATTTTTGTCCCAAATAAAAAAAAACATCACCTCACAGACCATATGAGTGGATTTTTACAAGTTTAGGACAGAGCTGGCTGCATACAGCCATCCTCCAGGCCTCCCACTAGCCTTCAACTTCATGTTTACCAGATCAAAATTTTCCTCCTGTATAAATTCCTGCTCAGACTTGAGCACGCAAGGACAGATCTCTACAAATGCAAAGCTCTGTCTGTTCTCCTGGCAGGAACAAATCCAAGGAAGGAAAACAGCAAACCCTCATTTTCTCTATTAACAAAGGGCAGCATTTTCTGCTGCCCTGTATTTTGAAGGAACAAAGAGAAAGCTGCAGTTCAGAGACACAGGAGCTAACACAGGGCTGCTCCTGGCAGGCAGGGCTCAGCTGAGTTTCCTTCAGGAAGACTTGATAAATGTGTAAACTATGAAACAAAATTGACACACTTTCTCAGTTTCTCTTCCCCCAGGATTAAAGTTTGCATAAGATACTTAATATTTTACCTCATTAAAAAATCAAGTTAAAATTACTTAACACACAAATTAGCAAAACACTCTGAATTTATTTAGAAAATACAGGCTGCATTGGAGAAACCTTGGTAGATTCTACACAACAACAAAGAGCAAAGTGAAAGCTGCAGAGATAATTTATGTGACTCTCCAAAGTCATTTTAATAGCACCCCTCATAAAAAATTAATCTGCAAAAGTTAGCAAGCATGACACAGAGGAGGAGAACCAGTGGACTGGATAGAAGTTGGCAGAGGGATAAAAGAGAAAGTTTCCCAGGCACAGAAAATGAGGACTCTCCTCATTTTAAAACTGAATCTTCTGTTTTTATAGCCAACTCTAAAGACCTACATTACAAGCAAAAGAAAAAAAAAAAAAAAAATACAAAGACCTCCCTAAAAGTCTATGAAGCAACACAAATGCTGCTTTAAAAAGATCAAAACCAAAACCACATAGAAAAAAGCAGAAAAAAACCCCCTCAACAAAATGCAACATTTATGGTTACATTTGTCACTCCAGAAGAGAGATTTTAAGGAGGGAGCAGAAGCCTGTGTAATAGAGGCCATAAAGTAGGGTTTTAAATTAACTGAGAATTCAGCCAACCTTGACAACTTAAACAGAAGGTACTAGGTCTGTCCTTTTCCTTCACTGGAGCTGTGCTATTCATGAGAATATCAACCAATGTCAATGTCATTTTGGCATAAAGGATAATAATTGTATTTATGATTTATCCTTTCAAGGCAGCATGTGAGATCACTCAAGAAAGCTAGAATATACCATAATACATGAAAGTATTTAACATATTTTAAACCTGTACTTACTACTTTTCACTTCAACAGAAAATTTCAGCTACTGTAAAGCAATATTGTGTTTTGCCTTATACCATTCTGTTGAATAACCAAATAAACAAGGATGCTGCTCAATAATGTAACAAGAGGAGTAGCTGAGCACACTTGCTTACCTCACTACACTGCAGCATCTTACTCAAAGGCCATTCTTCAGCTTTATTATTCTCACCCTGACTACCATCCCTGGCTGCATGGTAGCAATTTGAACTTCAAGATACCAAGATGGAAAAATATTGTAATGCCACAAAGTGCCACACTCAGTGAGGTCAGGGACACAGAGCATGACAAATGACTGCAGTTGGTATGAAATTTGATAGAGGATAGATTTAGAGTGCTGTGGTGGCAGCACAGATCCTGTTGGCAGATTGTCCATCACTACCAGGCTGGGGCCTCAGTAGACAGCAGGGATGCTGAAAGCCCCAAGTGAGCTTTGCCTCTCACCTGGTAGAAAGCTAAATCAGAACCAATGACTTTAATTAGCCTGGTTTAAGCCTGAAACTAAAAGCTCACAGTTTCCAAGATGCCTCATCAGAGACAGAGCATCTGCTTGACTCTTGCCATTTTCTTCCCCTCTTCTACAGCATTACCAAACAAGGTGGACACTCAAAAGTCATCTCCACAGAGAGCTCAGCACAGGTTCAGGAATTCACTAAGAGTCTGAACACATAGATTAGCTTAGGATGCCCCACAGATTCACTCAGAGTTTGACTTCACACCAACCAGATTTAAGTCAGAATTGGGTGACTTTAAGCCAAGGTATTTATGACTTGCACACTGAAGCACTCTGTGACCCTGTGTTTCCAATCAGAAGCTGCATCACATGTTTTTAGAAACTTCTATGTGCCATGTGATACAGGCATTCCTAATTTGAGGTTTAGACAGCTAGCACTGACCCATTAACTGTGTACACACCAAAGAGGACTAAAAAATGATGCATTATTGAGGATTTAGCAATACTGGAAGCCACAGATCAGAAGCTGAATCTTTTGGGGATGTCTCCTTGCACTCTCTTATCCTCCTTGCATGAGTGACTCACAAACTCCTCTCACAGTACCTCATGTGAAAGCCACTGCTACACCCAAATGCGAATGCAAGGCTGCTGCTGCTACAGTACACACTGACACTCTTCAGATATTCACAACTCAAAGGGCAGTATAAGCAACCTGGATGCTGAGGCAGAGGATGCCACAGAATCCTTCTAGTCTGTACTACACAACTATGAATAGTCCTGGAAGACCTAAAAAAACCAAGGAAATTATCAAAACATTGTAAAAAGCATTTTTGCTCAAACTGTTATTTCCAGCACTGAAAAAGTACCTATAGCTTTTATAAACATCAACATGGAGTTTCCTTACAGCAATCCCTTTCCCATCTGGAACGGTGAATGAGTAACGCATAGGGTATAATTCTGGATTTCTGTGAATTTTTAATATAAAGGTAGAGAACTAAGCTCATGGCAATTTTAACACCCTCAGATTCTGGTAACTGTCCTGGGAAGACCATTGGGTTTGTTAATGGAAAAGTAGGGTAAGTTTTAAGCAAGGACAGTGACCTTACTTCTTACAAAACAAAACTCTAGATGAACAACATGCCAGAATTCATGTAGAACAAAAAAGAGCACAGGCTTATGGGTTTATAATCAGACTGTTTTCCAAGTTCAAAGATATGAACTAATTTATGGCCTCAGTTCACTTGTACTTGCTACTATGGCAAAATTTAAAGCCAATATAACTGATACCTGGCTTCCCAGGAAGGGCTTTTCCCAGACCTAGGTAAAAAGCCATTTTGCACCCTAAACAACACTATTATAGATCTTACCCAATACTTAAACATAGATTCCCCCTTGCTGTTGTTGGCAACTATCAGATGTAATAGAAATAACAGGTGTTCTGTTTTTCCTGGGATTCTGAAAAATTAGGGGTTGGTGAATGAAAGGAGTCCTCTATTTCTTGTGCACCACAAAAATAAATAAACCTGGATCTGCAAAATCCAAAGCTGTATTATGTGCTTCAGATTGCAGATGAATGGGGGCATTTTACTCTGGTCTCTCTGGTCTTCAATTTCAGAATACAGTGCAGAGCAGAATAAAGCCACAGACTTGGAAAAGCTATTTATAGTGCACATGCCCCAAGGAGATATAGCTAATAACTAATTCATTTCACATCACACATTTGAATGCAATATGAAAACTTCCCAGTTTCTTATCAGCACAGGAGAAAAGACCCCACTGTGGCTTTCTTAAAATAATTAAGGATTCTTTACCAAAACATTTTAATCAAACTACATCTCCACAGCAGTCTTTTCTTCCCCTGCCTTATAGCTATTTCATTAGGAGGTCCATACCCATTAGGTTTTGATAAAAGCACTGATAAAAGTTTTGAAAAATGATGCTCATTTTCCTAGATAACACATTTGTTCATCAAATAGTTTTCCACAAGCTGGATTAAAATCCAATATATTACTGGTCATATCAGTAGGAAACAAATGAGAAAATCTGCTGAAGAGTTTAGTGAGCTATGTAACTGTAATATCTGCATGTGATGAGGATTGGGCTAGATTTTTGCTGTAGAGAAAACAGATCAGCTTAGTATCATTCCATGGACCAGATTGCTGAATATTTTATTACAAATGATTAAGTATTAAACAACAGTCAGGGAAGATAAGGATTTGTAGTACTTGAGGGACATCAATAAGCACACTGAGTTTCTGTTCTGCTGCAAGTGCAGCAGAAACTAAGCAGCAAGCTGACACCATGCTCAGTGTAATGATGGCCTTCTTGTTCCTCCACACCCACAATTTTTGCTTTCTTTTGCTTTTCTTCCACATACTGACACCAGGTGTTAGAACAGCTTGACTCATGGAGAGTGTCCCAAGAACAGTGTGGTTTCAGCCAGTTCTGGTGCCAAGAAGGTATCAGAAAGAAGCTGGCAGGGGAGGCTGTGAGGAGCCCCAGCTGGTGCTCCACAGGAGCCACTATTGCCATGGGACTCTGATAACTCTAAGAGAAGACTAAGGGTCCTTGGAAACAAAAAGGAATTTAAAAAATAAAAAAACCCCATGAATACCATAGACTATCCTATGGCTCAGACTTATCAATGACCCACTATTTAACCTGGGCCTTCTGTTACTTCTTAATTAAAAGGCAAGTTTTTGTTAACGGGTTTTATGCTTAAATTAGAATTAATTGATATATAGAACAATATGAATGAACAGCAATTTGTAATTCAGTGCCCCTAGGGCACCCAATTTTTACTGAGTAGGATGACAACATCCCAATTTTACCACAGCAGAAGCAGCATGAAAATTGTTTGTAACACACAGTAAACATAGACTGTAACTAGTTATTGTGAGCTTACACACCCTTTTACTGATATTGTAGGATCAGTGAAAATGCTGGCAATCAACACTGAAGAATATATGCATAGACATCCTAATGATTTAAACATAACTGCCTTTCTGCTCAGCAGTCTTAACAGAAACAAAAGTAGTTTCCTTGTACACATAATGCTTGTTTGCAAATCTATCAGTCATGAAGGTCAGTGGGTAAAACTTGAATAAACATTCTAAATCTCTAATTAATTTTAACAGAAAGAATGTAGATCTTCTTCAATAATCCTTTTAGGGTTTGGGTTTTTCCTTTCAGCAGAATATTCTAATAGCATTAGAAAGTGCAGCTCAGTGGTCCCTGAACATCCACTTCCAGAATCAAACCTTTTCTAGAAAGGATATTGCTTCATGTGTGTGCATTGATTTTATTTAGGAAACGGAGAGAAGCTGGTCTGAGGTTTTCTTCAATTTTAGATTGAGAGAAGGTTCTGGTTAAGGGCTTTTTTTTCTGTTTTCACCTCTGTTGTTTTTTAATTTCACTATGTTTACTTTATTACATGTTTATTGATCATATGTTTTAGTCGGAATCCCTGTAATATTCAGGAAAGAAATATGTCCTCATTGCAATCAAGCAACAATATTTTAACTAAGATCATTAAAGCAAGGTAAATTCTACTGGAAAATATCTGACAAAATAAGAGTTGCAAAGTGGGGTTTAAAATAACTGCTATGCAAAATAGCATCAGTTGCTTAGTTTCTCATATTTTAGCCTGAGCTAGAGAATGTCCAGACAACTTGCAACACAAAAAATGCAAAGACTACACAACTTCTGAAGGTAAAAATGAGCTTAGTGGCTTAGATTTCTATATAAATATATTAAGGGTACATCAGTTATTGAAACCAATTGTCACTTTAAAATTTTTGCTCATACAGTATTTAAAACTTTGAAGAGCACAAGTGCTATCTAATAATCATATTAAATCTTTAACTCTGACTTTTCTTATCAAGTAAGTGGCAGGTTACTTTTTATATGCTAATATTCAAACTAATTTTTATTAATTGCTGCCCCAATGTAAACTTTCTAATGGCTTCATTACATTAATAGGTGAAGAAATACAACCCTAATACAAAAGAAAACACTAAAATCAAATATAATAATATAATTTCATATAAATAATACTATATTTTCTATGTCCTCTTCAAAGGTCAGAATTATCTACTTTCTCTAGGAAATTCCAAATATTTAACTTTTAACTTTTAAAACAAAGGAGCAGCACAAAGCATGTAAATTGCCAGAAATGTAAATTCATTAGTTATCAAATCTGTACATTTCAATGGCAAAACCCCCAGCACTGCAGATGAAAGATGTGACAGCACATTGGGTTTTTGAAATCTTTAAATGTATAGTATAACACTGAGTGAGCACCTTCTCTGTAATACAGGAAAATGAAAATGTCTTCTTGAAAGAGCAAGAAGGGAGGGCTAAGCAGTGAACTCCAGAAGTGTATTTATAACCACAGCCCTGCAAGGGAAGGTGATCCCCAACCACACTGCCTCCTGATGATGTGCCAGGACAGGGTGCTGGTGTGCCAATACAGGGTGCTGGTGTGCCAGGACAGGGTGCTGGTGTGCCAATACAGGGTGCTGGTGTGCCAATACAGGATGTTGATGTACCAGGACAGGGTGCTGGTGTGCCAATACAGGGTGCTGGTGTGCCAATACAGGGTGCTGGTGTGCCAGGACAGGGTGCTGGTGTGCCAATACAGGGTGCTGGTGTGCCAATACAGGGTGCTGGTGTACCAGGACAGGGTGCTGGTGTGCCAGGACAGGGTGTTGGTGTGCCAGGACAGGGTGCTGGTGTGCCAATACAGGGTGCTGGTGTGCCAGGACAGGGTGCTGGTGTGCCAATACAGGGTGCTGGTGTGCCAATACAGGGTGCTGGTGTACCAGGACAGGGTGCTGGTGTGCCAATACAGGGTGCTGGTGTGTCAATACAGGGTGCTGGTGTGCCAATACAGGGTGTTGGTGTGCCAGGACAGGGTGCTGGTGTGCCAGTCCATCACCCTGTCAGAGCAGGTGGAGCAGCAGTGAGCAGCAGCACAGGGAGCACATGCTCAGAGGTGTTACCATGCTGAGTGTACAGAACTCTCCATCACTGAGCTGCTGCTAAAGGACCAGCCCCTGAGCTGCTATCCATGGTTGTTCTGCTTCTGATGGGCATGCAGAGAGAGAAAATGAACCACTACAAAAGCAAACAACATGAAACACTGTGTGATATTCACTGCTTGTATAGAGCAAGGCAGAATAACAGCAACCAACAATTTCTCTCCTTTACATTCTAAGGTCTCAGTGCATGCTTATTACACCTGTACAGCCAATCCTCTCCCAAACCAACCCAGAAATTTCTTCCAATTAACACCTGAAATCTGCATCCTCTCCTACTTGCTTCCCATGATATTTATTGACACTGAAGAACATGATGTGTATATCATCATATTTTAACTCCAGCTAGTATCCAGATGGAGCATCTTAAGTTTCATTTTATAAACAGTTATATACAAGGACCTTTCATATATAAATAAAGGGAAACCTTGTGGATCAAGCCCAAGAGGGCTGGAACTAGATGATCTTTAGGGTCCCTTCCAAGCCAAACAATTCTGTGATTCTTTGAGTAAAATGCTTTGACATGCCCAGATGTTGAATAGATAGCTATAAAATAGATATAAAGACTTATCACAAAAACCTGGCAGTGGATAATAAGGAAGCATTTAACACAGACTACTACAGCCATCTGCATCTCATCATAGACTGCATCACAACCCAGCAAAAAAAAAAAGATCTAGTCATCTTCCTGTCCACTAATGATACACACAGAAAATTTATCAATTATCTGTGTACCAAACTGTGACCTGTTCATGTCAGTCAGATGAAAAGATAGGCATATTCTTCAATTATTTCCTGTATGGTACAAATTAAACAGGAAAACTATTGAGACCTTTCATTAGCCTCCCAGCAAATACATGTCTTTCAAAACAATTACAGTCAAAAGAAAAATAATCTACAGACCAATTTTGCAAGGCTGAACACCAGAGGCATCCATTCTTTAAATCTAATATTCTTTTTGCACAGACTTTAGACAACAAATTCCAAGATGTATGTAACTCACAAATTGAGCCTGACCTCTTACTGATGGTTCAGTCTGTGGTTGGTACAGGACCTCCTCAGAGACATGGACATTCACAGGGGCCAAATTACCAGCCAATCTGATCAAGTATTCAGATTCTCAGAATCCAGATTCTCCCTTAAGTACTCAGTGCACTAGGAAAAAGCCACTGGATTTGCTCTCTGGGCACAACAACAAAATAAGGATAAAGCACAGCATTTGAAGGTGGAGGCAGCAAACAGCTGCAGCCCAACAAGGAGCACAAAAGAGCCAGAAAGATACACACAGAAACATCCCCCCTGTCTGGGCAAAAGAAAAGACAGCTTTGAATTTTCCCAATTCCATATCTATACTATACAAAAATCAAAATTGTAATAGTCAGTGCAACTGGATTAATATTCAACCAACGTCATGCTCAGATAAGACATGTAAAACCTCCCCTTAATCAGTCCTTATTTTTAGATGTTATGGAAAAATCCATACTCTACTGGATATCAAAGTCTTAAAATGTGAACTAACAATACCACACCAAAAATATCTTTAATTTGGGAGCATTCTGTTTATGAAAGTTATGTCCCTGTATTGCAGGAAAGACATGTAGGAGATAGAATATTTTCCTACCTAAAACAAAAAAGCAAGGAGAAGTTCTGACCTCAGAAAGTAGCCAGGTGGCAGTGAGATTTCTTTCTCATTCCAACAGCTAGCTGAGATATCAGAGCAGATATAGAAACCTAATTATTAACTATCATTTAGAACAGCACTTACTGATCTATTTTTCCCTTTGGATAAGATGTTACCTTATAAACAAAATCTAGGCTTTGTTAGAACATAGTCTGTTTTCATTTTATAATTGTTGAGCATAAAAACTATGACTATGTGTCAAAAATGAAGTTTTGATTTACATTTGCACTTTCACATGTGTAGTAAAACCAAATAAAATTGTGTTGCTGACAATCCCATTGTTTTGCTACTGAAGGCAAATTTGTGAATCTCAGGAGAGGCTAAGTTTCCCACCAAGCTGCAGACTCGTAAGAAGCTGTCAACACCAAATGCCAGAGCCACATCAGAAGTCTCTTTTAATTCATTTTTTTAAGAGCACTGGTGAAAAGATAGTCCACAAGAGTGGGGACAAATTGTAGTGTCACAACTACCCAAAAAAGCAACAGAATCAAGAGTCAAATGACATCAAAAACGGTTAGTATACATGACTGTACCTTGGTCTATCATTTGGAAGATATAATTTATCAGTGCAAGCAGTGCAGCTTGTCTACTATATTTAGGGCTAAACCCAGATGGATTCAGTCAAGGAAATCTGAGGATTCTAGATGCCACCAGAGTCGCCTTGCGCACAAGCTTCCTTATAGCTTTCCCTAAAAAACAAAGAAATTCAAGACAAAAATGGTGAAAACTTTCCTCATCTAAGGATAATTTTTCAAGCAGGAACATAACTGCTGACCCTGTAAGCAAGCAAGCACCTTGTTCTCCCAATCACTTTCAACAATAGAAAATACTTCCTCAGTGGACATTCCCAGACTTAGAAAAGTGAGCTACAAACTGTGGCCCAGATCTTTCCAGCTCCTGTATTCACCTACATCAGTCCAATTAGCTGAGACTCAAGAACTTCCTCTCTCATACACCAAAAGAAGTAGAAAGTAACTTTAGAATTACCAGCTCTGATCTAAGTCACTGAAATTATTAAGTACCTTGAAAATTCCTTAATGTGAAACCCACTGTATAGCTGTTGAAAGGATTCAGCTCAGATTAATCCATTTACCCTCCATCAACAGTCCAACACAATGCCTGTTGAAGCAGTTTCAAGAAGCATTAGCTTCTTCAGTCAATAAAATTTAAAATGGAGCCCACAAAATCACTCTACAGGATCTAGAGAACAGGTGCTCTTTCCCTTTTAAAGGCAGGATCTTCCTAATGAAAAAGAAAAAAAGTTGTAAGGAAAATCACACAAGCATGTAAATAAAATGCCATATTTCATCAAAATAAACTGCATTTCCATCATCTGAATATAAGGAGAGGAAATTAAGCAACCAGATTTTATATTAATATTGGTATTCAAACTGAAGCAGTCTGAAGTAGCAGCCTCATTCCAGGTCTGTGTAGCATCAAAGAGAAAAACCTTATGGACCCATGAAGAGATATCTTCTCCATTTAATTCACATCTTTCATTTTTCAAAAGCTTTTCTTTTCTAAGTGTTACATCAGAAAGGAAATACATGCAAGTACTGAGTAGGAAAAAAGAATGTTTATTATACATTCCAGGTTGATTTCTATGGTTATTTACACATGCTTATATTCAAATTTGAAGAGCTTTGAAAGTCAGAAAGATGAAGTGCTGTATCAAAACAGTTACTTTGATTAAGGCATTTGTCATTATGTGACTCTAGTCCAGAGAGCAGCAATCCACTCAAGTTAGTTACTCAGGTGTGTATTTGCAGGCACCATGCTCTCATGAGAGAGTTTTCTTTCTACTCATATTTGCAGCTTTAAAAGCAGTACTTTCAATAAACACTCAACCTGAATCAAGCCCACAGTATTCCTTTGGTGGAAATGAGGCAAGTTCTCTGGGTATGTAGACATCACATTTTTAAGCAGTGCAGAACTATCAGCCTGTGTCTGCAACGTGTGAATTGTTAGCAAAGCAACATGGAGTGAGCCATGGCTTTGAACAACCAACCAGAGAACAGAGTTTTCTTTATGAACCAAATTTAAGGACACTTTCCATCTCTCACATTGCACTTCCCTTAAAATGGCAGAGCTCTACTAATTGAAATTACACTCTTTATGACTTGCCTCACAAGCTGGGTGGCAAGTAGACAAGAGGAATTATTAGCCAAGGGTAATTTCTAAGTGAAGTCATATAGGAGTATACTATTTACTTTATACTAATAACAATAGGGATGACCCAAAAAGCAACCAAAATCAATATATTGCATAAATGTTTTTGAAAAAGTAATGAAATGCAAGGGACACTGCAGAAATCGCTTTCAAAAGCTCAAATATTCTTGTCTGCTTTCTGACTCAATAATTTTAGATGCTCAAGACTTTTTAGATTATATAATCAATTTTTCTTGAATCAAAACCAAATTATTTCTAGATCATTTGTGCCACACTGGAAGAACTAATCTTAGTATTTATTTACAGCAAACAATTATACAAAAACTCAGAAAAGTCATATTTCTGTTATTTCTCTGAGAGCCATTTGTTTTCCACATTTATATTTCAAACCATCATCCCTTAACACAGTCACTATATCCCTGATACCAAATGAAAATACAGACCAGGGACAATAATTGTCACTTAAATACCGGCAGTGTGCTTATGAACATTTTGATTTCATAATCACCTTCAGGATGTCTTCTATGGTGTTCTAATATCCAGCATGGTTATAAACCAGCCTTACTTCTCATAAGTGCCCTCCATGCATTTTAAATACATGCCACCAAAAGGCTATGTCCAAGGAAAACAAACTCTCAATCTTTGCTCTTCCTTCTGTATCTACACATTAATTTATAGTCAAAAAATCAATATAAATTGTCCCATGTTAGAATGCAGAAGTATCTGCCATACTCCAATGCTATCATGCTATAATGACTGCTGGTCATTTGTATGTGTCTTGCAACTTTGCATATAGTTCTTTATAGTTAGCATATAATTCTTTAAAAAACACTGATAACTTATAAAAAGCTCATGTAACAATAAAAATTGCAACTGAAAATATCCCAAGATAAAATATCAGTGAACTCTGTCACTAAAATCACATTTTTAAAAAGAGGGGATGCTTAAAAACCATCCCCTGGATGTGTGGTTTTTATGTATTCATACATCCAATGCCAACAAACAAATGTGAAACACCATATGTGTTAATTTGACCTTCCAAACCCATAAACTCAGCATATATTTGTTGATCCACACAGACATTTCTAGGGTTTTCATTTGACTCAAAAAACATTAGGAGATTGTCCCACAAATATTTTTTAAAGCATAGATTTGACATAAAGAAAAATTAATAATGAACCTAAAAAGACTTTAGCCTGTTTAGCTACACAGTGAATGGGGAACAATCCATGTTCTATTTATTAGAATAGAAGAATCCCAGTGCAATGAATTAATACTTACTCTGGATTGTAAGCAATGAAGAGTTCTATTCTTCCTTTTAGTTTGCTGTGGCACAACTGATTTAAGCTCAGCTGGTTTTCACTTTGTTTTGGTTTTGCTTTGGAGGTTTTGTCTTGGGAGTTGGATTTTTCATTGTCTGTTGAGCTGATGTAAACCTTTATCTTGGTCTCTTGCAAAGTCATGTACCACATGCTTAGAAGAAACCTGTGTTTTCTGAGCACCATTATGGTTTCACCATTCTGCTTTACTATTCTGGTGGCTGCACAATGGGGTTTACCTGGGTGTCCAGTGACAGTGGGGAATTCAAACACTGAAACTGAGCTATCACAGGTGTCTACAAGCTCATGGTCTCTACCAGCATCACTTAAACTCTCTCCAAGATTCAACTTCATCACTTAGGTATTATTCTTAGTCAAACCCCTGATAAGTAGGAGGTGGTTTTGTTCACAGCAAGAGCAGAGATGTCATTATTCACTGCCACCACTTTACTCCACAGTGGGACATTATTACCTGCACACAGAAATGAAGGGATAGCATGTAAGGCTCTGGGAGAGCAAACAAAAGCTCTCATGACACATGTGGGAGGAAAAGGCAAAGGCTTCTTCAGAATATCCTGCTATCCACAGAGAAAGGACTGTGCCCCTCTATTGTACAGAGAACACAGGAAAAAACATAAGAAACATTCCTAGAAGAAATCCCTTTTCTACCTAGTTATTTCCATGTTCAAATGTGTTTCCACATACTCATCAGATGCACTGTCTAAATCTTGATGGACTTTTAGTATGTAGCACCATCTCTTATAAATGTCATTTCTAAACTGAAATCTAAAACTTTAATTTGTGATACAGACAAGAGTTCAGCAGTAAGTTGCTTTGTATAAAACAAGCTCTGTTTTCTGTTTGTCCTGCTGATGCAATAGCAGCCTGGGTGGGTAGGAGAACTACCTTACCTTCAAGTCAAGAAGTTTAAAACCTTCAAAAGACCAGTCAAAGTCCACCTTCCTTTTTTCAATAGTTCAACTATCAGAATATCTCTCTCCCTAGCTTGTCTTTCTTTTATCCTTGTAGCACTGCCAGCTACATGTCAGCATCACTAGAACTTTAAAATCCTTATAGATTATCTAGCAGTTGTCCAGAATTTTCTGATTAGCCAAACAGCAACACTAAAATTGAACAGAAAATCAGCAGTCTGTTAATTGTCTGTGAGCAAATAATACCCTGTCAGCAACATACTACCATTTAGTAACACCATCATAAACAATCTAACATGGATACAGATTTTTAAAAACCAATAGTTTTTTAGCTATGAACTACTGATACCTTTGGGTGATAAAACAATATAGAAAAATTAGTTCTGTCATTCAATTTTTACCATCTTCTTGGAAAAGAACAAGTGCCTTTTACAACCATTACTAGCATTATTTACACATCTCAATATATACCATAGACAGTGATATATTCTTGAAACTCAAATTCTGCCATTCTCCCAACCTCTCTAGATTCTTCAATCCAAAAAAACCTGCTCTTTTGATACAGCTCTAGCCTATGTGACCAATTTCTTTTTCTGGGCTGAATCATTACAAAAGCCAGCTGATTGGTTAAAAATAAAAAAAGAATGCTGAATACCATAGCAACTGGATTTCAGTCTTGCTAACATGCAGGAAGGATTTTTCACTTGAACAAGAGCTACAAGTGAAAACACCAGGCCAAAATCAGATCTCACATAATATCAACAACCCAACAGAAACACAGAAATTACTTGACCCCTCCCCAGTCTGCTCTGTGGAATGTCTTTTGTGCAGCAGCAAATCTTCAGGCTCTTACTAAAATACAGTTCAAACAGCAAATTAAAATGTGTGTCATGGTATTGATTCTACATATACATCAATACATGGCAGAATCTTTGCCAAAACAAAAAGGATTAAATGTTGAAAAATCCAGTAAAGGAAGCAGAACAATAACAGAGCTTGATCTTCAGTTTTAATTAATAGTCATATCACCCCATAACTAAAGGGTTTAAAAATTTCTAAAGAAACACCTCTAAATACAACAATTTTAGTGATTTAGTAATCACTTTTAGGAACACATCAAAGAAGTCACTTAATGTCAATACCCTCTAGGAATTGCATCAAATCCATAAGGAATACATTTGAAGCAGCATATTACTTCAAGAATATGTGTTCAGAGCAAGGTTTTGGCAGGGGGTGGGCTCTGTGGGAAGAGACCAGAAGCTGCCCTATGTTGGGCAGACCCACTGCTGTCCCAAGCTGAGCCCACAAGTGACACTGGTGGCATCTCTGAGATAATATATTTAGGAAAGGGCAAAAAACCTGTTTGGCAGCTGTGAGAGAGAAATAAGAAAACATGAAAGAACCAGCCCTGCAGATGCCAAGGTCACTGAAGAAAGAAGGGGGAAAGTTTCTGCAGATTCCAGAGCAGAATTTCCATTGCAGCCATGGAGAAGGCTGTGACAATGCAGGTTGCCCTTCTGCAGCTGATGGAAGACCACAGTGGAGCAAATATCCACCCTGTAGCACATGGAGAACACCAAACCAGAGCATGAGGAGATGTTCTGAGGGAGCTGCAGCCCATGGAGAGCCCAGGCTGGAGCAGGCTCCTGGCAGGAGCCATGGCCCATACAGGATGCCCACAGAGAAGCAGATTTTCAGGCAAGAACTGCAGCCTGTAGGAGCAGCACGTTCCTGAGGGACTGTACCCCAAGGAAATAATTCCTAATGAAGCAGTGGGAAAGCACCTGTGTTGAAAAAGTTCATGAGGGGCTGTATTCCTTGAGTGGGACCTCATGGTGGAGGATGGGAAGAGCATAAGGAAAAGATGAAATGTTATAGCCTAAGTCATTCCCCATTCCTCCTGCTCTGTTCAGGAGTGGCAGAAGATGGCAGGAAATTAGGAAGGAAGGAGGAAAGTAGAGCCTAGGACAAGAGAGGGGTGAGAGAAAAGTTTTAGGTTTATTTTTATCACTAACTTTCTGTATCTTTAATTAGCAATAAATTAATCTTTCTCTAGTCCAACATGTTTTGCCTGTGGCAGTAATTGGTGAGGGATGTCCTCTCCTTATGCTTCCATCTCACTTTCTTTCCTTGTGCTGCTGCAGAGGGGGAGTGAGAAAGCAGCTTGAGGGGCACCTGGCAGCCAGCCAAGGTCACTCCTCTACAGAGTTCTTGAATTTGGGGAAAAGAACAAATGTCTCCTCAGCAACTTAAGCTATGAAATCTTTGCTTTGAAGCAGAGGTACCCATCTGTTCCAGGTTAGCTGTAATAGGTGTTTTCTGCATTGCACAGTGAAGAATCACAGCTCTGTCTCCTCTTCATCCTTGTTTAGGGTGGTTTTACTCAGGAGACTCCATTTGCCTGCACTGGATGCTCACAGTTTGGCTTTACAGGCCAGTGGAAATGTCAGCTCTGTTCCTCTCTGTGCATCATTTAGGAGGTATTCAAAACCTCCTATGAAGTACTATCAAGTGAAGAAAAGATACAATACCCACAGCAGTGCTTTAATATTAGGGTTAATTTTTAAACCAAATCAGAGTTAAATCCATAGCTCCACAGTATCAAATTTATTTACTTGCTCTACAAGCATAATTTCTGGGCTTTTTCTGGCATTATGGAGTGTTACACTATACACCCACACCTAGGAAAATTCATGTATTTCTTTTGCCATTAAAATGAGGGGAAGAGCCTTACTTTGAATTCTTGATAATAGTGGCCTTGTTTTCCATCAAGTAATAATGAACTATGGGGTATTATACTTGGTAATATGTTTTCTGTATCTGAAAATGGCAAAAAAATATTTAAGCTCTTTTGACCCACAAATTCATGCAGTCTTAAAGGGACTTCATGTTCCCAAGAAACTGCTACATCAGAGATCACAGACCTTGAATTAACACAATATACTTTGTTTTGGGAGGTGATTCCATGATACTGATAAATTGTTTAACATGTTCAGTACACATTGAAAATGGGCACGCTTCTGTTTTGTCTCAGATCTCTGATGTATCATAACTTAGATGTGAAATCAGACTAATTTTAATTATATATCTGTGCTTGATCTGTACACATCAAGATATGTCTGCATTTATTATATATATATATATATATGATGGATACAGACTTTGTTAAACACTCTCTCCAAAAGCATGCCTTTTATCTTCCAAAAGGTACTTACTTTCAAAGTCACACTTTTGTGTACGTCACATTCTACAAAACAGTGAAAAATTGCTAATTTGGTTCCACAAACAGTTGTCAAAAGTAGAAATAAGTAAAATCAGGAAAAAGAGAGTACAAGAAACTTAGCAAAGCTACATTCAAAGTTTTAGTTGCCCTAGTATTTAAAATATGCAAATTTCCAATACTTCCCTTGCTCATCAGGTAAGAATAGTTGATCTGCTGATTACCAGAGAGTGATCACTCTGATACATTTTTTATACTTTTGGAACAGGATTTTATGGTTAGCTTGTTTTGATTTACCTTTATTTTGTTTACAAGGGATGAAGCAAGGAATTTTTTTTTCAATTGAGCAGCTACCCAGGAATTCACATCACCTGCTTTCTGAAAAAATATGAAGTGGTACTCTGTGGTTACTATTATTTATGTAAACACACTTTTTCCAAGAAAGAACTATACATAAATGGTTGTTGAAGATACTGTCATGCTCCTGGAAGTATGGCCCTAGCACATGCAAGATCAGATTTTGTTCTCATGACAGTATTCTATTCAATTTATGTCAATAACAATCTATTCTGTTCCCTGAAACTGTAAATTTTCTCTCAAGAGTTTACAATCTTAAGTCAGAATCCAGAATGCAGAGGACAAGCCAGAAAATTGGTTATTCATTCTGCATACTTAAATGTACATTCTCACTCTTGCCTATATAAATTAGAAAACTGTGGATTAAGGGCAGTAATTTATAACAAAAAAAGTCAAACTCATGGAGGACTGGAATACAGAACTGTCAGTGACCTGAGCTCTGAAACAATTCCTCCATGCTCAAATTGGCAAGAAATCCATGAAAAGGATGCAGCAGAGATCTGGTGACTGAAACACACAATGATAAGGCCTAAGAGTAACTATGAGAACAATGCTTTGGAAACAACTGTTTCCAAAACTTTGGGAGAGGGGAACACAAATAGCTCAGAATGTCAAAGACAATGCCAAGATTCTGTTACCCTTCATTTGCCTAGCAGAAAGGCATCATTTGAGCCTAAATATTTCCACTGTTCTTATTACAATTTATTATGACGAAATAATTATTTAATAGGAATATCAGAAATTTTTAAACTAACTTTAACCACCAGTTTCTTTATTAAAAAAAAAAAAAAAGTAAACTTTAGGAATATATATCTGCATGTCAGCCCAACTAATGGGTGTCTGGAAGCAACTCATTCATGTGAAGGAAACTCAGTGGTAACACTGTGGAAACTGCTTCTCCTACTAAACAGCACTGCTGATACATCAAGGGCACAGGGAAAAATTACAGAACTATTAAACACAAAGGAAGGCATCTTAGCACAAGCACAGTACATTCATACACAAAATAATCTCCATGATCACAATTCAGTGACAGAAAAACATCTAAACCATTAAACAGATGTGCAGCATGCTGAGTCTCATGGTATTACAACCTTTTAATGTAGAGCCTCATTCTTTCCTGTAATATTTAGATTTCTGAGTTCAACAGTGAGTTGACCTAGGCAGTTCAAGGTGTTCTGCAAACTAAAGATGTTTGCTTGGTTAGTCTCAGAAGCAGCTGTGTTAAACCAGTAATTTAAAACAGACAAGTCTATCCAAACACCTTGTCAAAGATCTCCTGCATTATGCACAAAATCAGCAGCCCTGCAGAAATATGCAATATTACTCTCTCTGAGAAGTTTTTCACCCTGCTATGAAAATTATACAGGCAATGAAGTGAGTTAATTTGCCAAAGGACACCTGTCAAATCTGTGGCTAAATAAGAACAAAGACTCTTTATTTTAGAACAGTCTATATCTACACATGGGTCACAAGTATAGCAGACAGAATCAGTATCACTTCCTTCAGTTTTCTGTAGTGCAGTTAAAAAATACAACTGAAACAGTGTGTGCAATACAGTTAGTGTGGGAGACACAGAAAAAGGAGAAACAAAGAAAGAAAAAGGCTTTATTTTATTGTCTGTATTCAGGGTTTGTGTTATCTCTGGAACATCTCAGACTAAATAACAACACTCACAACATGGACTGTCTATATGTACCACTTCCTCTAAGAGACAGTTGTTTTGAAAAACTTTTATTCACTGCTAGTAAAGTGACAAAATACAATCAATGAGCTGTATACACCTTTCTCACATTTGCTTTTTGTAAATTCCAAGGTCCATTTTCATAAGGGATTCCTGTAATCAGCCATCTGGGATGAAAATAAAAATAAGTGACAGGTATCCCTACCTCCCAGTCCATCTCCAGAATCAACCTCACAGATGCTCTCCCCCTCCATATTGTCTTTAGGATGCAGCAGAGAGTAATATCTTCCTCAAATGATTTGCTCAGGCTCCAGAAGGAAGCTGAATCCACCCACTCTGCAGCCAGCAGGTGATATCTTTCAAATAAAAACATAAAAACACAGCTATTGAGCCACCTCTGGTATACAACAAATTCATTTAATTTCTTAAATTTCTCCCTTAAACACTCAACTTTTCAAGACTTTGTGTTAGTTCTACATCCAACATTGCAGCTCCTTATATCAATACAGTCTCCTTCATGGGTATCTGAGTTTCTTTTCCTTTGTAAATTCAGTGGTGATTCACAGTCCAAACCCTCCACCCAATATAAAGAGGTTACATCAGTCCAAATTGCAGGACTCCATTAAGGTGGAATAACAGATTCCTGCTCATTCACATGGCCTGACAGGACTAGGAGCAATATATTATATACCCACATGATTGCTCTCCTCTGGCACACTGAGAGTACTTTTACAATCAACTACACTGAAACTGCAGACTGAAAACACACAGCTCATGTGGGCTCACCTCCTTACAACTCCTAGGGTTATTTCAAGTATAGGTGGAGAGAGAGGATCTCAGTTTAGCAATGGATTTGATTTGCAGATGAGTATAAAGAAGGAAAGTGTAAAGATGGGTGTAGACAAAAGAATAAACCCATTTCATGTTTTATTTAAGAGAAGGACAATAAGGGAGCAAAATTTCTTTTCCTTAAATTGAGCCTAAATAGCTGATTGTTTTGCTATTACTATCCTGTGTAGCCAGTTTTTAGCAGCACCTTCTCTTTCTCAATAAAACAGAAGTAACTGTCAATTAATTAAAATAAGTACTAAAGAGTCAGGAAACATCTTCACATTAGTGCCTTTGAGAGGCAAAACCAGAGAAAAACAATCAGAACAACATGGAGTTACTAGATTAGTTTTACAGCAAGTGGAGAACTATGATGTGTTAGATGCTCATAAACTAGACAGCAAAGCAAGAATGAGCTCAAATACTCATCTAAGATTTGCAGTATGATTGTATTAAAACAAAGGAAAACAAAAACCAAAAATGCATCTGCAAAGAGTTCTCTGCCACAAACAAACTCAGACAGGCCAAGCACAGAAAACACAATGAGAGAACAGTAACCAAGTATATGAATGATGTGACACATAAAACTGTTCAGGTATCATTAGGAACTTTGAGCTAGTCATGGAACAATGTGTTAACTGTTTCCTTGCCAGTTACAAATGAGCAAATAACAACTAATTTCTATTTGCAAGTCTGTGGCCTTCGCTTTTGCTTTTCCATGTCACTAGGAAAGTATTCATGCTGTTCCATGCAACTGTGCCTTATTGAAGGTATGGAAAAGGGGGGGAAAATGTTTTATTCACATGAATTTCCCTATATTCAACATGAATTCCCTTATTCAACTTCCTATCACAAGAAAACAATAAATACTATAAACAATTCTGCATTCAGACATCAGGAAAAAGAAAATAAATTGTTCAAGTACTATGTCATTTTTTTGATAAAAAGAAGACCATACCTAGAAGTCTCACACCAGAAGAACTCTATTTCTTCAGCTTCTTCAAGCATCTGTCTCAGCATCTGCATGTTTTTGTTGATTTTCTGCTGGTTGAGCCAGGGTAGGGGTATGCCATGTAACAGAACATGCATGGCACTGCAAAACACTGAGCAGAATTCCAGTGGAGTGGAAGTTGTGTAGTACAGTCATCTTGCACTGCTGATGCCTCTTCTTAAACTTGAATCAGCAATTCAAGGTGCTCTTCTAAACCCACCTGCACATTTTTCAGAAGGTGGGCTACTGCAGTTTGCCAAAGAGCAGAGACTCAGAAAGGATCCACCATAATGCTGATTTTTAGTGATGAAGTATCCATTGTAAAAATGTGGTAAAAAAAAAAATCCACACTCCTTATTTAAAAAAATATTAACATACTTATCAAATAAATAAATGGAAACAACAGTGTAGTATCAAGCTCTGGCTGTGTATTTACACCTGGAATTTGTATGCTCCAAATGCTGATTTAGATACTAAGAAGAACATTAACAATCATAATTCCTGTTTATAAAAGCAAATGCCCTCAAGCAATAAATATTGGATTGCCATGATCAAAGTTCTACTGTCAATGTCACAGGATTTAGTACTCTTTTTCTAGACAAATAGGTCAGATGAACAACTAATTGCAATTTTAAAAAGTCAACCACAGCCCTTCAAATGCAAGAACTTTTCTTGCAAATTTGCTTTTGGAAAGGTCATCTTATTCTGCTTAGATCAGCGTTTTTATGATGAATGCTCCTACACAGCAATACAGAAACAAGTTTGTATAAAGTAACTGACATTGTGCACTGTCCAGAAACTAAACATTACATTTTTTCCTTGGCCTTATGCCTGCATATGTGGAGAAAAAATAATCTGTGCCCAGCATAAATGCCTCCTTCTACATCTACTTAGACACAGCTGTTGCACAACCTAATGTGTTCACTTGTCTGTAAACAAAAATGTGTGTCCTTATGAAAAATCCATCAAGTGTCTTATCCATTTTTTTGTCTTATACTGATTAACTAAATGAAGTCTGTATGCCTTTATGAAAACCTGTAGATGTAGAAAGGACTAAATTTCAAGACAGTTAATGCATAAGGGTTGATTACTAAAATTAAACATCAGCACTGAAAAATACAAGCATTTCAGTGCAAGTCTACTAAGACAGTAACTGGAACCAAAATCTCTGCTGCCTAGTTAGAAAATTACTATTATTATTCTTACAGAAAACTGAGATTAAAAGAAGATAAGCAAAAGAAAACCTGCCTTACATAATTTATTATTTTGTATACATTTCATTGTGAAACTAATTAATTGTTCTTTATTACATGCTTGCTGTCTCTTCCCACTTGGCATCTGCACCAATATTGCTATTACTAGCATTTCACTCACAGCTGAACCTTTTGGGGGGTGGGGGGGGGAAGGCACTGTTAGTAGACAAAACCCCCTCTTCTGCTCTCTGGCTATGAAAACTTTTAATTAAAAACTGAAAGCAAAAGGATGCAACAGTACTAAAATACAGAGCTGCTTAAATGCAGTCACAGCAATGGAGTAAGCACAGAGGTGGAATTCTTAGTAAAGAACTGCTTCATGCTTGGCTGTGTCTTTATCCCTTATACAAGATAGAGAGAAACCTGAAATGTTTCACATCAACCTTTCCACAAAGGAAAAATTCCACAGGTAGAGAGGCAGAAAAGCACAGAAGAGTCAGGTATTAGTAAAGTTGTTTTAAAACAGAATACAGCAACAAGATTGATACTTTTAGTTTGATACAGAGCATTTGAAACCTACATTACAGGACTCTTTTGGTCACATAGTTTCATTGTTTGGAAGTTTCTTGAAAATCTTGTTCATTCAAATCCTTCTCCCTACTAAGATCATACAGTGTGTCCCATTTTCCACCATCAAAACAGAATAGAGCCAGACATGACCCAACCATCATTTAGTGCTGCCATCTGGTCCTTGATGAAATTGCTATTATGGTAGGGAAAAAATCCAATGAATATGTTACTTAAGTCTTAGGGAAGATATTTCTGGTGTTGGGGGAACTCTCAGCAAGACCAGTTGTTCACAACTTCTACCTCAGTGTTCTTCACAACCATCTCTGCCAGAGCAAGGCAGCAGGCAGTAGAAAGATGAAATCAGAAATCCAAAATTATTTGCATGATTTATATTTTTTTTCTCAGAGTGGTAAAAAAAGCCTCAGTGCTGTTTTAACCCAAGCCAAGGAGTTATATTGCCAAGCAGATGTGCAGAAGAAAGAGCAATAGATAATTACTGTAATTAGTCCCCTTCTTCAGACCAGAGCCTGGCTCCAAGTGCTGTACAGTGGGGTGCAGAGAAATTGCATATGCATCCAAGAAAGCCCAATCAAATGTAAATGACTGCAGTCCCTTGATCTCTTTGAAATGATGTGGTTTGCCCTCCGGCTGCAGATATTGGATTTTGCAGCATTAATCCCCACTAATGTAATGTAATACTACCACTGGAGTACATGTACATTTTGATAACAACATATGAAGAAGCACAAATTGTGTTACAAAAATCAGAGTATGATAAGAATATTTATATTTGCTCACATTAAACCTTCAGGGAACTTGACAAGTTTAATTCTCCAATTAAAGTCAGAAAGACCACACTTTTCTACATTTCAAATCAAGTGCTGAGATAACGAACATGCCAGAATTAAAATGCAAAGACTCAAGTCACAAAATCACAGAATCTTTGAATGATATTGCTTGGAAGATTATCTAGTCCAATTATCTTGGGACCTTGAAGGTCATCTAGTTCCAACTACTTGCCATGACAAGGAATACCTTCTACTAGACCAGGTTGCTCAGGGCCCTATTCCTGTATGCTGGATATATATCCTGTATTCCTGTCTTTGCTTCCAAGGTGCACCTTTTCAAACAGAATTTTTCACAACTGATTCCTACACAAGCCCAAATTTCTAGGCTTTCACTAGACAGACATTGCTCAGGTGTACATAGTTAACTCCTGCCCATATATCTTGGAGGGTGGTGCCATATCTGCTTTTGGAAAGGTTATGCTTCTCTAAGTTTACCATTAATTTGATCTACAATGAATTATCAGTAACCTCTCTTTAGCAGTCCTGTGTCTCTGCAGGCAGCCAACTTCACATAAGGAGTCCTGCTAAGCTAGTTATTTTTGGTTTCTCTTTATTTCACTCATTTGCCGTAGGAATTTATTCAAAGTTAATGAATCAGTCCAAAATTCTTCATACATATTTCAGTGTTTTTTAAAAAAAGATATCTACATTTTAGAAATGGGCATAAATTTTGCATTCAGTCAGGCATGACCATGCTTGAGTTGTCCTGCAGTAATACAATAACAACAATCCTTCCTGACTACCAGACTTGATAATTGTAATTCCTTCCTAACAAGGCTTTCCAAGAAAGTCTGAGTTGAATTGATTCACTGTATTTCACCACAAAGCTGCAATTTTTGAAATATCTCCATATGGAAATCTCAATGAAGTCAAAAGGAAGTTTGTTATAGATACAGGTATTTTAAAAACTGACAATATCCTCACTTTCCAATACATTAAAATAAGCTGCCACTCAGAAATTTGCAAAATATGGTCAAGTGCTAAGCCGTATGCTGGGAACAGCCATGAAAGGAAATCTCAGTATTCTAATCCTGCAAAATACAGTTCAGGGAGGGAATAGAGACCATTACCAACAGATGAACCTCACAACTTCATTCCTCAAAAGTATCCATCTGAATTGGCAAGAGGAGTGATTTCTGAGGTACTTCATTTCCAGACATATTTTCCTTAATAAAGTTTATATTTCAAACCCTTACCTGTTTTATTCACCAAACTGTTTTACTGCTCCCATCACAGAGTACCTCACTTTCACATTTACATTGTGACCACTGTGAGAAAGTTATTTCATGCACTAATGTGCAATTCAGCTATTGTTTTAGCAGAACTGAGTACCACAAAACCTCTGCCACACTACTCCCTTGTGGGCCAGTGCCATAAGGTACAGTGTGGGCTGTGCACTGCAAAACAACTCCCATCAAGCTAACACAGCATTCTCTGTTATCTTAGAAAAATCATCTTGCAATTTGGTTCCTCTGCTAAGAGCAGAAACAGTAGAGACCAAGCTAGTAATTTTTAATGCCACCTGATGATGCTGATAGTGATCTGGGAACAAACTGCATATTATTGTATCTCTTCTACGCTTAGTAATTCAATAACAGAGGGCAGGATATTACATCAGAAGTATTTTCTTCAAAGATGTGTCTAAGAAGCCAATTTCTCCAACTTGAGATTTACTGTGTAGTCAGTAGAAACCTGTGTATTGCTGCAAAGATTCAAGAAAGAGTGAATTTGACATTTACACAAGTTGATTGCTGCATACAGATTAACTCTACTACTGTTACCAACACAAAGCACATCTTAAAAGCACAATCCAACATGACAACTCACAAAGAAAATAATAAAAAGACCCTCAGAACACATTTCCTTGATAAGGTGAATTTTCAGTTCAATCTAAATATAGTCTTCAGTTTAAAAAAAATGTTTCATATTAGAGACAATGCTAATAAAACAGCAGGATTTTTCTATTTCTTGTAAGATTGTCTGTTTTCAAAGAAGAAAAGCTATGTTCCATTTTGAAACCCACATTCCTACTGCAATTAGCAATGTCTCCAGAAGCATATAGTAAAAAAAAGGGCTAATCAAGATATTGATCAAAACATGATTTGATGGAAACTGTACAGGAAATCTGAATTAAAAAGATAAAGTAATAACAAGAAAGAATAAGTGAAATAAAAAACCCACTGTCTTTATTATTGGCATAGTTTTACCTAGCAGTTTGCAGCACAAAACCAATTTGCTTTCCTTAAGTTTTAGCTGAAGGTTTAAATGAAGCATGCAATATATACAGAGCATTTTCTCATTTGTTTTAACATTAAATTTCAAGACAGTGTTGAAAAGCTGAATTTATACCCAGCTGTAGTTTTTATAACCAACCAAGAGAAATTTACTTTATATGCTAGAGCAACTGAGGAAATCAATTCTTAATCTATGACCTTGCTTACCACAGCTTGAAGTCTTGCAATAAATAAATGCCTTGAGCCACACATAAGAAACATTTGGTGAATGAGACAAATAACACAAATCTATATGTGTATATACAGTATTAGAAAGGTCATATAAAATACAATATAGGCTTTTTTCTTGCTCTAACACAACAATGTTTGAAAGGCAAGATCTGGTAATTGCCTGCATTAATATCCAGATGGTGAACAGTCACTAGAACGTATTTTCTTTTCAAATTACAATGTGCATCCTTTTAAACAACTTCTTTTGGCCCATCTTTTTGTGTGTGTGTGTGTGTGGAAAATGCTAGAATGCTTAGAAATCCCTGAAAATATCTATTTTCTTTGTCCTAGCACATGAAAAGTCTCTCTAAAGCACATTTAAGCTTCCTTGTGAACATTGTGAAGTATTTCATCACTAACAACAGGAAAACAAATGCCAGAGCTCATGTGTTAACCTCCACTTAGCCACAATTACCCTCTTTTATAAGCTGAATCTCTCAAATCCTCACCTCATATGTTATCACTTATTTCTCACTAGAGTATATGCTAAAATAAAAAAAGAACTACAGAAATGTCTCCTTATTAATGTTGCACCATTAAAATTCACAAAAAAAAATTCTGTAAACAAATCTGTACCTCCTTAAAAACACACCTTCCATTCTTGATGTATTTGATTTTAAAATCAAGTAGAACAACATAGAGCTAGTTCAGCTAATTTTCCTCTCTTGATTGTCTCCTTTCTGAAACACTGAAATTCAAATGTGACTGTGACTGACAGTCCTTTTGAGATTAGCATGGCATTATTAGTCTGCACAGCAGGTGACCAAAGTAACTGCTGGAAAGGTTTCCCTTATTTTAACCCTAAAGGATGTAATCTAATATGAAAAGAAAGAATTTTAAGGCTCACTACTACCCTTGAATTGGAATTGTACAAAGAAACCAAAGCAAAAAGAAGACTTGTTTTCTTTAAGTAAGAGTCACAGGCAAAGTGGATCATTAGGTGCTTTCTAATGTTACATTTCCACAGATCCTGTAACACTTGATATTCAGAAGAAAAGTTAAACTTACACTGAAATTATCAAGCTCATTCTACTTCATTCTACCTGTGAGAATAGGCACACCCAACTAAGATCCACAAAACAGCTCAGGAGACTTCTGCACTTCTATCCTCAGTGTAAGGATTTATTACAAATATGATATCAAGTACACATTGTTCAGAAGTGATGCCTGGAAACAGAGAAACTTTCCAGAGGAACACAGTTGTTTTCATACTGAAAATTAAGCTGTGTTTGACCCTACCCCAGAAGAGACTACTCTTACCAACAGCTGAAGAAGAGCAGGAGGAGATACAATCTCACAGTACAATCTCATGCATGCTTTTCCCAAAACCACGAATTTTTGCTGGGCAATGACCTTTTTAATGCCTAGCTGGAGTGAGACATTCCAGATTGAAGCCCCCCAGGTAACAGCACTGTTCTACAGATATAAAAGCACATCCAGTTCTCAACTTCCCAAATACTCAGCGAGTGACACAAACCAGAGCTGTCCATGGTGGTTCAGGGAATGGCAGCTGTGAGCAGGGGCAGAGGGGAAGCTGCAGGAGAGGGGAAGCACACACAGCCCTCCTGGGCAGCCACCAGCTGGACACCTGCAGCCCCCTGAGCTGGGACCCCAGCACCAAGCACAGGGACCCCCAGACCCTGCCCAGCTCCACCTGCCATGACCATGGGCACTGTAAATCCCTGGACACAGCACAGGCTTAAAGGCAGGTTGTTCTAACTGCAGGAGAGTTGCTCGGTGCATTAATTTGTGTTGGCAGAAACTACTTCCCCACTAACAAAGCAACAAATTTACATTACAATGTGAAGCTGTTTATAACCAGTGACCCTTACAAAACAAGTTAAGATTTAATATTTGTGAAACAAAGCAAAGAATTCACTGGTGGCTTTGTATCAGCATAAATGACTAATTACTTTAATCAGGAAGCTCAAAAGATAATGAACTTGATTTATTATAAACACAAGGACTTGCCCTCTTATAAAAATTACTTGCTCTGCAGTTCAGGACACATATTGATTTATGACACTACTTGTAATTCTCTTCGTTTTAAATTTAATAATGGGTGAAAATGAATTAAAAGTAAACTGGAAAAATACACATTCCCAAAATAATTTTACTCAATTCCACAGCAATATTCATACATTATGTATATCCAGTATTTCATTAACAGTAAGAATACAAGAACTCTTTTGAAAAACATGCAGTGAGTAAAAGATTCATTTGGTCAAGATTACAAAAAGAGTGAATACTTTTGGCTTTCTCCTACATGACCCCTCATTTTTAGTGATACCTGACATTTGTTGCTTAGACCAGCTGAACTCAATTCAAATCCAGTTTTGCTAGGAATAACTGAGAGAGTCATAAAAAATCTCTGAGGATAGATTAAGAATCAATTATGGCTTAGAATGCCATCAGAGAGAGAGAGGGAGGGAGACTGAGTCTGCCTAGAATGTGGTAGTAGACAAGAAAATAACATCTTTGCAGAAAAGCCACTTTGGAGAGCACTTTACTCTGTCCTGACCCCTGCATCACCAGCCCTTTACCTCACTAAAGGGCCATTTGTGGACAGAGAGAACACTTAGGGCATGTCAGGTCCCCATGACAAGGCTTATAGATTTACTACATTGCATCTAAATTACATAACACAGTGACAAATTTTCCTGTACATATCTCTTAAATAAACATAAAAACCTTCATGTCAAAATCCATTCACACTAAAAATACTTAGGACTCTGACACCCATGTGAAGCCCTGTAAGTGTCTCCAAAGAGGATGACTACCATGACTACTATTCTCTTTCTGCACATTTATGTTGTAGATTTTTGAGGAACTCTCATGCATTTCTATAAATTTTGCTAAAATGCTTCATAGCTCACTGGTAACTAGCAAAGTTCTCTGGCTTAAGTTTTTTGGAGTAATCACTGGAGTGCCAGGATATTCAAGGACACTGTCATACAACTGAGTATAAGTACAGTTGCTGTGTTATTGTAGAGATAATTTTTATTATTGAATTGTTATTTGCAGAAAATAGTGACAAAGGGCAGTGTGAGAATATTTTAAATGTGAAGAATGTTTTCAGAGGCTGTATGATCAACTTGATCTACATTCCACTCTGGAGCTCAGATAAAACAAACCAGACTCCTCAGGGCATTGCAACAAATGGATTACCACAAAATAAAGACACTTGGCAGCCAGGTTCCTATTACAGCTGCTTCTTGTGCTGACCAGTCATCATGACCTCATGTTCCCCCTCATGACCTCATGTTTTAATATTTTCTCACACTGTCTCTTTCTTGTCTCATACTTAACACTACATTGCTCTGGGCAGAAACCACCTCCCTCTGTGTTTGTGGAGCCAGCTGTGCCTAGTGACTCAGTGCTATCACAGTTTAAATAACAGGAAAAATATGCATCTGATCCTGATTTAGGGAAGAATGAATAACACAGTTAAAATCTCTGCATTATCAAAGTCCTTGGAAATTTTTATTCTTGAGGTTAGGGTTTTCATGGTTGGTACAAAGGTGTTTGAAGAACCTTTTTCAAAGAAGAAAAGTTTAGCCACACATCAGTTCTGATACCTTGCAATTATTACCATAACCATAACAAATGCAAGTAAGAGGAGCATTTTCACAAGTAATTCAGTCAAATAATCTCTTATCTTCAGCATTTCTTCCAAGCCTGGTCACAGAGAGAGGAAGTCCCAGAATTCAGACTGGAATTCTGCAGTTTGAAGGATACTCATCACAAAATACTAAAAGACACCTGCTATGATCCAGGGGCACACAGGGGACTGACCCCTGCTGTATTCTGTTACCACTCATGGTGACCAGATACCAAACCCCACTGGTGCAAAGCTGCAGAAAACCACCTGCTACTGCAGCAATTACAGTACAGACCAGAAAGTATGGGATACATACCAATGAAAGACAGTTTCATCAGGCTTGAGTAGCCCAGGTAGTTCTGATATCCTGTGGGAAGTCTGAGAGATACTTATCCAATCTCACACTACAATTGTGGTTGTCTGAAACTGCATACATAATTTTTAAGGACAAATGTTGAAGATACTTTATTTTCTTTGTTGGATTTTTAGCTCACATAAATGCCTTACAAACAAAGGTGCCCTCATTCTGTGAAGTGAACCATCTGGAGTTCTTTTTTTTTAATCCACAGTGTTAGAGGTCAGGCAGAGAACAAGTGCTCAGGGGAGGATTTGGAACAGCTAAAATGGAAGGAGAAATACAAATTCAAAATGAATTAATACAAAACAGGAATTCTCATCCTCAAAATGAAGTTTCATTATTTCACACAAAAATAAGCCATTAATTATTAAATACATATTTGCTGGTTAAATCTGGGTCAATGTGCTGATTTTGGCTGGGGTAGTTTTTTTTTCACAGTGGCTATTATGAGGCTGTATTTTGGATTTGTGCTGAACACAGGGTTGATAATATAGAGATGTTTCTGTTATCGCTGAGCAGCACTTACACAGAGGCAGGGCTTTTTTTGCTTTTGGTACATGACTGGCAAGGATGTGGGGGGTGCATGGGAAGTTGAGGGGAGACACAACCAGAACAGGTGACCCAAACTGGCCCAAGGGATATCCCAGACCATGAGACATCATGCTCAGTATATAAAGTGGGGAGAAAAAGGAGGAAGGGGGGACATTTGGAGTGATTATTTTTCTCTTCCCAAATCACTGTTACATGTTTCACTGTTACTGCTCACCTGGAGATGGCTGAACACCTGCCTGCCCATGGGAGGCAGTGAATTAATTCCTCATCTTGCTTTGCTTGTGTGTGTGGCCTTTGCTTTTCCTATTAAGCTGCATTTATCCCAGCCCATGAGTTTTCTAGATTTTACTCTTTGATTTCCTGCTGGTGGGGGAGTGAGCAAGCAGCTGCCAGAGGGGGTGAAAGCACAGCAGTTCTACACAGAACTACTATGGCAATGAGAGTGATGCTACAGAGCAACATTTACTGTCATCCTGAAGATCATCCCAACCTGCAAAATTGTCTTAATTGTGCTTTTTTCAGAAGGAAAAGTTTAGAACAAAAAAATTATGTAAAGCTTATATTTTAAAAGGTACTTCTGTTGTTGCAGCATTAAGACTGGAAACTAACTCTCCCAAGCATTTATTTTGTAATATTTAATTTCATATTTGGTTATGTTTGACAACTCTCATGGGGAGCTAAACATTCTGCTCTGCCACTACTGTGATTTCTGAGACAAAAAATATGGAATAACTTTGAAAATGATAGATCAGGTTCACTGGCAGGCTTGTTCTGCTGAGCTCAGCAAGAGGGAAAGGCAGCCTGGTATCAGTCACTCCTAGGGGCTATTCTGACTTGCACTTGCTGGCAAAAGTCCTTCAAGGACCATCTGCCAGCAAGAACAGTGGGGGGAGGGAATCATTCATGTGCACACCCAGGTACTGCCAAGTCCTTCCTTACTCTCAAAAACTTCAAACAGTGAAAGCTACCACAAGCAATATTTAAGATGTCAGTATGTCAGTTTTTTCTTCTGTGGAGTCCTCAAAATAGAAGTACTTCACTACAAGAGACAAAGAGAGGCTACATAGAAAGAGAAGAAAAAAACTGAACAGATAAAATAATTTATCTTTTATAAATTTACTTTTTATAAATATCTTCAAAAAAATATTATTGTCATCACAGAGTAATGGTCAGCATTATCAAGCACTGCAGGATAACTATACTGAAAAGATACATCTCAAAAGGCTTATTGGAAAGGCAGGGGGACACATCAAATGTACACAACAGATGTTTGAACACTAAGCTCATATCCTCAAAATTGCTGATATAGGTCTATTTATTTAACTTATTTCTATAAAAGCACACAACAATCCCAGAGCACTCAAAATAGAAGTGCATTGCAGAGCTGCTTATGTTCCAATAACAGAACCTTCTGTTTCCCTCCATCAGATTTAAAGAGGCAGATCAAAGAGAAAACATTTAAAATTAAATGCAAAACCTTATTCTGATTCGAGAAAAAAACAATGCAAATATATATATACATATATCCTGTATATATATGTATATATATGCATACTGCAAAGTTAGAGATTAATTGGCTTAACCTGTCCTGCTATGTGTACCCATTCCATGCTCCCAGTTTTAGTTTTTCTTGAAGGCATCAGCTTGTATAGGAGGGCAACAGCTGTTCAGCTCTTGGCATGATTAGGATTTTCTCCCTCTGTGGTATTGGATAAAGAGTAGGGTGAACAGGATTGTGAATGAGCAAACCCTACAGTTTTACTATTAAAGCCTTTTCTTCCTTCCCACCATGCATCTCTGTCTCTATCCCACCATTCATCACATACCTTTAAGTGACATCTAACATTTAGATTATACTGGGTCTTAGACACAGCCCATGGAAACATTCACTTGAAATTACCAATAGTGACTTCAGTGAAATGTTTAGTTTCATACCGCAGTGCTCTCTGCCCTCTAGCACAGTACCAGATCTCTTCAAAGAGATCAACAACAGATGTTTTTCCCTATCATCAAATCTTCAGTTTATGTTTCATGTTTACTTGGCTCATGGAAAGAAAGAAATAATAAAAAGGCATACTTGGCTGTCCAGATAAGGCACAGTCTAACTGGTGACACATTGTCTGTAGACAATGTAAAACAAGTTTTCTTCTGCAGGGAATATTCTAAGCTAACCTGTAAGTCCCAGTAGATCTCCTTGCTGGCACCATATATAAATCTCTCCAGGATGGAAGAGGCTTTAGGTTTGTTTTATGATAGCTTTTCCTGATTTGTTGGTATCAGACACTCCTCCGCTCCCATTTCCATGCAGTTCTACAGCCAACAGCCTGAAACATCAGTTCAGCTGTTTATTTTGCACACTGATACTACAAAACTGATCCTGTGAACAGTGGAGATGTTTTCTGTATCTAACATTAACACAGTAGCAGTGTCTTCATTCATGTCCTATTCCTGTGAAGGGCAGCCAAGGACAGGATCAATGTGTGGAATATAACACAGCCTCATCTCTAAGCACTTTCAGCACACAGACCAAGCTAATAGCATCAGCAAAAGAGTATAAATATTAGGAAGAAAAATACCATCATTAGGAAGGTACTAATGATCTCTATCAGTGTGAAACCAGCAGCACCACAGAATGAAAAATGTTATTACTTGCAGGCAAAGCTCAACTCGACGTGCTTCCCAGCTTCCTTCACTTTGTGAAGGGCCCAGCTCAAAATCAGCAAGAGATCTGCTCAGAATTTGTGTCAGATTCCAGTCCAAGTTACAAGAAAACACACACTTGCAGTATCCCCAGCAAAGGAGATTACTCCATACAAGAAATCCCTACACACTTACTGACATGTTGAAGGGTAGAAGCAGCAAGTTCCTAGTGCACTTGTCACAGTCACTGCAAAACCAGGAAAGGCCAAGTATACAGGTCATAACATCAGTTTTACTTCTGCACAAACATTTAGCCAAGAGGATATTTTATAGGGAGGGAGATGCAGAAGAAAGCAGGGGGAAGGAAGGAGGCAGCAGCATCAGCATTCACCTAGCAGCACTCACCCTACAGAGCCCCTAAAGGTCTCCCAGTGTCCTCTGCCCCTCTGGGGACAGCACAACCCATCAGAGGCAACACTGAATCACTTCCAAACAGACCTTCAAACTATTCCCAAACATTCAGAACTTAGCAGCTAAACTGCAAATTAAAACAAACAAAAATAATACCTACCCAAAATCCTAAGAGAAACACAACCTCAAAAACCTATCTGCAATTAAAGTTTCCTTTCCAATTACACATCAATTCTCCTGAATGTTTTTTCATAGGAGGTTAAAGAATGCTGTCCTATTGTGCTCTACATGACATAAATAGGCAACCTTCAATCCACCACTCTTACAAAATTAAGTACACCAGCACAGAGACTCCTTTCTCACAAAGAAACAGTGTTAGTATAAACACTAGTAAAAAAAACCCCTCAGAATTAAAAAAAAAAAATTAAAAACCAATTTCTATCCAGAATAAATGTAATTCTTAAGTTATCTCCACTGCCTCTATCATAAAGAACAAACAGGACGTTGCTCTTCCAACCTGGTCACAGACTGCAAGAATACATTTTTTTTCATTCTTTCCCACTTAATTATCAAATTAAGTTCTTTTTCTTTTGACAAACCACAGAGCAAGATAAACGTCACAAGGTCATTCAGCACTTAACACAGAGATAGGATCTGATAGATTGTTACAGCAAAACCTCTAAATTCCAGCTAACAGCTCAGCATGTGAGTTCAAATCAATTTCCAGGGATTTTAATCACTGGGGTTTTTTTCATTACAGATTTATAAAAATTAAGGGATTGATTAAAATTTAAGTGCTTTTAAGATGCATCTGTCTTTTAAAACAAATTCTCTTTCCTGAAGCATGTTCTTAAGTATTTTTAATAAAAGAATACATTTCCTAATTTGCTTCATCTCCCTGTAAGAGCCTAGAGTATTTGATCAAGCAAAAGAAAATATACAAAAATCCACAGCCTCCTGGCACAACAGCCATTAAAGTGCAGGAGAAATTCACTATCAACTCCAAATGCAAAGTAGATAAGCCTAAGAAAGAAACTGAAAACAGTATTTAAGTGCAAACCAACCTTCCTTTTGTATCAGAAAATCTCACAGTTCTAGAATCTCAGTATTTACTCTGTTAATTTTTCATTTGCAGCATACTTAAGTAGAAAAAACTTAGGGAAAATTTAGATTTCATCAGCCTCAATGTTCTTGAATTGTTAGGTCCCATCAGGCTTCCTAGAAATTGAAGAATGACAAAAACAAAAACCACGGGGTTTTGTAGTTGATTTTATAATTTGACTTTGTGAAAACTGAGCTCATTTGTGAGTCAGGATTTTAAGGAATGCAGAGAATGATGGTTACCTGCGTTGCCATTATGATAATCAGATGGCATTCTCATAAGGCTCCTGAAAGAGGATTTACATTCTGTATCACCTTTCCATTTTTTGTCTGCATATCTCATCCTGTGTAAGCAGCATTTTTTTAGTTGAACTGTTTTCAACATCTGAATTCAAGTACTCTGCTACAAGATTAAAGGTGACACTCTCAAAAGCAATTCCAGTAAGCCTAAATTTTCTAGGCACTTGAAAGAAAATAATTAAATGGGTGAAATTATTGCAGGACTATATGCTTGTTTTTTCCTTGCACAGACTCTCCTCTAAATACATATTACCTGCATCACCAGAATATCCAAAGGCTTGGGAGGATTTGCTTTATGAGTGCACAGGAAAATGTATTCCCTGCCCTGTAAGAGCTCACAGTAATATTTCTGCAATGAGTTCTACGTGCAGCAACACTTCAACCTTTACAGATGTCATAGTATTGCTGTAGAACACTAAACAAATTTAAAACCAAGCATTTTTCATATACTCTGTTATACTGCTGGTCATCTTGTCACAAACCACTGGACTTAAACTATGAACCTAAAGACTAATGGACCTAAAAAACTTAGTCCTTCATGAAACCTAGAGAGACAAGTGACAAAATCCTTCCTACAGTCCAGTAATTTAAACAGTAACATGATAGATGCCTGTGATAACTATGTGATAACTCTGTGAAACCTGCACAGCCTGATAGTTGAGCAATGAGATTTCATTTCTGACAGCTTTTTTAGTCTCCCTTTTACTTACACATACCAGTGGCATAAAGCTTTGATTAGAAGGCATTTCCTTCTGCTGTATCTCAGTAATTTACTTTTACAAGTCCATTGCTGACACATGAAACATTTCTAGGTACCTGAAATAAATGTTTCATTTTGAAAAATCTAAGGGTACAGAGTTCTTCCAGATCATCACAGACAGACCAGTGTACTTCACCCTAACTCCAAACCTGCTAGGGAAACAGTTTTCAAGACATATCTCCAGAAGACTGGGAATAAGCAAAGTCCTTCCTGGATCTATTATAAACACAGATCTATATTATCTTCATAGATACAAAGTCAAAAAAGGAACATTTTAGCATGGGGCTTTCCAAACTGTGCAAAGACCACACATTATTCAATGTGAACCTAAAGTGTTTCTTGTTTTCCGTTTGCAGCCTCTGTTTCTCACAGTTGATCCAAAATTCTGACTATGTGTCTTAAACTCTGTTATCTAGTAGTTGGTGAAAAAAAATGAGTTTGTAAATTGAGCCTGAAGCCTCAATCCAATTTACTGCATCCTCAGAAAAATATATCCCCTTGAAAGACTGGTTTAACCTTCCTTTACTCCCAGTCCCTGGACAGAAGCTCTGAGAGGCTTCACAACCACTAGGATAAACTGGAGGTAAAGACAAGTTGGTAAGGTGGAAACTCTTCACTATGAATGCAATGTAAAACCTCTTCTCATGGAAGCAGCCACAGTAGAAACAACAGATTTGTGTAAGCCAGGACTCCAGGATCAAGGAGCTCTGGATGCTCTGGGCCATACATGCTGATTTGCACATGTGCTGCTTTAGATCACCACTATTCAATGTAAATATGCAGAAAAAAAATCAGACTTTGTATTAATCAGTATTCACAGAAAGCAGATGCAGAGACAAATATGAATGTGGCATGAATAAATATTGTGTGAAGGAAACAGTCTCTATGACCACTCTTTTGTGTTTGTACTGAAAATGTATTTTTGTACTTGAATTTAAAATAAAGTCCATTATAAAACAGGTTTAATTGTGACAAGTTATATAATTATCTTCATAAGTTTACATGGCAGAGAGGGAGGTTTGAGCTGAAATTCTGGGCTTCAGGTGTGTGGGAAGCCAACTCAGGACCTCTCTACAGCTTTGTCAACATCAGTAAGAGATTAGCACTCTGCACTGCATTCAAAAGAGCTGCAAAAATCAAATCCACATGATTTATTGGCCCTATACAAACATTCAGTAAAGTAACTTATTAGCAAATGTCCTAATACTGTGTATTCTCATGACAAGGATCCTCAAACTGTTTTCCACTTTATGGATCAGTCTCAAATGACTTCTCAAGAGGACTTTGTCATTAATTTTAATTATGAACAGAAGTCCATAGCTCCTACTACCTGACAAAATTTTTAAAAAAGTTTTAAAGTCAGGAACTGTTTTAGCTGTATATGGAATGAATACTATTCTGATTCATATCCTTTAAAGTTAAAAAATTAAGAAGTCCCTTCAGGAAGTCTCCTTGGACTAGGAAAATTAACTCTTCTTACTCTATGACCTTGTGGAAATAGACAGGAACAACGTTAAATTCATACAATTATTGAATTGTACTATGGTCTCTTGTTACCACACCTGTTTACAGCCATAGAAACAGAGTTAAACAGACTTAAGGGCCTCAACTACAAATGATCATCAAGGCATTGCAAATCCTTCACACAGCATTTGAAATTAGAAAAGTAATTCACCATGACCTAACAGCTTTGCTAAGCCTTTGTTTCCCATTTTCTCAGATTTATTTCTGTGTTTAAGAGATGTAAATTTGGATGAAAACAGAATATATCTTACTGTATTTGAAGTATGTAGTGCTTAAGTAACTCCAGGAATGTATAGCAGAATTAATTTGCTAAACTGTTACGCACTCATTATTGTTGTTCTGAAAACTTGCATCAGTCATTAATTCCTCTCGCATAATTTATCACATATTTCTGGTTTGGATGACTACTATCTATTGTAACTGCAATACATCCTCTTTATTTTCATATAGTGTAGAATGCTGCATGTCTGGCTTTAGATAGGCAGATTTCACTAATAGTAAAATAATCTAAAAAAGAACATTAGTTTACCAGCTTAATTGATGTTAATATCTAAATTACATAGCAATTATGAAAAGAGAAATGTTTAAGATACGGCTTTGCAACAGAAACCTAATTATTCATTTAGATACTGGAAACCAACATACACTTTCTTATCAATTTCTGGTGCACTTCAAAGCATGCCTCCTGGTCTAGTGCCCTACAGTTCCTCTGGCACACATGGCTGCCACCAGGAACTGCTTTTCTGTATCACATTTACAACCAGGCTGCATTCACTTATTCACATGCCACTTTGGAGACGTGTACATAAAGCATTGACAAAGTCTTTAACAAAAAAGAGTGCAAAAGGAAAAAAAATGTACAGGTGCCATCCAACGACAAAGAAATACCAAAATGTGACAACAGTCAAGCAGAATAATGCAACCTCAATGAATCCAGCCCACACTGCTTTATGATACATAAAGTGATTATCTTCAAGACTGGTGGCTCACTCAGGACAAGGGGCCAGCCTCCATCCATCAGCCTGTCCTGCAGGAACCCCTGCCCTGCAGCAGCCTCTGCACTGAGACTCTGCCTCCCACTCACCTCCAGAAGTGACCTCTTCAGAACTGGGCTGAGGAGCATTGGCAGGACAGTTTGGGGAAGCTTGCATTGCTGCTGCCCTTGCTATACCTGTCCTGTGGAGAAATAGAGCACTTAATTTCCAGGGCTGTCAGACAGCACCTTCCACATTACAAGTGACGGAAAAAGAAATTAATTTGAAAATGCCTGATTTGAGCAAGTACATTTTGGGGTGTGGTGAAGAACCCCCAGTTTCTACAGAAGTATTTGGATTACTTTCACATCTTCCATGGAGCTTCATTTTCAGCAAGCTGGATTTTTTGGTTCATGAGTTGATGATGCTCTTGCCAGTTACCTATGTAGCAAGCTGAGATATGGTCATTGAGAACCAACATGATGAGACAGCCTAAATAAAATAATTAAGGAAATCATATTTAAAATAATCTCTCAACTCTGAACAAATAACCACTGAGTAGCTTTCCCTTCTACCTCCTTTTCAAAAGGGCAGTTTTCTGCTCTTTATACATTTCCTTTACAGAAACCATTACTAGATGAATTACCTAATAGAGGAACAGCTCTTTTGCTTATCCTGTCCAACCCATTCCATAGAGGCACGTTATTTTACTTCCACATTAATCTACATAGGATTACCACAAGAATTGATCCTAACAAAGACCTGTTTCCTTTTCAAAGGAGAAAAGGAAACTTTCCACAGTTCTCATGGTTTCCAGCTGGGACAACAGTTTTCAGCCACCAGTTTTCAGCATGACACATTCAAATGATTTGTATATCCCAAAGTGCAGTCCATTAGAGAGACAGAGACAAAAACAACTCTAACTGAAACACATGAATAAATCATTCTTTTTGAGCATGGTGATGAATGCAATGTTTTTTAATTTCCAAACCAACTCTCCAAACCCCCCCTAAAACAAGTGTGTTTGTTCTAAAAGTGATCCCTGTATCTTTCAGGAGTACCATGATGGGTTTTTTTCTGAGGAAATGTCAAGTGCAGACACTGAGGACTGGAAGCTAATGACCAACCACTTTATTCTGGTATGAGTGTGCACTGAATACTGATGTTCACAGGCAGGAACAATTTCCAATAATTAATCTGAAATATATCAGCCTTCATTGCATTTATTTAATTTTGGTCAACAGCAATGTTAATCTTGCAAGTGAACTGAAAGACAAGTCAAAGCCATACATGTGAGGTTTATATATAATTCAAAACTGCTGAAAAGCATGGAAAGCAAGACGAGAAAAACATGATTATAATATGCAGAACAACTCTACCAAGGAAAAAAAACCTAGCCCAAAAAACCCACAGGCACTTGTATTGCATCTATTACTTCAACTGAAGAGTAAATGTAGGGGTAAATAGAATTGTTCACTTCTTATTTGGGCAAAACAGACTCATGCATCAATCACTTCCTTAAGAAAATGCCAGACAGCCTGCTTTCTTCTTCTTCTTTTTTTTTTTTTATTTGCAACTGCATACTGTTTTTCTATACAGTTCTCAGTTTCCAACATACAAACACCTTCATAGCAATGAAACAGTTTGTCTCCCAATGTCTGCTAATTGGAGTATAATTACAGCTGTGACTATAAACAGACTTTGCCAAAATAATTGAAAAAAATCTCCAAGAGAAATAATAACAACTGGTGACATATCTAATACAATATTTAATAAATGCAGTATATTTAAATACAAAATAAGATACAGCAGGTTGGCTCAAATAAATAGGACTGAAGCAAGAGTTGAATTGGTCACAGTGTGGATTTTTGTTTCTTTACTTTAGTAATCTACAAAGATATTCATCCCATGGTTTTCATACTTTGAGGGTATCATATATTTATTAAAAAATCAAGTCTTTAGTATTTAAAAAACAAACACCTTATGCATTAAATGCTTCAAAGAGCCTTTCCTTTGCTTACATCATCCTATTTTTCTCCCCACAAATTACTGTTCTCCAGCCTCCAATAGTCTACGTTGACCTATGCACACCAAGCACTTCAAGAGGCACTTTAACCATCTGGGATATTTCTAATAGGTAGGATCACTTTCACTGTCTAGGAGAGTAATTAATGCAATAAAAAAAAAAAAATCAACCTTGTCTCAAGGAGGATACATTCCAGAGATTAGTCCAATTCAAACAGAAAGCTCTTCCATGACAGAAAGCACATGCTATTTTTAGGATGAATATGCATCCTGCCACCAAATCCAAGACAGAATACCCCTTCTCCCTCCTTGTTTAGATCTTATTCAGAATTTCTTGTGCATATAAGAACTCTAATAGAACTCCCAAACTGACTCATCACCTCCACCAGAAGTTTTCCTTAGAAAACTTAGTTTTCCTATAGAAATCATTGTTTTTTCTACAGTTCATCTTCCCTTTGAAAACAAAGAAAACACACCTGTCAGTCTCCATGACTTGGAAAAATAAATGGTGAGCAGTACTTGTGTGGGCCTTTACATGAATGAATCCATGCAGCTATGGCTGCAGCAGTGGGTTCCCAAGTGACAACATTCAGGTGCTGCTTGAACATAACTTTTTCCATTCCCTACAGGTGTGAGGGGATTGTAGTCCCACCTAGGTCTCTCCAACCAACCTACAGCTGATGAAATAAAATAAAACCTCTTGTACTTATGGCTGAATCATGTCAGTCATCACTGTTACAGAGCCCATACTTAAATCCCAGCATCCAGAAATGATACTGCTGGTACCTGAACTTTAACCAATAGTCTCCACAGAAAAAGGAAAATGGCAGTTTCAATATACATTGAAATATACATGGTATGGTTTTGCTAAGAACCTATGATTTTTTTATACAAGCTAAAAATAATATTGATTTCTTTCAAGTCCACTGCACATTAGATATAATTTCTACCATTGCTATTTGAGATATCAGAAAAAAATGTCATCTTTCTCACTAAGAAAAGAATCAACAAGTTTTTTTTAAGCAGAAATGCCTAAGGCTATTTGGTATATTTCAAACAATCTTGGCAGCTGGTGGTAGCCAAAAACGTACACTGATTCATGAAAAAACATACAGAAAATTCACTCTGGTGCCAGCCAAGCTTAGGGTATGTACACTGAGCACTGTAGACAGAAAAACATCTAAAACATCCCCAGTGATATCTAACATTAAAAACTCAGTGCTTCACCTCCAAGTTACAAACTAAGGGAAAGCAAGAAATGGAACTTCAGGGGGCTCAGCAAGAAATGCAAAATTCTGCACTTGGAGCAGAAGAGCTCCAGACATCTGGCTGAAAAGCAACTGTCTGGACCTGTGGTCATCCTGGATGCCAGGCCAAATATGAGTCAACAGTGCCTTGACATCAGCAAACCACATGGTGGCCCAACAGTAGGAAGAAGGTGGCCAGAAGAAAGAGAACTCACAGTCCACTCACCCCTGATGGAGCTCACACTGAGCAGTGAGCAAGAGTTCAGGGCTCTTCCACAAGTGGCTGAACCAGATGATGATGAAGTTAACCATTTTTAAGAGACTGATTAATTGAATGAGTAATTCTGCATGTGGCACACAATTTTTCTTCCAAAAAAATGCAACTGTGTAAATTCTTCAGCCATAGTCTGTTCCTTTATAGTGGATTAATCTTTCAGGTTTGTCCTCAGCCAAGGAACTCTGGGATGCTATTATCATCACCAACTACAGAATCCCTAACTACAGAAAGACTCCTCATCAGCTTAAGTGCTTAACTAAATGTTCTGCACATAGCTCAAAAATCCTTCTGTGCCATTATGACACTGTGAACTTTCTGGAATCTATAAAAGCATAATTTATGGGGATAATATGAACATAATAAATTAGCACAAACCCAAATGGGCAAATGAAGGGAAAAAATTACTGTTTTCTTAAGACATACATTTTTAAGGTTCTGGTAGTCACAACCCTAAAAGGTATCTGTAGCAAAGAAAATTATTTAGGAGCTAAAACTATGTTACTGACATTCATGAAATATCCTGTAATTTTTTTTCAGAGAGATTTAATTACACCTTTCCTACTACTTATGCATTAAAAGACCTTCTGGTTAGCATTAATTTGAATTCTATTGCCACAGAAATTAATACAACTTAGACACATTTATCAGCCCTTTAAATAACAAAGTGATGTGTCCAGGCAGCATATTCTTGAAAAGGAGAAAAAGACATACAATTAAAACCTGAACTACAATTACTTTACATTTCAGAAAGTTAAAAAGTAGCCTGGAGCAAATTACCTCCAAGAGAAAATATGGAGAGCAGTTTTGCTTCAAGGAAAGACTTAACAGTATTTAAAAGAAAACAATATGCAGCATGAGTAAATCATATAGAAGACAATAAGGTCAAAGAAAAATAAATGGGTTGTACTCAAGTTAGTATAAATCTGAAGGCATTAAGCTCCTAAGGAAACTTGCAAAGACAGTATTAAGGTCACAGTATTCAAATGGATAATTTGAACCCTGATTTTAACCTTAAACTTAATAAATCATATTATGCATGAGAATTTCTAAGTAGATTTCCTAACTCATTATGCAAATGAACAAAATGATAACTCTAAATAGCTTCAGTAGCGACAGAAAATCTGTTCTGTTGGTTAAAGGACCCCATATGTTTTACTGATGAACAGAATTGCAGTAAGCTCTAAAAAAACTAACAAATCCACATGATTTTAGTTCCTAAAAATTTTTGGGCTAAACTGCAGAATGTACTTACATTTCCTGACACTAGTATGAAAATCTAAGCCTTGCAGAGATTTTAACAATTCTGAATATGGTAGATGAAGTTCAGTCACATTTTCATCTTTACCTACTGCTGTCCTGAAGAACAAAGCCAGCAATGGTATGGAATCTCTGAAGATTTAGCACACTTGAAATTTCCAAAAAGACTTTTGGTGAGCACTGAGATAAACTCTTCAGAAAAAGCTCTTCCAGTACCAGGGGTTATAAACTACATACCCACACTATTCAATGTAGTACTGAAGACAAAAGGTTACTGTACAAAGTATTTAGAACAAATAGATGCAGAAATTAAGAGAGATGAATAGATGTATAAATGCACAGATGTAGAAGTGAGACACTGAAAGAGGTTGCCCAGAGAAGTTGTGTATCTTCCTTCCTTCAAGTGTTCAAGGCCAGATTGGATGGGGCTTTGAGCAACCTGGTCTAGTGGAAGGTGTCTTTAAGGTCTCTTCCAGCCCAAGCCATTCTATGAATCTATAAGATTAAAATCATGGCTCAAAGCACAAAAAACGTGGTTTGCATATACATACGTAATTTTTCTGGACTTCCAACACATACATAGAGTACAGCCATGCAAAGCCATGCACCTGGATTTAATTCTGCTCCAGCCAGTGGTGGATTCTCAGACTTCATCAGATACTAAATCACAATTGCACAAAGGCTGTTAACAACCTGTCAGGATTTTAAAGATGACATTGTTGCTGTTTAATAGAAACATGTGCAGTAACCTTAGTGTCCTAACTAAACCGAGGCAGTGCATTTCAGTTTCTTAAAATTTACCAGGGTAACAAAAATAAAATAAAATTAAAAAAAAAAAATCTGTTGTTTAGACACTGCCATTTCTATATCAGGATGGGGTGAGAGACACAGGCCTGAAGGTTTTCATCCCTTCTGATGAGGCACAACTGGCTCAACCACACTGGATCAGAGGCAGCTGTCATGTCTTAGAAGGTGTCATAACCCATCAAAGACCCTCAGAGTACCCCCTGACTAATTTTTGGGACCTTCTACCAGAGGACTGCATGTGATCCACAGTGTTAGAGCAGACAGTGTAAAACAGAGCCCCCAGTAAGGGAGGAGCTGTCTGACATAAACCTGAGGATTTATTAATCCATTGAACTTTGTGTTTTGGGATCTTGCCCCACTCCCAACTGATCAAGATGGAGATCATCACTTCAACCAACAGACAACAAATAAGTCTCCTAGATGAGTTGTTATATCTCCTGTCCACCAACTCTTCTTATCCTTTGCTTCTCATTCTTTCTTTCCCTTATATGTATTGTCTGAAGTGGTATCTTTATACTTTTGTACTGTTATAATACTACAGATAGATGATAACCAAAATGGCTACATAAATCTTTCCATAGCAAGCACATTATTCTAAAATCATTCCTACATAAATATATAAATATAATATATATTTAAAAAACAGTAATTCAGTGTAATTTCATTCTAATCTGCCCCTAGAGATCTGTTAACAAGAACCTCAGCCACCCTCACCTTCAGGGGTGAGTCATAACAAACAAAAGATAAAATTCCATTAGCTTTTCCCTTATGATGACATGGTAAAAATCCTGACCCTGTCCTTCAACCAGGTCTGTTGATATTAACATATTTAACTGGGACCTTACCCAAGAAGGCTGCCAGACCTGTCCCCAAAAATCCCTTTTCAGCAAAATGTTGCAGAAGAAGGGACTCTTCAAACTTAAAAAATACATTTCCCCTGCACCTGAGGGTCATCTACAGATCAATTAATCAGGTCCAAGATGATTTTGACTCACATCTGTGTCCTTTAGTGACAGTAAAAGAATGGTACTAAGTGACACTTCCAGGTCTGGCCCTCACAAGATTCAATGGATATATATACAGAGAGCAGAAAGAACTTGGCAAGGAGTACCAAATGAGTTGTGGTTTTGGCTGGACTCCCCTGGTTTTTTGTAATAAAGATTCCTGGAACTCAAACAGTAGCAACTACTGCAGATGAAAGCCAAGTATCACTACAATCAAGTCAAGCAGCAAGTGGAAAGGAAATAATTTTAGTTGAGGAACAAATTCTGTGTCCTTATTTCTCTCCCCAGCAGTGCTTGGATTTACATATTCTTGTATGTACATATTCTTGGTGTCTATGAAGCCTGAGCAGGGAGTATTACTTCCAGAAAGAGAAATTCTGAGAATTTAAAGCTTTAGGGTCCTGCTTTAACAGAGATCGAACAGTTGCCTTCTGGCAGGAATTGAAGCTGGCATGGAAATTTCACAAAAGGAATTAAAAAAATGTTCTGGCAAGTGGCCAAAATGAAATCAAAGCAGTATGAAGACACACACCAGAAGCACATGAAAAGGAACTTCAAGACAGAGCATTAGGTTTAAGAGTTAAGGTTGATGAAAGTTCTGCCCTGTTGCCTGGGTAGAAGGCTGTGTGAACCAGGGGAAAATGTTAATTATATCTTTGAGATATTTAGTCCAAATATATTCATGCTGTTTTACATAATTTCCAGTCTTGACCACAGATCAGACATCTAGGGGAACAGAAGTATTTTAGATTCAGCCCAAATTTTGAACTCTAAGAACTGATCAATGTAGCCTTCTTCCAGTTCTTCAAGTGTGGTATGTTACTGGATCTGAGAATCAGACTGGGGAAAAAAGACTATCTGATAACCAGTCTGACAGCTATCTGTGAGTTAAAACATCTTAAATACAGATAAACTATAGCTCACGCCTGATATCACATTATTGTTGTAAATATTACATATTTAGGCATGACTAACCACTAATTTTACAGAAACACACAAAAAATGGACAGTAAAGCAGCTAGTTTTGAAAACAGAAATTAAAATCCCTGGAAATTATCTGATCCCAATGTGCTACTGTTGAACTCTATCAATAAACTCTGTTCATGCTTCCATCAATAGAAGCAGGTTTTGAAAAGTAAAACTGGAAAAAGAAAATCTTTCTGTGTCCCATCAAAAGGTTTCTCAGCAGGGCACAAAACAAGGAACAGAAAAAAAAACAGTGACTCTTTACATAAACTCACAAGAGCCACCACTTACAAGCTAAAACACAAGACTTTAACAAGTTCCTTGTTCAGGATGTATAAACTAGTGAAGTTACTGTTTTTATGTGAAAAAATTGTGCTCAAGGTTTGCTTGAACTCTGCAGCAGCTATCCCAGTGTCAGGTTCCACCTATAATGGCATGTCCTTGTTAAATGTTTACTTGTATTTATTTTAAACTTGCAGGTATTAGCACTATTTCCCTAATATATCTTGCCTTGCAAAATCCTGCAGGGTTTCACTTACACAATGAAATCTCAGATTTTGGAGTCACAATTTCTGGACTGTGCAAAACCACCAAAGGCAAAGTATAGAAATGCCTTGGGTTGCAATACAGGATGTCACCAGCAATGTGTATTCTATCACCATCTACTGAAACTGGGTGGGGCAGTGACTCCTTATCTCTGTGGCACATATTATCTGCTAATGGGCCATCTTTAAACCAGCTGGGGCAATCATCTTTATCTTTTCCACAGCCCATCCTCCCTCCAGGAAAATATCATCTGCTGCTGGCCCATTTAGTCCCACTGTGTGACTGATAAAATTACATCATCCCACTGGGAGATGCTCCAGCCAGGAGCCAAGCTTTTCCTACCTAGATAAAAACTGAGATTTTGGACAGCAAGGTACCTTCTTTCCACTGGATTCCAGAGGAAAGCCAGACCTTTTCACATCATCCCTGGACCTTCAGAGGAAAGCTGCACCTTCTCCAGGAGCACTGCTCCAGCTGAACCACATCTGCCACTGCAGGGGGACTGTAGCCACCATTGAATGGGACTGCTGCCACCACCCTGACTGACAGAGTTTCAGATTTTATTCTGACTCTGTCAGGGTTGGTATTGTTCTTTGTAATACTGTATTTCTATTTTAATTTTCCTAGGAAAGAACTGTTTTTCCTAATTCTCATATCTTTGCCTGAGAACCCCTTAATTTCAAAATTATTATAATTTGGAGGGAGGGGGTTTACAATCTTTATTTCAAAGAGAAGCTCCTGCCTTTATTGGCAGACACCTGTCCTCCAAACCAGGACAAGACAACTCTGGTAAGCTCCTTTATTCCTTTCCTCAGTTTCAAGTATTTGGATTCTATTATTGTGTTAGAGTATGTCTGTGTCCATATACACAAATTTCTAAATGAACATTTTTGGATCAAAGGCGACTTAGCAAGAGGAATGATAATGGCTTTGAAATATTTGCAACATTTCAAAAAAGGAGACTGCCAAAATGAATAGTTTTTCAAGAAAACTGTAAATTCAACCACTAACAATAAAACAACTGAGTTCAGTCATTAAAATGTAAAATATAGGAATAGCTTCCTGTGCTAACCTCAATATAAAACATCCATCAGGTCTCATCTGTAATAACCAGGCTGGTGTTTGCTCTGTGGAGTCCAAATTGCTAATTCTTCTCATTTACAACAAGTCCCTGGCTTTCAGGAACAAAAATAATTTTCTGTCTAAATATACTTACACTTAACAATCAGAAATGAATCCCTCTGCAAACAACTCTCCACAATGGCAATTGCCTTTGTTAGTAATTATTTATAGTGCAGAAGCATCAAAGCTTTCTGCTTCCACATTTAACATTTACTATTATTACTACCATTTCCCAGGTACATCCAGGACAGCTGTCACACATTTTTCCAATATACTTATAGTTTGTATTTCCTCCCTTCCTTCTGTGCATAAATATGGCCTTATATTATAAAGCCTCATAACAAGGTGGTTTTGAAGGAGCACAGCTTCACTACTCTGTAAGTCTTCACCCAGTGACCAAACTGAGCAGGTCACAGGGAGCAGCAGTGGGACTCTGATGACAGATGGCAGCTTAGCACCAGCAGAAAGCAGCACTGCCCAAGGTCCCCTGTGTCTCAGGAGTGGGCAGCTGGGGTGGCTCCCTCCCTGCCAGCAAGGGACAAATGTAAACCAGGCCAAGTTTGCTGACATTTTCTGAAAAAGTCTAGGTTGGTGGCCGAACCAGAGCCTCTTCCCTTCTGCTCTGATACTTCCCATGTGATGGGAGTGGCTCCAACAGCAGCAGAGAAGGAAAGATGAGCATCCCAGGCCACAGATTCCTCTGGAGAATTGGGCAATTTGCTGACAATAATGGCATCCATGTCAATTTCAAACAAATCCCCAATTTTAAATGCTTTGAATGTAATTGGAAGGTATGAAAAAGTAAAATATATTTTCAATATTACAATTTTAAACAAAAAAAATCAAAGAGATGTTTGTTTGTACAAATCACATTCAGCAGTAATTTCTGCACCACAGTTCAAAATTAAGGCAACTAAAACCCTTTCCTTAGACATAGCATGAATTCTTGCAGGTAGTAAATATTGAAGTTTTAATATAATTGGCTGATTTGCAATACCATAACTGCAAACACATGCAACTTATTTGTTTTAAAACTAGCACCTTTTAAACATTTACATAGTAACACAGAAGGCCTGTGCTCTATTTTACTCATTTTTTCTGAAATGCATGTGGAAGCACAAAAATGTCTACTCTATCAGGTAAGGATGCACTTAACCATGGAAAATAAAATCCATTTCAAGGAAACAGTTTCTCAGAAAGCTGCAGCTCATCACCACCACAGAGGAAAATCATAAATTCAAGGACACTGCTTCTCACACCATGGTGTAAGGGAAGTTTTGCTCCAGTCAGAGACAAGTCTGAGTCCCCTGGTCAGCACTGTCACACAGACCAAAACAGTCTGTGAATCACATGGGACTTGAAGAACCAGCTCTTACTGTCTCCCAAGGCTGAAACTGCTCCACAGCCATTCCAGGACTTCTAGATGCACATTTCAAACATAGCAGCTGGGAGGAATACAGACACACCAGAAACATGCATATCAGTCATCCATAAAACTCTGTGAGTGTAGCACACACTTGTGTTACAAGTGCACACAACATGCACAAAATTATATTCCTATTGTACCTGAGCAATGAGAATAACCCTCATCCATATGACTTTACTTGACTCTTAGTAAGGCATTCCAGGAAATTCTGTAAGATGCAATAATTCATATCTACCTATTTCAAAGAGACTGCATATGTGAATTCTGCTTTGAGCTTCACTGCTGATTAAAGAGAATATACTTGACCTAAATCTTCCATTCAAAAGAAGACTACAGAATACACATCTGACTTCATCTTGTACTGGTTATTTCCATATTACAGATCTGCATGCACCAATAAAAGATATAAAATCAAGCAGGGTGTCAAATTAACATGTAGCATGACAAAGTGTCTCATGTGCTGCCTTGGCAGCCAATTCACTCAACAGTCCACTGTGCCTATTTGTTGAATTTTTATAATTTATTATGATTACTAAATTTATTAGTTGGATTTTTCTTTTTATCACAGCACAGTGTAGAAATAAAGACATTCTATCAGAAATTATTTATGAAATAATAACAGACAGATCCTGATTTACAACTGTATATGTATTAAAGACCTTGTGCCAGGTTCTATCATAAATTGAAACCTCTCAAACATGATGCATAACAGGATGTTTTGTTGACTGGATGAAAGTTTAGAAATAAATGACTCATAATGGGTGACCAGCTCATTGCTTGAAAACTATTTTCAGTTTTATTTGAAACGTTCATTTAACATCTTAGAATAAGGAGAAACAATATGGAGTCACTAAAAACTGAGAGAAGGAAATAAATAACCATTTACTTTTAATTCAACTCTGATGATCTTTATTTCTACTAGAAACTGGCTCAGAAACTGGTAGAGCATGTTATGGCTGTCTTTAATGCAAACACAACTACCACAGGCAGCATTAACCTCATAATTTATGCAAATGACATTATTTTGTGTAGTCACTGACTATCTGCAACACCTGAGTCACAGGAATGACAAAAGCACTGCAAACAGGAAGAAGTATGGTAACAGTAACTAAGTACAAATCAGACTTGAGTTGAACTAGAGAATAATAAACCAACTCTTAGTCTTTTACTTTCTTCTGTACTCTAAGTAAAGCACATAAATGTCATTATAACACAGATGTTTACATCCTTTTTCTTCTCTTTTTTGTAACAGATGGATCAGTGAATATGAAAGAAACAAACACTGCTATATTCAACAATACAGATCCCAAACCCTGTCATATTATTAACTCACAAAAGTCACTGAACTGCATGGCATGTTGTGCTGAGATTTTACTAGAAATCTAATCTTTTAATGTACATTTTTCTTATTTGTCTTTCACTGGAAAAATACAGTCTGCTATTATTTGCATTAAAGCAATGATAAAAAGAGGACCAAGAGCTTTTCAGCAAGATAACATTCCTGAGCAAAGGAACTCTCTTAGCTCATATAAAGGCTGCTTTGCTTAGTGGAGTTTTTTCTTAGTAAAGAATTGAGGAACTTTTACCAGGAACCAGTAAAAAAGACCTCATTAATGATTAAGGGCAAACTTGGCATTAACATAAGAACTATGGAAATAGTTGATCAGGAAAGCACCTCAACATGGCTAGAAGTTCATTTAAAACCCTTTATTGCTTAAAAAATTCCAAAATTCCTTATAATAACTTTATCTAATTTTCTGAGATTATTACTTTTCCCTGGCCAAAGGGAAATTAGTCTGTGATTAGCCAGCAAATACTCTGTGCTCTCTTAGCACACAATCCTTGAGACAAAGCCTTACTATGGTGATTTAATAAACTATTGATGGAAAGTTTCAAGGATACAACTAGTAATGATGTAGTAACACATTGTAAACAGTAAGGATGGATTACCTTTTCATGGCTGTAATAAAAGATAGTCAGCTCTTCGCCACTATAAAATATTCAGTGTTATTGTATAGTTACATTTTAAACTGGTGCAAGAGCAATATCTACTATTCTCTACATTCACCATTTAAACATATGATATATTGCTGAAATGCCTGAGGTTTACATGGAAAACATATAGAAAATATACTGCTAAGTACAGTTTTCATAATGATACATACACTAAATAAACTGCTCCCATGGTGAACAGTGACACTGACTCTAGATGCACAATATTGTTTAGTTTTACATCATTCAATACTTTTAAATTGTCAGTTTCAATTAGAAAAAAACCTGGCAGAGACAGCAAGCTTGCATGGGTCATATTTCTATACCCACATTTTACCTTACACACACATTGCACAGTTCATGTCCTGAACTTCTGATTTAAAGGCTTATATGCAGCTCAATCTATTAGTTAAATATACTACAAATATTTCTGTTTATAATGTTTCTAGTCTGGTGGCACCTGGTAAAGCTCCAGATTGGTACAAGTATGTTCTTTTTCAGCTCCTTGTCATGTCATGGAAGGAGCTTGGCTTTAGCTAACATTCTAGATAGTTCTTTTCTTTGGTTAATGCATTTATTCACTTCTCCAGGACCTCTAGCACTATATAGCAACAAAATTCATTTATTATTTAGACTGTGAGAGCAAGATCATCTGCTGATTACATATGCATGCAAAGAGAACCAGGGTTGCCATCAGTCCCTAAGAGCAACCCACCAAAACCACTGATCCAGTATCAGAGATTTATTCCTTTGCAAACAGGAAGATTGCAGCCCAGCCTAATCACACTTGATAAAGCTTTGAAAGGCACAGGTGGCACAGGTGAATAACTGTCATGTGGAGAACACAACATTAAATGAAGATCCAAACCAAGCTAACTGCATGGCTTTGAAACGTCCTGCAGTTCAGGGTGGCTGGAAGTGCCCTCTTAGGATGATCTAACAACCAATCCTCAAAGCAAACCCCATCCTTGGAGAGGCAGCTCTTTTGAGGAGGCAGTGACAAGCTAACACTAACATGCTCCTGCTCTTTGGGATGCTGGGAACAGCAAACTAAGGAACACAAAGCCCCAGCCCAGGATCAGCCATCCTAACCTCAATCCTGATTTATGATTTCTTCATCAAGTACATCTGGCAAGCAAAATAGAGACAATAATATTATGAGCCTAATAAATGTGATATGAATGGAGTACTTTGAACAGGTAACTGGTACTGCTGCTGACAGTGTAATTCACCCTGGTTAAATCTACACTGCCTTTTCTGGCCTTGTTGGATGAATTGCTGGCCCATGTCACCCATAAAAATCTGTGCTGTGCAGATCCAAGATTCAAGTAGTAGCAATGTTTGATTTTCCTGGATGCTGAACCCCACATGCAGGTTTGAGTGAGTGAGCAATCAGATCAGACTGCAGTGTAAGCCACTGAGACAGCAACACTCCAGCTCTGCCTCCATGGCTTCACCCAACTAAGCTGCATGAATAAAGATTACAAAGTCAGCAACATCACTTGGATTGAATAAACCTCACTAATCCAAATCTTCAAGGCTACCCACAACATTCATCTGAATATCACTGTGAATAAAAGAACCAAATCCATGCACAGAAAGACACAAGTATATCCTGTTTAACAAGGGACAGTCATGCTTTAACAAGGTTTACCCCTATTCACACGACTCAAGGAAAAAAATAAATAACACAAGTGACTAGACAAAGAATGAGCAATAATTTCCAGGGTAATTCCAAAACTGTTTCTAAATGAGTTCTGCAAAAAGATTAAAATCATCAGTATTCACAACATAAATCCTCAATTGCTGGAAGTTGAGAGGAAGAGTTACCTCTAGTACCTTTCTTAAGAAGGAGAAATCAGAGATCGAGACTGACCAGTGGTGAGCCTGAGCCAGCAGAGTGGTACTTGTTTGCTATATTCATCCAATTAACACCTCAGGTAATAAGGTCTAATTCAAATTATATTTGACATGTTTATGAAAGAAAAGCTCATAAATAAATTTATTTTTGGCAGATGAAAATGGATAATTTCCTCTAATTTTAATTATGAAGAAGAGAGATACTAACTTCTTTCATTAAGGCACAAAAAAGGCCCCAAATCCATTTTGATTATCTGTAGAGCACTTTTCTTTAAGATCATTAAGAAAAAAGGGTTATTTTATTCTCTATAATGAGCATTTCACATGGTTATGGTTCAATGTGTTTTATAGTGCACTGCTAATTCTCATTATTATTCAAATATCCTATTTGAGGAAATACATATACCATTAATATGATTAATTTTTTCACAGAAGTTAAGCCATTTGGAACCAAATGGCACAATTTGGCCATATAAATGACTAGATAGTGCAGGTCACCTTCTGCCCCACTGCAACTCCACTGACTCCACTTGCATCTGCACACCTAGACCAAGAGAGGAACCTGTGTCTCTCCAGAAACTGGAAGTATAAACAACATTTTATTACTTCCCAAAACAGAGATATTCCATAAAAAGGCAGGGATCAATTCATATGCTAGACTTGTCTGCATGCAACCTGCAATATGCCTTCACCTGCCAGAGAAACAGTTCTCCAAATAAATTAGGGATGATGGAGGTGAAACACATCCTTTAACACAGTTTGGCAAGAATAGTGAATTTTGTTCATTATTTCTGTCATTTGTTAAATCAGTAAAATACAGAGTAACTGAATTATCCTTGCTGTTGAGTAAGAGTGGCATCATTGATTCCTGTAACTTTTTGCCCCTGCCAGGACCTCAGCAGCCATACCAGGCAATTCACTGCTCCAAGCCAGATCCTGTGTGGCTGATCCCAAGGCCAAGAGACAGCAAAGTGTATCAGCAGTCCTGCCAGTTTTACCATTAATCTTAAACACAGGAAACATCAGGGAACTCTAGGACTGAAGGACATCCTCTGCCCCTAAAGCACAGAAACCTCTCTTATCCCCCTTCCCCCAGCTCACAATTTTCTTGCCCCCTCCCCAGCAGACTGTACAGTAATGAAGGATCATGTTTCTCCAATCCAACCCATCTTCTCTTCCCTCTCCTCTCCTCAGTGCTCCTCCAGTTGCTGTGGAAATAACACATTTTCCTGACCCAACAGCTCCTGGGCAGCTGGTTCCCACAGCTGTGGTGCAAAAGGCAATTAAGATAAAACACAGCTCTGCAATGAATCACAAGCCTGAACAGATCTCAGAGGTCATCTGGTCCATTCCTCTGCCCCACGGGAGGCTCAGCTATCCCCATGTCATTTCTTACAGACATCTATGTCACCTGCTTTTAAAAACTTCAGTGATAAAAATTACACAAGCTCCCAAGGCAATGTATCCCAGTGTTTCACCACCTTGGCAAAGAAGTTCAATCTTTCCTCACAGCTCACATTTTCTAAGACTCAGGTCTTTTTTCTCTCTTTCTTTTCAAGTCTTACCAGATCTTTTCTATTTTCCTCACACAAACAACTCCAATTAAAGCAGTTTGCTTCATAAACTGCTTTTGAAAGTGATTACTGCAAAATTCACTATATATTGAAGCTGGAATTAAATCACCTTTTCCCATAATCTTAGAGACTTTAAGTGAAAAAAATTATTCATGTTCTGCTTGTTTTAATGCCATATTGTAATTGTGCATATGCAACAGGAGGAACAGGGCCAGGTAGTCACTGTTGTCATATGTGTGTCTATAATACCTATTACCAGAAACATATAACAACAAATAAAAAAATTCTTGATATTTAAAAACCAATTCAATTTTCCATAGTCAAGGTAAAGCCACATTTTTTGCAGGCAATCCCAATGTTAGAAAATGAACCTATGAAAGAGACGAAATTTGACTTTGCTCAAGCAAACAGTTTTGTTAGGAACACATCCAGTCCACTGGAGAGAGCAGAGCAAATCAGATTTGGCTCACAGCTCTCCTGTACCCTGAATTCATATGTCATCTGACTGTCTGGACTTTTTTAAATCACTGAAGAAGTAAAACAGGAAGAGAAGTAAAGCAATGCTATAATTAACCCACATCTGCATGATTATTGCTGGCTTTACTTTGCTCAGTGAATAGTTAGAAGAAGAAAGTACATAATAAGGGTTAGAAACACCACCTTTTGTAAATTAATTTAGTCTGCTGCATGGAATAGCAAGGACACAGAGGACACCACTTCCCAAGATTTTAATACTCTGAAAACGAGATAAAATTTTGGTTATTCATGGACAACAATGAATTGTAACTTCTCTAATACACTAGACACAAAGCATTTCTTCATTGCAAATGGTGGGTTATGAAAGCCAAAGAAAAACTTGGATTGGACCCCAAAGAAGTGTAACAAGGTAACACATTGTTGCTTTCCTATTGTTGCTACATACTGCACTAAACATGTCACAGGACCAAATACAAACCTGTGAAAGGACTACAGGCCTTTACAGATTAGGGGTTCTAAAGTTCTTTCATGGAACAAAATCTTTAAACAAAAAAAAAAAAAAAAAACCAAAATCACACAGAAGAACAAAGCACATTTTAAGCATCAGTTTAACTAATGTATTCATTATGCATTTTAAACAAAGTGCATCAATGAGAAATTAAAATTTGTGATGCTTCTCTTTGAGCTGAAGGTCTCCTTGAAAAAATTTCACAGATAAATCTATTCCCTCATGATTTCCAAGACCTTTTAAAAGGTGTGGCAATGTCAGATATAACAGATGGGAAGAATTCTATTACACCTGACAAACTCTGCATTCCCAACAACAATTACACTACTCTGAGATAAAAAACTAACACTTTGCTACTGAAGATTTCAAGAACTGATGCAAACCTATTTAATGAGGCTTATGATCACAAGGAAAATATAATACAGATCAGCACTGATATTCAAATTGTATTTTGACCCATTTCAGACAAGCCCCTCCATGTGCAACGACAGAAAGAACATCCAATCCTTATGATCCAAGTATCAAGTGAAGATAAAATGTGAGAAAAAATCTAACACTTGCCCCAGCAGTGTCACAAAAATACTAAAAATCTCCTTCTAATTTTCAAGACACTCATGACATATAAAAGAGGAGATTACAGATTTGCCAAATCCATAAGGATTCTTTTCCTTAGATTACAAAACAGAGAGATTTGAAAATTCAATTTTTAACATAGCTGCACATCTGAAATTCACCATGTATCAAGTACACTGCAGTAATTATCCTGTGCATTTTCCAGAATCCAAGGCATGAATTTACAAATATAAACAAAGTTTCTGAAAACAGGTGACCACATCTCAAAACATAAATCATCATCCTGAAAAAAAAAGCATTAACCAAAACTTCAAAACAAATTTGAAAATGCACCCAAACATGAACCAAAGTGCAAAGAATGTCCTAGAGGCAAGATTAGCAAGCAATTACACCAGTCACTGATAACACTTATAGTACACAGTATTTTTAATCTTTCTTCTGAAAAATCTGCCTTGTGGTCCCATTATGACAAAATCATCCTACTGTTTTCTCCAATCTAAAACAATTCAAATCATCAATAGTCAAGAGAGCATCAGCTGATCACGTTTCAGGACACAGCATGGGAGTATTAAGTGACTGAGCATTGATCAAATGACGACAGAATCTGGAGACTGTGTCTCAAGGAGTACTGGTGACCCTGATGTTAAGTACATTCATATTATATAAGCCTACATTGAGTTACTGTTTCTGCTGGTGCAAAGTGCTGTTAAAACTGTACATACAAATATATTTGCAAAGTCAAACACCTATGAACACATTTCTCCTGTTCAATCAATCTTAAAATGGCCTACTCTTAAACCAACTTTCTGGCAAGGAAATACAGACCAATCCCTTTCACACTCTCAAGGTAAATTCTCTCAGCATTTAATGTATGTCACCTGCAGGAAAATTCCTTTTTATGTAATAACCTGCAAGTCACTCAATGATTTAAAATGAAGGTGCCTTTTCTCATGTACCTTGCACAGACACAGGGGATGGAAAGAAGACAGAAGCATTTCAAAAGATGATGCTTACATATCTCTTCTAAATGCCTTCTAAATGTATACAGTTCTCTAGGGAACAATCAACTGAGCAATGTCTGTAATGCTCAGGATATAATTACCAAAATGAGATGCATAACCTTTATTACACCAACAAAAACAGCTAACTTTACAGATTATTTCTCTTGCTTTGGTGCTCTCAAACCTTTCTTCTTCCTCTTTTTTTTTTTCTTTTTTTTTTTTTTTAAGTAATCAAGTGCTTTCAATCTTCTACACTGCAGCTACTGTGCATTCAATGCCAGGTGCTGCACACCTCACCAGAAAAACTCAGCACAATGCAAGACCTTCTCCAGCCCGTGTAGTTTCATATACTGCTGTAGCATGACAGAATGTCTTTGGGATTCAGCACATTCAGACAGATTCTGTTGCTACATCCCACAGAAAATCGCCTTGAAATTCCCCATGTTTAAAAAAGGAAAAAAAAAAAATGCAACAGCCTACATCTCCAAACATGACAGAGCATTCCTGGCATAGAATATGCAACGCAAGGAGAGGAAAATGACAGTATTTATGTTACCTTCAGTCACATAGTTGTGGTCTCGCAGAAAGCTGTGGTTAATTTTCCGTGTGTCCGTGTCCTCGCCCATTTACAGCAGGATTACTCAGCATGCCTATCCGCAGTGGACTGATAGCATCAGCAGAGGTCGTCACAAGAGCACCATCCATGCTGCCACTGCCTAGCAGAGGCGGGGAACACACCGGGCCACTGAGCACAGCATAATGAGAGCTATTGAGGCAGCACAGATTGGGGGGGGAGCGAATAACGAGCGCGGAAAAAAAAATAAAATAAAAAAAAAAAAAAGGGAAAAAAAAAAGGGGAAAAAGAAGTAGCGGGAGAAAGCCGGAGGGAGAAAAGGCTCCGGGAAATTACGGATGCAGAAAGCCAGTAGGGAGCTCGCGTGAAGGGAATAGAGGCACTTCTCGCAGAGTTAAAGAATAGCCCAGTTGTGTCGCCAGGTACTCGGAGCACAAGCACAGGCAGCGGCTGGTGCTGGGGCGGAGCGGGGCTCGGCGGGGCCGGGCTGCAGCGGTGCGGGCTCAGCAGAACCGGGCTGCAGCGGTGCGGGGCTCAGCAGAACCGGGCTGCAGCGGTGCGGGCTCAGCAGAACCGGGCTGCAGCGGTGCGGGCTCAGCAGAACCGGGCTGCAGCGGTGCCGGCGGTGCGGGGCTCAGCAGAACCGGGCTGCAGCGGTGCCGGCGGTGCGGGGCTCAGCGGTGCGGGGTTCAGCGATCCCTCCCGCAGCCGAGCCGAGCCGAGCCGCGCCGGCCCCGCCGCTGTCACACGCCCGTGCCGCATCAGCGCTGGCCCCTCCCCGCCCGCCGCCCGCGGCCCAACCGCACCGCATCTGCATGGAGCAAAGTGAAAAATGACACTGCAGGTAATCATTTCAGCGCCTCTGCCGGGGAGGGGGGCAGCGAGAAACGCTGAGCGAGGGCGTCAGGGAGAAGAAACTTCAAGCTGATTAAACGCGTTTGCATCCACACGTAGCGCACACGAAGGTGCGGCCACGATTTTGTGCTAGTCCTGCTGTCATCTGCAGCAAAAGCAACAGTCGTTCAATGTCAGCCTCTGTAAATAATACCGAAATTGTCAAACATCTGCCTGTGCAAAACGATTCGTCAGAGGCAAGGCAACCCTTCAGAGGACATAAGATAAAATAACTGTTATTTATCTTTTTTGCCCCCAATTTTCTAGAAAAATGTAAAACTACAGAATATTTAGAAACAACCTCTCTGGCTTCCCTGTGCAGGAAAGAAAAGCTGGACAAAGGGAATGCTTGCAGGTCACTGCTTTTCTTAAACCTGGTACTCTTTCAGTTCATTATCCCATCATCTAGGAAAAGCAGTGTTGAAATATGTATACTCAGAAATATGAAAATAAGTAGAAGAGGAAAATTACTCGCATTATAAAATAAAGGTTGCTCTTTAGCCCAAATGCTTAATGGTTTATAATAGAGCTAAATTCTTTCAACTAAACAGACAAGCAGTTTCCTTTAGCTTTTAGTATCTATTCAAGGAACCACAAACTGTTTGCTGCAGAAAGTATGTATTCAGAAAAGGTAAGCACCACCAAAGTTTAAATATTTGAACAGAAAACAAATGGCTGTGTACCAAAACCACCACTACAGCATGATAAGGGAGTGCACAACCACAAAACCAAATGAGCAGAGAGAATCTTGTGCTTTAGGCCCTGGAATTGAACATGGAAAGTACAATTCAGTTGTTAGCATTACTGCAGTATTTTGTGTAATACTGGATCAATTTTTTATCATTTTTTTGTATTTGTTTTTCTTTCGTTGTAATGAACCAGGAGATACAACTCTTGAAAGGAAATTCAAGTACCCTGCTATTTCTATAACCTGGCATGTGACTTTGAAAAAAGTAGAGGACTATGTAAGGACCTGCTCAGGGATAAACACCTAATTTCTGGATTAAGCAAGGCTGGGAGGGAAAGAAGAATAGCAACAGAATGACCTTCTAATTTTCTTCTTTAATAAAGCAAAATAAAACCAAACCATTTCCAGCCTGTGAAGTAGATATTGCAAAAACCTTCACATTTGAGCAGATGGGAAAATAAGAGAAGTTATTCTGTACTTGCATCTGTACAGAACATGTTTTAATGTATGTGGGTTTTGGGGGTGACAGTACTAGAAACATTATTTCTGCATTGACAGCATCAGTCACTACGGTGGCGGCATCCACAGCTCTCCAGTACCTGCCTTATCCTCTTCAGAAAAGAGGAAGGAAGCCTTGCAAATGCTGATATTTAGTTTGGACCAAGTAGTTCTAAACTGTGATAGAGCTGGTTTATTTTGCCCTTCCCTGACAGATTGTGTTCTCACCTTGGATTTGTTTTTCCAAAGACAAAAGGGTCTATGAGCATAATGCACTGCAAGCGAAATCCCAACTCTGCCAAAGTCCTTGGCAAAGAGTACAACAAGCAGCCAGTTAACTCTCAACTATTTAACACAATACTTACATCAGTCTGGGTCAAGAAGATACCTTCCTTCAGCATCAGGGCAGACTGCCTGGCCTTACAAAAGTCTGTCCAGATCCCTTTGGAAAGCCTCCCTGCCCTCCAGCAAATCAAAAACTCCAGTGGTGACCAGCTGCTAGCTAGCTATAACTCCATTTACCACCACTCCTCCTCAGCCATCCAGCCAGTTTTTACCCAGCAAAGAACATACCCATCCAAGTAAACAGCTGTCAGTTTCTCCAGGAGAATGTTGTGGCAAACTCTGTCAAAGACTTTACTGAAGTTCATGTAGGCAACATCCACAGCCTTTCCCTCATCCACTAAGAGGATCACTTCACCACAGAATGAGATGAACTAGCTCATGCAGGATCTGCCTTTCACGAACCTGTGCAGGCTGGGCATGCCCCTGATTGTCTTGTACGTGGTGCTGATGTTGCTCAGGATGAGCTGCTCCATGACCTTCCTTGGCACTGAGGTCAGGCTGACAGGCTGTAGTTCCCTGGATCCTCCTTCCAACCCATCTGATAGATGGTCTTCAGATTTGCTGACCTCCAGTACAGAGGGATCCCCCCTCCCAGTCACCCAGGGCTGCTGGTAAATGATGGAAGGTGCCTCAGTGAGCACTTCCACCAGCACCCTCAGTCCCCTCAGCTGGATCCCATCCAGCCCCATAGATTTTTGTGTGTCTAAGTGGTGTAGCAGGTCACTGATCATTTCCCCTTGGATTATGAGGGCTTCACTCTGCTCCTCATCCTTGTTTTCCAGCTTAAGGGACTGGTACTCAAGAACAGCTGGCCTTACTATCAAAGACTGAGGCAAAGAAGGAATTAGGTACTTAATCTGTTTCCTCACTCTTTGTCACTATTGCTTCCCCTTGCATGCAATATGGAATAGAGGCTCTCCTTAGCCTTCCTTTTGTTCCTGATGTATTACAGAGTGTGGATTCCCCTGTGAAGGTAACACTATTCCTCCTATTACTGTAATGACTCCTAAAACAGAAAGAAATGTCACCCCAAAGGGCATTTGATCCCAAAAATCAAGCAGCACAGTTGAGTAAAAATGCACAGGAACAAGTTGTATCTGCAAATACACAGAAAATGAACATGTGTTCTCTCTTTTCTGAGACAAAGAATTATATAGAAAATTTATTATTGTAAAAAGTAGATAATAAATTATGCAAATGCAAATCATGAGTACAATCTCAAAAAAGTCACACTGATAGTTTGTAAAAAACCCATTGGAACCATTTTCTTTGTAAATACCTCTGCATTTCTATGGCCAAGGTGTCTGAAAATTCTACAGTGGTTAAGAGAATTCTATGCCTCTTGTTGTTCCTGCTCTTCCATGTGAACTCAGCAATGACTGTCCTTTATTTTTCCTCTATCAGTTCAAACTTTGCAATTTCTATGGTCCTTCATTTAGAGCCTAGATTGGTCATTTGTTAGGTGTAATTTAAGCAGTTAGAGGTGCTTCCATTTTTCCTAGCAGCCAAGTGGACATTTTTAGGTGAAGTCAAAATTGTAATTTCCATCCAGAGATTTTTCCCACATATCATTACAGAGGTTCATGGACAACTTTCTTGGGCAACACATCTGATCAAATCACTTACCTTTGTCTTCTTATTTTTAAGTTAAAAAAAAAATCTCATAAGGAGGAACAGAATGAGGAGGAAGCCTTTAACAAAAACCCTAGACAATATTCCCAGTGTGCATGCAAATGCTTTCCCTAAGATTATGAGCCAAATCCTTACTGTGTGGTAAATATTAGCACTCCACTGACTTAAGTAGGTCAGTTCACATGAGAAAGATTAGCAAAACTCTGCTCTAAATTTGTAGCACAATGCAAATTTGTGAATCAACATTTGCAGATAACTAGCTGTGCCATTTTAAAATGCTACTTATTATCAATCCCACCTATAACCTGCATAATTTGATCTGGTCAAATACCCAAGAAGGTGGTGAGGAAGGAAGCTTTAATCAAAAGTATATCAGTTATTTGGATTTTCATAGTAGTTCACAATCCTCCTCATAAAACAACTCTGTGATTGAGCTGAATACAGTACAGAGAAATAAAAGAGTGTTCTATCTGAAAGAATTTATAAGTAAACTATAAAATAGAAGAGCTACATACAGATGAGCAGCAACATTTAGGTAAACAGTGAGTCAGTAATGAGGATGGAGTCCTGGTTTAGAGTTTTCTTCAAAAGAAGGTCATTAAGAGACTGTGGAGAGAAGCAATAAACTGGATTCAAGAGGTTGAAAAATTACTGCATGACAAGAATAAAAGAAGCTTAGACATAAAAGGAGGGCAACTGGCCAGCAGGTCAAGGAGGAAAGTAAAAGCCAAGAGCAGGCATGAGACAGATGCCAATACAGACTATGGGTGTCAGTAAAAGAAGAGTTAAAAGGAGCAAAACAAACAAAAAATGGACCTATGCCAGGAGAAAAGCCTCATAGGACAGGGAAAGAATATATTTAGAGAGAGGAATAAACCTACATTTCCCTTTGTCAGAGTTTTGGGCAGGAGAATCAGAGAAGAAAGGGGAAAGTAGAAGTGAAAAACAAAACAGAAAAACAATCAACCAATCAACAAAAACAAAAACAACAACCAAAAAAAAAAAAAAAAAAAAAAACCAAACCAAAAACAAACAAAAAAATCAAACTAAAAGAACAACCAACCAACCAACCAAACAAAAAAAAGCCAGAAAAGGAAGCCAGAGGCAGTCAGTACCCGAGGACAGAATCAAATACTGTTTATGATACAAATGGAACAGAAAATGTAGGGATTGGTAACAGTGCAGTCTAACAGTAAGACATGAAGACAAAGATAATGAGAACAAATCTCTGGCTGAATGACTGCTGGCCATGTTTGCTCATCACATTTCCAGCAGGAAGCTCTGCAGCAAAGAGAGGGAGGAATTAGATATTAGGAAGGTGTTTGTCTTGAAGGTTACTGTGGTAATCCTGCTTATAAACACCTGTTGAATATATGGCCATCCTGTTTTGCCCCTGCAGGACATTTATGTTCTTCTCTTAAACACACTTTCCTGAAGAGCCTCTAATTAGCTTTGTCAGACACCAAGAGAACAACCTTTAATATATAAAACTCTCAATATCTGAAATAGAACATCATCAGGTACTCCAGGTTTCCATTTCACCCCTGAATTCATCACTCCATCTGAATTTGAATAATTAAGCTTGAACTGCAATTGAAAGAAATAGTAGTGGGATACTTCAATATTTTCTTCATTTAATTAAACTTTTCATATACAGATCATTCTGTACTTAATTTAGTAAAATACAGTGGCATTAAATGAAATGAAACTGAGTTTTCAATTGGCACAGAACTTTAATTATTTGTAAAGAACAAGAGATTTAAAGACTGTGATGGTAAAAAAAATCTTAGAAGTTGCACAAATTTCACCAAAAGCAGACTATCTTAAAATATTACCTTAATTTAATGCTTGTGACATCAGAGGAGGGTTTTAAGAGCTTTAACAGCATTTGCTTCTAACCTTACCCTAGTATCAACAAACTGTGCAAAACAGTGCAAAATTTCTTCAAATTAAATAAGGTAATACATACAATTAGTCAGCTGCAGAAAAAATAAAAAATAAATATTTAGCCAACCATTGACAATCATAGCTCATTGCATCTGAATTTGCTTACCAACAAAAAGCATTTATAAGCCAGATATTGTGTCCCTTTACATATGTACAGAGATGTAAAATGCTCTGCTACTGACTCGTCCAGGTAGGCCATTGGCAAATTAGTTTTGCTGTTCATTTATTTGTTCAAAATGTCCACAAAAATAAGATTATATAGTACAGTCATACTTCTGTTCCAAATACTTTCATTTACAAGGACAAAGCAACAAGGACTGTGATAAAAAGCTATTGCCCTTGTCTTCCTCCAGCTTGGCAGAGAAGATCAGCCAGGCATAAGACAACAAATTCACTCCCTTGAGTTTGTGAAATTTTCCTTTGCAAGTCCTTCTGAAGTCCTTTTCATGCTTATTTAATAGCCAACACAATATACATTATATATACTACCATGCAGTTCCTTTTTTTGATTATTTCTGAAAGCTAAACAAAAGCAAATGGATACTGCCAAAAGCTAACATAAAAAGCAATAGAAGAAAATTTACATCAATCATAGCTCTCAAGTAAAAATAAATTTTGTCTTATTTAACACCTCATAAGTAATCATTTAGAATATTTACATTTACAGCATTTAATTCATATTTTGCTACAGTCTTCAGCTACATTTAATATTTAAAATTATTATGCAGCCCAACAATTTTGAAAAAAAAATAATGGCTGCTATCACGATTGGGAAAATATGTCATTATTCAAAAAGGGAAAATTTCTTCAACACACTACCTCTTTTGCTGTGTTAAATCTAAAAATAACACCCACCCAGAAGATGTAATTTATTTCTAGCCAACATACTCCAGACACAGAGAAAAACTAATGCCTCCCAGCAGCTGGTGATTCTGGAAAGCAAGCAATTAAAAGTTATCACTGAGTAATTTAAATTACAGAAGCCAATTTCTGTCAATGTCTTTCACCCCCTCTGTTGGGGTGAACGTTGCATAAGGATCCTGGGCTGAGCCAGTGCCACTTTAAGGTTTACAGGAAGCCAGAGCATGGGATGAACTGAATACAGACCACACTCACAGTTTTTCACAGAGGAGCCAGCAAGTTTGCTCTTATTTTTGTGTGATGTGCTAATGAGAGTGGTGAAACTAATCAATATGAAGAGCTCGGGCCCGATTTAATGATTTTTACTAACTGAGAGAATGCAGCCAGGATATTTGGACATAAAGGTTCTTGCAAGAAGGCTCCCTGAAGCAAAGCAGAAGCTCTGAGCTATGACACCCCTGTGCCCCCAGGATGCCCCTCTGTTCCTCTCTGGGGCACTGCATCATTCTGGCTGCACTGGAGGTTTCCCCATCCTACCACAGCAGCTGCACACCACAACTCTCTGTGCTCCATAATGATATGGTAATCCAGTCTGGCAACCTACACTGGGCACTGATTTCAACTGTTCACTGTGAAGAAAGGAAGAATTTGGAATCATAAACATTCCTGATCAACTGGCCTGAATCAGTCCAGAGCGAGCCTGCAGCCAAAGAGCTGGAGCTGCGCTTGAAACAGCAACTGCATCTTTGCCTGGTCCTTTTGGGGTTTAAAATCACATCTAAAATAAGTCCTGCAACCTATCAGCTAGTGAGCCCAGGGAAGCAGATAACAAGAGCATAAAAAAAAATCCATTTTGTTCAAGAGTGAGTTCTGCACATTCTAGGGGCAAGTTTTAATTTGGTAAATTTCAGGATACTGTAACAGATTTCAGTGGGATCTAGGTTCAGCAAGAGATGGAAAGTAAGGCTGCAAAATCACAGGGGAAGGAAAAGCAGAAAGAACAGACAAGATGCCAAAAGGAGATGCTGGAAGTTTTCCCAGAACTTACTAATTTGGAGGTTAAGCCTATTCAACGACTGCAGTGGGAATGGGAAGAGTGGTCTAAGGGAAAGAGCACAGGATGGAGAATAAAAGACCAAGCACTAATGCCATCTGTGAGGCTTTAGCCACATCATTTATCTTCCTTATCCTTTTTTACTCTTCCACTGCCTTGCCTATTTAAGCCAAAAATTAGAAGAGCATAAACACTGTTTTCTCTAGTGCAGTCATCACAAGGAGGATGATGCAGAACCTTTGGGAAATGCTGATACTTATGAGGCACTGTTTCTAGCTAAAGAAGCTCATCTGTTTCTAAAACAAGCTTCTGTGTCCTCTAAAACATGAAGCAGATTATTTACTCCACTGCAAACAACACCACAGTAAAAGAAAAAAACATAGGAGAAGGGTTCAAGATGAGTTTCACATAGAAAACCTCTGAGTGACAGGACCTGTCACTCTGCCAAGTAAGCCAGGGACCCTGGTGGACAAAAGAGAACAGAGCCTGAGGAAGAAAGTAGGCTTGGGGACAAGTGCTGAAACAAATGCTTGCAAATTAGCCTTTAACTTTCTACAGAGGTTACTCTGTTCCCAAGTTTCTCAAATTGAAATGCTAATACAAATATAAATATATTACAAACAAAAAATAGTATGTTGGGTTTGGTACTAAAGCATTATCTGCTGGAGAAAGCCTACTACTAATTTTGTTAATTTAGTTCAGTTTTAACTCAACTAAACAGTTATTAGTTAAGCAGATATTAATTAACTCAAATACAGCATCACTTGCACATTGCCTTATACCTAATGTATGGGATACATACATGGAGTGTATACTTTGTTACTGCTGTTTGGTGTGTATGGGGCATTTTCTCTCTAAAGGTACACCCTAGGACAGCATCCTCTCTCCAAATTACCATGCAACTTCAGTAAAGCTCACTACCATGCTCTCTTGCTGTGCAGGGGAGAAAAATTATTTAAATGTACATCTCTACATGCAAGCCTTTAAAATCATGCTGCTTATTGTTTATTAAAACTAAAAGTTTTTATGTTATGCCCTTTCTTGTTCACAAAAAGCAGAAAATCTAATCACACTACTAAAAAGTTATGAATTTGTAAAGCAGGGCTGGAAATCATGAAGGAAATGTTTCAGTGGCTGTTGCTGATGAACAGATCACATCAGAGCACACAGAGCCAGAGGCTGCTGATGGGGACTGTCACAGCAGTGGAGCCTCAGGACAGAGCTGTGTGCTGCCTGCCCAGCAAGGCACCCAGCACACTGTCAGAAATGCTCTCCAGACAAATCCTATCACTGCACAGCCAGCGAGGCTGCAATTACAAAACTAATTTCATACCCTAAGACAAGATGACCCACATCTCAAATAACTTCTGTAGATGTCAAGTTCTGGAGTGGCACATAAAGCCTGCTGAGACTGAAAAGCCTGGAAAGAGACTAAAGAAGAACCTATACATATATACATGGTGAAAAATAATTATAAAGCTATCACTTGAAGGCACTGGACAACCCAAATAAATGTTGCTTAAAACACAGATCAGAAAGGGGCCTGCTAAAGGGATACAGGCACTGTCAGAACTTCTTTACACTGTGTAGACATATTTGTGTGCATATTTATCCAAGAAAGGACTGGGAAGAGAGGGAGAAAAGCAAGTGAGAACAGTTTCAAACCCATGCTAAGGGTCATATTCATCCTTCCTGAATTGCAATGGACCAAAACTCACATTTCAGCAGTACCCTGGTGTGGCATCTGTGTGGCCTGGCTACTACAAACCACAGAGAAAAGAAAACACTTTCTAAGACAGCTTCCAAAACTCAGCATTCTGAAAAGATTAAGCCAATAAGATACAGAAATCTCAAGAGATCGAGCTTGAACAACTTCAACTGAAAAAAAAAATCCAGAGGAGAGATCAAAGCAAATATAAATAATAGAACTTTCTGTGCAAAATCAAGTGAGGAAACAGAAATTATTTTAAATACTACAGCCAATGATAACATATCAGAAGCTGATTGAGAATTTGTAACACCTTTGAAATATTTGTTATGCTGCCCATGGCAGTAGGGGTTGGGACTATGATCTGTAAGGCCCATTCCAGCCCCTTTTCTGTGATTCTATGATTTTCAGACTTTAAAAAATTAAAAATCAAATCAAACTAGAAGATTATTCACTCTCACATTAAAATGCAAATCACAGACACTTCCATTTTGCTAACTCAGACCACAAAATATTTCAGGTAATAAAAATTCAGAAACAATTCCTGCCCATGGCAAGTCTATTAAATAAAATCAACATACAGGATCATTTATTACTAGTTTTGAATTCTATACACAGTCATACAAGGATGTCAGTTTGAAGGGAACTTAGCCCAAATAACTTTGTTATTCACAGGACTGCAGAATAATGACATGGCATCTGACAGGACATTCAAATTGACTCCTTCCTTTCACCAGAGTAATTAATTTATTCAGAGAGGTATAATTCAAACAGCTTTTTCTCCAGCATTACCTTACACCACAAAGAGTAGTTGTATATTTCTGTGTTCTCCAATAACTAAAATGACATGCAAATCCAGCCATCTGAAGCACCTGCAGATCCCAGCCATCCTGGGCCACAGAGGCAAACAAAAAAACAAAACAAAAAGCTGCTTTAGAAAATGGTACAGCTCTAGTTTTTTTTCTTGTAGATAATAATTACTGCAATATTGCTAAAACAGCCTCAAGAGAGAGGAAAAAAAAAATCGTTGTGTCAATATAAACAATGATTCTGCTGTTAGCCTTTCCTCCAGATCATACAAATATTTAAACTACTGTAGCATCAGATGCACAATAACAAATGCTGCACCTGCTGTAAGGGCTGAGATTTCGGAAATAATACTTAGTTGGCAAAACAAAAGCGAAAAATAAATTCAAGCTATTTAAAATGGGGAAAAAAAAAAAAAGAAACAACCCACAGGAAAAAAACACACAAACACTCAATGGTGGAATGGTGGGAGAAAAAAAAAAGTAATTTATATGCAGAAATGTAGAAAGAAAGCTAGTACTGAATGACATACATATTAAACTCAGAATTCTGAGGAGTATGAAAACCCATACTACATTGCAGTGAACACCAAATGCACCTAAAGGTTCTGTTCCACTTCTGGCCACCCTCATACCAACAGCAGCAATCAAAATTCAGAAAAATGGAACAAATTGCAGAAGAGATCTGACATGGGAATTTGAGAATTCCAAAGCAAACAATGACTGAGAAGACTCCTGTAGGAATCAGCTGAAAGGAATGGTAGCACAAACACCAAATCAAATCATTTTTATTTTGGCTCAAGACACAGTAAGTGCAAATTAAATTATAGGAAAACTTACAAGGGAGAGTACAAGTGGAAAGCCATTAATTGATTTTCAAACCTAATGAAGGACTAAGCACCTACAAATTAAGTGCTGCAATGAAAACAGCAGCTATGCCTGGCCCCAAGGAGAATTTGGAAATGTGGGGTAAAGTGCTTTGCCTACTCAATGTGGAAACCTCCAACCCAGGGAAGTTCCCTAGAACCAGCACCCAGGAACACTTAACACAAATGTTCAAACATTCTTTCTAGAGCTTAGAGATCTCAGATAAGGTCACAAAATAGACATGCTTGCTGATATAAGATCTAGACCCTGAGTATGAATATAACCTAATAGGTGGTGACACTGAGTATTATTCCCTGAAAAAAATGGGAAACAGTCCTACCTTATTATATAATTGTGTGCTGTTAAGTCATATGGGAAATACAGTATCATTTTGCTAGTTCAAAAGAAAAAAAAATCTGTGTATGAAGATTTACCATATTTCCTGCTTAAGTTGCCCCAGGCATTGATAAAAAAATGTATTATTTGTAGAATCAGAAATTATCCCAAGTAAAATGAATACATCTATGTCTTTGTGATGAAGCTCACCCTGGCCAGGAAATCTGAAATTTTTGAGCCAAACCTGAGATAACTTTCAAGTTTTTGCATCGACAATTACTTTATGTAACAGAAAAACAGTCACCTGAACAGGATCTGGAACCATAACTGCATGCAACAGTGTGTACAAGAAAATTCAACTTGGCAAAGGGGAAAAGAGGCCAAAATGCCCCAGCAAATCCTGCTGCTGGAGGAGAAAGGTCTGCTAAGCAAAACCAAGACCAAGTGCCTCACTAACCACTTTAACAAAAAAGAAGGGGAGGTGTGGCCACTTAATAGTACAATTTTTGCTAAACTCTGCAAAATTATATTTAACCTTACTTACAGCTAGGGGGGATTAACACAGTTGCTGAGCAAGCATAAATGCTAGGCCTTAGCACATCTGTAGTCTGTAAGAGAATGAACTAATTTCAACTAATGAGCTGCTGAGCCAGCGCAAGGCAAAGACCAAGGCACGGGAAACGTAATGCAATAACGTATGCTTAAGACAATTATAAATCAAAGAGAATGATGTCTCTCAGCTTCACAGAGCCACTACCTGGGGAGGCATAAAGAAAAACTATCAGTGAGACACCACACCTAAGGGCACAGTGACCAGCGAGCTGAGGATGGAACAGAAGCAGTAAAAGGAGTGAGTAGTCTGGGAAAGCAGGGAAGTGAGCTGTTGTTTTGGCAGTTTGAGGAATAAAGGCAAATTCAGAAGTCACCGTGGCAGGCACAGCAGAAGAGGATAAACACTGCAGACCCCAGCAGCAGAAAACTGACCTTCTGTAGAGACATCAAGGTTTTTCTCTGAAAAACCTTGATACTCCAGGAGGGATGTCCTTCAATCCCCTCATGCCACCAGTGCAGGCTGTAGGAGAGGGGGTTCATATATCTTATGGGTTGGGAGGGTATAAACACCTTAAAGTAAAGGTGTCTACCATAATCACAAAATTACAGAATCACAGAATGGTTGAGGTTGGAAGGGAGCACTGGAGGTCACCCAGTCCAACCTCCCTACTCAAGCAGGGTCCCCAAGAGCACATTACTTGGGATTGCATCCAGGCAGCTTTTGAGTATCTCCAGAGGAGATGAAATTACATATGCTAATGACTATAGGCTTTTCTCATACCCATTGTCATTTATGTAATCTCTTCAGTTACAGAACTCCTCTGTCACCACCCCCACTGCCATTCTTACCTCATCATACCCTGTCTCACAGTCTGATTGCTGACACTGCTCGTGATCCTGACTTGTTCTGATTATCCCATAGCTAAGTGACACTGATTTTTAGTCGTCACTGCTTTGCTTTGCCCATAAACACTGTTGATCTGTATAAGCTTTTAAAAAAATCCTATCTCCATGTAAAATGAGTCTTCTTCCTTGCCAGATAACACTGCTGCACCTCCCCTCCATCAAAGCTAACCCACATTAACACAGTGTCAAAAACATAACAAAAAGGAAATACAGTTGCATTTTCTGTTAGGCTAAATGTATGCATGCAAGAAATACTCTAAGCCTGACTTGAGCTTTCAGGATAATTTCTTAGTGTCAGAAACTCAGTGGAGAAACAGGAACAACATGGAAAATTTAGCCATTTCCACCAAGTGGCACCCTATGAGCTTGACTGCATATATTCACGTATATTTAAGCATATAGCTAAGTATTAGCATCTAACCATAAATCTCATCCTCATATCACTTAAGCATTTTTACAAATTTTAGCATGCAGTTATGTTATCAAAAAAATGTTTCAAATACGATGTGGCAGAAACATCTGGCAATATACAATTTGCATAGCTCTATTTAAAGAAATTTAATCTAAAGATTTCCTCAGTAGCACTTTAGAAGTGTAATTCCTATAACTCCTTGGGACAGTAATTAAGAGTGGATTCTTAATTATTCAATTAATCTATATTAAACCAGGAAGATTTATCTTATATTTGTGCCAATGATGGGAGCTTTTCAAGTTCACCAGAAAACACATGAATAGATCAATAATTGTATACAGTATAACTTCTGAGGAAGCACAGTAAACTACTTATTCTGTGATATCACATTGTTTGCAGACAAAGCTGAAGAATAAACAAGCAGGTCAACGTATTTCAACTGCAGTTGAAATAATAACAAAGAAATAAAAAGAGAAAAAAAAATGCAATACTGCATTGCATTTAATCATCCAATTCTCCCTCTGACACTCCAACATCTCACACACATTTTGTGAATATGGTAAATTTGCCCCAACCTCCACTGTGCAGCATTCCCCAGCACTGACACTCACATGAGCAATCAGAAGATGAACACTCTCTTCCCTTCCCCAGCTTTGGGTGTTCCTGAACTAGAATATTCTTTCAGCTTCAAGATCATTTTGCTTGTTTCTTTCTTGGTATACCATCAAAACCCTTGAAAACTTTTACAGTCACATATACAGTCACAAATAATGACAAATACTTGTTGCCACTGTGATTCTTCAAAATTCTCTTCCTGCCACCACCAGGAAAGGTCCTGCCATTAACAAGAGCCTAACTCACCTCTACATTTTGTGGCCAAGAGCTGATGCTACTGCATTGCCTATATTCTGTTTGGAAAAAAAATCCAATTAGAATGGATTCGTGACAAGCCAGACTCTGACCTTTAGTTTTGACTTTGGCTGCCTTTTGTTTGTTTGTGAGGCCCTGTAATTGTTTACACACAATATAAATTGAATCTGTGGCATGTGAAATCCAAGCTCTGCAGCCTCTATAGGTAACCTAGGGTCAGAGGTTAAAAAACATTGACATTATGACAAATTGCTGTAATTTAAGGAATAATCTGAAATCCTGCAGGGACACAATTGAGCCTGTGAGCCTAGTTGTTAATGATAATAAAAGCTGACACAGTAAAAATGATAAAATTAAAGAGAACACCAGTAATATAAGTACCTCCAACATATGACATTGACAATCCAGTTAAGGGGGCCTGTAAAAATATCACTGGTGAGTAACTTATTACTCTATTTCCAGTTACAGAACTCTCCACTCATTTGTGGAAATGCTTTTGTTTTTTCTGCTTACAAGCTATGTGTTTTTCATAATTTTCAGAACATGCATCTTTCATAATATTTTCTGTAATGCAAGGTCATAATTCCACTTTCTGATTAGTTTGTGTCTATGTACCAGTAGATAAAAACTGTATTTTTAATATAATACACCCATGATACCTTTCTCTGTCTCTCTGACATATCATAAACCAGCTGGCAGCATAAAATATAAATTGGCTAGCTGTAAGAACAGATGAATCATTAATTACTTATTCTGTACCAAAATAAGAGAGACCAATTTTACAGTATCAAATGGCAAGTGTAGCTGCTAATTAAAATTGTATTTCAAAAAAATCCCCAAACTCAATGAGCATTATTTAAGATTGTGTTGAAAACGATCTTTCAAGGTCATCTAGTGCCCCCTATATATACTACTATTTTAAAATATTACCATTTCTCAGAATTTAGAAATATCAGTACTGAATTTTGCTCTGGCTTTGATTCTGTATTTTCATTCTCCAACAATTCTTATATGTAATTGATTAGTGAATTCCATTACAAGAATCTTAAGGTTTTTATTCTTTCATACTAAATTGTACCTCACACAGGCCTCACACTTCAGATTTCTGTTCTCTGCTTTGTGGGATAAGGCAATAGTGTCTCCTCACAAATGTGACTTACATGACATAAACTATATTTTCTAATGTAAAAAAAATCCCCCAAATCCCCCAAATCCCAAAACTAAGGCTAACCAGTGTCTGACATCACTTCTCTCTGATAATATGACCATCTGGGAGTCAAGAGTATTCCCTAAGAAATTGGCTTATGAAGAAGAAAAAAAAGGGAATACAGCAATGAACAAGGTAGACTGACAAGACCTGAGAAATCACTAGGACTTGTTTTAGAAGTGCACTGAGACCCATTCTTTGGACTGGATGCTGTGATAAAGTCTAAAACAGTAACACCACTGACACTTGGCTTGATTCCAAACCTCTTCCAGCTTAATCCCTTAAATAAACACTCAAACCTGAAGGCTGGAAGGTTAAAAAAATGCTGTGTCTTTATTAATAACTGAGACACTTTGTTATAATATCGAAAATGAATACAATTGATCTGCCTTTTAATGGCAAAGTGCATTTACAATTATTTCCAGGACTTTTATTTTTTTTACAGCACTAGAAGCTATGCATGAGGAGCCAAAGCTGCACATGCAGCCCGTGATCTTTATGCAATGGATTTTGAAGATAAAGACTCTTACACAGATTATCCAGTGCCTTTTGGCACACTTTATGTTGCCTGGCATGTAGGTATTCAAAATTTTATATTGTTACATATTGAAACATATTGAAACTGCTACATTTTTGCAAACTGTTTATCTTTTTCTCATATTATTTTATTTCTCATAAAATCTCACATTTTCTCTACTCCTCTCCATATCCAGCAGCTTCTCACCTGCCAAAGAGAGCACCAGGGACATGCCAATCAATTTTCTTCTTAGTAGGATTTTCTTTTGTTGAGGTGGGAGCCTTATCAAAGGGAACAGCTTTCAAGAGCCCATCTACAGAACAGAAAGGGGAAATACTGCCCAACCAAAAATAATATGCAAATTAGGTTTTCATTCAGGGAATACCATTTAACCACTTCACAAGTGATAAGGAAAAACAGCTTGAAACCCTTCATTGGAATCAAGTACATGGAAGCAACAGTTCAAAAGCCAAGGGTCCCTAGGATAAGTTTATTGATTTGGTCATTTCTTCACCCAAAGTGCTGTCACTGATCTTCGTGTTGCTTGGCAGGCTTCTGTCAAGTTCTGCAGATTCTTTATAAAGGTCTCCAGATCAAACAGTTTAAAAATCACAAGTAATGAAGTGATATTCAAAGAGGAGTATTTCCTGTCAAATAAGACTTTCAGAAAAACTTCTACATCTAAATGTTGTAAACATTCAAACTGTAATCAAGCACACAACTAATTAGTATGGGAACTGAGATTGTTTTAAACACTCTTGTGTATGGGAAATAGCCTTAATTATTTGGTTTTGTCAAAAAATAATTTTTAAAAAATTGGTTTTAATTTTTGGTAAGAATTTAATATTCTAAATACAAATGTATTTTCAAACTGTACTATAACAAAGCAACTGTAATTATACAAAGCTGATGAGTACTTTGTCCTACACCAGATTTTTTTATCCAAGCTTTTATCCTTTCTTGATCAAAATAAAGCAGCACAATAACAAGCAAATCAAGGCTCCACTTTATGGATCCCTTTACTAATTTCCCAAAGACCTTCACAGATTTCACGAAGGGCTCTCTCTTGAGGCAGGTTGAATTTATAGGAACTTTTGCATGCACTGTGCAAGATTGGGGCCCTTCTTGCTTTGTTCTTGTAAAAATGATCATCCACTTTGGCACACTTGGCACTAACCCCACATTTCTAAAATTCAAGTGTTTTTCTGAGCCCATGCCCAGCCCTAGAAGAGAACAAAAGATGGAATAAAACTACAAAAGTTGCAAAGCTTCTTATTTTGACAGTATCACTTTGAAAACACTTAAAAACCATGAAGTGCCAAATTTGCAATTTTACTACCTGTATAGACAACAAACAAAAACTGCATTAAGCCCTGAAGCACAAACTATGCACAATTTGCTACACATGCAAAATGACAATATCTAGTACATAAATGAAATAACCTTTTCCAAGATCTTTTTTGTTTGAGAAAAGACTGGATGTGGCACTTAGTGCCATAGTCTAGTCGACAAGGTGGATTTAGGTTCTAGGTTGGACTTCATGATCTCAAAGGTCTTTTCAAACCTAGTTAATTCTGTGATTCTTTGATTCTTTTAGGCACGAATCACAACTTATGATGGAAGACAGAAAATAAATTCTAATAGAATTGTACAGTGTTTCTACAGAGACTTACAGGGACAAGTCTTAAAAATAATATTGAAAATAGACAACACAAACATGTAACAAAAGGTCTCAAATGTATCTTTATATATTTGCCATGGAGACATTAAGCTATCTAAAGAAGCATCTGAGCTTTCCCATATGAACAGATGCTCTCAAATCGAGTCTTCCCAGCTTTCAGATACAATTCTATAGAGAAATATCTGTGTTGAAGAAAATAGATAGTAACAAAATTTATATAAATATATAAAAATATAAATATATGTGTATCATAACGACAACATTAAAAATAAAATCAATTTTAAAGCCTGTTAAAAGTTGCAGAAGGAACAGCTGAATGTATCTAGTAGTTTCCAAAGACAGTTAGAATGAATAATGAAAAACTCTTTCTTGGTAAGAGTACTTAGGTGTTCTAGTGTTCATTGCAAAGATGAAGATAAATTTAGATTTTATAACTAACTCAATACACATTTGAACAGGGATTTAGTGTTCCCCCTGGGAACTTCAAGAAGAAAAAAGAAGCCAGAGCAAACCATGACATGGTTGCACAGCTATAAAATGTTAACCCCTAAATAGAAGAACTAAAGTAATTTTCCCTTCTTTAAGCAAGCACCATAGTTTAAGAAAGTCATTGCCTCAAGGTTTCACACAAGGACTCACAGCCTTGGGAGCAGCCTCTGCAGTTAATAATCACAGTAACACACTTTGCATGAAGACATTTTAAAGGGCAAAAGATGCAGCATTTAATATTAAATAAGGATAAAACATAAATTAATATTGCATGGACAGGCAGAACACTGACCTTACTGATACTATTTTTATATAGCATCTTTAATTAACTTAATCTATTTAGAACACACTGTTTCATCTGTAAAGCATTTGTTTCAAATCAGCTACACTTCTGGAAGATGATGGAGAACTCATTAGAACAGCACCATCAATACTAAACACTATATGGAATGTTGTCTTGAAGTAGCATTTAAGCTAGGTATATAAAATTGCACATTATATAACTGGACATATTGCAGAAAAATCTGAGCATTTACTACCTGCACAGATTTGGGAGCTGGCTTTCATGTCACATCAACTAAATAACAGCTGCAGTAATACTACTTGGAAATGCTGTCATAGGGAGAAAGCAGAAAGAACAGATCCTCATTTAACTGTCATGACTAAAAATTCTTTTATGCAATTTTTAAATTGACAGTGCAGTTATAGGTGCATTTCTTACTTTCATATCATGTTGGTGAGGCCTTTGTTTCTCATTTTTAAAAAAAACTACTGAACTTCACATAAACTTTAGTTGGGGTTACAGGACATGACCTATTTTGAAGATGTACCTTGCTTTCTACAGATAATGTGTATTATCTAACACAATACAAATAGGTCAGTGCTTCTGTTCTAGTTCTTTCTGTTATAGCTAAAATCAGTACAGACTAAAATTAATACACACAGATAAAGAAAATAGAAGTTATTACCATAGCAATACTCAAGAGATACAATTAGGTCACAAAAAACTGGGGGAAAAAGAGTAGAAGCATCACTTCAGAATCAATAGGCACTAGGAAAGGATGAGTTTAGCAAAAAAAAATTGTGCATTAAGCAAATAACCATAAAGAAAAGAAAAGGTGTTCAGCAAAGGTTCAAAAACACAAAACCAGTAATTCACATCACCATAGTGATGTGAATACCAAAGCATAAGGTGGTATGCCAGCAAGCCTTGGAATTCTAAGCAGAAAATCATTTCAGCAGAAAATCAGTAACTTATGTTCAGAACATTTCAGTAATAGCAAGGTAAGGGGCTGATGATGTAGTTTATACTCAAATCTGCAAGTGTAACTCAAATTTCCTTCTAAAGTTACAATATGCTCAGCATAAAGCACAAAGTGTTTTTCATCATATTTATGATACAGCACAAGACAAAGAACAAAGTTTAGCCACAGTTCTCAGTTTTCTTGTAGTCACAACTGATGGTCTGAAAAAAAAATTAAAAATCAACAATTGCAGTTGGAAGCCAGAATTACTGGTGCTACAATCATGTAGAAAACTAGCACAGGGATGGTGAAAGCCATGGGATGTCTTTCTGTCCATTATGGAAATTCCTGTCTCCTTGTGCTGGCCCATTTCCCCTCCTACCTCCTTTCTCACTTACTCAGCTACCCTCTGTTTTAAATAGCCAATATATCAAACATAAAATTAACATTATACAACCTCTTTACCTTACAGTTTTATGTAAAAAAATGTACAAAAAGAAGAAAATACCTATACCACCACTTGAATACAACCAATATGAGCCAATTATTTAATATGTACTGTATTGGTTACATTCTCATTCCACAGTCATCTTTTGTTTGTGTCTTTCAGAAGATCAGCCCTAAGGGACAAGGGTACAATATTTGTATGCTTAACAGCAATATTTGTGCACCACCATTCTCTTACATAATGCTGCTTGGTATGACAAAGTCTCCAGCTCTGTAAAGGACAATGTCAACAAGATGCAGATTCAGAAACTACTTTCAATTTACAGCAGTTTCTTTTTTAAACAGATGTTGTTCCATTTGCAAAAATGAGACTGGATATATTTGAGCATGAATAAGAGTGAATATTCAATACTTGAAAAAGCAAATATGATTGGGAACTGCAAACAAGAGCATCAAATCAGCAGTACGTGCACAAGGATCCCAATATCTCAGTATCCTGACAGGAACAGCAGACTCAGAAGGAATATAAAGAACAGGGACAGCATAGGAAAGCTTTTCCTGGGGTCTATACATTTGTAGGTCAGGGACTACCTCAGAATACAGCTTTTGGATTTCTGTCAGTATTTCCCAGATGTTTCTTTCATGAATGTATCCAACTGTTCTTGAGCATATGAAAACTATGGATATCCCTGTGACAAGAATGTTCCACAAAGTGTTGTCTGTCAGGGCATTTTTAATAGTGTATAGGGGTACCTCTACATGAGCAGTTATTGCCCAACTTACATATATTTTAATTAGAAAGTAGAAAATCCAGGGTTGTATTTTTTTTTGCAGTGAAATGCTTCCCAATTAGGGTATCTCAGAGTTTAATGTAGTGCTTTTTAGATGCAAGATCAATTAAGGTTTTTAAGCTTAAATATTAACATGTTGCAAGTTTTGGTAAGAAATAACTAACAAGAACAGCTTGCCTCATACAAAAACATTATATGACCAGTAGCATCCTTCCATGGTGTCTGTGGATCAGAAATGGAGACAGTCTAGTGCCCTACTCCAATTAAAGCTGACTGGTCCCCATCCACACTGCTGTGAGTGAGCACCTTTCAGATCAGCTCATTCCCTATCCACATTGCACTGCATCTGGCTTGTAACTCTTCTGGGTTATATATGGTGCCTCAAGATGCAGTGACTGCTGCTCTGCTGGGTTTGGTTTGGGTTTTTTCAGTTCAAAGTATTTAAAATTATGAGAAAGCTGCGTTGCACCAGAATCATAGCATGATGCCAAAGCACATGCACAGAAGTAGGTCAGGTTAGGGCAAACAAAGATGCAAATACTGCTGGGGCAGAGCTCAAGCACAGCCAAGGCTGGCACAGTTCACATCTATACTGCCCAGAGCACATCCTGAATACACTACACCTCTTGTGCCTGGGTTTTCTCTTGAAGGGAGTACTTCAAAAGGAAGTGTAAGAGCTAAATTATCACATCAAGTGAGCAAAGCATGGGGTCAAGCCAAGCTGGCACCATGGAGACACTGTGGCTTTGTCTACATTGCTAAGCTAGAGACAGAGCATGGGGCTGGGTGCTGGCATGCAATTTATGTCCTATTAAGCTGCTACAACAGCTCCCTGAATGGCTTTTGTCTGTGCCAGCTAGTGTTCCCCTACAGTGTCTGGGAATGGATTGGGGACAGCACAGGCCAAGGACCATAGCAGTGGGTAGTTCAGATGTATCATGCAACTTTTCTTTAAAGAGGAAAAAAGTTTAGCCATTAAGATGCAAATTTTTATGTTTCTTGGCTTTAGAGTCAAAGCAGAAATCCTGGTGCCTTTTATTTACTGGTACTGTCTCTTCACCACCACTCCATCTGCATTCTTAGCTCAGCAGGACCTAGGAGCTCAAGGCAAGATCATGCCCCTTCCAACACCTTCCTTCCTTTCCATACACACACACTGGTAATAGCTTAGTTAAAAATAAAGAAATACAAGACCTTTATTGTCTACACTAGGTTAATGAGTTAATTATAAGAGGAAAACCCCTCATTATGCTTCAGTAGAGAGCACTGTAAAATTCTGCTTTCTCTGGCTCTGAACTTGCAGCCCTAAGACACCTCTCAAACTCAGAACACATTTTATTGTACAAAAAATAGGTAACAAGTAAAAAACAAGAAGCTAATACTTTTCCATATCCATAGATGGCCAGAAAACAAAGTTTTCAGTAGTTGCAAGGATCTTGTGAGTACAGGTCCATTAAGGAAAATGGTGTACCTAATAGAAAGCAGCTTTGGTTCCCCAGTGACAACAAAACTGCAGTAAAGAATGGATTCAACACTACTTGCAGTTAATCAAAAATATCCTGTTTTAAACAAGACTGAATCAGTTATCAGTAAATCAGTGAATAAGTAATCTCTAGATATTAAAGGAACTTTCCTTTCCAGGCAAATCCATATTGAATTTGCTTTTAATTAAAAAAATCCTCACTGCTTTTAGATTCATCCTTAACCTCTGGTTGATCTTTTTGCTTGTTCAATCGTTACTGTTTTTCTTATATTGCCAAAGGCTTGCTCAGATTGATGTTTGAACTTACATTTTCTGAAACATAAATAACACTAGCATTTACCAAAACCAGTCATATTCAACAGTCACAATAAAGGACATAGAAAAATAATGATAAAAATAGACAGACCAAAGAATTCAAATGAACAGGCTCAGTATCCTGGATTGTGATCAATGCAATGTATCAAAACAATACAGAAAATTTACTGGGTGATTAATTTATGAAGGTATACCACATTATTAAGAAACTTTCCCCTAATGCAGTGGAGAAATATAAATATGTTTTCAATTCTTGTGTTTTTGCACATACAAAAGGCCAACATGAGACCTCTTCTTCCTACAGAGAAATTACCTGCTGTGCTATTTGAAACCTAAATCCTGAATAGTTTCAGAAAACAACCATCGAATTAAAATCTGAAAATACAGGCCTGCAAAACTTTAGAACAGAAAAACTTGATAAAGAAATATCTCTACTTTGAAAACTTACTGTCTTGCAGCACACTTTATTTTTAATTAATTGTAAAAGTTAAAAAAATAATAAAGAAGGCAGGAATACAAATGAAAAATTAAAACCATTATAAATCCCAGAAAAGTAACACAAATATTCATACAGAAATACGGAGTTATTCACATCCAGATCTGGACTTGACTGAATACCAACAGTATTTGAGAGGTGACAACTCTTATGTAACCTGGAAAATTCACAAACTCAGACCAGCTGTTGACTGAACCACTTTGTACATCACACACAAACCATCTGAAGAGTGGGTACCTCTCATCTCAACCCACCCACTGCAGAAAAGGCAGAGACTGAAAGGGTAAGCACAGTGACTAGGCATGTAAACTGTGCAAACCTCCAGAGACACAGCCTTACAGCCACTCATATCAACTAAGAAAATCTGCACTGTTTTAATTCACAGCTGTTCTGGGCAACCTGGTAAATGTAACCTGTTCTCAGGCCAAGCCATTTTCCAGAATTATTTCCCCCACTATAACCCATTGGTTGAGGTAGGTAGAATGGAAACAGACAGTTGCAAACTCCTGCAAAAAGCTTTAACTGGAGTCCATTATCTGAGGTGAACTCCTATCCAGCATAGAAAAATAGTGCTAAAAATAGCAGTGGGCAAGGGAGGAAGATATTCAGCTCTGTTGCTGAAGATGAAAATCTCCTCTGCTATGACAAAGGGGAATCATAATCACAAAGAGCTCTGTTTTGTTATGCAAGACAACAGACTACTACCTTTGCCTTATTTTTATTTTAATGGTGTCTGCAAAATTTACACCATTTCACTATAGTTGTTTATATACAGATACAACTTTCATGGATGTTTTTATTTTAACATTTTATCAAAACTGAAGTTCATTAACAAATACTTTCCAAAATCTCTCCTCTGTACCAGGTACTATGAAGACATTTACTATTGACTAACTTTTTCAATCATTTTGGTACTGATCTTTTCAGAAGGAACAGCTGCAAGAGGAAGGAGAGAAATGGCTGAAGAAAGACTCATAGGGAAAAAAATAAAGATTATGGAGATGTAAAGGACATGAATCACAATTCCAGAGATTCATTTTACTTAAGAAACTTTTAAAATAAAAGCTCACACAGACAAAGATAAAAATAATATTAATTTGATCTGATGCAAACACAGCAGCTTGGTTCTACAAGTGCAAAAATGCCACAATTGGAATAAAACTAATCACTTCTTAATTTGACCCCTGATGGCTGAAACTGAGTAAGTTCATTTAAAAATTAGTAACAGCAACAAAATGCTTCTGCAGAAAAACCCTCATTTCTTTTAATGCTCCCTGTCCATGACCTCTGCAATGAACAAGAGCATGTGAAACACAGGCCTCCTGTCTCTGTGTGCCAGTGTTGGTGAAATAAATACAGAGCAGGGAATGGTTCCATTCTCACCAGCCTCGACTCACCATTAGGGAGACTCATCTGTCAATGCACAGGCTGAATAATCAACATCTATTTGCAATCAGTAAACTCAGCTCTTCAATAGTGAGATTTAGCAATCCCAATCCTTACCCTCTCTCCCAGCAGCACCACTCCTTGCAGCTGATGGCACAATTACCATGCTAATGCTTACAGTAAATGCAGTGAACGTGGCTTCTCTCCAAAACAGCAAGAGGGAAGATTATAAAGTCATAATTTCTGATTGTCTCATAAAATAACTGCCCAGGCATCCTGTGCTCCATCTGGTCTGTGGTTATCAATCTGTGCTATGTCACCTCACAGTGAGAACTCAGACTGGGAGGGAGGTGCCATGTCAGATGGGAACAGACAGACAGACTGACTTCCTACCTGTGCAGGGCAGTAGGACTGAAACTGTGTTGTTAATGGTTTTGTGGAATTCTTTGAACAGACACTACATCTGAACTAAAAGGATGGAAATTATATTTCAGTTACTTAAAATAACTCCAAAATATTTAAAAGATATATTCTTTGGAAGATTAACCTGATTTACATTAGATTATTTTGTTGTTTTCATTATATCTCCACTCAATGCTATAGGTGAAGCCAGACCTGTAATATTAGCTCTCACCATTTTATACTGCTCCCAGCTTTCAAACATGTTGCACACCAACATTTTTGTTTTAAAAAGACTTTTTGTGACTCAGTACATCTCGTGTTGCCTTGGTTAAATTCTTCATGCTTCTTTTCAGCTGGCACAGTAGAGACATAGCTGCTGTTTGTTTCATTATACAGGCTGAAGCCCTGCAGTCTGGGCTTTTGTTTTCTAATCACCAAATCAGGAGAATGAGAGGACAGATTTCATTATAAATATTAGAAAAATACTTTAATTTGTGCCTTCAAAGCTAAATAGGCCATAAAAAAATAAAGACCCCAGTTAGTCCCCATTTCCTCCAGAACCTTCTAATTAATTTTCCATAATAAAAGGAAGGTTACAGATAGGGTAATTGGCAAAAACTTTATTGCTGAAAGACAGAGTGGTCTATTATGCCCCCAGAAAACACACCTTGCATGACCCCTTGTGAAGAAACAAAAAGAAGAGATCTGTGAACAACCAATATTTCCTTTTAATTGGAGCTTTCTATCTAATACTGCTTTGCTCATCTTAGTTCTCTGGTTTTAAGCTTCTGAAAACATCAGGCTTTCTAATAAGCAATATAGAAGCCAGTCAGCATTTGCCTGAGCTCTGAATTCACAGCTTTCAGCCAGGCACTACAGTTTATTCACAGCAACATTCACATTTTGTTTTGGTTTTTTTTCCATAGATTGAAAACTAAGTAGAAAAAAAAAGACAAAAAAAAAAAAAAAAAAAAAAAAAAAAAACAAAAAAAAAAAAAAAACCAAAAAAAAAACAAAAAAAGGAATTCTCATTACAGCTTAAAAATCTTGGGCAAGAAGACTCTGAAAACTGGCTGGACTAGATGTATCTAATATCTGTAATGGGTATACACATAGAAGGCACTTCCTAAAAGGGGCAGCTTCCTGAAAGGGCACAAGAGAAAATGTGGCTAACCATGTCTAACTGTAATTCTTCTGATTCTGTAGAGATCAATGGAAGAAAGATACAGACTGTTTCAGAGATTCTGAGATTCTGAGATTTGTAACCAAGCCCCCAGGTGACTGGGGCTGACCTCCTGACCACACCACACAATTCCTGACCAAATACACTAAATTGGATAGGGTGGCAGGTTAATGTGTCCCTTCAGCTTAGTATCTTTACACTGCCCTTCAATTTAATCTTTCTAAAAAGTTGTTTTTCCATCCTCAGTTACTCAAAGAAACAAACCATCCATCATTCACTTTCCAATTACAAAACACTTCTGTTGTTGTTTTGCCATTAAAACTCACAGATCTCACATTAGACTCATCTCTGTGTCATCTTAGGCACCCAGTTCTATCAGTTCTACTTGATAGAATCCCTAGTTTTTCATACCCTTTTACACCCTATCATCACATTTAGCTCCATTTTCCAGAACTAAAATGCTTCCCCATCCATCTGATTTAAATATTTTATTGGGAGTTTTTTGGTCATTTTAAGGAGCTGTGGCTGACCTTTTCTTATTCAGTCAGGCTATTTCTTGAAAACAAATATGTCTGCTAAAATAGCATCTCACATTTTTAAAGTTCTATGTCAACTTCTTTCATTCAGAAATTGTGTAAACCTCTTTATCTTCATATAAATAAATAAAAATTCATTTATTTTAAAGTACCATTTTGCTATGTTCATCCTCAAGAGCATGACACTGTTAGCTGCTAGTTCTGCAACTATTACAACTTAATTTATTGCCTTGCAAGTAGTTCTAAAAACCCTTTCATGCAGACAATAAAAAATTATGCAAGCAACTTCAACAGAAGAATTTATGATCTTTTGCCATCTGTGAGGGAAAATGTTTCAAGCAGATAAGGATAATTTGAACATCTTATTTGTACAGGTTTTTTTAATCCTTGTAACAGTGCAGGCTGAATCTACATATTGTCAAGCAATCAAATACAGGATTGTGTGTTGTTATACAATATTTAAAGAAGTGGGCTGAACTTTTAATTCATTATCAAGGAAATATCTTTAGATCTCAGCCCAAAAGTCATCCTTCAATTCTAAAACCTACACTGTCCTACACAGGGAAGGTACTGAAAGGCTTCAAGAAGCCCCTGGGACACTGCTGGGAAGTCCAACGAGTAAAGCAAAAGCTGAAACACCTGGAATCTATTCTGTGTAATGGTGACTTTTAGCACTGGTTATTATTATTATTAGCACTTTATTAGTGCCAAGAGATTCATGTAACAGAGCCTTGTGTGCTAGGCATCACACAAAAGCAGCTCTGTAAATTCTCCATAAATTTATTCTCTAAACTCATTAGAATGATAGTGCAGTCCAGGCCAGTCACTATTGCTGAGTAAAGCTTTTAAAGGGAAGTCTGTTTTCCCAGTTCTAACAGGGAAACATGCAGTCTCTATGCTACAACCTGGCAGCCCCAACCTGTCAGCAGACCCAAGAGAATACTAGTAAATTCCTGGAAAACACAGCCAGATGATAATCATAACAGTAAAACAGACCATAAGAGCCTGAAATTGGTTCCACATGGCAAACTCCAAGAAGGAAATCAAATAGAAGATGGGATGTGTACAGATAAACTGATCTCTGCTATGCAGAAGATCAGATTGAAGGAATATTCTATTCACAACACAATGCCCTGCAAACAAACTAGTTTAGATACTGTAAGGAGTACAGAGCAGTCTACTCAAAACAGCACAAGGATGGGAAAGGAAAACAAAGCCAAAGCAGACTGAAATGGCTCTCTTCTACAGGACTTGTCTCTCTCTGCAGGTCACAGTCCTGCACTATGCAGCCACACCTTTGATGTCCACATGCTGTTTTACATTTAACAAATCCTTACCAAAGAAGGGACACAAATAGAAACAAATGCATTCATGGATCTGCGGTGTTCAGAGGTGGGGTCACCAGCAAGGACTTGGTTTCCTAAATCACTGCATCTTCTCTGAGGAGAGGAACCACTGCTGGGGAGAGGCAGAACTCACCTAACCTGGACCAGAGAGAATGTATCTGCACACAGGCTCACTAAATCCATTGCTTTGGGGCTGTTGTTTTCCCCTAGGAAATAGAGACCAAGGGCATGAGCAAGAGAAAAACACCTTTCACTGCAGGGGGCAGGGATGTCCTACAGAATTCCTGACCAAGTGAGTAGAGGGGTTTTAACCACAGACATCTGCTGAAAGGACAACACAGCACTGTGCTGGCAGTGCAGGTTGTGGCACTGCAATAGTCACAATTTCCTAACACAAACACTGAAGGGGCTCACTAGCAGTAGTGCTGTGCAAGCTGCCACTCACAAATAGGGATAAACAGGTTGTTGATCCTTGTCCAGTGCCCTGGGTTGCAGTGACCTCAAGATAACTGGCTTGAAGGCTTGGATGCAGGCAATGAGTTAAGCAGGAGGGTGAGGAGGGATTTTAGAACTGCAGATTGAGGTTTATTTAAGGAGTTGGGTAAAATCCCAGAAGAGCAGGCACATGGAAAGCCTGGTTTTTGAGAATTCAGGCAGGAGGAAAGCCCTCTGGAAAGGCTAGGATTTCCAGCAGTACACCCACTTGGCTTAGGAAGAAGCCTTCTGATGAGCAAAAATTTTAAAAGAATAAGGAAGATGAAAACCAGGACAGGCAAAAAAGAAAGAGTACAAAAGCACTGTTCAAAAACTTGGGCACAAAACAAGGGAGACCAGAGCCCACCTGAAGACAGGTCTAGGAAGGAATGTTTCGGGAATGCAGGGAAGCCATGATTGTGACAGCTGTAAAAGGAGCTTCAGAAAACGTGTGGGTGACAGACAGGAGAGAGAACACAGTGACAGACAATAAGAGAAAGATTCAATGTCTTTTTTGGTCCTCATTTTTACACAAAAAGCTTTCTGCACATAGCAGCACGCTACATGTAGGAGGCTGGACCATGTGATGTGAACATCCCTTCAAACTACAACTCCTGGGACTGAACTATAAAGTCAAATAGCCAAAAATACTGCAGAACTCTGGTATGATAAAGGATTTGTCTTGCAATCACAGTGCACTCCCTGTTTGTCTTATAATGACTCTCCATACTTGAAGCTACATATATCCTTCAAAGAAATATTCTTGGGGGATTTGAAATGTAATTTACTTGTTCTAATTACAACTGTGTATTGACTGTGAGCAGGTAATTCAAAAACAGTTTTGAGTTTGTCATTCCCTGCAAATTACAACCAGAGAAACATAGACTGTCTCATCAATCAAGACTAAAGTGAAGAGACATGTTTCCAGTAGATTTTAACAGCTCATAAGTGCTGATAATTTTATCCTGTTGTACTCCTACTGCCCTGGCATTAATGCTGTGAAGGACAATCAAGCAAGCTAGAGAGAACTGGGGAAACAAAGTGGAAACCACAGCTCCCTTAATCTGTAGGGGACATCTTCCCTCCCCACTAAAAGCATCTGAAAAACCTCCCTACAGTGTGTTTCTAGAACCTTTGTCATATTAGGTGATGTTTGCTCTCTTACTCTCTCCCCTGAGTAAGCAATGTTTCAGGAGAAAAGCGTTTTTAACATTTAGGCAGTTGTCTGTGACTCTAAGTATTCTTTATGTAAGGAAAAACAAGCAAAATTGTTTTAAACATAAAAGGCACTTTCATTGTGTTTAGAGGGAATAATAATAATAATTTTTCCTCTTTTTTTTTTTTTTTAAGTGAGAAATCATAAAACATTCTCATGTTAAAGAAAACATGAGAAAATTACCTAAAATTATCTTCTTAACTCCTCATGGTTGCCAAGATATCACATGCATAAGAACTTATGTACAATATACTTATTTGTCTCTGATCTTACCTAAACTGAACTCTGGAAAAGGCCTCATCCCTTCCCCCAAAATAGTCCTGCAACAGTTGTTTCACACGATCTGGAACAGAATGGTGAGCACCACAGCTGACAACACTGTTCCTTTAGCTTGACAGTTACTTTCCAAAATTAACCTTTCATACTTAGTTACTTAATCTTCCTACAGTCCAATTATGAAGGCATTTCTTATTGAGCACAGTATTAACCTATAAATATTAATGAAATCATAAGCCTTGTCTATTGAGCATAGTATTGATCTGTTACTCTCCTGATAATCATTTAAATCTATATAAAGAAAATATAAATTCTCAATTAAATAGTCAAAATAATGCAAAAACTCCTGCACTTCTTTTATAAACTGGGGTACATGGGAGTAAGAAAATAAGTAATACAGGATTATATTGGATAAATTTCTTCACCAAAAGGTTGTGAAGGACTGGAGCAGGCTGGTTGAATCACTATCCCTGGAGGTATTTTAAAAATGGGTAAATGTGGTGCTTGGGACATGGTTTAGTGGTGGATTTGGCAGTATTAATATTTCAACTCTATGATCTTAAGGTTCTTTTCAAACTTAAATGATTATATAATATGTTTTTATTTTCCTTCAAGGCAAAGTATAGCTCAGAATTAAATTCCATAAGGATGAAACTATTTTGGAGATGGAACTAATTTTTCTACTTGGATCTAGAGTTTTACTGGATATTTCCCACTACTTTGTATTTCTTTAAATTACTAAGCTGCATAAAGTTTTTAACACTGTAATAGTCATTGCTATATTTTCAGTTTCTTAAAGTATACATATTTAGAATCTCAAATTTGGCTAAATAAATAAAAGCAAGCAAGCATACATAATTACATCTGTGAATAAATCAAATAAACACAGACAATAGCCAAAATGACTCAGTATCCAAATAAAGGTGAGATTTCTGCTTCTATGAACATTATACAAACTCTGAGGCAGCTGTGAAAAACAGTCCTAAAGAAACTTACATTCAAACAGGCTAAAAATTGACCTTTTTCCCCTCAGAGTAAAAAGACAAAGAAATCAACCCTCCATGACCAACAAACCAAATCTTGGTAACAAAATCGCTGTGAATCTCACCTTTCATCAGGCAGACAGACCATTAAGGTCCCATCTTCCTCTGGACTTTGCCATGTGACACTGAGAACACTGTGGTACAGCAAACACTGTAAACTGCCAAGGCCTATTGTGGAAAAATGAAAATCACATCCTACAACCACCAAAGGAACAGCAACATCTGATGATTTAGTATTCAAAGGGATACCATTGTTAATGTGGGATTTTTTTTTACTTTTTTGAACTTTGGTGTCAAAAAGACAGAGATAGGTCTTTCAAGGGCTTTTAAAAAAAATTACATCTCATTACACCCTAATTCCCCATGAAATTATAAAAGTGCAAAAATCACCAAAAACAAAGCTTTTAAGAATGGCTGCAGCAAAATCTAGTTATGACCAAAGAATAGATATAAATTAGAAGCAAAATGAGAATGGAGGAGTCTTGTCTTCTTTTCCTAACCCAGCTTCCCAGCACAGCCACACAGCTTTACCTGAGTAAAAGCTGCAAGGACTGATTCACAAAACAGAGACCTGAGCTGATGCAAAAACCTTCTTAGGTGGGGCTGAGTTCAGAGCCCCTGTGTGTAAGAAAACTTCATAACCCCAGATATCAAACCAGGGATCAACACAGACACAGGGAGAAACAACTAACAGAGTATTTTCAACAAGCTTTGTTTTTCTCATTCACTGAATTATCCTTTGCAGGTTTTGATGCTTAAAAGCCATGAGGCTCTCAGTACAGTGCTCAATCAGTGAACAGCCAAGAAGCAGCCCAGAGCTCCATGGTCACTGAAGGGCACAGAAAAAGTCACCACTCCAAAGAATGGAAGCAGAACTACACAATGCTATGCAAGACTAACAAGACTTTTACCACAACTAATTAGAAAAAATCTAGGGCTTCCAGCAACATGAATGTCTGTCCTTAATAAATACTTAGAGCAGGCAGTGAGATCATTCCCCTCACTGAGAGCCCAGCTGAGAGTGCTAGCTTCCCCCAGCCCACTGAAACAGAAGGAGCACAGCATCAGCAGCCAACAAAGCTGATTTTATGGTGTGACACTGCAAGAGTCACAGACAGAACCTGATCAGCACTAATGTTGTTCCTGGGGCTATCAACTCATGGGCCCTGCACAGAAATATCTTCTAAATACACAGAATATCTCCTGAAGATATTCAGAGGGCAACTCTCTGCAACCAGCTGCATCTCCTTCCTTTGCTGATAAGTTGATACACAGTCACTGCCTAATTGGGCATAAAGGCTTCTTACACAGGGACACTTACATTCATCAACAAATTCTCTTGCTACCTGTTTGAATATTAGAAGCCACAGGAAATGCCAGGGCGTTTCCCCTCCTTCCTAGCTCTAAATTCTCATCTTTCAAAAGCAAACATAATAATATTACACCTTGATTACAAAGAGTTCCTGCAGAATGAAGAATTACTGATTATATTTAAATGACACATACAATTGAACAGAGGAATACCAAAAAAACATATTAAAAAGAACGTTTGTATTTCAGTAAAATATTTGTGACCAAATTAGATTTTATTTATAGCTACCAACCTTTCTTTGACTATTAATAGAATTATAACCATAATGCCACCAGCTGCCAAACTGAAACAGAAATCTCTCTATTGTCTCTCTAGGCCACTTCATTTCTGTGATAATAGATTGTTTCCTTCTTTTAACTTGATACAAAATTTTTAGTTTGCCATAGTTGTTTCAAAACCTATTATTTTTTGTTCAAACACACAGGAGGATTTTATCTCTAGCATGAAGATTTAGTGATAGCTCCTTTAAAACCTAGAATATACTTCCAAAAAACAGCAATATCTATGAGAAGACAGACACAGCTAGAAATTGATTTTTCATATGTAATTTTCAAAAATTTTCACTTGTGATAAATGAAATATCAACCAAAACATTGATAATAATATTTTATACATAAATCATCTGAATAAAACAGTAAATTTACTTACCTTATGTGGCACACAGAGATTTCATTTTCCTTCATAAATACTCACCATCTAAATCCTGAAACAAAAAAAGCCTAGCCAAAACACCAAATCTTTACTTGTTATGTGAAAGAAATGACAAACAAACATTTCTTAATGTGAAACAAGTGCTCCATGTATCTAAATTTATCCAGGCTTAGTGGAGAATAACTGAGACTTCCCTTAATAGCTGTAAGGTCAATTCTTTAACAACTAAAGATTCAATTCCGTGAACAAAGGTCTTGAGAATTCAGTGAAGCTGCAGCCTTACATGGGAGATCTTTAAAAACCAGAATTTAACATTTTTATTTAATACTTGTTCTGAGAGAACTCACAGCTTCAACTTGACAACTTAACTAGGCATTGCAGAACATTTTAAGACATAAGCTTTCTCCAAAGGGATCATGGTACAAGTTAATTTTAAACTAGTTTCAAAGCTAAATTAAGGCTTTAGAAAAAGCAGAGTTTGATGTATTGTATCAATACACTTATCACAAGTCTAAATCCTGCAGTATGTTTAAAAAGAAAGCATTTGGATACTTAGCTAAATGGAAAAAACTCAAATTATGAGATACAGCTGTAAAAATAACACCTGCTCTACTCATTCTTCCTTGAGGATCTGGTAAGATTAACACATATGTCATACTTATGATTTATTCATTGGTTTCTTAGTAGAAACGTAAAGTAGCTAGACTGAACTATAAAAAACAGGTTAATATAATTTCTCCTTTTATCACACTTGAGGAATAGCAATATGAGCCCTGTCAGAATGTGCATGGCTTTTCTTTCCTTGTTTAAGAACAGCTAATTTAAGCACATGATTCAGTTATCACAGCACAGACACATTAGGCCAGGAAAATACAGCCAACACTACTTTAAGAAATCTTGATTCTCAGATTCTAAAATTCAAATACAGAACTGTAAGCTCCAAACACAAACTAACAAACAGTTATAGAAATACAACAGGAAGATTGGTCTTCTCTAAGCACACATCCTTTAAACAGTTAATTTAAAAGAAAACATTTAGTAGTCTGATGGTCTGAAGCAGTTACTACGAGGGAAACAGCACAGTTATCTCTTAATACCCTACTGTCCCACTGTGGCTTTAATATCAGCTAGACCAGGAAAACTTTGACAAATCCTGACAGATGTTTCACTCATGTAGTATTTTCTAACATTTTTATACTATAATGCATGGAATTGGAACCAGAAGTGAAATGCTTCTGCAATAGAAATGAGACTGGTAAAGGGTTTTTCCGTGAAATAAGAATCACCCCATGAGTGATTCTTATTCTTAATTGCTTTAAGGCAAGGGCAAAGGGCTTCAGTGCACAGTAATTAAATATCTAATTGATGTAATGATCATTTGGTAAGGAAAAAATTAAGTAATTAGTACTCATTTCTGGAAACACTCAGGCTGTGGGCAAAAGCCTCCACGGAAAGAACTTTTATGACCATCCTAGCAAAGACAAGATGGTTTCAGCTGATAATCAGAGAAGATACCTGGCAGAGGCACTAGAGTTGTTTGGGCTTTTTTGGAAGGTGATAATTCGTAGTTCCATGCTCTCTTGACTGAGATCTGCCAGATTTTCCAAATAAACACATATGATCAATTGCCTGTTCAAAAATCACATTAAATTTTCCTACAGTCTTCAATGTGAACCTATTTTGCATATGTGTTCCAAACTTCAAATCAATCCCTATGAAACTAAAAACAATTTAAATTAGGTTTTACTAAAACAACATTTCACATAAACTTCCCAATCACAACACAGTTGTTTGAGTCACATTTTTAACTTTTCAAGCATGTAAGAGCAGAGCAATGGGATGAAGAAGAATAGGCAATCATAATGCAGCCAGGCTGTGTCCATATAAATAGAGTGTAGCATATGGGGACTGTCCATCCCTATTCACACACTGTACCAGTTGGCATTGCAGCAGAATAAATTTTTCAGAATGGATTGTAAATTTTGTGGTATTCTTAATTTATGAAGCACAAAACTGAATTTCTCCTTTTATAGATGAAAATTGTTAATTCAAGTAAAAGATCACTGAATGTTAACAACAGGTGTTAAATCAGGCTCAGCCATCCAGGATGTGCAATTATACTGAACAGATGTGCATGAAACAAAAAGAAAGGATAAAATTATCTTAATACACCAAAAATTATGTCCTTACATCTATGCATTGAAAGCAAATGAGCCAAATCCTTTAAATTTTTACTCAAGCAAATTACTAATAAAGCCAACAACAATTTGCTCATCAAGGTCCTTAGTAATAAAATTAAAAACTTACAGGAGGACTACTCTTCCCCCCTCATAAAATTAAATCCCTATTTCTCACTGAAAGTAGAAAGAAAAAGGAGTTTGGGGCCTAAAAGCTGTCTTCACAAAGAGATAATTATTCCCCAGCTCTGTCAAAAATTATTCATTCAATGCTGCAAAAACTGTGAAGAAATCCACGATTCAGGTTATGAAGCAGGACAGACTAAATTGTTAAAATCACCTCCTTTTCTTGATCATCAGTGTCTCTCTGAGTGCTTGATGCTGCAATATTAAAGCAACAGGTGACAACATTTGCAATAGAAGCTTTCATAAATGAACTAACGAAACAAAAGGATTAAATACTTCAAATATAAACAATTTTAAACTATCTTTGTATTGTCATAATATTAGAGATCAAATAGATCAATTGCACACTAGCTTTCATCAAAACAGTCCAGCTATAGTCTCTCATTCGTCAACAGTCACTCTCTGTACATACCCTAAAAAAGTCAGCAAGACTTTATACAGAAGAATCAGAGAAACTGGTATTTCCTAAATATGTGCTTCCTCTAGCTCAAAATGCCAACTACAGCATGTGGGGTTTTTTTAATTTTCTGGAAATTACTAAATATGTCCCTGCAACAGTGAGTTATCATAATTTCAAGCTGTTTTCTCAACTTGTCTAACAAAAAACATAAACTTTCAAGTAGTGACAATTTTCAATTACACTGATTACAATGTTTTCAACTCTTTAATTTTATATGCATCTCCCCTAGGTAGACTAACAAGTGTTTACCTAAATTATATATATGAAATCTAACTTACACAAAACCAAACTGTAAAATGCATTTCTGTTCTTCTCATACTCTACATTTGATCTACAGTTGTAGCATATTTTCTAAATTTTTCCCATGAATATCATGATGGAAAAACTGCAATCAATGCAGTCAAATACTGCATGTCGAGTCAAGCTACAAGAGACAGAACTAAGAGAAAAAAGTAAAAGGCTGTACAATTAAATACATATTCAGAAAATTACTCTGCTGTATAAAAGGAATGATAAAAAGTAACAAAAAAAGCATTTCACAGATTAGTGTAAGGCTTGGGTAATGCCTACAGACCGAGTTACAATATAGCAATAAATACTGTTAGCCCTGAGAGAGGAACTGCTTTGCTTTTTGCATGTGAAAAAATGTACACATCACAAAGGGCTGGGGTTTTTGTCAACATCTTCATCTGCCTGATCTCTGATGATTCTATCAGACATTTCAGTACCAAGGCAAGGCATGGCAAGCACAACAAATAAGCAGACCTAAAAGACTCTTCAAGCTAGATATAGCTAGAGTTTTCCCTAAAGAATAAAGGGCTCACCTTCTTCTTCTTACCAGCATAAAAGGCAAACACTTTCTTTGATTCTTTGTAAAACCAAGAAAAGATGAAGGCGAATGCCACTTCTTTAAACAACAAAGCACTGTACAGTTGCAGAGGTATACATAAAAAAGCTGCAAACTAAGGGCTCTGTTATTTCTTTTTAAAATCAGTTACTGTTTTTAATTTACTAAAGGTTGTTCCTGATGTTTAGAACACCATGATAGTGAATGCAGACAAGTGGTCTTGAAATCCAGTGTGCTCAGAAATGTTGGGAGCCTTAAGCCTTGACTTTTTTGCATAAAATCCAATATATTTACATACTATATTTATATATGTCTATATACATTAGTATATTTACACAGTATCATGCTGAAAGAAAAATTTAAAATAGTATCAGAATAATGCTCATTAAAGTTACAGTTAGTCTAGACTTTGCTGCTCATGATTCCATCAGGAATTTGAATCACACTGAACAGCTGGAGGTGACTGGGTGGTGAGTTAGCACAACTGCTTCACATCTCTGCAGCTCCACGTGCACAAAGCCCAACTCACCTGGCCACAGCTATCATTGACAGACAAGAACTAAACTCCACCTCTGACTGGATCCAAAGACTGACAAGATTAATTTTTATGGGTGCTACCTGCATTGATTATATATGTTTTTAATCACACTACTAATGGTAAAAGGAAGGATAAGACCAACCTTTGTTCTCTGTTGATGAGGAAAGGAACTTAGTAACTGCAAATGAGGAGAAGGCAGAGATGCTTAACACCTTCTTTGCTTCAGTCTTTAGTGGGAAGACAGCTTGTCCTCAGTACAACTGTCCTCTTGGGTTGGCAGATGGTGTCAGGGAGCAGAATGGTTCCCTTGTTATTGAAGAGGAGGCAGTCAGAGAACTGCTGAGTTGCTTGGATATTCATAAATCTATGGGCCCAGATGGGATCCACCCCAGGGTGATGAGGGAGCTGGCAGAGCCACTCTCCATCATTTACCAGCAGTCCTGGCTCAGTGGCAGGTTCCAGATGACTGGAAGCTGGCCAATAGGACACCCATTTATAAAAATGGTGGGAAGGAGGATCCTAAAAATTATAGGCCAGTTAGCCTGACCTCAGTACCAGGTAAGGTACACACTAAGTGCCATCATGTAGCACTTACAGGATGGCCAGGGTGTCAAACCCACCCAGTGTGGGTTTAGGAGGGGCAGGTCAAGTTTGACCAACCTGATCTCCTTTTATGACCAGGTGACATGCCTGGTGGATGCAGGAAAGGCTGTGGATGTTGTGTACCTGGATTTCAGCAAGGCCTTGGACACTTCCTCCCACAGCACACTCCTGGAAAAGCTGCAGCCCCTGGCTTGGACAGGAGCACTCTGTGCTGGATTAAGAACTGGCTGCATGGCCGGGCCCAGGGAGTGGTGAATGGAGCTGCATCCAGCTGGGATCAGTCACCAGAGGTGTCCCCCAGGGGTCTGTGCTGGGGCCATTTACTTTCATTAGTAAATTTGCAGATGACACTAAGCTGGGAGCATGTGTTGATCTGTGGGAAGGTGGGAGGGCTCTGGAAGAGACCTGGAATGGTTGGATGGATGGGCAGAGTCCAGTGGGATGAGGTTTAATAAGTCCAGGTACCAAGTCCTGAATTTTGGCCACAATAACCCCCTGCAGTGCTATAGGCTGGGGATGGTGTCCAGGGACAGTGCCCAGGCAGAAGGGGACCTGGGGGTGCTGGTGAACATCCAACTGGACATGAGCCAGCACTGTGCCCTGGTGGCCAAGAGGGCCAATGGACCCTGGCCTGTGTCAGGAATGGTGTGGCCAGCAGGAGCAGGGAGGTCATTCTTCCCTGTACTCAGCACTGGTGAGGCCAAACCCTGAGTGCTGTGTCCAGTCCTGTCCCCTCAGTTTAGAAAGGACATTGAGACACCTGAGCACGTCCAGAGGAGGGAACAAGGCTGTGAGGGGCTTGGAACACAAACCCTGTGAGGAACAGCTGAGGGAGCTGGGGGTGTTCTGCCTGGAGAGAATGAGACTCAGGGGTGATCCTATCACTCTCTACAACTCCCTGAAAGGTGTTTGTAGTCAGGAGGGGTTGGTCTCTTTCACCAGGAAGCAACTGGCAGAACAAGAAGACACAGTCTTAAGCTGCACCAAGGGAGATATAGGTTGGATATTAGGAAGAAGTTTTTCACAGAAAGAATAATAAAGTATTGGAATGCTTTGCCTGGGGAGGTAATGGAGTCACTCTCTCTGGATGCATGTAAAAAGACCTGGACGTGGCACTTGGTGCCATGGTCTAGGTGAGGTCTTAGGGCATGGGTTGGACTTGACAATCTTAGATGTCTCTTTCAACCTAGTGATTCTGTGATTCTGTGATCTTCCTGCCAAGAAGTCCTGTCTTCAAGAAAAGTTTAAATATTTTTACAGTAAGTTAAAATGTATAATAATTGCAGCCTTAGGTCAGCAGTTGCCATCTTCTGTAAGACCTGTATCACTAAAAATGTACTTCCACAGCTCTTAGAATGAAGAAATGTTGATTGTTTAGCAGAATCAGGCATTCAAGAAAATATACTCTACATGACAACACGGAAAAAAATATGTGGCTACAGGCACAGTTCTAACCATCTTAAATAAAGAATTAAGAAGATGGAGAAAAAGAAGAGATAAGATTCTAGAAAAATATTTACATAATTCAGAAGAGAAATGCCTTGAGGAATACAAAAATCTAACAGCATGTGGACAAGAAGGTATCAAAAGGGATCAAATGTGTATCAAAAAGGTACCATATGTGTATCAAAAGGTATCATATGTGTATCAAAAGGTATCAAAAGGTATCAAAAGGTATCAAACAGTATCAAAAGGTAGATCAAACTTTTTGCTGATGAAGACATTGTAAAAATGATGCTTTAATTATCTGTTTATATCTACGGGACTGGAATAATAACCAGTTTAAATCCTGCACATCTGTTGCTGTATTTTCTCAGTATTTCAAGGACACAGACTTTAACCTTACTCCATACTGGCCACCTATCCGTTAGATTTTTCCTTCTATACGAGACATATTGTTACCCTGCAAAAAGGCAAATTACTGGACCTGATCTGAGAAAAGCAATCTCACACAAGCTGAGCACCTGCATCATAGTGGGGTGGCAAAGGGGCCCAGCCCATGCAGCTTGCCCCAGCGAGCACAGCCTGCACTGCTCGTGCCATATCACTCCAGCCACCCCAGCCCTTCTCCTACCAGCACATCCCATAATTAAACACATGGTATGCCTGTCACGTTGGAAGTCATCTGAGCTGCAGCAATCAGAATTCCCGCTTGGATAACGTGAATCATCATAATGCAGCCCAAGCCCACTCTCTACATCAGCAGCACTAACAGCCCTCGCAGCGTTCACACGCTGACCTCTGAGACTTCAGGCAGTGCTGACTGACCACTGACAGGCCTGCAAATATGGCATGACAGCCTCAACCATAAACACAACAAATAACCCTTCTGGTTTTATTACTTGTAATCTACCACATGTATTTAAAATAAAAAATCCTGAGCGAATCTCCTCTGGGAGGATTTGAAAAGCTGTGATTTAACAGACATTTCAGGATTTTCAGAAAAGAGAGGTATCTATGTTCTATGTCCCCAAATCCCACTCGAAAGAGGGGAACAAAGCCAGCAGCTATGACTTCATGGTTTCCAGCAATACTTTACAACTGTTCCCTGTAGAAAAACAGCTATCACCTCGTCAGCAAGAATTGATATGAAAAGTCTGATTTCTGCTCGTCCTGAAGTCAATGAAAGTTTTACTGTAGCATTCAGTAGGTTCTAAATTGAGTCCCATTAGGATAGAATTCATTTTTTAATGATTTTCTCCTTTTTTAAAAAAGAATAAAGTAACTGCATTTTTAAATATTAATTATTATCACCTGCAGACAATTACAGTAGAACCTAGTGACATTGTAACAGTGATAGAGATACTTGATGAGATTTTCTGAATTTTGCAAATTAACCAACAGAAAAATCACAACAGGAAAACAACACAAATTTACTAAGTTTAGTTAAAATTGTTTATACTGTATTAATCAGTCTGATATGTTGCACCTTAGTTTTCAGATCCTTCACTTGCATTCCTGGATGGATTAACCATCATTACTGCAAAATGATACTTAATGCTAGGTATACAAAAAAAGTATGACAACCTCTTGAACCCAGTAATTAGTTTTTATTTCCCATCTATATCCACAGATTCATTGCTCACATTGTTTTCATTTTGCAGTCAGTTAGAACTCCAAAGCCACAAGATTGTTACAGCAGCTAACTTTCACAAATTTGATTTTTTAAACTTTAAATATTAAATATTATAATTATTATTTTATATTTATTATTATTGAATATTGTTTACAATATGAAATATAGTTTCTCAATGTGACTTTATTTTTCACAACTACTGCTATAAGGCTAATACCCTATAAAATTATGACATAACATAATTACATTTGAAATCTGTGAAAATTATATCTTTCATTTACTTTTGTTTTTTACAGCAACTTGTAAGTATTTATCCAAAAGCTCCAGTCCCTTTCATTTTCTTTGTTCACACAGTTGTTTTTTTTTGCATTTGTATTCACCCTTGAAGCAGCTAAAGGCAATTAGAAAAAAAGTTAAGATGCTAAAACAGTATTTTTTTTAATTAGCAAGAGACTATGTGAGAAGATAATTACTTTAACTTATTTCCTTAATGTACTCTTTTTCATGCTAAATATTTCTGTAAAGCAAGCCATTTTCATCCAAAATTATTTTTTATTTCTGTAGTTACATGAAGTCTTTCCATCTCTCTCATACACACAATTATTAAAAAGGTTTTTGTCAGCAGTGCAAATGCAAATAACCAGAAATTAATCACTTCAGTACGTAACTCGATGACTGCTACATGCTGGAATCATCAAAATCTTAACTTTACTTTATTCAACACACAAAGGATATAACTCACTCAATGTCATACCTTGTCATACCTGTCTTGTTTTCTCCATACCACTAATTTTGTGGCCCAATTCCTTATATTTTCTATAGCTTATACCTTTCTGTACAGGGTTTCCACTGAGTGTAAGAGTGCCTACTCAGCAATTCAGCATCCCAACCTAGACCCAAAAACTAAAACCACATGATTAGAGACAACACATTTCAAAGTGCACTGCTTCTCACCTTGCACAGAAATGTTGCTACAGGGAAAGAGATTCCAGCTCTCCAGAAGGATAACAACATGTCTTCCAATTTTTGCAATAGATCAGACACAGCTTATAGAACAGTATTCTGCATTTCACTACTCTGATTCATCTGCTCAACCGGGTGAAAATTAAACCAGAATCATAATACAATTATTATACTACAATGCACACGTGTCAGGCATTTAAAGCAGGCTGCACAGGCATTTGCACACTTGATATGAAAATTGCAAAGTGTTTCTGAAAAGGTTTTCAAAGGTAAAAAAGTTTCCAGGTTCTTAAAAAAAGGAAACATATTCCATTAGATGAAACCTAATACCTTACACTTAATACCCTTGCCACTACACAGAAAGCAGTTTCCCATATAAGCATTTTTGTCCCACAGGACCCCATCACCTCAAAACAAAATGATGTTTTCACCTCATTCCCAGTCTCTGTTCAGGCTGCTTCAGCATGTAACTGGAATGACCAAGTGCTACCAGTGTCCTCTACATACTCAGAGTTCTGATTTCCTTTACACCTGAGCTCCACAGTGCCAGTCCATTCCTTCAACCCTGGCATCTTTTTCCAAGGTACTCTTGATGGCCAGTGCCTGCTCTATGTCAAATCAAACAGTGATTCTTCCTCTACTCAGTCCCCTTCCAGCAGAGAGAATGCAATTCAAAGAAGTGAACAGAAAGTTGTAAGGCTTCAATACCAAAAAACATTTCTGATTCCAATCAGATCAGAATTGCAATTACAAAAAGGCCCATTCAGCTCTGCATCAGGAAACATTCCCTGTATGCTGAGTTGACAGAGAAGGGGGGAAAAAATTCTGTCTACACACTTCTACCAACACTTACATGAGATTATTTAAACAGTAATTTTTCAGAGGTATAAAATTGGTCAAAGTAGAATGGGTATTCACAGGGACAGACAAAGACACTCTTGAATATGGTCAAATTAGTTATATTCACCTTGTTAATTTGAAGTTCTGCCTTCAAAGCATGCAAGTACTAGAGGTTTTTCAAGGAGAGGTTGATGGAATTCTTTCTTCTTTTAATGGGCAAAAGGACACCAGAAATTTTCTAGTGATGCTTAGGGTCAAAACAAAGTTGGCAGTCTTAACTAGATTTTTCTGTGAAAAATCAGCCTGAAGCCAGTCCAGGGAGAAAAAAAATGTTAGTCTCAATGGTTAGGAGTTGGTCAAAGTTGGAAACTGGAAATACAGTCCTGCAAAAGGAACAGTATTACCTTCAATAACAGAGAATGGTTAACTTCTATCAGAAATAACCAATAGAATGTTTGCAGGTAGATTTAAAATACTGATTTTTTTTTTAAATTAAACTGAAATTTATTTTAAAAATTACCTCTTTCCAGCTCATTGTAATTGACAAAAATACCTATTTCAAATGAAGAGAAAGGACAAAAATCTTTAACATATGGGACAGCATATTCTACATACCAACCCTCCATCTACCAAGAGTGACTAACACATTTAATGTCAAATTCTATCTCATACCTAACAACCCATGATGCAAGCAGATGGTTTTGATCCAACCAAGGAAATTTGCTTCTCCGTCAGGAGCTGTGAGGTGACATGGCCATCCACTTTCATCAAAGTTCTACATTCCATTATGAAATCTCTGTCTCTGGGGACACATGCACACAGAGGAAGTTACATGCTGGAGGAAAACTGCATGCATAAGTAAAGTTACACCAACTTCCTCCTCTGATGGCAGCAAATGTTGAAACTATGACCTTGTTCCCAACACCAGGCACTTTTGCCACAACACAGAAAGCATTTTGCCATATAGACATTTTTGTCAAAACAAAATGAGCTCATCATGATTACCAGCAATCCCTGGCAATATTGACTGTGTATTTCTCTTCCCTGAGCCTGTATGCACAGTGATTAGTTGAATAAAATAACCACATCAAGTCATCCAGCAACAATTATTGATCAACTTGTAATGAACACAAATGTAAACTTAGTGTTTTCTAGACCCTGTGTCTATTTATGTATTTCTGTTTACTACAGATAGATCAATTTCAAGTGGAAACATTTCGGTTTTTTTCAGTTATCTCAAATCATCCCTCTGCAGTTTCTAGTTTCCACTGAAGTTTACCGTTATTTATTTCATTTCAAATACTAAAAATACAACTACTACATGCAAGAGGACAGAAAGAAGTAAACAAAACCATCCTTGTAAGTATTCACACTACAGAGAAGCCCCAAAATATTAGCAATGTACATTGGAAAAAGAAATGTTGTAAGGATGTTGATGGGAGCTTACAATCACAACACAGTTCTTACCCAAAACCTACATCAGAAGTATTCACCTTCTTGTTTCAGGGGGACATAGAGCCTTATGAATCAAGTTTTATCCAGGACTCCACTCAAACACCAGAACACTACCTGCTCCTTGAAGAATTGCCATGGTTCACAATTCCCAGTCCCCTTCCTCATTTCACAGAATTCAGACACAGTGAAATCACCATGGAAAGACTAGACCAACTCTTGATCAGATGGCAGCCAGAATTTAATTAATCTTCATGTGTTTACCTAGCAAGAAATTGTTGAGTCATTGTGAATGTTTTCATTTCCAGATAGAGTTCAAATTTCAGGTTATAAATTCTTACACAAGAAAACTTGCATTTCATATACACTAACAACTTTATTTTAGACACAGCTACAGTAATATGTGTGCTTTTGAACACAATGAAATGGAACCATAAAGCTTTGGGGAGGCAGTGGGCTGCAGAGTGAATTCCCCTAACCCTGGCTTTGAGGTAGGCAATGAGGGTCCCTATAGGACTCTGCCATGCAGAGATAACAGGCACTGTCAAAACAGGTTTCCTAGAGCAGATTGCCTAACAATCTGGGAAAGGCAGGATCCAAAGATTTCCCAAGGAGAACATTTTCACATCCAATCAGTCTTTCAGCTCTGTCCAGACTGTCCATAAAAAGGCTCATATAGCAGGCTAAGATGTGATGGAGGACTGAGAAAAATCAGTCTGGTAGAAACCAGATGAAGTCTAAATTAATTTTTTTGTAGTTTACTGAAGAGAAACTCTTATCATGAACCTTCTTTATTTTGTGTTATTTGCCCTTTTTTTATTTTATTTTAAACAGCTGGTGAAATACAGTTATACTGTGGGTTTTTTTCCAAATAAATTATGAGGTATTAGCATATGCCACCGTCAAAGGGAATTTTTTTAAATAATCATGAATACTCAATCCAGCCTACAGATATAATAATCACCCATGGGAATGGGACTTAATATACTAATCTTCAAACATCATGTCTCTCTCTCCACTGGCCATACCTGAAAGGCTAAGAAACATTATACAGATATTTCAGCCAACCAACTTTTGGAAATCCTATAGATAATATTTTAAAACACTTGCTGCGTTCATTAAATACTATAATTTAAATATTTACATCTTTCTTAACAAAAAATATAAATTCAAAACAAGGACACTTCCACCTCTTCACTAACTGTGATAATAACTAAATATGACTAAGATGACAAAATCAGCAGACTTAGCTGGCAAAGAAAGAAACCAAAAGTATCCTATGAGATACTGTAAAGAAATATATTCCATATGCTTTGGGATATTTTATAATGGAACCTTAAGTGACAGATGAAGTTTAATAACAAGATGCATGGCTACATGCAGATAAATACCTGATCTATTTATCCTTGGTAGGCAAACAAGTAAACCCCATTAGCTGCAGGGGTAAATATACAGAAAAAAACAGATAAGGAAATAGACCAGATTATACTGCACATTCAATATTACTCCCTTAAAAATAAAAGTCAGAGAGAGAAAGACAGATAATAATATAATCAATTGTACATTACAAGAAAGCAAAAATATACTCTAATCCAAATGGCCTCTTTTCAATTTTTTCATTTCTACTCTATTTCAAAAAATGCAGATTCTAATACTAAGAGATATGAAATGTGAATGTAAATATCTCTAGAAATTAAAATTTATGGCTCTTGTAGTAACTGTGTCTCATACACTTGCATGTGTGCAGCATTCTACATGATATTTGGAGTGAGCTTTTGTGCTTTCACAGCAACAAGGTTGAATTGTGGTTGCTGTGGGAACTCTATCTTTGAATTTCTTGACTTGTGCTCTCATCTGAACTCAAATGTTACATTTACATAGGTAAGCTTTTGCTGGTTTTCTCCAGAAAAGGAATCTATGTGAATGGCTACATACTTAAGTATTCTTAGCAAAAAAACAACACAGCTCCATGTTTGGAGAAGTACAGAGCTCCAATCACTGTCACACTGCACACTGCATACACATAAATAAAATAGAGACACATGAAACCCAGGAGTCAAATGTGGCAGGGTACCTACAGAAACAGTAACAGGATGATGTCACTGAAAGTTTGGGGTTTGCAATCCTCCTTTATTTGTTCAGCTTTTTAACAACAGGGTTTGAATACATGCTTTCTTTCAAACATTTGATGAGAGGGTACAAAGAGAAAGAGGAAGAGAGACAGAGAGAGAGAGAGAGAGAAAGAGAGAAAGACAGAAAGAGATACTCACACAGCTGCCAGATCCTTTGGAGCTGCTTTGTTAGAGTGATCTCAGCAAGTGTGAGGGGGTCGGTATTGCCCAGGTCAGCACTGCCCAGCCCCAGCCAGCACAGGCATTGTCTGGCTACTTTCTGAACTTAAACCAAAAGCAAGCAATGACTACACAGGTCTGACATTTGATATGAAATGTAGGTCACAAGCTGATCTAGAGACCCACCTCAGCATAAGGTGGGGAGAGAGAGAGAGGGAGAGAGGTTTCTGGATACTTCTGGAGATGTTCTCTAGCAGAGGTGACTTGTCTCATACTAGAATCAAGAAGCTTAAACTTTGAGGTCCGTTTTCTTGACACAAAATATTCTATTCTCCATGGACACACTTTATGATTTGACATAATCAAGAAAAGGGGAGTCAAATCCTACAATAAATCTCTGTGCATTTTTGGAATTATCATTGAACAATTATGCCTCTAAAATCATCGGGCTAGGAATCAGAAATACCAAGTTACTATTGCAGTATTCTTAAACTGAAATAAATTTCAATGCACATGGCTAGTTCCAGAAGTCAACACAGGTATCATGCTTTAAGGAAGATTTCTAATTAATGTGTAGGAGCATGAGGAGAGGGAGAAATCAAAAAGCAACATAAAGTCACAGATCCTGAAGCACAGTGGCACCTTTCTGAAGAAACACCCATGCACAGCTACACTCCCAATGTACTCAGCATATTCCCAAGGTCTCCCTAGCTTTCACTTAGGAGAAGTGGACATTCCACTAGGGCAAGTATTCCTGGGGAGAAAAAACTCAACCCAGAAAAAGCAGCCAAAGCAAAATATGGCTGTGATGCTCTGGTTTAGAACAGAGGATTCAACACACACAAAAAGTAACAGCCTGCCAATATTAAAGAAAACAAAAACAAAACAAAACCAAACAAACAAAAAACTGACATGACAAATCTCAAGGGAAAGAAACTTCACAATTTTAAGATGTAGTGCATGAAAAATAAGATTTCTTCTTCTTTTAATTTATTACATCTACTTCATATACCATTAAAAAGGACACCAAGTCAGTGCTTCTTGCAAATACATGAAATCTGAATCATGGGGTATTTCCAGAATAAACAATCAATTTCAAAGCAGAGTTTACAATGTTAACACAAGGGCTTATCAGAGAAACTTCAAAAATAAATGTTACCTGACAAAAAAAACCCCAGTCTGTATTAAAAATTTCAAAGATCATGAAGATTACTCAGTAAGACAGATTTAACAAGAAACCATCAAGTCTTGCAAGGATAACACTTCCACTTTGCATCTTTGAGTCTAGCCATAACACAGAAGTTTATTCTGGGTATAAAGAGAAGGAATATTAACATAATTTGTATCTCCCAAAGAAATTGTGGGTTATTTTCTTTTCAGGATCTCAAGATCACTAAATATGGTAATTAGTTGTAGTAGTTGTGTGAAGTGGAAAGTCACATTACTAACAATGCAACTATGCTGAATAGTTTTACAACTCACTTTTGAATGCCACATGCCCTCTCTATGAATAGAATGTCAAATCAACAGCCCCTGTTAGTGTCTAGACATAATTGTCTCTGAATTGAATACATCAGCATTAACTACAATACCAAAATGGTCCCAACTAAAATAATGGAACTGTCTCTTGCAACGTATTTCTGCATATTTTGTAAAAATTACACAATACAATAGGTGGAGAAAGATTTATGAGGTTAACATTTTGCATATTCCTGCAATCAGCTCAACTGTCAACTCTATTCACTGTGACATGAGCCACTATAAAATGTGCTTGCAAATAAACATAACCAGAGCATCTGGGGAATGTATGCATTCTGAAAAGAAACTGTATTTGATGGAAGACTTAAAAACTTATAAATAGACCATTGGTTTTTTGAACATACAAGTATTTTAAAATATATTTCAATTGTAATAGCCATGTGCAAAATATTATCTATATAAAAAAACAGTATTTATTTATGTACTAATTCTGAAACCTGCTGGAGGAAAAGTCAAACACATCTACACTGATCTCATATAATTTTCTTTTGATTTTTATCAAAAGAAACCTTGCATAAACATAAGAAAAAAGTGTATGTGCGCACATTTCTGAGCATGTAAAAAAATAGAAAGTTCAAAATTATTTTACAAAATAACTAAAATAAGCCACAGCTTGCATACATAATCTGAAGGCCACGTGATACCACACAGAGGTATGGATGGAATCCAGTGGTACCTTCTGGGAAAGTATTCATATTTATAGATTTACTAATTGGAAATATAGATTAAGTCAGCAGCAAGATACTACCACATGCAGGAGTACTCCAGGTTGATAACAAATGAAATGCTCCATTCTCACCCTTCACTGGAACCACAAGGTCTTTTATTATCCTATACTTATCTTCAGAAAGTGAATCACAGGATCATTTAGGTTGGAAGACACCCTCAGGATCATCCATTCCCACTACTAACACCACACTGCCAAATCCTCCACTAAACAACCTGCTGAAGTGACACATCTATATGTCTTTCAAACATCTTCAGGGATGGTGATACCACCACTTCCCTGGAAGCCTGTCCCAGTGCCCGAGCACACTTATAGTGAAGAATTCTTTTCCTGATATCCAATCTAAACTTCCTCTGGTGCCATCTTGAAGCCATTTTTCTTGTCTTGTTACTTGGCAGAAGAGACAAATGCCCACCTCTCTACAATCTCCTCTCACATAGTTGCAGAGAGCAATAAGGTCCATCCTGAGCCTCCTTTTCTCCAGGCTGAACAACCCCTGATCCCTCAGCCACCCTCCAAAAGACTTGTGGTCCAGACCCTCCATCAGTTTCATTGCCCTGCTCTGGATGTGTTCCAGCACCTCAAAATTTGAACAAAATAGATGAGTTGGTCACCCACAAATATATAACAAACACAGTGCTGTATTCACTCTTCTTCATGAGAAACAAATACAAGCTTCCTAATACTGAGTATCCTCTTAAGCTTTTAATGACAAAAAGGCCCAAGGAATATATCAGGCAGTTGAAAAAAAAGTCTCACCTGTTTCTCAGTACTCCAGTTACCTAATGAAAAAAAGTCACATCACTGCATCAGCTTTGAACACAAAATGACTAACAATGAATCTGAAGGTACAATAGCTTTGATAAGAGCTATCATTACAGCAAGCAGCAATCTAGGGTTCTACTAACCAATGTCAGAACCCAGGTTAAATCATGAAATTGAAAATATGCTCAGGATGCTCAGGAAGTCTGGTCTCCTTCCTGACCATAAGTACAAGTTTTAGCAAGTACATGTTTCAGTGTCTTCTCCTTGTACCTCATTGCTTTTTAGTTTTATACCCCACAAATTATAGATAGACTCACAATAAATTGCTCTGCAGTGCTGAAGAAAGAAAAGAAAGAGAAAGCATATTAGAAGCACATTGTAGTGTGCACATTGGTTTTGCTATTTTACATACATATTGCTATTTTCAAAATACCAGCTGTATGTTCTTACTGTGACAGAAGAGCCACTCCTTACACAGAAAAAATACTACAGTGACCCAGAAGCCACCTCTGTCTCACATGAAGTTGCACTGAGGAAGACCAGCCACCACAGTTCTTCCTGCATTCTACAGAAAACATCCATTAAAATCCATGGTGGGCTAGTCAGAATCACCTAAGATTCTCCAGATTAAGTAAAGGAGACTGCATTCATCATGTCAACCAAAGGTTTTAGTGTAGTATTTGAGCAAAATATTTAAAAACATGCACTGAAACTGATACTGAAAACTGAAGGAAATTAAAGCACGAAAACTCTAATGCTGCCCTCAGAAATCAACAAACTATGAACTGAGTGACCAAAAAAGCATCACATGAAAGCCCTAATCTTAAAATGAAAAAAAAACCCATAAAAATTCCATGGTGGGGTCTTAAAAGAGACTTTGCTAAGTTGAAAACTGCTAGAAATTTATGTGGCAGCTCCCTCTTCTGGATCACCAAACCCTGACAATTCAGCTGAGATGGCAAGATGTAGAATCTGACTAGTAAATAACACCTTTCCATTCTTGGTGGGTTTTGTCACGTACCATTAGGCAATCACACAGAGACTCGTGAGCTATTGCCCATTATTTTCAATTAGCTTATATTCAAGCAGTGTACTATGAGGGAAAGGTAGTTGAAAATACCTGAATAGTTTGAAATACTTCGGGAATTTTCTCATCAGACAATACAAACATGCAAGAAAAAAACTATGTTGACTTCTGCTTTCAATCTCTCAGCATTTTACTAAAAAATGCATTTTAAAGAAAAGAACTGATCAATGAGAATATTACAATTCAACTTGTGTGGCCTGCAGTATAACTTCTGAATCCATATTTGCAGATGTTAAGCTTCTGGGTTGCAATTCTGGGGTGAAACAGAAGAATTTGATCTTGAAATTTCTTTCAGCTTTGACAGGTTCATGCATTAAAAAAAATCCTTGCACTGTAGAAAAAACCTCTGTGTGCATCAGATCTTCAGACACTCTGCAAGACAGCTTGGGCAATTTCTTCACATGTTTCTAAACTGAATTGGAAAAATCAGAAAATTGGTATTTTCTATCCCTATATAAAATTCATAAAGGAACCCTGGCTTTCTGACTTGACCTATAATTGAAGGGGAGGTTTTGTGAAGAACCTCATGATTTTTCTGTGTTTCAGCTGGAATCACAAGCAATTCTATACTCTAAATTGTTCACTACTATTCAAGCTGAATGACAATGTTTGACTTAAATATAAAAATTATTCTGAATGGCAAATTTAAAGCCCAAATGAAATCACTGCTTACTTCATCAGTGTAATTATTGATAATAAAATCATTTCATTAATTAAATTACTGAGTTTTTAATGAGGAAGAGGGTGAAAAAAGATTCCCCTGTTAAATTCTGGACCAGGTAATTTGAAAGCATGATTTTTAACTTGATATTAATTGCATGATGAGGCCCACAGCTTCATTAGTGATTTAATCCTTCATGAGATATACTCATAAAATACATGGCAAATTGAAAAATCAAGGAAATTTTGGTCATTCAAGCATGGATAAAACTTGAATTGCCAGGAGTTATTTGGATGGAACTGAAAGGATCATATAACATGGAAAGCCTTATGGACCTGGGAAGAGTGAGAGAGAGAGGAAAGAGCTCAGATTTGCTGTGCAGGCACCTGCTGCAAATGGCACACCTTCAATGACACAGAGGAGAGAATCTTTGTCAAACTGTACAACAGTCAGTGGACTGAGACCAGCCACAATTCCCTTTGTGGAGGGAAGACTTACAGAGAACAAAGGAAAAGTAAAACTAACAAAAATAGGAAATCCAACCAAGAATGTAAAGGGGCAGACTGGAAAGCAGTGCCCCACTAGAGCTGCTGTTTACAAGCAGAGTAGAGTTGGTGAGAGATGTGGGGGTCAGAGGCCATCTTGGGTACAGTGACTATGAAATGATAAAAAGTTTTGGATTCTTGGTGAAATAAGGAAGATGATCAATAGAACCTCCAGCCAGCAGGAGCAGAGCAGCGGCTGACCCCTGTGCTCAGATTGTACCCCTGTGCTGGTGAGATTAGACCTTGAGTTCTGTCTCCCATTCTGGGCCCCTCACTGCAAGAAAGACACTGAGGAGCTGGAGAGTGTCCAGAGAAGGACAACAGAGCTGGTGAAGCATCTGGAGAGTTAATCTTAGGAGGAGTGGCTGAGGGGGCTGAGTGTATTTAGTCTGGAGAAAGAAAGCTCAGGAGGGACCTTACTGCTCTCTAAAACTACCCAAAAAGAGGTTGTAGACAGGTGGGGTCAGTCTCTCACCCTAGGTAACAATTGACAGGACAAGAGGAAATGGCATCAAGACACACCAGGGGAGGTCCAGACTGGACATCAAGAAGAATTTCTTCACTGAAAGAGTGGTTAAGCATGGTATGGGTTGCCCAGAGAAGTGGTGGCATCACCGTCACTGCCAGTATTCAAGAAAGGACTGGATGTGGAATTTAAGCTAACGTGGTTATGTTTGGTCAAAGGTTGGACTCAGTGATCTTAGAGATCATTTTTAACCTAAATAAGTCTGCAACTCTGTAACTAGAAAGCAAGAAGGAAACTGACTGAAGACCATGTTCTGGAAACTGAGATGATGAAGGCTGCAATTTATGGCATTTGAGATCCAGAAAATTAAAGTACAGAATGTTAGAGGAGTGTGCGAAGTCCTTGAAAAAGGAAAATCTGAAAACCTGGTAAAAAAAAAAGAAGCTTAGTCTGCTTTTCAAGCTTAATCCAAACAGCAACACCACTTTTCAGGTTGCTGGAAGGAACTAATGTCTTTGGTCATACATTTATAAAATAAAATAACTAACAAGTATTTATTTTATGGTCAAATGGCATTTAATTACTTTTACGAGAAAACACACTCTGGCCCTCATATTATATTACAATGAAAACTATGTAGACAAGGATTTTATGAATCATTGTAATTAAATCATCTTAATGTACTTTAAAAATTAATTTATTCCATAAATTCAAATCAGCTCTTAATCAAAACACCAAAATAGGAAACAACAAATAAAAAATGTAAATAAGTTACTCACCTTTTCCTTTTCATAACAAGTACATGTAATTGCCAGTATTTTATTGTCAGTCTTTATTATAATCATCTACAGAAATACCTGAATTAATGACTTTTACAAAACCCATGCCATGTATAAACCACATATAAAAATATCACAAATAAACTTCTGTAGAAAAGTATCACTAGAAGTAAAGCTATCATAAACACAATTTCAATGTATTCTAACCCTTCCTCTTGGCATATCATGTTGAACTTTTCATATTGAAACTTCATATCAGATTGTGCAGCAACAACTAGAAGTATAATCAAATACCCAATTTTCTTGTGCCATTTACTGGGCCTGGTCTTAAACAACCACATTCAACGTTATAATGGGAGCAAATTATGATGATAATCACTTCAAACAGAAGCCCTGTGCTGCAGCAGCTCTCCAACATCAATGGCAGTTAACCAACCAAACACCAATATAAGTCAGGCAAAGTAAAGGATGGATGAAATCCAGGGGCTTGCTGAATGTATAAACAGGGATGTGTGAGGTAGGACTGGAATAACTGTATTGTCCACATACATGGCACCAGAGGGGCTATCAGGGTACACACAAGCCCTGTGACACAGCTTACAGCACTGAAAGCAAGCTGGCAGCATCCTAGGCTGTTTAAGAGGGATGTGGCACTTATTGCCATGTTTGAATTCACATGGGGGTGTTTAGCCATAGGTTGGACTCAATTTCAGAGGTCTTTTCCAACCTAATTGATACTGTGATTCTGTAAATGTGCACTGGGGTGAGGCAGGGGGAGTATCAATCCCTTCCAAGCATCATGATTTCCTTTAAATTAAAGCAGATTTATGGTCTGCAGAAAAATCACAGCTCAGCTCACTACATCTCACACTCATCAGTCATAGCCAGAAGGGTGTCATGAGAGGGAAGGCCTGCTTAGCAAACCTGATTCCCTTTCATGATAAAGTAACCTACTTAGTTGATCAAGGGAAGCCAGTTGATGTCTTCCTTTTGGATTCCAGTAAAGCTTTCAATACTGTCTCTCACAAGATCCTTTTGGACAAAATGTCCAGCACACAGCTGGATGAACACATCATGGGGTGGGTGAGAAACTGTCTCATGGGTGGAACATGATGCGGTGACACCAGACTGGGGACCTGTCACTAGTGGGTTGCATCCTTGTCCCTGTGCTCTTCAACATCTTCAAAAATGATGTGGATGCAGGACTGAAAGTGATACTGAGCAAGTCTGCAGATGAAACAAAACTGGGAAGAGCTGCTGACTCCCTCAAAGGCAGGGAGGCCCTGCAGAAGGACCTCAACAAATGAGAGGGCTGAGCAATCACCAACCATATGAACAGTACATGGGAAAGTGCCAGATTCTGCTCCTGGGATGGGACAACCCTGAATGTACAGACAGACTGAGAGGCTGGAGAGCTGTGCCATCAAAGGGACCTGGGGATCCTGGTCAGTGGCAAGTTGAACAAGAGTCAGCAGAGCCCTGGCAGCCAGAGGGCCAGCCCTGTCCTGGGGGCATCAGGCACAGCATCATAGCCAGGCCAGGGAGGGGATTGTCCTGCTCTGCTCTGAGCTGGGGAGACCTCACCTCAAGTGCTGGGGCCCTGCAATGTAAGAATGATATAAAGCTGTTATAAAGTGTCCAAAGAAGGGCAATGAAGATGGTGAAGAGCCTTGAGGGGAAGCTGTGTGAGGAGTGATTGAGGTCACTCCGTCTGCTCAGTCTGGAGGAGGCTGCAGGGGAACCTCAGTGCAGCTACAGCATCCTCTTGAGGGGAAGAGGAGGGGCAGGCCCGGATCTCTGCTCTGGTGACAGTGGCAGAAACTCAGGGAATGGCCTGAAGTTGTGTCAGAGAATGTTTAAGTTGGATATTAGGAAAAGGTTCTTCATCCAGACAGTGGTTAGGCACTGGAACAGGCCCCCAGGGCAGTGCTCCAAGCCTGAAAAGTTCAAGAAGAGTTTGGACAATGCTGTCAAGCACACAGTGTGATTCTTGGGGATGGTGCTGTTCAGGGCCAGGAGCTGGATCAGTGATCCTTGTGGGTCCCTTCCTTCCAGCTTGGCATATTCTGTGATTCTGTGATCTCCAAACTGGACAGCTGGAATCCCAGGTCTGTACCATCCAACTAAGATGGAAATACAACATCCATTCATGGTGATGATCCTTTGAAAGAAACCTTGGCGAACTGTGAAGTGCTAAGAAAAAGACTGCTACTGTGCCTTTTTGTAAGAGACTAAGGAAAAAAATCACTTATTTGATTCTGCCACAAAAGGACTGGGAAATGAAAGCATCTACAGATGAGACTTTCTATTTAATTAGACCTTGCTAATGAACACAACTCACGAGACCATTGCTTGAGTTGTAAGCTTGTGCAATCACATTGCTTTCTATGAAATTGATGAAATAATGGAAAAGACAGTATTGAACCAAATTCAGACTTACTGTCTTTGATTGAAAACAACAGTAAACAAAAAGCTCTTGGAGATAAACCTGACAGTTATTAAACTCCTATTAATCAGTTCACAAGTTGTCTAGTTCCTTAAAATGGTACATTGTTCAATTGCATTTTCACAACAAAACAATAGATTGCCCATCTTCTCAATAAATCTCTCTCCCAATTACTCATAAATGAATGTTACAGCAGCATAAGGTAATAGGAAGGTTCCCATTGCAATTCTCAAGGCTAACAGATACTAACAGAGCTTTCAACCACTCAAGAGCATAAAGTTACAAAATAGATGAAAAGAAAATTTACACTGTAAACCAATTTCAAGTCTTTGATCAGGTAACATCTTTTTTTAAGAGTTAAAATTAAAAATAAGGTTTTTGACTGAAACTTTTCATTAAACATGTGATCATTCATATCTAGAAAAACATAATGCCAGCTTAGAATTCATGACCTAGCTTATTTCAAACATGCTTTAACTTACACAGTTTGCAAGAAGTTAATGTGATGTGGAACTGAAAGTAAAGCCTCTATATTAAGCAACCCTATTAACAGTCCAGTAGATCACTGGACACAGAGCAAACTATTTGACTTTTCAGAAGTCCCAGGCTGCTATCTACTTAATAGTTGACATTCAGCTTCTAAAAAAATCACACCCTTAATGACTGTATTTCATTCTTGAAGCTTGCAAATGGATACACTAATACTGTTCTTCATACAGCTTTTGTGAGGCTGCACTTACTGTGAGCAAAGTGCTTTGAGATTTTTAGCATGAATAAAATATATTTTGCACTTAGACGTTAATTATAGAAGTAGCAATATTTGAAATAGGATTTTGTTTCAAGGCAGCAAGACTAAATCAAACATGATTATCTTGGCTTTGATTGTGATATTTCACTTACTATGCTCTATTTTCCTTGCATTTGAAATATGCAATTTTGCTTTTCTGTTATGTAAATTAATGTTTTTCATCTAACACATCTATTTTTGGAAAAGGAATATATTTTTTTTCCTAGGCTAAGACAGAAATGTTGCAGGACACAATTCTGAAGTCTAACTGACAGAGTGTCACAAGGTCAATGCAAGCATTCAATACAAAAGCAGCAAGAGATGCCCAGAAGACTAAATGAACTTATAACATTAATAAGCAAATGTTTATATACACAGATATCTATCTAGATATACAAATCACACTATAATATTTAATATAGATAAGCTCATCCTTTTGTCCATCAGTTTGGTGATCCTAACCAATCCAGCTGCAAGTACAAGTTGTGGCCTTTTTGAAAAGTAAAAAGAACTGGGATAAAGAGAAAAAATAAAGTCTGTGATGGAAGTCATGGGAACAATCCATTTTAAACTAAAGATTCTGTCTAGCTTGTGTAATTTATTTTAGAGGCATACTTCAACAAAGGAAAAGGTTTGGACTTTATCCAAAAACACTGTCCAGCAAAAGAGGTCAAGTCACCTGCCACCATGGACTTCTCTTTGAACTATTTTTCACTTCTGCAAAGTGTGCTGATTATATTGCAATATGTGTTCCTAGATGTAAGTGGCATTAACAGCCACTTGTACTCTGGAAAATACATGATATATTTATATACAATACTATTAACATAAACAAGGTTTACTACCTGCAGATGACTTTGATTCTACAGTTTGTGTGATTAAATTACATTGCTTCAGCTTGTTTCCTGGTCTCTGAATTTCACATATTTCCATGTGGAGTAAAGAGAAAACATGTAAGATTTGTATTTATGTTGTGGAATAAAATTTGGAATCCAAAAATTGGCAGCATTAAAGGGAAGTGAAGTCAGGCTTAGCAAAGTAACTTAAAAAAACATGCTCTGTGAAAAGAGATGACCCAATAAATCAAAGGAATAAAACACCTGTTGAGAAAAAATATTATCATCTCAAAGCAGTGCTGAAACACTGGTATTTATCCAGACAAATGAGGTTAAGAAGCATATTCTACTCATTCAAATCTTTAAATGAAAGTAAATGCCAACCTAAAGCTCATTTTCAGCATTCTGTGATGCCTAAGAAATGCTGTCACTCACTCATTACACTCCCTCACACGGATATAATTTCCACCCCCATCTATCGTCATCACATCTGGTTTGGTACGCAGTTTCACAAAAAAAAAAAAAAAATACATAGGCAAAAAAAAAATCACAACATCTTTTGATAAATGCTTTAGTATGCAACTGTGAGTAATTGCACACACTAATAAGTACACCTTGAAATATAAACCACCATGGAATAACTGGAAAGAAAAACTTAGTCCAAAACCTTGATCAAGCTATAGTTTATTATTAGTTCACTGAGGTTTAAATAATTTCTCCAAACAAAAAAAAAAAAAAAGGCAAGACATAACCCAAACCTTCAAATCCCAGAGGATCATGGATAATAGCTGAAGAGACACCAAACAGGTAATCCTTCTGCCTTCCTCCAAGGCAAGATCTGCAGCTTTATCTCTTCAATGCATGTTTGTGAAACAAACATTCAATATCTTAAATGAGTGGGATTTCATTACTAATCCCTATATTCCAGTGCTTCCCTGCCGAAAAGCTTTCCTTAATGTTGAATCTGAAGCCAAAATATTAGTGTGCCACCTTCCTCAGTATTGGAAAGTTTTTTCAGTCTAACTCAACTTCTGATGTGTTCTAAACCCTTACAAAGAATAAATACACTCTTTTTAGAAACACATAACCCCAGCAGACCAAAACCATCGAGATGCGGTCTTAGTTCTACTTAACTCATTGATAAGAGATACTGGAAGATGCTCATGGGCACTGCACACTACACATCTGGCAACCTGGAAAAAACAGGTTCACACCTAAGTTTAAATACTCTGCATGTTGAAAACCACACACAGTTTGAAGACAGTGAAGAGACTTTCCTGCCCTGCCACCCGAAGACTGTTCTTCTTCTGATCACAGAACATTAATAAATAAAACTTTCCAGGTGACTTTTTTCTTCAAAGTTAAGGAGTGAAAAAACAGGCCAGAAAACTTTCCAGCCCACCTTGCACCAGCACCCACTGATGCCAAGGCCACAAGGACTCACGCCACCCAAGCTGCTATGCACAAAACAAACTTTCCCCCGCAAAAGAAAACGAGCCAAGCCGCTTTCACAAGGCCTGGAACATGCAAACCACGGGCAGATATGTCAGCCCACCTGCACACCTGCCCTTGGGCACACGCTGGGGCGGCTGCCGGGGTCTCTCTCCCAGCAGCGAGCCCCGTTTCTCCGCACGCTGCCGGCCGGGACAGCGGCAGAGGGGACGCGCCCGCTCAGCATCCCTGGACTCACCTTCAGAGACCTCGAACTCCGCTGCTCCATTGAGCTGGTAGAGGCACCAGTCAGCCGCGCTCTCGCCCGGGGGGCCGCCGGCTGGACGGGAGGAAAGGCACAGTCAGTCGGGCACGGGGCCAGCGGGGACACGGCGCTGAGGAAGGGACAGGGAGAGTGGCGGCGGGGCAGAAGCAGAGAGTGGCGAGGAGAGATGGAGGGGGCTGAGGATGACAGGGGACAGCGAGTGCCGGGGGAAGGAGCGCGTTTCCAGATACCCTGTTTGTGGGACATGGGTGTTGCCCTCCGGAATGCGCCCACCGCTCTAAACTGTTCTTTGCTTTGCTCCCAGCGCCCGCGGCTCGGGCGCCTCCTCTTTCTCCCAGCGGAGCGGGCGCAGGCAGCCGCCGCTGCCTCGGGGTGCTCGGGGAGCCGGGGGAGGGAGGACGGGAAGGAGGGAAGGAAGGCTCCGCCCGGAGCTCCCGGCGGAGGCGGCGCAGCCTCGGCAGGACCCGCCGCGCCCGGCGGCGCCGGCCCCGCCGCGGGCCCGGGGTGCGAGCGAGCTCAGCACCGCGCAGCCCGAGGTGAGCCCGGCCACGGCGGCTTCGGCGGGATGCGGTGCCCCAGCCTGACCCTGCTCCGGACAGGAGAGACACCCTGATGCCCGTCCCGTGCCCGTGAGATCCCCGTCAGGTGCCGCCCGTGATGCGGGCCAGCCTGGCGAGCACGGGCGCGCATCCCGGCTGCCCCCGGAGCCCGGCGCACATCCCTGGGGGGGACACCGCACACCAGGCACCCCCTGCCAGTGACACCCACTGCCAGTGACACCACTGCCAGTGACACCCCTGCTAGTGACACCACTGCTAGTGACACCACTGCTAGTGACACCACTGCTAGTGACACCCACTGCCAGTGACATCCACTGCTAGTGGCCCTAGTGCCGCTCCTGCCTCACCAAGGCTGCCCACAGCATACACCTCAGTTCTCTTACCGTCCCTAGGCCACTTGGGTTACCGTACTGATTAAGGCTCAAATGCCATATAACCTGTCGGGGTATATATGTGCTGCAAGGCTGGAGAATGGTCTTCATCTAGTCCACGAGACCCTGTGGATATCTCGACAGCATCCCTGAGAGGCTAGTAAGAAATCAAACCTGTTACCAAGTAACTCTAAAGGGCTCTGTGCAATGACCTTTGCCTTCAATGGGAAATGGTTAGGGAAATGGCAAATTATAAAACATTAGAACAGTCAGCTAGAGCAAATATATGTTAATAAATGCCTTTATTCTCAGAGACTTTCACCCCAAAAACATATCAGCAGGGAAATGTAAAGGTACATTAATCATTCTGTTCATCAGGTGACTTTCTTGATACCTAATTTAAGACAATTGTGACTGCTTAGCTTGTAGTTGGCAGCATCCTGCCTACAGATTCTCTCTTATCAAGGTAACAGTGTCAGAGGCCCACGTATGGCACAATTTGTGTCAAAAAGAGCAGCCACACTTTGTATAGGCAAATGAGAACAGAGCAAGACTGTAATCAAGTCATACTATGAGATTAGGAGCCAACAAGAGGATAAATTTTGAGGTAGGCAGCTGTCATGGCACAAATACATTGGCTTCTCCATCTTTTGGTTGTTTGTGAAACTATGTAAATGGCAGGGAATAATTGTTTCTGGCATAAATTCCACCTGACATACCTGCATTCATCCCTTCTTGCAGCAAGTAGAGACCCTCCTGACACCTTTAGGTATGTAAACTAGAGACAGTTTGATTCACGTTTTCTTGATAAAAGTGTTCAGTTTAAATATTTACATTCTTCTCCGCTGCATCCAAGTAGGCCCGTTGTGGCCTTTGTGAAAGAATAAGGAGGACAATTACAGTTTCTGAAGGAAATAGCTTTAAAATAGGAGTAACATTCAGCAAATGTTTCCGGTTACTTTTAGAAACAAAACACTGATACTTAAGCTTTCCTGGGAGCTTCTCCTAAATTACAAAGATAATAATGCCTTCTGAGGTGAAAACAGCAGTTTGTTTAGACAGTGTGTGTATATATATCCCCAAGTCACATGTTTGCTGGATGTGCATTAGCATTCTTGGAACTGAAAAGGTTTATGCTGATGATTTGAGGGGGAAAAATGTATCGTAGAGCTGTATCAAAATAATCCAGCTGCTTATAGTGGTACTACCTTCCCCTAAAAATGACCTATAGACCTTGATTGCTCTTCATGACAATGTATTATCAAAAATAAAGCTAATCTTATTCCAGTATTAGCCCCTTCTTTTTGCAGAAAACTGTAAACCATATGAATTAGCAAACAAAGGCCCTGTTCTGGAAGAATCTATTCATATTAGATTTACGTTTTATGAAATGCGGCCATTTTTTTGTGTTCAACTCCTTATTACTGATTTACATATAGTATTTTTCATTCCAGACTTCAATCATTTACAAACTTTATATGTTAAAAAACAAAATCACTGAGTTTGGTATGTAAAGCCATACGGTTTTTCTTTTTAAACTGAGATCAATACAAATTGTGTTTACGGTGTGTGATCCTTGAATATTGAGACGGGTTAATTTATGGACACTACTAAGATACTTGTGATTGTTTCCTTCAATCACAGAGGGACGACTGGTTCAACTAAGTTGGGGTCTAGTAATGCTAAATCCACACCAAACTTGGAGGTGGGAGCAGTTCCCCTGCTTCTTGTTATGTTCCTTACTTTTGCACTGTTGGAAATGAGCGAGGACTTTGATATGATATTTTTGGCGTTTCAGAATTATAATGTTGTTAAAAGCATGTGATTTAGTCAAAACTAAAACTTAAGGAAGGTAGTTGATTTAAACTATAGTATATGTATTTTAAAGAATCAAAGTTTAAAAAAATAGTTTAATCTGTTTTGGCTTTCAATATCACTATGATTTAATAGGCAGAAACTGGTGCAAGTGCTTACAAAGATTCTGACTGGACTATATTATAATGATAATACTTTTTTAGTTTGGGGTTGGATTTTTTACTTTTTCACCTGGACTTTTTACAGACACGAGTGTTTATCTTTTTAGTTCCCAGCACCCGTTCCTAGCAGCGATAAAACAAGTGACGAAACCAATTTCAATAGGATCAGAAGGTCAACCACACAAAATTTAATCCTTCTTCAATTTCCAAACTTCAGAGACACAGACAATAACCCCTAATAAACTAATATACCACGAAATAAAGTACTCGGGCTCAATTCAAAGGAACTTCCTAAAACCGAAAAGATTTATAGGTGTCCACGATGCAGAACCCAGCCTGTCCCTGAGCAGCCCGGTGCTGCTCTGGAATTCCCTGAGCGCCGCCCCGGCGCTGCGGGCCCGGTCCCTCAGCCCGCTATGGCGATCTCACACACCCCGGGGCTGAGGCGGAGCCGCCCCTCGGCCCTCAGAGCCTCCCGCCCCGGAGGAGCCTCCTGCCCCTCGTCTAATTTTTTTATTTAATTCCGGACGGGGAGGCGGCGCCGCGGGACGCGGAAGTGCAGCGGGAGCGCCGCAGCCGCCATGGCTGTCCCTCACAGCCCGCTGCTGCTCCTGCCGCTGCTCCCGCTGCTCGCCCTCCTGCCGCGCGCCGGCGGCGAGCTGCGCGCCTTCGTGGTCGCCCACAGCCACATGGACGTCGGCTGGGTGTACACGGTGCAGGTCGGCGGGGTCCCGCACCGGAGGGGTGGGTTCGCTGCGGCGGGGCTGAGCCGCAGGCAGCGCTGCCCGGAGCCGCTGTCGGGGCCGGGCTCGCTGCGGGCTCCCGGGGCTCGCTGCGGGCTCCCGGGGCTCGCTCCCGGCCCAACTCCCCGCGGAGACGCGCTGGAATCCTTGCCGGTGCAGCCCCTGCGCCGAGCCCGGCCTGGCGTGTCCTCCATCCCCTGGTGTTTGGGGATCCTCCTTTGGAGGAGGCATGGTCAGCCTAGGAGCCGTGCCCTTGAACTGTGGGTTTATGTGTCTGTGTCCAGCAGGATGCTCCTGATGGATTTTATTTATTTTTTTTTTTTTTTTTTTAAGGAAAGTCTTAATTCTATTTGATGGGGTTTTGCTTATGTGGCAGGTTTTCAAGGTCTTTATGTTTATCTCGTTACAAAGCCAAACCTCCAGGAAAACCTTCTGTCACTTCTTAAGATGGGAGAGCAGGATCCCAGGTCCTCTCTGGCTGGAGTGGGGTTGGAGCTTAGCAGCTCTGAACTATAGTAGCAAACTAATTATTGCTAAATACGTGAGATGCAGAGCAAAATAATTCAGGTGGGGCCTGATACCTTTTACCTTTGTTAGTCAAGATCCTAAATCCTGAATTCTTCTTAATTCATATGAATTTGTGTGTGAAGGATGCTGTGGATGCTTCACTCACCAGAGTGAAATGGCATTAGGCCTAACAGGTAAAAAAGAGATAGTGGCTCACCCACTACCTCTGCTGTGCATGTATTTTGTCTCCCCTTTTTAGGAAAGATTAATTAATTCTTCTTTGATACTTCAAAATCTTACCCAGAAATTGCATAAGAGAACACAAAACTAAAACGTCAAATCCTTAGTTACAATTTTACATTGTTTTAAGTGTCTAATAATCTTGATTTCTAAGAACCCTTATGGACCAATAGGAAAATAATCGAGGGAGAAATTATTTAGATAAACCCAACAGTATTTTAAGCCATTCCTCCTATACACAAATGTTTTCCTTCTTCTAATGGCATGAGTATTTTTACAAAGGTAGGTGAATTTTTGTTGTGGAAAGCAATGCACTAGGAAAAGTTAATTTCTGACTTGGAATACTTTGTCTCCTTATTTCAAATGGTAATTTTCATGTAGGAAATTTACCTAAATTGAAACTCTGTATTCATGTTTCACATATCATGCCATTAGTTTTTCACTGGGGAGAGATCTATGTGTCAACTACTATTTTGTGGTGCATGTTCTTAAGTACCAATAGTTTAAGTAGATATGTGTTATCTATTTAGTAGTGTAGATAATACTAGGTTTTACACTTAGATTAGTGTAAAATAACTGTCCATACAGATAACTTTGTTACAAGGAGGACATCTTAGGAAGTCTTACATGTTGGCTGCTGTCCTTAGACAATATTACTTTAAAACTAAGTAAAAAGTGGAAGACTGCATTTGGTCAACAAAAGTTGTTTTGTTTTGGTCAAGGTAAGTGTACAAAAAGTATCTTTTTGTGTACACAACTTCAAAATTAACATGGTGTTGTTAATTTGATACCATATCATAGGGTATAACACTATGGTAGATTATTTGATGGGTGAAACTGTCATTTGCATTGCAATAAAAGTCCATAGGCATCATTCTGGAATAGAGGTGTTTTGAGGAGCAAGCTAGGATAGATGCACAAAATCTCACACTTTCACTGATGGTTCTGTGTCAGCAGTAGAACTCATTCTAAGATTCTTTTAGCAGCTTAGTTTTACTCTATCCTAAAGCATCAGGCAAAATAGAGTTATTTTTCATAATAGTATAATTTACAGTAGATGTATCACTGCATTTTACTGGTAATGCACAGAGTCATACTTGCTCTGAAGGAGCAATTCTGGTGATTCAGGCCATCAAAAGAAGAGCTGGATCAGAAGAATGAAGTGTGCATGTGAGGTCTTTAACTATGTTGGTGCAAAATATTATCATTCATGGCATAAATGATTCAAGGTGAGCAATGAGGAACGGGGTAAACTTTTCCCAGTGTGTCTAAAAGAAAGCCATATTGGTGCTGGTCTTGGGAGAAGCTACACCTTGATCTAGTCAGGTCTCCAGTCAGGAGATGTTTTCTGAAGCAGAAGGGCCAAAGGCTGTATGTAATCAGAACTCAAAGGAAGTGTGCAAATAAATGTGAGACTTTTGATCTCACCTTTCAAGCCCAATGAGTGTTTGAAACAGCCTTTTAATTTAGGTAAAACAGAGCTTATTTACTTCCTTTTTATTTTTTTTTTTTTTCCCAGGAAAGTATGCACGCTTATGCAGCAAATGTCTACACTACTGTTACAGAAGAGCTAATGAAAGGAAAACAGCGCAAATTTATTGCAGTGGAGCAGGAATTCTTTCGACTCTGGTGGGACATGGTGGCCACAGATACACAGAAGCAGCAGGTAAATTGCACTCAAGCCATGCTTTCTGCTAACAAACAGTTCACATTCTTTTCAGGGGATAAGTAGGGGCAAAGTACTTCACCATTTGCTTTTTACCCAGGTCTGGTGTAAGCTGCCTCTGAATCTAGTACTTAAAGGACCTTAACTCTAAAGGCAGTTGCAAGAGGTTAAATCCCAGCTATAGATTAGAGCAGTAGGAGGTAATAACCTTTGCACTGAAGATTTTTTACACTTTACAGTTCTTGTTTCATTGGCAACTTACTTATCTGGGGCCATGCTACTTTAAGCTGTGGGTGAACCTGAAACAGGCTGCACCAATACCTGTCAAAACATCTGACACCTAACACTGCTCAAAAGAAGGAACTTTTTTGTTCTTTCCAATTAATTGCTGCTCAAAAACCTGCCATTTGTAAACAAAGATAGTACAGCAAAGCAGTGACTGCACATTTAATGGCAGTGTTTTTTTCTAGTAACGACATTGTGAAGTTTTATTTGTCACTTCTTCTTTCCTCCGACATGAAACAAACACACTGAATCAAAGACTGGGCTGATAGGCTAGCAGCTGGTTGCTTATTTTGGATCCTAAAACCAAAGAGCATACAGGTGCAGCTTTCCATGGGTACTTACTCTGAGCTCTATGGTCTCTTTTGTTACCAGGGTCTGAGCAACAGTTCTTTACATTTCAGTTTGTTTAAAGTTCCAGATGTTTGAAGCATCATGTAAAAAACCACACCTCTTGTCTGTTTTTTGGGGTTTTTTTAACATAGCCCTTCACTTGAACTGTTATGTTCCATATTCAAATAACAGCCTGTGTACAGCTGATCTTTGCATGAGAGATTTTGCTCGGTTTATGCAGTTTGCAGTTTTTGTGGGGCCACTCTGCCCACATTCACTTGTTGTAGGACTTTTCTTGTGGATTTGTTAAATTAGAGAACTGTACTGTAAATGGGGAAGAAAATAGCATAGGAACTGCTTTGTAGAAGGACAGGAAAGTCCTCCAACTTTCAAAGGTGAGTTGATCTTATTTCAAGTATATTCAGCTGCTATAACCCAAATGTAAAGTCAAGGCCCATGTTTCTTGTATCTCTTCCTGCTATTATGTGGAACCCAGAAGAATAATGTGTATCACATTTGACCTTGCTAGTGCAAAATTTAGTACCTATGATTCAGACTTTAGTTCCCTGGCCTAATTATTTTAAATCGTTGCTTTTATGCATTGTATATTCAGCTCTCTAGTAACTTTACAGTTTCTTAGCTCAAAATGAAAATGGTTAAAACTAAGTTCCTCTTAAACCTGTGTGCCTAACTTTGAAACTGTAATTTGGAGATAAATTATATGTTTTTAACATTAGCAAGTTGCAAATACTGGTCCCTGAAATTAGGTCACTCTGGTTACTGCCCTGCTTTTTCCACTTGAACTCTAGCATTAATGATTTTCTGTGGTATAGGCACTCTGGTTTTAATTTTTCCTTTTTTTTTTCCTTTGGTCATTTAGTGATTTACTCGGGTTTGTTTTGAAGTATCTGCTTTGTATTGGAGCTATAGCATTAAAAACTAGTAAAAGGTACAGCCTGGATACAGAAGCTGATATTTCAATTCAGACAAGAGAATATGTAAGAGTGAAATGTACTGCAGCAGTATTCAGCTGGATGGGAACCTTGTAGTTCTTAGTACATGTTATTTACACAGAATTTTCATGTGTGAAAAATGTCCTCCTTACTATGGATTGTTGCCTTGGTGCTTTAACTAAGGGGAAAAAAAACAAGTGTGCCACTTCTGTCTGGTTTGTAGTCATGAATTAATGGTAGTATGGTCTCAGGGATCTAAAACCATAGCATTCTGCTTCTTGTTATACTACTGCATTTGTTTCCTCCATTTGTCCTTCCTTTTGCCCCCTTCAGAAAAAGTGCTCATCTTTACAGATACTCTTTTCTTTTCTTTTTTTGGGAGGAGGAAGATTGGATGTTACTTAAATTAGTTGAATTATTTTTGTGTTTCCAGACTCTCAGTGGTTCCACAAAGCTTACATTAAAAAAACATTTCTGTGGCCCCATGTTTGGATCGGAGATATATTTTGGACATCCATCCAAATGGGGAATAATAATCACAGATTCTTTTCATGTAGGTCAGGGCCAGTTCTGTGCTGACACCAGATATCAGTTATCTAGTCTCCCAGCATGCTAATCAGTTACCACAGTCGGCTGGAACTAATTTAGGAATGCTGAGCCCTGAAGCGTTTTCACAACATTGTGAAGGAGAGAAATGATTATAATCAAAATTGACAATCTGGCATCCTATCTGAGTAGACACTGAAGGTTCCTGGGAAAATAAACATAATAACTCTAAAAATGGCATCCTACATGACAGATTAAAAAAAGTAAAGTTGAGGATTAAAATACGTATTTGCATAAACTTTACTTATTGGAAGTTTGAGATCTCTGAATTTCTAAAGTAGCTAAAATAAAACCAGAAGATTCCAAACACTTTTAGAAATGGACATAGACTATTCCTCCCTCCAAACACCACCCGCCACTTCATCCAGCATTTGCTGAAGGCTGTACTTGTCAGTATACCTGTTGTTTCTAGGAGCTGAAATTAAACTCCCCTGCCAATAAAAAGAAAACAACCAACACCCTCCCCCCTCCAAAAAAAGCCACCAGAAAGTTGAGCAGATTGTTGACATTTTTTTAAGCTAGGAGAAAGACCAAAAATTAAGGTTAGCAGTGGGTTATTCAGGCAGACAAACCCGTCTAATAGCTATTTCTTAATAAAGCATTCTGTCAGTCACAAGTTGAGCCACTTGTCTGTGCCCCAAGGGCAAGATAGATGCATAGGGAGCAGAGGAGACATGTTTATGGCCACTGTGGCATGGCAGTCTGTCTTTCTCCTGGATCCCACAGATCTAGTTTCCAGCTAAAACCCTGGGAGCCTGCATATTACTGCTTGCCTGGGGCTCCACTGCTGCTTGCAAGGAATTGTATATTGCTCCCTCATCCAGCCACCAAGTGCCTTCCCTAAGCCAAGCTGGATGCAGCAGGAGGAAGATTTTGGGAGAAGCATTAATATCTCCTATTTTAATCCTCCATTTCTATCCTGCCTTGAGGCAGGATTACAGGCTGCTGCCAGAGCAGTGTCTGGTGTTCAGACAGTATAATAAGCACAGTAACAGCACTACAGAGAAATACCAAAAGGTCAGTGTTCTACCTGGCAGTGCATCCTTTGTTCCTGTTACCTGGTTTCAGTGTAAGCTGGATAAATCAGTGTGCAGCACAATGAAATACTTTTTTTCTCCATTATTCTGCTTTAGGTAGCCTCAGTACAGTCAGCCTTTTATCTCACTTTTTGTCCTAGATGCCTTTTTGACAAATGTTGTATCTAATTAATGTGCTGTGATATCAAATGAATTTGCAGCCTTTGTCTATAAGACTGAAATGAGGCTTCTGTTCTGTGTCTTAATTTCAATATCACAGGTCCATCAATTGCTTCAGGAGGGACGACTGGAATTTGTCATTGGAGGCCAAGTGATGCATGATGAAGCTGTGACACTAATTGATGATCAAATTTTACAGTTGACGGGTATGCCTATTTGCACTGAACTTTTATTTTTCATTGTTACGACCTTGGAGGTTTGGTTTGATTTTCATTTTTCCACTCCAAAATTAGTATTATTTTCTGACTTCTTAAGAACTAATTAAAGCATTTCTTATTTTTTTACTTGCTGGTGTGTTATTCATATAAGAATCATTGCTTTAAAAAACCCCATTAGAACATGACAGTTCTGCAGGAGGCACAAAGGTTAGCAAAAGCTGGTTTGTCAAGTATAAACTTGTTTGGAGCAGAGGTCTTTTGTGTGTGTGTGTGTGTGTTTGAGAGCTTAAGTTCCTGGGAAGATAGTTATGGTGAAATTGAAGGTTTGAAACAATTTTCAAGAAAATGCCTGGTAGCAATTCAGAGTATGGGGAAGTTATATTGTTTAGGTAAAGTCTTCTGCAGAATGGGGGCCAGGGAATGTCACTGAGGTCAATTAAAATTTATTGAAGCACTTCCTTGATAAAGAAACCCCCATTTGTAATCATTGTAATCTTCTGTTAGAAAGAGGTGCATATTTTCAAGACAGGTGCTATTTGCCATTTTAATCTTACTTTTGCATCTAACGTGTATGTTACACCAGCCCATCTGATGGTTTGAAGAGTCTTTTAGTACACAGGTTTGTTTGCACTGGTTAAGGCAAACAGGAGCAGGATAACTGGTGCCACCACTGTGCTAGAGATGTCTCTTCAATGCCCCAAAGCTGTAGCAGGGCAGGGATGTGTTAGCACCAGCTGCCATGGCTGATGGAAACTCTGCCTGTTCCAGGGCCACCCTCTGGGCAGCTTTCTACATGGGGCAGTAAAGGGCCAGAAAACACTTCTGTTGTTTTCTGCATCTGACTGCACAGCACCACTGGCCTTGTTCCTTGCTTGTCAGTGTTTATCAGGAGCACAGGATTAGCAGCTGCTTCTCTACCTCAGTACACTCTAGACAAGGGAGGAGAGGATAATAACTTATCTCTCCTCTGACTCCCATGCTTAAAGGTTGCTTTATGGGCTTAGAACACTGAACTTAGGACTTCTCCAAATAAAATACTAAAATGATTGAAGAATCCATTTCTTAAACACAAACACAGCTTTTCTATTCATTGGAGTTAGCTGAAAAAGACATTATTTCTAATTTAACATTTAATTCTGTGTAAACATTATATTTATTTTAAAAAAAGAAATTTCAAGCTTGATAATTTATTAATCAGGAACAGAAGTATTAATGTATTTTAAAATTCTCATTTGTTTTTCCTGAAAGCACTCTGCTCAGTTTAAGGACATACAAAGAAAATGGATTGTGTGGAGTTTGACTTGAGAAGACATTTGCAGTCTAGGTTTCATGTCTTCTCCTGTATGTTATGGAGGAGTCTAGAAAATTCTGCTTCAAATATGCCTCCTGTAAGAACACTTAAACATGTTGTGAATATTTTAGCTAGGGAGGACATTAACCAAGGGAAAGATGAAGTGAAAAGAGGCCTTGCAGCCTCACTTATTCAAATGTGATATTAAAATTTGAAATGGAGTTATTCCAAACCAGGGAAGATATGATTGTATTTTCAGATAGTTCTGAACATAATTCTGTGACTATGAAATAATTATCTGCACTTTTTCTTTTCTTTTTTTTTTAATGATGAGTGTCCAAGTGCAATATACCTGAGTTCCAAATAAAATCTACTGCTTTCCTGTTTCTTTTTTCAGTTTGATTCAAATTATGTTTCTGGGTTCATGCCATTGTGTGGGCTTTTCTAGTTTGGGATTTTCTGTTTTTCAAAACTCATTTCTATATTAGTAACATTAGTAACCATGTTAGTAAAATTGGTTAATAACAAATAATATATTGTATCAAGTTCACTATTAACATTTGGTTTTTTTCTTTTCATATGACCAATAATCATGTTCATGCTAGTTTTGTTTAGATGGCTTTCTTCCTTGTCCCTTTGTCATTAACATGAGACTGAAATTTTCTGAGAATGGGTTTTATGATTTGAGCAGACTTAAACTAAGCCCCAGGTTGTTATTTTCATGCAGACTCCAACCTGGTATTAGCCTTAACCTAATCTGTCTCTACATACTTTTCCCAAGACTTGTCTCTAATCATAATTCCTCTTTGTTATTAATCTTTTGTAATGTTAATGAGTTATAGTTGGCATAACAATATAAACATTGTCAGAATCAAACTTTTTCTGTGAATGACTGAATTCCTGAAACTTTGAATGCTGTGGGAAACAGCATTCAAACAAGAATTTATCCTAAGCGCTTACCTGTAACACAATATGCCTATTAAACTTGCAAAATTAACTTTTAGAAGTGTTCCTAACCTAAACAAATTTTGTTTTGCAGAGGGTCATGGGTTTTTGTATGAAACTTTTGGCTTCAGGCCTCAGTTTTCTTGGCACGTTGATCCTTTTGGAGCTTCAGCTACAACACCAACTCTTTTTGCTCTGGCTGGTTTCAATGCTCATCTTATTTCTCGTATCGACTATGACCTGAAGGCTGACATGCAGAAAAACAAGGTAAAAATACCCTTAGGAATGAAACCAATGCTGGCCTCTACTCACAGTAATCTAAACCATGACATTAAGATAAGAATCTCTGTCATCTCTGCAAGAAACTGCAGGTATTTCTTGTTTAAATGGGACATGCTGATTGCATATGGTAATGGTGAAACATTAAATCTGGGTTATATGGTCAATTCATGTCTTCATGACTTCTGGTCAGTGATAAAATGTAGCATAGCTTGAAGAAGACACAAAATGTGGGCAAGTGGGCAAGTTTAAATGGACACAGAATTAGGAGTGTTTGAAGCAGAGATATGTAAGAGTTCCAGCTTTTCCTGAGAAAATCTTGTATCTGTTGGGTTTTATGTGGGCAGTTTTAAAGTGCCTTTGGGCACTAGAACATTTATTTGTGCCTGTAAAATTAACAATACTAGGTGAGTTAAAGTGGCAGCTGTTCATGGTTTTGCTGAATTCAGGTTTTCTTTCATGTTCTGCCTTCTCTTGCACAGTGTCCCATACACAGTAAATGCTTTTCCTATCAGTGTTGGACTCCAATCTGTAATCAGTTTTACTCTACATGAAAAAAGGGGCTTTCACCACTATGTTCTGGGCACTAAGCAGTTTTTATGAATCTTGGGTAAAACTCAGGTGTCTCTGAAGAAGACAACATAATTCATGTTGAATTTAGTGAAGCCTGGACTTAGCACCTTGTGTTTGCAAAGATTTGCTGAGCTTTCTTTCTGTTGAAGTCTTTTATGAGCTTTTGACAATCTTTGCCCAGCCAGTTGTTTTTTTTTTTTTCTGGCCCTTAACCATCTGAAGGCTTCCAAAACAGTAAAATTCTGCTTCAGTAGAATTTAAACATTAACATCAGATAACATTTATTCCCACTGTCTACAGTGTAGTCAGACTACATCTGGATTTTTTTTAGCTTGTAGGTGTTCAGTTTCCATTGAAACAACTGAGGTATAATGGCTGTGATAAGCCAGGCTTAGCTCTAGATTTTAATATGCTGGCAGTGTGCTGCCTCCTCTGCTTCTGCATCAATTCTAATGGAAAGAGGCACTGATGTGGCCTCTTGTATATAGTGTGTGACCTTGTCTGGAGTACCATTGGCACTGGATCTTCAGAAAAAAACACTTAAAAGTATTAAAAGTGGTGGAAGAAAGATGGGAACTCTGAAGTCTTAAGCTGCTAATGATTTATTTCCTTGAATGTCATCAAGGGTAATGGTTTCTTACCTCTTCTTGTTTTCCAGAAGCTTCAGTTTGTATGGCAGGGCTCTCCTTCCTTATCTGCAAGACAGGAGATCTTCACCCATGTTATGGATCAGTACAGCTACTGTACTCCATCACAATTACCTTTTTCAAACAGGTCTGAAGGTTTCCCAAATATGCATAAATGTTGTTCACTTCTGAGAGTTTATATTACTGGGGTTTAAGCATTTTCTTTGACTGCTTTCTTTCAAAAGTACCCTACTGCTTTCTCCTGATGTGTGGTAGGTAAAGAAGATGTCTAGACTCTGTAGATCTGAGTAAGGATTATTAAGCATCCCCAGCTTTCCATTATAATAAATGAAGTTTGCTCAGTACCTAACAATGGAATTCTCAAAAGTGACAGGCATAAAAAATAAGTATTGACAGACTTACTTTCTTACACCAGGAGGCTTGAAGCATAGGTATGGCTTTCATCTACTTAAAATACAGTGACTGACTTACAATGTCACTCCTTATTAAAAAAAAAAGAAAAAAAATGTGAAACAAATTAATTACTGTAAACATAAAATGGCCAAAGCAGGACTGAAGTCTTTTTTTCCCTGCCTGGAAGTAAAGATTTAAAAGCTCCAGGAAGCTCAGTAGGGACTTGGCTATTGCTAATTGATTTTCTATGGGAGATTTTCAGCATTATCTTGAGCTGAGATTGTATATATTGCCATGTATAAACTAAAGCAACAGAAAATTGCCATTTATTTTGTAAGGCAATTTGAGAACTTTTGAAAACTTTATTTTGCTTATTGGCTTATCCAGTAAAATACTCTTTGAAAATCAAGTCTACCTGGGGGAACATTCTCATTGTTACAAAGCTTGCTGTTTTGTCCTATGGTTTCTTTGTTCTATGCCAGCAAGCAGCAGGGACTTAAAAATTTGCACAGTGTTGAAAGAAAACTGGAGACTCTTCCCCCTACCTCCACCCCAAATAAATGCTTAAACCTAAATGCTAACAATGAATATAAATGGAATTTTTTTGCCTCTTATTCCCTGGGTTTGTACTTTTTATACCAGCACCTTTTGATATGTTTTTCCCAATTGAGTAAATCCTGTTTACAGCTTACTGCTTTCTGCTTCTAGGTCAGGATTTTTTTGGAATGGATTTGCAACTTTCCCAGATCCACCAAAAGATGGTGTTTATCCAGACATGAGTCTCCCAGTTACAGATGCTAACATCCACCTGTATGCACAAACCATGGTGGCAAACATTAAGGAGAGAGCAGCCTGGTTCCAGACAGGGGAAGTGTTGTGGCCATGGGTAAGTGCCTGCTCAGTGTTTCCTTCAGATGAGACAGGTACATTCCAGAGTGTGAGTGGATGATACTTGATGCAGTAGGTGCTGCAGAAATGTGACATCATGTAACATGAAGTGTTTTTCTAATAATTGTGGTCTAAATGACTGACTAGTAATGATACTTAAAATTTCCTTGTATAGCCTGACAGTTGTCTATCAAGTCTTCCACCCTACTCAATATAGAAAAAAAAAAAGTGACAAAACTGTAAAGATAACCTCTTGCATAACTATATATTGCAGTACTGCTTCTTTTTTCACCCTTTGCTATGTCTATTTAAATAATCTCCTTTTTTTAACTGCTTAGTCCAATATAACTCTGTTAACAAAAATTGCAACATTATAGGAAAGTGTATGGAACTTAGGTAGTCATGGTCTTTTCTAACAGATGTATAACCATTTTCCTATACAGTCTTTGTATTTTAGCTTTGTATTTTAGAACCATAAGCAAACATGCCTCAGCTTGGTCATCCAAACACTTTCTTCAGCAATGTGCTGTGTTAATTACATCTTACACATACATATAGCACTGATGTGCTCGTGCTGTTTCCAAGTACTTAGGAAAGAATAACTTCACCTAAACTGAATGTGCAGTCTAGCTTCTAATTTTGATGGATGCTGTAGGTCTCATAATTACAAGATTAAAGGATTATGTGTGTTCTTTATGGGCTATTTCACCACAATATCTGTTGTTACAAAGAAACTTTTTCTGACTGATGCAGCTTTGAGTCACTGATTTGTTTTTCTCCTGTGTTTATGACACTGTTGCTTATATTGAATTTATTATTTTTGTAGTGAGTGAGAAGCAGAATATAACAACAGAATATAACACTGTAGTTGTGCTATAGTGAAAATTGTGCTGGAATGGAGAGGAGTTTTGAATAGTACAAACAAATCCCTAACATCTAGATCCAAAGCCACAGTTTTGCAGTAATGTAATAAAACTTCCGGGGTTTTCTGCTTGTGATAATGCTATGTAAAGAAGGAGAGAGAATATATGGTTCTAAAACTATGCTTCTTCATGATTTTTTCATGATTACAGACAATCTGTGTGAGTAACCCTGCCCAGTCTCAGTAGTTTTGTAACTAATATCAGTTATATGTGCAGTCAAAATCAAAATAAATACCCCTGGAAATGATCCTCCTTATTTATGTGACCCAAGGTCATTTGGCTGTTCTATGTTTGGAATTTCAGGGCTGTGACAAGCAGTTCTTTAATGCATCTGTTCAGTACTCTAACATGGACCTGTTGGTGGATTATATTAACAAGCATTCTGCTGAGTTTGGAGTGACTGTCCAGTATGCCACTGTCAGTGATTTCTTCCAAGCAGTTTATAGCAGGAATCTTACATGGGAAATTCGGGACTCTCAGGACTTTCTTCCATATTCAACAGGTAATTAAGTAAACAGCTGCCTAATGTCTGCCTCAGATGTAAAATGTTAATGAAGAAAAATGAGAAATAAAGAAGAAAAATGCCTTATAGAATTTATTTACTCTGTGAGGTGATAAATTGATACCAACTTAGTAGTGTAAAAAAGATGGCAGTGTGGTGAAATAGAACAGTGTCCTATTTTTACTGTTAAAAAGAATGGATTATGCATAGTTTAAACCAGAAGTGGAAAATGTGATGTGGGGTGATCTGTGAATGCCTGGAGAAGCTACAGGTAACCAAGGGACCAAGGCAATCTGAAAGCTCTTGGGGTGGTTCTCTGTTACTACATTGGGATGGGGGCTCCCAAACTGAAACAGTCAATGTTGAGGGTTTGGTGGCCACACTTTAAGTATTTGCAGGAAATATATAATCTGGTCATATAGACTTGAATGCCCATTGATGCTTGTTGCATCCATCAGGAATCTTGTTTGTGAGCTCCAAATCCAATATTTTATATAACACAAAACTTACTAGGTGAGGATGACCTGATCCAAACAAAAATACTTACGTAGATGAAGCCCTAAAATCTCCTGTAGCAGAAAATCATGCCTTTTTTATTAAAGAAAAGTTTGAAATTTTGGGGTGGGAAAGAATTCTCCCATAGCTGAAGTCTGAACAAGTAAAAATACCATCAGTATTTCTGAAATTTTGTAATACAGTGTTACAAAAGTTCTTTCTAGCTCTTTGTTGCTTTCCTACTGAACTAACTTAGCTTTTCAAGCAGACCTGAAAAGTACTAGAAAAATACCAAAAAAAAGTCATGCCATACCCAAAATCCCTTTGATTCTTTTCCCCAATAAATTTACCCTTTTAGACCTCAGAGAAGACACAGCCAACTTCTCAGTTTCTGAACTCATTAATTTATTTTATTGCCTGGTTTATTACTAAAATACCATTGATTTCATTAAAACACTTTTCTCTATAATTGTAGCTACCACTGCTTCATCACATTTTTTCTGGCTGTGTGTGTATATTTCAGACTGTTCTGTAATGTGTCTGTTAACTTTTCAATTAATAAAAATAACCATTGCTTCCTGTGAATCATGGCATAGACTGATCCCTCACTCCCTCACCTCCCTCTAGGGATCATGTCATATCTAACAAGTTGCTGATAAAAGCATTGCCAGCTCTAACTGCTAATATCCTTTTACATCTGGGCTCTTTCCTTTATCTTTTGGCATAATTTACCTGCAGGATTCAATTGCTATTAGCTTGCATAATAGCAGCAACTTCAGTGTTCCAGGTGGGTGCCCACACAGAGATGTAGTTTTTTTTCCCCCAAATGACTTTCTGTGCCTTGCAATTGCAGTGTAGATTTGAGTGCACTTTCTCCCACATGCTGTTTTGCTTCTTGATGATTAATCCTCTTATTCTTGCTATGCCCTTTTATTGTGAGTCACTTGTTGGGCTCAGTGTCACTTATGACATATGGAAACTCAAATTTTGAGTCCCAGATAATATTTCTTTCTGCTCTGCATTCATTGTACTGTGCTGGTAAGTATGTGTGGTTCTTCTGCTTGTAATATTGAAACCTAAAATGGAATTAATTCTTGTTTAAACTTCTAGCACCATTCAGGCCAAAAATAATTTGTCCTGAAGCCTTTTTAGCTAAAGATCCTATTTCTAATCATTGATTTGATCTTGGGCTGATAGCAGATTATTACAGTTACCTGTATGCTCTTTGGAAAACACTTTATGCAATTTCTTTCTGGAAAGCCTATTTATCACGAGTGTATTTTAAAAGAAATTGCCCCTAAATGAGCACTTCCACCACTAAGGTGATTTTATAAACAAAAAATTGTTTTCCTAGTTCACTCTGTGGGATACTGAAACATTAAAACAAACAGAATGTTGAAATACTTTCTAGTAACCACTTGAGGGCATCTTTTGATGTACTTTAAAGTGCTGCAGTAGTTTGGAGTCATCACATCCCTGTTTCTACTTCATTTTGAGGAAATTAAATTTAAGCTAAATCCCTTTGACTAGAAGATTGAAAGGCAGAGTGCATGTATCAAGCAGTTACCAAAGATTAAAATCTGCTTTATTAACAACTAATAGTAATAATATAATAATAATGATATATACTTCAGGGAAAGTTCAAAAATTCTTTTGTGCAGATCCTCAAGGAAGAAATGTTCATAAACATAGGTTAATTTGCTTGGTACTGGCTTTGTATCAAACTTGCATGTTACTAGGCCTGTAGGAGAGATGATAGTTTTTCAAAATGCATGTTCCCGGCTGAGTTTCTTTGCAGGCTTTGTGACCTTTCTACTTGATGGCCCCAGTAAGATTCATGTTAGAATACACTAGTAGCAGTAGCAGTAGAATAAATGAAGTGGTATTTTGATGTGTATTGGATCTGCTCCACTGTAAACAGAGCCATTCCAAGCATGGACTGGGTTTTACACTTCTCGGAGCACGTTGAAAGGAGTTGCCAGGAGAGCGAGTGCACTGCTTCATGCTGGAGAATCCTTCTTCACACAGTATGTCCTGAAACACCCAGAAGGTTCTATTTGCAAATGTAAAGCCTTAGAGCAACTGAAGAGTCTCAGATGGGCAGTTTCAGAGGTAAAGATTGATTTATTTTCTATTTTGAATGAAAATGTTTATTTTCCGAATGAAAAGTTTGCATAAGCATTTCAGCTGGAGTGTTTCAAAATTGCTTTTACGTTTTCAGAAATAACTTTCCCCCTTTTGCAAGTCATAAGTAAAAATAAACAGGTTTTCGAAAAGCTGTCTTGAAACATGATTTCAGCCTCTTAACCATGCATTCAAGACATGGTTACTGGCAAATGTTTTCTTCAACCAGTGAAAGAGTATGTGGTTTGAAACTTTGCTTATGAAATTCCCTTTCTTAGTGCCATTTTTGTTATTTATAAAATTGTTCTGAAAAGTAAATAAAACCAAAACAAAAATGGAACTAATTGAAAACCGATACTCTCTACTGCTGCAAGTTAAAAGAGGGAGGACAGAATTGTTTCTTCAAAGTTCAGCTGCTAAGTGATTAGCCTTGTATCATTAACCATTTTCAGTCCTCAGTGCTGTCAATAATTATTTTGTCTGCTAAGGTAATGACCAGACCTAAGAAAGAAATGAAAAGCATGTTTTGTTACAGTATATTTTCTGCATTCTTGGTTTTGGTAACTTGATTGGGTTTTTTATAAGTAAGTTTATTATATTAAAAGAGGAATATGTATAGAGGGAAATCTGTATGCATCTTGTCTTTGACCATTTCATGCAGTTTGTAAGAATCCAGAGTGGGCAAAATGTGAATCTGAATATAGCTGTCATCTCTTATTGTTTAAAGTTGTGTGTCAGAAGTTTAGTTGACTGTTACATTAATACAAATGCAAATCTGAAGTTGTCATCCTGTTGCACCTTTCAAATTTCTTTTAAATATAAGGTCCAGCACCACGATGGTATAACAGGCACAGAGTCTCCCAAAGTGACAGACATGTACATGAATAACTTGATGTATGGAATGTTCAACGTAAAGAAGCTAATGGCTTCCATAATATTTGATATCAACAGTGCAAAGAGGAATGGAGAGGTCTATTCTTCTGTTTACACTACAGGCTCAGGAAAACCAGGTACTTTCTGCACAGCTTTTCCAATTTTCAAGCTACCTTATGAAAACTATCATGTTTCCCTCCAAAACAATCACCATATTATGTACATCTAAGTTCTGTGAGCCATGGCTAGAAAATCCTGTTTGCCTTATGAGACCCAGGATTTCTCAGCTGATGTTAGATAGAACTTTACCTCAGTGCATATATTAGACCTGGCTCTCAGATTCAGACCTCAGATGTAAAACAAGGGGAGGAAGATGTGCTGATCAGAGTAGTCACTAAACTAACTTTACTCTTCAATAGAGCACTGCATGATAAAGAGCACAGTCAGAGTCAAGAAATGTTCTTGCTATAATGTACTGGCAGCTTGTGTAAAAAATGTATAAGGATTTTTAAGAAATCTGTTCTAAAGACTGTACAGTCCCTTTTATCTTTACTTTGGGAACTTTTTAAACTGTCAGATGTAAGCAGTGCCGTGGGCTGTGCAACAGACCAATTTGGATTTTTACAGGGCTGTTTTTAAATTAGGATTCTCATTTGATCTTCTGTATAACTCTGATAAAGTTAATACTGCATGACAATGAGTTGTAAGCATCTTATCTACACTAAATGCATTTACATTCAACTCAGGTGTCATTTTCTGAATACATGGTCTTTTTTGATTGGGCAGAGAGTAGAAGAATAAAGCAGAAGTTTTTTATGAAGGGCTATAAAATGTTTTCCTTTTTTCAATCATAAAGTTTTACTTCAGAGTTTTATGGTAAAATTTTATAAGATAGTTGTACCTAGACAGATTTCTTAAATACTTTTTAATACCACGTTTTTAAAATACATAATGTAGTGACTGCCACTTTTTTTTGTTTGCATGCTCAAAGGTGCTACAGATGTTGACCAGTATGTTGTTGTCTATAACCCACTGGCATGGAACATCACTACCTTTGTCACAGTTTCTGTCAGCAGTGAGGAAATGACTGTATATGATGAACTGGGACGTTCTGTGCCAGCACAGGTACTTCAACTTTGTTTCTTTCTGTTATTATTCTCTCACTTGTCATTTTTCTACCTCCTGTCGAATTGTGATTTCCTTACTTGTCCTTTAAGGGTTGTTTTTACTTGCCTCTTGTCTCAACAGATTTTTTTTAATTGTCCAAAAGGACTTGCTGCTCTTGTAGTGTATTTGGTTTGTCCTTTGTCTGTCTGCTGTGCGTGACCTGGTGCTTCCTATCTTATTTTTCTTTCTCTAAAAAACACTGTTTCAAATAAATCCTTTTATGTTGAAGCACTGCCTTACAATTGACAGCCCTGTTTATACAACTGACAGATTGCCTTGGGGAGGGAGAAGAAGAGAATTAAGAAATGTAGGTCTTAGAAACTGGTGTCAGTCAGTTATCATTTGATGGCTCATTCTGTCATAGCTGAGCTCCAAGACACAGCCAGCTGTTCCCTGGGAGGGAAGAAAGTGGCCTCAAGTGAAAGGTAGCACTAGCATTTCTCAGGAGCATCTGCTGTACAGAATGCATCATCATCAGTAGCTTGATAAACCTCCTGGAATGCTTCCTGCACATAAGGACTGGAGAGGCCTGATGCAATTCCAGATGCTCTCCTCTGTCCCTTAGATGCCAGATAGCTCAGCAAATTCTTCCAGCTGCACAGTTTCTGTGATCTGTGCCTTATGAGTGTGACTGTGCATGAAAGCACACTGTAGTCAGGTAGTGATGCACAGCAGCTGTCCCTTGTTCCTGTACATGTACATGTGATGGCATAAGATCATCCTGCCTTTATCTGGAAACCATAATCTCTTTGGGTTAGCACATTGTCATGCTTGCCTGTCAGTCACCTCCCAGAAGTCATTCTGTCTGAGTTACTTCAGTCTTGTAAGATACAAGACTGACAATTATTCAAGGAATTTATTAAGGATTTAGGATGCCCTAAAGGCAAGTTGCCCTTATTTTAAAAAGGCAAAACTGTCTGTACTATGTTGATTTGTATTCTCTATTGCTAGAAGTTAGTTTTGCATGCATGTGGATAGACACTTCAGGCTAGGTAAAGTGTCTTTAGCAGTTATGACAAGGTGGTTTTGGGTCTTTTAATTCCAGTATGTGCAGCTCAAATGTGCATTCAGATTACACACTCCTTCCTTTTGTGAGGAATAAAACATTAGCTCAAGACATTGGTGTGAATATGTGGCTGAGAGGAATTGAAGCTTTGGCAAATGCTCTGCTGCCTTCTGCACCACATGCATGAGTATTGTGAAGGGAGAGAATGAGAGAAGACCCTGTTGATGCCACTATTGTTAGGTTGTCTGTGGTGTAACTGGACATATGTCAGTCCACAGTGTGAAGGTACAAACAGCTTGCTTGAATTGCTTGTTAGTCATAACTATCTTCTTTGTCCATAGAGTCTGTTCAGTATTTATCTAGTCACATTTTTATTTCTCCAAATCAAAAGTAGTACTGAAGTATTGCCATTAGTGGGCAGGATACATGTAATTTAAATATGGTTAAAACTGTTGTTTAAGATATATGAGTATTACTTAACAGTGGTGTTATTTACTGTTCAAAAGGATGATATATGCTTCTACCTCCTTTCCATGTGCCTTCCCTAACGTGAGGGTGCATGTTGGTGCTTCCTCCTCTTGTCATGAGTTTTCTTTTTTTGCACTATCATGTCTCTTGTGTTTCAATCACTTCTCTGTCATTTGACTGATCAATTTAATTTATGAGTATATCTGCTCATATAGACATTTTGCAGTGTGATCTTAAATCTATGATTCCATGTTCACATTAAAATAACCCTTTAATTTGCTTAGTGACTTTCTTTCCTTCACTCAAAACACTCAGCTTAATCCAAGTTCACCAGGCTCCCAATTAAAAGCAGCATGGATCTACATTATAATTTAGAATTATAAGAATGGCATGTTTAGAAACTTATTATTAAAGTAGAAGCTAATTTTTATAATTTAGGGCTTACAACACATGAAGGTAATTGCCTTGCTAATTAATTTTCTGTAATGAACCATTTTTGTGTTTGCTAATGTGCAGGTTCAAAGCTCCGTGGAATCCCAGTCTACTTATGATCTGTATATTCTAGTTGCAATTAGTGGTCTGAGCTACAGAAAATACAGTATTAAACCTCTGGATGGTAAACAGTCTGCATTTATTGGGAGCTCAATCAAGTACAAGCGGAGAGACTTGACTCGTGCAGATCAGCAAAATCAAAAGTTGTTCCCTGTGGTCAACAAGTGCTACCAGATTGTGTTTGATGAAAACACAAACCTGATGCACAGCATTACAGAGAGGTGAGATGGCCTGCTTGGTTCAATAATGCTTCAGATAAAAATAAGTCCATGGGCTGTATTATGTGTCTTAATTCCAAGACTCAACTAAAAACAGTCTTTAAAATTCTTTCTTATCTCCACTTCACATGCCCTCCTTGACACTTCAACACTAGCGCAGGCATGATTCCATACTGTTTCTGTGATGTTGCCCTATTTAACTTTGCAGTTGGTCTGAGATGACATATCATAGTAGTAACTAGTATATCAGCAGAATTTTAGTGTACTTTAGAGCAGAAAAGGGCTATTAATGTGCATTTTTATTAAAAATTACTAAGTAAGCACATACACTATGGTTGCACAATGAGCCATAAGTCACGAAGTAAGAGCTTATATTAAGTAGTGTTTTGCAAGTCCCATATCACTCTTTCTGTGGTAGAAAGCTATAAAACTGTTTAAAAGGAAACTTCTAACTAAGGCATTTCTATTTAATCAGGTAGGTAAAATGGAAGAATTATCAAGATTTAGGTGAGATTTGAGGTTTTCAGATGGTCTTTCTTCACTGATGCAAATTGGCCTAATTTCTTCAGCTTCTGTGCAGTTGTGCTGTGCTTTGCCTGCTCAGGACTCAGATTGTCACCTATTATATACTGATGGAATATTTGACCCCTTTGACACTGGTGTGGTGGTGGCTAGATCTCTTTCACCTCTGCAGTTTTGTTCATAATTCTGCCTCCTAGAGCAAGAAATTGTTGTCCAGTATCATTAAAATCAACTTTCAAAGTACAGCTGGACCTTAACTGAAAATCATGGAGTAAGTATTTTATCAGAGTGCCTCCAAATCATAACTGTCTCCAGACTCTATGAGAAATATAGTGCAGAGGAACAAAAATCTAAATTCAGATTCCAGTTTTTCTTGCAGGCAGCAAGAGCTGGAATTCAGCCTCTACAGGAAATGAAATATTCACTTTCTTTACAAGCCTTCAGACAAGCTCAAAAGGCTTGAGTTTCAGAAAGTTTGCAGTGGAATAATGGAAAAGAATGAGGCCTCACAAGTCAGAATGGGAGGAAAGGTTGAAAAAAATTGGAATCTTCCATTGTGAAGCTTTCTACATTCAACTGCAACAGTTAGAACTTCTAGATGCTGCCCCTGAACTGAAAGTGCCTCATAAGAGAAGTAGGATAAAACACTTTGATGTTCTTCTCAGTTATTTCAAATCGTGGGTAGCTGTATTAGCACAAGATAAAATGTTTGGCAGTATAAATTTTATATGCTAGATGAAGTGATTTTTCCTGTTTTCACAGATAGTTGCCAAAGGCAGAGCAGGCAGCTGATAGCAGCATTTAAAATTGCCTTCATATGACTTTCTAAAAATGGTGAAAATAAGTAATGAATAGCTAAACTGTTAGTTTCAGTGAAGAGAGGAGGAAATATAGTAGGTAGTGTGTGATTGTAAATGTTGCTACCCTGTTGAGTTTATTGTTACTGGTGTTAGACATGGAAACTTGCATCATGCTGGTTTTACCTAGCTTCAAACTTAAATGAACCTAATTACTCATTAGGGCAGTGCAGTATACCTCATTCTTGTGAGATGAGTAGTTTTAATCCTGCAGCAGCTCTGGCATCAAAATGAGGTAATATAGATGATGTTTAATCTTAAGATGCTTCTCTTCTACAAAAATAGAAAATTACATGGAAACTCCATTTGCTTACAAACTGAACATATATCTTAATGAGAAGCACTTTAATTCTTTGCTGTCCTCATTTACTCAGCCTCACAAAATCAGTCCACTGTGAAGAAACAGTTTTTTGTCTTTACATTTCCAGTCTCATTCCTGTTGCTGTTCAGTGTTGCATTTATCATGTACCAAATGTATTTGTAAATTTTATAATTTTTACTCTTCTGTGAATTCTCAGGGAGACAAACCAGACTGTCCAGTTCACCCAGGAGTTCCTTGAGTACCACGTAAATGGAGACACAAAGAAAGGACCCACTTCAGATAACTACTTATTTGCTCCAAATGCTTCAGCTGTTCCAGTAGCAAAAGCAGTGGGGCTGGAGGTGATGACTGGAAGCTTGATGACAGAGATCCGGCAGTATTTCTACAGGTACAGCACCATTACAGCTTCACTTCTCTGGAGTGTTTAGATATGTATGAGGTTACTGCTGTACAGTTTCTCCTAAATTGTGAGCTCAAGGCATTGCTCAAGAATTGTAGTTGAGAAGAATCTTTGGAAAGTAGTGTGAAATTCTTGCATCAAAGCTGATATCACCCAGATTTAAAAAATGCATGTATTCTGTACAATGTAAATATGTTGATTAGGGAGTCATAACAATTTTTTTGTTTGTTGCTAATTTTGAGAAAAACAGAGTGCTTGTATTTAAATGAAGAATCCTCCTGACACTTATAATGTGAAGGAAACTTGCAGGATATCACTTACTCTGGTTGAATGTCTGTATACTTGGAAGTTAAATTGAAATTAAAAATAATTGTACATGAAATAAATAGAAAACAGGCAAGAAAGTTGTCTCTGTAGGATGGCATCATGACAGCCTTGCAAGTTTTGTCATAACCAATCAAGTGCTCCCCTTTATAAACTCTGCATCCTTCCTCTCATTTTTACAGCAGTGTTTCTTCTCAGGACTATATATATGCAGTGTACACCAGGCTGTTTTCAGTGCCAGAAGGCTACGATGGGAAGCTGCTTTGCCATAGGATAGAGCAAGAATACAGTGTTGGGCCTTTGGAATTAAATCGTGAAGCAATTCTAAGAACAAGCACAAATTTGAACACAAGACAGCTTCTCTACACTGACAACAATGGGTATCAGATGCAGAAAAGACCATTCAAGGCATATGTGAATAACACAGTGGCTCGGGTAGGCACAGAGGTGTAATCCAAATCCAGTTGTGTCTTTCTTCTCCATTTCCTGGGCTAATATTATCTCTGCCTGTTTGCTGTGTGTTTTCAGAACTATTATCCTATGGTCCAGACTGCCTACATTGAAGATGATACCACAAGGCTGATGCTGCTTGCAGAAAGAGCTCATGGTGTATCAAGTCAAGGGAATGGACAAGTCGAGGTGATGTGTAAATTTTTATTTCTTTTCCTACATGACCATAATTTCAGGCCTGATGATGATACAGCATGACTGCTGATGGCTGATTCCTGTTGTGACATTTGCCTTTCCAATACAGGTGATGCTACACAGGAGAATATGGAACAACCTTCCGTGGAACCTGAATAACAATCTCACTTTGAATGACTCTTCAGTGGTTCGTCCTGTCATTTGGCTTATTTTAGGAGCCAAGGCTGCCACCAATACTTTGTATCGGACGAGTGCACTGGCATTAGAGCATAGGCCAGTAGTAATGTTTGGAGCATTATCAGGTAATAATTCCATTTCCTATGCTATCTTTAGCATCTGAAGGGTTTGTTTATGCTGCTTTGATTTATGCTGTTGAGTTTTAGAATTCAGACTTCCAGCCTCCTGTGAGGCAAAGTTAGTACATAGTGAGTTAGGAGGCAGATTTAGGGCCTGCTAATTACTTTGCATTAATTTCAAGCATGGAAGTTGTCCAAGTGTATTAAATGTTTCTCTTGTTATATAATCATCTCTACTTTCAGACGAAAAGAAATTTTAGAGCATCTAATGAGAGCAAAATGTTCACATGGGCAATTAGTGCAAAGTAGATGGTGCACCATGTGTGAGTCCTTAATGACCATTCTTTTAAAAATATTTGTTTGCTTTATCAACTAAAACTGAAATCTGGTAGTGAAATTTCAAACTGCAGTAAAATTTGTTTTATGGAAAGCTCTGATACACTTTTCTAGCAGTTAAAATCATGCTGCTTTCTGCTTTGTACCTTGGAAGATCTTGGAGGAGAAAGCATATCATCTACTTTGCCTCTGCCTTGGCAGAATAGGCAAAAAGCCCTTTACCCTTGACAGTGCTCTAGCCAGGCTTGTGTGTGTGATTGATGTTTAATGGTTTGGGGTTTTTTTTTGTTTTTTTTTCTTTATTTTGCATGGAGGATATAAACCAAAGCTACTCAGACGACTTCAACAGAATTCAGTCTCTGATTTGCCTGTAACTGTGCCACCTAATCTTCACCTCCAGACTCTGAGCATTCCAGGGTGGAGGTACAGCTCCAATCATGCAGAGCAGGTCCACAGCATCCACATGGGTAGGTGCCTTCAAAAAAGTGACTGGATGTTGTATTTAAATAAGCTGGTTTTCTTTTTTCCTCTCTTCTGTGGCTAGTACTTTTATTTATTCAAAGTGTTAAATTCCTCAGTCAAGGAAGTTAATTGTTCTGTATTATTTCTCTGCTCAAGTAGTAAAATATTTGTCCTGCATGAGTTTGTCATGCCTATTAAGGACATTCCTGTGAAAGTGGGAGCTGGTTGTTTCCTGATATTAGTTCTCTTGCTAACTTTAAGAAACAGGAACTGAGTTCAAATGCTGAGAGTTTAAAGCTTAAAAAAAAAAAAAAAGTTTAAAGCTTGGGTTTAATTTTAAAGTAAGAAAATATATGCATTTTTATTTCTTTTGAAGGTAAACAGAAGCAAGGTGATGCAGATTTCAGTCGTGTCCTTCTAAGAATTAGACACTTGTATGAAGTTGGAGAGGATCCTGTGCTGTCTCAGCCTGTGATGATAGATCTAAAGGTAAATGTGACCCTTCAAGACAGAATGCTAAGCAAAGTGTTTTTATTCCAGAGAAAAATGGTTCTGGAATGACACATCCTGGTACACAAAAGATGGATACAAAAGTATTAGTAGAACTTTAACCTCAGAGGGAAATGGGCCTTATTTTCTTGCTTGGCTTTGCAACCTTTAGAAGCCATTGCTTCCAATGAAGTTGCCATAGGCACAGCATGAATATCTAAATATGGGTAGGACAGGTTCTGCTGAGCTCTTGGTAGTGCAACACTTCCTCCAGTACCTTAACCAGTGCAGAGAGTAGGATTCTGTTTTGTTGTTTCCTTAGTTATTGAAAATTGTGCCTATAATTAAGGAAACATGGACAGGATTAAAAGAAAACTATTTGTGTGCAGTTTATTTCTGTGAGCTATTCATCATGTACTTGCTTTTTTTCAGTTTCATGTTTATTTGGTCTTTCTTATGAAAGTAGCTTGTACTCCATGGCAGGGGTTTATTATCTTGATTGTCATGACAGAAACATGGGGAACAGTGGGTAGGATTCTCTGTTTCAGTAAAAACAGGAGTGTGTTTCAGCCCTTTTAACAGACTGTACTACAAAGCAGGGGAAGCTTTCCCACCTCAGCTTCTTAGTTTGAAGCCTGATGAAACTATATTTCCCTTGTGTTGCATGACCTGCAGATTTTTAAAGTCTGTCTGCTCTAATTAACAGGCCAATGCTAGAGTTGAAAATTCTGTCCGGTCTTGCTGTGTACTAGGCTGGTGAGTTGATACTATTGTTGATGAGCTCTTGTTTGATTCCTGGTGTGTTCTGTGCTCACAGTCTTTGCTGAAGGGATTGGGGTCAGTGACAGCAGTGCAAGAGCGATCCCTCACAGGCACCTGGGATGTGAACACTTTGGAGCGGTGGAAATGGAAAACTGCACAATATGCAGGCAAAAGTAGGTGGAATGGAGTGGTTGGTGTCCATATTGTTGTTGACTGTTGAAGCTTGATGATTATTCTGGTTAAAAATATTTTTTTTAATTGCAGTATTAGAAACTTATTGTTTCTGGCTGGTACCTGTCACAGCCTGCAGGAAGGAACATTTAGCTAAAATTCCCTACAAGTGCCAGACCATTGTATTTATCTGATATCTTGTTTTGCCTAGAAATATCAAAAGCTAGGAATCTTTCTGGAGTTTTCTTTGTTCAGATAGAAGTGGCTACTTTATGAATTCACACTTGTGACACGGATTAGTTTTGTCAGATGCTGATAAGTTGTTTTTATCTTAAGTTTAAACCTATGCTGCAGAAAAACACACAGCTGCAGTTAAAAATCTCTGTTGTAATCAGCTTAAAGGACTCTGTAGATATTATTCAAGTTAGGGCTGACACTCAGATCCAATGCTGTGGGTAACCTCATTTTATTTCTCATTCCAGTTAGTTGCTTGGACAATGTCCTTACTGTCACTTACATACATACTGTGCTTTGTAAAAAGCTTGCAGAGGTTTTAGAATGGGCTAGGAGAGAGTTTAAAGCTCTGTTTGACCTGCAGCTCAGAGCTTGCTTGCTCTTTATTCATGATGAAGAAAAGGTGCATGACTGGAAAGTCATTGCACATTTTCTGTGTGGGTCAGTGTGTGAAAAGAGAAATTGTTGTATATTTTGATATTATGAATGGGTACATCTTAAGCTCTATATTACTTAGGGTTTTTAGGGAGGAGAATCTGCTCACACCAGCTTTTAGGGAATGGATGAGTTAAAACTGATATGATAGAATAACATGTCCATTTAGGTAAAGCTAATTTAATAAATTACCCATGCTTTTGTGTTTTACAGAATTCTTCAACAGCACAGAGACCTCAGAGGACTTTATAATAACTGTTCACCCAAAGGAAATAAGGACTTTCTTTGTATACTTTCAGGTTCAATAATGTTTGATGATGTATTTCAGATGAATATGTAATATCTTTGAAATTTTGTTTCAAGATACAAGTGATGATCTTGAAAAACATCCTACTGCTGTTAATGAAAGAAAAAAATCATTTTGGAATAAACTTCGAATTTAATTGACTTGTTGGCCTGAGCTGTGGGTGTTTTTGTTGGTTAATTATTTACAGCTTTTCTTTTCTGAAATTTGTTCCACTTTTTTGCATTCAAAAAAGACCTGTGTTGCAGAGTGAACATACTAAACATAGTTTTGCTTGCTATTGATAGTTTTAAAGTGATTGCTTCTATGATGCTTCACTGTGGAGCACTAACAAAATTATATTAGTCCTACAGTCTTGAATTGTCTTTCTAATTAATGGTTAATTAACCTAACCAAGAATCTTAAGGTTTTTATTGTTAGAGAAGATAAGTTCTATCACAGAATAGTGATAGGTCAAGTAGTGTTCTCAATCTCAGAATAGTGATTGGTCAACTGGTCTTCTGTTCCTACATTCAAGGAGAAATGCCTGCTGTTTGAGCTACTTTGTCTTCTGGGCAACAACTGCAAGGTTTCTGCTTTGCTGTAGACTGAAATGGAATGTACTGTTTGTATTCCTTTGCCACAAGTTCATTTAAATTGTGTCACTTTATGGTTCAGAACAATGAACTTGGCATCCTGGTCCTAGATATGTGTCTTGTGGTTGGGGTAAACTGAAGCCAGTTTGACAACAGAAGTTGTCTTGTCCCATGGCCAGTAACTGACTCATCATGTAACCTGAGGGAGGGACACTGTTCTTGTGATGCTGTGAACTTTCTTACTTCTCAGGCTCAGAGAATGTGCACAGTGGTGGCAGGAAATGTTCTGATAGCAGCAAGTCAAAGTTAACTGTGGAGTACTGTGTGCAGAGGTTAAACTGGCAGTGAGGGCAAATTCTAGGCAGATCTGATTGAGCAGCAGAAGGAAACTTGGATAGTGACTAACTTTCCCAAGAGCTGGTATGGATCTTTATCAGAAATAAAAGCTGCATTTTTTCTATTTTTGTTCTTGGCTCTAGACTTCATGGATGTGTAGTCTTACTCTGTTCTCATGCCATTGGGCATTTCTACTTATTGGCTTGTTCACCAGGAAAATGCCCATAGCTGAGATGAGAATCAAGTCACTTCAGTGCAGTAGTAATTATGAATTATGCTTGGTGCAACATTGTACAAAGCTGTATTTCTGATGAGTGAAATGTAAAACTGAAAGAAGAAATAGAGAAGTTTAAAAGAGAATAGGTGCATCCTCAGCCAGTTAATAGTTCCAGATCTAGGATAATGTAAAAAAGACATTTTACTGTGGTAATTGCTCTAATTTAATTTGTCTGTTTAGCAATAATTTTCTCCTCATGGAGATACTGTTCAAGAACAAAGGAAAAACAGTGGAAAAGGCCCTCCAGAGTACTTATTGGGAAATAGTTTACTGAAGACCTGTGCTGGTGGTCAACTTTCCTGTGCAGACAGCCTGTTTTGCATCTCATTGAATTCACTGCAGAAACTGTCATGCTCACCTATTGGATGAAGAAAGATTATTTTGTATTTTCTGATGGTTATTTTTCATCCTTGGCTATAAATATTTAGTGGTGTACCAATCAAACCTGTCCTAGTGCAGTGAAAGCCATTTTCCTGCAACATTAAGGCAGAAGGGGAAGCACATAGAAACAGTTACTGTGATGCAGTAAACCATGATGGCAGCTGGTTTTCATTTTATTTTGTGTATGTATATGGGAAATTAAATGTGCTTCCTTGCTTCTACATCTTTTTCCTGCTTGGTTCTGCCATGGAATATAATGCATGGGTTACAGAGGGATATGATTGCAATTCATATTCTTGTGACTGAAGTGGTGTTTGCTGTTACAAGTGATGGTAACAGCAAGTCATGTAGATAGATCATAAAAATTAAACTGTTCCTTCAGTGAGCAATTGCATGGTCAGTCCTGGCCAAGCAGCAAAGGATCCTACAGCTGCTACCTCTGGGCACTGCTTTCCCAGGTGGCAGATTGAACTAGGCCAACAAAAACCTTCTTATGTAGGGTATTATAAGCAGGAATACCTCATTACCAGCTGATTTATCTGTTTGAGGGAATTTCTCTTTTGATTAGTGGAAGCTTTCTGATTTAAAGGAAAAAAATAGCATAAAGGAATATTTTATCTGGTGTTATTTCAGTGCAATTGGCCATCAGGGAATAATTTGCTAGAGTCAAATCTTGTATTGTACTGGAGGCATCCCAGACTGTGGTCTGTAGGTAGCATGGCATTCCTGCTAGAAGAAGATGTCATTCCATATTTTGCATGTTATTTTTCCTAAGAAGTCTCAGCCTAAGCAAATGGAAGCCTGCAGGCATTCAAATCTCGGTAGAGGGACTTATTTACTAATGATCCTTTTTCTTCCCTCACATATATTAATCTAGTGAGGAAGAATACTGCAGTGCTATAGAAAAAATATATACAAAAATATTTTTAAAAATTGATAGAAATCAAGTCACTCAAATACTGCTTCAAACCATACATCAGACAGGACCTGCAAAAGAAAGAAAGCTGATGTGATGTTATAACCAGAGGTCAAGTCACTCATGCAGCATGTTTGGGCTATGGTAAGCCTTGCTGTAGGTAATTTTCAGTGTCCCTCCACTGGTGGTCTTTGAAAGTGACAGAGAAAAGTGTTTGGAAGAGAGTGACTCTGACTGCACTGAGCAGATGCTCTGCAATCATCTCCAGCACAGAGGTGAGTAAGTTTACACATTTAGAGAATCTAGATTCATCAATGCAGTTTCCAAGGTTAATTATGATTGAGTTGCAGAAAGATCCCATTAATGTTTCTTTGTGTTGTAGATGCTTTCCTGGCCCACATATTTGGTGTGCTACACTTCTCCAGGCAGCAAAGGTCACTTAAATTCTTACACCATGTTTTTCCACCCACTCAGTAGTGCTGTGATGAGAATTTATGGGGTTGTGTTGTGAAATAGTACAGAGAAGTTACCAGAGCTAAAAATAAACCTTTCAGCCAGCCCCTTTTTTTGTGTGCTACTTCATTTCATCTCTGACAGTAGATGCTTTGGACTAGAACCAAAGTGTCTCTTAGAGTAAATACAAGCTGCTCTCAGCACTGTGGAAAAAGCTTCACCTAGTTTCTAGACAAATTATTCTGCTTGTTGGAGCTGCCAGCTGCACAACTCAACACTAAAATCACAAATGCAGTTATTTAAATGCAAAATAAAATACATTTTCCTTTGGATCTACACATGCATCTTTGTGTATGTAAATTTTTAGTGCAATCTGTGCCTTTGATCAGTATTACTGAAGCATACATGTGACCAGAATTGTTTACATGATGAAATAATATCCATAAATGCAAATTATTTGCTTTAATAAGTCCTTTTATTCATTTGAATTTTAAGGTATTTGTTATGTCCTCACTAGTTCTAAAAGGTGATAAGCTCGTCAGCAGGATACCATCAGAAATGGGGCTAGCCTGCAACACTTGGTGACATTTATCTTTGCTATCTTCTTCCTTTTAATTTTATATAGCAATCTAAATTGAACTGAAACTGTGTCTGTAAGGTAGATACAGAGAAGTAGATGAGCTGATGCATTGTGCTTTTGTTGCTGATAAGTGGAAGGAACAATGCCTTAGGCTCTAAATGTGAGCGCCATCATTTAAAAATGTTGTCCAGTTGTTTCTGGGCACCTGTCCAGTGCTGCTAAAACCTGATGTTAGTTCAGGAAATTAGTGGCTGACAGATTCTTAATCAAGTTCTTAATCTAGCTCATTGATATTCTCAGCATGTTCTATTTGATTTATTTTTCTATCTTTTTTTTTTTTTTTCAATTCAGTCATTGCAATTTTGAGATTATCCAATTGAACATGTTTGTGGGACAATTTTTCTGGCCTGGTAACTTTGCATTTGAAACATGGAATAAGATGGGAAAATTAAGAAACAAATGCAATGTTTTGTCCAGGGAATATCTCTGCCCCTGCCATATAAGTGTTTCTGGGTTGGAGCCAAAAATCAGTGCTGGAGAATATTAAGCAGCATACAGTTACCTACATTTGCAGAATTATTTTTAATAATTGATGGCAAATAAGTTTTACACTTAACTTGATGAGGCAAGTGAAGGTCATTTTTTTTTAACCCATGCTTATAATCATCCTGAAATAAGCTTTAGTTAATGTACATGGCACTGGTATTGCACTAATGCAGCTGCACCCATGGAGGTGATGGGTGATGCATTGCATGCACAGCATGAGGTCCCCATGGTGCTGCAGGATGCTGGGGCCACTTCAAGGGTGATCATGGAACTCAGCCTTCCTCTGCTGCTCCTGCCAGTGCAGCTCTGCTGCTGTGAAGGCAAAAGTACAAAAGCACTTCTCACAGGAGGGAGGAATTAAGGCAACATTTCAGCAGAGGCCATGAGATGCATGATAAAGAAAGATAGGAGCAATACTTGACTTCAGAGTAACCATGTGCAATCATTGTCTCTGGCTTTGGGTAAGATTCATCTGGCTGGCTGGAAGAGGCTGCTGACAAGCACATGTACAGCAGCTGAAGAAACCTCACCTTTATAAAGTGCTTTTAAATGAAGGATTTTAGAAGGACAGTGGCAAATACTCCCATGAAACCATGTAGGGAAAACCAGTTCTTTATGTCATACCAGACATAATCAAGTTTGAGCAGCAACCAGTTATAACACAGTTTGAACTTTAAAGAAGAAATTATTTCATTTCAAGTAAGATGGCTGGTTCTGAAAGAGAGTGTAGGGAAAAATTGGGTGGTATTTATATCGTCACCACATGAGGGAAGAGGAAGTTGAGTCGTGAATTTGACATCCTTTCATTTGATGTTTTGCTGATCTTCAACCAAGACAGCCTGATACAAACACTAATAATTCTGCACGATGATCATCATTTCAATGAAACTTCTTTTAACAGTGTGTTTTGGAAGCTTAGGTAAGTGTTACTTTGTTTTATTTTTTGTTTTCAGTTAGCTGCTTGTAATTCTTGAGCTGGATTTTAAAAAAACCTTATAGTATATGCACCTCAAATACACATGTGAGACAAGAAGAATATTAACTATTTTTTCATAATGGTGAAATCACGATTAAAAAGCTTGAGAAATCTAAAAGAATTTTAACAAGGAAATTTCTGGAGGCAAAGCATAGAGGAGCAAACTGAACACTTCAACTAAAATGATGTTAGGTTAATGTATGCACCATCTTTTTAGGACTTCTGACTTGAATATTTATCGTGACAAATGTTGAATGCAGAATTTTAAAATGTTAAGGAGGATTCATTCTACATCACATAGGTACTGAAGTACAAAGCAGATAAAGATTCACAATTCTTTTGCAATACACATTGCAGTGGATAATGCTAAAGGCATTTCACATGAGTTAAAAATTTAGCAAAAGGGTTTTTTGAGTGATATTTTTCAGAAAAACAGTAAAGTCACAAGATGGAAATGTAGCACAGTCAATAGCACAACTGTTTTAAACAGTTTTAAACTAAAAGAACGGAAAAACTGAAATTAGTAATTATTTATTTAACTTGAACAGCTTCTAGGTTGTCATTTACACACTACATCAATTCTTTCCCTTATTTTTTCTGCTGTTTGTATTATCCCTATATTGTCCATATTATTCTCTATCAGTTTTTAAGTGTTGCCTTGTAAAGACAGAGGTGCCTGACTCTTTTACATATGATAACTGTGTGATAAATTTATTTACATATTTTTGATATAACTGATCAGATGCTATATTAGAGTGAGATATGAAAAAAATTGTCTAATTAGTTATGTCTTGCTGTGAAATGTGCCTGAGTGATAAACGGGATAAAATTTAGAAGAAAATAATGCAGTTTACTCTTGTTATTAGTTCTTAACTTTAATGTTATAAATTATAGAAAAAAGGAAATTTTAGTTCTTCATACAGCATATGAAACTGTCTCAGCACTCATGGGAATAGATTTTATAGGATTAGAACTTTTGTGATGAGCGTCAATGCCATTACAATGTAAATAGTTATCTGATACCCACACAGTGGTTTTACTTTGTAAGAAAATATTTTGTACATATATTGCACAATGTCTCATGTATCACTCACTTTGCATGCTGACAGTGAGAGAAAAATGTATTGAAAGCAGAAAGAAAGAAAAAGTTAAATTTCTTCTGATACTGTCCAAGTCAGCCTTTTCTTAACAGCCAGACAAGAGACCCAATGAGAGATCAGGGGTTTGTGTGGCTTCTCTCATTAAATGAAGGAGGTGAATTTGATGTTATAAACTACTTGGCAGCAAGTACTTGATGGAAGAAGTTGAAATCAAATGAAAAAGCCCACCTCTAAAATGCTGTAGACTTGTCATTCATTAGAAGCAGTGCTGGACAAGAACTCCTACATAGGGACAGAAATTTCAGTCTTTTCTCTTTAACCTGGATGAGTTTCTCACTATTGACTTATGAATCACTCTGAATTACTCCTTTTGACCATTCTTTATCTGACACTATTTAATATGCTTCAGACTCAATGTCCTTTTATAAAGATTTTTCTTGAAAATAATAGACATTTATCAGCATTTTTCATTCAATATGCAGAAAATCTTAATTTATTGTACACAAACAATGATGGAGGACTTTTAACACATCAGATTAGAAGTTTACTTTAGCCAGAAAGCAATTAACATCATTCAAGGGAGAAGTAAGTAGTGAGCTTGAAAATTAATGTCATAATGATTTTACAGCATTCATTGTTTCTTTTAATGTTTATTTTAGTATTTAAACACTTCTTTAATGTTTAAATTATCTATTTTAAATACAGCTTTAATGACATATCTTTGTTGCTTTACCTTTCATATCTATTTGTATTTTTTAGCTACAGGTCTCAATAATTCAAGAGTCATCCAAACACCAACAAATATAAATCTATCTGTTGGAGACTACGCTGAAATCTCCTGTATTTGGGAAAAAGCTATTGTGAGGTATAGAGCAAGCTGGTATTTTGTTAATGAAGTGAACATCACTAAAAATATATCATCACAACTTCTCTATTGGTCCAACATCACCCATGAAAACAAGAATGTGTTAGTCATCAAATCTGCCAATGTAAATGACACTGGATTTTACTACTGTGAGATAATTATTGAAATACCTTTATTTAAGAAACTACTTGGAAATGGAACAACAGTGATTGTTGAAGAGAAAGGTAGGTTAGCAAGAACATGTGTGTGCCATTTCACTCACCATCATAAAGATTCTTGAATTTGAACCATGATATGAGTTTCCTGCTTCTCCCACCTTCTTCCCTCAGCACTTTGGATCTCAGGATGAAAGAGAGAAACTCAAAGAGGACCTTTTAATGACAATTGGCTTTAACTCTCCTCCTTAATATCTCCTGTGTAGTGTTTGCTTTCCTCCATTAGAATTTGCTAACAGGAATTATTAACTAAGGTTTCCAAAGATGCTGTGCATGAGAAGTTTGTGTCACACAAGACCCAACCACAGCTCCCCCTCAGAGGAGGACAGATGTGACACTGAGTGAATCTGCTGTGTGGTTACAGGGGGCTGCAGTGCTCACATGGTGACTCTGCTCAGTCGTCTGTAACCTTTACTAACCATTTCATTTTTTTATTACAAGTTCTTAATAAAAAGTTAGAAATAAATCAATATGGATGATAGAGCAGTATGGGCCCTATATGGATTTGTGTCCATGAAATTGTAGCTGATTGTTTTATATGTGCTTTGTCTCCCTCTTTTACCAGTCATATGCGAACTTTTACACAGGAGAAATTTAAGGTCCCAATTCTGAGTTAAGCATTGAAAAGCATTAATACAATTAGTATTCACACACAATTAAAATTCTCAGCAACAGGAGTGAGATCTGTTGAAATTATTAATGTAATGTAAGACACCCAGAAGACAATTTACCTCTCCTCTGTTATACTACTAATTCAAGGCATTCTGCACCAGTTCTGGAAGATGCTGATCTTCAGTTTTCTTTATTCCTCTCAAATGCAGAGAAAGACTAGAGGACTGGCTATGATTAGACCTTCAGCATTATCAAACATCAGTCACTTGCTGATGTCAAGTCACAGGAAGCTTTTCCAATCATGCAGAACACTCCAGTTTTGCACAGTATTTTATACTATGGGTTAGCTGGTCCAAAGAGAAGCACAAAAATTATCAAAGACTTAGAAAATATCAGTGCCAGAGAATCAATGAAGTACTGTTCAAAATGGTGAGAAATTAATGCAGATTATTTTAACTCTTTAGCAGTCTTTTAATGTCCTAAAATGAGTTTGGAATTCTGATCTCTTATTTGTTCAAATACAAGTAGAAAAGACTTGTGTTAAATACTGGGAGGAGGGGGAATGTCAATCTGCAGGAGCTGTAGGGGGTTCTGACATTACTGCTCATCAGGCATGCATCCCTTGGGAATGGGAAAGTGACCTTGCACCTGATTCACTCTTGAAATAATTTTTAATTTTACTTGCCTGTTCTTTTCCTGTGATATTCTTTTATCTTTAACCAGTACATCTCTTTATTTAAAATATACAGCTGCAGAAGCTCACTCATTGGAAAGGAGATATTTGGAAGCATGGGCCATCCTTCCTATTTTAGTGGCAATGGGAAGCTTGTATCTTTGCTACAAAATGAAACAGCGCTCCACCCCAGCTGGTGAGTTACAATATTTCCTTTAGCATATATAAATTACATGTTTGGTTTGAGATAGCTGGAGAGGTGCACTTAAGAGGTATTTCAGTGTATAAATTGGCTCACCTGGTCCTGATCTGCTGAGGCATCAGGAGCTGGCAGGAGGGATCAGGCACAGCTTGTAGTTCAGTGAGTGTTCTTGCAGCCACCTGCTTTCATTATTTGTCTTTTAGGCAGAGTCTTCACATAAACCAAAGATCTTGACCTGACTAGGATACTCAAGAATATAATTTCTGATAATTTCTCACTGGTTTCTGACTGAAAAAGCGAGGAGCGATAACTTAGCTCTGCATCCTGGTAGTGACAACTGGGAGTGACAACTGAAAGACTCAACCTTGAACACATAGTTCTGTTTTTTCTCAATCTGTGATTTATTTTTAAATTAATTATTAATTTGGGTGGTAGGGGGTTTTGGAGGGCAGTTTTGTTTGTTCATTTGGGGGTTTTTTTGTTGTTGTTGTTGTTGCTGGGTTTGGGTGTTTTCTTCAAAATCTAGAACTTTTAGGGTGCAAGAAATCATAGGAAAAAAATGATGAATGACAAGGATGCAAGGCAAATATAGATGTAGGGCAGCTGTGGGCAGAGGGCTCAGATCAGTGAGATAATCTAAGGCAGCCTCTTAAGTAACTGTTTGGGTTGTTTTCAGCTTATTTCATTTACAGCCTGAATAGCACTCTAGTGTCTGTTACCAAACTAGAGCTCTGCACTCTTCATTTTGGTGCTTACTGATCTCTGCTAGAGTACAGGTGTGACTCTGGAAATGAACAGTAAGCAAGCACTGACTGGAACTTGGGTTTTGCTAAGGTGCTGCACAGCTTCCTGTGCTGAAAGGACAGCAGGAGCAGGAGCAGATGCTCGAGATGGGAGAGCTTCATGGGAGAAATGAATCCACCAAGGAAACAGCTGAGGAAAACTCATCATGTGACTCTGTTGAATGGGTAAGAGCTTTATAAAAGGATATTCAACGTGGACTGAACAGAAAGCACACATCAACCTGCTGTGCCTAGGACAGCATCTTCCTACACATGGAAAAAGTATAAAGCCAAAAAAGAACCACACTCAGGAATAAGAGGGATATTTATGTAGGAGCAAAGTATTGAAATCTGTTGTTATATTTAATAGCACTCTAAAATTGTCTGGAGTAGAGGGCAGCAAAAGCAGAGAATATCAATATAGAGACTGAGTGAAAGAAAGAAGCACAGGAGATGTAAAAAATGGCAATAAAGTCCCTTTATGTGTAATTGTGTACAAAGCTCAAAGGGCTCAGACCAGTTTCAGCTCATGGGGCCATTAGTGCAGGCTACACTTGCTGAGAGCAGGTAGCAGATTTCTAGCAAGCTCCTTTGCCCACACAATTATTCATCTTTTAATTACATTAAAACATAAAGTATGCAAGGGAAAGAAGCCCTAATTTAACCCTTGAATAGGCAGGAAACTGCACAGTTTCCATTGCAGTTAGCTAGACAGGCTTGGGCAAGTTGCACAGAAGTGATGAAAAATTCTCAAGCCTGTGGCCACAACTGCAGTTACTGAATTTACAGATTTCCAGGTTCTCCTGTAAGAGAACCTGGCTGCAGCCCTGATTTGGTCACAATGGTTCTGTGATCATGGTGAGAAGAAAATCTCAGTATAGAGGTAGTAAAACAGTAATATCTATCTTTTATCAAGTTATTGCTCTAAGAAAGAGAAAATATCTGGGAAAATTCATTCCCTGGTAAGTAGATTGGCACTGAAGCTAAGAGACTTGCTTTTACTGGTGATATCATACTAGGAAATCATAATACTAGGCATAATATGGTCTGGTTATAGTAATAAAATATTCTAATTACTAGCAATGAAGGGATTACTCTTCTGCTTGTTAATATTTGATGAAGATGTAGGAAAACGAGATTGAGAATGAGAAAACAAGCATCCTAGGGGGTGCTGAGTGAAAAGTTCATTAGCAGCCAGTTACTGTTCTGGATTTGTGTGGATAAAACTACTCCAGAGGATGTGCAGATGCAATTATAATCTTTTGCAGCTGCTTTGTAATTTAGCAGCTACCAGCCACAGTGATGTGTCATGACATAGGTTCAGTATTTTCCTTCATACCTTTCAGACCTTTATACTATTTTAGTGAAAGCAGATAAGTTGATTTCATAGTGGCCTCTTTTTAAATGTTCAAGCATAGTTGGATGTTATAAATCATTCAAGAGATCCAGTAGGTTAGTAAAGCCAGTACACACAATGTGTATGAACACCACATTTCAAACAAATTAAGCCAGTAGTGATGAGCAAATATTATGGTGTCTCTGGAATTGCATTTACTGCCTTTCAAATGTACTGCAGAATATAATGACTATAATTTAAATGTTTTTCTGATTGTGAAAAATCTCTGCTTATTTGGGGAAAACTATTCTCACACTGGTTTTTAATATAACTTACATTTTTCTATTTAAATTTGGAAATTTGGTGAATATTCTGGGTAGGTTTGGGCAGCATTTCTAGAACAGTGAACATGAAAGCTATTTACAGTCTCATGCTTCTTTTTTTTTTTACAATTCTTGATGTTGAAAAAGCAATCCTGTAACACAGAAATTGAATCAAGACATGGATTTTATTCTCACCCATATTATATGTCACAGTAACACTGAGCAATTAGGTCAGGTGACAACACAGAGCTGCAAGTCCCCAAGGTAACTTAATCTGGGAGTGAACATCCTCATGGCAAAGCTGGCTCCTGTAGCTGTGCTTTCAGTGTGTAGCACTTGTCTCTGTCTCTGGAGAACCATCCCATGTTTCCTCAGCTGAGATGGTCAGGGAGTGTTTCCCAGACAGCTGCAGGGGAATTTGGCTTTGGAGGGGATTCCCAGTGCAGGTAATGATTTTTTAATCGAGTTCTGCAGGTTCCAGCCAAAATCTAAGCACTTTTGTAGCATTAATACAAACTTCCAGCTCATGACAGCATGCATAATGCTCACTCTTGATTGGGGGGTTCTGGTTGTTCAAAATGCATAGAATTGAGATCTGGATTAGTTTGCTATCCCTACCATGCCTCCTGTTTGGCATTTGTCTGGCAGGTACCTCTCTGTGCTGAGCATGGTTCATCAGAACACAGACAGCAAACCCTCCATAGCAGAGTGTGAGTGTGAAAACAAAAAGCTACTTTTCATTACTTCCACCCATTTATTCATTTATGCCATCTCAGCTTGAGAATTTGGTTTTATATGTCTGTGGGGACAGGTCTTTGTGTACATTTCTTTATTATGAGATCTTTAATTCTAATGTTTTGCTAAAGGACTGACCTATGTATGTTTAGGAATAGAATGACTTTTGCACTGCCCAGAAGAGTATCTGAATACCACAGCAGTGTGCTAGTTTAGTGCATCAAAGAGCATCCATCCAGAGGGAAGAGTATGATGAATTTTTTTGAAATATCAGAGATAAAATATTTAAGGGGATAAAAATGTTTTCCATTTCAGATTTAATAGAATCTGATCTATACTGGAATTTAACGTCTTCAGTATTCTAAAAAAATCTGTTGTGCTTGCTGCCTAATTAGCTAAGAGAATTGAATCTGAACATAGGAAAGCTTTGCCTTTCAACATTAGTATGGAGACATTCTTTTCCTCTCTAATTGTAACTTCATGGCCTGTGTTTCTTTGTGTTCCCTGGGGCTGTGCTGTGTCATGGGTAAAAGTTCATTTTATGTCTACTTTATGGGTAAAAGTCTTGACTGGCATTTCTTTGCTTTTTAAGGCTGTGTCTACGCTTTATGAATCACCAGAATTTTTTTGCAATGAATCAAGAGGAAAAGATGACAAATCTACTGCGACTATTGTATCAAATGGAGCAGATGAGCAAATCTCACAAACTAGGGCAGCTGAAAAGTCTAGAATGAGACAAGGATCTGCCATTTACTCTTACATTCAGAACTAAACAAAATATGGCTAAATAACTATGAAACTGAAAAATATGATAATTTGCTGCTGCAAGATGGATTACGTGTTTCCTGTCAAAAGCTTGTCAGTGGGAAAACACAAAAGAAAAACAGTTCTTTCTAAGCAGGTTTTGAATGTTTTGTCACTAACAAAGCATTCTAAGGAGTCTGAATTTGGAGGATACGTCATTTAGAAGATGGTCCTCAGCTCTTCCTCTGCTGCCCAGATATACTGTGCTACCATAAAAAAAAAGCTTTGAAAAAAGCTTCTGGACTGAACAACATTCTCTAACAAAAGCATTTCCTCAGGAAGCCCTTGTGTGAGTAGGAGATGGTAGAGCTCTGAAAATGTCATCAGTGCTGACAGAGGTATGCCAAAAAGGATTATATTCCTGTGGAAAGGGACTGTTAGTGTTAATTCATTCACAAGCTAGAAAAAGTCTTCCAGAAAAAGATGTCTTCTATACACATGAAATACTGGGTTTAAATGAAGATACATATATATAGAGAGAGATTATGTATTATTGTCTAACTGGTTGAGGAGGGCTGCTTGAAGGAGATAGGGGTGGTAATTCTTGTTCCACTTTTGCCAGCTTTAAAACTTTTTAAAAGATCACCAAAGAAAAAGCAAACTTGAAAAAAGTAAGGAGAACCTGGCTTCTAAGGTCAGAACAGAGGTGAAGAGTTTTGACAGCAAAGCTAATCAATGTTAGATGTGAAAAGGCTGCTGAATGCTAAGAGTGGATATCTGAAATGAGAATGTACCAGGGTAATGTCATCTTCTGAAAATGTTTTTTTGTTTTTTTGGGTTTTTTTTTTCCAGAGCTTAGCTGGAGGTTAGAACATTTTGCCATCAGTGCAGGTAGAAACAACTTCACTGGCTGAGATTTTTATCCAGCTTGTACCTGGACAGTGCAATAGACACCAACCAGCTTTCCCAGAGCCCTTAAAAACTGTTAGTGTACTCCAAATTGACTGATTTCTACTAAATACTGTAAATGAAATCTTTGTGGCCATACAGCCTGGCTCTGTCTATGGTGTGGCTCTGTCTATGCAGTTCACAAAGCTGTCTCTCAAATTACTGTAACTCAGCTGGGTCTCACTCTGTGCTGTGGATGGTTTCCTGGGTTGTTATGTTATCTTCCCTGAATTCCCTGCTGCAATAAATATGCTGCTGTCTGAACCAGACTGTAATCAGTGCTCTGTGATCATGTCTTGTATGAGAGAAACTGTTATAATACATCTCATGGTATTTATGTAAATTGAATAAAGCAAAAGAATATTCTTTTTTTTTTCTACTTGAAGTTCAGGTATTTTAAAATCCTGGTGGACTTTTTCCTGAAACTCACTATTACAATCAATTTCTTTTACTGCATGATGAAACTCTGTCGTGTGCCATATTCCTTTAAGGATCAGAGGTGGGGCTGCTCTGGATTGCCCCAAACCCTGTAAATATGTTTGCTACACAAGAAAGTCATAATCTGTAAAATGGTGCCTGCTCAAGGAAGCTCTCAGTTATGCATCAGAGTTGTAAGTGGGTGCAGTAAATTTTGTTCTTTCTATATATTAATTACTTACTTCTCTGTTTAATCACAATGAGATGTGCAGTGCTCAGGAAAATGTTAAAGAAAACCACAGCTTAATAATTTCAAAATGTTATTTTCATTACATTTTGATTTAATGTGGTTCCTAACAGCAAAGAATGCTGCCTTCTTAACAGCTGCTCACATTTTGTGTGTTAATATGGTTATTTCCAACATCTGGCAGTAGAAGACTACTTCCAATTTATCATGACCTATTTTTATCTGTGGCTGACAGTGGTGGCTATGAGCCAACAGAGTATTTTTAGAGCTCCAGCTTTTGACACCTGCCTCAAATATATTATCTTCTCTGCTACTGTGCCACTTGGGAAGCAATAAATCCTTCTGTGTTTTAATTCTTCTTGGCTGTTTTGTTAGCTTTAAAACAAAAGAGCTCTCTGTAATTAACCTCAGGTCATGTTCCAGCATGCAGTATGATCTCAGTTTTAATTGTCTGTTTAACTGATGAGTTTATAATGAAGGCATCTGTCTAATAATAGAACTTAAAGAGAGTCCTGGGCCCTTGCTTTTAGCCATTTTATTTGTTATTCCCTTTAGAACAAGCTGCTGAAAAATGATGGTTTCTTTCTGTTTAATTTGATGCCCAAAGTCCTGTGTTAAGCACAGGCTGAAACACACTGATTTAGGAGCAAGTATGGCACAAGTAATTCAAAAGCCTTGCATGTGTTCTGTGCTTTTAATGTCTCACCAACACACTTGGCATAGTCATAGCCCTACAAATGAGGCTCCCTCTCTGTTTCTGTCAAACTCCTGACCCTGCTTTGGAGAGTTAGTACAGTCACCTTGAGCCTGAATTCTCTCTTCCCAATCCATTCCAAAACCATACAAGGAGTCACATCTTATTTACTCTACCTAGCACTAAGGTAGCTATTCTTAGAGACGGAGTATGATCTGGCTTGATCTGCACATTTTCTTCTAAGCCCTGGACTGGCTTTCCTTCTTTCCTCAGTATGCATGGAAGAAGATTATTCCTGGCCCCACTACACCTAGGATCCCAGTGGCTGCCAGGATGTTGAGGTGTCCCAATGAATGTATTTGCAGAGCAGCCCAGTTTGTGTGTGGTGCTGTGACTGATGCTCTGTGCCTGATAACGTCAGAACAGCAACAACGTTGTGGATTAACCCTGTCTGAGCAACTGAGCTCTGCACAGCCACCCACTCACCCCTGCCTCACCTGGGTGGTTGCAATGAGGGCAGCTGTAAAGGGCTTTTTATTATAATTGTTTTTACTAAGTACTCTTCTGTCAGTACTTTGTAAACAGGAAACTGCAAATACCACTGACAAACAAATACGCAATCAAAAAACCTTGAAACAATTTCTCTAACCAAGAGAAAGGTGATGGTGTGTCAATGTTTCTTGTTTTCTACATAATGTGAAATGCTGCAATGGGAGGAAGGATTTTTATCAACATTCAAATAAAAAGGCTTTGGCTAAGTTGCTGTGTTCTGGTGCTGCATGCTGGTAAATTTTGTTGGCTGAGAGAATGTGACAAAAATTTGTTCCTTGTCTTTTTTCCAGAGCAGAGTCTGTTGGCAGGGCTTGGCAGAGCCAAGCTTGTAGAGCCAAAGCTGCCCTTCCTAACCTCGTTTCAGGAAGTATTCAACTCCACAGAAGTGGAGGAGTATAAAAAGGGTAAGGCAGAAAGGCAACAAGTGCAGTAGTTGTATTAGGTATTATTAATGGACTTAGACATCCAGAGATCAGAGACATAAGTGAACAACTTAAGGGTTTGAAATCATATCCAGGAACTGGGCCTGTCATGTACATTTGCTCTGAAATCTTGTCTGTTCTGTTGTCTGCTGATGTCCTTGTCTTGTCCTAAACTTGAATGCCCAGTTCCACAAGCCAGGAATGCTGTATCTGTAAGTTACCAGCCTAACACAATTGCAGTCCATGGTCAGGGCTTCTGGTACTCCTGTGGAAATAAATCATGAAAACAAGAAATAGGTGTTGCTCCCTTCTTTGCCTTATAGCTTGCCATTCATTTCCAAATCATAAACCTCTCTAACAAAGACAGAAGAAAATGGTTGGGTAGTAGGGTGGAAGACACTCCAGAAATAGCTTTTTTTTTTTTTTTTTTTTTTTTTTTCTCAGATAGAAAAAGTCTGCTTTTTCAGCTTAGGAGTGGTACAATATTAAAAATTGTAAGTTTCTTTTTAAATACAGACTAAGATTAATCTAAACTGCAGATCTAATCTCAAAGAGGGGCTGCTATCGAGCAAGAAAGGAAATGGAAAGAGTTGTTATGTCTAATTCATACCAATTGCCTCTGGGTACAAAGTGTTGCAACTGCTTTCTCACCCCACTTCCAGCTGTGCAATGTGGAGGCAGAGTTGTGTGAGAGGTATTGGGGTGCTGAGCATGGGGACATCAGACAAGTACAGTTGTTCTCAACACAACATAACCAGTCTCCTGGCACAGCAATGGCTATGTAGTTAAGACACATACCAAGCAGGACTTCTAGGTGGGTATAAATACATTCAAAGGATAAATTTTGGCAAAAATAGTGCAGTTCCTATGTTTTTATTTGTGAGCACATTTCCTCAACACAGTTAAGCATCCTCTCTTCTAGGTGAGACTCTATTCATGGTTGGATTCCCCTCTCCAAAGCAAAGGATTCTCCCACTTCTGTGCAGATCATTTTTTATTTTCCTACTGGTGAAAAGGAAAATAAAACCTCTTCTCTTTTTCTGATAAGTGAAATCTGAAGTTAAATAATCTGTTACAAAAGCAGGCTCTAGTTCTTTTCCCCCCCTCTGCTTGCAGTGTTTCTGAGCCCAATGTTTCCTGCTCAGTTAACAGTGCCAGAACTGCTGAAAAAGCCCCACTCCTTATCAGTTGCACTACACTGTGATTGCTTTCATGAAACTGAAAGCAGCCAGCTCTGTCAAATGTGTGTGCCTGGGGAACTTCCACTCCATCAATTTGCCTTGTAAATCTTCCTGGTGGCATCTATGGATATCACCTCACTTTACACACAATTCTGGGATACCCATATCCTATCCTCAGTGTGCACATAAATTAACATTTCAGAATTAAAAAAAAAAAAAAAAAAAGTTTCTTAAAAAGGGGAATATGTTTCTTTGATGCGTTTCCTACATGGACACTCAACATTAAGCATCTTTCTCTTAGGGATTCCTTCTTCTCCAAATTTTTTTTGTGCAATGCTTAATTCATGCTTAACAATGACAGCTTAATAGACCCACAATATTCCTCCCTTCATACAGAACTTGAGAACTGGCTTATGCATTTCTGCATGTTGTACCTCTTTATAACAAATAACAAGTTTCTCCAGAGATTTACTCAGTTGCTTTAAGTGTTACAAAACAACAATCCTCCTTCATAGCTCTTTCTGACCCTTTCTGATTTTTTACCTCTTTTCCAATTCTTTTTTCATTTTCCTTTTCCTCTTTGTTTTTCTTTTCCTTTCTCTTTTTCCCCTATTTTTTCTGACCATGCCATAGGCCAACTTGTTGCTATGCTGACCACAGCTGAGCAGGTTTGGTTGACAGTTGAGTGGGATTTTACACAGGTGTTAAAGAAGAGCAAAAGACACTTGGGCTGTTGGTGTGAAACTGCCTGAGGAATCTACATCTGAGGATTTAGAAACTACAGCACTTGTGTGGGCAACATTCAGTTACCTTAGGGTGTGACCTCTTTTTCTGTCATTACAACTAAAAATAAAAAGGATTCTTTGAGTACCTAATATCAAGAACCTTAAAACTGAAACATAAAAGAACCCTGCAAAGAATGGCATCCAGGAAATTATTCAAATGGAGAATAAAACTAGACAGAAGTATTTACTCTGCAAATATTAATTTATTGTCTATAAATATATTCACTGATTTTACAGTGTAATGTGACTATGTCTTGTGCACTAATAAATGTGTTTGGTTAGAGTCACTATGCAGTGCTGAAAGTGTGTGTCCTCTGGCAGAGCTTTGCCAGATGAGAGTGTTATTTACTCCAAACCTCAGCTCAGGAAATCACACAGCCAGTTAGCTGGCCTTAATCTTATCTGTTTTACCTGCCTTTCAAACTTCAGTGAAATGGTATGTGAAATTATGAATTGCATTTTCAAAATACATTTAAAGGATATTTTGAGAAGTAAATGATAATAAAACAACAAAAACTGGTCTGTCTATACTAAACAGAACCTATCTAGTGTGCCACTGAATAGCACACTGTGCTTGTAGGAACTCCTGCCTGTGCCCCACCAGTGCCTCTTTGGTCTGACCTTTTGTTACTTTTTTTACAAAACAATGTAGTAATTGCATAATTTACTTACTAGACATAAATAAATTCATGATGTATTGTGGAAATGAAATTACTTTTAAAAGCTGTTAACCAGACTTAGAGAAAGTTTTGAGAAACAGTGCAAAGTAATTGAAGTCTGTTAATACTTGAGGTTCTACAGACTATCCAGGACACTGGAAAATTCAGGGAGTTTGATAATTTTGTCTCAATGTGGAAAATGAAATGTTTGTTTATTGTTCAGATGTTACTCTCTTGCTAAGAGAAATAAATTACTTTTCATACTGCTGTCAAGAAACAAGAAAAATAACAAGTTCATAATTTCAGATTATGTTTTCTTCCTCCTGTGCTTCTTCCATCTAGATACATAACAGATTTATGGAAATTGTCAAAAAGTCCTTCTCATGTTCTCAGCTTCCTGCACCTTTAAGAATAAGGTGCAAGGGATGAAAAGCTCTGGTAGAAGTTTACTATTTCAGCTATCTCATTTCAACTATTCATCTGGCTGTGACACAAATGGAACTTTACAGTAGAACTGATGAATCTATTTCTTCAGACTTTTCCAAAACAGACAGTGCCGCAAAGAACATGGAATAAAATTTATTCTCTAAGAGAATATCAGCACAGTCACTCAAATCTCATGCAAGCCTGAATATCCAACCAAATGCCATAAAATTGGGCTACACCTGAATGAGGTTTGGAAATTATGTGTATGACAGTCCACATTTGTATCGCATATATAATTTAAACTCTTGGTCCACATTAGGAACAGCAAGACCTAATTCTGTATAAACACTCAGTAAATGCTCATCCAAACTGTTGCCTATACTATTTTTCAAATAAAGAAACCTGAAAGAAGCAAATAATGAATATTATTTACATTATAATTATAATACAAAATTTAAACAAGCCCACAGAAATGGTTTTTCTCACTGGGGAGCTAGACAGATGGGTTGGCATCAAAACACTGCCAGCTCTCCTGTGTGGGCTTTCTATTTGTACTCTGTTTTGGTTTTGCAAACAACTGTAATAGTCTGTGCTGTGTGCATAAAGCTGATATTTTTAATTACAAACAAATCACCAGAAAATATTTAAACAGTACAGAAAGTGTGAATAGAAAACTCTGAGCAGTACTGATGTGTGTGCACATGCATGAATACAGATAAAATACACATTAAAAATAAAGAAGCCCAGCCAGGCAGCACTACCATGGTGACCTTTCCATTAGTAGAAATTCAAGTCCTGTGGTTTATTCTGTGTTTTAGCACTTTTGCAGCCATAAAGAACTGTGAGTCACCTATGTGTGCAGAGGAAAATGTGTGAGAACACCTCTCTGCCATATTACGAGGCAGAGTTGTGGACACACTGACACATCCTGTTGACTGAAGCTGATCTCCCTCTCTGCCCTTTTGGGAACATTTCTTTCCTTCTGTATAGCTAACACAGATGTTCAAGATTCAAAGTCATAAAAATGCATGAAACAAACATTTTAATTTTTAATTTTTTGCTTTAGAGGAAGAAATTGATTTTTCTTTACTGGCCATGTTTAATATTCATGTTACAGGTGGATGTCAGAAAAGGACAAATAAAAGTCCCTTGCACTTGACACACACCAGTGACTGCACTGTGTATGTGTGTGCAAAGACAAGATCATGCTCATAGCTGACAAGGGGCAGTTGTTTGCTCTATTTTTATTTCTTCTTCTAAAGAAATCCCACAGGTTTCAACATGTACTTTAATGTAAAAATTTCAAACTTTACTTAAAACCCCTACCTCTAAAACACAAATCAGTTGCAACTATGTAATAAGGTTGAAGTCAGGAACAAATTATTCTCATGAACTGCTTGAATAAAGTATACAGCCTTAGGTGCTGCTGTGATTTTTTTGGAAATGCAAAATCACTTGTTGGAAAATGTAAGACAGGAAATCACAGGGGTTTTGCTTCAGAATAGTTCTAGATTTCTACATACATGGGATATGTAGTCTTGCTCTGAGATATTGTTGATGTTAGAGGACAGTTTTTCCTGGGGAACAGGTGCCTATAGGCATTTGGAAGAAAGGAGTTTAATTGTTAAAGTTTTTCTTAATTAAAAACCATTTTTTGCTAGCTTGTCCATAACATATGCATGAAAATTATCTGCAAGCTTCAAGGATATCCAAAGATATCCAAACTCAGGTTTAATTTTGGGAAACCATAATCAGGGTCTTCTGCAGAGAACACAGCACCCTGGGGTCTGTCAGCATTATTCATGCACGATGCCCCAGTTTTGATATATTGCCCCAAATAATTTGCTCAGAGTATGTCCATTCTGCATACCCTAGATGTCACCCACCTCAAATGAGCTCCTCCAGGTGTGGTGTAGGCACCTGGAATTGACCAAGTTACCCTGGGCTTGACCAGAAATCAGAACTTGTTCAAAACTCAGCGTGGCTGTAGCTGATGAGCTTCCACCAGCTGGGCTCCCACTGTCCTGGTGCCTCCCAGGTCCCAGCACAGAGCTCAACCAGCTCTGCCCTGTGGAGTGTGAGTCCAGCCAGTTGGGTGTCTGACAGTGGGGGACCTTCCTCTACAAGCAAATCACAAAGTTCATCAAAGGCCACAGAGGCACACAGGGCTTGAGAGCGACCTTTTGTTTTCGGTACAAGTCATTTTATTGTAAAATTTGTGCTGCATAAAGTAAATAGCAAGTTATTTTACTGCAAATGAAGATGGATTTTGATACTGGCTGTTTGCTAAGTATCAGATTTATTGCTTCAGATATCTCTGCCTGAGCAAGCTTTTTGTGAAGCAGCTCTGCAAGGCTCCCTTTGCTGGCCCTGGACAGATGCAGGGCTCCCTTTGCTGGCTGTCGAGAGATGCTGGTTCATAAAACCCTTTTGAGACATCTGCAATGGGCTGAGCACAAGCCCAGAAGGACAGTGTTAACTGTCTGCATGGCAGATCTCCACTTTTGCCCCAGCAAATCCCACCCCAAGTGTGTACTACTGATTTCTGTGGTATGACAAGGTCCTTGGTATGGCAGAGAGAGCAGTCCAAGTCTGCAGCCCCTCACAGTCCCTACTGTGGAGGTGAGGGAGAGGTGAGATGCTTGTCTTCCTCCTGAGCAGGATGATGCTGCACCAAAACTGGGCTGCCAATCCTCTGGTCCCACAGGGATATCTGAAAGAACAAATCTTGAGCAAACAGCCAATAACAAAATCTGATTTTCGTTTGTTAGTCACACTGTGTACCTTGAAGGAGAGGCTGGTTTCTACTGGTGAGCAACTGGTTGTGCCAGTCACACCAGGGCAAGAAACCTTTAGTTTGGAAAAGGTGTTGGCACAGAGGTGTGCACTCCAGATAGAGGTGTTTGTTAATGGATAACTGTCCCGTGGGTGTGCAGCCAGTGATTGGAGGGGACAGAAGCATAAAGAGCCCCAGGAGCAGAGCAGGCTCCATCCTCCCAGAGCCCCGAGGCTGTGCCTGCTCAGGAGAAACCAGGCTCCAGAAGAAACATGTCTCAGCTGGAAACTGCCATGGGGATGACCATTGCTGTCTTTGACCAGTATGCAAGGACTGATGGCAACAGGCAAACCCTCAGCAAAGCAGAGCTAAAGACTCTGCTGGAAAAGGAGCTCCCCAATTTCCTCACGGTAAGAGAACAGGCGGCACCGTTTCTGTGCAGTGGGTGGAGAGCAGCCTGCAGAAACTGCATTTGGTACATAATTAGGGAAATTACATACAAAAATATGCAATGGTTTGTAGGAAAATATGAAATTCAAAAAAGGTTTTGCACTAACTGTGTAAAGCTGGTTTTAATATGCAGGGCCATTCCCTGTTTGCTAAATTCATTACTGGAGTTATCAGGACAATCGCTTTGAAATAGATCAGGTTTCAACTTCAGATTTCACTTACTTCTGTTTATCCCTGGATTTATGGTCTCACTTCATGAGATGTCAGCAATAAAGAACCTTGATTATAGATGGGAATCTCTCTAAATTTGCCTTCTCAAGGTATTTATACTACATACATTGAGGTATTTATACTACATATTCAGTATGCTCATCAATGCATAAACCAGAACAACAGATTTTTCTGTTGCTCTGTTTCTCTTTTTCAAACAGAGCAAACTGTTTGGCATTTGTCTTTAATAGTAAAAGAACGCCTGGATATATATTGCACAACATAAATTTGTATGTAATCATAAAATGCATTTCAGTAGGTATTCAAAGTGCTTATTATGTTTTAGTAAAAGCTTTAGCTGCCAGGGAGACAATATAAATTCTTTTGTAAAATTTGTTTCTCTTCACTAAAAATCCAGAAAACACATTTAAATACATTGTTCTTTCCACATTGGAGTAATGTTCCCTATTTGTACTGTTTTGTTGCTGCTCTTAATGCTAAAGTCTAGAATCAAATGCTCCTTGTGTGGCTCTCAGTTTTTGTATCCAGCATAGTTTGGTGCTTTAACAACTATTTCAGGGCACTGCAGCCAGGGCATTGACACATTTCAGTGTCTTTCCATGCAAGCTGTAAGAATTCACCATATGACATCCATGCCTGCTGGAGTTATGTCTCACAAATTTAAGAGGTGCAATATTCAGAATAAGGACCTGGGTGGCTCAGGGTGGATGTATTCCAAAGTTTCTGAGAAATCTGTGTAAGACAGGTGGGTGCTCACAGAAGGGTCCTGCTGCTGAGCATGGAGCTGTGGCACCCACAGCACTTCCATTAAAGAGAAACTAAACCAACAACAAAACCACAACTCTACAGCAGTGTGGCAATACCCCAGGCACTCGATATTTGGTCTAAACAAGGCTGGGGAGCCCCTGCAGGAGGCAGCCACCAAATGGGATGATGCTCAGAGGTCTGTCCTCACTCTGTTTGGGGGCCTAGCACCACTTTTTCCAGTTTTTCACAGCTGCTCTTACTGGAATTTTCCAGGAAGATAATTAGCTAATTGTCCACTTATATTCCGGTCACCATCTCCCTTTCCTGCTTTACCTCTTTTAGGAAAAACAAACAAACAAACAAACAAACAAACACACAAACAAGCAAACATATTTAATGTCAAGATTTTAAATAAATTTAAACCAACAATGCTCCTTGTTCCTATCTTGCCAGACTGATAACTGCAGGAAAAGAACTGAAAACATAAGTCTGACTTACAAAAAAGAGCTCTACCTCCATTTTTCTGCCATTTATATCTGTATTTTTTCATTTTCAAGAAATTCTAGGGAAAAGTATTTTCTAATTACTCATGAATACTTTTGACCTTAGAATTGGTTATAGCTGACATAGATCACAACTGCCTGGAAAGGTCTTGAATCAATCAGGCATAAATACCACAGGACTGAAGGACTGGACTCAGTTATAAAGATTTTCCAAAAATTCTCATTTTTGCATCTCAGAAGTAATTCCTATGCAACAACTAGCTCATATAGATCCCTAAATAATTTGAAATATTCACTTAAAATTAAAGCAATGTAATTTACAAAGTGAAAATTAATTAAAGCTTCCAGACACGTTCATCAGTCAAATATAAGGAAATGGTTCAAATTTTAGTGATTTTAAAAGCTCTGAATTTGAAGTGAAGCATTAAATTACAGAATGAGAAATTTCATTAATTAGATCATGATCAAAAATTGCCTTCAGATTTAAATTTAGGTAGTAACAGTAGACATATTGGTGGACCAATACAAATTGATGGACATTTTCCAAAAGTTTATAACATTTCTTTCTATTATAGCAGATCTCTTCTACAAAGCCACACATTTTCTAGATTTAACAGGTCTGTTCTGCCATCTCCTGTTTAATGTTAAAATTGCAGCTTTGAAAATCCCTGTAGATTAGCAGCCAAAAATCCCTCCTCCTGTAAAATTATTTTCTTTGTAATATATTTTGGCAAAATGAGAGAAAACAAAAACAAAAACCAACAACGAAAACAAACAAACAAAACACACAAAAAACCAAACCAAAACCAAACAAAATAAAAACAAAACCAAAAAAACTAAAAAACAAACAAACAAATAAAAATCAACCCATCAACAAACAAACACTTTTTAATTTGATGATGCTTTGATTAACATCAGCCTTGAGATGTAGTGGTTCACAGAACCCCAGAAGCACAGAATATGCTGAGTTGGAAGGGACTCACAGAGATCATCAAGTCCAACCTCTGGCCCTGACCAGGTCCCTTTCTGGGGTGCTGCTTTCCAACATCTCATTTCCCAGTATATCTGTATATCCAGGGTTGCCCCATCCCAGGTGCAGAATTCCAAACTTTTCCATGTTCCCTTCACATGGTTGGTGATTGCTCAGTCCTCTCATTTGTTGAGGTGTCTCCACAGGGCCTCCCTGACTTCAGCAGATTCAGAAGCTTTTCCCAGTTTTGTATCATCTCCAGACTTGCTCAATATCCCTTCCAGTCCCATGCCCGAGTCATTTATGAAGTTGTTGAAGAGCACAGGGACAAGGGTGCAGCCCTGTGAAACCCACTAGTGACAGGTCCCCAGTCTGGTGTCACCCCATCATGTTCCACCCATGAGCTATTTTCTCACCCACCCCATGATGTGTTCATCCAGCTGTGTGCTGGATATTTTGTCCAAAAGGATCCTGTGAGAGACAGTATTGAAAGCTTTACTGGAATCCAAAAAGATCAACTGGCTTCCCTTGATCAGCTAGGTGTGTTACTTTGTCACAAAAGGAAATCAGGTTTGATAAGGAGGGCTTTCCCCTCATAAAGCCACTCTGGCTGTGGCTGATGACAGTGTTCAGTCATTCCATCAAAATAATGGCAATTTCAAAGAATAATGATAATTTTGAGAAAGACCTGCTGTGTTAACTCAAGCTCAGCATCGTGCAGGCCTCAGGAGGCACCTTCCCAGCCACCAGCTCTGTGAGCAGCTTCTGCTGGGCCATAAGGCCAGTGGCAGCACTCAAAGCACTTTGAGGCTGTTTGCATATTTTCTGGGGTGGAGGTATGCAGTGAGGCTTAAATTTGACATTTAAGGAAAGCATCTTTTTGCAAACTGCAAACTGCCTGAGCTTCAGCTGAGCCTTTCCAGGGTAATGGGTGAAGAACTCATGGCATTTAATTAATCTGGATAGTGTTCTCAGGGCTTTGTGCTACACAGCTTTAGTGGTGATAAATGCTGTTTTAGATGTAGCCTCTCTGTGTCAGTGCAAGACTGCAGCTCTCAGGTGTAATAAACCCAGGAGCACATGCCCTTGGTATTCACTGCTGCTGTGCAGACAGTGGGACTCACCAAGTGCCCAGAGCCCAGCCAAGGACCTTGTTCAAAGAAGTTGCTGCATTGGGGTTGTGCATCCCCTCACCTCAACCTGCTCTTTCTCTTTTGCAGTCTGGGAAGGACAAGAATGCTATTGATAAAATCTTCAAGAACCTGGATGAAAATGGAGATTCCCAAGTGGACTTCAAAGAATTTGTCATCTTTGTGGCAACTCTGACTTGCTGCTGTCACAAATATTTTGAGCAGAACGCAGCCAAATAATTGTCAAACTACTCACATAAGCTGTCTTTGTGTGTGCTCCATATGCTAGTGATATGGATCCCTTCACTCCTTCCATGTACTGCTGTGAAGTTTGCAAGCACACTGGACTGTAAAAATAAACCCTACTGAGCTTATTCCCTACCCTCAATGCTAATTTCTTCTCATTTGTGAAACAGCCTGGGTTTAACGACTCCCACTAACTCACACTGTGTAGTTTCTCCCTTTCTCTGGTTTTAAAATTCTTTTCTTAGCTAAAAGGTTCAATATTCTTCCCAGTGCAGAAGCTGCACAAGAATAAAGGCTGCTGGAGCCATGAATCAGCTGGAGGCTGTTTTTGTACATCAGCATCTCTGGGATGCATCCCAAATCCACACATGTGCCACCACAGCTGTACAGGACAGGCTCACAGGCTCACTGGCACTGCCTCTGAGCCTGTTTGGTACCCTCAGCTGTGTGGTTGCTGTAGGGCTGCCTTGTAGCTTCTTTCTTGGTTAAAACAACAAAACAACCCCAAACAAATTTTCTACTTTTTTTTTTTCATCAGGGATGATTCTGTGCAGTTTTGTGTGCTAATGAGCCTATTCATCCAGATCACATAGATTTATTTTCTATGACACCATAAGACTTTTGTACCAATATATTGATATTAGTTTAAAATAAATTTAATAGTATGCCATAGTGTTTTTGCCTAAAGCAAAAAATGGCAGCAACTGTTGCTTCCTTACCTGAAAAATGTCTGTGTGAGGAAGTGGAAGAATTTGTTTTCAGAGTAGACAGACATAGACAGACATCAGCTGAACTCTGCAACTAAAGCCAAACTGCACACAGAATCAAATCTTTATTTTGAAGCATTTTGCTGGTGATCATCCCACTGCAAACTGCAAAAGCATTAAATTTTGTCCCTTTATCTACAGAGCAGTACTATACTGTGCTATTCCTATGCTATGCCAGCAGCCAAATATTTCCCTGTCCTACTGCAAGTGCCAATGTCCTGTGTTGGCAGAGGTGACACAAGTCCCTCATGAAAGGTCATGCAGCACAGCAAAAGTGGGAACAGGAGCTCAGTTTCACTGTGTTCCCTGAATCTTTTACCCCATGGACTTTACCCATTCATAACCCCATACAAACATACATGGTTTAGGTGTATTCATCTTTTGGGGAGTTTGATGAGAAAATTAGGTCTTATTAGTTTATCTCAGCCTATCTTAACCATTGCAGGTATTGTTTCATCTACCTTGCTCTGGTGCTGAATAGCTGGACATGAATTGCAGCACATCCATTACACTTGCAGAAGTACCATTATCTGTCTTATTGACAACAGCAATAATTTTCTGCATTACCTGAGCATGAAAACTACTCATCACCAAAATGTGAATAAGTCTTTTCAATCTAGGGATCCCAAATCAGCCCTTTCTTCAAAGACTGCTCCATATTATTGCCATTTTTGGGATATCTTTACAGCTCTAATCCAGCATGGCTCTGCCCTGTGGCTGCTGTGCCACTTGTAAGGACTGATTTCACTATCACATCCCTCACTATTTTGTCAAGGCTATAAATGAGCAAAATGCTCTTCTTGTTGCAAAGCAAGCTAATTCTAAATACAGAGTCAAAATTTTCCTACAAAATGTACAAAATTGTACATTTTTCTAGCTAGTGGTTTTCATCCTTGGACAATGAAATCTTGGTGATGCATATCAAAAATTGTTTAGTATATCATAATTTTTTTAACATGCATTTTTACTTTTACAAAATTAGGAATAGTACCTAATGTTCTGCATTGCTTCAGAATACCCAGCTTCACTGAATTTTTTGTTTTTATACCACTACGTGGCACTAAATGCAGCCTTTTTATTGCTTGTTGAGCTCAAAATTCCATGTATCATTATTGAGTTAGAATGGAAAGAATATGTGTTATGATTAGAAAAAAAAAATCAGAAATGTTCATAACATCATTTTATGCCAATAAACTGGCAATTTTATGTCTGGACAAATACCATATGTCCCATCAAGGGCATTTTACTGATTGCAGTGGAAGCAGCAGGAGCTGAGGGACAGGCAGAGGCTCCATCTCGAGCTTTTGGAAAGGTTTAACTGCACCAGCCCAATCTCACCCTTGTGAAAGGGTTTCCCCTTACTTGTCAATTGCAAATTCCCTGTGCAATTTATTGCAGTGTTGTTCTCCAAAGCATTGCATTTTTTTTAAACACAGATCTTAAAGAGGATGGTGGTGAAAAGCCAAGGGATTCACTTTGTTACTCCATTTTATTTATCAGATGTTTAAAACCACATTATTGAGCGGTAAGAGCTGTGACATACCCCACATTTCACTCTCATTTCATAAACTTCCTGCCCCCAGTCCAGTATCCACACCATTTCACTCAGCCATTAATGCCATTTTGTCCATTTTCCTGAAGATCTGTAGGTTTTTCCAGTGCTGGAGGACTGCTCACAGCAATTCTGGTCACAGCAGCCCAGAGCTCTTTGTGACTGCTCCACCTCCCAAAAGGGCTCTGACTGACCATCATGAGCTCAGGTATCTTTGTCTCCTTGAGGGAGTACCAGGGCTGCCCCTCATTATTCTCATTGTTCCTGCAGCCCTCAGCCCTCAAAACTCTCACATTTGCAGTGACCCCTTGGCCCCACATCAGGGGACACCTGGAGAGCTCAAAGCCCTTGCCCAGAAGCACATGGATGCTGTGTGCTGCTTTGCTAGCCCAAGCTGTGCACGTTCAGAGCTGCATGAAGAGGGGGAAGAAAAGGGGTTTGGGGCTTTTTTTTCCTTTTCCCTACAGATTTTTCAAAAGTTGTAACTCTGTGATGAATATTCATTTCAATGTAGTACTGAAAACTCAACTTGATGACACCTCAGAGAGAAAATGATCCAGGAATAAAAGAAATTAACATATAGCTCCCACCTTACCATAGAACAAAAGTGACTTTTCAGAATATATTATTTAACCTAAAAACATCTGAACAGAGTCACTTTAGTGTCTTTCAATCAATTTTTTTTCCTAGTATTATTAATTTCAACTATAAACCTAGAGTTTATTTAGAGTATACTGTGCATTTCCTTCCCTCAGTAAACATTTGTAACTCAAAGTTCAAGCTAGAAATGGTAGACCTGGTTTTATACCTGCCATTTAATTTTAACTTTTAGGCCTCAATGTCTTGTGTATGATGAGATAATTTAAGAAATGGTATAGGCAACTGTAGGGGAAAGGAAAAGAACATAAAAGGCAGCTTAAAATATATAAGCTAACAGCTGTGGCTTGTGCATATTTGTCTTGGCTATCTGAAAGGAAAAAACATATGGGGAAATATATTACCAGCAAATGACTTTATGGGAAATCATCATTTGTGATGAGTTCCAAATTAAGCAAGTCTTAAAGGCAACAGTGAGAAAGTCAACTAAGCAGCAAATCAGCCAATAAATATTGTTATAATGCAGAAAAAATATCAATTTCTATTAACAACAGTTCAATTCTATAGATTAAAATACTTCAGTATCTGTAGTTGCCATTTTGAAATAGAGTGGGCTGCTATCAACACTCTTCAATTTTTGAAACAACATATTGATATCTGATTTCTGAGTGTATACACAGGAGAAAACAGTCATAATGCTACCTAATCTTTAAGACACTCATGGCCACTTGTGCTGCAGTTTTGGCTGGAAATATTCCTCATTATTTTACCTCTAAATTCACTGAGGTTCATCCAGTCAGGTACACTGTTTGTCTCCCCAGTAACTCCAGGGAGATTTCTTTCCCCAAACCCTCTGAGCATCCTACACTAGCAACGTGCACTTCCAACACTTGACCTGGAGTGTTAAGATCGAGCTTTTCACAAAATACATTTTAGCTGCTGGTTTCCTTGCAGAAGGCAGGCAGGGAGGAGGAGGAGAAGGAGATGTTACCTGTCTTTTATGTAACAGCCTCACTGAGAATCGCTCCTGTAAGAGCTGGGAAATTGTGTTCAAACCTTTCCTTGAGTGAAACCCACCCACACCAGCTGCATGCACCAAACAGCAGGAGCCCAGGGCACCTGGCACTGACTCCCTGCACAGGGGCAGAGGCTCGTGGGGCTGAGGAGGCCTGAAAAGGGGTGCAAGAGAAGCAGCACATCCCTCTAGCCTGGCAGAGGGGTGCATGGCCAGCCCTGCAGGTGTCTGTGTCCCAGAGACACAGTAAAACCACATTCGGTATCTTAGTCACTTGATACAGAGTATTTAATACAAAACACACAGCTGAAATTGAAATTTTCAGTTGAAATTGAAATTTTCAGTTATGTGTGTGAAACAGACAAATAATTGAAAAGGTGTTTCTTGCCATGTGAGTTCCCAAACCACTGAACAGTAGAAGTCTGGTCACTGCTCTGGTCCTCTCTCTTGGACAATGTTCTAAACAACAGGATGAAAAAGTGCCAGTGGAGGATGAGAGAGAGCATCTCCTCCATCATTTTCTCCTCCTCCTCTTTCTTAGCCTAATCTTCCTCCCTGAGAGAGTGTCTCCTGCTCCTGCCCTGAGGAGCAGCAGGGGATGCTCAGCCCCACCAGCAGATGCTGGCACATCTCCCCTGCGTTCACCACTCAGCAGTGCTCAGAGAAGCTTTTAAACAAAAAGTGAAAAGAGCTGACTCCTGCTCAGGTACCTGGAGGGAAGGACTGAGGTCTCTGTTTTGCTAAAAAAGGCTCATGAGTGCAGCCCAGGGGAGGTTCAGAGCTTGCCATGCCCTATTGACTGTGCCATAAGCCTCCCCAGCAGATGTGCTCACGCTTTTGGGTCCCTTGCTGAGGTACCTCTCTCACATGCTGGGAGCAGAGCCTTGGGGCTTAACACAGGCTTCTGCAGCCTGCTCAGATCCACCCACCCAGAAATTAGTCATTCCAGCAGCTAATTTACTATGCTTTTGTTCAACTTTTACAGGCCATTTTCTTCTCCAGACAAATTCCTTTCTTTTTCTTTCCTAGTCAATAATTTTTTCTTAATCCTGTACCAGCCTCTAAACCTCTGGGTCACAGCTCCATTCTGGAAGCTGTTCATTATTTGAAAGGAGAGAAAAATCAATTTTTTAAGCATACAGCTCTGCTACTCTCCAGCAGGTGATCAATAGATGTATACACTATATTATACTGCAGCACTAGGCACCAGAATATTTTATAAATGGGTTGGAGTTTGTCTTTTAAACTTTTCTATTGTATCCAAATAAATGTACTGATTTTCTTTTCCTCCTGATTTTATAACTGCAAAAATTTTTATATAAAATATATAAGATGCAATTGCCAACAGTATTTTCTTTTGTTTCGTGACAAGATGAAATAGGTTACTGTAGTATTAGGTAACTATTGACTGTTGCCTTCAGAAAGAAGAAAAGGTTCCTGGAAAGAAATGGATAAGAAAGCTGAGAAGAGCCAGAAACTTCCTTTCCAGGAGGAATGCACAAGAACACAGCAAGTGAAGCAACCTGTAGGTTCCTGCTATAGTTTTAGCCATGATACCTAAAAGGGTTTAAACCTGATGAGGGCTTGAAAACCAAGGATTATGGGTTTGTTTTGGAAGCATTTTAATGTTCAAGTATTTAGTTCCCTTAGCCTGCAAAATCCTTCTTTCTCCTCATTGCCAAACCCCACTCTAATTAAAGTCTTTGATGCTTTGACCAAGCAGTTTCAGATGGAGATGTCCTGGAAGTCACCAATACATCACAAAAGTCAATTTTGTGTTTCTGAATTAACTTCCTCACCTGTGCTGACCTCAGTCTCCCCATACTCGTTGTGAGATTTCCTATATGTCAAGTTAATATGTTTACAACACTGAGCAGTAAAATCTGCAGAACAGGCAAAAGGTCAAAGACCCAGTGCCCTCTTGCTCTTTCTGCAGGTACTAAGAGGGCTGTCTGAAAAGAATATTTATTTTTCCATGAGAAAACCAACTTCTTCCTTCCTATCACTGGCTTCCCAAATGAAATGGATGACAGAAAGAGAAAACCCAGAGTTGCAGCTGTAGGGGAACTGGAAAGGACCTAAAGTAAATAAAAATCCCAAGTAAGGCAGGGATGATGCTAGGCTTGTCTTTGTAGGTCTTTGTAGTTGGAGGAGAACATGTGTACCTTGCCTAAGGCTCAGCCTGGGGATCAGCCTGGGACTGGGTTTAGGAGAAAAGAAAAGCCCAGGCTGCAGTTTTGGGGTGCTGGGAAGCACCTTCCAGAGCTAACTTGGGGCTGCTGCTTGAATATTTGGTCTGAACATGCAGCTGGGTATCCAGCCATGTGCTAGCTAACCTCCCAAACTCACAGGGATGCTGAAAGACACACACTCCTTAGGCTGGTGGTGTTGCCAGCATCATCACAGGGGTAGGTTCTTTTCAGTCTGGTTTTGGCAGGGATAAGTGCAATTCCTAAAAACCCAGGTACTGGATCTTTCCATCAGGAGATTCTGTGAGCTCTCCCTGTGCTGAGGCAGCAGCAGATCCCTGCTGCCAGCCTGGCCCTGCTGATGGACTCAGCTCCACCAGCTGGAGAGGCTCGGGACCAACAAAGGGCAGCAGAAAGCCAAGGCAGAGGAGTGGGGTGAGGCAGCCCTGCAGGACATGACACATCCCCCATATCCTTGTTCTTCCCTGCTTTTCATGCTTTCCTTCTTCTTTTCCTTCCTATTTTCTTCCAGCCCTAATATGAAGGAGCCTTTCAGCAGAAAGCCACTGTGTGGTTTATTCTGTAAATTACAAACCAAAGTATTTCTGTCCTGCAAAGTCCTCCAAAGACAAGCAAATGAGCTGTCCTCTTCTCAACAGAGGCAGCTGCTGTTCTGCTCCCAATCCAGCCTGCACAAGGCAGTCCTTTCTAGTGAGTCCCACCCTGCATGGCAGCTCAGTCTTTCAGCCCTGGAAGAATGAGCACATTGGGAGCTGAATATAAGCAATGTGTGACTCCAATTTGCTCAGGCTATGCCCAATTACTTTATTAATGGACTGGTTTGCAGCAGGGGTCAGATAAAACAAAGCCATGCTTTGGGCTGGGTTTTGCAGCCCTCTCAGTTTTAGAGCAATAAAAGTGAAGCAATGTTAGCTTTTTTTCTGGAGGATATTGTCTAGACAAGCATGAGCTAAATATCCATGGGCAACCTGTCCTCTGCAGAGCTCAGTGCTAATGACAGCAGAAGAACAAACAATTTTATTTTCCTGATACCTTTAATTAGGAAATGATGGCTCTTCAAGAGACAGTTCAACAGTACTAAAAGCTGTTTAATCTTTATTTTGGGAAGTGCAGTGCCAAGCAAGTCCAGGGTCCATTTGGCTCAGTCTCCTCCTGCAGGTATGCTTCTGGATGAAGTTCTCCTCCACAGGAATGTTTTAGGTAATCAGGAAAGCTGGGGAAAGACTTCTAAGAGAGATCCAGGGAAGCTCTGGATCAGTTCCCTGAGGATTAAGAACTGAGTTGCTGACAGCAGCATGCAGGTAGGGCCAACCACATGCTCCAAATCTGAGAGAAGCTGCCAACCCCAGACAGGAAGGGGAGACAAGAATCACCCCCACCACCCACCTCAGATACGAGGTCTGAGTGCTGACAGGGTGACAGGAAGAGGAGGTAGGTTTGCATAGGTTTCTACTATTGCAAAATAATATAATTTTGGCCACATTAGTACTTTGCCTCTCAGAGATTAGAGCATCTCTGGGCTTTCACATTAACTGGGCTTGGAAATGTTTCCTGTAGAATCGGCACAGGCAGAGCCATCTCACATAGAGCAGTAGAAGACACAGAGCTGTGGAATCACAGACACCTGGAAGGCTGCTTTCCTGAGAGGTGATGCACAGAGCCCGCTGCCAGCTGCCCTGGACAGTGCTGTCCTGCCTGTAACTGCAGGAGGTCATGTACAATCCAAAGGTTTCAATGGTGCCACCAGCTGCTGCACTCTGTAGATGCTGGTATGACCTCACCCTTTCTTCTAAATCTACATGTTCTTGGAAAGAATAATCTCCAAATTAAAATAAACTGATTATTAGTATATTTTACCATCCTGTGGAGTCTTTTATTGTATTTTGGCCTTTAAAAGTTTTTTTAGATTTCAAATTTTTAAAAATTTGAAAATTTATTTCTTTTTTTAAAGACATGAGCTTCATATAGTGTTGTAAAATAAGTTAAAAATAGAAGTTTTTTGGCAGTTTCTGTGAAAATGGATGATACTGAAGCACATTTAAAAAAAGAACATTAAAAGAAAAACACAAGTACAGGCCTGGTAAATGTGTCACAATTTATAGTCACATGATCTTTCCAAACAGCATCAAAAGTCAACTGTTCTTGGACCAGAAGTGGTGACCTTCCTCTTGTCTGGCTGCAGGAATGCTGATATCTGGTCATCAAACTTTGAACCTTGGTATAAAGATGTGGGGATTAAGATTTTTGGTTGGAAAAGCCCTTAATGTGATTTTGGGGGGGGGGGGGGGGGGGGCGGGGAGGAGAGGGGAAGTGTTGGATCCCCAAATCTAGTGGATAGCAGAGAGTACTAAGTTTCACAGTTAGTCAACAATATGGGGTGATAGAAGACAATTCATGATAACACACAAAAGAGCTTTGCTGTAGGACATGGTTTGTTCTCTGTTTGCATGGTGCCTTTGTTTCAAAGTACAAGTGAAGAATACCAGTAGGGAAACAGAAACAATACTTGACAATGAAAGCAAACAAGTCATCAGCTCTGGACCTCAAGAGAGAACAATAGATTGGGTTTACAAAGGAAAAGAAAAGATAAAGAGAGTGGGAGAAGCAGCATAAAATGAAGGAAATAGATTCCTAAGGCAGTATTCAGAGCTGAAATTGTGAATGATAAGGAAATATGTTTTTGCTGCATCTCCTTGAGGGAAGAAGCAAAGACCATGTCTACCTTTCTTTTAGACCTCTTCTAGTGCTCTGCTTTGTTCATGATGGTGCCTAAGTCTGCAATGCCCCACTGAAATAGATGCTACAAGTTTTGGATTAACTAGAGTCTGCCTACCTTGCATGGATTTATCTGACATTGTGAGAAGCATTGTAGTGCTTAGCAAAACCATTTTAGCTTTGTTTTTGTCCCTCAGACAGACAAATTGCCCATGCCCTTTGCCCTCCTCTTCCACTAAGAGATTCTGCCTCACCCTTGTCATTATCCACCCTCCACTATGAGAGCTGGAACCCCTGTTTTCCTCTCCATGCTCTCCTGTGTCCATCCAGTGCTGCCTCTGCTGGGCTGGGAATCACAGCAGCCCCCAGGAGGACAGCAGAAGATGATGTGAGAAGATTAAAAAGTACTCTTAAAGAGAGCAGGGGGAAAGGATGGAGATGGCAGGGGGCAGGGAGGGGGGTGGTGAGAAATCACCTCTCAGGGCATTAAACAAGCCTGAAGTTACTCTTTCAGTGTAGGAAGGATCCAAACCCTTCACAGTTGTTCAAATAAAACCAGCTATATTAATTTCCATAGGGCATGGATAAAGAAATGCTATGAACAACCAGCAGCTGAAGGATTAACAGTGATGTCTGTGTTGTCTTGCAACCAGTTCTAGCCTTGTGCACTGGACAGAAGCAGACTCTGTCTTCCCCATCCAGCACGGGAAATCTTGAAAGCAAACATTTTGGGACATATGGAGAAACTTGAGGCCTGGAGATAAGTGAAGATTCTGCAAAAGCAAGCAATGTTAGCAGACACAAGAAGGCTTTGACCTTCTAAAAACCCAATAATTAAAATTATAATTAACAGCTGTGACAACAGGTTTTGGCTCCACTTAACATGATCCCTCCAACCAAAGCTTGAGCCTTCATTTTCTTCCCAGACTGGTTTCTGCAAGATCAAGGACTATTTGCTCCAACAGGCTGGCTACTGACCTACACAGAGCAGCAAAGCCCAATGAAATAGAAGGAAAATCCAAACTTCCTTTGTAAAAATAACCTAAGTTAAGAAACAATTTAGATGCTGATGTAGCTGTGTGTCTCCAGAAGCTGTGGAGCCTAAAGCCTGTGGTTTAATCCATACCTGGCTCTTGGCAGATCCTGTTCTGCTTCTGATTTTCCAGCTAAAAAAATACTTATTTAAGGATTTACTAGTTCTGAGTGGCACAGACATTGATGGAGGCACAAAGCAACCATATTTCTTAATATGTAAGAGTTTCTAAACATAGTATTTTATATTTATTTAAAGAGATCTGCTCAAATTTATGCATGGTGCCCAACTCAAAGGAGGTTCCAATTCCTGATCTAGGCCCCCAGGCCTAGATAAGTAAAAAGTATTAATAATATCTCTCATTATGTCTCTAGTTGCTTACAAGTATTCTAACAGTTTTCAGAGCTGGGATTTTCCTTACTCCTCAGTGTTGGTCTAATTCCAATATTGTTGCTTCCAGTGATTGAAGCATTCATTCAGAATAGATCCCAATATGAATATATAATTTGGGATGTGGAAATAAATTTATTTCTATTTTAATGGAGTTATATTTTGATGCTTAAGTCAATCTTCTGTCATCCCTCATATAATTTCTCCTGGTAGATCCCATGTTCATCTCACTGTTGTTGAAAGTAGTTGATGTTTGATGACCCAAGCAGATAGTCAATCGTATAATTTCTTAATTTGTATCAGGAGATTTTAGAAGTGCAACTCAACATATCTCAGAAAAAAAGCCCTTACATGTGACATATTACTGTCCATCTATTTAATGATTGGACACATAAAGCAAGATTAGTTATCATCTGTAGCTCAGCTGTTATTTTTACTGGGTTTTCAAAGCCCTGGGGAGGATTTTGTAAAGCTATTTAGCCTGAAGGAAGGGATTAAAGAGGTTTCTCTCCATGAAGCATCTGTTGCAAATGTACTTTCTAATATTCAGAACACAATGTTAAAATTAATCAGAAAGGGCAGGAGTGTCTTCCCTGGACAGCAGCCCTGCTCTCTGCTCAGCCACCCCACTGCTTCTTTCCCAGCCCAAACCAGAATCTGCCCCCAGCACCATGGACCACAGGATTTCTTTCAATGCTGTGGCTCTCAGTGCCTTGATGGGATACTTCAACTTTTTCCTCAAGCTCTCCTCCCTTCTGTCAATTAATGAGAAAATAGGACTTGAAGTGAATTTTGCAGCCAGACAGTCCAGCCATCCATGAACTCCTTTCCTTCCTGCCCTAATTCCCAGACTCTACACTCATGTGTTTTGGTATATGCACTTGCACACACTTTCCCCCCCCCGCAAACAGGTTCATGCTGGAACAGTGTACTACTACTTTGAGCAATAGCTGAATATTTTCCCAAATGGAGCCCACCCTCTAGAATCCCCCTGTGTGACCTGGGTGATTTTAAAACCAAAATAAGAGACTAGAGAATTAAACAAACTTGGGTACTAGCAGTTCTGACACTGGTAGGGCCCAAAAGCTGTTGTCTGTAGCTTTCTTCTCCTGACCCAGGGCTCTCTCAAGCCCTCTTAACTCCAGAATAAAGCTGTACTTCAAGGGAAAGGATAACTTTTTTCTCTAGTAGCAGATAGGACTAGAACCGTGCTGTGCTTTTAATGCTCATAGTATTGCTTTTATAGAAAACAGTAGAGGGGGAAAGGAAATATCTGGCAATGAGCAGGAATATTCACTACAGAGCAATATATACTGAGCAAACTCGAGTGCTAAAAGAATTTGGATAAAAACAAATTCTCAGTCATTCTCTTTGTTCATGCAGATGAGATTTCCAGAGAAATTGAGGAGACCAAACTTAGTCTTAGTGCTTTCACTCATTATTGAGTTTAAGAAAACAGTCAGGCTTTTTTTTTTTTTTTTTTTTTTTTTTTTTTTAATATAAGTGGGAAAAGAATTGCAAACTCAATTGTAAACTGAGGCCTCAGGATGGTGGGGGAATGGCTTACTGGTAGCATCACAGCAGTATCCTAGTCAGAGCCATAAGTGACACTGATCACCCTGCATTTCTGTCCTCAGTTCATCCAGAGAAGCTCTGGCCCCATTAGAAGCACAATATCATTGCTGCTGCTACTGGTGACTCATCAAACACAAGAACTGGAGGATCAGGCTATGGAGCAGAATGCTTAGCAGGACACAGCTGTCCTTGTCACCCCATGCCCCCAGATCAGAGGAAAGGACTGAGGACTGAAGTGCCCCAGTCCCTGGGCCAAGTCACTGCTGCAGGTGTGCTGCTGCCAGCAGATGTGAGTGCAGAAACAGTGGGATGCACTCACAATGCTTGTGCTAGGAAATAACAAAGCAAGGATTCTCAGGCAGCAAATCCTAAATCTGGATGCTTGGGGATCTCCCAGGAGGGCCCTGGACCTACACTCTGTAGTCATCTGGGAATGGAAGAGGTTTATTCTTGCAGGGCCAGCTGGTGCTAACAGAGTAGAACATTTTTGAAGTGCTGGTTTCAGGCTGATGTATGGAAGAGTCAGAGAGAGAATTTCCAGTGGTGAGCATGAGGATAAGGTCATAAATAAGAAGGCACACAGTAAAGCTCCAGCAAATGCCTGTACCTACTGCTACATTGCAAATTGCAACTCAAAGATTAATTGGCATAGGTAAACCAGCCAAGCTTTTCTGCTATGGCATGGACTTTAGGAAGTCCTTAGGCACATCAATTGCTTGAGGTTGTGCCAGAAATCCTGGTGAATACATGCTGAAATCTGATACAATAACCCAATGACCAGGACTGAGACAATGAGGAAGGGACGAGCATCACTTATAGGCATGGGTCATGCTGTGATAATTTGGGAGTCCTTCAGTGCTTTTTCAGACCTTGTGGCTGACAATAAAAAATTAGTGAACCATGTGAGGTCCTGCCTACTAAAGACTGGAGTAAATCCAGAGCAATGTCACAACAGGTCATAAACCAGCCTGCAAATAATCGCTGAAAACCTGAGCTGTATTAAAACTGGTGATATGTGATTACAAAAAGCTCTCATTCCCCTCAGACTACATGCCCACATCCAGGTGACGTGCTGCCCCCTCCATGGGGATAGCTGGGACACAACAGTTGACTTGGCAATTGCTGCTGTAATAAAATACTTTCCCTCTAGATCAGAAAGCAATAAAAACATAGTCACAAAATGCACCCTGCATTTTTTTTTCTCATGTAATAAATCTGCCTTTATATTTAAAGAACATGCTTTTTCTCCTGGGAGGACACAACTATGGAATATTTCTCTCATCAGAATACACTGCAGCAGCCAAATTTCCATGCAAAGGGGTGATGCAGACGTGCAAAAGAAAGGTTCTGTGAAGGTTGCTGCTGATGGAGGATATGTTCAAAGGATATCCATGGGCTTTGCTGAAGATTTTGCAATGAGCAAGCCATGATACAGCCTGCAAAATCAGCTGGCTAATGGGCAGAGCTCTGCCCAAGCCTTCCCTACCTTGGGAAAAGGACTAACACAAACTCTAACACACTTGAGAACAGCCCATGGCAGGTGAGAGCACTTACTTGAGCTGTAAGATCCCTACAGAATATGTACAGCAGCTGTGACCTGCTCTTAAAGCCTTTTGACTCAAAATATTCAGATAATTGCTTCTGTTGAGAGGTGGGTGTATGAGAAAGGAGCTAAAGCAATTTCCAGGAACATCTTGCCTTGGAGGGCTCCTGCCTGGCTTTGGGGGATATGGAGCTGTTCCCTGAAAGGAGGAATTAGAAATAACTGCAATCTTACATGGCATCTGCAGCCAAGTCTCAAACAGAGATGACAAATACCTTGCCTTTAATATATTCTTGGCTTTTCTATGTAATAGAGGTATCTATTCACTAATCATCAGCCAGGGTTATACAACCTTCCCAAGTACAGCAGAACCAGGATTTGTTGGATTTTTGCATGATTTTGCTACATTTTTTGCAAAATAAAGGCATGCAATGAAGCAAGCCTCTGAAACACACTTAATTAGATAAGCTGAATCTGCAATGCAGAATTTGGAAACTGTCCAGGTTCAGGATGGATAATTCAGTAATCTGGCTGGGTGATAGTGGACTCTGCTGATTTGTGTGTGAATCAGCTAGTGCTCCTCTGGCTTTCCCCTCCATCTCAGGAATGCATTTGACCACTCCTCCTCCTTTCTACACCTTGTGGGGTTTTTCACACTGCCATTCCTCTGCCCTGAAACACAAACATACACACACACAGAAGTAGAGAAGTGAACTTGTACAATATTATAAGTTGAAACTCAAGGTGCTTGTGGTCCTTGCCCAGGTAACTGCACCTCAACTATGGACTTGCAGGTTGAATTTAATTCACAGTGACCCCAGCCACCATTATTTAACATTGTCTGAGAAGAATTGGAAGTGGGTACATCCTCTGCATGCCCATTCTGGGGCCAGAGACAAAGCCCCATGGGGCAGAGGGCAGTGGGGAAGGGGCCAAGCTCCCAATGAGTACAGTGGTGGGTTCTGCTGCAGGAGGAAAGAGGGAGACTGGGATCTGGAGGAACATTTTCAAAGGAGGACAGAAAGCTCCAATGCTCAAAATTGCACAGCAGATTAAAAAGAGGAATCATTGACTGGCATTTTCTCTCTCAGCAGCAAACTGCTGGCCAGCTGCTGTGAGAGGAAACTCATCAAATTGCTTCCAGTGTCGCCTGGAGATCTAAAATAATTCCTAAATAGCTAGAAAATAATGGGACTAAACTGACTGTGGTATTGCTGGAACCCCATGGTAAATACGGTGAGGAAGTGGGAGCCAGGGCTGAAAGTGCAAGAACGTGCTGTGTTTGCACAGCAGGCTGCTGGTCCCTGGGCAGCTGTCAGCTCTCCCTGCTGCTCACAGAGCAGGTACTCCACGTGTACTCTGCAGGTACTCCTGCAGAATAACACAGAGTGACACATCTGTGCTCCAGAGGGTGCTTCAGCTGCACTGGCCTATGAGCAGGGATCGAGGTTTGTCTGACAAATGGAGAATTTTTAAATGACAGATCATGTGAAGGTTGATTTCAGAGGGCTTTGTGTGCTTGGCTGGGTTATTATGTGTGTAATAAGGTGCAGGCAGTGATTGAAACATTTCCTGCAGCTCTCTCCTCCCTCGTGTGAGTTCCCTGGCACTCACTAACACATTTGCTTTCACAGTATAATCTGCCTTGCTGTGAGGAGTGCTGATTTTCATCTGGTTCCCTGAGGAAGTTTTGCAAGGCTATGAAAGCAGACTATCTTTGAGACATCCAAGACTCGATTCCCCTAGGTTGAAAATTTTGGGGTTCCATTTTGGGAAAACAGTCGTGGTGTAGCTCCATTGCAGGAGACCTTTTTAAAAGCCTGATTCCTGATGTCTCTTTCAATTAGTTATACTTTCCAAGAAAGTTTGTTTAATGTGTCAAACAAAAGTGCACATATATCATGCAGATGAAAATAAATTACTTGTGCAACTCCAATAGCATTGAAGCCTCATGAAATTCCTTTGCTGGTAGCTGGATGGATTAGCTGAGAACATTCTGCATAAGTATAGCTCCTCAAATTAGAGCTAAACCCATTGTTTTTGGTGACAGGACAGCAAGGAAGCCTGTGCTTTACCAGCTTTAAAAAAGAACAAGAGCAATAGAGTTTTCTTTTTCCAACATTCTCCAATGAGCTTTTTTCAGAACCAATATATTTTCTTCCTTCAAGGTAAACATATTGCTCTTTTGCTGCCTGAAAAATGAAGCCAAAGAACCTATATTAGTCTCATCATTTTAAGCTGAAAAATGCCACTTGTGCTCTAAGAAGCTAACAAGAATGCTGGCTCACAGCATTAAGGTGTCCACTCTGGTTAGACTCTTGCTGTGTGTCTTCTGTCCAGACAATTCCTGAACTACAAAGGCCAAGGTGCACTTCAGCTCTAAGCAGGTTTAGCTGTGGGCACATACCAACCCCATTTCTTCTAAAAGAGATCTCCCCCTTTGTCTCCCCAGCACACACCAGCACATTTTCTGCAGAACAGTCACTGCTGCTGCTGGTCCTGTATTCAGTGACCATGTCTGTGCAAGACAAAGCAAAAAACTGAGAAAGTCTCAAGCCAAATTAAATGGCATAAATTACAGGTTCTGTAGGAATATGGTGAGACTGGAATAATTTAATTTACGGTGAACAGACCCAATTCTGGCTAATTTCAACCAAATCTGATCCACAGCTCCAGAAGTCAATGAGAACTGAGAGAGAGATGAACAAGCAAACAGAAGGTTCCCTATAAAATCAGAAAAAAAAAAATCACCCTGAGACTGCTTTGTCCTGATAGGCCTCAGCCTAGAAAACAGATACCACTCATATGCTAGTTCACAAAAGGGAAGGAAAAGCTTCTTTAGTAGATAGATATTCTTGCTGACATGCTGCTCTATGTGTACATCTTATTGCATGCACAGATCTTTACCAAAACACACCTTCCAGCTGAGTTCCTGTTTCTGTGTAGGATAGATGATTGGCCAAAGCAGTATCTTTTGCACAAAAGCCCAATTCTCACCCCACTTACCAAGGCTTAGAGTTCCAAAGTGTGTAGGGGTAAAGGCAGCATAAGACTTCTTGTGGTAATTTTTCTACTTTGGAAACAGGCAACTGTACAGAAAAGAATGGTCTTGCAATGTGTTACAGATGTTTTTTACCTCTTACACACAGAGTGTGACTTATAAAACAAAAATTTTAAGATTTTTACAGGTCATAAAAGGCAGGTATTAAGAGAAAATGAAATATTATTGAACAGATTTTTGTATATCTTAAATCCTTCCCACAGTCTCTTCTGCACCAAGACCAGTCTAAAAGCATAACGCCCAAAATAGATTTCTCTTAAAGTGCAAAGGAAAATCCTTTTATCACATCTGATGTAAACAGAAAATTCAGGGCAGCATGTTGTCCTAGACATTTTCAGGCACTAGCATCTCATTTACACTAAGATTCTGCTCAGAGTCTCAGTGTTGCACCTCTAGCAGTGGCATATTCACTGGGTTTGAATAGTTTAACATGACTTCAGGGAAATCACAGAGCTTTTAAGGAATATCAGCAAGCCAATGTAATGGTACAGGTTGTGTGGCACAAAGAGGCAACTGTGGAATTCAGCCTTGAGAGGATCATTCTGGCCACAGATATAATCCAGATTTAAAGGACAATCTATAGGAGACCTAAGACCCATCAGAATGAAATTAAAACAGATAGGTACTTCAAAGGAGTGAAGAGCTTAGTTAATTAAAAAAAAAAAAAAAAAAAAAAAAAAAAAAGGCAAGTTCTAACCTGATATCATGAAAAAAAAGGGATATTAAGGTGTTCAAAAGTTCTTCATTAGGAAGTACAAAGATGCTCTAATCAGAGGAGGCCCAAACTAATGTGCTATTAGCTGTTGGATGGTTACTATGTGCTTCCACAACATAAAATGATGCTGAAAAGTATCGAAAACTGTTTCCTAATATATTAGGATGGGGTATAGAAGGAATTATTTGTGTTTTAAAGTATGTAATGAAGAAATGGAGCTGCTAGTCAAGGTGATGACCAGCCCCAGCTGTGTGCCACTTTGTTTGCCTACTGTACCAGGATAACTTTAAGATTACAGCCTTTCCTCCCAGGTTAAAATCCACTGTGCAGGTGGACTGTCAGATTAGCCCCATTCCTGAGCAGATTTGCCTTTCCCTTTTATCTCTCAGGTTTCACTACTTTCTGCCTTTCTCCATCTGATCAGATGAATTACCAAAGCATATTTTTGCTGAGCAGAAAACCCCATCCCAGTGCAGCTTGGACAGATTTTCAAAAGAACCCAGTCTTGGTTTTGATGAATAGAGAAGATGAAGCCCGACAGCCCATGCAGAGTTCAGCAGGTATTCCTGGAGATTCACCAATGGGTTTAATTTCACTGAAAACCTCTAAGATTTTACTTTTTAAACTCAGGCTCCATCACTGTCACCTCTCTGTCTGCACAGCCTCCTCTGACCTTCCTGCTGCCTCCTTGCCCTGAGCCTGCTGCTGATATCTGCCACATTGCCTTATCCCACAGCTCTCCTGCAGTCCTGGAGCCCTGGTGGAGTTTATCAGCTCAGGATCTGCCAGCAGCAGGTTTGAATCCCTCTGGGGCTGGAGTTCCCTGGCACCAAGGAGTGTCTCTGCTGGCTGGAGCAGGGCAGGCACTGAGGAGCCTCAGTGTCACCCAGAGCCAGCAGCACTGTCCCCCCAGCCATGGCATGCTGCACCAGGAGCTCTGTACAAATAAATCACTACATCTGTGCAGGGTGGAGATCTGCCTGTCCAAAACATTACCTGTGGTTTGCAGTGGGTATGAGACTGCTGCTGCTCCAGGGCAGTGAGCACTTGCTCTCTGCAGGGCCAATTAGTCTGGGGAGGATGATGCCTTAATTCACTCACAGCACTGGCTTGTTTTCTAGTCGTGACCTTGTTTGCCTCTAATTTGGGTACCTTTGCATGTTGTCACACTACATCCTCAGACCTGGCAGCATCCATACCACTTCAGAAATGCCCCTTAGTCCTCTAGTTCATATGAGTTTTGTCATACTCAGCAGAGCTATACATAAATACATTTTAAACATCATGCACCAGCACACTCCTCAGGTGTTTCAGGAATCCAGCCCACACAGCCATTTAATGCCAACCTGGGAATGGCTAATTGCTGCTACATGCAAAACCTGGACTGACACATTTTTTGCTGTATCTATCACAAAAGGAACCAAAAACCAGCATAAAATACAATAATCAAATTAAAATTCTAGTGATCACCACATTGTTAGTTCATGTGAGGAGGGGACAGCTAGAATGGGCACCTAGAAGGATGAAAATCCACAGGAAAATATAAGTTTAGTGACAAGTCCTGAGAACTGACTACATTCATTTGAAGACTGAAATCCTGTTCTGCCTCCCTCAACTTGCTCACGAGGGAGGAAACTAACACTTTAAAGTTGTATATAAAGCCTCCAAGAAACATTTCAAATGAGGTGGCTGTCTTCAGTTTTACTTTCAAAATAAATTCCCTTACACTGGGCTCAAAGTCACAAGGCTCAAGGCAGTGATAGCAAAAAATATCAGTATACATTTAGTATACCTTTACTACAAAGACTTAACTTAAATCAAAAGAGAATTTGTTTTTTTTTTTAAATCATAAGAAAATTTCCCATTATATTTGCAATAACCTGAATTATTGTACCATACCCATATTTTAATTTTACCTAATCATCAAGGTTGAAATATCGTGTTATTGCCTTAATTCTCCCAGTAGCAACTGTATTACTAAAGACATTAAGGAAAAAAAAAAAATTACTGAAGCAGTGTAGCAGGACTGAAAAAAAAAACCAAAAAAAAAGAGAAAGGTTTTATTCAGTATCTTTGAGGCATAGACAGAACCAAATTTCTGTAAAATTGTCTCTTTCATCTGTCAGAAAATTGAGCCTGTAATTATGTTTTAGATCTTGGTAGAGACTTGGTATTTATATAATTGTTATCCAGTTCTTCTTTAGATGCATGTTAATGTGCCAATTTTTGAATTTTCATAATTTTTATGTATAGATGATTCATTTTCAGCAGCAGCAAAGGAATCTTGAAAATGTTCATCTCTTTTTTTCCACGCATTTTTGCAAATCCGGCCATAGCTCTGCACGGATGAGTTTGTAACCGAGTATTTTCAGGCTGCATATTTACAGGCAGAGCTCTGCACTAATGGGAGGTAACCAGGGAAGGCTTTGTACACCAGCAGTGCTGTAAGGAGCCATTGGAAAGGAGCTGCTGTTGGGAATAACTCTGCTCAGTAGCCAGCACAGATGTGGAGTGGGGCGTGGGCCAGGCCGGCAGCGTGGGCAGGCGCGATTAGCGGGGCCCGGCAGGGACGGGGTTATCACCAGCGGGGACTCCTGCCAGCTCACGTCACGGGGCAATATTTCCCTGAAGCTGCAGCACAAGCTGCGGGAGTTTAGCCATAATAAAACAGGATAAAGCGTGTTTTCGTAAACACGGACAGGCTGCACAAACAGCTGCCAAAACGGTCCGTGTTTCGTGGTCTGACTTTATCAGCTTCAGCACTTCAGATATTTAATTCTGCATAGAACATTTGAACAGGGGTCAGAGGGCATGAGTAGAAATGTAAGGTCTGATTGCAGGGAAAATATTTTCAAGGGAATATGGTGTTTGGGATTTTGTTTATGCAAAATCTGGTACAAAAAGAAGGAATTGAGAGGGGGGGAAAGAAAGTAAAATTTTTTTATCGGACACACTTTCCCACAGAATGATCAGCGAAGCACAGACACTTGTTTCAGTTTGTGCAATATCCAGTTTAGGGAAGTACGTGAATATCACAGGGGGAGTTTCAGAATTAAATGTCAGGATCTCTCAGACTCAGATTCTGCACAGAGAAACCAAAAGAAAAACCTCAGGCACTGCTGGCACTTCCAAGATTGCATCAATAACTGTGTTGCTTCACTCATCGCATGCTCGCTGCAGGGTGGTATTTTTGTCTACAGTTATAATGCTGCAGCACAGTGATAACACACTGGGAAAGTGTGTGGGGCTTCACTGTGTAGTTTCCCCTGGCCTTGGGCTGATCTTCCAGCTTGAGTCCTACCAGGTGCCTTGGCAGAACTCTGGGTAGCTGTGTTTCAGACTATGTCAATGCCTTTTTTCTTTTTTCTTCCTTCTTTTTTTTTTCCTTTTTCCATAAAAGGGTTCCCACATTTAATCCTTATTTTCTGCTCAAATTTTAGAGATTTGTTAACAGAGAAAAAAGTCGCATGTGGGCACCTAAATGTTTAATCCAGCTCTGTGTCTACTGCTAGATGACTTGGGCATTACTCATGTACTCTTGTGCAGCTCAGAAGCTGGTGCTCGCAGTCCTTGCAGGACTAGGGCCATACTTCATGAGTTAAGAACAGCTCTCCATGCTCAGCCATGTTTGGCCTTGGCATGTTGCATTTGACAAGGCCAGCTGTACTCATCAGGGTCTGGGTGTCTAATCAAGCAGAAAGAGCAAGCAGCTATCTCTGGCGGCCTCCCCCGTCCCCCAGCAGAACACATTTTTCCAGAGCCACTGATACTCTTGCAGCAAGCCTTACAGATTTTACAGTCTCACAGATTTATGACTTGTGCCCTCAGGAGCTACTGCAATGTTCCTACTTAATTTGATAGTAATAGTTACAGTAGCACAAAGCAGCACTGATAACATTTACAGAGGATCTTTCTGTAAATTACTTGTACTTACAGAAGGAAAAAAATCTATTAATATTTCCTTTCTTTCCAATATCCCATTCTATCAATACATGTGGTCCTGCATTTGTATAAAAATATCCTCAAGATACTCATGCCCAAACATCATTGTAGCATGCACATATATATATATATATAGATGTACAAGAGAAATACAGTATGATAATTAAAGAAAAGAAATACACTCAATATACTCTATCAGAGAAATGCACCAAATAAATACCTGTTTTAAAATGCTCATCCAGCCCACACACAGTCCAACAACTACATTGTGCAGTGGGAAGGTCCCCTCCACTACTTTCAGTTGAAGCACACAAAGCTCAATTTAGCAATTAGATAAAAAGGTTCAGCTAGTTTCTAATTTCCACATGTTCAAGCACATGACTCAATTAGCAGAAACATTTTGTGGATTAGCTTTTGCAAGCCCTGCTAGAGGGGCCTCATGTTCTGAGCCTTGCTGGAACTGCCCAGGGATGAGCAAATGCACAGGTGAAACCTGCACAGCCCCGTGCTGCTCACTGGAAACACTCTGCATTTGGGGGAGGGTCCCTTCTATTAACTCCAAATGTTCTCAGCATCCCAAAATTATTTGTTTGGTAGGGGGCAGTAGAGAAAGGTGAGAAGGGCTGTCCCTTTGACCCACAGTGTAGTGCTCTGCAGCAGCATGCAGCAGCCTGGGGTGGTTTTTATGGCCAGGATTAACAGGGATTGGGAAGGATGCCGAAGCAGCATGCTGAATCAAGGGTCAGAAATCGCTTTGCAGGGCGATTTTTCTGGGGAGATAAAAAAACAACGATGATTTCCAAGTGCAAACAAACACCCTAATGACTTATTTTCATAATTTATTTAATTTCAACTATCGTACAGTAAACTGTGCATCTAAGACTTTGGATGATCTGTGTTTCAAGGCACAGAAGTTTGGCTGCAAGTGACAAAATTATCAGAAATTTTGGGAGAAGTTAATGCAAATAAGTTTCTTAGACTTTGACAGCAAATAAGAGAGAAGAGAGGACATGTTTTTAATCAGAGACATCATATTATGTCCTCTTTTTCCCTTATTTTTTTCCTTATTAGGGAAAGCAGTGAAGCATTTCTGTTTATGCTGAACTTACTTCTGGTAATTGTGGATACAATTACTTTAAAATATGAATTATTTTTAAAAATCTGTATCTTCCAACTATTGAACTTCAACAACTACAACAACAAAGAAGAATTTCTTGCATCCATTCTCAGTCAGATGGATTTCTATCTCTGGCTTTATTTTTCCCCTATTCTCATTTTGACCATGTGAAAAAAATCAGTATTAGGTAAGGTGAAACTTTTCTTTTGCTGCTAAGTCCTTCCCTCATATAAGCATCATGCCTTTTTTTTCCCTCATCCTTCATTCTCTATGCCTTTGGTCCATTTCCTCTACACAGTGTCCAAGCATCACAAACATTCTCTTTACCCTAGGTTTCTAATAATGATCTCTTACTTGTTTCTACAATTTTTCTTCTATTATCCCTGAAGAAAGTTGCCAGTATTCTACAAAATGCATATTAAATAATAAACAACTATTATTGCAGGCACTATTATAGCTGTAAGCACACTCATGAATTATAATTTAAGTTTGATTGTGAATGAAGATTTACATTTAACCTTGCCTCAGATATATACATGTATTGAGAATATCAGTAGTATCTGTTACAGAAATGTCTCCAAATTTTCTGGGTTAAGAAAAAAAATCCTGTCTTGATTTCTTATTTTTCCTTAACTGAAGGACAAATTCATCATGCTGAGCTAATGTATTTATGGCCCAAAGAGTTCTCACTCCCAGACTTGAGGCTTACAGTGGAATCCAAGGTATGTAACAATGATATGAACATGATATACTTTACTGTAACCTGTGCTTCAGGCAGCTGTTAATGCCAGTCTAGCTTTCTGCAGTCTCCAGCCAAAGGAAATGTCTGCAGCACACCCACAGCTCCAGTCCCCAGCATACGTCCCTTGAAGTCAATGGCACACTGAAGTGGACACCACAAAAGCAAACAGCCATTTGTTGAAATTCAAGTCTCGGATGCTAACATATATTTGGGGTTATTTCCATGCCTAAGAAAGAAATTAATTTCCTTCCTGCCGTATTATAATTGTGGCAGTGTCTAGAGTCTTGCACAGAAACCCAGAGACACGTTCTGCTAAACTTTATGGAAACTCTGAGAAAGATGGTCCAGCTCCAAAGAGATAAAAGTCAAAGGTGGCAAAAAGGTCAAAACACAGAAAGGAGAAACCAAGAACTTCAGTGGGAAGGGAAACAGAGAAATACACCGACCTCTTCACTCTGCTGAGCAGATCAAGAACAGGAGAATTTGAACTCAGTCTATCGGCTCCTAGTCAAATCTTCTATTGTATCCTGCTGCTTGTGACAGCCTCGGTCAGGAGGGACACACCTTATTTTTCAATATTGCTCCAAATAATCTCTTTTAAAGTTGTTTTTGCTATGCAGACCCTTATATACCCCCAGTATGCCAAGTAAGTTTGCAGATGATGCTAAATTGGGAAGAGCTGTTGACTTCCAAGGCAGAGAGGCCTTGCAGGGAGACCTCAACAAATGAGAGGGCTGAGCAATCACCAAACATATGACTGGGACAAGGAAAAATTCCAGATTCTGCATCTGGAATGGGGCAACTCTGAATATACAGACAGCCTGGGGAATGAGATGCTGGAGAGCTGTGCTGTCAAAGGGACCTGGGGATCCTGGTCAATGGCAAGTTGAACAAGAGCCAGCAGAGCCCTGGCAGCCAGGAAGGACATCTCTGTCCTGGGAGGCATCAGGGACAGCATCACAGCCAGGCCAGGGAGGGGATTGTCCTGCTCTGCTCTGCACTGGCAGCTTACCTCAAGTGCTGGGGGCAGTTTTAGGTGCCCAAATAAAAGACATTAAACTATTAAAGAATGTCTAAAGGATTGCAATGAAGATGGTGAGGGGCCTTTAGGGGAAGCTGTGTGAGGAGTCACTGAGGTCACTTGGTCTGCTCAGCCTGGAGGACACAAAGGAGGAACCTCAAAGCAGCTACAGCATGTTCTTGAGGGGAAGAGGAGGGGCAGGCTCTGATCTCTGCTCTGGTGACAGTGACAGAACCCCAGGGAATGGCCTGAAGCTGTGTCAGGAGAGGTTTAGGTTGAATATTAGGGAAAGGTTCTTCACCCAGAGGGTGGCTGGCCACTGGAACAGCTCCCCAGGGAAGTGGTCACAGTGCCAGTCTGAGAGAGCTGAAGAAGCTTCTGGACAACACACAGGCACATGGTGCAGCTCTTGGGGATAGTGCTGTGAAGGGTCAGGAATTGGACGGGATGATCCTTGCGTGGGATCCTTTCAATTCAGGATACTCTAAAATTTTATGTTCTTAAATTTTCAGTCCCAGTTTATGGAAATCATATGCTGCTTTATTTAAAGGGAGATTTTTTTTTTATTTTTTTTTTTTGTGAGTGCAAATGCTTTCAGTGCATTCAGGTCAACAATATCCTACTCCCTTAGTTTATGAACATGCTACACTTATGTACATTATGTGGATCAAAAATGTGCATAGTGAGCTTCTCTGCAGCCTCTGCTAGTGGTTCTGGTTCTGAACTGTCAGGGAAGGGAATCAATCAATCAATCTTATTGCTTGTCCTTGGACTCCTGCTCTCATTCATCTGCAAAAAACAAGAATATTATCAATTTTGAAGTTTAAACATTCAGAAAGCTAAGTAGTGTAGAAGGATTATTTGTTTTTATTTACATAAAACATTTCTCCTATGACATCCTCATAGGATATTTATTTTTGTGCAGCAGTATAACATTGCTTTCATATATGTGCTCTGTTTCCCTTCTTAAAATATTTTTATACTGAACTGGTGTGGTAAGAAGTTTCCATTTTTGGATTATTAATTTTAATTTAGTAACATTACATGATGTTTATCAGTATCTAAATGTACCTCAACTATGAAAATACCAAGTGAAGTCTTATCAAAGGCTTCATTAACCTCATCACATACAGCTTCTCCCTATACGATTATTTATGTGCATACATTAGTGAAAATAATGGAAACATGTATTGATTCTACTGTGGATTAGTGTAGCTAACATCTTCTACAGATTAGATTTTAATTATTACAGTTCATAGAACAAAGACATCACTAAGTTCATGCAATGCACAACTGCTGGAGGATAACTTTACCTTCTTTGCAAAATCTTTTACAAATCCAGTTCCCTATGACATGACTGGCTTCAATCACACTGCCAAATTATAGAACATTGTTCATAATTCAGGTGTGGAACACCAAGTACATTTCCATTGTGGGGGGGTCTCAATAACATTTTGGAGTGGAGGGGCATCAAACACACTTGCAAAGAGGGCAGCTGAGGTATGGCTGCAGCTATCACCCATATCATATCTGAATTTCTCAATTTCAGTGCCAGCTATTGAGGCTGAATTTGCATGTGCACAGTGACAGGCATGCTTTGTGGACAAGTGAAGATAAGAAGTAGGTGCAAAGTTTGCAGCTGATCAATGTGGACAGCACAGACATGCTATTTATCTTCCCAAAGCTCCTTGGAAAGGGCTCAAGGCACCTTCAAGGACATTTCCTCTCACAAGAAAGAAAGTGAGCTCCTCTGGCTAAACTCCTTAGTGATCTATAAAGGATTAATCGTAGGGTGAAACAAGAAGAGCCAAAGTTGAAGAACTGATTTTTGACTGAGAGGAGCACTCAGACCTACAGATTTTGCAGCAGCAGGCAAAACTGATTTCTTGGATCTAGTGCTGCACCAAATTAAGGAAAGGGTGTAGACAGGAAAAGATGACAGCAAGACCACAGAGAAAAAGCAGAGAGTAGAAGCTGGCTGCATGTTATGAGGAGATGGAAAAGAAGGCAGAAAATATATTAATGTACATTTTCTTTCCATAAAATCAACACACTCTAATTTTTTTTTTAATTAGGCTACAATTTCTATAATGGTATTTGTTCATTCCAATAACAAATCTAACCCACAGTTTTTATATCCCATTATTTAATGAGATTTTGTAACTTTTGCAATTTGATTACTTGCACATTTCTATCTGATTATTTGCACGTTTCTACTAGTGTATTTGTCTGTGTGACATTCTGACCACATTCATCACAAAACACACTTGGAGTAAATGTAACAGTGTGGGGTTTGTCTGCCAGATCTTTTTAAAAATTGAAATGCAATTCCAAACCAGGACCTAATCTGCATGTGTGCCATCATAAGATTACTTTAGCATCCTTCAAACATGTTTGCAAAGAGCAAAATTAACCATCTGAGCATGCTGATCAAGGCATTGATTCTGCAAATACTTACTACCGGGCTTAATCCCTTTGAAAGCACGGGGACTATTCACGGTCAGAAAAGCTGTGCCTGTGAGTAAACATTTGCCTCTCTCAGCTCTTGAAAGCGATTGCAGGCAGTATTTTTCTTCTGGATGGACAGTGCTGTCTTGCTGGCAGTCCACAAGTATGAAATGACATATATTGTGATTGTGGAAATGACACAGGACTGTCCCTAATGACAGAGTGCAGCCAGCAATGGGCTCGGCGGCGAGAGAAGCGCTTAGTCACCCCGTGAGAGGCGGGCAGGAAATGTCGAGATGAACTGTCGTAATTAGACACGTGTTATTAGTGTTTATTAAAACACAACTAGTTACACTGGTTGTGCATATTCTGTAGGCAGACCTTGTGCAAACCTGAGTCATCTAGTCTTAGCTGTGCAATATGGACCTTGTTTACAATAGAGAGTTGTGCTGACCTAACTATATTATTACAGTTAAAGCTGTACATCTCCAGTTTAGGAGCTGTATAGCAATAGCTTATGTGTCCTTAGCAGAGGTAAAACCCCTGGCAGTGTAAAACACCTTCATACCAGTATAAACATATCTAGTTTTAAACAGTGTAATTAAATGGGATGTAAAAATTCACACAGCTGAGATAATATAGTTGAGTTGGTATATGATGTATGAAGACACAAGCCTTTCTATTTCACAAATAAAGGTCAATGGATGAATCTCACTCCTCTTGCATGTGAGAAGGAGGAGAAGTGAAAATAACCAGTGTTTACGATAGAACCTTTTTGTCTGAGCAACTTGTGACCTAACCAGCATTTGCAAACTCAGTGAAATGCAATGTATTCATCTGGTGGCTGCCTGTAAAAGTATTTGAATCAGTCTAAACTGATTCTTTGAATAGGAATGGAGAGGGAATCACCCTGGCTGGATGGAGACAAGCTGCTCATTTAAGAAAACAGTAAAAGATCACAGAGGCATGTTTCTGACAGCATAAATTTTATTCTAATATTCCAGTTTCTCATCTTGAAAATGGGAGGGAATTTCCATCAATTTTTTTTCTTCCATTTTCATTCTTCCAGTCAAAAAAAGTAATGTCTGTATATGAATAAGAAAAGGCCTGTGCTATGGCAAAAGCTGGTTAATATTCCCTGAAGAAGATTTCTGTTTCCCAGTGATCACAGATGAACACGATGGTGCTGGTGGACAGATGGCAGAACCAGGCAGGAGAGAATGGGCTCCTGCATAGGGCCCTGCCTCTGGCAAAGGTAAAACCTTTGGTAAACGACCTTCTCTCTCTGTCTCAGTTTTCTCCTTTACAAAATGAGAGGAAGTCAGTTTGCAAAGCAATTTGAGAAATAACAATGGCAAATAACTGCTCTATATTAGTTGGGTAGAATTCTTACTAGCTTCTATACCTTCTTTTCTTGTGCAAGAGCCACTAGATAATTAACTAATTTTGCATCTAAATCTAAATTCAAATTTCAAGTGAAACTCAAAGTTTAAAATTATTGAATGTGTTTTTGCAATTTCATGTTAAATAAAATACAATTTTAGTACAGAATATTTCAATAAAACACATTTTGTTCCTACTTATGGTTATGAGTATCAAAATGGAGGCAATAAATCTGCTCAGCAATGCTATCGCTTTTTGAAGATTCTCCTCACTATGTATTTATAGAGAAATTGATCCAAACACTACCAGTAATTCCATTAGGTTGAATCATTAAGCACTTTGTTTCTGACACTATAACCAGATATATCACATGAAAGTAGTGAACTGAATGCATCATGCACTGGGTGGCTGCTGAGAAAGATATACTGAAAGTTAGGAAAGAGAAAACAGCAAACAAATATGGGATCTAACAAACTAAGCAAAGGCTTGGAGCCAATTGTTCCTTTCTATATCTTACTAATAAACTTAATACAATTACATTGACAACAACAAAAAAGTTTTGATTTGCATAATTACCTGTAATGTGGCACATCTTTTACATAAATTCTAAAATATGGTATGGGGCATCCACTGCCTCGCTGAGGAACCTGTCTGAGTGTTTCACCACCCTAATCATAAAAAATTCCTCCCCTACAACTAGTCTGAATCCCCCTTCCTTTCATTTCAAACCAAAAGGTCCATGGCTTTCTTCTGCTGAGGATCCCTAGCAGAATGCAGCACTCAAGGTGGAGTCTCACCAGAGTGGAGAGTCCAGGGGCAGAATCAGCTCCCTTGACCTGCTGCCCACACTGCTCTGGATGCAGCTCAGGATACTTTCTAAGCCCCAAGTGCACACTGCCAGCTCATGTCCAAATCTTCATCCACCAGCACCCCCAAGTTCTTTTCCACAGGGCTTCTCTCAATCCATTAATCCCCAGCCTGTAATGATACCAGGGGCTGCCCCAAAATAGGTGCAGAACCTTGTACTTGACCATGCTGAACCTCATGAGATTGCCATGTGCCCACTTCTTCAGCTTGTCCAGGTCTCCCTTGCTTAATTGAAATTGTCTCTACTTTGTTTTTACTGTTATCTCAATTTTGTATATACTAGCTAAATTTATGCATATTGATCACATTTTATATTTGAAATATTTGTTATGTTTTTTGTTGATATAGCACAGAAAATAATATAAAACATACATTATAATACATTCTTTGTCAAATTATTGAATCAATTTCATAATGGACCACTCCTTTACTCTTTCATTTTCCGCACTTACCATCATTCTTTTTAAGTACAAGAAATTCTCTTTATATGTCATCAAATCTATTCATTATAATAATACATTATTTTATGTAATATAGAAACTTTGTTGATATGAAAATGGTCCATTACACAATTCCTGCAAAATCTTTCCAATATTTAAAGGTATGATCCTGAACATTGGTGATCCAGACCCCACTGGCTTTATCAGTATGAATTTTTGTTGAGCTGTTTGCTGGGATTCACATAATGAAATATGTAAATAGCTTTTGTTTTAATAGTCTTTTGGATATCATCCCATCATTTTCTGGTCATTCCAAGTCATGTTTACAAGAGATGGGCTTGAAGCAATTCTCCAAATTCAATGACTTCTCAGTTCAATTAAGTTCAGTGGCAGGCTCTGATGTACTCCCTTCTCTTACCAAGCTCTAGTTCTGCCCAGATCTGTATGAAAATAGATTTGTAAACACACATATATGGATGACAAGAGCAGTCTAGGAGCTAAACAGGTTGTGCTCTTCATGTCCTTTAGTTGTAAACTGTCTATCTTTCTGGCTGTAACTCAGGAAACCACTTTAAGCTGTGATTAAATACCAGTGAAATCAAGACTTAGCACATATTTAAAGCTCAGCCTACACTTCAGTGCTTAAAGGGGCAGATTAATAGCATGCATTCCTGAAAGAATATTTACCATGGTAAACCATTATTTCTCTGTGATTGGAAAATATGGGCAATCCGCCAAAAGAAATCTATGAGATCATGAGACTCTTGAAAATACATTAAATAACACCGAGACAACCTAAATAATCAATTTTTTGTGAGGTTTGATGTAGTAGGTTTGTAGCTCCACCCCTTCCATACACTGCAGGTGACTCCTGGGGTTATCTCAGGCCTCCACAACCCTCATTCCCTTATCACTCACCTTCAAGAATTCAGTTGATCTCTTGAAACATGCATGGATATTATGTACACTTATACTGAGAAATCCAGGGACATACCATCTACCACTCCTTGCTGAAAAATCCCTATAATTTATAGACATGAATATATAGTATCATATGCATGTATATTTATGGATTTTTTCTTACATTTTTATGCACATCTGCAACAAACTTTGCAACACCAGTATTTTCTTCTCTCCAGGGAAATAAGGACTTTGTGTATATTAACCAAGTAAACGTAGATTCATCTCTGTGTAGCACCTTATCTAACATCATTCTGAACTGCAAATTGGCTACATCAGTGTTATTCTGTGCTTTCTAGAAGTCCTCAACTAAGCTGTCAGCATGCTGAAGGTGAGAGACTATCAGAACGTTCTGTATATGCTATATCCTGTCAAAATATGGCAGAGCTCACATGATCCTTCCACAGAGACCTTCCAGGTATAGGGATTTTTCTGATCTGACAGAACCAAGTGTACACCACTTTTTTTTAATGAAACCTAAATATTTTAACTACTGCTTAACCTTCAGAAGCAGGTTTTCCAATCTCATATAAATGGAAATATTCAGTGGTGGCTTCTTGTCAAGTCCCTTATATTGTAGGTGCACAAATGGCTCTTCTGATTGTCTTATGACATGGAAAAGGGACTGAAAGTGTAAGAAACAACCCTAATGCAAGATGAAAGGAGTATTCACAGCAGTATGTGATAAAACCTTTCCAAAGAAATAAATTATGAAACTTTTTTTTTCAATTGGCATTTCATTAACTTCTTACCAAGACATTCAGCCACTGCAAACAACAGCCAGTACTGCCTGCAGCCATCATACACTACCATGGGTGTTGCTGCAGCCAAACACAGCCCACAAGACAATTCCTGTCATACCTCCATTACCACCTTGTACAACCTTGGACTGGAGATGAAAGAAAATTACCAACTCAGGAGGTGCATGAATCTCAGCAGAAGCTGCTGCTCCCACGTGAAGGAGTGATTTGCCAATTCTTGGCAAGGAGACACTGGCATGTTTGTCTAGCAGCTCAAGGGTTAAAGAAGTGGACAATGCATCAACTTCCATAAATCTCTTCACCTTCTAGGAATGGGTTGCTGCTGCAGTAATATTATCACTCTGCTCTGTCTGTAAAGAGTTCTGACACCGAAATGTTTTGGTACAACCTCTCTATTCAGCCCTGGGTAGTCTGAGAGCCTGGTAAGACCAGTGGAAAGACAGAGCTTTTACCAGCAGAGCAGCACCATACTATCCACTGAGCCAATGATGACATACTCTTGACAGGTGGTAAAAAAACCTCTAGAGCTGCTCTATTTATGGTGATGTTTTATCTTGCTGATTTTAAATATGATGTATTAACACATGGTGCAGAGTAATCAAAATGCAATTAAGCAAGTAATTGTAAAAGCCAAAATTAGGATACAGAGAACAATGTATATCAAGTTAAGTGGGAACAAGATCACTTGCTAGCTGAAAATAATGGCCACCTTCAGTGCCTTATATATATATACACAAATGATGTGTGCCAAAGGAATATAATCTCAGCTGACATTACAAAATCTACCACATCTTATTTTTTTGTGAAAAATAAGACCAGTGCCCTGGAGAATCTAATCATTATGGAATTAAAATAACCCCCCCCCCCAAATCCACATCACAAGCAAAGAAGAATGTTGATTCAACATGCAACTGCATAAACTCAAAACCTGCCTGCTTCCAGTGAGACATGACTCAGGTGAGCCCTTGAAATAGGGTGGTAAGCAATTAAAATGTTCTCAGCATCTACAGTTTAAAAATAATTACCAAATCATGGGAGCTTGTTATCATCTGTACATCTGTATCATAACTGTACATAATTCTGTACAAAGCAGGACAGTTAATGCAAACAATCACACACTCCAAATTTGAGACCAATCAGAAAAAATGCAAGCACTTATCATTGGCTTTGGATGAGACCAGCAGCAGCAGCAGCAGCGAAACCAGGCACTTACTAAATTTCAGCGGAGCTATTGCTAGGATTTTCTTTGCAAAACAAATGAGGCAGTACTTTTCATGTACATTAGAAGTACTTTCTATCACTAGCTCACGTAACAGTTTTCAAAACTCCCTTGTCACAAATGACAAGCAGTGCCTAGAAAAGTCAGTTAACGAGTTTGCTGAAAAGAAATTGCAGCTGAATACCTTTCACTGCATGATGCACTACCAGGCAGTTGGTGGGGAACCCATGAAACAAGGGACATGGACTGTAGTGACATATATATGGATAATTTCATTCACTGAAGGAAAACTGCACAAACACACAGAAAATGTATCAATTATCTCAGGGAGTTGAATCCAACCTACGGGAATTTACCCCCTCATTTAAAATTGGGTGATTGGAAGCAGGGAAACTGCCTTCTTTACTTTTCCAAATGTGCATGTTTTGAAGACAAGAAGGCAAAAAACATGTTTCAGTTATAAGAGCATATTTCTGCTCATTGGTCTTCCTGTCAGTTTTGTAATAGCTCCAGTCTGCGCAGTGTCTAAAATCCAAGAGAGTTCTTCAGGTCACCTAATATCCATGGAAGAGCTTAAAATTTTCTAAATTCTCCATATCCAACTTCAAAATTTTCTATACAGACCCCACCTCCCCAGACAAGTACCCCAAACTGAACTCTTCAAGCTGTAACTGAGAAAGAAATGCCTAAGTTGATCAACAAGGAGGCCATTCCCACATCTAGCATCCATGACTAGCTCTGAATTTAGCTCAAATTCCATTTAGCACTCCCAGTTGACATTAGCACTCTTATCCTGCATGTAGAGTGAGCTCTTCCAGAAGACTGCTCTAACCAGCAGTGTAGAGAATACCTTAGGATGAGGCTCACATCTCCCCCCTTTCCACTCTCAGTAACCTGCTCATGAGATAACGACAGTATTTGCAGTTTGCAGTGCAAAACTGGGTAAACTGCATACATATAAATGGAAAGAGTTTGAATCCCAAGACTTTTAGACTTGTCATTTCAAAGGAGGATCTTCAGCAACGAGATAAAGGGAGTTTGGGTCTGGTTTTATATTCTTCTTGGTTCTGTCTTTTCTTTCTGAACAATAACCTATCTGCAACAAGAGGGATGGAGAGTAGCATTGGGCATTCTACCATTTGCTCATTCCTTGGGAAAATCAGAATCAGTGGGTTCAGCCCACTCAAGACTGAAAAGGTCCTAGACCTAGACCTAGAAAAAACATTTCTGTCTTCCAGAATGCCCAAATTAACAGGTATCTCTGCACAGGACTACAAAGTACTTAACTGTTAGCACAGCTGGCCAACAACAGCTGCCTAGCATCATCAGGAGGTAGCTCAAGTAAAGAATCATCCCTGATAGGAAACCTGGGTGGAGCCCCACTGGCTTCAGGAGTGGGAAGAAAGAACTGTCATGTGAAGTGGGAGCCTCCCATGGCTCCTACTTACTTGTAAAAATGTCTTGGTGTCAAGAGTTCATTCTGGCAAAGCCAAACCTGCTGACTCTTCAGATGGTTTTCAAGAATGTTTTGCACTGATGAGCTCTAAGCAGTGCTCCATTTCAGCATGTGGGAGTGCTGGATCAGCTGGCAGACGTAGGCAGTCAGAGCAGAGAAGCTGGTGCCTCTCACAGGTGCCCTGAATTCCTTTTCACAGGGCCTTATAGTTTTTCATTGACTATGGAAGAAATGTTGTCATAATATTTTTTGCCACAACAATACTTCAATTCCAAATACAGAAATCACTTTTATGCACAACAGCGAAGCATGGAATTTTCATCTTGTTTCTTAAGGATATGATTTCTTACCTGGAAAAGTTCAAAGTCAAATACTGTTCATTGTACAGAAGCACGTGCATTTGTGAAATTATGCTCCCAGGAATAAAAATCTATAAAATCAAAACATTGCAATAAGCCAGAAAGTGATGCCTTTGGCTATCAATTCTTATTCAATGCTGTGAATATTGACATTTACATTTAGGAGGAAAATATTTATTCTGAGAAATAAACTATTCTCTTATTTAATGTTACTGCATTCATTTTACCCCTTTAACAAGTAATATTCAAGTGATCCATCTTGTAGGATTATACTCCCATCTGTGATCTGTACTTGTGGCCCAATCCTGCCATCTAATATTCCCCTGATATACCACCCTGCATAGCTTGATTAGCTTGATTAGTGCCTCCTCCCAATGTAAGGTAAACACAGTATGGCCTGCAGACAACCTCAGAAAAAAAATATTAAATTCTTAGGAGAAATGACCCCTATAAATGAATGCTCTACACCCAGCTGGCTGGGTTTAGGCATCTAAATGTTCCTTTATTTCATGAGCTTTTCAACTGCCAAAATATGTGGGGGTGTTTTAACACCAAGACAGCGATTTTTGTTCAGCCAGTTAAAGCTAAGCCTGCTTTTTTGTTTCTTTACAGTTGATATTGAAATACTATCAAACTCAAAAGACAACCCTATTTTAACGAAAAACAATCCTAAAGAAACCAGAAAACAAGTAGTTTTCATCTCAACAGTGATAACTCTCTTGAGAGAAAACACTTTTTTAGCATAAACACATAAACTGGCCTTGGAAAGCGAGGTAGTTTTCTTCCCATTAACAAGTTCCAAAGACTAACTCTTTAAATGGGCATCTAATCTAATGCAGTTAGAATTACAAGCCGAAATATCATGAAATATACTTTTGAGAGTGTATCAGTCTAGTTGCAAAATATTGAAATATTAGCTACTTCTTGACAGAAAAATACCCTCTCCTTCTCTCGTGCTGCTCAAATGGTTTCTATTTCAGGCTGACAGCCCTGTAGTCAATCACACCAGCTAGAAATCTCTTCCTAGAGCAGCTACAGCTTGCAGATACAGAAATGCAGATACTAGAGCTCTGCATGTACTGTAAATTTTTTCCCCCTCTAATATCAAAATAACAGTATATTTGGTTGGAATTCAATACCTGTTTTTGAACGCTGCTTTTGTCAAATTTGACTTTTCCCCCTATTGTATATGAGCTCTTTGTAATGATTACTGGTATTAATCAGACACTCTTAACAGTCCTTTGATATCTACAGAATTATTTCTTTCTAATGGCAGCACTTCCCAGCCTATCAGTTCTATCAGAAAACAGCAATGGCCATTTTGCCTTTTATTCCCACATATATAAAACAGTTCACACACATGAAAATATCAACATTTTTATTATTAAGAACAATAATAGCAATCTTATTACAGTAATCTGTAAGTCATGTATGCAGATTCCTTCACTTTCAAATCTCAGCTTTCAAACCAATTTTGAGGGTGTTTTTGCTTTTTTAAGCATCTGAAAACATGCAACCTTTTTGCTTTGCATTTTTTTACTATGGGATCAGATAAGAAAACTTTTTGATCAGTCAAAACACAAAGCCAAAGTGCCAGGACAATAAGCCATTAATACACAAAGGAATACTTTTCTATTACCAGGGTCTGCAAAAGAATATCTTGTTAAGAAAATGCTAAGGAAAAGAATAATACTTTCAGTGCAATTTCTTTAAGAACTCAATAAAATTTCAAGTGTTTCTTTCACCTTTCATTTTATGTAGATCACTAATAAAGATGGTAGCACATTCATTCCAAAAGCTGTGGTCAGATCATCAGCTATGAGAATGCATTCAACTCTGTTTTCAATATTTTCAATGACTGAGAATATGGCCAACATCTGAGGGAAAAAAAAAAAAAAAAGAAAGTGGAATTAGTATAAAACAATATTGTATCTCTGATGAGCAAGGCAAGGATTGGATGCTGATGCTGCAGGCTACTCAAGGATGTTTAATTGTATTCATGAACTATTTGTAAGACAGTGAGCTGCCAAAACCTCAGACATTTCCAACATGGTAATTCTGGAATGGCTGTAGAATATAGGAAAAACCAGATGTCATAATCTGTTTCAACTAGTTTAAAACTTAACATGTAATTAACTTAATAGCTTGACAATAGCTGATGTAGCAACAAATATAATGCAATTAAATTCATACCTCATTATGACATAAAATTCTTCCACATATGCATTACAAAAAACGATCAGATTTTGAGACACTGGTATATTTAATGGTGACTAACTGTCCTTAAAATGCAATTGCATGCAATACTTGTTTTGAATTTCATCACTTGTGAAAATTATTTCATTCTTGTAACACTGTACTTCCTGTAGTCCTTTCATTACGCCACAAGTGAAAGCTATTCCTTGGTGTATAGTTTCAAATGCTGCATCTAGGTACTTAAACCTTTACACTTATCATGCAGAGTAATGTTTTCACTTTTAAAAATCTTTTTGTACTGCTTCACTGTTTGTCCAAACTGCTACAGACAATTATTATGGTTGTTTATAATTTCCTCTGAGTACTTTTTACAATAGACCTCAGGTGGTCTGTTCTATGCACACAGCACTATGTTGAGACAGAGTCCTGTTCATGTATTACTTTGGGTTGCCCAAAGGCTTATCAAGGTATTATTAAGGTTTCTCAATTGTTAGTGCTACAGGATAAAAAAGGGTAAGAGTAGCACTGAAGCAAAATAATAAAAAAAGTAGAGTCCCAAAGAAATACCAACACCGAGCCCAGACACTTGTTACAGAAAAGCACTGCCTGATCCGCAGTTTCTGTGACAGTTTCCAACGTGCAGTTTGTGTTCAAAGAAAACAAAAATACATTTTGAGGTTATAGTGATCAAGTAGCATTAAACAGAAAATAAATTTACTCTGAATTATGTAATTGATTTTTTCAGTGACTCAGATCTTCCAAGCTCACCACGCTAGTGTGTTCCTATTAAAGATATTGAAACCTCTTTGAGATAAGTCTGAAAGAAAAAAGGTTGAACTGTGGCCTAATGAAAGCCCCACTAAAATTTAATGTCACATTCCTTTCACTGCAGTAGATGAGGTCCTTGATGCTGACAACAGAGTGCTCTTCTGATCCTGTGGGTATGTACAGCCTAGTTTTTTACTGCACAGGGATATTATTAGGAAAGAGGGACCAGTAAAAAGGAATCTGAAACCTGATCTAGTGCCGAGGAATGCCTTTTGAATGTGTCATATAAACCCAGTTATTACTTCTGGGAGGTGTGAACGTCTTTGCTCAAAATCTGAACTGGACCCTGAAAAGAAGTAAAAAAGTTAGGCAAACCTTAGTGGAATTAACAAAAGTAGTTCAAAACGGAAAATTATAATTTTGAATCTGTGCATCAAGAGTTCAAATAAAACTCATCATGAGTCTGTTGGTTATTCCCTGTTTCAGTTCACATTAACATCCATCCATTTTCTAGATCTTAGAAACACATTATGAATTATGTGTATATTTAGATCCCGCTCACTTAGGTGATTTTTTAAGTTCTTAAACTACATATATTCCCTCACAAATGGTACTATATCTTCATTTCTAAAATGCTGAATGGGCAGATTGTTTTGATCCAGCATTTCATATGAACAGTTTATGAACTGTGAACAAGAGGATTGTCTTCTGATTAGTTATCATGATTTTCAAAGCTAACTGATACATAATCCGTGCTCTGGGAAAATCAGGGGATTTTTATTGCACCTACAAGGAAATTTTAGGGAATATAATAAACTGACTGATTTTAAGGAAGTAAGAGCAATGGTTGACAATAAAATGTTTACAAGCTGTGGCTATGTAATACTGAACTGATGTGTAATTTCTCCTTCGGTTGGTTACTGAAAGGAAAAAAATTATGAAATGGATACATTTTTAGAAATTTATTAGAGACCCTTTCAGCAGGGATCACAAGGAAAAAGGGAAACAGTGCTACTTGCTGTGGGTGACAGCTAAATGCACAAATCCATCAGTCATTCAGTTGTGGTTTAGCATTCAACACAGATCATTTAGCCTTCATTTTCCAAACAAGTGCTGTCACCTACCATGCACACCCACATAGTTGTTCTCACAGGGTGCAGGTTGTCACACAGAGGCAATAAACAGAGTTTCCACAGAAAACTTTCATCTTTGATAGCACTGGAGAAAGGAAAAACCACTGATTGCAGCTCACGTGCTCTATCCCTCTGCTTTTTGGAGGAAAAGTTCATTAGCTGCTTTGCATGCCAAGGGACCAGCTGTCCTTCAGCACATGGAGCAACTCTGATTGACCACGAGGACAAGTGGGAAATAAGCTCACAGCAGTGCCAGAACAGCATATGGTCAAGTACCAGCTGTTTCTGAAATGCTTGCCAAATGGAGATCAGAACTGGGTTGGTTGTTAGGAAAATAAAACCCAACAAAAACCAACAAACAAACAAAAAAAAGTTCCACTGTCAGGATTCCTGAGATCTGACCACAAAACCAGAACTGTCAAATTGAAATGTCACACAGCAACTATGTGAATATTCAGAATAATCTGTCATTGGCCTCCATGCTCTGACTTGCTCCTTTAGGAGAACATCAGTGTTCTGAGCATCTGTTCTTTCTACAGAGCTTTCAGATAAAAAATGTTTAGAAAGGGTGAAATAGAATAAGTGGATTTGTATTGATGAAATACATTACTAATACATCGAGGGTGTGTGCAGAAGACTATGGAGATTCACTTAAATTGGTGCCATTTGTTACTACAGACAAATCCCAGGTGCCCCATATTTTAGTATATCTTATTCTACCTTGAAAACGGGAATTCGAATTCTGAGCTCCTGAACAAAACGAGGTTTGATTGTGATTGGTGCGAGTTTTGTCACAGGGGTGGTGAAATGCTTCTGATAAACCCGGGGAATGACTCAGCAGAAAACAGTCAGCAGGATTTTTCCCCCAAAGCTTTTCAGTTTCAGCTTTTTGTAACAAGAAAATAGCATGAACAGTAATAAATTAGTTCAGAGAACTAATTCTGTCCTTTTATCATACAGTTTAATGCACTACTTTCTCCTTAGATTTCTCCCAAAATACTCCTGCTGCAAGGTTTGGAGAAAGTAACTGATTAACTGCACGTTCATACGACATCAATTAGTGCCTCAGAGGCATTTAAGAGAATGCTGGTCGTTCATGTAGCTACACAAATCCTGCATACTTAACTTTTGGCTAGCCTAAATCAGATTTATCACTAAATTAGGTGCTAAGGATTTTCAAAATTGGCAAACACTAGCTAAAACAAAAATAATGTTGCTCTGTGTCAGGAAATGAGTATACAGGCTGGGAGGCAGTGTTTGCATTCATGTTTATTATGAGATGTATTTTTTTACATACAGACTTGACTTGTTGAAAGGCCTAAATGGGACTACATCCGGCACTGGGGGATCGTGTTTTCAAAGGCAATCTTGGTTCCAGTGAGTGAAGATGTGCACAAAAGCAGCAGTGTGAGCCAACATGGATGACATACTGCATTTTGGAACTCCAGGAGCCACACGTCGAGCAGTGAACAAAAGGAAGAAAACCCTCAGGATTACACAGACAGAAGACTCACTTTGACATCTTACATAATATTGACTTTCCTTAGGCCCGTATGTGTTCACGTATTTGAGAAATGTGGGGTGGTAGTGTACTCCTGAAAAGGGCATCATTATTTTCCCAATTAAGAAGCTTAATGAATACTTTGGCGTGTCTTGTCATATTTTCAGCCTTACAGTGGCCCATTTTCACCCATCTACTATGCTAAAAATGTTGCCCTTTCATTACTACACGGTTGTGTAAACAGTTGTGATTAAACTGGCATTTAATCAATTGGAACAAAATCTCCGTGGCTCCCGAGGAGCTCACCTACTAAACCCGACTTTCAAAGGCAACAATCTTCGAACAGACGACTTTCCTTCCAGACGGGCTTAGGTTGCGCAGTAAAGTAAACTTTTATTTGCTACCCTTGCCCTCGGAGTCGCTCAGGATTTCAAAAGGACCTCACATGACAAACACCGCTACGCTCCATCATTATCCCCCGCTCCCTCCCTCGCATTCCTGCGCCGGCCGTGCCCGGGTGTTCCCGTTCCGGGTGCTCCCGTTCCGGGTGCTCCCGCTCCCGGGGCGCGGTGGCAGCGGCGGCTCTCCCGCCGGAGCGGATCGGCGCTCCCGGCCGCCACTTCCCTCCGCAGGCGCCCGGCGCACAGCGCGGCGCGGTCCCGGCGGGCGGGGGCTGTACAACCAGGGCAAAGGACACTTCCCCTCCTCCCCCCGCCCTTCCTGCGCCGCGGCCGCGACACGAACGCGGCTGGCCGGCTCCCGGGCCCTACGGCCGCGATAGGGACAGGGATGGGTACGGGAGGGAGCGGAGCGGCCCCGTCACGGCCCGCATCCCGCCCACCGGCGCGGCGCTCCAGAGCCCCTTTCCCCGCGGCTCGGGGATCGGGGATCCGGGCCGCCCTCTGGGCGGAGGGATACGGGGCGGAGCCGGCGGCGCGCTCCGCCGGGGCGCTGAGTCCCGTTGCCGGGTGACGAGCGGCCGGCCCGGCCTCCTCCCTCCCTCCTTCCCTCCCCGTGGCGCTGGAACCGCCGCCGCCGCCGGTTTACGTAACGCCTCCCGGGGCAGGTCCCGGCTCCGTCCCGCCCGCCTCACTCGGGGACGGCAGCAGCGGGACGGAGTCCGCCGCCTCCTCCGGCTGCCAGAGGCCCCAGGGCCCCGCTCTGCGCCACCACGGCAGGTAAATGCCCGCCGCGGGCCCGGGGAGCAGAGGGAGGGGCAGGGCTGAAGGGAGGGAGGGAGAGCGGCAGCCGCCCTGCCCGTGGAACGGGAGGACGGAGCCGGGAGGCGGCGGCGGGCGCCCTTCCCCTCCCCCGCCTCCTTCCCGCCGCCGCGCTGGGACAGCGGGCGGGATCCCCGGGAGCGCCGGGCCGGCGGCTCGGGACCCGGCCGGGAAGGCCCGCGCATCCCTGTCCTCTCCGCTAACAGCCCGGGAAGAGGAGGAGTTCAGGGCCGGGCCTGGTCCCTCCGGGAGGACGGTTTCCCGGGACGGCGCGTCCCGCTCCTGGGCTGTGCCTGGCGGGAGCGTGCCGGGGGCGCGGGAGGAAGGGGCCGGGGAGGGGGTGACAGGAGCGCCGGGGGCCGGGCGGGGGGCGGCTGCCGGCCGGCGGCGGGCAGGGCTCGGGGGCGGGGCCGGGGGCCCGGCCGGGGTGCCCCGGTCAGAGCGCTGCCCGGGAGGGGAGCTGAGCCCTCCCTGGCTGCCGCCGGCTCCGCGCTCTTCCATCCCGGCGGGACCCGGCGCCAGGTGAGCGGCTTGCGCCGCGGCCGGGAGGGAGGCGGCAGCCTGGAGCGGGAGCCGCGGCTCGGTGCCCTCAGGCCGGGTCACGCCCGGGAGCAGAGGAGGGGAAGGCGGGAGGGGAAGGCGGCACCCAGCACCCACCCGCCGCGGGTGCCGGCCCGCGCCCGTGTCACCCGGCGCCGGCAGAGGGAAAGCCGAGGATGCGGCGGCTCGGGTCGCAGTAGGGAGATCCCGATCCGGGCAGCTGCTCGCCTGCCCCGCCTGACCCCGAGGTTGAGGTGGCGGGGATGCGCCGCTGCCGGGCCCGGCCGGTGCTCACGCCGTGACCTTTTATCCTGTGCGGGCGTTGAGAGCGCAGCAGCGGCCGCGCACCGGGGAGGGGGAGCCGGGGCCGATGGAAACCGCCCCGGCTGAGCCGCGGAGCTACAGCGCTGCCCCGGGGGCCGATCCGGCGGGGCTCGCTCCCCTCTGCCCTTTTTTTTTTTTTTTTTTTTTTTTTTCTCCTTCCAGCAGCATTGTCCTTTGGGGCCTATTGAAGGCAAAAGGCGGATAGGAAGGCTAGGGCTGCTGCTGTTTGAGGAGGCGGAGCTGGGCTGATGCGAGACTGACGGGAGCCGCATCCTATGGGCGCTGGGAGCCGGGCGCCGCTGGGGCGGGACCGCCGGCCGCGGGCGATGGGCGGGGTGGGGACAAGGTTTGGCGAAGGTTACAGCTGAATGCAGAAGTGACACGGGCTGGCACTTGGCTCCAGCAAGCTCGTTTCCATCTTCTGCTCGTGTCGTCTCGATTAAAAGTATACACGTATTGAGTCGTGTTATGAAACTTTGAGAAAAGGGAGAGCGCGGTGCTTTTTTTGCTGTCTTGTCTTTGTTTTAATTACTCATTGCAGTACCTGATACTGATCTGAAGGGTGAAAATAGTATGATTTGCTTGTCTTTTCTTTCAAATAAAACGCATTCTTGTATTCTGATGTTTTCTGTGTATAAGTTATTTGGGCTGTAATTTATAAACTTGGGATCAGAGGCCTCTGGTATGTTTAGTTGCTTTTCTTCATTCAAACCCTTAAAATGTTTGTGGTTTCTGTTGTACATCATATATTTCATCTGTGTTCCTGGAATTAAGCAGGAATTGCTGATCGACTTTGGTTTCTTAGCTGTCTAAAGTGAACTCGTGATGATTCAGTAGATAATTGTGTCAAAGTACTTCACTGCAGTGCTTAAACCCTAGGTATTGCAAGCTCCCCACAATCCATGGGAGCCTGTGCTTGGCATTTTTCTTTATTATTAAACACAAAAATATACCTTATAAAAGTAAATTGCATGGAACTTGATTGTTAGTTGACATGTAACGACATATTTTATTTTGTATACTAATCCTCCATCTGCTGTTTCTTGTTAGTATGGATATGCTAAAATGGTAGTGTACAATCCTTCTCTTCCAGTCAATAAAGCGTATCATATAGGTATCAAAAAATTCTCTTTTCATTGAGATATAAGAGGAGATGTAACTGACATAAAATGAGTAGTATGTTATATGTTCATAATGTAATTTATTTTCAAAGACTTGAGAGTTATAGGGGAAATCCTGAGACAGGCCATTCAAATCCTCAGCAGTATATCCCTGCCATGTTCTACCTTACAGATATTAGCACATGTACAGTGACAACTTTATCCATCTCTTTGGGGCACCACTGGGATTAAGATCCTTTGTGTCCATAGATTTTGCAAATTTGGATTGGGTATGTGGCCCTTCTGTATGTGACCTTTTCTGGTCATGAGCAGTAGAATTCGAAGGAAAGTAAGGGTCAAAGAGATCTATATGTGACCAGAGAAGAAAAAAACTGAGGCCTTGGACTTCTCTTGCCTTATTATGTCTGTTTCATAGGTGTGTTTCAGCAATCCCCACTGCTTTTGTTTTTGCTATTTGTAATTCTTCCAAGTAAGAGAAATTTCATAGGGGCAAAATGATCTCAGCATTTTGCTTTGCTCATTTGTTGTCCATTTTAGCAGGAATAGGGACTGAGGAAGATTTAGATACTGCTCAAAACTTCATTATTTGTCCATCCTGAGCATCTTGTTTCCAGGCGAATTGGGGGAATGAAGCAACCAAGAGGTTGCACAGATGAATTTTCTTGAGGGATTTCAGGTATAGTGTTGTGGAGTCTGAATAGGCACTTTATATACTTAGCTAGAATCCTGGCAAAATAATGTCTCAGATTGCTTCTTCTTTAAGCAATAGCTAATAACTAAAAGTAATAATTTAGTACTGTAATAGGACAGGCAACAATGTCTGGTAAAGCGGAATGTAGTGAACGTAAGACTTAGAATTCCTGTAGAGTTGCAGAGGTAACAGGAAATATTCCCATTATCTGCATTGCTAATGGAACTTGAAATACAAATGATCTTGTAGAAGCTATTTAATATGTTCTGTTTATTGGGATATTGTGGTTTTGGGATATTCTTCTATCTTGTGGAACAGAGATTGGAATCCTTAATTTTTGTGCAAGAAAAGTGACAGGCTAGTTGGATAATTTTTAAATGTAATTGCAGAAATGAGTTGTGTTGTCCATCTCCATAGTCCTGCACCAAGAATTTTTTTCAATAGAGTCAATTACATGATACAAAATTAAAAAGTTTAAATTAGTATTGGTGTGCTTAGTTACATTTCAATACAAAGACAAAAGGAAGATTGATTGGAAGGAAAATTTTGTATTTTTATTAATCTGGAAATAATCTACCAGATTTTTTCTAGTCAACTGCAGGACTGTCAGAATATTTTAGTAGAAAAATATCTAGATGAGCTAGTTATGATATTTTTACTGAAAAGCTTCTTGTTCTACTTTACTGAAAGTTGGCTGGGTACATTTTTGATTGATATTATGAGATTGAATGTATATATTTTATTGGCCCACAGAGGTGGTTGGGGGTGGGGGGAAGGGCTGAGTAGCTTAAACATTCAGTACAAAGATTATTCTTTCACAGACATCTTACTAGCAGCTGTTTCTGTAGCTCTGTTGGAAGCTACTGAGTATTCTAAATTTTTAATAATCTACTTCCTTTATAATTTCATGTGCAGGATGTTTGGATCTACCTGCATAATGCTATACATTATTTGTTTTGTTTCGCATTTAAATTCTGTTCATAACTTTGATACCAAAGAGGACATATGGAACCTGTCTTTCCAAGTGATTTATTTCTGATGCAGTAGTGTGGAAATTTAAATAATAAAGTATTTAAATTCATTTTTCACTCTTACTATTACATGTAATAGTTTAATTATATTAGTGTGGAAATTTAAATTATTATGTATTTAAATTCATTTTTTCGGTTCTGATATTACATGTAATAGTTTAATTATATCCTGCTAAGTCTGGGCTCAGGCTTGCTGTAGTGATTTTCATTTTTAATATAATTTGGGGAGTGCTTAAATTTCTGGGTTGTGCTGTATTGAGGAAGAAATTTCAAATATGCAGTCCATGCTAATGTTACTTGTGCCTGTAACTTTCTAGGCCTTATTCTAGAAAGGATTGCATGTTAAAATTTCATACTCTGTTCACAAAAGTTTGTTAATAAATAAATTGTAACAGGGATGAAATCTGAATAATTTTGTGGGGTTTTTACAGTTTTTAAAAGTCTTCCTCTAGTTACTATTAAATTTCCCAAAGGAACAGAGTCTGCTGGATAGAGTGCTGGGCTAGGATTGAGAAAAGAGACCTGCAGGCAGTTTTCTATCAGATGTATGACTGAGTGAATTCAAGTGAAATTTCATCTTCATGTGCTTGTGTTTAAGGTGCTGTATGGAAAGCAGTAGCTGTTATCCCTTTTGTAGGTTGTTAAATTGTGCGAGTTTGTTTTTATGGTTAGGGTAGATGGACTAGCTTGCTTGTAGAAGAATTCTGAAGGGAGATAGTTGCATTGCTGATGAGATTTTTGCATATATAGACTGTGGAAGAAAGTACAGAGAGAGAGAGATAAGGGAGTAAGAGACTGGGGGTAGCTGAAAGCCAGGAAAAATAAAGCAACCTGTCATAAAGTGGTACAGCTTTAACATCAGAGCAGCAGAGCAGAGTTTCAAGATCCATATCCTCTGCAGGGTTATTCCAGGTAATGTTACTGTAGTCAGGACTTAGATTGAGATAATCAACATCAGCAGTAAAATGGGAAAACATGCTAAAACATACACAGACTGATTTCAGTAAGTTATTTTGTTAATTTAGCATGTGTCATATGTGCTTTTTAAGAACACAAAATGTTTTATTAGCCTAAAGGAAAAGGTCTGCTTGAAGAGTCACTAATGAAGAAATCAGTAATGCATATTGCTGCCTCTGGATTAGCAATTAATTCTCGCTAGATCCTTGTAACACTGTAATGTGTTATTATGAACTTGAAACAAATTTGAAGGCTGTGGCTGGGTGGATGTGCAACTTTAAAACCTTGCATTGTATTTAGGACACTGGAATATCCTGAAAGAAATGGAGCCAGCTTGCAGTTATTTGTTGGATTTATGTCTTTACATTTAAAAGTACAGGAAAACTTTTTGCTGTTTCATGATATTTGATTCTGTTCTCTGAAGATTTTGAGCTAATTACTGCTACTAATTAGCTGAAGACTGCTGCTCAGTGAATTCCTCTTCTGGTTCTGTTTTCTGGGGTAGAAGTTCATTCTGCTGCATATTCAACTCTTGTATTTGACAGTGAAACTGAATTACCTTTAGTAATTTTTGTTTTATTGATGTTTTTATAGCAGTTTTGATGGATGCCCTGTCGAATTGCGTGAGGTGACCCAAAAGTTTGAAAATGTCTCTGTAGGTTCAGATATTAGTTTATCTAGTGTAGATTTTTTTTTCACCAGCCTCTCTAACTGAATATCTTACTGACTTCAGGGAAACCTCAGAGTTCCAGTTTTTAGTAACCTTGTTCTTGAATTGTGAAATAAATGCCTTGGTTAACAGTACAGTAACTTCCTTGAAGAGAATTAATGTAATGCTGACCTGCTGTTTTTGTAAGAGGTTTTCTGGTTGCATTTTAGTAGAATGACCTTTTCAGCAGTCATTTGAAGCATCAAGCAGCAAATGTATTATTTTAAGAGCAATATTAAACTGTCCTACCTATTCAGTTAGTATTTTTTTTTAAATATATAGTGTTTTTAAACAACATAGAAGTGGAGATATGGTAACAAATTTCACCACTGTTTTTGTGGAAAAAGGCAGCCTGGCAGCCTTGCAACATAAACTGAACTATAAATGCCTGTGCAAATTCATTTAAATGCTAAAATGTAAATTATTTTATATTGACTTGTTATTCTCTTCATAATTGCAGAATATCCTACTTTGGATCTCAATTTCATAAATAGATAGAAGTTAATTTACTAACATTTTGGAATAAAAATTACAGGTGGTGGAGGGGCAGGGAAAAAGTATCTGAAACCATTTCCTTTATAGGGCTACCATATTTTATGTGCTGTAAGGTCAGTATCTTCTCTGCTGGTTAAGTCATAGAGCTTGCAAATTCAACTTGTCAGAACTCTTTGTGGTTACTGAACCTCTTGTGGCTGACACATCTTTTAAGTTTATATACTCATATTAATGAAAATGTTGTCTATATATGGCTTCCTACTTAATTTATAGAAACTTTTAAAAATTGAAATAACTACTGAAAAGACTATGTAATTAGGTGAAGTTATATTTCTTTTTAAACTCTTTATGAGGTTATTTTAAAGCTTTTCAACAAGATAGTAATTAACTCCCTGAAATGCAGACCAATTATAGAAAACATCAATAGTAAGTATTCAGAAAAGACCTTCATACAAATTAAAGAAACTAATAAACCAGAGTAAAATATATAGTGTGGTCTTTAACTAGTTAGCTATTTATATACAGCTGGATTATTAACCTTGGAAGTATAAATAGCAGGACAAATATCATAGCCTTTAAATGAACACTGGTGGTTGAATCTTTGGCATTCATAATTCATTCTCCTTTTCCTTGCCCAACTGAAAGATGCAGTGTGTGCCTAAGAGTAAATTGTATATTAATTAAAATAAATCTTACATGGTTGTAGTACAAGAGTAGCCACTGGATTCCAGATATGAAGAGCACTGAATATTTTATCGGGTTGGTCCCACTGGTGGCCTGGGGGATGCCTTGGAGGATTCTGTGACACAGGTTGGGGTACATGGGTGGGTGCCTGTGTCTGCTCACTGACATGTCTGTTTTAATGCACACGTGTAACTTTGTTGCATGGGCCTCCAAGCATTAGCATCCCACTTGGGAATGGAGTTCAAACACAGGCAAGAACCTGTTGGTAGCAGATAGTTCAAACTGCTCTAAAAGTTGAATAAATAAAGGACATCAGGAGGGCAGAAAAGAAAATGATCAGATAGCCAAGAGCATATATCTAGTCTTTCCATTACTTGACTGCATCCTCATTGTGTTTTTAAGTGCTGCATGTATTCTAGGTGATTCTAAAGCTAGTAAATACAGTGAGACACAAATAGTAGAAAGCTTCCACAGTTCACCTGCCAAAAATCCTGAAGATAAATGTCTTGGTGAACTCAAAATATGTGCATCTGTGTGATTGCAGTTCTGTTTGGTTTTGTTGTTTGTTAACTTCATTTATGTTTCCTTAAATCTGAGGGAGTTGTTGAAGTATGATGGTAATCAATGATCTGTGGTCTATTGCTTGTGTTCATAGTAAAAGATACTACTTTCAATGAATAGTGTCCATGAGAAGATTCTCATGGGACTGAACAGAAAAGACTGTAGCTATCTCCTCCTTGAAGTTGCATCTAGAAAGGTATTTCTCCCCAGGATCTCTCATGCCTGTAGCATCCATCCAGGCAATCCCTGTACAATAGACTTGAGGTAAACAAGAGAGAGCAAAATAAGTGTCTCTGACATTGCTCCGGTTCACTGATAAGATCTGCAAGTTTAAACTGAAAAACTTAAATCCTACCACTGTCTTCAGTGGTATAAGAAATGTAGCAGAGAGGTCTGAAAACTGATGTTTGTGGTACTGAAATTACACTGATGGTTGGAGAGTAAAATATGAGGTGAGGCAATTCCTCAGTGTTTCTGAGGTCTGCACATCCTGCCTTCTGTACCACCACCATGTTCTCTTGGGTTCTCCACACTTGGGTGATCCACCCTATTCTTGGTTAGTTACTGCCTCTATTTCAGCAAATGTGAAGGAACCAGTAATTTCTTTGTCATCACAGGCTACTGTTTGAGACTGAATCTGCTGAATATTACAAGTACAGGGTATGGTTGTATGGGTGCCTAGTGAATTTCTGTAGAAATATTGGAAGTAAATATCATACCTGTTGAAGTACCTGGATTGATTTCCACACTTCACATTCCTAAGAATAATCATTGGCTGGAAGACTTGGATTTGAATTAGCTAAAATGTAGCTTCTGAATTCTGCCTTCCTAATGTTTTCTTGTTATTTTAAGTAGATCTAATAGTGGGTTGCTGCTGAAAGGGGCAACCCCACCTCCTGTCTTATGCCACATGTAGAAATTTCATGGCGAGAGAGTGAGTTGATCACTGATTTGTATTTTTTGAAGACTGATTTACCAGAAATGAAATCATTCCATCTGGAACAAAAAATTGATGCAGTTCATCTCTGTGACCACACAGTGGATGTGTTAAGTGCAAAGACAAGAGGGTGAGAACATGGAGGGGAGGATGAGAGAAGCAGTGGAATGTTTTGTCCTCTCTTGGTGCCAATGTGCGGAGGTGGTGCAGTTCCTGTTACACTAACTCACCTTCCAGTCATCCTCACAGGTTTTTCTGTCAAAATGCTGCTGCTGTTGTTCCCTTGAAAGTTAGTTACTACTGCTATAGAAACAATCACTTCTGATTTTTGCATGCTGGTACTTGTGCTGGTAACAGTATTAATTCCTTTAAGTTTTTGTGTGACATTGTTTTAATTAATTTTCCATGTGAAAAATATTTACCTAAATTCTTTGTCATTAGATGCTGATTTGTATATTTAAACATCTAAAAAGTTACCATACATGTAAGTTATGCTATATGTGTACAATTTTCTTTTTTCAGCTAAGATTTTTTTAAAAAGTGATCATCTTTAAACAAAGTAAAATTTGGTTCAAAACCCAGTGTAGACAGTAACAAACTAAATCTGAAAAAAAATTTCTCATGTCAGTTTATATTTGTTGTTTTTTAAGGATAGAATAGAATTATTAGTACTCTCCTGGTAGCTGGATAACCTTTTGGACAAATTCTTAATGTAATTGTGGCCATTGTTAATGGCAAATGGGCATTTGATAATAGTGAGGTAGCATTTCACTTCTTTAGATTCAGGCAATTTACAGATGTCTTCCCATTTTTAAAATCTGATCAATGGAGATATTTTTAACAGTTTTAAGTCTTTCTTAAATAGCAAAATTTTTTGAGCTATAATTCTTTGGGTTGAGGTGGTTGCAGGTTACAGATGTGTGGTACTTAAACTGACCTGGTGCAATTGCATAATCTGTGGTACCAGAGAATGTTTAATTTGTCATGTTTTGTTTTGTCAGAAATGCTCTGAGCTCCATTCTGTTTATTGAAATAGAAGTGATATCTATGTGCTGCATAATCAAGTGCTTGCTTTTGGGTTTTTTTGGATGCAGCTTTAATATTGAGATGACCCCTTGAAACAGTTTCTTGAGTGATGCTATGAGATATCTTGAAATAAAATATCTTGATATCTTGAAAATAAATTTGCTTCCCAAATTATCAAGACTCCCACTGAACCATGATTTGCAAAACTTGCCAACTATTAGGCTTATTAATGAATTTTTAGAAGTCATATTAGATATACTGAAGGACCACTTTGTAAGTCCCCACTCTGCAGAGATGATTCTTTACAAGCTTGCTGTATGTAATGAGAACCTTTCCAAAAGTGTCTTTTTTATGAAGGTGCATTCAAATCTTGCAATTGTGTGAAATGATTAAGTTTTGGGGTGTACACAGCATCTGCAGGTTTTGTTCTGAGGTCCTGATTTTCCCCTTTCTGTCTTGGTCTTTTTTCTTAGTTAAAAAGTTTTACATTTTCCCGTTTACATACATATTTATTTTGCAGAAGTGAAGAATACACAAATGACAAGAATTTGGGGTCTTTGTTATGCAACTGATGCCCTAGTGCAGGTGTCTCACCTGCTAATTCTGCCATCCCTTAACAGTTGTTTGCCAAAGCTCAGTTTTTACTCCCTGGCAGGATTGATGTTTGGACATCTTTTAACAAAGTTCTTGTGTGTTAATAATAAGCAGCCCTGCGAGTGGATCAGCTTGTTATGCTCCTCCAGCAACTGTTTTTAGAAGTGTTGTTCTTGCATGATGGTAAACATAAATGTTTTATAAGAACAGCTGTACTGGTTCAGACAAAGGCTTTGACAAACCCTGTACTTGTCTGCGACATCATCTCTAAAGGAGCAGTTAGGACAAAAAAAAATACAGGGAGAGCGATACCTCTCCTAAATACTCCCTCATCCATAGACTATCTTCAGCCTAGGGGATTTTCTGACCCTGATATGGTTTGTCTAGTTGAAAACTCTCAAGGGAACTCTTACTCAATTTCCATTGAAAGCTATCCATTTTTTTTTCCTTTGTGTTTGGTATCTTTTGCAAGGAATTCTACTAGCAATTCATTAGTACTTTCTAGTAACAAGAAATAGATGTTGAACAGTCAGTCTCTGTCCATGGAGAGACGTGGATTAGTAGCTCACAACTCATTGATTTATGCATGAATAACATCAGGTGGTTATTGCTCCTCTGCCTCATTTCAAGTTTTCTGTTGCTGAATTTTGTTTACCTTTTTATTGCCCAGTCCAGTTTCATAATGTTCTTCTGTATTTTTTCAGTTGCTCTGTAGTCACTATCCCTGATCACTTACTGTCCTTTGGTAGCTTCTAAACTGTGTCACCCATCTCATCTTCCAGGCCACATAGGAATTTATCAGGTAATGCGGGTCCCAGAGCAGAATCCTTCAGAACTGAGCTGGTGACTTCCTCTGGTGTCATCTTTATTATGTCTGTTCTTTTTCTTGGCTAACCTAAGTATCTGAGGCTTACATGGTAGCTCATGAATCCTTTGAGTAATTCCATTAAGCTTTTATACAGGATTAGCAGCTTCAGATTTTCATTTGGATAAGTGTTATGAAAATAAGATTGCAGATTTGCAAGGAAAAAAAATCCTGCAGTAACACCCACACACTGGTTTCTGTCTCCCCTGTGGGTTCTTTGACTTGAGTTAACCCTAGAACCATAAACCCAGCCAGTTAGATATCAATCCCCTCTAAGATATAAACCCACTGTGAATAGGACTGTATCACTCCTGCACCTCTTGATAATGCTTCTTAAAAAAAGATGAACCTATGTGTATTTAAAGTTGATTCACAGAGCTGCTTTTATGCTTCTGACCACTTTTAGTGCTTTGATTCCAGCCAGGTGTTCAATTTGTTTCTCATGGCAGAACAATATTTCTGTAGTTTCAGTGCCTTGGTCATGAATCAAGCTGCTGCTCTTGCTGTTTGTTGTGCAGTAACATCAAACATCACCAGTGCATAAAAAGCTGTCCTTGCTCTGAAGACTACACAGCCAAATTTCTTAGATTATCAAGGAATGTGGTTAAAACATAACAACTTCTCTTGCTTCTGAATTCACATGTCTTTTAAAGACCATGTGAAATTTATTAAGCACACAGATTCCATTGTTTGCTAGACTTTAAATAGGCTTGGGTTCTGGGCTTTGACAGTGCCTTTCCCAGTGTGTAGCTGCTTGATTTGTCTGTTAAGGATTTGTTCAGCATTTTTGTGGAAAGAAACAAAGGAAATTAGGGTAAAATTGCAGATTCTTCCATAATGTATAAGATCAAATTGAAATTCTGTTGCCATCATATAATGTGGTCATGCTTTTGACTATCAATTTTCTAAATGGGACTGAAATGTACTACACTGTGTATGTGATTTTAGTATGTTGCTGAGCAACTTGGTAAAATTTTTGCTTTTTTCTAATACTGATTAGAATTTCCATATTTTTTCCTATCTGTAGTTGCCAGAGAGAGGACATATTGTTTGCTTTTAATAAAGCCATTCTGTGAAAAAGCATTAGTTTTAGAAACATTGGCCTGGTTAAGATATGTGGACACTTCTATCCACATTAAAAAAAAAGTATAATCACATTTTTGTTCTCTGTTCATTGAATAAATGTTGTACAGTCAAAGTGGAGAAAAAAAATTTTGAAATGAGAGCTGTTAATTTAAACTTTGTAATGCACTGGTGTATTTCAAAGAATAATAGAGGAAACTTTTTTATAAAACAGCAGTTTCGACTTAACTATTGTATGAGAATGTGTTGGATCTAATTGTTAACATGTAGCAGTAGGCAGCATGAAACACTGGAAACACAGATGTTTTTGGGAATTGAAGGAAGGAAAAGTAGCGTCTATAGATTAGCCAAGAGATTGGTTTCTCTCTAGAATTCTATCAAAACGTGTGAAGACTAAATTTGAGTTTTTAGGGACTCGCAGGTTATACAAATTAGCAGCAGCATATTAGTTTTCATCCTCTTTCAGTATACAATCCAGTAACATTTTTTTTTATTGATAGTTTAGATACCAGTGTAGTGAATTTTAGCCTGCAGACAATTTGCTTCCTTTTGTGATCTCCAATACATTGTCTGTGGAGCTTTAGTTTACCTGATAAGATGATTGTTTTTACTCTCTTATTCCAATATCTTCTGCCGGTTTAAAAGTTGATATTGAAGAAAAGTTGAAAGATTATTAAATCACTGTATTGTTCTGGTGTGTTTTTTTGTTTTGTTTTGTTTTGTTTTTTGGTTTTTTTTTTCGGTTTACACAAAAGGTTGGTTTGGAACCTTGCTGCATGGATACACAATTTTCAGAGGCCTCTTGGTGCTGGTAAAATAGAGATCAGGTTACCTTAGATTAATTCGGTGGCTTTTGTGGTTTGGCTTTGGTTACTGTTTTCTAGACAATATGGAGAAAAAAACCTGTTAAATACATGTAATTTTCTTGCTTGGCATGAACTTTTAGTTAATCTTTCTGTTGATAGTCCATACATTAGCACTTTCTTGGTGTGCTTGTATCAAACTTCATTGAAGACTGATTTAATTATACCTTTCTTTTACTGCACTCTTCGGTGATCTCTGATTTTATTCTGTCATCCTCTATCCCATAGACACAATTACCACAAGAAGTTGTTTATTTTACTTTCATTATTGTATTACCAAGACACTTAAAAAAATAAAGTTCTATGTATTTGTTATTGCAGTATCCATATTCCAGTTATTTTACAAGGAAGACTAGATGACTTAGTCTTCAAAAAAGGTTATTTACCATGGAAGAACAACTGTGTTGTCAGGAACAAACCTGGAGAGTTGCAGCATCACTTTCCATATCATTGGTCCTCCTTTCTGTTGCTTGCTATAGGTTATGTAAAGCTGTTGCTTTGCCATAGCTGGATCTCAGACTAAGGCTTAGTTATTTTCTTCTGATGTCTATTGTAGATCAGAAGAGTATTTAGTATTATCACACTGAATAGAATTTCGAGAAATACATGTATTCTAAGATTGTCTTAGTTGAGAAATCTGAGTGTTTATACAATATTGTGTTCTCACTCATTTCCCTCCTTTAGAAGACTCTTCATAGATTGGCTCTTGTGCCTCTAGTGGTTAAGCTGCTGACAGTTTATCTAGTGTGACCTTCTTAAGGTCATTGCTTAGTATTGCAAAAACTGAAGGTTATTTAATAGGAAAAATTATACTAAAAACTAGAGTAAGGAGAAATTATTTTGAAATAATTTTAACACTTATTTTTTACCTGGTAAATAAGTAGTTTTCACAAAGTATTAATGCAGGTGTTTTAATTTTTATTTGGTAAATCTTGTTATAAGGCATATTTGTCTGTCATATTTCATGGCTGGAAATGGAGAATTCTTTCTGACTTAGTTAAAATAACTAGCCTTCCACTAATTATTTAGGCTGTAATGTGCTCCCTCTGTTCAGATTAGCCCTGGCCTTGTGAGGGTGGAAAAATTATTTTTAGTGAGACAGTGTGAAGTAGATTTAAGAGGGATAATAACTTATTTGACAGAAAGTGTTACCTCTAAAATCAAGTCACATCTCTCAGCAAAAATGTTTGCTCTTTGAGTGACTTGTATTAATTTGATATGGAAAGTCTCTCTAGTATTGTGATGCAAAAATACTCAGTATGAAATTTTGTTAATTCTAAAGCATAATAGAAATGTTTAAGACCATCTGTGAAACAAAGTACTTGAGAGTTGTAGAGTGAGAACTCTTAAATAATGCTTAGTAAATTTGTTTAGATTTCCAGGTTTTATATAATGTAACTGAATAGTAAAAGAGGTAATAGAGTATGATATTCCAGAAAGCTGGAATGCGAAACAAATTACAAAAATTTTGTGGTCTGATTTCACAATTCCTTTTATAATTTGTCTCTCTCTTGCTGTCTTTTCTCTTTCCTCCCCATCTAATAAAAGCAAGATACACTTCAGCTGGTCAGCTGCAGTCAGTCGGATTTTGTTAGCCTAGATGTGGAGAACTGAATTTCTCAAATGTCTCATTAAGTAAGTGTTAAGATAGAAGGGAGAGGCCCCATTATCATCTCATTCAGGGAAAAGCTGAAGCATAAACTCAGTCCTTACTAGGTTTAGCTAAGCCGCTAAACAATATGTCTAAGTTTTGATTGAAGTGACTCAGTATCCAGAAGCTTTGCCACATAGAATCAGAGTGGTTTGAGTTGAAAGGAATCTTTCAAGGTCGTCAACACTCACTTCTGTGGGTGTGGAGATCTTTCATTAATTAGATGAGGTTGCTCAAAGCCCTGCCCAGCCTGACCTTGAATACTTGGAATAGATCCTGCACAGCTCCTCTGGACAAGCTGTTCAGTGTCTCACGCCTTCAATGTAAAAAATATCTTCCTAATGTCCAATCAAAATCTACCAGTTTTTAGTTTAAACCCCTGTCACTACAGACCCTGATAAAAAGTCTGTCCCCATTTTTCTTCCAAGCACCTTTTAAGTTCCCTCAGTGCCTGGGGATGCATTTCATCAGGTTGATGTCCCTGGCCAGATTTAATTCTATCACATCTTTAGCTTTCCTAACCTGATTTGTGGCTGCTTGGACAATGTGTCTGTGTTCCTCCCAAGATACCTGGCCATGCTTCCATCCTCTATAGGCTTCATTTTTCTGCTTGTGTTTGTCCAGGAGTTCCTTGTTCAACCCTGGAGATGGCTGGTGTTTTGCCTGATTTCCTTTGGTAGTCATGCATCCCACCTGAATGAGGTGATCCTTCAATATTAACCAGTTTTCTTGGGGCCCTCTACCAGGCAGATCTCTGAGAAGACCAAACTGTGCCCTCCTGAAGTCCAAGACAGTGAGCTTGTGTGTACCCTTGCTGCCCTGAGGATCTTGAACTCCACTATTTCATGGTCACTGCAGCCCAGGCTGCCCTTGAGCTTGACATTCCCAGCACTCCCAACATTTTGGTGAGAAGGAGACCCAGCACAGCACCTCTCCTTGTTGGCTTCTCTGAAGAAGAAGAAGAAGGGGAAGGAAGGTATCACCATCATCACATTCTAGGTACCTCCTGGTCCTGGATTGCTTATGCTCTGCTGTGTTGTCCCTCTAACAGATGTGGGCATGGTTGAAATCCCCCATGAGAGCCAGGGCTTGTAAACTTGAGGCTGCTCCTATCTGTCTATAGAGGACTTGATAGCTCAGTCTTCCTGAGCACAGAGCCCCAGTACAGACCCCCAGTACAACCTGACCTGTCCCTGCCCTCCCTTTCATCCTGACCCAAAATCTTTCAGTCAGCTCCTCTTTCGTTCTGAGGCAGAGCTCTGTGCACTCCAGGCAATCACTGACACAGAGGGTAACATCCCCTCCTTTTCTCCTGTGCCTGTCCTTCCTAAACACCCTGTATCCTTCCATTCCAGCACTCCAGTCATTGGACTTATCCCACCATGTCTTAGTGATGCCAGTAAGATGATAGCTGTGCAGGCATGTGAATGTCTCTAACTTCTTTTTTTTTTTTTTTTTTTTTTTTTTTTTTTTTTTTTTTTTTTTTTTTTAATTTATCTTTGCTACACTCGTTTCCATAGAGGCATTTTAGCTGGGCTCCCAATGGAGCTGACTTACTGGCTGGAGAGGCAGAAGTTCCTTTGTGCTGCTCTTTTGGTGCTGTCCTGCTGATCTGCAATCCTTTCCCAGGCTCTGAGCATCTTTTGCTGGCTCTGGAAACAAACTGGTAGCTCCCATTCTCTTGAGCCTTTAGGTAGTTCTGCACCATGTCTCAAAAAAGATAAATGAAGAGCGTCAGTTTTCCCTATCTATGAAGGATAGGATTTGGAGGGGTGACAAGGACTGTAGCATTGACTTGGGGAGAGCATTCATCACAGCTGTGGAGAGTCAATAGGACTAAACAGATTTTCTGGCATGTTGTTCCTCAACAATTAAGAGTGTGGACTTCTTAATAGTTTGGACCTGTGGCTCTGGGATTTTGGCTACCTTGGGTCACAATACTACACTTTTCTTGTACTTCTGTTCTCTGTGGGATGGAGCTGTAACCTCCAGTGCACTGCAGCATGTTTCTACCTACTGTTATTTGTGCTTATTTGAGTAATTGAAACATGCTGCTGAGCAAGATTGAATAATGTTGTGTTATCCCCATTCTCAAAATGAACACTGCAACCAGAACAGTAAGGTCACTTTAGGAGAGGGAAGGGGTTTTGTGAGCTCGTTAGCAGCTGATCAGAATGGGTTTCTTTTTGGTGATAGTGCAATAGACTCAGAAAAATCTGGATTATACAGTTGTACCTGGGTGGTGGTGTAAAGAAAGCTCTTAAAAACTATCATCTTTTGTTGTGTTGATGTGTATCGACTGTCAGTTTTGTTTGGCCACCAAACACATGCTGCTCTCATGAAATGCTGCCCCCAGTATCTTGTTCAGATAGTTGTATTAGGTGATGTCTGTTGTGTGTTGGTTATCTTGCACTGGGGGTGAAACAAAACAGCCGATTTTGCTTAGTCACTTGAGTCTATTTTGTTTCCTTTCAGTGGAGGGATATTTCCTGCTTGGATTTGAGCTTTGTTTTCTCATGCTAAGAAGCTGGAGAGGAGAAAGAAGGCAACACAAATGCCAGATTGGCATGTGGTTGATAAGTAGACCAATCCAAAAATGCCTTTTTTGGGCTGACATTTTCTGCATTTGAGAGAAGAATGCTGACGTGTGTGGTGCTTGCACCTTCTGCCCCTTGCTTATCAAGATTGATTTGTGATTGTGGGTGGTGTAAGTCTTAGGATAGTTTGTCTATTTTAGGGCATGGTTTAGAGTTTAAGCTCTCAGGTAGGACAGGTATATGCTTTGTGTAAAGAGGGTTAAATGTTAATTTTTGGCACAAATAAATTATGTTCTGTTCAAATTTTTTGAGTTATTTCAGGGATTTACATTTTTATTAGGACAGATTTTGGATGATAAAATGTTTTACAGTCCTGGAACAAGTCAGATAACTGAAACTAAGAAAAAGCAACCCAAAAACCCACTACCACCAACAAATCTGAACCTGAACGTGGTAGTAACTATAGAGTAATAGGATTTATGAAACTCCTGGATGACTTTCATTAATTCAGTGCTTTATAAACAAAACACTTCTACTCTAGAAATGGGTACCACTGTGAAACAGTAGAATTATTTTGTCTTCTAGTGATGCAAAAGTTACAGTCTTTATTCAAACTAACATAGATTTTTATTATGAAAATGGTTTTTTTTCCAGCTGATAGTGAAAGTAATAAAATCTCCATTTTCCCATAGATCTAGATCAGACATACATTTCAATCGACAGATTGTGAAGTCTTTGATGAAAGAGTCTCTCTTCCTACAGTAAAAAGTACCTTTTCTAAAAGTCACCTTTAAACTTGTAATAATTCCTGTCACTCTTCAAAATGGCACTGAGTAGATGTACAACATGCTTGGAGTAAGCAGTATGTAAATGACTGCTTTCTACTTTGGATGTTTTTTTTCACTGTTTAATATTATTCATGTATGGATACATATTGTCACAACTTATCATTTTTTCCTCTTTATAGGTCCTGCTGGGGACTTGCATCTGGCCTCAATGTGAAATTAAGGTAGAAAAACACATCTACATATGTGTTTGCTATTAGGATTTAGTTTATTCACTGGTCATGCCTGAAGAGTGATGTTCGTCTGTAGTCGGCTAACAGCCAGGAAATATAAATGATTGTCCTAGAAGTCAAGCCTCTCTCCTATTTACTGGAGTGAAAATCACCTCCAGATATCGACGGAAAACCAACTACAGAAAATGCTTCACGTTATAAGGATGCCAACCACCTAGATTCATGCGCCCTATCTGTACAGTTGTTGTGGATGGTTTGCCATCTGAAAGCTCCTCAAGCTCTTATCCAGGCCCTGTATCTGTTTCTGAAATGTCTCTGCTACATGCTTTGGGTCCAGTGCAGACCTGGCTGGGACAAGAGCTAGAGAAGTGTGGCATTGATGCCATGATTTATACTCGGTATGTCCTCAGTCTTCTGCTGCATGATAGCTATGACTACGACCTGCAGGAACAGGTATTTACATCTTTTAGATGTTGTCCAGTGAAAGTGAGTTTTTGTACCAGTTATGTTTTGTGTATTATACCTGGGTATGCCTGAGTTGGGGGGGTAGTTGTCTTTAAGTGTGTGGGTGGAAGGAGGGTATAAGCCACACAGGAGTCAGATTTGATGGGTGAACTGAGATTAATGTAGTTAGGTTGCTGTATAGGCAATTACATTAAACAATGATTAGCTACAATTGATGTCAGAATTGATAACACTGGAATGTCTGTGTCCTAAATGGAGACCATCACTACTTGTGATTATAAGCTTGATTTAATATTGGAACATTAGTAAATGAATGTAATTCTTGTAACTGTGTCAAATTGCCCAGCTCCACAGTAGTTTGTAGACCCCTCATCACTTCCTGTGGAGTTCATGTTGTGCTATTTTCAGTAAAGAATAAACACCCCCCAAATATCTTTTAGTGTCCAGGTATTTGAAATACATTATTATACATACATTATTAATCTCTTTAATGTTAATGCTGAATGCTGATAAAAAGCATGCAAGAGAGTTGTGACACTAGAGCATACTGTTCAGTCTTGATACCTTTTTTCCTTTTTTTTTTTTTTTAATTTATTTTTTTTATTTTTCTTCATCATGAACCTGTGTAGAAATATTTTAAATAGTGGAGTTTGATGAATTCAGGACTCACAGAAATTACAGTGTTTTCAGAAAAGGATGGCAATGCTGTTAAACATAGACTTTATCTTAGAAGGTGGTTGTGGTGACAGGGGGAAGGGAGGAAAGCAGATGCCTATTATTTGATGGATTAATTATTAGTCCTTTTTCATTACTGTTGTTTTGGTTATACTTCAAACATTGCTACCTAACTGATTCAGAACTTCCATTGTCACCTAGTTTACCTTTTTAAAATCCAGCAAGACCAGAGTAGGTTATTGTGAGATAGATATAAGTGTAACTGAAGCACAAAAGATTCATGTCAGATGCTGCCAGTTTTTGAACTCTTAGCAAGCATTATTGTGCATAAAAATCTTCTTGCTTCCCTTGTGCAAACCAGAAAACTTGTATCTGTAAAAGCTTTTTTGTTTCTTTTTGTTCTAAGGTGTATCTGGCAGCACTAGGTGACATCAGCAACAACCCCATGATTAATATTAATAATATAAAAAACCCAGTGTAAGCACTTTCTGAAATGCACCTTAACATGTAGGTCTTGGTCAGGCATAAATGGCTATGTTTAAAACGGTGCAGGAAAAGGTTCCAAAACCTGTTTGAAAAAACATGTGGGATGAGGACATTAAAAATGAAACCAATTGAAACCACATGAGAACTTGAGGAGCTTTAGAGATAGGCCAGTGGCCTTGGGGAAAATGAAGATGTGTTTCTTTTCAGTCCATTTCAGACCACAGTCATAACTTTGAAATTGCTACTGTGATATTTCAAATTACTGAAGTGCCAAAATTAGTTTTCTTTTTATCACGCTTTGCAAGAAGCAGGGTAACTATATTATGAAAATCTCATTCAGTTTATTTCTCATTTTGATACTTTAACTGGATCCTTTGTGGGTTTGATAACAGAGTTTTAAGGAATGTGTCTGTTCTTTTTCCAAGTTGATTATGTGAACCTAATGAGCCAAAGGGAGAAGAATACCACATGCTGACAGGGTAGCCAAAACCTATGTTGCTGAGTGGGTGCTGTGGTGCAATGTACAGGATGTCTTCTGGACAACACTGGGCTTTGAAGCTGAAAGATTTTTTTCCCACCTCCTCCAATTTGATCCAGTTTATAACATACTTTACTGCATTTGTTCGCCCTACTTCAAAGAACCGTTTTCTCAGTTTTGAGACCTAATATCAGTTTAGTTTTGGGATTGTGTTCTGTAGTAATGATTAGATGCACCTGTTATGAGACATATTGCTCCCTAATTCCTTTTTCAAATAGCTTAGTCTATAAAACCTGCAAGTACAAATTTCTTACATGCAAAACTGGAAATCTTTAAACACATGTGCTTGTTTTGTTTTTTATTCATTATTGATTTAAAATTTATTTTTATTTTACTTACTGCTTACTGGTTCTTTGTATTGCCTGACATTTTAAATTACTTTTGGTTTACTGAAGTTACTCAGAAACAAGAAAATCTTTAAAATATGTATTTACGTATAAGCAAGTTCAATCCAGTTTTGGTGGTGGGCACAATATTAAGACAAAGGGGAAAAATATGTACTAGTGTTGTTTACAAATGGAAGTCAAGGAAGAGAACAGGAATTAAATACCTAAATTAGAAGTAATTTAGGAGTAAAATACTTACAGTTGCTGAGCTTCTTTAACCCAGATTAATTTCCATTGAAGACTTGGTCCTTGGTATCTCAGGAATTTTTTCTCCCATGTGATACCTTTAATTCTTAACATAGATAAGAGAATTTCCTTGGAAAGAGCTATTCTCAGTAGTGGGCTTATTGCAGTGATTTCTCTCCAACTTAGAGGACAGCTACAAAAAAGACTGAACTACTCTATTCACATGGAGAAGACAAGGGACAATGGGTACATGTTGCACTGGAGCAGTTTCATCTTGATATGAGATTTTTTTTTTCTTTTTCTTTTTTCTTGTAGTGAGAACAGTCATTCACTGGAACAACCTCCTCAGGAGTGATAGAATCCCTGTTGCTGGAGGTTTTTGAGATGCAGTAGGGTGCTACATAGTCTTGTCTATGTTTTCCCTTGGAAGGGCAGACCACATGATCTTTTGAGGACTAATTTAGGAAGTCTTATAGACACTGTCATCTTCATCAGAAATGTTAGTGACTGAAGCTAAGATGGCCATTAAGATCTTTCCACATCAGAATGTTGATGCTATCATTAGCACTGTTTTAATTACTTCAGGGAGCCTCCTTCAGTGCTTTCTTTATAGTTCTGGTGTCATCAGGTGTAGCAGGGAAATGGAACTCTGAAGTCTGGCCTGAGGTTCTGTCAGGTAAGTACCAAAAGATATAGTATCAAAAATAAGTAAAAAAAGCCATTCCCAATCTTACTAGGCATATCCAGCAATTTAAGGTATCACTTGTCACGTTATCAGTCACTTCTGTTTACAGTTAAAATAAGAATTTCAAAAGAATATGGGAATCTTGATTAACTATGGGAGTCTTGATTGATTAGACCTTCAGGGTTATTTTTTGAGAATGAACAGGATATTCCCTTCTGCTTTGTTAGTAATATTTAATATGTGGGTTTTGGTCTTGATTCTGATGCAGTCTTCTGTGGGTTTCTCCAGTGTAACTCTGAAGCAGATTTATGTGGTTTTCTCCAATATTATCTGGTTTTGTACAGTGAGCTAGTTTGATAGAAGATTAAGGATGTGTGTTGGGGGGGTGGGTTGTGTTGGTTTTCCTTCCCCTGTTTTTATGTATGTGAGGGTGGGGTTTTTTTGTTTGTGTTTTGTTTGGGTTTGTTACTGGTGTTACTTCTATACCTTAACCAATTAGAGTGGTCTGTGTTGGGTATTGTTATATGGATTCAGGCTTAGTATCACAAATTGTTAGATTGGTAAGTCATGAGTTTCCAGAGAGTTCATTGCAGATTTTTGCAAGTACAGAAAACATAGGTGGAAGTAAAACCCTAATGCAGTGCAACCAAATTTTACTGGAATGTTTGCAGTTTCTATTCTGGCTCATTGGCTTAAACTGAAATAGCTGTTAAAATATTGGGATAATTTATAAACCAGTATTTTTTTCCCAGATGTGTTTCAAAGGAATGGAGAATTTCCAATAAAGGAATCTTGTTTATGGTAGATTGTACTGAGGTATAGGGGTCTTCAGGACTGCTATGGGTATGCATATGTTGTACATACCAAGAATTGTTGTACATATCAAGAATTACTGTAAAATTCTTTAAATGCACACACTTTAAATGCATGTTTGTTTGTTTGGTTGGTTTGTTTTTAAACACTCAAGTACTGAAGGTAACTTAGTTATTGTTGGCACCTAGAGCACAATTCTTATCCAACCATGCTTGCTACTTTTGGAAGTGAGTCTAAGCGTTCAAGATGTAAAAATTCTTAAGATGTAAAAGTTCTTAAGATTCTTTTTTTCTTTTCTTAATGTCCCTCTCCCCTCAGGTTTTTTTGGCAGTGATGATATTGCTGGTGGGAGGGTTTAGGTGGGTGGAAGATGGAGTAGAAAATACAAAGATAGTATGAATTGAGTTTGTACATTTTCCTTGATTCCGGTGAGGGAGTTCATAGAAATAGTTTTGGGGGTTTGTGGTTAGTTGAGGTTTGTCATATCAGAAGACAAGTAAGGATTTCAGTGGTAGACTTGCCCTTTTTTTCCTACAACCAAAGATGTTGCTTGCATACAGTCTTTCTAGAGAACAATTCTCAAATTGATTTGCACATATATTAGATGTCTACATGGCCCAAAGATTGCTAAAGAAATCTCTTGGACCATTCTATAAAATATATTAATTATTTAGGTGTGTGAGGGGTTATTTGGTTCAGTTTGGTTTGGATTTTTCTTTAAGATTTGAGGCCTATCAATGGTCTCTTCAAAATGTTTGGAAATCACTGGTATTTGGTGCTGAGTTAGATGAGTTTTGGTCTATTAAGGAAAATCTCATAAAATTCATATGGGTTTACAGACTGTTTAATGTAAGTAAAGTGCAGAATGTTTCTGCCAAGTGTACATACTTTCATCATTTGCATTTTATTACTGAATTTACTTACTTTGTAATAGATGATAAATTAAGCAGAAAATCATGAAATTGTTGTCAAGTTTTTAACTTTTGGGGACCCACAGAATTGCTGTTGGTGCAGATCTGAACATTGTGAGACAGCCTTTTGACTTCACACTAGACTGATTTTTAATCAGAATATATTTCTCTTAGTTTCCTAGTGGCAAATCAACTAGGTACTTTTAAGATTTAACTGTTGTTAAAATGCTAATTAAAAATATAATTGTGGATGCATGTGTTCTCAAACCATTTTGTGATACAGTAAGTATTGCATTAAGATAGTATAATCTGTGTGAAGCAGAAGGCATTGCCTTAAAATATACTTTGTGTGAAACAGTATCTCATTGGTCTTTCTTTCTGAAGTATTAAAATCAGTGTTCTATGTGATATCTTTCACATAATATTTGTAAGCCTTTCTGATTTTAAATATAACAAGTTTATGGTTTAGTGCTATAGACTTGTTACTGTAGACTCTTCTCCCTTTTGAAGGGATAGAGCCTTTATTTTAAAAAACCCTAAAACCTAACCTCAACAGCTAGACACTCTGAGAGATAAAGGCTTTATTTGTAAGCCTTTGGTCATGCAGCACAAAGATTGAAATGCATTTGTCACGCATAGTTTTCAAATCAAGTGTCTTCTGTTGCTTTTGATCTACTTCTTTCAACTTGTTTTTGGAAGTTAGTTTTTTTCTGAACCTCAAAAGTAAAAATGCTTTTTATTTTTTTAAAGGTGATATTTTCCTAACTCTCAGAATTTATTGGCTATTGCACTGCAAACTCTGTACTTCTGTGACCAGGTTGAGATTTTTGCTTTTGAATTTTCAATTTTTAACAGGGAGGCTTTTTTTTTTAGGGAAGACTAATTATTTGTAGACTGATTTGAAGTAGTTCCATTCAGGTAGTCTTTTATATGGATGCATAAAAAGTCTTCAGAATGATAGTTAAGCTTCTGCTGACTTTGATCTTTTCATCATTTCATCATTTCATCATTTTCACTTACACATGTAAAATCCAAAATGTAGTTTTCTTTTTTTTTATTAAGATAGGAAGAGAGCAGCAAAAGAGACACATCAGCCCACATGTGTTATATTTTGGGGCTTTACCTTGTGATTTTAAGTCCATAAATGATTTTGGCCTATCCTTCTGCCCTGGGATGGGGATATCACTGCCAGCTTTAGTCTATGTTTGGCTTGCATGTGGTAATGACACAGGACACTTTGATGACTTGGGATGCACTTGCTAGGTTCCCAGATCCAGTGGAATGTGGGCTGTTTGTTCCCCTGCCATCCCATATTAACCCAGTAGAGGGACCTGATGTCTGGATTTATATTCTAGTAATAGATACTTAGTTTTTCCCGTGTATATTTTGGGGGGGAAGAGGATGTGGGGTTTTGTATGTGTTTTGTGTGTCTCATCCATAACCTAAAGAGAGGAGGAGAAATGAGCATTTGGTCCTCTGCACTCCACTGACCATGTGTTAAATGTTAATTTGGCTGGTATGTCTATTTGAGAAAAATAACAGTGAGGCTTCTAGTATAATTGCACCTATTCTTTTATCATCCCTAAGCAATACTTTTGGGTCACTCCAATACATTTTTTCATAACGCATTGCAATTTGTGGAGTGGGTTCAGCTACCGTAGGGAAAGCTGTGTGACTGCTGTACACAAGTGTCAGTAAATTTCAAAGTAGCAACGTGTAGAAATAAATTTCTTGAATGCAAAGCATTTTCTGTTTAGTTGTGCATTGTTCCTGTAGTAACAATTTTCTGACCATAGTTTTTTAGTCAGTACCCCAACAAAGTATGTAAATTTCAAATTGTGGGAATCAGTGTATGAAGAAAAGAATAGGTGGGGGGGAAGGAACTGTGAGACCAAGACTTTTAGCTGTCCTATTTTATATGACTAATTTGAGATCCTTAGATTACTCAAATGAGTATGTTTATAACCAACAGGAATAATCCCCTTGTTCTTCCCATACATAAATATGTAAACTGAAGCAAGGACCAATTAATCATATTTAGAAAATGGTACTATATCTTGAATTAATATGCCCATAAAGCTTATTTATACAAAAGTTAAGCCACATCCTAAAAGCTCAGATAACTAAATTTAAAAGTTCATAGAGGAAAACTTAGCTGTGGTCCTACCCTCCATCACTTTCTAGGAAGAGGGGCCTGTAACTGGTGACTATATAATTGAAATTTTGGGAAGTAATTTTTTTGTGTACAGCATTTGTTTTTTGAGAAAAACTAGGTGGATATGGATTCCTCTTCACTTAAGCAATGGAAGATGGCTGAAATACCTTTACTGTAAAAGCATGTGTCTCAAGAAACTTATTTATTGATTTTTACCTGGCATTTGGCATGTTAATTGTGCAGTAACTGTTCTGTATTTCTCTGTCCAGTGACTGTTAGATACAGGACAGGTTTGGAGTATCAAGGACTATGAGTTTGTGCTCTCTGTTCTGTTTAGGGGTGGGAATTGTGGTGGCAGGGATTGGAGCTCAGCAGTAGGTTTGCATATTGGTGCAAACTGTATGAGTTCCAGGGCAGTCAGCTTCAGCTCGTGTGTTAGTGCAGAAGAAAAGCATTTATTCTCAAGGACTTTGCTTATCTGAGAAACTTTATTTCCATACCTCTGTGCTGTGTTTGTGTTGGTGTGAGTGATCATGTTGAGCTGCTTGTTCCTTTTTTATGAAGTTGTGACTACTAAGGTATTTTCATAAAGGCTTACATAATACAAAGCAGAGATGGAAGTTCAGGTGCCAGGTTGGTGAGTCTTATTAACAGTGAGGATTTCTTTGCAGCCATCTCTGATACAATTGTACTCTTTGGATTTCTGGGGATAATTGAGCTATTTCCTTTGTGTTCTTTGGGTATAGAGTATTTCATGACAGTACTCCAAGCATAGATGTGTGTGGCCTGTATTCTCTGAAATCAGATGATTACAGTGGTCTGTGATGCTTGCCACACAACTTTATCTCTAAGGACAAGAAAGCAACCATAAATGCTATGAAGTAATTTCTCCAGTCATGACATGCCCCTTTCAAACACCTTGCCTCTCTAGTGACAGTTTCTGTTGAGTTCCTGGCTTCCTTTTCTGCAGTGTAAGTCAGACATGTAAGTGAAATGATGTCTTTACAGCTCTAGCTATAGCCTTGCTAAATTCTCTTCTCTTCTGGTTTTACTTTAATGGGAAAGTCTAAAGGCAATCTGCTCAGCAAACACAAGATTTTAACAGATGCAGCATTTGCATGTTCTTTCATTCTTTGGAGTGGGTGTGATAAATTTCTTCTCCTTACTTTTAGCCTAGATGTAACTTCTAATTAGTGAACATCACATAGACTGCCCTTTCAAACTGGTGGGATTATAAACAAAAGTTTATAATTGACAGAAACTCAGATTACAGGATTTTATACTTGGATTGATTAGTTTTGGTAAGTAGAATTCTTCCCTGCCTGCCATCACTCCTGAACACCCTAAGGTCATAGCAGTGGTCATTATGGGCTGTTCTGTCACAGCCAGGCTCCACAGGGTTATAATGTTCTGGTTGTGACATGTGGGAAGGAGGTGACCCTAGTGGCTAGATGATTCCCTGGTTTTTCATATAAGTCTAATATGAATTCTTTCCCTGATAATACCTGGATTTGGATTTATTATCTGACATTAAAGAACATTTCCCAGTTCTCTGTGTTCTGTGTTTAGCAATTCTTTTTGCCATGGAGAAAATGAAATGTACTCTTTGTCTGTATTTCCTTTGGGGCATTAGCTGAGTTTGTGCTTTCTTCTGAACTTTCTCACCTATGTTTTATCTTCTTTGTCTCAGTCTGAGGCAGCCTGTAAGGAATGATCCTAAGCTGATCCTGGCCTATCAGGACTTTTCTCAGTATTTATAATGAATTTCATTATGAAAAAGCATCCATCTCTGTGGCTTTAGGCAATCTATTAGAGTTTTTCCTGAATCTCAGTTTAGTGGAAACATTTTTTCAGGCAAGATCACTGAAGGTCTTTATATATTTTATTTAGTAATTTTAAAGATTAGGTACACTTGTGATCTGTTGCAATTTTCTCCAAATTCTCACTTGTGAAATCCTCCAGAGGCAGTGATGCTCCTTTTTGGATATAATTTGTCATGGAATCATTGAATGGTTTGGTTTGGAAAGTATCTTAAAGACCATCTAGTTCCTAGCCCCCTGCCATGGGCAGGGATTCCTTCCACAAGACTGGGCTGCTCAAAGCCCCTTCCAGCCTGGCCTTGAACACCTCCAGGACGGGGCAGCCACAGCTTCTCTCAGCAACCTATTAATTGTCTTATAACCCTCAGAGAAAGAATTTCTTTGTGATATCTAATCTAAACCTGCCCACCTTCAGTTTAAAGACACCCCATGCCCCTTGTGCTGTCCCTCCATGCTCTTGTCAGAAGTCCCTCCTGAGCTCTCCTGTAGGCTTTTCATGTACTGGAGGGTGTCCCTGGAGCCTTCTCTTCTCTAGGCTGAACAACCTAGAGAAAAACTCCGTGTCCATAGCAGAGGTGTTCCAGCTCTCTTGTGGCCCTTCTGTGGACTCACTTCCACATGTCCATGTTCATCTCATGTTGGGAGCAGATCTGGGGTGCAGTACTATGGGTGGGGTCTCATGAGAGTGAGAGGGCTAGAATCACTGCTTTGCCTGCTGGCCACACTGCTTTGGATGCAGCCCAGGACACAGCTGTCCTGGGCTGTGACTGCACATTGCCAGCTCATGTTCAACTTATCATCAACCTAAGTCCTTTTCTTTGGGGTTCCTCTTGATCCTTTCTCTGCCCAGCCTGGATTTGTTTGGAATTGTGTTGTAATAAAACAGCTGAGACTCCGTTTTCTTCATGTGGGGAAAACCCAATTCTTTATTCACACAACTCATTTTATAATTTTTACAGACCTCGTGTGCAGCTGTATTTGGTTAATAGCTTTCTTGCCAATTACTCGGTTAGTAAAAGGTATTTTACTTGTCCATCAAATCTCTCTGTGCTTGAATTGTTTACATATTTCTTTACTAATTCTTATATGCATACCCAAGTACAGTCGTTTTTCATCCTAGAATAATTTGTGTGTTAACAAACTCTCAATCCCATGGCTATTTTCATATAAGAACTTACAAACCATTTAACTGCACTTTAAAAAAGTGACAAGTGTCCAGGTAGTTGACATCACGTACTCTTCTCTCACCCACCAAAGCTGTTATCCTGTCATAGAAGGCCACCCAGTCTGCCCCCAGTGAAGCCATGTTGGCTGTCACCAGTCACCTCCTTATTTTTCAGGTGTTTTAACACAGTTTCCAGGAGGATCTGTGTCATGATCTTGCCAGTCACATAAGTGACACTGACTGGCCTGTAGCTCCCCAAGTCTTAAGATTTTTTCTTTTTTAAAAACAGGTTATGTTTTTTTCTGGTGTTGCCATTTATGTGGACCATGAGTTTCATGATGTTTTTATTTCAGTTGCATCTCAAGGTGCCACATTTGTTTTCTTATGGATAGTAGATATTTTTCTTTACAGCAAATGAAAGGGGAATCACTAAGAATCACTATCAAACTTGCTTTTCTGCTCCAATTTCTTGGTGGTTTAGAGGGAAGTGGTGGAATTGCTGCTTTTGCATAGTTGAATAGAATAAACCATTTCAAAATCTTTCTGAAATTTATGCCTATATCTTAATTTAAAATTGAATTGAGCACTCAAAATACTGGATTTCTTGAGGCACCATTAATATGAAGAAAACAGATACTTCAATAGCTTTTTAGCTGTATTTGTAGTTATTCAGTTACTTGTCAGGAAACTTTGCATTTTCAGTGTCTGCATGATTGAAAATCTCTAATGAAATTATCTAATTATGTAGTAGGTAGGGCATAGTAGAACTCTGAAAAGTAGATGTTTAAATAGCACTTTAGATACACAAACTTGGGATTTTTTCAGTATCCAGAAGGCATTGGCTTTCTATTGATATCTCTTTAATATTGGATTGTCATCTCTTGAAAATTTTGGTAATGGTAGTCTGGTTTAAATATTTGAGTTCTGTAAGCACAGTTTTAATTTTTCTTCTGTGTATAGGCAGAATTTTAAAATCTCTAAGTTTGGAGTGGCATTGCTTTTGTGAAAAGCACAGTGACTGGTGAAGAGCTCCTGCATTGAAATGAGCTTTATCTTATGATCTTGTTAGGAAACAAGATAAATGAAGGCATCTAGTAGGTAAAGAGATCAGAAGTCCTTGGTCATTCTTTCCATGTGGAGGAAGTAGTTTACCTGTCTTCATGCATACAGAATGATTTGCTGAGCTGCTTTCTTTCCTGTTTGTTATGGATCTGATACTTTCCAGTCCAAGGAGTAAACTACTAATGGGATCCTGACTGCTGAAGACAGAGAGAAAAAGAGAGAGGGGGGAAAAAAATTGAGACTAATTTAACTAATTTAAACTGTTGGGAACTACTGGGTTGTCTTTTTTTTCCCTTTTCCTTTTTTTTGTCAATTTAGTCATCGTAAAAGAAGAGAGTGACTGTGTCTCACTGATCATAAACTCACTCTCTAGGGGGTGTATTAAATTTTCTTCTTTCTCAGGCATTTTACTGTAATGTTTGGCTTTGTAAGAACTCTGTCATTGATCCAGAGTGGTTCTGATACACAAGAATTATGCTTAAGGATTTTTTTTTCTTCACTGTTCTGTAGGGTTTTATGGGTCTGGTGTTTGATTTGTATACAGGAGGTGCAAGATCATCAGTAATGTAGGCTATGTCCAACACTTACATAGTGCTGATAAATACTGATAAATAAATGTAGTTTAGATGAGGATTTTAAACTGCAAAATTTTGCATGGAATAGCTGTAATCCATGGTGTTTGCTAGTCTTGTAAAATCTGTGGCTGTAAAACATACAAGTTTGTCCAGGAAAAAAAATCCCTACCCAAGTTTTAGACTTGGCAGCCAGGTGTGACTGAAAACCATGTGTCCAAAATTTTTTTTTGTGTGTGTATTGTTTAAAGAAGTAGAAAGAAAACAAGGATTCTGTTGGAGCTGTGTCCTCAATCTCTGCATCCTGAAAGACAAGCTGTGTTGTTCCCAGAGTACACAACTTGCTCACTCTGGAAGGAGGAGGGATGAGACCATGAGACCACAGCTCTGGGTGGGGGCCTGAGCAGGAATTCCATTTGGCTTCCCTTCCCCCATTAAAAAATTGCATATCTCTTAAAAGAGATTTTGCAGTTTTTAAAAGTTGAAAACTGTCAAAGTTTGTAGACAAGTGTCAGGTATTTTTCAAATTACATGTGTGAAGAACTGAATGAAATGCTTTATAAAAATTTCTGTGAGCATGAAGGTTCTTGCTGCTCTGCTGACAGATAGTTGGTAAAGCTGTGATGTGTCAGTACAAAGCAAACCTTTGTTAGCATAGAGAAAAACAGTAATACATAGCATTTTGGGAATGTTTTCCTGCTGCAGATGTTGTTTTTGTGAACTTTCCACATAAAATCAGAATAAATGAAGTTAACCCAGTGCAGTGGTACTGGTGTACCTGGATTTTCACCCACACAGTTGGGTCTGTATTTACTATTTGCAGCTGTGCCCATCTGAATGAGCTGGAGGGGTTTTGGGAGCTGGTGGGGGTAGATGATTCTCATCAGTTTTCTGTGAATGAATATTGGGGAGAATTAGAGAGCTCTATAGCCTCGTTGGATAAGGAGATACATAAACTGCAATTTTAGAAAAGGCTTAAAAAATATTTTTAAAAAATGAATTGGAGATATGCACAGTCTTTTAAAGTTATTTTCTGATTTTTTTCTTATTTATTTCTATTATTTCTTTTGTTAGTCCTTCTAATAACAGTACTGTAGCCTGTTAAAATTTTTTGTTTCAAGTGAATCACTGGCACAAGTGCTAGGAAAAACAGTGACTGGTAGTTTTTGTTCTTTCAGCACTAAGTGCAATTCTCCAGTTTTGCTGCTCAAATAAGACTTTAAGCAGTAAATCCAGCAAATTGCTCTGCTCCTACATGTGAAGTCACAAATGACAGACTTTTGGTGGCTGCCTCTGAAGATGATTGGTCTCTCTTGGCCTCTGTTTTTTTCCCATCTTGCTCTTTGATTGCACAGGGACAATTATTTGCACCGACAACTTGTTTTTACTTTGTTTTGAAACCATAGGGAATTAGGAATTCTTTTAAATAAGGGTAGGCTTAGCCTGGTTTTCTTTGGAAGCAGTAACAGATGCATTGAAAGGGTTGGAACAGGTAGGCTGAAAAGCATCAGTTGTTTGTGACTCTCTGAAGAAGATGATTTTAAACAAGCATACATTTTAAAATGCTAAAGAATATTTTACTGATAGCCAAAATACTTCTTTCATGGGATATATATGGGAAATCATGATATGTATGTGAACAAGTAGTAAAGAACTAGCAAGTCTGGTAATAAATTTTGTAAATTCTGAAAAGCCATATAAAAGGGATGCTGCATATCTTCAGATGATTGCATATAATACAATAGCATTCTACTTTGATTTTATTGTTCTTCATCATTCTTACTTGTATTAGAAGCCAACCCCACCTACTCACTCTCACATCTCAGTTATTTGAATTTTCTTCTGAAATAGTTCAGGTTTATTTTATGATAGGTAGTGCTATCTCTAGCTGTAATCATATTCATTCTAACACTGAGTTGAAGGCTTCAGGATCTAACACTGCATTTTCTTCTTCCTCTGGCTTGTTTGACTTTCTCTTAAGTTTGATCTTAATTCAGAACTACTTAGTTTTCGTTCTTACTATTTCAGATATCAGTGAAACTAACACATTTTGTGTAAATTACAGTAATACATTCAAACCTAAGTTTGCCATAAAATTGCCTTTGTGGGTATACTTTGCAATTGGAAAATATTACAGTGAAGTGTGAGTTGCCTCTATGTCCTGTGAAAGATACATGTGCTTTTCTAACTAGTAAGTGCAAGTTTTATGTAATCAAACTAATCTTTAATTTGGCAAAAAGTAGTTTATAGCAGATAGAAAAGGGTTGGTTTCATTTTGCACAGTATGTTATTTGTAGTCCTGTTCTGCTATAGTACTGAGATATTAATGTTTTAAATAATGTAAATTCTTTATTTAATTTTAGGAGAATGACATCTTCCTGGGCTGGGAAAAGGGAGCTTACAAGAAATGGGGAAAGAGTAAGAAAAAGTGCTCTGATCTAACACTAGAGGAAATGAAAAAACAGGCTGCTGTCCAGTGTCTTCGCTCTGCATCTGATGAAGTAAGTTTGGACTATTTAGTAGATTCTTAAAGCTTTTATGTCCTTCTTTGTGCTAGATAAATTTGGCTTGTGATGATTGTATTTTAATTTGTGGCTTCTTAAAGTGCTAGTTCACCAAGAGTTCTCCAAGAATCATTTCTTTTTATGTAGGAAATTATGAAATCCATGTATGTTAGAATGATTTCACAAGAGATTCTGTACTATGTAGGGTCATGCTTTCCTTTCTGTAAACCCTTGCCTGTTCTTGTCAGGGACAGTTGCAATACACCAGTTTGACTTGAAATTATCACAAAGCTTTGCATAAAGATAATTCTAAAAATTCTAAGTTGACTTTGTGTTGTGTGTGAATAGAAAGGACTGGAATATGGGGGCAGAAAGCCATCTTGCTCTGTCTGTGCAACGTGTAATCCAGAATTCCTAAATAATAAGCTATGTATAGTAGCAAATGTTCACTTTCCAGATTACATGATTGAGTGGAAGTGAAGTGCACTGACTAGAGTAGGTGAGGAGAGGTGAAGGCAGCAGGTTGAAGGAAGAGACCAGAGGCAGAGATGTTGTATACTTGAGCAGAAAAGTGGACGAAGGGAGAGACAGTTGAAGGCAATGCTTAAAAAATGAAGAATGATCTGTAGCACAAATCAAAGGAAGCTCTTCAGGGAGTTTTCTCAGACAGCAGAAATGAGGAACTGCTTTTTAATTTACAGAACTATAAATGCTCTAATCTGTCACTGCTGTAAGAAGAAACTACCCCACCTATGCAGCCTGGTTGCATTATTGCTCTACACACCTTCCTAGTCATAGCTTGTGCTTGCACAAGCATTTGGGTGGTCATGTGGAGAACTGGTTTGGGAAAGTGAATCAGTTTCCTGAGATTAACCTGGTTGGGGCAGAGGAAATGTTAACCCAGAGAGGTTTCCTGATCAGATTTGTGGCACAGACACTCGTGCCAGCAAGGCTGTGGAGGAGTAGTGAAGGAAGTGGGGGAAGATTTGGTGGTTATTCCCAGCACCTTCAGCAGCATTACCATCACATTCTGGCTCACTGTGTAGCTGCTTGAGTATTTGTTCAGTTGCTAAATTGCTAATTGACTAACAGGGAGATTTCTGAACTCCCATTTTCCCATTACTTATTATCCTAACAAAGTGATGCAAACTACAGTTTTGTTGGTAATTTGCTCTGCTCTCATTGTTACAGAATATTGAGGTCAGCACTCTAACTACCATAGAAGTCAATTTGAATATGAAACAAATATGGAGAAATAATTGCAAGAAGTAATGTCTTTCTTGAGGATATGTTTGCCTTTGTATACTCATTTTATGAACAATAAAATGTACAACTCATACATAGACTACAGGAATACTGACGATTGATTCTTAACTTCAGAAATTACACTCTTGATGCATCTCCACACATAGCTGAAAATCAAGAATCATTACTTAGAATTATATTTATGTTCTATAGAGAAATTTAGTTGCAGAGCAAAAGGAAGGAGATGAATAACCTATAACAGAGAAGGGAAGAAACTATTCAACTACAGTTTTGAAAGAAGAAAAATACATGGGATCTGAAAGGTTGAAAAATAACTTCACCTTTGACTCCTGTCACCTTGTCAAATTTTTAGTGTTCAACATTAACTTACAATCTGCAGTCTGTAGACTTGAGTTATTTCAGAGCTATTTTGACTACTGTTGTCTGCTCAGACAATTAAGCTTGCACATTTGTTGTCACTAAGGAAATTGTACAAATTGGAATTGCAGGTCATATTCAAACACAGAATTGAACCTTTAAACTTTTTTAAAAAAATTGCTTTGGAGGTGGTTTAACACATACATTGTATGAAAGAAATACAGACTTTTATCTTTTCCCCCAGAATTAAAGGGAAGGGTGATCCTGCTTAAATGCTAGTAATACTTTAACTTGTAAGATATCTTTTATTTCTGATTTTTCAAACACATTTCTCATGTTGTTGGGTTTTTATATTTAAGTTTGTGTGCTGATCTGGGAATAATGAATAGATTTCAGACTGTGAAAGGTAATATTAAATACTATTTTTGCTGAGGTATTCAAGCTGCTCCATACAATGCTCATGGTTTCATCTCTACATCAAGATAAAAATACTCGGTGGATTGTAGTTGTAATTGTAGATCAGTTGTGTGTAAGGAGTATTTATAAGAATTGTTGAGATACAAATAAATACTTTTTTCCCAGTGTCACTTGAATTTTTTAAAATAGTTTTCTGAATCATCTGAAAACTGTTTACCTGTGATTTTTTTTTGTTGCCAGATGAGGTAGGTGTGTTCATTAGGATGTTCTCTTTTGGCAAGTGGCCTGATCAATAGTTATGGAACTTGTTCACAGTTTTATTTACCTTCTGTGGTCCCTTTTTTGATGCAGAAAGGCCAATCTGCTCACATGGATATGGAGCACTTGTTCTTCCAGCCTAACATGTTCTTTCAACCCTAGTATTGGAGCAAAACAAGCAAATTTGAGCCCCTTTATTGGAAAAAAGTCTTACTGGATTTCAACTTGAATATATTTAAATAAAATTGTCTTTAAATTACTATAGTATTTATCTTGTGTGTGTCTGTAGACAGAGTATATATATGCACCTGTGTGTAGGCACACACAAACACACAAGAGCCAAAATAGGGTGACAATTCAATGAAGGATTCAATTTAGGCTTTTGCAGCTGGATCATTTTAGAAAGTAAATGTGCAGAGGATGAAAAGGTAAAGAGGATCAATAGTAAGTTTTCTGACTCTCATAGGAAATTACAGAGATGTGGTTAATGTAATTTTAACTTTAGCATTTAATTATTTAAACCAATAACATGCTAAGAAATGGCAGACAGTCTGTCTCCCCCACCTACCAGTAACCAAAAGCCTTAAAATTGGGTGGTCACTTCAAAAAGGTGCTTGATGGAGAGAGGAAGTCATAAAATAGATTATATGAAAGTTGGCTTGATAGCAGTAAGCACTCTTTTGTCAGACTTTCATTTATTGGTTGAAACAATTATTTTGAAATCACCTCTTGTGAATTTTCATTTCCACAGTATTCATTCTTTGGGTGTACTTCATTTGGTAGCTTAGTTTTGCTTGAATTCAGTTTTTCCTCTCTTATTAAAAAGAATAATGCTGTAGAAAATTGAGACAGAAATCCAAGGTTCTAGTTTTAATTTCTCCTCTGACTTGAAGAAGCCCAAGTTTGGTGTTGATTTCTAAAACATTTCCTACATTGTGGAGAGTGATGAGTCAGAGAAGCTGCTCTGCCTCACTGTGCCTTTGCCATGGCAGAACCTGTTTTGGACTAAGTGTGTTTGTGAAGGGAGGCCTGATTTTGGCAGATACCATCTGGTATATGTAAGAAATCAAATCGTTAATATATGTACATTCTGAGGAGAGTATTTTTTGTGTGAGAAGCATTTTGGTGTCTCAAATTGTCTATATTCGTATGAATGAGTCTTTGGCTGCAGATGCTCTTGATGAAGTCAGGAGCAGAGGAAATGTAAGTACATTACAACTTGCCAGCAAATGGAGACAGAATGATGGTGAGAATGACTTTTAAGACAAGTACTTTAATGTAGCAATCAATTGCTATTCTTGCTGTAGTTCTGAAGTTTATTTTTTCTGACACACTTAATAAATAGCAGTTTAAAGACATGGTGAACAATTGCTCAGATTTTAAAAAGCTTGTTAATATTGACCTTGAGTAGAGATTTTGTCTTAATTTTTATCCTGCTAAAGTATGGAAGAAATTTTGAACCGTTGGTTTGCAATTAACTGATCAAGTAAGGATATCCATTCTAATGAAACATTGGGTAAAAAACCCTAATGTTTAGGACTGGGGAATATTTATATAAATGTCCTTTGATGAAAATAAGAAATATCCTGAAATTTCTGCCTCAAATTTTAAATAAAAACAGCTGATCTGTCAACATTAAATAACTTGATGGTTAGTTTTGTTGTTGTTGTTTTTAATTCCTATCTGAAACAGATCAATTTGTTCCCATGTAAGTGGAGATCATTTTTTCTTTTTTTTTTCATACCTCCTGATTCTGAAAGTACACTATTTTGTATTGGAATATTGAAACTTGTCTTCTTACTGTAAAAAGGCAGAAAGCACCATCTTTGAGACTCAGAAATTTATTAAATAATAAATAGGAGTTTAGAAATTCGCATGTGTTACTTTTTACAAGGTGGATGCTGTCAGCAAGGTTGGAATTAGAGGTTACTTATGGAGACTGATACATGTAAGGCTTTTCAATAGGTATATTTCCTAGTAATAATACTGAAATTACTTAGGTGCCTGTCCATTGGTCACAAATGCAAGCTTAATTAGCTTGTACCTGACTATTTTCTGCTCCAATGTGCTTTGCTCAATAGAGCCAGCACGTCTCCAGCTGTGTGACAGCTGTTCCTGCAGAGTGCAGTTAATTCACAGAATTGAATTGCAGTGTGACACGTGAGCCTGCACCCCAAGATGGTGCCAGAGTTTCAGTTCAAGAGCTGCCATGTCCTTCTGCTGAACTGTGTGAGGACTTTTTGAGAATGAGCAAAGCAGACAAGTTCCTGTGGATCCTACTTTCTGCACTGATGAAGCCAGTGCTCCAAGACTCATTCCTTCTCCCAGTGCAGGGGCCACTGTACCTAAGCTGTTCCACAGCACATTGTGACATTCCTAGTGTCCAGTGCTGGGGTTCAGGCAGTGTGGTCCATTCTGAACCAACCAAGCTCTCAAAATCTAACTGCCACATAAAAGAGTGTGCAGCGTGTTCAAAGCAAGAGCTAGTCTTGGTTGATAATTACGTGATGAATTTTGAAAGAGAACTGCTCTCTCATATATTTGACAAGAACACACAGTGCCTTCCATCCCACTGTTCTAAGAAATTACTAGTTGGAGGTAGCATGGAAACATAATTGGTGAAACTTCATAACAGTAATTTCTTTTAAATGTAGTCAGGTGTGGGCATGCTAACAGCATAGAGCATTGGCTTTGCTTACTTTGAGTCACGAGGGGGGAATATAACTCTTCTGATACTTGTGTTATCATATGGGACCATGTAGAAGAACAAGTGTGGCTCTAGTGAACAGTTTTGTTAAAAATTTAAAATGATAATTTTATTCTCAAATGTGCCTTGCTTTCAGCACAAACTTGAGATGTATCTAAAATAAGATTTTGTTGAAATTTTCTTAGTGTTTGTCATCTTTTTTACTTGAAGTGCAGAACTGTCAAACTTTCATAGAATAATAGAATCCTAGAATGGTTTGGGTTGGAAGGAGCCTTAAAAATCATCTCGTTCCAACCTCCTGCCATGGGCAGGGACACCACCCACTACACCAGTTTGCTTGGAGTCCCATCCATCCTGGCCTTCAACATTTCCAGGGGTGGAGCATCCATGCAGTTGTTACATTTCTGCACATAAACCTTCTTTGAGGAAATAATCTGCTAATCAGGCCAAATGAATCAATTGTTTGTGATTGCACATCTGAGTATGTGTTTATTGATGGGTTACTCTGGCCAGCTATTGCTGCCTCTGGGGATTATGGTATCTGTGTGCCATTTGACCAAGGCACTGTTACATAATCTGTCTTGCACTTTGCAATAGTGATAGGCAAGAACTGAGGAAAAAGGACTTCTGGAGTTTGTAGCAAGGGGACAGTCTTTTCCTCTTAAGTAGAATGGCATTGTAACTAGATGATTTTAAATTAATTTTAATCACTAATTTATTCCTGCTGTTCCCTGCTTCTCTAACATAAGCCAGTATTAATTAGGTAATACTCACAGACCACTACACTAGGGTACCTGGGAATCAGGTTGTAAACATTAGATAGTTTCTTAAGTGATTGAAGTTACATATTTTTGTATAACTAGAAGTGACATAAACAAGAGTGTTAATGTAAAGATATGGACAGCACAAGAATGAATCAAGTTTTGCAAAAGCCATCTTAACAAATCAGAAGGGTGAAGTGCATGTTGAAAATTGGAATTTATTAAAGCAAAAAAATGAAGTTAAAATCCCAAAAGAGCCTTAATGGTTCTTGAAGCAAATCCTGACTAGCTCAGTAGTAAGCATTTCTGTGTGTCTAAGGATTGTTGTTCAGTCTTTTACTGGAAAATGCCAAAGCACTTCACAAAGTCAGTGAATATTATCTTTCTTTTGGGTTGCATCCAGTTGCCTTTATTGAAAGGGATATACTAGCTGTTTTCAGAACACTCAGCATTCTTCAGGAGAGAATTTTAAAAATAACTTCAGATACCATATAGGAAATGAAAGTAATTTGTCTTGCCAAGGTAACCATCACAGGATAAATTAATTACAATAAATCAATTTCTTTTTTTTTTATGACTGTGGCATTAAACAGATATTTGTAGTGCCACATATCTGATTTATCATGTTACTAAAACTGTTTTGCTGTCTGTGATAGTAATATTAATTGAAGTTGACAAAAGTTTTAATTATTAAAATTTTTGTATGCATTTTCTCAATATAGAAAAGACATTGAACTGAAGAAATGCCTTGTGGGAGCTTAGTCTATACAAAAGTCACTTCATAGCATTAAGTATTTCTGATAGTATAGGTAGATTACCGTCTTGCAGGCTGAAAGTAGGTGTTCAGTGTGATTGAAAGTTGTATGTGCTTCCAATGAAAATGGGAGCAAACTGGGGCAAGGCAGATGTGTCCTCACAGCAGCTCTCTGATAAGCCTGGGACAGAAGTGAAGTTGGGATATGCATTTCTTGGAGAGAGGAGCAGCACAGTCTTTGAGGCACAAAGGAGTGGCCAGGAATATGTCAGAGGAGTTGGTTACAGAGCTCTCTGAATAATGCCTTGTGTTCCATCACAGAGCAGTGTTATTATAATTTTCCTTAATGCAGACCAAGCATTTTCACCAAAAGTTTGAGTTGGGGGTCCATTATGAATTCTTATCATACACACAAACAAATTTTAATGAGCACCTGCTGAGGAAAATTGAAGTGTCCTTTCCTAATTTCACTTGATGCAGAAAAGAGCTTTTTCATAATTGGTGAGAGCATATTTTAAAAGTTTCTCCCATTTCATTGATAATACAGATAAGAACATTTTAGCATGAGCAAGCTAAGTACTGTGATTAAGTGAAATCTCACAGCAGCACTGCTTACAAGGATAGCAAGTCTGTTGTGGCTTTGAAGTCAGTGTGTTTGTTTATAAGTGATGAATAATAATCAGGAAGAATAGTTTTTAGTGAGGAATTATCCATTCTTAGGGGTGTAACTTCTATTTCAGTGCAGCCTGCTATAGGAGAGATCTAAAAGAATTAAGTTTTAAATAACAGAAGTCAGATTAGCTGCTCTGGTAACCTACATTTAGGGATAGCATGTTCATTTGAAGTTAATTTGAGCTGGCAGATGATCTCTTTTATCTAGAATTAGTAAATAACATGTGCTATTTATTCTCATTTATTCTCTCTCTCTTAGAAGGTGTTGTGTGAAGTGGTGAATCAGCTCTGAAATCTGAGCCTGATCCTAGCTGTGTTCTAGATATGTAATTTTTCTTTCCTTATGTTGCTTTAATACCAAGAACAGAATTAAGAGAGTTGAAAGGAGAGTATTTTTATTTCCTTGTTGGAGAGCAATTGGTCTCATATTTCTTAAAATGGCTTGGATTTTTGTGACATTAAATTAGTTTGCTTGGAATTGATATTCTGAGGTCACACATTGATTGAAGATTACTTTGGATCAAGTATTCACAGGCCCCAAAAAGATAAGTTAATAAATAGAATCTATTTTTCTGATTGGTCCAATATCGTTCTTGTTAATCATGATGTATTCAGGTGAACAGATAAAGATCTAATTGTGTTCTTACTTCTAGAAGGTCAAAAAGGTTGTACAAGTATTACTCTTAAATGTTTCTTAGAGTCATCCACCTTATTATGATGGCAGAAAATTCCATAATGCAAGCTGGAACATTATTTTACTCTTTTGAAGTTCACCTGGGTTGAACAGTCCAGGGAAGCTTCTGTTTTAATGGATTGATTTCTTTATTCATTTATTCACATAGTGCTGATCTTGGGCCAAGACTTTCTTTTAGTCTTTTTTTTTCAGTCTGTCTTGAGCACCTCTTTTGAGAGTACTTGTAATCAGATGAATTATACTCTATAAAACTGTTAAAAAATGAGAACCTAGACTTCTAACTTTCTCTCATCATCCTACAAAATATAGAAATAGATGTGTGGTTGCAGTGAATCACATTTTGTGCCTTCCTCAGTTCACGTGGTTTAACAGCTGATTCATATAGAAAAGCTGTCTAATCCTGCACTTGGTGACAGGAGACATGCCAAGAAAACAGTCCTGGTACACTCAGAATACCATCTTCTCTAGGGAGCCCTATGGCCTGTTAAAGCAATGATTTGAAACTATGAACATATTGATTTACTTTAATTTCTAGATTGTTTGAATTTGTGTTTTTTGAAAGGAATGTCAGTGTTCTCTAGTTTATCCTGTTTTATCAGGGGTTTGGACTAGATGATCTCCAGAGGCACTTTCCAACCTAAACAGATTCTTTGTGTTTGGGAAAGGGAAATGAGGATTTGTTTTGAAAGTGTAAGCTAGAAAGCTCTCAAAACCCTAATAGCAAATGAGTGATTATTTTAGTTGTTCAAGTAAAAGGAATTGTAATGCTTTTGTTTTTCAAAATTATTTAAGAGGGGCAAGGACCTCTCCTCATACCTTATAGGCATGAAGTAAAAAGCCATATTTAGTAAATATTTACAGTGCACTGGCCAAAGCTTCTAGAGGAAGCTTTTAATGTATGTTAGACTAGAAGCTAAAAAATTGAACCTGCCAAAAACATAAAGCCAAACATCTCCCTAAACCACTTCTCTTTGAGTTATACAATCTGATGGAATTTTTCAGTTTCTGTATGTATATTTGTGGTCTGTCCGAGGTGAAAGATCTTCTTCTAAATACTATCAAAATCTTGTTTTCCTTTGTTTTGTCCAGAAGGCTTGGCTACTGCATATGTGCAGACCTGCAGGACAAAATACATGTTTGTATGGGGCATTTTTTTGTTGGAAATATGACACCCCTAGCCAGATATCATTACTGGATGATGGGAGGAAGTGAAAGCTCAGTGAAAATGAAAAACTTTGTTGAACAATCCCTGTCTCAGTTCCATAGTATGACTATGTGAAATAATAGTGGTGCTGTTTGTGATCAAATTCAGGAAAAACTTCTTAAATTTTCTGGGTAGTGATTGTGCTGTGCTTGTTTGCAACATTTGGAAGTAACCTGCTAGCAGAGGTGAATGTCAGCTCAGAATTCAAATGATTTGTCAAGCATATGAGAGGAGCTAATGTTTCACAGTTTTTTACTAAAAACTGTGAAAACATAGAAGCCAGTGCCCACTGTTAACATAGACAACAGTTTTTAGTGAATTTAAAATTGCTGCACATAATACAGGGTTTCTCCATGGTCCTCAATTTAACTGAATATTTTAAATTTATAAAAATATTTCAGAAGAAACTGCACTTACAAATTTAATATCTTCTGGGGACATTTTCTGCAGCTATACAGAGTTGTGAATGTGCATACGAAAGCAATTGGGCTGCTTTGGGCTAATGAGTTACCACTTGTCATCTCTGACTGCTCTACTTCCAAAGTAGACAGTGTTTAAAAGGTCTTTGATTTAATATTTGACATCATATATATGTATGTGCCTGTGTGTTTAGGGAAAAAAAAAATCCAATCCAAAAAGAAGTTGAAACTACCAGACAAGTTTACAAATATATATAAAAATGTGTGAGAGCTTTGCTCTTTTGGTTTTTTGGTTTTGTTTTTTTTAAGTAGTCTTATTCTTCATTATGCAGAACTGCATTAATTAGGCTCTGAATAGGGGCATAGTGGTCAGTAAGGAAGACAGTAGTTACTGCAGTCGTGTAACTCCAGCAGTCAGATTGACTGTTCTTGTTCATGCTGGGTGAGTTCAGAAGCTTAATTTATCTGTTAGCACCATCACTCCTATGCCAGTAACATAACACCTATCCTTTATGTAATCCTACCCTTGCTGCAGCCAGCTGATAAAAAGCCAAAAAGAATAACTTTTGGTGAAACTGGATGTACGTTAAAGTAGGGGAATGAAAGAGAAATACTTTTAAAACAGTAGAACAGAGCAAAATGTCTTTGATGTGCAGGAAATATTGTTACGCAAAATTAAAGATATGAATTTAAAAAGTATGCAGCGTCCTTTGCAATTCGAATGAGAGAAATAGGTTGGTGGAAGTCTGGGCCAGACAATTTTGAATTTTAAGCCTTTCATGATGAAGTTAAAAAAGCAATCGTAACTGGCCGCTAAAATTTCCATATTTCAAAATGTTTATAAGTGCTCCAGTATTTGTAGTCTGTGGGAGCTGTCTTTAAATTTGAGCATAAGCAAAGTGCTTCAAGCAGATCACCTGGTTTTGTTAGCTAGCTGTGTCCTGTTGAACCAAGCCAGTGCCTGGAACATGTTACTTTCAGGCCACGAGGTTGTTTCAGCTCCAATGCATTAAGGTAAACAACAAAAAAGGAGCTAAATGTCATATTCTGAGAACCCGAGTGTCATAGATGAAAGAACTGCCGTGGCATTAGTTGCATGGAGCCTGCGGCAGGTTCTGGTGTGCTGCGGTGGGAGTGAGGGGCTCCGGGCTGTGCACTGCGGGTCCCACCCCCGCTGTTCACAGCGCCCGCCGCGTCAGCTGACTCCAGGATTAGTTTCATGGGACAGGAGGAAATGAGGCGCTGGATTCCAAAAGTTTTCTCTTCTTCGGTGTAATGGTAAGCGTATTGTTGCTGCTTTGGGGCACTTTTTTAGCGTGATACTGTATTAACTCAAGGAAGTGAATCTGTATTCCTTGGAGTGTTTGCTACAGGTGCTTGTTCGATTAGACAGTTCGGGGAGCTGAGGAAAACCAAGGCCAGCTCCTCCTCTGCTGACCTTTTTGAGGGAGGAGGGGGAGTCAAGAGTGCTATAGGCATAAAGTGACAAATTATTACAACTACACAGCTTTGTCCGTGTTACTGTCCTGCTTGGTCCTTGCTCAGTGATTTAATTTGTACTGGTAAATTTACTGATCTAGGATATGCCTTCTGAAGTTTGATATTGCTAAGTCATCCTCGGTTAAGTATGTGGCATAAAGGTTTATATTTAGCACTTCAGTGCAGCAATGCAATTAGGAATAGAACATTGCTTTCTTTTTCACTTGACTGCAAATAATTAAAGTTCAGAGTTAGCATATAAATCATTGCTTCAGTGTATGATTTTTTTTCAAGTGTATTTTTTCTGACAGTGAATTAAACAAGCTAGTCTGACCGTATAAATTAGTATTCTCTTTTCTATAATATTTACTTGTGCTTTAGCAACATATATTCACATTTCTCAGCAATTTCTGGACAGCAATCAGGAGAGACAAGAAACTCTTAGATCTTGGAAAAATGTAATCTTTGTACCACCAGGGTGACACAGCAAGTCAGACTCTTTTCTGTGCATTTCTGTAACTTGATATTTGGTCGGCATTACCTTTAGAGAGAAAACATGCCCCATAACTACACACACAATAAGATCATGTTAAATTCAGAAGATAAGATGATTTTCTTTGAGGGTTTGTGTAAGTTTCTCCAAGTATAATTGGAACTAGACTTCCAACAATGATGGAGTTGATATTGAGGAAACAATATATATGATATTGTGCACAGGACACAATAAGCTGCATGGTCCTCCCTCATTACCACTTCCAGCTGTAGGGTGATGTGCAGGGGAGCTCTTGTGTCCTCCTCACCAGTTCCAGATTGCTGTGTTTAAATGTGATTCTGGTTCTGTTTGCTGTTATGGAAAGTGTGAAGTGCAATCCCTGAGCACAGTTCCCAAGCATTGGATAATGACAATACAAATATCCACACAGTGCCCACCTCACCTAGTTTTCCTTCCAACCGGATTGGTTATTTTAGGCTCTAAGTTGGTGTTTAGTATTTCACTGACTGGAATTAAAATTTTATTCCATTGGAATGAAATGGAGTTTTTCCTCTGTGGGTAATATATTGGACTGTTTTGTGTGTATATTTATTTTCAGTATTTCAGTATTTATGCAGAGGAATAAAGGAGGAAGTAGAGGCTTATGGGAATATTAATAAGATGTTTGTTTTTGTCTGTGCTGTGTTGTTAATAAGAGAGTGTTTAAAAAGAAAAAAAAATACCTGATCATTTTTTAAATTGGCAAGACTATGGGAAGTGTTTAGCATAACAGATACTGTGGAAGCATTTCCTCTCCCTCTCTGCCACATACATGGATATGCCTTCCTACTGTTCTCCTTTCCACCTTCATGCCTGATCTTCTGTATCCTTTTAACAGTCCCTTTCCCACAGGTATAAATTGTGCAGCCAGAAGCATCAGGCCTAGCTTTTTGAAATGCATCTTAGTGATCAGTGGGTCATTGAATTTCTATCCTGAGACTCCTGACTAAGTCTGCAGCAATACCATGCAGTAAATGTGACATGCTGTGTTTGCAAAACCTTGGATATCCAATGATGCAACAATGTGACCTGTAGTTTGAAACCTCTGTGTGAATGTATCTTCCTGTTCCAGGGAATCGTTTTGACCTCTAACTAATGTATTTATAGGATTGGATTTATACTAGTAATAATTTTTGTTGATTTTTCATATGTAGTTACTGTGCAAAAAGAACAATATGTCTGCTGAGATATGTTTACTGTATTGGTATATTTCTATGACATTAAAATTCTTTTTAGTAAGTTATGTTTTCCATTTTTTGACTTTTTTTCCCATGTGGTTTTGTTGTGCAGAGCTCTGGGATTGAAACATTAGTGGAGGAGCTTTGCTCCAAACTGAAAGACCTTCAGAGTAAGCAAGGTGAGGAAAAAAAATGTTTCTGCTTTTGAGCCCATGTACTGTATTTCTCAACTCTGCAACATTCTGAGATGGGGGTGGATGTGGGGGAGCAGGCTGTTATTTCAGTAGCTTTTAGTACAGGCCATGCAATTTTATAATACGTTTGAAAAATTTCATTCAATAATTTAAGCAATTTTGTATTGGTATACTTTATTTACCTAAGAAATAGCCAGTCACAAATGGAGTTCTCTTCATGAAAAGCTCTAACTATTCATATCCAGCTGTGTCTGCTTTTTTAGTAAATATTCCAAATTCAGCATTTGCCCCCCTACCAAAAGTAATGAAAATAAAAAAGGCTTGATTCTATTCCTTTTGTGTATTGATGCTTGCAAAGAGCAGATTTGCCTCAAAATAGTTATGTGGAAACTCTTTGTGTGAAAAGCATCCAAATAACATCACTAAAATTTTCTGGGCTATAAGGCACTTTATGATGTCAAGCTTAGGGGAGGGAGCATAATATTGTCTCCAGTGAAAGTTCATTGCACATAAATGTTTATTCAGGCACATAGCAGCAGCCTTGGACACTTAGAGTAAAATTAATATGCTTATTATATAGTGTAAGTAGCTGTAGATAAGAGATATAAACATTTACCTGCTTGAAGCATTGTTTTAGCTGTTTACATTCTTTTTTGTTTTTAAACAGTAAACATTAGTCAGCTCTTAATATTTCATAATGGAGTGGGTTTATTCCTGAGCCAAAGTGATGTTGAGCATTTATTTTGAAAAAATATAAATTGAAAGAATAGTATGTTTCACCTTCTTATTTATTCTAAAGGTTTTAATATAAATAATTAGAAAATCTTCAGAGTCATCTCTCCTACAGGAAATATGCCTTTACATCCACTCAAAGCACAGCAATTACTGCAAGGATATTTCCTTTTAGTGAAACACTTGAAGTTAGATGTGGCCAATGATAAAAACATTTAGTTAAATAGTTGATTTTTTAAGTGATATTTCCTGTGTGCGTAGCAATGCAAGAATGAGATAAGGATTTGGATATGAAACAAACGTTCAGCAGGAATTCTCCCAGTGGGGCATTGCTAGCCATGAGGTTGCATGGGGCTGCTGGCCAGTCGTGTTTGGTCAGATTTGCAGGTGAAAAACTTGAATCTTGGGTGGTAATTCATACTTTCTTAATGTTATTTACAGTGTTGTATGGAAATTTTGCTACTCTTACAGTTATACATCCTGATGCTTTTTCATTAAATACTTTTGTTATAAAGTCCACTGGCTCTTTTGAATTTTTTGTTAAACATTTGGAATTTTCTTCCAAAACAGAGGAGAAGATTCACAAAAAGTTAGAAGGCTCTTTGACTCCTGAGACTGATTTATCTCCCACAGCAAAGGATCAAGTAGAAATGTATGCATTTTTTTCTTATTATTATCTGAGATGCTTTTCTCTTTTTATTGCCATATTTTAACATTGTTAAGTTAACTTAATGGGGAATCTGGAGTTTTGTGGATATTAAGAAATACATTTATTTTCATGCCATCTTCTTTTGTTAATGTTATGTGTTTAAATATAAGCACTTGGTACCATGGGCTAGTTTAATTTCTCTCAAAGCCCAGATAGCTTTCATTTGACTATATACAGAACTCAAGCCATACTTTATTTTTAGTTTCCTGAAGACTAAATCAGGGACAAAAACCTTTGAAACAACATTAATTGACATGTAAATTTGCAAGGAGGGAATAATCTGTTTACTGGATTGAGATCTTGCTGTCTTCTATTGCTGAAATGGCAAACAAACTCTCTTATAACCTTTAAACTCTTGATAACCAAAGTGATTTCCTAGTTAGCCAGTACCTGAGTCCAGTGTTACTGAACTACCCAGGAGTTTTGTCATTGACCTCTTTTGGAGATACAACTGCTTCTGTATCTCTTACTAGTAGCAGCAGCCTAGTAGAAATGTTATTAAATGGATGATCTGTCTTCAGGGAACTGGTTGTGCTAATGTGCATTTCATTTAACTGACTTGTAAAAATTTTTAATAAGTTTTCATTGAAATATATGTGATTCAGTATATATCTCACTACCACCAAGCACATACTACTATAAATGTGGCAGAAAACTGTATTTTAGTCTTGTACCTCTTGCATAAAGCTGTAAAGCATCTTAAACTACTCAGAAATTAATCTTTTTTAAACAGGTTTTTCTTAATAACTGGATGGTCAAACTATGTAGAACTTAACAGATAGTGTTTCATTTCATAAAAGAGAATTTTAAAAACTGAAATTCAGGACTTTCTCATTTATAATCTAAATCAAACATTTAAGAAGACTGTAGTGAATTGCCACATGATCTGATAGATCTGGAGCCACTGTTGTAAGCATCCACAATTTCTCTCTACAGTGATATTTAGTAGTCTCTGAAAAGGAAACTGTTTTGCTTGTATGCAGAATATTTCTAAACATATATTAATATAAGCACTTTAAAGTTCATTTTAATTTTCCCTTTGAGATCATTCAGTAGTCCAGTGGGTGGGATGTACATATGTAGTGCAAACTATATTTTTAGCAATTAGACAGGTGTTTTCCTGTGTTTTTAGTAATGCTTTCTAATCTTAATGCTTATCTGAAGCTCTACAATCCAAATGTCACTTTTGTTTTGCTTTCAGGTACTATGAAGCATTTCCTCCTCTTTCTGAAAAACCAGTTTGCCTGCAGGAAATTATGACTGTATGGAATAAATCCAAAGTATGTTCTTACTCTAGCTCCTCATCTTCATCCACTGTTCCACCAACTAGCACAGATACATCTTCTCCAAAGGACTGCAATAGTGAAAGTGAAGTAACTAAAGACAGAAGTAATAAAGTATCTGCCACTGTACAGGAAAGAACCCAGCAGAAGAAGAGTAAAAATGAGAAAGAAAACAACTTTAGTAACAGCACTGTTGAAGAGAAGCCTGTTTTGTACAAAAAGCAAGTCCGCCATAAGTCTGAAGGGAAGATGCGTCCCCGCTCCTGGTCATCTGGATCCAGTGAGGCTGGCTCAAGCTCTAGTGGTAATCAAGGTGAATACAAGGCATCAATGAAATGTATCAAAGTGCGACACAAAACGAGAGAGGTTCGGAGTAAAAAAGGGCGTAACGGGCAGAGCAGGCTGTCAGTGAAATCTGCTGAAAAGGTTGATAGAAAAGTCCACAGCGGAAGCAGCAGCAGCAGCAGCAGCGGGTCCATCAAACAACTGTGCAAAAGAGGTAAAAGGCCATTAAAAGAAATTGGAAGAAAAGAAGCTGGTGGTAGTGATGGAAAAGATTTGTATTTAGACAGTAGAAATGAAAAGGAATATAAAGAAGAGCCCTTGTGGTATACTGAGCCGATTACGGAGTACTTTGTTCCTGTTAGCAGAAAAAGCAAGCTGGAGACTACGTACCGCAACAGAGAAGATATATGTGGAGTAACATCAGAGGCTGTAGAAGAGTTGTCTGAATCAGTGCATGGTCTTTGTATTAGCAACAATAATACTCATAAAACATACCTCGCAGCAGGTACTTTCATCGATGGTCACTTTGTAGAAATGCCTGCAGTTCTAAATGAGGATATTGACCTCGCTGGGACCTCAATATGTTCTCAACCAGAGGACGACAAGTATTTAGATGATGTTCATCTGTCAGAACTAACACACTTCTATGAAGTGGATATTGATCAATCCATGTTGGATCCTGGTGCCTCAGATACGATGCAAGGGGAGAGTCGGATTTTAAATATGATTCGACAGAAAAGTAAAGAAAAAACTGATTTTGAGGCAGAATGTTGCATAGTGTTAGATGGAATGGAGTTGCAAGGGGAAAGTGCAATATGGACTGATTCGACCAGCTCTGTTGGTGCTGAAGGGTGGTTCTTGCAAGATCTTAGTAATTTAGCTCAATTTTGGGAGTGCTGTTCATCTTCTAGTTCTGCTGATGCAGATGGGGAAAGTTTTGGAGGAGATTCTCCAATCAGATTCTCCCCCATCCTAGACAGCACAATGCTTAATTCACACATGCTTGCTGGCAATCAAGAGCTCTTTTCAGATATTAATGAAGGGTCTGGTATAAACTCTTGTTTTTCAGTGTTTGAAGTGCAATGCAGTAACTCTGTTTTACCATTTTCTTTTGAAACACTCAACTTGGGAAATGAAAATGCAGATTCTAGTAGCACTGCTAATATTCTTGGGAAAACACAGTCTAGATTGCTAATATGGACCAAAAATAGTGCCTTTGATGAAAATGAACACTGTTCTAATCTTTCAACAAGAACTTGTAGTCCATGGTCACACTCGGAGGAAACACGTTCAGACAATGAGACTATAAATATTCCATATGAAGAATCCACGCAATTTAATGCAGAAGATATTAATTATGTAGTTCCTAGAGTGTCTTCGAATTATGTAGATGAAGAAATTCTAGATTTTCTGCCAGAAGAAACCTGCCAGCAACAAGCTAGAAGTTTAGGAGAAATGCCCACTTTGATTTTCAAAAAGAAATCTAAGCTAGAATCTGTCTGTGGTATTCAGCTAGAACAAAAAGCAGAAAGTAAAGACTATGAAACTACACAAGGGTGTAGGGAAAGCAGTCCACATGGAGATGGCTACAGCTCAGGGGTTATTAAAGATATTTGGACAAATATGACAGACAGAAATTCTGCAGCGATGGTAGAAATAGAAGGAATAGAAGATGAATTGTTTTCAACTGATGTAAATAACTATTGCTGCTGTTTGGATACAGAAGCAAAAGTTGAAACCCTCCAGGAACCCAATAAAGCAGTGCAAAGATCAGAGTATCACCTTTGGGAAGGTCAAAAGGAGAATGTAGAGAAGAGAGCCTTTGTCTCAAATGATTTATCAAAAGTAGATGGTGGTGACTATACCACACCATCAAAGCCCTGGGATGTTAACCAGGATAAAGAAAATTCATTTATACTTGGTGGTGTGTATGGGGAGCTCAAAACATTTAACAGTGATGGAGAATGGGCAGTGGTGCCACCTGGTCACTCAAAGGGGAGCTTACTGCAGTGCGCAGCTTCCGATGTGGTGACAATAGCTGGTACAGATGTTTTTATGACTCCAGGTAATAGCTTTGCCCCTGGCCACAGGCAATTATGGAGGCCATTTGTATCGTTTGAACAGAATGAGCAATCCAAGAGTGGCGATAACGGATTAAATAAGGGTTTTTCTTTTATCTTCCATGAAGACTTACTGGGAGCTTGTGGTAACTTTCAAGTCGAAGAACCAGGGCTTGAATACTCATTCTCTTCCTTTGACCTGAACAATCCATTTTCACAAGTTCTTCATGTAGAGTGTTCGTTTGAGCCAGAAGGAATTGCATCTTTCAGCCCTAGTTTTAAACCTAAGTCGATTCTGTGCTCTGATTCAGACAGTGAGGTTTTACACCCCAGGATATGTGGTGTGGATCGAACGCAGTACAGGGCTATACGGATTTCTCCGAGGACTCACTTTCGCCCAATTTCTGCATCTGAACTTTCTCCAGGTGGTGGAAGCGAGTCAGAATTTGAGTCAGAAAAAGATGAGGGAGGTATTGCTGTCCCTCCTCAAGTAGATGTGTTTGAGGATCCGCAAGCAGATCTCAAACCTCTGGAAGAAGATGCAGAAAAAGAAGGGCATTATTACGGAAAATCGGAGCTTGAATCTGGAAAATTCCTTCCCAGATTAAAAAAGTCTGGAATGGAGAAGAGTGCACAGACATCATTGGATTCCCAAGAAGAGTCGGCCGGGATGTTGCCAGTAGGAAACCAAGACCCCTGTTTAGAATGCAGTATGAAGGAATCTCTAGAAGGGAGAGTGGTGGAGAGCTCTAAAGTAAACTGCAGAATAGTGGAGCCACGTGAGGAGACTGGCAGGTTTTGCAGTTGTAAAGCAGGGTGTCATTTCCCCACGTATGAGGATAATCCTGTTTCTTCAGGAGAGCATGAAGAGGTATGTGGATATATAAAATTGCAGAATTTGCAGCTGGCAGCTGATAACCAGCAGTTTGTCATGTGACAGTTCAGTTTAAATGTTTGTGATTGTATAGATCTCTAGAAAATACAGTTTTGTAGAGAAACTGGAGGTCTCATCTGAACATAAGAATAAACTTGCTAATTGTAAGGGTGACTGAGTGCTGGCACTGGTTGCCCAGGAAGGCAGTAGAGTCTCCATCCTTGGAGATTTCAAAAGACATGTGGACAAGTTCCTGGGCAGCCTGCTCTACTGGGGCCAGCTTGAGCAGGGGCAGTTGGACATGACGACCTCCAGAGTTCCTTTTGAACCTCAGTCGTTCTGTGATTCTGTGAAAAATTAACCATCTTCAGGTATTTTGGTGTCATCTTGCATACCTTTAGAAATATATGCATGTGTACACTCATGTGACTTTAAAAAATCTGTTTACCTTAGGTTTTTAGGTTATCTGATTTACATATAAAATGTTAAAATATGCATAAATTTTGAGTAATGAAATATTACTGATTTTGATTCAAACATATTTTTAAAATTCTGAAGATAAAGATCTGAAGCCAGTCTTTTCAATATAGTTTCTTCCAAGTAGAAGTATTTGGAGTTGAATTACTGGATGTATACTTCAGCAAAGAGAGACTTGTAAAAAGGCTTAGTTGTCTGGAAATTAAAGCATCCTCTTGTCAGCATAGAGCCAAAAAGAAATAAAACATGGATGCAAAGTATCCATCACTACCACAGTACCATAAGAAAGCCTCAGCATAGCTATGGGTTAAGCTCAGAGTTTTCTTTCTGGTAATTGTAGCCATAAGTTAAGTAATAATCAAGATAAAAAAATCCATTATAGCAAAAAATACTCTGAGTTTTTCTTGCTGTGAGCTTCTTCTGTTCTTGAGTAGAAACATTTAAATATCAAAATAAATTAAATGTGTGGCCAGCCTAGAGATATTGTCTGGATAGGTATAAGTTACATCTTATATTTTCTTTTCCTTACATCTTATATTTTCTTTTCCTCTTCAGCCTCCTCTTGCACATACTCAGCAGTTGTAGTATTTACATTTGGAGGAAGTTTTTCCATTTTCAAATGAGTTGCACTCCTAGCTTGTGTTGTGCAATTGCATATTTCTCAGCTGTAAGTTTGAAACACTAACTCATACGTAGGCAAGCTAACCTTTCTCTTGCTAAAACTAAAGCTCACCTTTTTGTTGAACAAAATCAGACCTCCTTATTTTCCTTCTTCTTTATTTGTTTCTTCTCTCATCTTCTTTAAATTAATTTCTTCTTTTCCCAGCATCACTAAGTTGATAATCTGCTGCTTGCACAAGAGAATCAAGTTTAGGACTTTGCCAGACCCTTTCTAGACATCTTGGTTCCTGCTGCTCTGTTAAGTTAACAGTGGCTTCAGAAATCTTTACTGGAGTCTGGGAAGTTTCTGTGTTTGTGCCAGGCCTTGAGAAAGAGTCATCAAAAACATTAATAAACTTAGGCTGTAAGTCAGAGCAGATTCTGGAATTGCCTTTTGCCAGGAGTAAGTGAAATCTAACTTCATCATGCAGTAGGGCATAATGAATGAACAAGTGATCATACAGTTATTTGTGGCAGCAAGAGCCTGAAGTTCCTTCCAGCCCTTTCTGGGTCTTCCTTCTGGATGTGGAATGCTCTGTGAGGCTGCTTATCCTCATCTTCACTTCAACCACTTATCCATTCAAGAAATTAGTAAGTGGCTGACAGTGGTACCATAGCTCATGGTAACTCTGTGACTTGTAAAAAGTCTTTTGGTAATGAAGAGTGCTCAGAAAGCTTTGGTATTTCATTTTATTGAAGTTCCTTGGTGCAAGAGGAAAACTTACTGCTTCCCTTGCTCAGGTCACATGATTTTTTTGGGCGTTTTCATAGCTTCAAAGTGATAAACCACTGAGAAATACAAAGGGCCAACAACTCTCTCAGAAGTCTAGACTCCAGTTTGGTTTGCAATTAAGCTCTTCCTGGGGGCTTGGGGAGTTGATTACCCCCTAAGCTCAGACAGCCTGGGTTAACTCATCCCCCTCTATCTGCCCTGTCTCAAGAATGTGTCTCAAAAAGGCTCTTCTAGTAGTAATAGTTGGAGTCTGAAGGTAATTGGCTTTTTATTTCAAGAGCATTTATTTAAATTTCTTACTGTGTCTGTAAAAGATGTGTGTGAGTTTTATTCTTTTTAAGAGTGGTATTTATTTTCATGGGCATTTAGAAAAATCAATATAAAATACTTAGAATTAGGACAGTCTAGGAGAAATTTTTTTTCATGGACACCCCACACATACTTACATGGGGAAAAGCAGGCACTATGGGCTGGACTGATTAGTGTAGATCAGTATCTGTAAAGATTTTTTCTTTAAATGAAACTTTCTGTGTTTCTGTGCTTGACTTTGAACAGAAATTAAAGTCATTGTTTAACTCAGTCATCTAATGTAAAGTTTGAGTTATGTTCTGAGGTACCTCCAATATTTTTGCATAAACAATGGACATGAAAATACTAATATAAACCACAGTGTAATAGTAACACATTCTGTTTTTGCATCATTTAAACTTGAGTTATATTTGTGCTGTGGAAACACACATCTCTGAATACCTCCTATTTATAAACAAGACTGTAGGAGAATCTGGTTCAGTTTCCTCCCTCTTACCTTCTATATTAGAGCATTTCTTTCAGAATTACAGTGTATTTTGCAGCAGGAATTTGCAAATAGCTCCTGCAGAATTTTTTCAGGCATGAATGATACTTATGTATCTAGCCATAAGATTAAAAAAAAACAAATTAAAATGAAACAAATAACAAAATGAAACAAATAAAACAATTAAAAAAAAAATGCCCAAACCAAACAACCTCTACAAAAAACCACCATCACATGCTACCCAAACAACTACATAAACCCACACAAGCACAGCTCCCTTGCACCCCCATAGTCCAGTTCTTTTCCTTCTGAGTAAATGCTCCTACTGTTTAGCTGTGGAGTCATGGGTAAGTACACAACCTGGACCAGTTAATGGCCTGTGAATATACCAACACTGCATCTCCTGTCAGCAAATTTTATATGGGCTCCAATCCAGCAGGTGTGCTCAAAGAATCCTCATACTGTTGGATCCTTGAGACAGATAAAAGGACCTGCAGGGTTTTAAGGCCTGAACATACTTAAGACACTGGTTTTGGGGATGAGGAAATTTTACTGACAAAACCTGTGTTTGTCTGTCTCATGACTGAATTGGCCTTGAGATTTGGTGAGGTTCTGTACTGGACTGGAGTGGTGCAGTGGAAGTGCATAATCCCTTTAGAAAGGGCTGTCAAGAGAGGAAGGGAGGAGGAATGCTTTATAAACATTGGTTCTGAGGTCAGCAGTGTAGAAGGTAAGCTGTCATAAATCCAGGTAATGATAAGAGTGAGACAAAATTCAGAGGTGTCTGCTGTGTGCCTTACAATCAGGGAAATCAAGTGGGAAAAGAAAATGTATAATCATCCATGTACAAAACAAAGGACTGACTAAATAGTGAGTAATTTGGGGACTACCTAAGACAGGACTGGTCCAGATAATCCTGGGTAAGTGCTGATCATGGCCAGTGATGAAAACATCTACAAAGACTTTTAAGCTCTGACCTTCTAATTAAGAAAACGTTATTTGCAGAGATATTGAAGGGCTTGTATGAAAGGACTTTAAAAAGAAAGACTTCACAATAACAGTTTAAAAATCATGAGGGAAAACCCCCGAGGTTTAAAGAAAGCAAATAAAAAAGATTTGATACACCTAAATGTTCTAGCAGTAAATCAGAAACATGACAGAAAGGTATTTGATAAACAGAACTAACAAGCTTGGAAAGCTATGAAAATATAATATCCAAGGTATTGATTAGTGCATCTATTGTCATTGTTAATGAAAATACAGATATTACACTTTCAGTTAGTCACAGCAGTACTCACCTGAGTATCATGAAGAGCAGCAACTACTTTGAGAAAAGCCTACTAGAATACTTATTTGAAAACACATGGAAGATAGAAAATATATAAAAAGCAAATTTTTATTTTAAAGAGGAAAATGGAACTCAGGAAAAATTGAACCAATGACCCTCTTAAATTGCCTAAACTCTACTCAAACTGTAAATGGCCCAAACATGTGAGTAACGAAGTTTCTAAGTATTAGTTTAGGAGAAAGATTGCACTCTCAAAGTAACAGTCAGTGGCTTACTGGAGGACAACAGAGATGATTATTTTTTCTAGTGTGTGGCTTGTTTATAAAAATCCCTGATAAAAACAAACTGGGAAGGTCTGCAGTTACACTGGAAGACAGGATTAGAATCAAAACGCTGTTAAATCTGAGCAGCATTTGAAACATGAAACAGAATCCTGCAGGGGCAAATAAAATTTCTGCAGAAAATAATAACCCTCTTTACAAGCACTGTGGTAGGAGTGGCAGGTGAGGAAGTGATGGGAAACAGAAAAGCATCTTCAAATAGATAATAGTTGAATGTAAATCAGGAATGATACACTGCAAAAGACTGCAACATTGAGATCCATGAAGGAATACTCTCCTCTAAGAGTGGAGTTGCTCTGCTGGAGTACCGAGCTCCTTGTATATCAGGAAAGATGTCTTGAGGAGAAAACACAAAAGTCACTACTTACAAAAACAGAGTGAAGGAACTGAGAGGTTTTTTTCTCAAATGATAGAGACTTAGAGCAGAGGCAGTGGTTTTGCAGAAGCCTTGTTCACAGTTAGAGGAGATAAGGGGAATAAAGCTCTGTTCCCTGTAGGCTCCTGTAAACACAAAGGAACTGGATGTGATGACCTTAAATCACACTGAGGGAAATTGAAGAATAAGAATTTTAACCAGACAAGGAGGATAATATAAGGCTCAGTTATTTTTTAGGGAAGCAGTGAAATTCTGCCTTGATGAGACTGAACATATGAATTGTAGTTGATTCCAGCTTCATGCAAGAGTAGAGGCTAGATTATCTCATAGAGTCCCTTGCACATATATTTTCAGTGAAATTCAATGAGGTTACTGACAAATAGGTTTTAAGAATATAAAGTCTAGACTCAGCTCCCTTTGTTAATTTGTGACTGGCTTCTTGAGCCAAGTGCATCTTCATTGGATGGCTGATGAACAAAAATTAGGACCTGGTCTTTTGGAATGGGACTCAATGGGTTCATTGCTGCTTTGACTTCTGAATTATTCATGTGTTATATTCTTCCTGATAGTAAGGAGTTGCAGAGCAGGTTCAAAGAAATACATGCTTACAGATTAATATGATTTTTTTCTGTCAGTTGTAACAGTTCTGATTATATTCATTAAGACCATACTGAGGCTTTAGTGCTTATTCTGTTCACATTCTCAAGCCTCTTGTCACACTTGTCAGCCGTGATCCTTGTCAGCAAGTGTTCTGAAGCAGTCACTGATGGTGTTTCCAAATTAGTATCTAATGGTCTGAGAGAAGCCTCAGTTACTCTATGCCTAGCTGTAAAACCAGAAAGGTAACCATCAATCTTCTCTCAGACCTGCAACAAAACTGGGAGTGAAACAGCATTGCAGCTGTTTTTGCCCTGCTGTCTGAGTTCAATTTAAGAATAAAGCAAATTAAATAATAAGTTTCAGAGAGGAGAGACTTCCAGTCACAATATTTAATATCAGAACAATTCTCAATAATAACTGTTTAGATGGTTAGCCAGAAAATTTAATACAACTTTTCATAGAACTCTGGAATTTTATATGAGTATGTGTGAGAGAGAAGACATAAATTGAAAATCCTCTTTTAAAAGGGAAAGTTTGCCAACAGAGGAAGGTAGACTCATGGTGCTGTTCTGGAATAGGTATTTTGTATTTATTGATTGAGAGTGTCTCATTAACAAAAAATATCACAATGTGTGTATTTCTAGAAAACACTTAAGCAACTGTAAGAAAAAACTTATCTTCTGCAAATGTATAAAACAGACATTAAAAATGTCTTCTATTCCCTCCCAAACAAAAATTCAGCACTGAGCTGGGAGCTGTCTGTGACCTGCTCCAGCTCTAGTGTGGGGGCTGTGCTGGGAGCACAGGGGGGCTGAAGCACCAGTGCCAGTTCAGTCAGGGAGCCCTCCCAGAGCAGGTGCTGAGCTCTGCCAGTGCCTCAGCCTGAGAAGTGAGGCTGCTGCAGCTTGTTGTGCCCTGCCAGACTCAAGCTGCCTTTGCCTGTACCTGCTGGGGTTCATCCAGCTTATCCCATGTGCAGGTTTGACAGCAGCAGTGGGAAAGACTTTGAAGTTAATAACACATTGTGCCTGTGGAGTTTAGATGCCTCCATCTATAATCAGCACAGAGTGAGGCTTCCATGATTGAATGTATTTGTAAATGCACATGTTTTTTTACTATGTCCTGCTTATACCCTTGGGCTGCTGCTTCTTTTTGGTTTTTTTTTTTTTTTTTTAATGTTAAAAAAGACACCAACTGATGGTTTAAGTTCCTAAGAACTCCCTTTTCTGGAATTAAGGGTTTGAACTTTTGAAAGGTGGTTCCAAAAAGACTCCTGGGTCTTATGACAGGAAACCTGCATGGATAAGTTCAAATAAGTTGAATCTAGGACATGTTTCTAAATACAGCACTCTTGAGTCACTCCTTTGGTTTGAGAGGGGCTTCTCTTTATTAAGGAGTAAGTGTTTGTAAGTTTAAGTTCTATGGGTGTGTAGTTCTACAGTAGGTTAGGGAGGAACAAAAGGATGCTCATTAATCTTCCATGTTTAAACATTCTCTAGTTGACTGAGGAGAAAGCTGGCAAGAAAGTCAGTGCTGAAACTCATTTGTTAATGTTTGTTGTAGGCATTTGCACTGTCATTTGTTTTTTGAGTAATTTTAATATCTATAGAGGATATTACAAGGCATAATCTTTTGAAGGCTAATGGGGTTACCTCAGGTGCAGCCATGAAACTGGGGTCATGTCTGTTGTGACAAGCCATTGTTATTTTAGCCATGTCCATCAATATCAGGAAAGGCTTCTGTTTAAATTAAACCAGTATTAAAACATGGGGAAAGGGAGAGTATTTTGGCAGTCTTAGCGAATGGATTACTTCTAGCATAAAGATGAATCATTGATCATCCTCATAACCTCTTTGTCCTAATGTTGACACATAATTCTCTAATTCTGTGTTTTTCCATTAGGTCATGGTACTGCTAATTCATCCTCCCAAACTTTAAACATGAAATTTTGTTACTTTTTGTTCGCTGTCTTCTCTGTTTTGTTTAACACTGAACTGTTTGTTATGTTGGCTAACATTTCACTGTACTTCCATCTCTCGGTTACCTCTCTCTAGATTATAAAGTGTAGGGCTGGAATTAAATTCTTTTTTCTGGATTTTTATAACTCTGTATGGGCAAAGTCTAAGCCCCAGCATTGAGTTTATATTGGCTGTAGGAGTTCAGAGAATGGATGTTCCACTGTAGTTTGACAGTCATTTCCAATTAGTGCTACAAATTGTGCAGTGTGACCTGTAAGACTTAGGAAAATTCATTGTAATACCAAAATTTCCTCCTTTACATGTAAGTATATTATTTATGGGAGAATGAAGTGTGATTATTGTCTAAACACTTTCCTGTATTGAATACTAATCTGCAGAGAATGAGTGGCAGCCAGGAAAAGCAGTGCTGGTGGGAAAAGGCGCTCTATTCTCCCCTTTTTCCTGCATCACAGTGTGAAGGTAAGCACCTCTGCCTGCTAGAACTAACTTGCTGTTGCACCCATGTTAGAATGAAATGCTCCTTATTATGGATTGGAGTTGCTGCAGATGAAATGGATTTACTGTCTGTATTTTAAAAACCCACACCAGTAAGCTTCCATAAAAAATTCTCTCATCTGAGAGAACTGGGATGCTTCAGTTACACTTGCAGTAGACCTCTAACATGTTTCTAAATTGGTTTTAAAACAAAGTGGTTTAAAAGTAATCTTAACATTTACACAAATTTACTTAATTCCAAAGCCTGCAATTAAATAAACAGAAAATCTATTTTTATGAAAACACTTTATTACATTTTTTAATGTTTCATCCTGAAAAATACTTATTAGGTAGGTAAGTTTAAAAGAATGTGAAAACATGATGATTACCTTTTATGGGTGTGCATAAATAACATGCCAGTTATGCAGTGAATGTGCGGAATCTCTCTGAGACTGGGAAGGAGAGGGATTTGCCACTTGGCCCCTCCTTTCACACTGACAGTCTGGAAATTTTTCTGTCCTGCACAGAGAGCAAGTCCAGCCTTAGTAGGCAGGCTGCTCGTGACCAGAAGCAGGTGTGCTTCCAGCACTCCCAGGAATCTATAGCATCTGACCATTGACTCAAACCCAGGTTTTCAGTGGATTGGCAAGAATCCAGGCAGCATGGTTTTTTTTTTTTTGCCTGTATACCAATTCACCTTTCTGGGGACAAGGCAAGAAGCCAAACAAGACCATGCTGTATCCTGAATTGACAGGATCTCTGGTGCTTTCTCTTGTTACATGCTCAGGGTGAGAAAGTTTTTATCAGAGACCTGGTTCCTCAATAATCTGAAAGAAGATTAGCCAGTTATTATTTTTTAAGTGTAACCAGCTAAACTGTGTTCTTGGTTCCAAAACAGCCTTACTTTGGTGTTTAGGACAGTTGGGTGACTTTCAAGAACATGTTAACTTTTATTTCACTCCCAGCTATAGAGCTGTGCACAGTGCAAGAGCAGATTGGCGCTCAGAGCCGTCAGTCTTCCCGAGGGGGGAATTTGGGGTCCCCCTGCGAAGCCGCAGTGCCGTGCCCGGTGCCGGTGCCGTGCCCGGTGCCGGTGCCGCTGCTGTCCCCTGGCGGCGAGCACCCGTCCCTGCGGCAGCGCTGCCCGGGAGCTGCCGCTGCAGGGCCGGGCTGTCTCCAGGAGCAGCAGAGCCAGCGTGTCTCTGTGCGGCTCCGATTGTAAACAAGACCGGGACGCTATCCTCACAGCCGATGTTACTCTTCCACAAAGCTTTTTCTGTATCCAGTTTTCAGTATGGGTACTTTTCATATGTGAGTGTTGATGCATGTGATCCATATGTGTCTATCTACATGAGAGATGTTGATATTATATATGTACGTTTACTCTGGTAAGTAGGAATCACAGCCATTCACATCAGCTGGGGTTTTGAGTTTCGGTGAGGATAAGGCTGCTGTTTCAATCTATACTGTGTGGTATAGAAATAGGAGTGTTGTGGAACACAATGCAATATCAGAATTGAAAAATTTACTGAACCATCTATCATAAAAAGGTTATTCTTGTTGTTTGGTATTTTAGGTGTTTTCATTAATTAAGTATCCTCTTCTTGTATTATTAGTTATCCAGGTAGGATTTGATGAGGCTTCCGTGAGGTATTATGCTGGTTTCTCTGTGGGTGTCAGACCATAAAAAGCCCCACAAGCTTTTACCCACAAGAGTTTACATGGCATTGAGTGTGAATTCCAAGAATACTTCTCTAGATGCTTTAATTTATGGTAAATGTAAATAACAGTGTTCCTCAATTCTGTTTTTTTTTTTTCTTTGCATCTGAAACACCCCCACAAAAACAATATAAGAGTGCTATACAAATGCCAAGGGAGAAAATGGTGTAGGAGAACTTGCAGATGTAAAGGAAGTATCCAATGATGATGAACATCTTTTAGATTTTAATATGGTAAGTTTGTCAATGGCTTTGGGGAGGAAGTTTTTTACTCATTTTATAAGGGTGGGCTACTGCATCTTTCATCACAATTCAGTCTACCCTCAAATGAAATTCCTGCAAAAACCTTCAAAAGCTTCTCTTCTCTTACTTTGTTTTTTCACCTGCCTGCATCTTGAGCATCCTTCTGAAAGTTCCTCAGGGTGTTGTACTTTGGGGAGTGCAACCCTTTGTACAAACAGCTGTACTTCTAGTAGATAAGCAAAGCCAGTTTCCTTTGGGAACGCTTGCCATTTGCTTGTCATGAGTGTTAAACATGAGTCTTCTTTTCCTTCAACTTCTAATTTCAGTGAGTGTAGAGTGAGCTGAAGTGCACTATGAGGGCAAAAAAACCCAGTAACTAAAGGCATAAAGATAATATATGCTGAATACTGTCCTCATTATAAGCAAAAAAACCCTGTTTTTTTTTCTCTAGGGAAAAAAATTCATGTACAGATGTATTTACTGATATATCTTTGAACTTCATAGTGATTATAGCACTTCGTTTAACATTTTGACATGCTTGTTATATAGCTTTACTCATTCAGATGAAAATACATGTAAAGTACATTTGCTTGAAGTTTAGTCAGATCTGTGCTGTGTTTTCTTACTATGTAATAGTTACCACCAAGATTTGGAAATAACTTTTACAGTAATTTTTCTAATGTGAACTGTGATAAAGGTACATCCCGAGTTCAACTTTGATTCTCTTGCTTTTTTGTGCAAATCTTAAAATTAAGCAATAGGAAAAAATAATAAAAGCCCCACCTTTTTTTCCCTGCTGTTCTGTAGTCCTTTCTACATAGTGGACTAAGTCAGGAAAGAGGAGGACTTGCCCTGTAATCATGGCATCTCTCTTGGACAACTACAAAACCATATAACCTCCCAGCCCAGAGAAAAGCAAGCATGTTCTTTATTGTTCCCCATCAACACTGTCAGTTTAAATCCTTAGGTTTCTTCTGTTTATGAAGCAAGATGTGCAGATGATATAAATGCTGAGGCAAAACCAAATGGCTTCAGGAAGAAGATCTACTCCAGTGATAGCTCCAGCTCTGAAGACACAGCTTCAGAAGGTGGAAGCGAGTGGGCTGATCCGTGTGAGGAGGAGCTTTTTTCTCGAACTCAACTGTAAAAACTGCAGAGTAGAACAGATGATTGAAAAGTAACATGAGATGGAAAACTATCTTTCTTGAGGGTCTGTAGCTCTAAAACAACAACTTGAGTTTCCTCTTCAGTTAATGGATTCAGATGTGTATTTATCTTTCTCTTCTTGCTTATTTTATAGATGAGGACACAGCTGTCCTGTTGAAGTTTTCCCAAAAAATACTGTTAAATTCTTGGCTATTTGAACTAGACTAGATTGTGTTGTCAAATCAAGAATGGATGTGCATGTGCTTGTCTTAGTAGTACCACCGCTTTTTTGCATCTTAATTGCAGTTATTTTCTTTCATAACTGTAGCCCTACCACTATTATGATCTTCTTAGCATCGCAGTGTCTACAACTACTTCTGCTATTCAGAGACTTCAGCTTTCTGCACATTAGGCTTTGTTCTTTAAGAACTGGGAGATAAATACTTAACACTGTAATCTATCAGTGCCTTTCTGAATGCAGGAGAAAAGCATGAATGACTTGTCCAGTCTTCATTCAGTAAATCTCATAACTTTGAAGTAGGAACAACAGGGTTGTGCTTTAGAGACTTACAGAAACTGTGTTTTCTATCCTATGATTCCCCCCTCCCACAAACCAACACTGAGGATACCATGGTTTGTATTTTTGCTAACTGGAGAAGCCAAGGATTTTTTGTAGGTATGGAGGCAATGTGGGGGTTTTTTTTCCTTTTTTTCTTTTTTTTTGTCCTTTTTAGCAATTTGCCGATGTGGGGCAGAAGTTCAAAAAATAACACCAAAAATAATAAACCACTGGGGTGATGTGTGGATTGTTGTGAATTTTGTTAATGAGTAATGAGAATGTTGTCTTGTTGCAGATGAAGGCATTCATGTAACCCGCAAAAGCATCCTGTAACTGAACTTGAGCCTGAATGACTGAAACTCTCTAAAATGCTCAATGTTTTAAATGCAAAGGGTCAGTGCTTCACTTGAAAGAAATCCTGTGGCTGCTGCAGTTAGCTGCTGTTGTGGCTGTAATTTAGTAAATCTCGTAGTTCATTTTGTGTTTCTGAGAGAATGTGTGGGGCAAGTTATGTGTGTGGTGGGTGGGGGTAGGGAAGGTGATGACTTAAAACATACATGTGTGATTGCAGTAGTGATTGTTGCTTTATGTGACTTGCTTTTAAATTTTCTTTTGTTAACTTAGAAAGTCAATACATTGTCAAGTTGCATCTGTACAAGACTATCAACTCCTTCTGCTTGTAACACATTATGCAAAACATATAAGCCAGGAGGAGCAATATTTGCAAAACTAAACATTCTAAGTTTTTACCAACTCCTAGTTTAAAAAATGACAACAACTAACTAGTCTACACGATCGCAGCATGTCTGTAACACCAGGAAGTGCAGAAAGTCCAATACTGACTTGAAAAGCTTCACCATTATTTTTGACAGGCAATAAACCTCACACAAAACAGCTGTTTGAAATGTGAGCTGAACTGCCTTTGAAATATGTTCTGCGCTAGAAATGCTTTCTGAGGAACTGGGTTTTGTTGCCTTTATTCAATTGACAGTGTAAGAATTTAAACACGTGGTTGGGAAACCATGCCAGTCTTCATGCAACGCTTTTGGTGAGACCCTTACTAAAACTGGCTTGGTTGCCCTTATCCAAGGACTTTCTTTAAGTCCTCCTCTTAGACTGTGTTTTAGGGTTTGTATTCATACAGCAAATCTTTTGACACTTTACAGTTTCTTTTCTTAATTTATTTGCAGACTTTGAATAGATTTTTATGTATTTTACTTTCTTCTGGAGCTTCCTTGAGAGGTTGTTTAGCACCTGCACTGAAACTAGTTAACTGTAACATGAAAGGAAAAAAGAACTTTACACACAAATTCTTCAAATCACTACAATGAAGAATTGAATAGAACTTCATCTGAGAACAGGAAATGACTAAGTGGACATATTTCAAACACAAACTTCAGCTCAGTTAATTCTGGCTAGAGCTTCTTCGTTGGTAAGAAAGGGCTCAAAACTAACAAAGGTGTTGCTCATAGTTACACTGTGGCATGTAATGATTCCAGCACCTTTGGGGAAAATAAAATCCTATATTGAGCTTGGGCAATAACAAATTGTCTTTACTTGTTTTCATAGTTTAATGGCTAAAGCTCTAAGGCTTTCAGTGAGAGTTGAAGTGTGGTTTTTAGTTTTTTCTATATGGATAGAAACACACACCAACAACAATAACAACAAAACAACAAGAGCATTAAAGGTTGGCATACGCTGAACCGCACTGGGATGAAGCGCATTGCATATCCATAGCATTGAAGTATCAGTTTTCCATTCCTGGGCTGAAATTTGTTTCTACTTTTTGCTTCAAGTGGTTGTATTGTTCTGATTTCACGTACACCAGAGTAACTGATTTTGTTTTCTTGTGGAGTTACTTAACACCGAATAAAATATAAAAGGACAATTGGATGGTGTGTGTGTCTCTTCATTTTCTTCGGCTGACGTGTATAACTTAGATACAACATGCAGTTAAGCATTAAATATTCTGGAGAAATAGCATTATGTACCTAATTTGGGAGTCTTTTTCACTGCTGAAATTTTTTAAACTATTTTTAGGATGTGGGATGTGCTGTAAGTCTGCAGCCAGAGTGACCTGGGATTCTGTGCAGAAAGACTCCAGCCTCTGTCAAATTAGAAGTTCAGTGAAAACAACACAGAAACACACACTTGGAAATAGTGGGAGAGTTCCTCTGTAAGGTCCTTGCTGTTCATACTTTGTAGTTGAAGCTTTTAAAGGCATGTATTATTTTCCATTATTTCTCAAATACAGAAGTAGTGTATTTTCATTACATTTATAGAAGATACTTGACAAAAGAGCTACATTTCATCAGCCAGGCTTTTCAATTCCTGTATCTGAATTAATATTAAATACACATATGGTAAAGAATTAGTTTCCAGTGTAAACAATGCTTCTGTCATGCACAAACTACCACTCTATACCTAGGCAGCAAGCACATCCCTCAATGGTAGAATATACTGACTGTAAATGCATCACACTGGGCCTTCATGGGAGTGTCTGATGTGAAAATACATGGGAAGGCAGTGAACTTTCCGGAAAGCCAGGATTCCTTCACGGTAACTTGTTCTTTCCCTGCCAGAACGAATACAGTTAAGTATTATCCCCAGGGAATTAGTCATTACTTTTTACCTACAGCATCTGACATAATTTTCTTTTATTACCTGTGAAACTAATAGCAAAAAGACTCCAGAGGTTTGGGACAAAGAAATCGTTACCGATACATTTTAGCTTCCTACTGTAAGACTTCTGTTCCATTATTCAAGTTCCTCTCAAAATGTGGTATTACATGTAAATGCTTATAAATTTTATGGTCTACCTCTGCTGTATGTAATGGATGTAATGGGATGAACAGAAGAAAGCAGCTGACAGGGCTGGCAGTGGGCCAACAGACTGCTGAGAAGCCACTGAGTGACAAAACACTGATGTCCCTGCCCTACTTCATCCATGGGTGACAACTTTACCTATTAACAGTGAGGACAGGCTGAGGTGAGAGGCTGCCATGGACGCTGCCTTCTGCCTGACAGCCTTCCTGCAGGGCAAATGCCTCTGGAATGAAGTGTCTGTCATTACTGTATTTGCGGTTAGTTCAAGAATGAGGGGCTGCAAAAGCAGTGCTGAGTCTCTGTCCCTCGGTAATGATGCAGGGTCCCTTCTGTTAACAGCGACAGCTGTTTAATAGTGCTACAATTGCTTGTCACATAAAGATTTCGGGATTTTCCAGCTAAGGGTTAACTGCCAATCATTTCTGCACAAGCCTTATTTTACTCACTACAGGCAAACAGGCACAGGAGAAGCAGCAACTTTCCTTGTCTCATAGAACTGAGAACTTTCAAATACTTGAATTTCTTTTAAAACCATTCTAAGCAATCATGCCTGTTAAAAATACTGTTAAGTATGGATGAGTACATTTTCAGATTCATCTCTGCTTTCCTGTTTGTAGCTACGGAAATGCTCAAGCAAAGAACAGCACAGAACAGTAGCAGTACTGAAAGCAAATTCATGAGCACTGCCTAAAAATGGGATGCCACTTCTATCACTGGAAATTTTTAGGAACATATTAGGCAAATGTGTCAGAAATTATATAATGACTGACAGAAGTGTAGTTTTTTACTTTACTGATCCCCAACTTACCTTTGAAAAAATGTACAGCTTTTGTGTTGGTTTCTTCTATTGTCCAAAGAATAATTTGCCTCATTAATCTCTATCTGCTATGATGGGCCAGCCTGATCCCTTACAGATATGGGACAGAAACTGGTGTTTTCATTTTTGCAGTTACTTTATTTGTGCAATAATGAATATAAAAAACATCCTTTATCTTTCCAATACCCTTTTAATAGGATTTTCCCTTTTCCCTTTTTTTCTTACATAACTTCTAATTTTTTCATTGATATTTGGCTTCTAATTGTCCTCACTTTGCAATGGAGTTCTAGCCCTCAATCATTTGACTCTGGAAGCCTCATCTATTTGACAAGTCTTCTTCAGGAAATATAAATTGTCATTCATGGGTTTTAAATATTTTTCTACCATTTTTCCTGTAATTGTATTCAGTACAAAAATATTAAATTCTTTGAAGCACTGCAGATCCATGGAGGCATAACAATGGGATGTTACCTGCCCAAACTGAATGTTACTTAATTTCATTCATTCTTACTAGATTTGGACAACATCTGATTTTTAGTTCAGTACTTCTTTTTATCTTTATAGTGAGTTCCAGTAGATATTGCCATGTTGGCAACTGCTACAGAATAAATCTGTTTTCTTTTGGAAATGTAATTTAAATTGTGCTTACTTAAGAGAATAAATCTGTTACAGAACTCCAGCATCACGCAGCTGTGCATGATAACAACCATGTTTCCTTCTCTGGTGTGATTTACTGATGAGTGAAGATCTGTAACAGAAGTACCATGGAGACTTTGATAGCAATTATTTATGGGCACTCAGAATTCTGTAATTCTGAGATATTATACAAGGAGTAATAGTTTTAGTTGATACAGTTTTACTCCTTCACACCTTATTACTCATATTGTCTTTCCTAACACCTTGTAGAGAGCGATAGAAACAATCCTGTCACGCATGGTGTTTCAGTAATACCACTTCAAAGTCTCACTCTGCCACTGCCTTTCCTGCTCTTCATGTTCTTGCTGTCTCATGGAGAGGAACCATCTCAGTCTGTTCTTACTCAGTGGTAACAGAAGGATGAACACTGATGGTAGTAGCCACAGACCAAGCTTCCTCATCCTTTATCAGGTTTAAATTCCTATAGGAAGAGGCAGCTTTTTGGGATAATCAAATGGCATGTTCTCCAGCTGTTCCTGATTCATCTCAAACCTCTTAAAATGTATAGATAGTCTGCTTCTAGTAGGAATGCCCATGCAGATGATGGCCATGCTGAAAACGGACTGCTATCAAATACAGACAGGCAAAAATTGCTTTGTGTGAACAAAATTAATTTCTGATAAATCTGAAGTAGAAGAGCATAATAACTTCTCAGAAACATCACCATTTGCTTCCAAGGTATTGAATTTTTCACAGAATTATATTCTTTTTCATTGCTACCAGTCAGTAGGAACCTGAATTTATTGTTTTCTTGTGCCATACAACATGCACAAATTATTTCACAGTGCCAGCAGTAATTCTGTGCAGCAGGGAGGAAAAGGAGCAATGTGTCCTGTCTGTGCTAACATTTGCTTTCAAGAGAAAGCTTCTCTGTCTCCTGGTATGATGGATAATAACTCGAGTATCCAGCACTGCCACACTTGATACCCTTGTACTCTGGCTTGGGTGAGCCAGAACTGCCTTAAATCAGTGATGGCAAGTGGAGGCAGGAGCTGTTGGTCAGCTCACATTCAGTGATACACAACTGTTGTTCCTTCACAATATGATAATCTTTGGTTAACTAAAGAAAAAAAAAATAAATTTTCCCCTAGCTTATGACAGAGAATTAACTGACTTTCAAGAGCTGCACAGCAGATTCAAATGAAGCCCAGTTTGGCTGGCTCTGAAAGCTGCTTGCATCACACTTGGCTTGTGATGAATGAAAATTCAATGTTCTCATCTAACTCTTTAAAAAAAAAAAAAAAAAAAATGAAGTTGTATCAATTGCAAAATTGCTGAAGCTTCAAAACAGAACTGAAGGCCTAAGCAGAGAATGCTCTCACATCTACAGGCATAGGAAGCATGACAGAAACTTGCATTTCTGCTCCTTGGCTCTAATGAAACAGAGGAAGGACTGGAATTTGGTGTACTTCTATAATATGTAGTATATTTTGGAGAAATCACAAATAACAGAGTACAAATTCTTCATGCTTTCGTGCAGAATAACCATAAAACTTGGATATTGGACTTTGCTGGCATGAATATGAGTCTGTATGACAGAGCTTTTGAACAGAATGTTTTTAAAAGAATTAAATTCTCTAGCATCAGTCTATTATTAGACATCTACAATTTTTTTTGCCCACTAGGTGAACTTGAATTACCAGTTTGAGGCTGCTCTATTTACCATTTCATTTCTACACAACAGCTGCAGGCAAGACACTCTTAAAACATGATTTTATACTAAGAGTTTTCATAACATTAAGTGTTCTACAGGTTTACCTGACCCTGAATCAGTGGCAGAAGACTGGTAATAATCATACTGATTAACCACAATTAACCATAATTAACTTCTTATCAAACTTCTGAGGATTTACTTACAACTCATGTGTTTAAACAGGAAGACTTGACTTCTGTGTGCCCTTCTCTGTGGACTTTAAATTTTGCACAGGTGCTGCAAAAGAAAAGTGCTAAAGGTCCTCTCTGCACTGAGTTATGCTTTTATACTTCCAGTACCTGGCAGTACCTGTTCTGTTTCCTTTTAGTAATTAGCACATGCCACACTTCATCAGAACCAGTGGTGTGACACTGCATTTAGTCACAATGTGAGCCTTTCAGCTTTTCCCCCACGGAGAGGAGTAATACACAACATTTGCAGACAGAAATTGACCTTATATAGGATGGAGAGGGCATGAGCGAACTGATGCTAACTGCTAATGCAAAACACCTTTTGGTAATGGCTCATGACAACCAGAAATACTACTTCTTCTTTCCTATGAGTTATACAGCCATTTATATGCAAAAGAGAGGTGGTTTTTAAGTATTGACTAGGCTGCAATTTTCTGAGACTTTCCATTTGCTCTGCTACTGCTGAAAGATTTTCTGCAGCAGGTTTTTCTAATAGCTTCTTTAGCCTAAATTATATTAAGCTGGGAGTATCATTATTTCCTGTGTGGGCACTCTGCATAATTGGAGAATTCTTAACCATTTCCATTCTATTATTTATCCTGGGAGTCAAACAACTGACCTAAGTTCAATGACATCATGATGACAATACTCTCTTTGGATGCTCCAACAGAAGAATTGATTCCCACTCTCAAAAAGAGAAGAAAAAATTTAATATGGAAAGAGTAATTAGTGACAGTATATTCTCCAAAAATCTTGCATATAAACAAGTTTACAGTGCCTCAAAATTGGTTTGCTTTTATTTACATTTAACATGGAAGCTCTCTTATAGAGATAACAGTCATTTTCAAAAGAAGGTATCAAGAAATTAGTGTGAATCTTAAATAATTTTATGTTGATACCTATCTTAGAAATACAGCAGATTCAGGACTGATCCAGTCACAGAAACAAACTATCTGCAGAGGTATGATTTTTGATTGATGGTAGATTTTCAGAACAATTTCATAATTCTTATCTTTATAGTATGGAATTGCTATCAACAAGGTCATGGTGGCAAGGTACAGGTTTACCTCAGCCTCTCACCATTCATTCAAATGTAACTTGCCCATATCAAAGCTTGAATAATCATGGGTTTGCACTGTTCAATAGCGAACCAGTTACACCAACACAAGTTCAGGTATTTCTACATTTTCTGCCCTCACACTTCCAGCTTCAGTGTAGACATGAGAGGTGTGAGTTGACGAGTGCTTGTATCCTCGGTTCAGATGGGGGACAACTTTTATCTTACTACCGTTCTAGAGGCATGATCACCGACTCTAGGTGCAAAACACATGACCTCTGCAGGAAAAAAAAAAAAAAATCAGCAGGGCCGAGTTTCACAGATGATAAGGAAACACGACAGCTCTGCTCCTGTCAGTCAGGTGCTGACTGCTCGGAATTTCAGTATGGGGGTAGAGCAGGCTGTGCACAGCTCCACCACGTGAACGGCAAAGGCCGCACTTTGAGACGGAAGGTGAAGAGAATGGAGCGATAAACACACAAAAATCGCAATTACCACCCTAGAGCCTCCACTTTTGGCATTACAGAACGTAATGCCAAAGATCCACAGAGCTAAGGACACACCTGCACGTAATGCCTCCACACGTTCCACAGCTCACTAAGTTTTGCCTTCCTCCTAAACGCAGGCGGCGACCTGGGTGCAGCGCCCTGCTCCCCCCGGGACGGCCAGGGCGGCCCGCAGGCCGGCAGTAACGCGGGACGGGCTGCAGCGCCCTCAGCCAAAGAGCGGCTCCCGCCGAGCTGCTCCGAACGAGCGCCCTCAGCCACAGCCCCGCTCCCCTCCGTTCCAGGGCTCCTCAGAAACAGTGCCCCCCATTCCACGGCTCCGCGGAACCAGCGCCCCCAGCCACAGCCCCGCTCCCCTCCGTTCCAGGGCTCCTCAGAAAGAGGGGCCCCATCGCCCGCCCCGCCGCCTCTCCGCGGGCGCTGAGGCGATTCAAAATGGCGCCCGGCGGCGGCCGCCCCTCGCCCCCCTCCGCGCAGGCGTTCCCTCCCCCGGCGGGCGGTGCTTCCCCCGGCGCGCCGGGCAGGGGGAGCGGCGGCGGGGCGGGAGGAGTCTGAGCTGCGGGGGCTGGAGCATCGCCGGAGGAGCCCGGCACCTGTCCCGCAGCCAGGTGTGCGCCGCCGGCGCCATGGGAGGCCCCGCGCCACGCCGAGGGGGCGCCCGGCGAGGGGCAGCCGCTCTGCCTCAGCTCCGCTGAACCCGGCGCTGCTCCGCGGGGAGCGGAGAGCAGCGACATGGACCGCCCGCCGCAGCCGCTGGCCGCCTCCTAGTCCCGCAGCAGCGGCTGTGGGGCGGGTCGGGCATGGCCCAGCGTGACGAGAGCGACGGAGGGCAGCGCTACCCCGGTGAGGTGTCTGGGCTGCTCGGGGCTCTTCCTGCTCGGGCGGCGGCGCAGCGCTGCCGGGGCTGCGGGTGTTGGTGGTACCTGTTGGTGTGAGGGGCAGAGCGGGGCAGGCACGAGCAGCCTCAGCACTGAGGGAGCCGCGCTGGCTGCGGCTACTGACTTGCCCGGCCCTGGCCACTGTAAAAAGTTACCAGGAGCAGGTGGGCTGAACCTAGGAAATATTAACCGAGGGGGTTAAAGACTGCAGAAAAGAGTGAACGCTGCTTCCTCAAGGTTTTTTGTTGTTGTTATTGTTGTTTCAGTTTCTTTCGGTTGTTTTGTAAGCGAAGGCCGCTAGCTCGGAAACCTTCGCGGAGCGAGTCGGGCTCAACCCGTGAGAAGGAAGAAACTTTGATCTCGCTGCCTCTCTTTTAGTTGAAATCTCCCAGGCAGTTCCTAAAGACCAAACAAAGCTGCGTCTCACATAGCTGAAGTTCTCCTGACGTTGCTGCTAATCTAATGTGGTTTACAGAGTTTTCAGTAATAATGCTGTGGGGAGGGTAAAAGCCCCGTAAAGCGCTTCTGGAGCAGAGGCTTTAGCAGAGCACTGTAACTTGTTTGTATTGCCGGCCTGACAGCGCGAAAACAGCCGAAAAGCGGTGAATGGCTTACTTATGAGTGCTCTCCGAATGCTGCGCTCAGAAACCAGATTTGTAAAGCTCACGCTTCTAAAAGGTCATCAGCTGAGAGTTAGATAACAGTCATTTAATTAAAATAAGAATCCCCATTAGTTTCTTTTCTTTTTGCCGGTAAGGTTTTGGCAGTACTTACATAGGTAGCCTTAATTTCTGTATCCCATGGTAAGTTTAAAAGCAGGCTTTTTGTAACTTCAGGAGTTCTTCACTGTTGGCAATGCTGTGGCTGTTAGAGCATGCACGTAAACAAACAGAACCAGGAAATCTTTCATAAACAAAACTGTGTTTGATGCTCCGGTGCACCAAGGTCACCCAAAGCTGTCCTTGGTAACAGCAATGTGTTTCTTGGTATATGCAACAAAAATATTGTTAAATTCATGGAGAATATAAACTGGTAATTAAAAAAAAAAAATCGTTTAAGAAGAAGAGAAAAGAAAAATGCTGCAACTTTGTAATTGAAAAAATTCCTTGTTCTTAAAAACTTAAGAGAAAATGCTGGCAGAAGTATTGAAGAGATAATGTGTGATGTTAACTCTTTGAGAACTGGACTGTATATGCAATCTTTCCTCTTTTCATTCCTGCTAAGCAAGAAAATATAAAGTTTTGCAAATTGTTGCCTTACTCTTGTTGCTTTCCTAAATTGCATCATAACTCCCACCAAACTTGGAATAATGGACCTTGAGTTAGCATCTTTCTGGTTTTATTTTACTCTAATGGTTTGGCATTGCTGTTATCTTTTTTAACTTTTATATCATGTGTGTTAAAAAGATATTTTTTGTAGATCTTAGAAAGTACAATCAAATATGACTTGTTCCCTTTGTATGGTTGAGTGATATGCAGAGCCAAAATCTATTTTAAAGCCTCTGGTTATTGTCAGAACATGCCTTCTTGCATGCTGTGATCAGAATTTGGGGAATGTGAGGCCGTGTGGACAGCCCTGCTTAGACAGATCAAAACTCTACCTGTCAGAAAAAAAGTTTACCCAGGAGAGGGTCTGAAAGCAGAATTAGTGTATGTTGGTGTTTTCATGAAGTTCTGATATTTGTGTTTTAGAGCCTTTCTTTTTGTTTAGGAATCATCAGTGATTTTTTTATTCCCAAGCTTAGATGTAAATTTCTGGCATCCACAGTGTTCTGTGGCAGAGCTGTGTGCAGAGTAGCTGCCCTTTGTGAGAGTAGTTGTGTCCTGATGTTAATTTTGAACCTGTCTGTATCAGGCGCTCCTTAGCACTTAAGTTGGAAGCGTTAATGAGTAAATAACATCTACCTGCTCCCTCATCCTACTTGTGACTTTGGCTGTATTTTCCTAACTCCCTTTTCCTTGTTATTTCTTGTGGTGTGTTCCCTCTTACAAGGTCACGTTCTCTAAAAGACATCAGATGTTAAGACTTTACATATACTGATTTTATTTAGATTGTAATATATTTAAATAAACAATGAGGATTATGCATTTTGTGCAGACAAAATTGCATACTATTTCTCAATCGTTTATTGTACTCAGATGATAATGTTTCAACATTGTTATGTTAATAAATGTTTTATGGGAAGAAGTTAGCATTGGAGTACATGACAGAATATTTGACATCTGTTGTCAGATTTTGCACTTACCAGCGAGGCAGCTAAAACAGAGTATAAATATCACTCCATCCTTAAAAACAATCCTACAAAAACTTAACTCAAAATGAATCAAGCATTCTTGACAGCTGATTGCATCTCAAGTTTTTGCTTAAAGCCCTTGATGGGTACACTTCAAAGCCTCCCACAGTTTCGCTGAACTGTGTAAAACCTTTGTAGCTTGCTGTTGCATAATTTGCTCCAGCAAGCTGTAGTGTTGTATACTTCTGCATTTCCTGCTTGCCCGTTTAAAGATCTCTTCCTGTTAAATTTCTTACTTGAAAAAATACCAAGTCAAATTAAAATAGCTTCAGTACCCAGCATGGAATTTCATTTTCACTTTTTAAAAATTCTTTTGTTTACAGTATTTGGCCTCTTAAGCTGCTGTAGTTATTGCCTCTGCCAAGGTCACTTGATTGCTTACCATTTGTAAGCTTGGTGGAGAAGAGCCGTGCAATTAAGCTAGGGACTGGCTGCAGCCTGGGAAAATCATTGAGCAGAAGTAAAGGCAGTCATGGGAGGAATTCATAATGGGAACATGCTTGCACTGTTTACCCAAACATCATCAAAGCTGGTGCAGACAGATTACATTTTTGTGTTTTGTGTTCTGGACTTCACTTTTTTTGCATTTATAAGTTTGACTTCTTATAAGTCAAGCCCCTTGGTTGTGCTGTTCTGAAGTGTGTATGTATATATGCTTAAGGATAACATTGGGTCTGGATGGGCTGTGGATTTGAAGAGCAATGTAATGTATATGAAGGAATAAAGGTGAACACAGGGAGAAGAAAACAGTCAGACTTTAGAAAACCATGTGAATTCAAATAAGGTCTGAGAACAGGAGATTCCAGTATATACGACAGTAATTAAATCTAATGTTCCATGTTATGTCTTATTTGTACACTTGAACTATCACTGTTGACTTCTTCAGTATAGTTTGTTGCCTGCGTTCAAGGATTGCTCTTTAGGATTTGTTTTTTTGCTGGTCCTTGTAATTTTAATTTAGTGAATAGAGAATTCATAATGTACACAGTTGGTGTGCCAACTATTTCAAGACATCAGTTTAATTGCAGGGGATGTAAACTTTTCAAACCATGGTAATATGAAAAAAAAGTTGCTATAGCAACTCTTTAAGAAAAGAGTTCACACATCTTCACAAGCTTTTTAGTCAAAACAATGCACTTGAAACCTTGCTTAGGCAGAGGACTAAGCAATTGGTGCATTGATTGTTTTGGATGGGTAGCATATAGCTGGCTGTTAAAAAGTTCTGAAGAAGTCTAAAACATGAAATAGCCAGGGTTGTTTTTCCTTTAGTTTTGTCTATGCTTAAGAGTGGTTTGAGCTGCAGTTTCATATCTGCTAGTGAATACCATTTGGGTAGTAAGTTAAAGATTTAGTGTACTATACAAAATGAAGTTGGATTCTTGAACTGTCCACATGACTGAAAACTTGTGGAAAAAAATTCTGTTTGGACTAGTGAGATATATTTGAAATGAGTTTTCTCTCACTCGTTGCCTGTTGGTATCACAATGCCAAACTGTACTTGATGTCCTCAGAACATGTTCTAAGAATGGACTGTGTGTCAGACTGGTGTTGGGCAGGGCTCAGGTGATATTAGCCAGGGGTTTAGAACTGCTGGGAGATAACCATTTTTACTGACGTTTGAAATTGAGAACTTTGGGTCTTCTTTTGGGGTGTGTGTGTATTTGTCTTTTAAAAATAGAATGTGGGGAGGACTCTCTAGTGCAATTGGCACCTTTAATTAAATGCTGTACTTGAAAGAGAATAGGAGACCAGAAGCAGTAGACCAAGGCTTCAGAAACTGAAGAAAAATCTGTGTAGAAAGCAGTCTGTTTGCAAGATAGAGTGTTCTTCACTCATTCACACTTATCCCAGAGTGTTTCAGAGAGAAGAAATTGAAGCAATATGTGCATATTTGTTCTGCCAACTGCTGCAGAGTAATTGCATTACAAACTTCAGAAGAGCTGTAGACAATTTAACTAGTCATATGGAAAGAGAAGATACGTGTGATGTCAGAGTAATGACCATATAGTGTTTAAAGGGTCAGCAGCAGTTCTGGAAGCCAGGCAGTATTCCTGATGGTGTTCCAGGTGTGTGAAAGTTGCCATTGAGTTTGGTGCATCCAACCTGTAGCTCCTATTTGACAGCCCTTGCTTTGCAGGTCATTGAGATTCAGACTGGAAGTGGGGCACTGACTGGATTAACTGACCTGCTAGCAGCCTCTAGGGAGACAGCTTGGTTGGATATTGCAAAGATGAAGGATCACAGTCCCTGAGTGCTGTAAATGCAATGTATTTGCAAATACCATCGTTACTGGATAAAGTGCATTGTGTGTGTTATCAAAACATTGACTACATGGGTAGTTTTATAGCTGTTTGGATTTTGCATCCCTTGCTTAATGCAACAATGATACATTATGCATTTTTTTCTGTGACAAATTTATTATCGGTTTTATGGTTTCCAGAAGAATGCTGAGAAATTCTGTTTAAATGAACATTTCCAGATCTGGTCTAAGTGTATGGAAACAAGCTGTTTCTGCTACCAGTAAATATGAGTTTTTGTCCGTATAAAGATAAATTTCATATATTTGCCTCAATATCACCAGGGATCATTAAAATACTGCAGGTTTTACAGTATGTAATTTCACTTTCAGGAGAGATGTAAGAAGCAAACATGGGCACACAAACTGCTTATGAAAAGCTTTTCATGCTTGACATTTTCTTGAAGCCTAATTTAAGTTGCTATTGTCTTGGTTATTCATGCTGGGGGAAGGGATAGTGATAATATGAGAAGACAAATAATTTTTAATTAAAAACCTAAATTAGGAGAGGATCCAGTGCATTAAAAAAACAAACAGAGAAACAACCATGAAAAAAAGCCAACCCTGCTAAACAGACAGTCAAGAAGAAACCACAACCTTCCTGCAAACTCATAATATTTTCTTTCTTTTTAACCAGTTAACAGCTGGACCAAGACAACCGATGCAAATTTATCCAACTCTTTAAATGATTTGACCTTTGTGGGAATTCTGGATGCAAGAGTGGGCAGTAGTTTCCATGGCCTTCAGAACCTGAACTCGGGGACCTCGAGAGATATCTCATTGCCTGAGAATGTACCTGGCCTGCTGTCCAGTGCTTTAGAAGATTGTCATAGCCTTAAATCAGTGGATTCTGGTATTCCAACTCTAGAAATAGGAAATCCAGAGCCTGTTCACTGCAGTGTGTTGAATGTGAAGAGAAAGCCATCAGAACCTGAACTGGTGCCTGACAGGGCTTTCCAGAGCGCGTGCACGCTGCCGCCGTACGTGCCTCCGCATGCGCTGGCTGCTGAGCACGAGCACGCCGTGCGCAAATCCTCCACTTTCCCCAGAACTGGGTATGACACCGTCAAACTTTACAGTCCAACCTCAAAAACTCTAAATCGAAGTGATGATATCTCTGTTTGTAGTGTGTCTAGTCTTAGCACAGAACTGTCAACAACTTTGTCAGTTAGCAATGAAGACATTTTGGACTTTGTGGTCACCAGCAGTTCAAGTGCAATTGTGAATCTGGAGACTGACGAGGCGCACTTTTCGGATGTTACCCTGAATTCCTCTAGAGACAGCAATGACCAGAACCAGCAGTATTGTCACGAGACAGACGTGGACAGTAAACGGAAAATACTGGGACCTTTTACAAACTTCTTTGCCAGGTAATGTTTCCATAAAATATATTTGGATGGATTCTGTAAGATTTTAGGAGAAAGGTCTTGTTTGGTGTTGTACTTTGAAAGATAAAATAGCTTGGTGTTTTCATTTAGATCAGTATTAACATATTTTTTCTGTTATTAGTAAATAGATAAATACTGCTGGGGTTGAAGGCTCTCCATTCCTACTCCGTGTTATGTTTATAGTGTATGAAAGGATCTTAAATCTTGAAAGATTCCTTCTGTATTACAGTAACAGGATTTTTGTACAAGGTATTTTTTTCTTCTGAACAGTGACTTCTCCAGTGATATCTTTTGTGATTTTGGCCAAGGTCTTTAATCTTGTGTCAGATAAATAGATAAATATAGGTAGGATCCATACCTGTATTAAAGAACTTTGACAGTAGTTTAGTAGTGGTGGAATATTTTATTGATCATTCTAAGGGTATGAAGCTTAAAGTACAAATACTTTACAAACACTTGGTGTAACTACTCTTGATCTTTCCAAATCTCAGTTACTGTTTTTTTTTTATATCCTTTTCCTTAATTTTTGTATGGGATGAAAACATCTGACATTGTCACCCACTTGTTGAATTGATAACATTGGCTACCCAAAGCAGTTTCTAAATTTGGCCTTTGTATGGACAATAAGGTTCTAACTGCAGATACCCCAGGGAAGTGGGGAATGAATGAGGAAGTGGACTGATCTGCGTGTGGGCGGTTGAGTTGTTTGGTGATGGGTTCTTTTTTTTTTTTTTTTTTTTTTTTAGGTTATGTAAGGCCTTCATAATGTCTCTTACTCTTAAGTTGCATCATCTGAAGTTTGATATATATTAGATAAATTGTTCTAGGAAGAAATTTTAGACATCAGGTGAAGTTGAATGTAAATAACCTGTTTTGCAATGGCTTCAGCTAATATCTTTTTCCTTGTGCAATTATGCAATTTTTTTGCATAAGTAAGCTAACGAAATACATCAAGAAGTGGCAAAAATCATTCTTTGAAAGGCTGCCTTATTTGCAAAGTTTAAGAAAATCAGTTTGTTTAGACCTACTAAGCTGGCTGAAGCCTTTGTTGAAAATTATTCTTAGGTTGAAGTACAGTGCAGCAGAACTCCAGTCATCAGTCATGTTTGAGATGCTGATGTTTTTGTGGACCCTTGTCTGTTTGTTGCCATGGAACCAGACTTAATTCTGAAGCATAAGGTTTTCAGCACTTCAAAGCATAAACTTTTGTTACCCATTCTGTTAGCACAACTGCAAACTCAAATGCTGTCCTTCAGCCAGGAAGGGAACGCAGTGAAACAGGCACATTTAGACCCTACTCAGAGTAGGTTGTTTAACCACTTCTCAACTTTTCCCATCCAACAAAGCAAAGCCATCTGTCCAAGTTCTGTTCTAGTGTAGTCTATGGTTTTACCAGTGTTGCAGAAACTGTAGGACTCACTAGAATGACTTTTTAACCTGAATCTGTGCAAGTACATTGAATGCCAGGAGACAAAGGCTGTCATTTCTACCTTTTAAATGGGGAACAGATAATCTTGGTCACTAGGTGATGTCATTGTAATAATATGAGGATTAAGTTCAAACTAGGTGATCAGCTTTGAAGTTCCAGGTGCTCAGTCTGTAACCTGACCTTGAATATCCTTCCCTTCACCATCCACTTCCTGCTCTGTTTTGGAAACAAGAGTTGCCCAGTTTTTGTCTGTACTTGCACACCACACCCCCATATTTAATGCATCTTCTCATGTCATGTGACCTGGTAGTGAGTTTCACAGGTATTGAACAAGCTGAGAGCCTCAGAGATTATTCTCTGCCACAGGGAATGCTGTTTATATTTTTGCTGTCAGCATTGTTAAGGTTCAAAACATGCCTTTGCTAGTTTTTGTTGGTGATTGTAAACTGCCATCCATGGGTTTGAAAACTCCCTTTTCCCCTGGGGTTCCTGTGAGCTCCTTGGATTCACAGAACTTAAACCAGTACTGAAGTAAATGTACCTGAGCCTTGCAGTGTTTTGATTGAAAGTAGTTGCTTTCTGGAGGCCTTCCTACCCAACTCACCCTGTGCTCTGTACTGGGGTTTGTGTGCAGTGTGAAATAAAGAGGAGGTATTTTGAATAGTATTGTTAAAGACCAGCTTGCTAAGAGGGAGCTTCCTAAAGCAGTTTGTTACAAGTGCTGGAGTGCTGGGTATAAACAGAGTTCCAGAAAGGAGTGTGTTCTTAGCAGTGCACTCTGTACTGAAAGTTGTGATTCAGTCTTGCAGGTTGACTGCATAAACTTCACTTTAGAGAACCAAGGGTGAGCCATGGCAGGAAAAAGTCAAATTACCTTGGCTTTGGTCAATGGCTGGAACACATGTATACAACATGGAGTAATGAGACCTGAGTGCTTTGTACACAGCCTTCCAGCCTGATGGTCATGGGGTAAGACTGCAGTGTGGAGACATCCTTAATCTACAGGTTTAGTTCTTTGAGGGCTTCTCTGGGTAATAGGATACAGGTTTGAACCACTGAGAGAAAAAATTACTCAGCTTAATTTTTTGCCAGGTTTTTGGTATTTGTTGAAAGGGAGAAACCTTGCTTCTTGAAATGGCACCTGTGCTTGAATTGAACCCCATCTGGCCTTTGAGGATGTGTCAGTTTCTCTGATCTTATCAGAGTAAACTTGGCCTTGACATGTCAGTTAAGATTTGTGGCTGCCTGTAGAGATAATACTGACAATAATTAGATGCCTCCAGTGCTTGGTCACATGTGCTTAAGCTACTTACATATCAATTAGGGGTAAATCTTTTGCAGTATCAAGAAAATGCTTAGAAAAGTATTTGCTTTAGAATATAAAGGTTTTGGCACTCTGTACATTTATCTTTTCTTTTGAGACTATATGTATGTGTGCATGTGCACTGTGCACAAGGTTGCATGTTCTGTGTCGGTTCTGTGGTGTGTTATGAAGTTTTGGTTTGAGACTGCAATTACAAAATGAGTTGTAGAAGAGATCAAAGAAAAAGTGAACCCTGTTGGCTCATTTCCTTCAGTCCTGGCACTTTCAAGATCACTTGGAAATGGAGTGCCCTGCCCTGCCTCCTTGAGCATTATGGTGAAGAAAGTTTCCTGGACTGTTCTGGCTCAGTTTGTGTCCACAGCAATTTGAGTATCTATAAGGTGTGGTTGTTTCCTCAGGCTGCTGGATGCATCTTTAGGTGTGAGCAGGAAGATCCAAAGTGAGAAAGTGGCTGCTTTCTTGCTGACACACAGCTTTTCTCTTGAAAGAGCTTAAGGCACCACAGGTACTGTGCTCTCATTAGGCTCCAGGTTGGCACATGAAAATGAATTACTCCTTCTGAAAGTAGCTGTAATGCTGACTGTTGACAAAAACACCTGACATGTTGGTTGTTTTCAAGTGTCACTTGTATCAGCTTTAAAAGCCCAGAGGTTTTTCACCTAAGCATGAGTTGGAATTAACTTCCTTCATTTGAATGTATGTAGGCACTTAGTTTGAAAACTAGTGTGAGCAAATAACTGGGTAGGAGACTAAAGAGTCAGTGGCTTGTCTGCTTATTTGCCTATTGACCCAGAGTACTGTGGGTTAATAAGTTTTACCTTTGGACTTTACTTCTGTACAGTACTGCTGAAACTTTTTAAATGTGTGGATCTTAAAACAGTTTTGATGAATTAGGACTATAGTGATCTTAAAAGTTTCCCTTTTCATTTATCATGAAGATTTTTGTGCTTACATGAAGAGTGACCATAAAGGGGTTAGGGCTATGTACAGTTAAATAATAAACCATGCAGTTTCACTTTAATGGATTACAAGTTGCCTAAGTCTTAGTCCACTGCCGTGGATGTTGTCTGTTTTCTCAAGAATCTGGATCTTCTTACTTTTCAGGCCACTCCTAGAAGTTTTTGATCCGAGTGTTCTAAGTATTTGGATCTCAGGAAGCCTATGAGGAGCATAGGGACTACACATGAAGTAAAGGCTTTAAGAAAAACATTACATTTTACTATTTGCAAAAAATCTCTGCCTTTCTGGAAGAAAATTTCTGAAGCAAAATTGACATCCTATACCATTAAAAACAGTAGCTACTACTATCAGTGTTAAGTCTGAAATCATGCGAATTTAATATGTTTATATCACATATGTACACCCGTGTTTTGAGATTACTGGTCACACATAATTTGTAGTCTTGAATTTAGGAATTAGGTCCATCGATGACAAAAGTCAGTCATCTGTGTTAATGGGTAGGACCCTTTCATAATGCTGCTTGTTGCTTTTATTGAGAGGACAGCTTATTGTACTTCTCAATTTTGGTGTTAAAAGGAAGATAGAATCACAAGGAGCACTGTAGCGTTGATTTCCCACTTTCATGTCTCCAAGAATGGGAATTCACTGACCACTGGAGGGAAGAAAAATTACGAAAATAATTGCAATTGACTGATCTGATACATTAGTTATGATGTCTTCCTTTCCATGCAAGCTTCTGTTCAATGAAGCCTCTCAGAGGCTGTTCAGGAGGAGATGGACTGAAGTGTGTAGGAGAAGGAACAGAAAGAGCTGGATGTGCTGTGAGGGCAGATATAAGTTCACTTCTTCTAACTACAAATGAACAAAGCCAAACTGGGCTGCAGGTGGAGTTGTACAGAAGCTGAGGGAAGGACTCCAGAAACGCAGCCTTTGAAGGAGGGAACCTGCATTGCCCCCAGCCCAGGCTGCTTCCCTGCCCTGCTGTGCTCTGGGCTCCCAAGCGCTGTAGTTGCCTGGCCCTACAGGATTCACTGCCCTGTTGGAGGGCAGCAAATGATTTAGTGGCAGTTTTGTCCTTCTCTGCTACTTTATCTGGGTGTGTTTCTAGGAAATTATTGTCACTAACAGGCAGCTAAAAGGGCCGGGAGGAGAGGAGGGCACACAGGCTTCTGCTCCAGTGCTGTGGGAAGCAGCATAGGCACTGAGGATCTGTTTAATACAGGATACTGGCAGCAGTACTTCAGCAGCCTGTGAGGCATTCAGGTGTGCTCATCTGAAAGGTGCTTCAGTCTGCACAGTGTGGTTTTGGATAGTTCTTATTTGAGAGCCACTCTGTCTACTGGAATTGACAGACTAAAAGTCCTCTCCCCACCTGTATTTATTACCACAGCTGTGTGTAAAACAGAAAAAATCAGTATAATTTACTGAAATAAACATTCTCTCTCAAAACAAATCTTCCAGAGGTGGAAACTTGGAATTCTACAAAGGTAACAGCCTTTGCTTTTGATAAAGGTTGCAAATTGTATGATACGGCTTTCAGAATTCCTGTCTTATTCAGAGAATGAAGTTTTGAACTTTGTCATGTGGCCTGTTCTCCACTAGGTGTTGAACTGAAACTGTCTAAATTAGTTGCAATCCTTATTTTCCCTTTTTGTGTGGGATAATGTCACTCTTTACAATTACAGTTTTTAGTTCTGCCTTAAACTTATCACTAAATTTTGAGATGTGACTCTTTAGAATAACAGGAAATTGCCTCAGTAGATTAAAATCTTAGTTTTGCTGTTGAATAACTGAAAACAGTTTTACATAAACAAGACTTTAAACAAAGAGGCTTGTTGAACTTATTTGTTCATTGTGGAAGCTAAATGAAAATCTGCTCAATGATACTTTGGAGTTTTTTTAGTAACTGTACAAAACTATGCAGTGAGGACTTAATGTGGTCTAGTTATTACTTAAAAGTCGGTGAAATGTGTGTGTTTCTTTTCTAGTGGCTGGTGGGAAGCATTGCAGAAGTCTGATACTGGCTGGTGGATGAAATTTGTGGCATAGATGTTGAATGTTGCTTGCATCATGGAGATGTAATGCCCCCCTCCCTCCCACCCCTTCCCTTGTGGGGTCACAAGTGCTGCCAGCAAACCTGCTCCAGCATGGGCTGCTGGTACTGAGGGGCCACAGGTGCTGCCAGGAGCCATCCTCCAGTTCTCACAGGGTCAGTCTTCTTTAGGCATGTCCACCTGCTCCACTGTGGGATCCTGCATGGGCTGCAGGGGCATCTCTGCTCCATCCTGGAGCTCCATGGGCAGCAGGGGCATCTCTGCTCCATGCTGGAGCTCCATGGGCTGCAGGGGCATCTCTGCTCCACCCTGGAGCTCCATGGGCTGCAGGGGCATCTCTGCTCCATCCTGGAGCTCCATGGGCTGCAGGGGCATCTCTGCTCCATGCTGGAGCTCCATGGGCTGCAGGGGCATCTCTGCTCCATCCTGGAGCTCCATGGGCTGCAGGGGCATCTCTGCTCCATCCTGGAGCTCCATGGGCTGCAGAGGCACAGCTGCCTCTCCATGGGCTGCACTGGGGGCTGCAGTGGAATCTCTGCTCTGGCACTTGGAGCACCTCCTGCCCCTCCTTCTGCACTGACCTTGGTGTCTGCAGAGCTATTCCTCTCACACAGTTTCACTCCTCTCTTTTGACTGCTGCTGTGCAGCAAATTTTTTTCCCTTTTAACTATTTTGCCAGGGAAGCTACCACTGTCTCCATTGGACTCAGCCTTGGCCTGTGGCAGGTTTGTCCTGGAGCCAGCTGCCATTGGGTCTGTTGGGCATGGGGGAAACCTCTGACTGCTCTTCACAGCAGTCATTCCTGTAGCCCCCCTCTACCAAAATCTTGCCATGCAAACCCAGTACAGCACTGCACACACTTGCTTTTGAATAGGATTGAAAACTACAACAGTTTCTCACAGATGTGCATGAGACTTTAGGAACTATTTCAGGTTAGTGAAATTGAGCTCTGTTTTCATTCTGATTCACTGGTTTAGTGAATTGATGGGTTAGATGGTCTTTGCATCTTCATTTAACCTGCAAGAGCTTTCCTGATGTTTTCCTTTGTTAAAAGGAGCTGTGAGGAGTAGATGACGTGGGGAATGGAGACTATCAGCATAATTACTGCTGTGTGATGCTCTGTCTCTCTCTCCATCTGATCAAAGTACTGTTTAGTGTTCAGCTGACTTTTTCTTTCCTGAAAAATGCAGTGAGCAAGTGGAATTAAATGGAATAAATATAATTTTTGCTCCCTGATGTTCTGATTTATACAGTATTTCTTCCTGTGTTACATAATCTGTGGAAGAGTTGGAATCAATATTAACTTTGGTTTTAAACACATTTAAGATGTCTCAAACAAGAAGTTATCTGTTGAAGTTTTCATCCTTACATAGAATTTTATTAACAGAAATGGTATATGAAAACTATACATTTTCTGAATCCATTCCTTATTTCTGTTAAGCCTCTCTTTCTAGTGATTAAATGCCTCCAGATTTCTCCAGCCATATCATAAGAATAATAAAGAAAAAACCCTACAGTAAATATTAGGGTCATTTACACCTTGGAGCTGACAGAATAAACACAACAGCTTGGCAGCAGTTGGAGGTAGGACAAGGCTTGTACTTGGTGTTTGGACTCCCCTTTGTGAGCAGGGAGCATGGAATCCCAGAGCAGTTCAGGTCCAAGCTGGGAGTTAACCTCCCTAGGCTGCACAATTCAGGATTTGTATTCTGCCACTATGATTTTTTTTTTTTTCCTCCTCTTTTATCTTTGTTGTAGTCCAGGAGCCCCGCATTAGATACAGATATGGTCTTGTAGGAACCAGGAAGAGCTTTCATTCATTTTTTCCTTTTGATCTTAATGCAGACAGGTCCATATTTAATCTCTATTACAGGAAGGTCTTAGAGTTTACTTGGTTTCACCTTTTTGCTTACGATGACATTTCATGTATTCTATTTTTTTTATTTGTGTGGTAATAGTACTTCAATGAAGAAATCTACTTTCAAATTCTAGGAATGGAATTTTCAATTACTCTGATAATATGAGGGTAACTGTGAGGTTGGTAAGCTGGGAAAGAGTCATTCATTAGAGCTGGTTGATGCTAATACATTAATTAGAAATTGGACCCGACTGTTGGTTTTGTATGACAGTCCTTATTTGCTGAGACTCCAGTTCCTGAGAATTCTTCTGTATTTGCGTGGTAGACCCGCATTGTGCATTATCCCTGTGGAAAATGGTTCTTGGCTTGCTGCTTGCTGCAACCAGTCCTAAAGCTAAACTCTGTGTTATTGCCTGATTTATCTTTGCATGTCTTGGATACTTCAGTGCAGTCAGCACTGCTTTGTTCCCCTGTAAAATGAGGGGAATCTGTAAGAAGAAAGATAAATGGAGAATACTGTAATTTTGATCAATAGTTTATTATATCCTGCTCTTTTTCCCACAAATCTAGAGAAATTTCCAAGTTACCCTATTGCAAGCTATAAGGTATCCTATACTGCTAATTTACCTTGTATTACTGTTTCTCTGAACTGTGGAAGTCTTTCTTTTTCCAGACCAGGTATCTGTTACACTGTAAAGCATTGCTGTTTTTTTATTCTTACTGAACTTACTGGAATGTTAGTGGTTGGAAAACTTTGTTTATAAAATGTGGTAGGAATTTATAAAACACAGTTCTGTGATTAGTTACCTCTTTCATAGGTTATCTTGTAGGCTGTCTGGCTCTATTTCTGTTGATTTGTTTATCCATAAACCAAGCATTGTTCTTCCTTCAGTCTGACCTTTGGCAATCTCCCAGAGACAAAATTCTGCAAACCCTGCTTTAGTATGTAATTTTGGAATCTTATTTGGTGCATAACTTGTTTATGGAGGTTCTTCACCACAGCCAAAGTACTTGGACTTTTTTGATGATGTTCTCTCTGTTGGTTGTTTTGATGTATAGCTTGACTGAGAGGTGATCTGGGTTTGAGAGGAAGGAATGTAAGAACTGCATCTAGTGAATTATTTCTAGAAACCAGTGTTACTGGGTCATGGATGCCAACTGTTGACTTTTCCCTTTGGAGAATGTAGATTTAGGGCATTTCAGGAGACTTTGGTATATCTCCTGATAACCATGCCTTCTCAAGTCCCCATCAGTTCTTCAGTCATCATTTGTCAGTCCTGTTCCTCCACTAATCAGGTAACAGAAATTCCTTTGATAGAATATGTTTCTGGTTTTTCAGGATTTCTCAGTCTCTGGAAATTGTTTAAGTGGGCAAATTAGGAACATCTAGAGAGGAGTCTTTCTTCTGTTTATTGGTAAGTTGCAAAAGTCATGATTAGTACAGAATAGAAAAGGTCATTGGAGGATGAGATGAAAATGATGTTATTGTTGGGAATATTTCCTAGATATTGTTAATTGAGTTAATACCACATCAGATAAGATGTGTGGACATTTTTGCTGACATTTCAGTAAATACTTAATGAAATTAATATATTATTTTTTGCTTAATAGGTGCTGTATGTTATTTAAAATGTCTCGTTTAAATGTAGTTTTCTGGATGCATTGTGCAGCAATGTCTGTGGAGACATCTCTTACAGTGCCTATGTGCTCAGTGTGGGTTTACCTGATTCTTATGATTAATATCTGCTTACTTTAGATAAAGTCTATACATGGACTTAGCCTTGGATAGGCTGAGGAGCTCAGTACCTTGGTGCTCTCTCCTTGTGTCATTTACAGTTATCAGGGCAGTTTCAGGGTCTTCCTTCAGAAGCAGCTGAAATAAACTTTGACTTGCCTCTGTTTCTTTCTTGCTTCTTAAGAACACATGCGAGTCTGATACTCATTTGAAAAATTGTCTTTCAAGATAAAATTGTTCTACAAATCTGAACCTTTTGAGCTTTCTCCACTGTCCTTATTTTGCATCTGTTCTGCTCATAAGACTGGTAAGTCCTTCCAGTAGTTAATTTGCATGACTATTCCACTTGTTTTGTCTTCTGAAAATAACCTTATTTGAAAGACTAAAATTTGGAGCATGCATCTTGAGAGCAGGAGATGACGTGTGTTTTTTAAAACTTGTAACAAAAATGTACTTGCATTTGCAAATTAGTGTTGGTTAAATGCAGATAAGAAATTGCATCAGTTTGCATGAGCTGGGTCAGTTTCTAGACAATTTTCATACATGTTGCTGTACACTAATTGTCTTTTTAAGAGTAAGGAACCCATTTACTTGAAAATGTAATCTCTGTGCTAGGTCTGTGTTAGTCTACCACACAGCAGCATATGCCATCTACTTTTCTATTGCTTGCAGTTGTGATTCTCTACTGCAAGTTCAAGTACTGCACAACTTCTTCTAAGGAGCCCTGGCAAAATAATCCCATCAGTAAAGTTGAAATTCAGATTTTCTGAATAATGCAAATGCTCTAGTTGTATGAATTCCTAAATCCTTAGCTCCTCTACCCCTTTTTTTCTTTCTTCCAGTAAACTTGGGCATTCTGGTAAAAAGGTACCATGTGGTGCCTGGAAGTTCAGAGGGGTGTTTGTGCACCACCAGGTGTCTGTGTGTGTGCATGTGCCTGCCTTGATCAGCTGAATCCTCTGACAGCTCCTGTGGGAGCCCATCCTTTTTTCCTGTTGTTTCAATGACATGTGCCAGAGAACCAGTTCCTTGACTGTCATGGTACCAAACTTCAGAGATATCTAAATGGGCTCAATGTTGAGTCTGCCTGGCTTGAGAAGACTTTGAGACTTTTCAGAAAGGAGCTTTGCAGCTGACTTCAAGGCTTGGAGTAAATGGGCAACAGAAACCATAGCAGCACTGTCTCTGCTGCTTTAGTGGATAGGTTTGCATACTGAATGGGAGGGATGTGGTGGAAAGGAATGACCCCTTAAGAGGTGACTTCACATAAGTGACTAACCTTGCTTGGGATAAAGCATTACTGAAATGTGGAAAAAATGAATAGCTGATTATTTGTGGAGCTGCTGCGCTCCACTCCTCATGGGGCAGTAATTGCTGGCAGTTGTGTTGCAGACCTCCTGTCTTTTTGGAAAGAATTGGACAGAACTAGATAAACTTTCTGCTTCATTTTAAAAGCAGAAGCTTGAAAATGCTCCAATAGATGCAATATGGATAGGTTTGACTTGATAACTTGTTATTGATGTGGTTCTAATATCCTTAGAACCACGTTTTTCAAATTTGATTGAGGCTTCAACCTGATCATGACAGCACACAAGGCTGCATTAAGAGTGGCAATATACACATGTGCAGTACATATATTAGCAGTGCTTAGAGAACAAAAATGGAATAGTTTCTTAAGTTTTATTAAAAAAATAAGGTTTTCCTGACACTGCTAAACTTGCCTCTTGTATTAACTTCCTCTTTTCCCACAGAAAAGGCAGCTGGGCAGATCAGTATAGACTGGTGATGCAATATCTGTCTGTTCAAGCTAGAGATTGTTCCATCTCTGTCCTATACCACAGAATGTTCTTTGTATGTAAAAATTAACCTTGGTGTTAGAGTTAATTCTCTTCAGGTAGGTAATCCCTCTCTACAGCTCAATTAAGATAACAAGGTTGAACAGCTGTTTGGTGCCAAATACTGTATTTAGGGGACTGTGCAAAAGCAGGGTTCTGATTGAAATTTGATCTCAGCTTCTGTGCTTGGCTTTTCTGAAATAATCGGCTGCAGATACTAAGTGTAAAATAGTGAGCACTTACCAAGGGAATGCAGATGTAACCCATGACACTTTAATGACTCCACACTAATGAGACTGCAGACATCATGCCTTATGTCAGATGTTCTTCTTAATATCCCTATTGTAAATCATCATGATGTGTTCTGATAGTTGTGAAGAGGACAGTGAGACTGAACTTGTGATGAGTGCGTAATCTTTTCTTTCAAGGCATGTCAGCCCTTTTTTCCATTCAAGATCTCAAATTTATTTTTGTTATCTTAAAACACTTGTAATGAAGCTTTGACATCTTTTACTCTAGAATTTCTGGGCTCATCTTCACAGTAAAGATGTGTTTGTTTAGAGTTTAGTTTTGTTTTTTTTTCAACTAGAGAAGTTTTGCTTCTAGTTAACATGTATTTTTCATTAGTAAGATCTCCTAAAGTTACTTTTAGTGAATTTGCTCAGGAGTGAAACGGCTTAGTGCTGTTCTTGAAAAAGGGAGCTGTGTAAAAATAGGAGGAAACTAATTCCTTTTTGTGCTGTAGCAGCAGGAAAATTAAAGGTTTTGTTATGAGTTATTTGCTCTGAAATATATATGGCAGAAACTTCCTCCAAGGAGTTGCATATTTTAAGGGTTTACTTTCACTTCAGGAGTCTCAAATAATGGCTTTATCAGGACCCTGTGGTGGTGTCCTGATCTATTGCAAAGCTCTATAGAAATTGAACCAGAGAACTTCTTTGTTTGGTTTGGGTTTGTTTTTTTTTTTTTTGTTGGTTTTTTGTGTGTGTTTTTATTTTGTTTTTGTTTGCATATTTGTTTGTTCTTCCTTAGGTTTTCTCAGAATAGGTCCAAATCAGGTGGCATCTCTTCTGCTCCTTCTGTGCCATCCTGTCATATATTACCTTTGGTGTGTTTCAGTCTGGGACAGATTAGGGTTTAATGCTGTATGTCCTCAGTCAAAGCAAGAACAGGTAGTAGTTTGGTCTTCTTCATCTTATTGTGCTGATTTGTGGCTGCTTATAATGTTAAGCCTTTGGGGTATATTGACACTTTCTGGAGTCTGTAAAGAGTGTGGATGCCATCCAAACATTGGCACTTAGGCCCAGGCAGAGGCTGGAGGAAAAGGACAGTACAGAATTAAATTTGTATATGCTGCTTTCAGTTCAATATATATTTATATATATATTTTAAATTAAAAGTGAGCTGAAAACCCTGACATAGTACAAGGGAGGAAGAGATGCCTGGTGCCCTAGAATGTAGGGATAGAGAAGAGTGAGCTGAACAAGTGTTGTGCCATCTGCTAGATAAGCTGTAGAACAGATTATTTATTATGACACTGCCTGTAAAGGGAAAGTAGATAGTTAGGATTGTGGAATTGAATTGAGAGGAAGTGTGTGAGATGGGCTTTTCTGATTTAGTTCATCTTATGCAAGCAGTTGCAACAGAGAGCTGTTACAATTTATCATTCCTATTCATATTTATTTTGCTCAGAGGGTAAAGACCTACTGCTGTTCTTAAAATCCCTTAGAGGAGACTGAAGAAGTTACTGCATGTACACGTGTGCTAGCAACTTCTAAAGTGGATAGAGACAGAGAAAATTGCTTTTAATTTTTGAGTTATTGCGTTGTTAATGAAGTGTGGTGAAAGCCTTTTACTTGCAAAAGGATTTGAATGTGCACAGAGCTGTCACAAAGATGTGCCTCCCTACAAGGCTCTTCCAGTGGTCCTGATGCTAGAAACTCTTGTTTTCTCTGAAGATGGTTGGAGTATGGAATTTGCTTGCTTCTGAAGTAATAATAATCTGAAAAAAAACCTCTTGCAAAAACAGCCAGTCTGTCTTGCATTGTGTATCCTACTTACATGCAGTAGGTTTTATTATGTTTTTTCTGTTATTCTTTTTTATTCTTAGATACATTTTAGAAATTGCTTGATATTTCTCCATTTTAAATGGACTATATATATATATAAATAAATCTCTTGTCTGTCTGTCTTTATATTTTATTTACCAGGTATCTGTCTCGATGACACAGGTCCATCCTCTCTGGCTTTAGTTACCATACAATCTCTGCATAGCTGAAGGGTTTTTGGAGAAGTACAGTTAGTGCTTAGCTTTGGCAGCAGTTGTAATTGACTTACATGATTTCTTTACATAAGCAGTTTGTTCTTACCTTTTAATATGATAATCTGTTCTTGGTTTGAATTTCAAGGTAACTGTACCCTTGTGATACAGAAGCACGTGATAATTTGTATAAATATATGCATATTTAAGGATGGCAGTGCATACTGTTAACATTATAATATATTTCAGCACACTTTGATGTTATAACCTCAATTGTTTTTCACATATGAAACATATCTATTGTATTCCAACATGTTATCTCTGTTGGTATAGCTATGGTATTGTTCATAGCATCTGACACAAAATGACTAGGAAAAACTACTTTGATGTGCCTAGGTTGTCCCTTTGCAGACTTGTATTCAGCTCTTCTAGAATGAGAAGCTCAGTGTAGTTTTATTTCCCAAACTACCACACTTTCTATGTAAGAAACAATCTGCACTTGATTGCCAACAGAGAGGGCATTAAGGTGGTAACTGTAAGAAAAAGCAGTTATGTCAGAATGTGGTTTGAAGGTGCTGGAGCTGCCTGCTGAGCAAAAATGCTTGTCAGCTGGAGCTGCCTGCAGTAGCAAAAATGCTTTTGTCTCACTGGAGTTTTATTTTTTTTCTTTTAAATAAGGGAGCAAAAAATAGTTTCCAGAAAAAATCTGCCCTGAGGTGAGTAAATAATGGAACTAACCTGGACATACTTGAATATGTGATAAACTGGACAGTAGGACAAAAGAAAAATTGTTGCTTTAATAATGCAGACATGCCATGGGGGTAGAATAGCTGTGCTCTTGGAGGAGCTGAGTGCTATCAAAAGCATGAAAACTGGTCTGTACTGCATGTCCAGTTTTGGAGCAAAGTAGTTGTGCTGTGAAGATGCAAGTCTGGCAAATTGCTTTAAAACAATTTTGTTTAAAAACTAACAATGTCAGTAAACATAATCTCATTTTAAGTGCCTTTACATCTAGCTTTATAACTGTTCCTCCAGTATTTAAGCTAGTATATGCTAGACATTTCAGAGAGACTTTAGAATTAATGTATTATGATAGCTGCTTTTAAGCTTATTTAGAAAAATAATCTTTATGAAAGCAGATCAAATACAGTAAAAGGATACTATGTCTCCAAGGTTTTTGTGATTTTTGGTAGCAGTGTGTTGCAACAGGTGGGTAAAGAATTTTGTGTCTTAGTCTTTTTTTTTTTTTTTTTTTTTAAAGACTGAGGCTGAATAATCTCCAGGAATGCTAAAAAAGGGTGTCTACTTTTAGAAAACTGGAAAATGAACTTTTTTATGTACTAGAAGTTATAATTTAACAAAGTCCATTGCCTGGTATGGTGATAATACTGCATGATGTACCTTTTGAAGCTGGGAAACAGTGTCTGTCTGTCGGCATAACCACAAGAGGAGTTGGAATATCTGATTAGGATACATGAGGTTAGCAAATGTTCATCCTTCTTTTTATTATAATTAATCATTTTTATTAATAAAGTTTTTTGGGGTTTTTTTTTGTTTTGTTTTTTTTTTTTTTTAGGAATTTGTTTACCAGAAAGCAAAGTGCAAGATTTGAAAAACAAAATGATGTGCGATGGAAGTTATTTGGAAAAGTACCTCTTGGAGAAAACTTACAGAAAGACCCAAAGAAAATGCAAAAGGTATTTGTTTAATTCTGTGTTAAGATGAATGATAAATGAAGAAGCCAGTTAAGTTTATGATCTGTATATAGAACTGTGCAGCCTGTTTGGGTTGCATACAATTTACCAGAAAAGGCTCTTTGTTGAAATTGTACTTGTGTTACAACAGTGCTGTTCAGAAGAATGTGCTCTACTTGGTCATTACCCTGAGTACATGAGGCATGAAGAGCCTTCCCTAGTGTGTCATAAGAGAATAAAATCCTAAGCAAAACTCACTTTTTTTCAACATTGTTGAAAGCAACATTGCAGAGAACTGGTTCTACTACAGATAAACCCAAGCTCTTGGCTAGTGAATCAAATGATTTGCCTTTCCAATGGGGAAAAATCTTGTGAAATCCAGCCATGTGGTCAGTAGTTCATGAGCTGCTCTTTCAGTGATGGGAAAACAGCCTCTTTCAATTTGTCTGACATGATCTAGGATTTTTGGATTGAATGTAGCCTTTTTATGTCTTTGGAGCTTTTTCTGTATTTCAGTTATCACTTCCTTGTTAAAATGACTGTGGGAATAGTAATGTTTGCATGGAAAGAGACCATGTAGTAAAACTTCAAAATCAGCTGCTATGTGAAACGCAAATGGTGATTTGAAGGATTGTGCTGCTTAATTCAGGGTAAAGTATTCTAGAAATCTACATCATGTGACTGTTCTTAGCTGTAGTTAGGCTGTTAAGTAAAAATGAGGCAGCTTTTTGAACTTGTCGCTGTACTCAACCATTTAGACTTTATCTATAACTTGTCTTGATACAATTAATAATTCTGAAGTGTTCACCAAAGATTTTTGATGATAAAATTGAAGAGGTTGCATTTTGAATAAGTGAAGTATTGAATTGAATTGAATAAGTGCAGTACTATGACATTTAGCAGTGTATTTTATTGTAGTGCCTGTTCTTTAATAAGTGGGTAAATAATTTCTTAATGTTTTGTCGTTGCTGGTGCTATGAATATTTTTCCTTTGCATCCAAACTATTTTAAATTGCAGCTTTGAATGGTGGTATTAAATTTTTTACAAGACAGTCACTATTAAGTTATTATGTGGTATGGCATCCAACCATTAGTGAGTTTCTGGCAAAATTGCAGTCTAAAACAATTGTCTCCAGTGCCTCTTGGGTAACAATAACTAATCTTTCCTAAATGATTTGGTATTTTTTGAAGTTATTTTTGACATGTAGACTTGGAGTCATGAATAGTGCTGTAAGTCACTAATTGAGCCTCACCAGCATCTAAAAGCACAGTTGATTTAGGTGACCCCTCACCAAAATAGTAGTTAGGCTCTTTGAGCACATGAGCCTTTTCTCAAGCCCTGTAAAAACTCTTCTGACAGCACTCACTTCTCCAAAAAGTGTATCCAACATAGCATCACACTGTATTTTGACAATGTAGGTATTAAAATCACTCCAGCTAAGATGTTGCTTGCCCTGTTTTTAATGCTGGAAATATAAGTGAGCTTTAGTCTTCTGATGAAGAAGCAGTATTGGTATATGCTCAGGCTGGGTTGCTTTACTGGGTTACTGAAAACTTTTATATAGTTTTTATCCAGTTAAATGTTTCAAATCTTAAAAGCTGTCAGGATGAGTAATTTTGGAGAAGCTGGAAGTGCATTTGCAATGGAGGTTTGCATTATTAATTTTTTATATCAGTTCTCTTCAGGAATTCTACTTGAGCAGAACTGGTTATGCCAGTTGCTTTTGCAGTTGATGTTTGAAAATGTACTAGGTCAGATGACAGCAACTCACCAAAAATAACCACCAAAGTTAAAATCTCTCCTTGTAGACTGTAGAACTGAACTAGGCTTTGCAGCCACTGTTTCTTTTAGAAACTCTTTTCAAGCTTGGCAAGCACAGAAATATATGTAAATACCATTTATAAATACCATTTATTTGCAACAGCTTCTCTCCCCCTAGTTTTGTTAATGAATGCTCTTCAAAAGAAATTTGTTTAAACATTCAAGAAGAGATAACCAATGTATCACTTGGTTGTCTCCCTCATGTGATCTGTCTTCACAGAACTTGTTTGCATGTGGCCAGTCAAGATTTTGTGTATTAAGAGTAAGGCCAGAGGAAAGAGGAAAACCAGATTTTGGCTGTAGTCTAGCGACATGTTACAGCTTTCTTTCCCAGTGAAATTAAATTACTTTTTTTAAAATTAGTCTATTTGTTTTAATTTTCTTTTCTATAATAGCAAAATCCACTTTTAATCAGCAAGTTTGAAAGTTTTTTCCCATCCAAGTGTGCTTTGACCCTATGAGGGTTGTACAATTTAACTTTCACTATGAATTCCAATAAGAGCTCAATGGAATATCTTCATATTTTTAAGTATCAGCATTGATAAAATTCAGCACATATAACACTTTGGGCCTTTCAATTACAGCCTTTACTCAAAATTTCAGGTCTAAATATTTTATGATCTCCTTTGCTGATATTTCATGTTGGAATATTTCAAAATTTTAAGGGCAGTTCATTAATAATTAAAAATAACCATGATTTTTGACTTGGGGATTGTAATTTTCCCAAATGTTTTTCTGTAATGAATAGGATATGGTTATATGTGAAGGGTCAGCATTCCAGTCAATTAAAATCAGTTGTATTGAAGAGGCTCACTCTGCACAACATGATAAAGTGAAAATGAGCTCTTGAAACAGGAAAATAATTTTCTTAGCTTGCAGGTGATGGATGAACAGTAAAGCTTATAACATTACTGTAGAAAAAACTTTGTAAGATGAGTTGGGTTAATTATAATTCAATTCAATTTTCACTTGATTTAAACTATAATCCTAGTTGATGAAGTCAAGTGATTTTATCGAAGTTTATTTTCTGGCTTGGATGTGTTAGAAAAGAGTTTCAAAGCAACAGCACCTAGCAAGAAATATGGAAAGAATTTACTACAACCCATGCTTGAGGCAGACAGTGATGAAATCTGCCATTGCAAGCAGTGCCTTTTCTGCAGGTTATACAAAGAGCCGAGTCCCCAGCGTGCTGCTGGAGGTTCAGGCGCAGCTCCGTGTGCCCAGCAGTGCGGCTGGAGGCTGTGCAGCGCAGCGCGGGGAGCCGCTGCCTCGCCTTCCGCATCCCCACATCTGCAGCCTCTGCTGCTGCCGGCCCGGCTAAAAATACACAGGCAGCCTTTCTGAGCGCCTGCCCCAGCCCTGCTTTACTGCCTTCACGTGGCCCGTTCGAGGCTTTCACAAGGGAAGTGCTTGGTCCAGGATGCCTGCCAGGAGCTAGAGCTACAGCTCTGGGTAGGGCACTATCCTCTGTTTATACTGAGTTTGTTTCTGGGTAGCCTGAGTAAGTCACTGTCACTGGTGGCTATAGCTGCCAATAGGGCGAGTTTTTGCACATAGACTTCGCTGCCACTTTGAAGCTAGAAACTGTTTAGTTCATTTTTTGTGTTTTGCATGGGAAGTCCAGGGGTGTAAATGAGTCACTTCCTGTGTTCTCTGCTGTTGGGTTCATTTCTATTTGTCAGCCTTCAGAAAGGCAGGATTTAGAGTGGTAGAGTTCCTTTTTTTTTTTTTTTTTTTTAGAAGAAAGTAAGTGCAGTGTAAGAAAGTATAGTTACTGTGGTTAGTCTAACCTATCCCTATTATTATTACATTTATAGAAATAAGTGTAACTTCCTTACTTAATAATTATTAACCCAAAACTTGCTACTTGCTTTAATTCACTGTTCTTTCGTGTCTTTCCTTCTGATCCAGTTATAAATACCTTTATTTTATTGTAATCATGTGTAAAGGGCATCCAACTTTTGTGAGGGTAAATAAAAATAAGTAAAGAAACCTATTATATCAATGATGATGTCCTTTTCTTTTTCCCCAACAAGAGCAGTACTAGAAAGATCATTCAGCAGTTCCAGTGGGCTGTATTAATCTACAAAGAGTGTGTTGCCCTTGTCCTGTCCTGAAAATCACCTGCCTCAAACAAAAATACTATCATATTTAAACAGATTCAGCAAGAGTAGTAGCTTCCATTCACAGTAAATGAAAGGGTGATTTAATACTATGTCAGGATGATTGTTCCTGAGTATTTTAATAATAAAAGCATTTAATATGACCCAGTCAGGTATCATAATCTAGAAGAGTGTAGCTGACAAAGTGCTGCTTTTGATGCTGTTGGAACTACTTCCTATATGTTAACAGCATGTGAAAGTACAGAATATGTTAAAAGCATCAGACAAACAGAAACAGTAAACTTTGAGTATTGGTTTAAATAGCTATGACAAGCTACAACATACTTTTGAAAGGAAGCGAGAGGTTCTTTCCTGCTTTTCCAGATTGAAAGCTTTTGTTTTAGCTTTCTCACTCTCTAGAATGCCTACTAAATTGTGATGATCAAAAGCCCTGGAAGCTGGAGGGATCCTGAAGAGGTGTAGCAGGCCGTGTTGGAGGACAAGTATCTGCTTTCAGGAGTAAATATACTAAATAGAAGTATGAGCTTGGTGAGTTGGTACTGCAGTTGCAAAGTCAGCTGCTGGTCTCTGCTGCAAGCTCTGTTTCAGCGCTGGTGGTATATTTTGGGGGGAAGTGCAGTAACTTTGAAGTTATTGTTGCAATAGGGACAGTTACTTTGTAGCCCAAGTTGATACTTAGCATTAACTGGAATATAAATGCTGATAGCATAAGACTATTTTTAAAATTCAGGAAGCCACAAATTCATGGAAAAATGATTGACTTTTGGGTATCAAGTACACAACTCTTTCTAACCCCAAAATTTCAAAGCCAGAGATTATAACTTTTCAGGACAGCTGATACATCAGTGAAAAATTGTTCTCATTTGTGTTAAAAAAGAATCCATCAAGCAACTGGTATTTGTGTGTCTTCCAGTGCTAATAGAAAGATACTTACACACTTGCTTCTTTGTGTAGTCAGTAAGCTTTTTTCCATGTAGCAACTTTCCACTGGTAACACACAGGAGGCTTTCAGATTCCTCCCCTCCTCCCCCCATGGACTTTTAAATGAAAATAGATGTCTACAGAGAGCAAGCCTGGAGATAATGCCATGTGCCTTTGGCTATTGCATTGCACAAACACTTGGCTAAGCATTGCTGTGAGGCAAAGCTGGCAGTAAATTTTTGAAAACGAGTGTGTAGCCCCTAAAAATTGTTGTGGAACTGCCTGTTCTAACTGGAGACTGGAACATTTCCATTGCTGATAAGTAAAATTGAGAAAGCTTTGCTACACTTCATTGTGCTATTTGTGTGTTAAGCAGAAGCAAATTCCAAAGAAACTTGACCCAAAGATTTTCTTTGTCTGTCTTCCAGTTTATATATCTCAAACTTCATCTAAAATTAAAGAATGGAGGTAGATACAGGTTTTGAAAGACTAATTCTTGCCATACTCACTAGCATCAACAAACAAAGTTGATGTTCTTTAGCTCTGCAAAATGGATGGAGGCACTGTGTGTTACTGGAAACCCTGATGATATGGATGTAAGGAAAAGCTAGACTGATGATTTTTTCTGAAATGTCTTTCTGAAGGAAGACTAGCTAATTTTATGTTCTCATTATCCTTCTCTCTCTGAGGACTCCTGGTCCTATTTTTTGCCTCGATTTTGCTACTATTTTGTCATGCCTGTTAGTACTTTCACCTAATTTTCTTGGGCTCTATTGAGAAGTTGTCACTTGAGCACAACAAAGATCAGTGGAAACAGCTTCATGAATATTAAAGCCTAAAAATAGAAATCACTTTAAATCACACTATGAAGGTATGTTGCCTTCCTTCATATATTACATTTCTATTTGTGTGTAGCTTTAAAAATCTACAATCTCTTCTTGTCAAGACTGAAGTTGTCACAATGTTAAGTTGTGAAGATGATTGTATTCAGGAATATTTACATTTTGATAGAGTTAGGTTTTTGTTTGGTTTTTTTTTTTTTTTTTTTTGTAAAATTAAAGAATGCACAAGGGTCTGGACAAGTGATGAGGGAGAAGATGGTACATGCTATCAGTATGAATACAAAAGAAGCTTTTATAAGGTATGTAAGAAATTTGCTCTAGTAATGGCTTCAAAGGTAATTTCAGGGATCAGAGAAGCAAATGTAGGTGGAAAAAAACACTCAGACGTCCTAATGCAGTAGACTTATTTCCTTATTTTTCTGTAATTTCCAAGGGCAGACAAGCATCAGATTTGAAGAGGTCAGAGACCCTTAAAGATATCCAAATCTTGATAAGGGGGCAAAAGAGAAATTAGCAGAGAGATTTGAAAACAGGGGAGAATTAGAAAATGGTTGAAAGTATCAAGTGAAGTACCTTTCCCTACTCTACTTCCATGTATATGCTGGAGTCATGGAACTAGATACTAATGTGCACACACTTACCTTCAAAGATAACTGTTTGCAAACCAAAACAGCAACTGTGATGTGGAGGGTCTCTGAACAGCATAAAATACAAGTTATGCATTGTAAAGTAGGTGGCATTCCTGGGTAAATACTACAAGGATTGGTATTTGCAACCGATTTGAGAACTTGCAAGATGAAATCTGATACTACTGTGACTCCATTCCTCTATATCCTGGAGTTAACTTGGATTTTTTGGCCGTTTCAGAGTGGTATCAGCATCAGATTGATATGGCATGGAGAGTTCTTTTATTTTAGTGTCTTCCTCAGAATGAGGGGGGCATGATCTGAGTTCTAACATAAACTTCAGCCACAGTAAGAGTGTTATTTGAGACTAGATAGGAAAGGTAAGTTTTCATCTGCAACATAAGCACTAACATGAAATGTCAGAAGAAATAGTTGTTGAGAGATTATTTGGAATGTTATGAGGCTGAGACTATACAGATAATTAAGGTGAAGACATGGGCAGGCATACAGATTAAGTAAAGTTATATTTTCACGTGAAGTCTATATCCAATGGAATTCCAGTCCTTGGAAGTAATGTTTATGGGATATGCTGAAAGCAGGTGTTTATAGCGTTTTATTCTGGCAGATGCTCACAAAAAAATAGCAGTAAAATAGAGCAACCGTTTAGTTTGTATTCTCTTGCTCAGACATTTCCCAGATGCTTGTCCTGCTGGAGGCATTTCTTGCAGATGTTTCCATTTGATTAACAGATGTGCAGATTAAATTGTGTCCTTTGCAGTGTTCTAAACAGGAGAGCATTGTTTTTTTTGTTGTTACTGTGACTCATGTTGGAGTCACTTGTAATAGTACACTGCACAATCTGATTGAATATCCCACTTTTGACAGTAAAAAGCTGTCTATAAGCAACATGGTTGATGATATGCTTTGTCTCTGAGTACTTAAAATATTTTCCTTCCTTTTTTTAAATGAAGCATGTCACTCTATATAACCAATACCCACTTAAATTATTTACATATAGCACAAACGAAATGTGAACCCTGAGGGTGAGAAACATCTGATACACAGCATGTTGAATGACCAGAGGCAACAGAATTCAAAACAGCAAACTTCTATTCTTTCTTGGAAGAATTTACCTGGCCTTGTCCATGCTTAGGTTTTAAATGTTCCTTAATCTAGTGCCTCCATTGCTCAAAATATGATATTGTAAAAATATGTATGTGGAAAAATTGTTAGTAGTCCAGTGGCTGGAGCACAGGAATATAAAACAGAGTATGTGACTTCTTACTCTTTTGCTTTACTCGTAACTTTCTGTAAGATATATGGATTATTTTATTCATTTAACTTTGGTGTGATTGCATGGGATCACATCAGTTGCCAGCCCAGGTTCTGTATCCCTTGTAATCTGAAAGGAAAAGTAGATGCTTCCCAGGGGAAAAGAGGCAAATTTCAGAGTATTTGAAGTGATGCCTACAAATAGTGTAAGGTTTTCCTCACAGCCTGGCCATAGTGTCTTGTCTTATCTTTTACATTGCTTAGGCATTCCTAATTTTTCTAGTATGGAACAGGAGAATACTGTGGTACTAAAGATGAGAAAGATGTCCTGAAGGAAGATAAAACTTAGCACATATGATGTTATTATAGTCATGTCATTGCTGTCTTCTACTCAGGTGTCCTTTCTTTAATGCAAGGTGTTTAAACATATGTGTACACATAGAGAGAGAGCTGTGTAAAGCAAGTAGGGCTGATGATTCTTGAACCATTAATTATTTGTAGAGCTTGGCAGATCACTAAAGTGTACAGGTTAAGCATGCAATTCTGATTTCTCTAGCTGTTAGATCAGTAACTAATAAGTTAATTGCATTTCAGAATAGTTCTGTACTGGTTTTAAAGTTATATAAAAAGTTTCCAAAGAAATTGTTTGAAAGTGTAATATCTGAACTCAGAAGTATTTTTTCTCTGCTAAGTTTTGAAGGATAGTCTCATAATCTAATCTTTACCTGAGGTTTCATTCTTAAATTCTCCTCAAATTCTCTTTGTTTACTGTATAAATAAGGGTCTTCATTAAAATTACTATATTATGGCCCAGTGCCACGTGAAGAATCAGATCTTAGTTTCCCAACCCAAAGATCGTCACAAATTTCACTATCTTGTGAAATCCTGCTGCATATTCTTTCCTTCCTTTTTCCTTTCAAGTTTACATTGTCCCACAGTAGGCATTGCAGAGTAATCAATCTAATGGAACAGAACAAAAGGTGTGGTTTTGTTATCATTTCCCCACTCCAGCATATTGAAAGCCACATGGCTGTGTAATGGTGGCACAGAAATGGTGTGAGGAGCCAGAAGGGGAGTGGGGGGCAGTGAAGTGCTGAATATTAACCATCTGAAATTTGTCTAGTAAACAATTTCATTTAGAAAAGGTAAAAGATTTCAAGATTTCAGGTGGACATGGATTAGACAGTAGACAGTCATGAAACAATGGAAAGGAACATTGAAGCACTGTTGAGATAGTGGTAAGAATTTTTTTTTTTTTTTTTTTTTTTTTTTTGCTTGTGCAATTCTGATCCAGTTCTTATTCCATATGCTGAGTGAGGCCAGCATATGTAGTTAAATCTTGCATATCACTTGTCTAAGTAGTCTCAGGTACTATTGTAAGTGCAATAACCTAAAAATAGTGACTGCTACCAACTGTAACATGTGGCTAGCTGTGGTTTGAGTTGCAGGGAGCACTTCACTTTTCACCCTGCAGGATCTTCCTGTGTCACCAGGCATCCCTCTTTCCTAGTCAGCGCTTTGCAGAAGAGCTGCAATATAATTCTATTTTCAGTGTGAAAGCACAGACATCTACTGCAGGAATATCAGTGCCCACCCAAGGGTGCTCGTCTGCAGGAGCTGCTTTTTGCCTGTGCTAATGGCCATAACTTTGCATGAATGGTTTTTAGATATTTGCGATAACAGTTCATGAGATAAAGCGTTAGCACTGGAGCCCGTAGTGTTTTGCATGAGCTGTGTTGACTTGTGCTCTGACGTGAGATGCTTGGATGGCAGGTGTCTGTAACTAATTGGCTGTGGTGGGAATGAAGCCATGATACTTTTGAGCAGTGAGCTCTTCTGTATTTGGCATCATATTGTTGCATCTGTGAAGTAGATGTGAAGTCACAGGTTGAAAACAATAGCTGATATATAACCTAGCAATTCTGAGAAAATTAGTTAACTCCTGCGAAGCCACCATTTGAAAGCAGAATACTTAAGTGACTGGTTATTTTCAGATCAGTCCTTGCTGATCATTTTGGAATTGAGGATCAGACTTTGATAAAGATCATGAGCAATTCACCCTGGCAGCTGCGTATCACAGTCGGTGATATTTAAGAATATGAAATCCTTAGTGCAGAGCTGAGAAAATGGCAACAGTTGCCGCTGAATAGATAATATTTTAAAATGCAAGTCTACCAAAGATGGAGCCACAGTAACTTGGGTATCTCCACTGAGTTAAATAACAGAGCCATTGGACAAAGGAGATTAAAGCTGATATTCTATCTGAATTGAGGCAAAATGTTTAGCAAGAGGCAATGTGGAACTTGTTCATACTGTAGGAGAGATTTATGTAGCTGTCTCTTAGGGCTGTCACAGGTGGACAGAGCATGAGTGGTACTGAAAAGATGCCTATGCTGTAGGAAGTATTTCAGCACAACACTGCTGCTGTTCCTTCGGCACTGATGTAGGGGTTGATGAGTTTTAGCTGCCCTTGCACTCCGGACAGATACCGAGGCTGTCTCAGCAAGGCACAGCAGCGGGACTCGGTACAAGCAAACGCCTGGCTTAGAGCCAGGGACGCGGCAGTTGGGAGACAATGGAGAGAGATGCCAGTGTTTGAGGAACGGAGCTGCGTCCTAAACCAGCGCCCGTAATGCTGAGCTGACAAAGACTGCGGCTAATGCAGCCGAGCTTGTGCGAGGCTTGGGTTGCCCGTCATGGACTCGGATCTGCACCGGGGCGGCCCGGGAGGCGGGCAGCGTGTGCCAGGCGGAGCCGTGCGTGCCCAGGCAGCGCTGGGCGAGGCGGAGAGCAGCGATGGTGTGCGGCGGCTCCGCGGGTGATTAGCGCGGCTGGCGGGGCGGGGCGCGGCCGGACCCACCCGCGGGAGGCGGCCCGGGCGGGGCGGGCGGGCGGCCCGTGAGGCCGTGCGGGCCCGGGCGGCGGGAGCCAGGCCCGCGCTGCGGGGCGGGCGATGGGGATCCGGCGCCGCCGCCCGTGAGGGACCGCAGCGTTCATGGTGAGCGGGGCGGCTGCGGGGCGCGGGGGAGGCGGCAGGGGCGGGCTGGGACTTGAACGTGCGTCGGTGAACCCGGCCTCGTCCGCTTCTCAGTCGCCTCACCGAGTCCGGGCAGAAGCGGCTCGCCGGGAAGAGGATTCTCTTTGTGCGTGGCGAGACTCCGCCGGGATGGAAGGCGGCGGCTGCGGCACCGCCGTGCCGGGTGTTGGGGGTGTCGGAGCATGGGGGATGCAGGCTGGACCCCCGGCGGTGCCGGCCATCCCTCCTGCCCCGCAGTGCTGCCGCCCGTGGAGCCTGGTGCCGCTCCGGCACCCTGCATGCATATTTCATATGCGCCTTTGTCAGAAAGTGGCTGCCTTTAAACACGCAGGGCCAAAACAAGATGACCTTGATGGAGCAGTTTCTGTTATTGTAGGTTCAGTTCTGCTGTGCAGCTCCTGCTTGGGGAGGCTCGGGGCGTGTGGGAAGTCACACAGCGCTCTCCGGGTAGAGCAGTTGGTCCTTCGGCGCTTGCCCTGTGTTCCAGAGGGTTATTTGCGTCTCTCGGTAGAGATTGTTGAGGTTCTCTTTGTATGTTGGCTTGTCTTTCTTGAAGAATCGCAGAGGATCACCACAGTCAGAGCTTCTTGCATCTTAACTGTAAAGCTGTCAGGTTCCACCCAGAATTAAACTTGGTTTTGGGAGGCGTGTTTCTTTGTTTGGTTTGAATTATTTAAATCAGTGCTGTAATCTACAGCATGCTCTTATAGAACATCTTCAAATCCTAGTTCAGCTCTTGGGAACAGCTAAAGGTGAAACCTGGAAGAAAGCCTAAATTATCCCAGTGATAAAGCTAAATTTTAAATCATGAACAGTCAACTTATCCCAAGTTGATCCTAAAATTAACTTGCAACCATATCAGGTTAGTAACCCTTAATTGCAGCATAGCATTTAAACAGATCCGGAGTTATTTGTACCCGTGAGAGATTTGAGTCTGGCTTAAAAGGAAAAGCTTAAAATGAGCTATTGTGTAGCTCAGCCTATTGCAGTATGCCTGTATGTGCAAATACTTGTATTTGCTCAGTCAGCAGATACTCTTAATATGAGTTTGTGGAGTCTTCAGTGTGTTTCATTGCTGTATCATATGTTGTGCTCTGAAATTGCATTATCTTCTCACTGGAGTAAAAGATAATTTTAATCAACTTTTGTTTTCTGTGAATTTTGGGGCATTTGGTTTTTGTGGTTTTTTTGGGAGGAACTGGGGTGGGAGGTTTCATTTGGTTGGGTTTTTTTTAATTTTCTCTAATTAAAAAGTAGTCTTGTAGATAATATCACCAGAGGACATTTCTATTCTTTTTTGGCTACCACTGAAAAAGATGAAATTGCTACAAAGGAATCATACTTGTAATCTGATCAAATGTGCCACTCCCATTTTTGTGCTGGTCTAGCTTTTTACTGTCGGGTAGTGCTGAGTAGAACACCAGTGAATACTTGCTGAAATGCAGGGTGGGCTTTGGCTCTTTTGAGAGGTTTGCGTAATTGTGCTGATACTGTAACTAGCTATCCATATTTAGAAATAAAGCATTTTCTTAACCAAGAAATTCTTGTAAGGAGATGCGTAGTGCTGGTATACAGGATTTTGTGCTTAGCTGAAAGGAATTTCCAAGTAAATTTGGATGTACAGAAAAAAACTCCCATTGCAGCACAGTGTGGACATTCTTTTCTCACTTTTCAAAAGCAATTTTGCTCTCCAGTTGGGTATGGTGAAAGAAGACCCTGAATATAATTTTCATAAGTCAAAATTAAGCAGCTTTTCTGGAACTTCTACTATAATAAACATTGGGTGCATATGTTTTCATGTCAAATTCTGGGATGCTTTAAGGGAGTAAGAGAGGTTAATATTTGACTATGTTAATTTGTCCTTACTCCTTAAAAAAAATCAGTCTCCTAATAGAAGGTGGGAGAAGGAAAAGCCATTTGCTTCATTCCTATCAGCACAGCAGATTTACTCTGCAGCTGGTGCAGCTGAAGCCCTTTATGATGGTGCACTTACACACTGGTCGCTCTCAGTTGTTTGCTGATGCAAGTGACCAGTGTAAGACTTCTGCCTGTGCTTTCTAAATATGCTCTCTATCTCAATACTTTTTTTACAGCATTTTTTACTTATTTTTTTCTGAATTTTTTTTTTAGTGAATGGTTTTGTCAGCATGAGCACTGTCCCGTTACTTGACAAAGCTAACTACTAGTCTGTAGTTTAAATGCATTTTCCTTGGTTCTTTTCCTTGTTTTAAAACTGATGTCATGCATAGCAGTATTAACTGGTATTAATGAGCCAGACATTCCAAATTCGTGACCATGTTTCCTATTACAGCAATGTAGTCATCATAGGATTGATTTTTTGAGGCAGTGCCCAGTTAATAGACAAGGAAAAATAAGGATTTTCTTTGTCCTGAGGGCTGCACAGACCTCTACCCATGAGTCCCACAGAAGTAGTTTGAACTAGGATTGAACCATACAACACAGAGTAAAAGACCAAGGCTGTGCTGGTCCACATTCATTGCATCATATCTTTTTTTCATTCATCCCCTTTTTTGAGGTGTGGTTGCAGATGGCCTTTCTGGAAGGGGTGGATCCTGTTTTAGTTGCTGAATGAATCTCATTGTGCTGGAAATGTATCTATTGCTGAAGGAAGTTTGGATGAGATAGAGAGGTTAGGTTGAGAGAGAAAGCAGAACTATCTGAGGAACTTCTTGTGCTAGCAGGAAAAGGTCTATGGCTGGAACATTCTTCATCGTGTTCATTGACAGTGTACATTGTGTTTTTCTATATTTTATTTTAATAGAGATGGTATCAAAAAGCTATGCATGAAAGCCTTTGAGTTTTGGAAGTAGCAAGAATAATTTTAAAGTTGAATGTACAAGTAACTGTAATGTGGATGTAATTTTCCATAGGACTGTTTGACCATGTTTGTTTGTGTATCACTGATACTTTGTATTCTTGATGTTTGCTGTAATACTTCAAGCACTGAAGTAGATGGAAGTTGTGTAAAGGTAGTTTTATCCCATTAGGTCATGCTTTTAGTGTACTTTTTTTTTGAACCAGTGTTTGTAGGAAAAGTAAAGATAAAATGGTACCTGAATGCCTAGTCCTCTCCTGTAGGTCATGGTGATACAGTAATTAAGGGTAGAAGGACCTCTGAGGGACTAACTCTCCTCTCAGGACAGAGTCTACTTAAATCAGGTTCTCAGGGCTCATTCACCTGAGCTTTGAATGCTTTCAGGGTCAGGAGTTCTGTCACATCTCAGGCGACTTGTCCCAGTGCTCACCTCCCTTCCCTACAAAGCCTTTTCCTCTGGAGCCTGAGCAAGCCTGGTTCCCTTTGCCTCTCTTCATGTGGCTTCATTGCTCCACACCCTGACATCTCAATGCCTCTTTGCTAGTCTTGCTCCAGTGTGTGCCAGTGTCTGAGTACACAGTTATGTCTATTGTGATTTAGGATTGTGCAAGGTGTTGTACCAAAGGTGGATTTTCTGTCTAACAACTGATTTTAACCTTTTTTTTTGTCTCCCCATTGTTGAGCTGTTGCATATGAAAACAGCTTGCATTGGAGAAATCTTACAATGAGATTGTAAGAAATGGAGCTTGTGGTAATTTTTGATTTTAATTTCAAAATCATGTAAGTAAAAAAAAAATTAAATAGGTCCTATTTTTGTACTTCAGATAGTGTCTGCTGTTTGTAAACTCCTTAGTAATACTTTGTAAAAGCAGGCTAGAGGAACTTGAGATGTTTTTACAAATAGAAAGAATGGAAAAAACATCACTCACTCAAAGACTCACTCCTGAAGAAAAATTTTGTCATTGTTTTCCATGTTGATGTTGCTCTAGCTGAAAAGCTTCAAAGGGACAGCAGTAGGGCTGAGATGTGAAAGCGTTATCTTGAAGACTTTTTTAGATCCCTTTTTAAATTCTCGAGTGTATCATCTTGGTGCTTTCCACTCCTGTAAGTTTCCCTGTCTTTTTCTTCTCTAGGAATATGAAGAAAAAACTGGACGAGCTCAGAGACCACTCTCTCCTAAACAGAATGTGAGGAAGAATCTTGATTTTGAACCACTCTCCACAACAGCACTTATTTTAGAGGACCGACCAGCGTAAGTTTTGAAAGTGCCACAGTGAAGGTCTCTCTAAAATTAACCTAGAAAAAATTTTCTAACTCAGTGTATTTGCTTACTCTTAACTTCAATGGATTATTTAAAATCTAAAGTAGATTTTTTTTCAGACTAGTGAATATAAAATTGGGTTGATTATGAGAAAAATTATTCAAACAGAAGGAACTTTATTTTATAATAAAAGCAATGACTTTTTTTGAAGGTAGTTTATTAGGATAGCAGAGCTTTAGTTTTGAGTAATTCTACCTCCTAAACATGATTAAGTGATTTTTATTTTCCGTGAGAGAACCTAAGCATAAAAACAAAGCTGATGTATGCTAAAGAAATTGAAAAGCAAGAATACAGTGTCCTGTTTACACAGAGAAAGACCACACCTCCATAAATAATGAAACAGTTTACTGATTGCTCTGCAGTGAGTTCAGCATCACATTTTAAGGGTTGTCAAGCACTTGATGAGTTGTTTCATACTTTTTACTGCAAGGAGATTTTTGCATGTGCAGACTGACTCCAAAGCAATTTACCAGCAGCTGCTTTACCTTGTTTTTCTCCTGAATTACATGAATTCAGTCATGCTTAGTCAATTTCTGATTATGAATGTGATCTGGCTTTATGGGCATGACATCTGCATTTTTAGTATAGCTGTGCGTTGGTGTGAAGAGCTGGCATAACACAGATCTGTGTTTCCATCAACAAACCTGCAGGAAAAATGCTCATATCAAAGGAGTCTATTTGTAGGATTACTTAAGCAACTTTCTAGCTTGACTGATGGACTGTGTGGCAAGATACTGGGAGATGTAGAAAATTTTTACAGCAGGCTTTATTTTGTACAACTGGAAAGAAAGCATACTAGCTTGTCTGTTGTATTTAAAATCAGTCTGTTAAAAATATCTTTATTTTTGGGGATAATCTGAGTAGTATGGTGTTCAGATAGATGGAATTAGTGTTACATTACAGGAAAATGTTCAGATTTTGTTTTCCTACTGTTGGTAGAGTAAGGAACTTCTAGTAGAGAGGTATTTTTAAAATTAAAGACAATTGAAACATTCTTTTCTCTAATGGGAGAACTGCTCTGGACAGCAGTACTGTCATCTCACTCTCACTAAGGAATCTTTTTTAATTGTTTACCTATAGTTTGCATACTATTTTTTTATGTTTACCTATTAAGCTTTGAGTAGTTTCTTTTTTAAGGCTTCAGAAGAAAACTGGAGTGAGATTATTTTATTTTTTAAATACCTGCTCTTGATTTCACACTGATTTGTAGGGCTTAGGTAAAAATTCATAGTAAGAAATCAATAAATATTCCATAGTGCCTCTAGCTTCAACTGGAAAAAATATTAGTTGAATTTAATAGGTACTAAATATCATCTCACATGTGTGTTGGTGATGTTAAAACATAGGGCAAATAGTTTGAGTAGTGGAATTTAAGTTAGCAAAACTTGACTTATTTAATCTGGTTTTCCTTTCCAAACTTCCCCTAACTTAAATAATTTCTAAAGACTTGGATTTAAAAAAAGATGCAGATGGATTTACCAAAGTGAAACGGGAAAAAGAATAGATTGGTCTCTGTGGTTAAGAAACCAACATTTCACCAATGTGAAAATTTACTTTCGTTTTTCTAGTGACAATCCCGATTTGGAAAAATACTCATAGGCCAGTATCTCATGGTTGTGTGTACATTGCAGACTGTGATTACATAAATAATAATGCATGCTAGCTATTAATGGTGTTGGGGGCTGTCACCTGCCTGATGTGTGACACCTTACAGGAATGAAAGTGAATTTTTGCTTAGCTTTTCTATTAACCAAAGATAACAACTGTTCTAGGAATATAATTCAGTGTTCTACAATATGGAGGAACAAAATAGTTAGTCGTTTCCTGTTTTGATGTTTTGCTGGTCCTGTAGTTGTAAGAGATACGTATGGTTATGTTATTTACAAATATGATTAGCTGAAAGGTCATGTGAACATATGCATTTGTATGGCAGAGTCTTAATCACAAATGAAAATGTTTTGTTAGTATTAATAAGTGGAGAATAGTGAGGATGTATGCTACTTGTTGGTCTGGAAGAGTGGGAAAGAAGTTAAGTCTTTAAAATAAAAATGAGGTTTCAGAGAGCAGAGGGAAAAGGCTGGGTTAGGGAGTCATTGTGTGTGGGTGAAGAAAGTTGTGGGTGTAACTGTTAGACAAGGTGAACAGTAAGAAAGAGTACAATCCTGTATCTTAGCAGTTCAAATCTAAACCAGTCAGCTTTGTATATACCACTATATTCTCTTTAGGAAGATCAGCCTGTGTGTTCAGTTGGTTTAATAATAAAAATGCTGAAATTACCAAATGTAAGGAAATTACTCAGCGTATTTTATGTATAAACGTAGTCATGGCTGGTCAGTGTTCTTCCCTTCTGCTGACTCTGGCAAAAAAATGATTCTTTCCAAGGATCTGTTGTTCTGCTCTTTGACTGGTTATTTTGACAAGAAACAGAGTGTGCTTTTCGTTTAGAAGTGTCTAGAATTTTATTTAGACAGTCATGCTAACTTGTAACTATTTTTTTTTTTTTTTTTTTTTTTTTAGGAATCTTCCTGCAAAACCAGCAGAAGAAGCTCAGAAACACAGGCAACAGTACGAAGAAATGGTAGTTCAAGCAAAAAAAAGAGGTGATGGGATTTCTTGTCTTCAAAGAAGAAAAATATAGGGGTATTTCTAAACCTGGAATGCACTTGTGTCAGCCTGTTGCTCTGTAATGTGAGGGATCTGTGCCTCCTCTTAAAGAACCATCACTCCCAAGAGAGAAGAGCAAAGGTAGTTTTGTTGAAAAGCCCAGCCCCAAGCTGAAAAGAAAATGGTCCTAAAATCCAGCAGGAAATAATTTTTTAATCTGTAACTCTTAAATGAGTGGCATCTATTTGTGGGTTTAAAAACTTAGTAGTATATTGAAGTAGATTGTTAATCAAATTAGTGAAGACTGGACTTAAAACTGCAGGATATTTATCAGTTTCATGCTGGAAACAACCTTTTCAGGCTGTAGCACATAAACACATAATTTTCCACATAGGAAAATGTACGCAATTATGTTCATTTGATAATCTCTCACTTAAAATTTACAGCTTTCTCAGGGATTTATTCAATTTCTTGCCTGATGTTTTTCACAGAAGTGTCTTAGTAACACTGTACCATGAACATGAGGTAGAGGGTGATGGTAGTGGTTTCTTTTGGCTGATGTTTTTGACCATCTGGGTTTTCTAATTAAAAACAAGCATTGCAGTAATAGGAGATTCTGACTTGAGTTTTGCATCCAGTGGGAGCTACGGGAAATATTTTTTTCCAGCTGGCGAGACTCTTGAGCTGTATGAAACAGTGAAAAGGGTATATGAACACAGGACTTACTTGCATTCTGCAGCTGACAGACTAACAGAGGTATCCTCTTGTGATTTTGGACATCATACACCCACCAGGAAATTCTGACTTCATGTGACTCCTATTCAATATATCTACTACTGTATGTGTAGTCTAAAGGAGTTTCCCTGTTCTTTCTTTGCAGGTAGGGTGGGTGCGTTGGGGAAAATGGGATGATTGTTAGGCAGTGGACCAGGTCCTTGTGCTGTCTTCATGGAACTGAGTATGTGATTCTGTCCTGACAAATACCATGACAAACCCATTTTCCCTAAAGCCACTCCAGATGAACAGCTTTGCAGAGTGATACATTGTCTAGAGGTCAGGAGATCAAAGACTATAAACACCCTGTTGTTGGTTAGAGAAAAATTGAAAGCCTGCATTTCAGCAGGCTTGCAAAGAACTTGTATCAAAGCTGAAAACATTATGAGGCAGTTGCTATGGTTCTTCTCAGGCACAGCTTCTGTGGGGCTTTAAAATGGACCCATCAGGTAGAATGTTTCTTTTCCAAAGACCCTGTTCATCATACTGCTGTTCTACTGTGAGTTCTGCTTGCCTGGTGAGCACCTCCTCATACTGTAGGCAGCATGTGAATGCACACCCATGTTGTGCTGCAGAGACTGCCTGCATTTGTCTAACAAAATTGCCGGTGGAAAAAGCAGTAGTTGATAATGCAGGAAGAAAATACTGAGTGGTAATTCTAAACTGCAAAATACAATTAAACTAGAACATGAAATATGTTTTCTTGTTAGTGAACTGAAGGTTTCTATTTAAGATGTGTAACATTTAGATTATCCATATGTGAAGTAGCATAAAAAATGTGCCTCTTGTGATTTCTTGACAGTATACCTAAATTGTAATAGAAGAATGAACACAAAATAAAAATTTGTGTTCATTTTGTCTGTAGTTTTGAGTCTGCCATAAAAGGGGTGGGGCTTTATTGGGAAATACTCTGACTTGTTCTACTAGGTGAGGCTGTTGGCTGCCTGAAGTGTTAATTAAAAGTTAATAGTGTGGTTAGATTTGAAGAGTCCAAGAAATTATACATTATCTAATTCCCTTTGTCCCATCTGTTGAAAATGAAACTTATAGTTCCAGTTTGTTCTTTATTCACGTTTGCAATCACTGCTCAAGCACTTGCTGTGCTTGGGAAATTTTCATACTTTGGACAGTCCACTGTACTTTAGGGTGAACACAGTGTGCTTTACATGCTGCATAGCCATGACTAACTGAATATTTGGTTTCTGGTTTTATTAACTTAAAAAGGTACTTCCTTTTTTGCAGAGCTTAAAGAAGCCCAGAAGAGAAAGAAACAACTGGAAGAACGCTGTAAACTGGAAGACAGCATCGGCAATGCTGTTTTAACTTGGAACAATGAAATCTTACCCAACTGGGAAACTATGTAAGACAGTATGTTATATTGAGTTTTAATTAAAAATTGCAGTCTATATCCTGAAAAGAACTTGCAAAATTAGGAAGCATAATTTCTAAATGGTCTTGGAAGCTTTTGTTAGGAAATCATTCTTGGACAGCTGCAAAAAAAATAAGCAACATCTTTATTTCTACAAGGTGGTTGGAAGTAATGCGGTGCTAAATCTTACTTGTCTTTAATCAGGGCTCAAGATACTCAGAAACAGAAGCACTGAGGAATGATGTGGTAGAGAGTGTAAAAGCATAAGGCATGGTACTTGAACATCATTCATTTATCAGAAATGAGCTTTCCTTGACTGTTTGAGCAGTTAATGTAACATCAATGTGGATAAAAGTATGGGAGTGGTTTATGAAGCCTCTTTCCAGAATGGAATACATGCTGGGATAATCAAATGTTGGAAAAAGAAATAGGGAAAAAGTTATTTATATAAAGTGCTAGAAGATTTCCTCCAAAGGCATGGGACAGGCAATTGATGAAGTACCTTGGTGGAGTTTGCTAGTTTTCCTAAAAAAAAAACAAAGCAGCTCTCAGTGCTCCAAATACAGCCACCACAGCAACATAGACTGTAAACCAACAGCACTCAGAATTGCAGTTTGCTTAACAATGGAATTCAGTTATCCTGGGAATATATATTAACAGTATGGACAGAATTTGTTGGAAAATGTGTTTCTGGAAAACTGAAGTATAATAAACAAAATCTAAACAAATTGTAGATTTACATGTTTGCCTTTAGTATTTGAAGATGCATCTGTTATGGTTGTTGTAAAAATTAGGTCACCTTTTCCTTTATTGGTTTATAAATTCGTAAGTTCCCCAGTGTTTCACTGTTTTACATTTTAGTTTTTAGACTCTGCTGAAAGATAAACGTTGTGGTTTTAGCACTTTTCATTGGTGTTTAGGTGCTATTTTGTTCCTCCTGCTGGGCTCTCAGATTGCTGAACATCCACTGTATCTATTTCAAAGCCTGTTTTCTGTTAAAAGTTGTTTTAAGCTCCTGCCTAAAAGTTAGTGCTTTTCACATCTTCATGCATTTTTCCAGAGGCACAGAACTGCAATGGTAGGTGGGAAGCTGCATGTCTTTGCACAGCAGGTGATGACAGTGGGCAGACTTCCATAATTTATTCCTGTGTTTAGTCTTGTATAGAGCTGTCCAGTCTTTAGCATAGGTAATGGCATAGAGTGGACTTCCTTTCCATTTGTTTACTTTTTTCCCATGATTTTTGCTAATGAAGTGTGGCTTCAGATTATGTGTGTTGTGATTGCCGTGCTTCTGTCAATATAAAGCCATTACATTGGAAGGAAGATTTCCTTTGCAGTTCAAAGCAGAATAGTACTAAAGAATGGGTATGTGCAAATTGTATTTGACTTCTTGGGTCGTTGATGTTCATTTTGGTTTGAATCTCATCAGCAGTGGTAGGAGGATATATTTGCAATTCAGCTGGCAATGAAGTATTTCTTAGACTAATCTGTCTTACTTTGAGCAGGTGCTGTTCCCGTAAAGTCCGAGAGCTGTGGTGGCAGGGCATTCCACCGAGTGTGAGAGGCAAAGTCTGGAGCCTGGCAATTGGAAACGAGTTAAACATCACCCATGGTGAGGCTGCTGGTTTTTTTGATGTTTTTTACAGAGTGAAATAGCATAGGATATTCTTGTATCTGTTGTGGTGTGGGTGAGAGGAAATGTTATCTAATTATGCTTTTCTTGTTCTGCTTTGATGTGTTTTGTTCAAAAATACAGCGTCTTTTAATCTTGTAGCTGTTCTAGGACTGCTGCTGTGAATTGTTTCTGAGTATTGCTGTCACTGTGCCTTGCTTTGATGTTAGATGGAGATGGTCAGAATTAACGACTCAAGTTTTGTTGTTTTTGGGGTTTTTTTTGAAACATAAAATTGTTAATTTTGAAATACCTATGAGTATGTGTATAGTGTGCTTCCTTTGATTTGAAGCAAGACAACAGGTTTTTAAGAAGTTAAAAGACCCTGACAAGATTTGTAATTTGTTTTATGAAAATAGAAATAATCTATTCCTTCTGAGTACAGAAAAATTCAGCTCTTAAAGATTAACATATGTAATTAATTCCAACATGGAAATGTAATAGACTGCCTGTAATCCTGCTGTATTGTGCTGCTTTTCTGGGCATTGCTTAGTTACCTTGGGTGTAATTCTTACATGTAATTTGCTAGATTTTCCTAAGACTGTAATTTTGGACATCAGTGCTCTGCAAGAAAAATCAAATATTTGAACATAAAATGCAACTTGGATTGTCTTTCCTTTTCACTTAATATTAAGTTAGAGGTGAGTGGAACACATCTTTCAAAAATGTAACCCAGTTAGAAGTTCTGCTACTGTTAATGCCTAGGGCAGCATTGCCAATGTGGTGGGTGGTTAATGGACTTGAGTGTGCACATATAGTGGACTTGGTTTTGTGTTTCTCTTTTTTCAGAACTGTATGATATTTGCCTTGCTCGGGCCAAAGAGAAGTGGCGGTCACTTAGTACAGGAGGGGCTGAAGTCGAATGTGAAGGTATGCTTTTTGTAAATGATTTATGCTGTGACAGAATGAGACATTTTGTAAACTAATTCCTTAAAATGAAATCATATATTTTAAACAACAACAAAAAAAATCAGCTATAAAGTTGTGTTCTGGTAAAAAGAAAATGTCTTTTAGTGAAAGCAAGGAATAGCTGTATTTTTCTCAATGAAATTCTGGTGTTGTACAAAACACAATTGTTTGGGTTTTTTTAATAAACAATTTCTGGGTACTGTTCTTATTTTGGTGCAAATTTGTAGGAAAAATATGAATAGTAGTTTGGGGAATGTATTTGAATTGCAACACTAAAATACTTTTCTGCATCTATAGTTTTAGGATTGCAGCTCAGATTAAAGCAGAAAATTGTATTTTAGTCCCTTATTGCAGCTTTGAGCTCAAGTAATTGATATTTCAGAGAGCAGCAGGTTTTTTTTTGGAGATGAAGTAGTTTGAGATTTACTAATTAATTGGAAGAGTTGACTGTGTTGGAGAGATTATGAAACTACATGCAAATGATTGAAATTGCCTTCAGTAAGTAATTATGCTGAGCAGAGAAAAAAAGGAGAACATACGTACTGGCATTTATAAGCAGAAAAATGTTTTTGATTGGAAATTCCCTTTGTCCCCTTGTTCCCTTAATATTGTTTATATCTTAAATAAGATAACATCTAGTATGTTTTCAGTTTCCTCTTGTACTTTATTTTCTGAGTGTAGATGCTCATGTGATTGATGCAAGCATTGCCTAGTGACAGCTTGCTCAGTAAACAGCAGTAGGTAATTCCCAGCTATACAGAACAGGCAGAATACCAATAAGACATCTTGATACCAGAAAGAAGACTAATGATATAGAAAATATACTTGGTATGAGATCTGTTCCAGTTATAGAGAGTGTATTACAGTGTCAGTAACAAGATCTGCAAGACTCAATAAACATGAATCTGAAAGGAGAGCTTTCACAGTAGTAAGGATAGGTGACCTCCATCACAGGCTGCTGCTTTAGGACTTCCCCCTTAGACCACAACTTTTCCACAGAGGCAGCTACTTCAGGATCCGCTGGGAAGCCTTGTTGGGGGTGAGGGGGTCACAAGTTAACAGGCTTCTATCTGGCTAATGATTTATCAGCAGATACAGGAAAAGTGCCTGACCTGGCTTGCCCTGCATTTTTCCCCACTTTGGCTCAAAACATCTTGAGGGTCACTGGGCACTGTACAGTTGCTCTAGGTCAGGACGTACTTTCTGCTTAGCCTGTCTGCTGAATTTGGGGAATTGTTCTGTCTGTGGCCTTATTCCCTAGCATTCACATGAAAATAAATTAACTGTGCAAAGGGTAAACCTTACTGGAAAATACAAACAAGAGCAAGTGTACACTGTCCTTTGTAATAAACATAGTAACTTTGGCTTTTGCAGATGCTGGATTTTCTGCAGCTGACAGAGAAGCAAGCTTGGAGTTAATAAAACTGGATATCTCAAGAACGTTTCCTAGTCTCTGTATATTCCAACAAGTAAGCAATGTTAACTTTTGTCCTGACATCTTGAGGAAATTAAATTTACATAATCTGGCCTGTTCCTTGGTTGGAACAGGCTGTTGAGTTTTGAAGCACACTTGAGAGGATGAAGTTACTAGAGATTGTGGAAAACTAGAAGTAGTCTAGAGGAGAGTAACATCAAAGTGCATACAAAACCCCAAACTGTTTGGTAATCATTGTGATTTATCTAACCTAGTTCATGCTGGCTTCTGTCTAATGAAGTGATGTAGGTGAGTGTTCCAAGGTGAGTGAATCAACACTGCTGGTTATAAATACACAGTAACAGAGAACATCTCAAACAAATGGGACTGGTTGGCCTTTTTTTGGTTTGATGCAAAACTGATTTAACTTGTATGGTTTTGGTGTGCTTTAGTGACTCCATTTAATTGGATTTTGTCCTTTTATGCACAGGTTTAAATTGTGATAAATCAACAATTTTAGGCAAAAAAAATTCTCCCTTTGGAAATTCTCAGTCAGTACTCAGTGCAAGATATAGCAGCTGTTAATAGAAATGTGAAATTCTTTTTAGCTGTTCATGCCCATCTCAATATGCTGTTTCTGTATTATGGCATATTTTTGTTTTGACTCTTTTCTTCTTGGTTGATTTTTGCTCCAGTCTCAGAGGCCGTTATGTGGTTTGCCTTATTGTTCTACTCCTTGGCACTATTGCCAAAGAGCTGCTGAGCTGTAAGGAATCTCTTAGGCTTTCATTCCTATTGTATAAGTATTTAATACCTAATCAATGTATTGGATGAACTGTATGTATTTATAATAAAAGGTGTTTGAAGACTTGTTTCATTTTGTTAGAGTAAAAATTATTTGGAATAGTTCAGCTGTTCCAAGCTACACTGGGAAAGAATGTGTCCTTTCTCAGCAGTAATAGAGACCATCTGTAGCACTGAAGGTTTTTTTAACATGCTTGTTGTATAATCAAATGTATTGTGCTGTTCTTGTTTAATTATAGGGTGGTCCTTACCATGACACGTTGCACAGTATTTTAGGAGCCTATACTTGTTACAGACCTGATGTAGGCTACGTAAGTGAAGAATTTATTTTTTCAGGGGTGGGGAGGGAGATATTTTTTAGGGGGAGGAAGGATTTTATTAATCTGTCATTTTTAGACTAGTATAAATGGGGAATTTGTGTGTGCATTTTTCTATTTCAGTACATGCTTGAGAAGTGTGTATCATTTATTTTGCTAGATTTAAGCTTTTTACAGGTTAAGTAATTGAAAAGTCTTACTTGCACTGAAAAGTACGTAATTTGAAAATTGTAAGACAAGGTATAGTTATATTCTTATTGTTAGTATCAGTCTTACTGAGACTGCTGTTGAATTGAAATGATTGGCATTTCTATGCCTTAGCATTGTGAGTTTCTGGACCAGTCTCTAAAGCAACGCCCATTGGAACTACACAAGCTCAGTCATAGTGTTTGAAGTAGTGATTATGAGAGGACCAAGTAGATTTCATTTAGTTTCTGTATGCAGAGCAGGATTATACACAGTCTTATTCTTTATTCAGGACCAGTTTTAGACAAGGTAAGTGTAGAGAGAGACATTCCCACTTTGTAGGTAGCACATAATGCCTGGCAAGAGCTGCTGAACATGACTGCTGGGAAATGAGACAAAGGGCAGATCAGCTGCTGTGCTTCATGGGGCACAGCAACAACCTGTTGTGTTGGGAAGGAGCTTGTTCCTCAGGTTTGCAGGAATGACAGTCACGCCTTGCTCCATGTGACTCACAATGGCAACACTGCACCCTCAGGGTGAGAGAGGTTTGCCTGGATTCTACAATAGACTTTGTAGGGAAAGGGAACAATATCATGGTCTTATGGTTAATGTAACAAGAGTGTAATGTTAAAATGGTTTTATTTATCAAATGAGTCAGTGCAGTTGTCTTTAACTGCTGGTAGTTTATTGAAAAACAAAAGTACAGGCTTTGTCTCTAGGGTTCAAGTCCAGCTTTCCACAAATAAGGATCTAGATGACCCATTCCTGAGAGAAAAGGAATTACTTTGAAACACCTTATTCTTCTTTATTCTGTATATTTGCAAGTGTTGTCAACCTCAGGTATCTTAGGAGTTCAACTTGGAGACTTTGTAAGAAGGTGACATGGGAATCGTTAGTTTCCATGCACTGAACATGTAATATCAAGGGGCATGTGGGTTAAAAAATCCTGCTGTTCTGAAATTTCTCAAGATGCAGAAGCTCAGTGAGTGCATCAAACACTAGTGAACACAAGGGAAAAATAAGGCAACATAATACTGTTATTGCTAAAGGGTAACACTTCTCCTTTCTTTAGGTGCAGGGCATGTCATTCATAGCAGCTGTATTGATCTTGAACTTGGATACTGCAGATGCCTTCATTGCTTTTTCTAACCTTTTAAATAAGCCCTGTCAGATGGCATTTTTCCGTGTGGACCATGGCCTTGTAAGTATACAAAAAACCTGTAATCAACATGCTGTGAATAATGTATAGAAAAACTTTAAATAAATATAACTTAACTATTTCAGCAGCTTGGAAAATAAATCAGAATTTATTTGAAACCAACACACTTTATAAACAAAAAAAACCCAAAACAACTCAACACAGGTATGCAGAATCCCTCAAAAAAAGTGAAACCCAAACCAAATATCCTCTTTGAACAGGACACATGAATGAAATTGTTGAGTAGCTATTTTATGATGCTCAGAGGATAGTTCTGAGAATATTACTGTAGGTGGTTTTCAGCGCTGCAGTTGAAAGCTGAAAACACCTTAATATCAAGTGTATTGAAAGTACTTTTTATCAGAGATAATAGGTTGCTAAAAACAGACTGTTGCACAGAGAACCAGATTTTCCATATCTTCTTGCAGCAGCTGTGTTTGAGTCCCATAGGCTTATTTTCAGAAAAAGAAGCCTCTGACCCCTCAAGTTTTCACTTGGAGCTGATTGCCTGATTTTCTTTAGAGTTTCTAAAATTCCATGTCAGCAAGTACACCAGCAAAATAAGACACATCTCCTCAAATGTGGTTTTAATTTACTTCAAAGTTGGTTATTTTTTTTGTAAAATGTATGGCATTCTGTATTTCTTTCTCACTTTCCTCTTAGCACTATGAAAATAGGATCTGCCTCTTAAGAGTTCAAATGCAAGAAAATAACGTAAGGGAATGGATGATGACAACAGTTACTGCTTAAAAAGTAGACACTAGAAATCCTATCAGTATTCCTGCTGGAAAAACATTCTCTGTTCAGTCCCTGAATTTCATCAGTTGTAAATACCATGGGAAAACGTGCCACAGGGCAGACAGCATTGCTAGGAGCAGTATCAACTATCTCCATTACAGTACTTGGAAAAAGAGGACACGCTCATGCATTCAGTGTGTAAATATGGTTTTTGTGAAGATGATTTTAGAATTGAATTGGATAGAATAAGATAAATATTTTTTTAGCTGAGCTGGTGGGGTTTGCAGTTCTTTCAGATAGTGCTGTTCGGTTCTGTTAGCCTGGCCAAACAGGGACTATGGGATAAATGTGTGATTACAGAGAGCAGAGATGGTGATACATGAAATATTAATGTCATGAAAGCAAACCCATGATTTAACAACACAAGGAAAATGTCATCTGATATTTCAAGAAGGCTAGTGACACTTGAGTGACATAATTTTTGCTTTCTGTGTGCATACCAATCTGCAATCTACCCTCATCTTTGTGTTTCAGCTTAATAAGCAAATGCTGATTTGTTGTATAGTAAATTAATAAAAAATAATACCAGCCTAAGTTAGTTGTGTGAATAACAGTAATTTACACAGGCTTATCTTGACTTCTTTTGTTGGTCCATTTTATTAAATGTTTTCTTCATTATTGCTAAGGAAATGTCTTGTTAAGCATACATTTGATCAAAATAACTACTGGAACTGCTGCCCACATTGCTATCAATAGAAATTACTGTAGCAGTTTTGTAAGGTCCTGCCTCTGCAGTACTTTTGAAAGTAGGAACTTCAGTAGAACTGTCTTAGAGTGGTGCCAACAGATTATTTTGAAAGTAAGACTGTCTGATGCATTACCTGCTTCCTTCGTTATACTCACAGGTCTCATAGGTGCTTGGATTTCATGCATTTAAAAATCCACACTGGGAAGCTGTTTCAGGGGCACTGTTCTCTAAAGTGGGTTCCTGGATTTCATGTTTGACATGAAACTGTTTCTCAGTAACTGATGGTTCAGAGATTTCAGTTATTTCTCTAGCATAATCCATCTCTGATTGACTTAAAGCCTTATACTGACTACCAAGCTCAGGTGTTTATTTGTCACTGTTAAAGAAAATAGTCCACCATCTGTCACTTCATTCAGAGAAAATGGGAAGTACTTCTGTAAGAACATGAAAAAAACCTGGAGAAGAAACTTTTCATCCTTTAAGAGGATTTCACACAGAAGTCTCCAAAAGATCCCTTTTCCCTTTACTGTCCTGATGTTTTGGGGAGAAGTATGCTGTTGCAACTTATACTTTGAAGGAATCAGAGTCTTTCTTCATTGCTTTTATTGGGATTTGTATTACTGAATCATTCAAGGACTTTGCTTAACTTTTTTCTCTGTAGTTTTAGGGAAGGTGATTAAATAACCTTTTGATTTTAACTCCTACTTAAATGGGAAGATTTATTTTTAACATGCTCTCTGTTATGAAATTTGACTAAACACCCAAATTCTAAAATAGGATAGAAGTCTTAGTGTTAAAAGCTGTGAAGTTCAGAGTTTATGATGTCAGAGTTATAAACTGTTTCTCTTGCATAGCTGTTTTGTCCCAGTCTTTGAATGTTTTGTGTGAAACTTGTATCTTTCTTTTTGCAAAATAAATGTCTATTATCTAATTGTAGAATGCATGGTATTTGTTGGTATTAGGCTATTAGAATAGCTTTGGTATTAGAATGTGACTTATGACTGGAACATACTGGACTCTTCACTGTTGCTGTGCACTATTAACATTACTTTAGTTTTGTATTTCACTATGTTCCATTGGGTCTTGGATTTTATTCAGTATAATATTAAATTACTGCTGCAAGCATAAAGCACCATTCTGTTAGAATTATTTTGAGAAATCAGCAAAAAACTTCTTTCCTGCTGGTATTTTTCTTTCAGCAGGAAGCTGGCCAAGACCCAACACAAACGTTACATTGTTTAGTATGAGAATCCTATATAGAGTGGATCTTAAACTCTTAGTGCTTGCAGATGCTGCCTTTTATGTAAATGTTTAGCTCTTTTTAGTATCATGTAACTCATTGATCCTATTTTTGAAGAGTGTTAATCCTACAACAGATACTACATTTAAGCTTCTTAATAACACAGCTAACTGTTTATTTTCTCCCTGTTATATTTTCCCAGATGTTGACTTACTTTGCTGCATTTGAGGTATTCTTTGAAGAAAATCTGCCAAAGTTATTTGCCCACTTCAAAAAAAATAACTTAACTCCAGACATCTATCTAATTGATTGGTAAGATGTTGAAAGTGTAATTCTTAATTTGTGTGACATACAGCTCCCATGACAGAAACTAGAATATTCTTACCTGGTTTAATATTCTTCTCAGTTAAAGGCTTTATTTTTTATTCAGTACTTGATTTGTCAATCCAAATCATTCCCACTTACTTCTGTGATGTTTAGCATTTGTCTAACCTTTATTACTGTACTTGTGTTAAATTGGAAGGTTTTTTTTAAATACTGCTGGATAGAAGTGTTAATCCATATTTAGTGCCTTTTAGGATTGATCTGGGAAGATCTGTCTGTTGTATGTGCAGGTGTGTATCAGGGTCATCTATTCAGAAAATATTGCCAGTCTTGCATTTGAAATGTATACTTTGTCCTGCACAGATCAGGAAAAGCATAATTAAAACATTCATCCATTCAGCCTAAAGCTACAGAACAGCTATTCCACTTAGCAGATAGGCAATTAGAGTCTTTTTATTAGATGAAACTCTCTTCCCTTTAAGTTCTAGTATAATCAGAACATTTTTCTTAAAGAGAAAAAAAGACAAAGATCTTATTTGTACTTCTGCCAAGTTTCAGTCATGAATTATGCACTCCAAATTGAGTGTTTGCATTTATGCCTATCAAACCTTGGTTTGGGGCAGTTAAAAAGTCTATTTTCAGCAGGACTTTGTTGTCAGTTTTGAGATTACAGGAAAGATTGTGAAAAATTGGTTTGCCTTTACATTGTTGACAATTTCTTCTTTTCTCAGGTATCTGACAAATACCTTAAGTAAAAGAATAAATGCCCAGTTGTAACAGTGAGATTTTTTTTTTTTTTCCTAGGATCAATAAGATGTTCTTTTGGAAAATAATTGTAATGTTAATGCAATTTTACATGAACACCTCTGGCAGTACCCTGATCTTTAAGTCCTAGTTGGTCTAGTTGGTAGCACTCAACATGTTGCTGATCTCTTAGACAAAAACACATTTAAAGTAAATCAGTCCAATACAAGCTCAAAGTTTGAATATATTAATTTTCATGAGATCACAGAATTTCTGAGGTGTTGGAACAGTCTTCTGAGATTATCTAATCTAAACCCACTGCTCAAGGTACAGTCAATTAGAGCAGCTGGCTCAGGACCTTGTCCAGTTGGGTTTTGAGCATCTTCAAGAAACAATACTCCAGTCTCTTAAGACAACTCTGTTCCAGTGTTCAACTACACTTGGTGGTTAACAAGTTTTTTATTTTCCTATGCATAAAATTAAATTTCCTGTATTTAATTTTGTGCATGTTGGCTCTTGTCCTTTCACTGGATACAAGCAGGAAAAGTCTGGTTCTGTCTTGTTTTCATCCTCCTATCAAGTGTTTTTAGATATTTAGGTCCAAGCCATCTCTTCCAGCTGAACAGTACCAGCCTGCTCAGCCTCTCCCTCTGTGTCCAAGCATCTCATCACATTCATGTGAGCTGGACTTGTTCCAGTATATCCATGTCTCTTGTGCTGGGAAGCCCAGAGCTGGCTTGTCAGTGCTGAGTAGATGGATGACCTGCCTTGGCATGCTGGTAGTGGTGTTTTCTTCTGCAGCCCAGCAATTTGTGAACTATCTTTGAACAGCCTTGCTGCAAAGGCACATTGCTGGCTTTCATTCAGCTTGGTGTCCACCAGAACCTCCCTGTTATTTTCTGCAAAGCTGCTTTGCATCCAGTTGGCTTCACAAATACACTTTAACCTGGGCTTACTTGCTACCCACGTGCAGGACTTGGCATTTCCCTTTGCTGAACTTCATGGGACTCCTGTTGGCTCATTTTTCCAGTGTCTTAACGTTGCTGTGGAGTGCTATCAGCCACCCACCCCTCCCAGTTTTAAATCACCTGCAATTGTGCTGTGGGTACAGTCTAACCCATCATCTAAGTCCTTAGTGAAGGCATTTAGAAGATATCAAACCCTGGAGTACACTACCAGTGTATTGGCTCAAAGCTATACTTCATGCCACTAAATGACAACCTTCTCAGCTTGACAGTTCCAGGCAGTTTTCAGTCCAACTCACTGTCTGTTTATCTAATCCATACTTCATCAGTTCATCAACAAGGATTTTATAGGATACAGTGTTGAAAATCTTGCTGACATCAAGATACACGATGTCCATTCCTCTCTCCTCTTCCACCAAGGCAGTCATCCCACTGGATAAGCTCTCAAGTCTGTTTGGGCATTATTTTGCTTTCATAAATCCATCCTGAGTTCTTGCAATCACCTTTTTGCTTGATAATACTTTGTGAAATGATCTTGGGATGACTTCTTACATTACTTTCTCAGAGATGGAGGTGAAACTGACCAGCCTGTAGTTCCCTGGATCCTGTCTCTTAAAGATAGGAGTGGTGTTTCAGGTCCTCAGGAATTTCCCCTGATCACTGGGATGTTTCAAAGATAATTGAGAGTGGCCTCACAACAACATTAGACAGTTCCCCCACATATCTGTATATGCCAAATTGATTTAAATGTTCCCTAATATGATCCTCTTCCAGCTAGGGTAGGGTTTCCTTATACTAGGCTTTTCCACTGGTCTGGAGGACCTGGGATTCCTAAAGGCAAGTCTCAGTAAAGACTGAGATGAAGTTGGCAGTGAGTACCACAGCTGTCTGCATATTCTTGGTCACCAGGTTTCTTGCTGTGTTCAACAGTGGGCTCATGTTTTCCTGAGTCTTTTTTTTTTTTTAACCCCTGCTGATGCAGGAAAGCCCCTCTTGTCCTTAACATCCATTGGTTGATTCAGGTCCAGATGGACTTTTTGTGCTCCCTTTGCTTGATTTGCATGGTTTGTATATGCCTGTTGCACAGAGGGTGGTGTAATATCAGCTTTGTGTGACTTGGCTGTTACACTGGGATTAAATTTTAATGCATCATGTGTTTGGGGAGTTGTTTGGGGTTGTAATGAATAGGCTCTTTTCTCCCAGCATTTAATGGGAGAAACACCATGAGAAGGATTTTATGACTGAAGGCTGAGAATATTAAACTGAAGTAGATCTGTGCACAGAGAATAGAAAAAGTATTAGGATAAGGTCGAAGGGAAGAAAGAGAGCAGAGGCTGGTACATTCATTGATAAGAGGAAAGATGTTGAAATTGTATTTCCTTAGTGTTGTGAAAGCCTGTGTGTGGAGAACAATTGAATAAGAGGGACATCAGAATAAGATGACTGTAAACATGTGGGAGAGTAACTGGATAGAGAACACTGAAATCATCAGGTTATTGTATTTTTAATGGACAATAATGCCAATAGCAGTCCAGAAATTACATCAGCCTGTCACCTTACCAGCAGGGAAACAGACAAGGCAGAGATACTTAATGCTGTCTTCACTTTGGTTTTTGACAATGATGATGTGCTTTGGGGGTCCCAGAGCTGTGAACTGGAAGACCATGGCTGTGAGGATGATAAACTTCCATCCGATCCTGAAGTTGTGTGGGATTTGCTGCTCCAGCCTGATGGTCTGTGGGTCCTGATGGGATTCATCCAACAGCTGGCTGATACCATCATGAGACCTCTCTCAATGATTTTTGCAATGAGCAGTCTTGGGAATCTGGAGAAGTTCAATTTCTCTGGAAGCTGGCAAACATTGTCCTGATTTTCAAGAAGGGTGCCTCTGGAAACTGAAGGCCTGTCAGTCACTACAGTGACTGGTAAAATTATGGAGAAGGTAATTCTGAGACATATTGAAAGATACCTGGAGGGTAGCACAGCTAGCACAGGTTCACGAGGTGAAAGTCTAGCTTCACAAACTCAATTTCCTTTTATGACAAGGTTGCCCACCTAGCTGGGTAGATGTGATGTTTTTAGACTTCAGTGAAGATTTTGATACCATATCTAATAGTAACCTATCCAGATTCTGTACCTAGGATGGGGCAGTCCTGAGTATTCAGATATACTGGGGAATGAGATGTTGGAAAGCAGCAACATAGAAAGGGACCTGGGGATCCTGGTCAATGGCAAGTTGAACAAGAGTCAGCAGAGCCCTGGCAGCCAGAGGGCCAGCCCTGTCCTGGGGGCATCAGGCACAGCATCATAGCCAGGCCAGGGAGGGGATTGTCCTGCTCTGCTCTGAGCTGGGGAGACCTCACCTCTGTGCTGGGGCAGTTTGGGGCCCTGCAATGTAAGAAACAGAGTTAACTATTAGAGGATGTCCAAAGGAGGGCAGTGGAGATGGTGAAGGGCCTTGAGGGGAAGCTGAGGTCTGCTCAGCCTGGGGAAAAAGAGACTGAGGGGAGACCTCATTGCAGTTACAGCTTCCCTGTGAGGGGAGGAGGAGGGGCAGGCACTGATACTTTCTGTGTGATAGTGAGTGAAGCTGTGTCAGGGATGATTCAAGTTAAATATTAGAAAAAGATTCTTCTTCCAGAGTGTGGCTGAGCACTGGAATAGGCTCCCCTGGAAAGTGGTCAGAGCACCATCCTGACAGAGTTCAAGAAGCTTTCAGACAATGCTCTCAGGCACATGGTGTGATTCTCAGGGTGGCTCCTGTGCAGGACCAGGAATTGGACTCAATAATCTTTGTGTGTCCTTTCCAATTCAGGGTATTCTGTGATACTATGGATAACTAGTTGGATATGATGCTGTCATAAATAAGGTGATTGCTATGTAGGAGAAACTAAAATTGAGAATCTTTGTGGTACAGGCATGTTAATAACATGCTATTGTCTAACATTACATTGTAAAGAATAAATCCTGAGAAACAATACCAGAAATTAGACATTGAGGAAAAAAAAATGTTTTCACAGAATGTTGAAGGTTTACATTCCCTTCAGCAATTTTGCTTTGATGGAATACTCTTTATTGTATTTTCTTGATTGAATATTTATGTTATTAGTTGTTCTCTTTTAGTATAAGGAAAAAAGCTAAACACAAAACCCAGATAAACCAAAAAGAAAAATTATGGACTTGTGGGTGAAGAACTGAATGATGTAGTCTGTGTTGAAGTGTTATTGAAGTGTCTTGAGGCATATCAGGTCCCCCTTTTGTAACATCTGTGGGTGTTAAGAGCACTTGAAGGAGACTTCAGTTAGTGCTTCTCAAGGTCTTCGTATCAGTGAACTGACAATTAACATTTCTTGCTGACTATCTGCATCCATATTCAAGCTGTTTATTTTAATTCCAAGGACAATTTACTGTGTTCCTTCCCATCCCTAGAGAGTTACAACACTGATCTTGCACAGGAATGTAGGCTATTTGAGCTAGACCTGCCTGATACCTTATTAAACATTTTCACACTTGATCTGCACAGCTCATACCCCTCTGTCTGTAATTTTGTTAGACAATGCACATTGTATTTAGGTAAAACATATATTTTACTTAAAGATATGTGTAAATGTATTCATATGTGTGTGCGTGCATACATATACATACTTTGTACTTCAAAATACTTTGATCCTATGGGAAGCAGATTTAGATTTTTTTTTTTTAAATTGCCACTAAGAGTGTGGCTGCAGTGTATTTATAGTCAGGGAAGAATATGGTACAGCATTGCTTTGAGTAGGCACACATTTTGCTTATAGGTAAAAATCTCTGTGAAACAGCCTTGCTCTAATTACTTTTTATTTAAATGAACATTTGTTCTGAGCTCCAAAGGGGTGCCTGCTGCTATTCTAGTGGCTGGTGTGGTTACTGTGCAGGAATGTGTGCAGTAAATCTCAGCTGGTGCCAGCTCTGGGAAGCTCCAGAAGCCAGTGCTGCACAGACCAGTTGCTGGGAAACCCTCCTGCTCCTGCCACAATTAGAGTGGAGACAGCTAGTCTGCTTTGTGCTTCTTCCTGTCACCCGTGCTGCAGGGAACAGCAGTAAAATTGGTGTGCTTAAATCATTTTTGAAGGGATGTGTCCCAAGAAAAAGAAATGTACATGAGCCCAGCTATGCAGGTTTTCTTGGAGCTGATAGAGAACTTAGGGAAGAGAGCCCCCTGCCAGTTTAGTTCCACTGCTGCTTTCTATGATGGGAAAGCTCCAAGGACTTAATAGTTTAATTAAAGGTACTGCTTAATTAAAGGACATGATTATTGGGGTATACCTGCCACAAGTAAGGCATCTCATTTAAAAAGGACCCCATGTGCTTTAAGCCTAAACTGCAACTGATAAGTCTTTTACAAGAATTCAAAAACGATGCACAGTTTAACTTTTTTCAGTGAGTATAAAGGGGATCAAGTGTGAAAAAACCATAAAGAGCAAAGTGCAGTCAGGTTCACAAAGAATAGGGGAAATAGTGCATCTGAATAGCCCAGTTTTGCCCTCTCACTTTGTCAGCTGATGCTCTGCAGGCTCTTGTGAGCAGAGTAGAATGTGGATTTGCCAAGGACACATGCAGTCTATTTATGGCCTGCTGCTGCTATACAAACACCTCTTTATCCCTTTCAGGAAAATGATTTTGGCAATAATTATAGCCAAGGGCTGTGTTTGTACGGATGGATTGATCAGTGGTTCTTTAGTTTACATGGACTGTGATTGTGCTTAGTGAACATGAACTTTCTTTTGACACCCTGTGCTTGTTACAATAAATGTCCAAGCCTCTTTGTGTGGCCGTTTTTAGTTGGTACTTCCAATTAAGTATATTTAAGTTTACTTTCTGTTACTTTGAGAAAAGCATAGTCCATGGCCCTCAGAAAATGCTCTTTTGCAGTCAGCATTTTATATTAAATAGTATTTGCTTTTCTTTTTTTCCAAATAAGAAACAAAGTGAACACTTCTACTTTTTTTTTTTTTTTTTTTTTTTAGACTGAAATTATTTTACAATTTACAGACACGGGAAAGGAATGTGTAGTGCAAGAATACCTAAGATCTGATTTGCATCAGTGTTGTGTGTGTGTTGCCAATCCAAAATCTGGCTTACCTGTCTGCATTGCTCTTGTTAATATCTTATATAGATTTTATAATTAGAAAGAAAAGAGAAAAAGGAGAGGGGGGGAGAAAACGCAAAGGGAGGAAACATGGAGCTTATGATTATCATGATAGCAGTGTTTTTCTTTCTTGATGGCTTTATGGTTGTATGCTTTTGCTGTGAGCAGCAAACCAGCCAGGACTTCATGCATCTACCTCAAAGTACACTTTTATCAGGAACAGGGGTGGGGAGGAGCAGGAGCAGCTGCTGCTTCTTTTCTTCCTCTTCCAAACAGAGAGAGGCCAGGAGCCTGCACCTGCCTTGCCCTGACACTGGACATCTCTGTGTGAGTTAGCTGTGTTGTCTGCACCTGTGACTTGAGTGGCTTGCAAGAGAGCAGCAGACAGGAATCATCCCACAGTGCAGTGGCAGCAGGTCGTGCAAGGAGTGTGCCAGTGCTGCTCAAAGATGCTGCTGGAGCTGCCTCAGTCTGGCAGCTGCTTTACTGCGGAAATAAATTCCAGCTAAGTTTCAGACCAGTCTAATAAAAAATATCTTTCAGTAGGAAATGTTTGAAGGGATGAAATTTTAAGCAGTGATTCCTACTGATGTTTCAGTGCTTATTCTAGGGGGCCCGGTCTCTGCTGTTAGGGCTTGATACATCAATTCCATGCAAATATTAATGAAAGTTAATTGCCTTGTGAGTTCCTGTAAATGGTGCTTCCATCCAAATTATGAAGAGCTCAATGGCAAATACCTGACTTTATGTGCCAGCTTTTTTGATGTGAGTGAATCCTTTCATAGAATTTAGAAGTGTTCTGCATAGTTGGAGATTTAATACAAATGGGTTATTCAGGTTAGATCTGAATCATGACAGAACAATGGCTTTTGTGAATAATAACAGGTCCATAAATTTGGCATTGTTACTTATCTTTAACAAGGACTTGTTTCTGGCTGGGTGTTTCCCTGCTACGTGTTGACCAGGAAAGGACTCAGTTGAATTGCTTCCTATTACACTGTTCCTTTTAAATTGAAAACCTGTTACTGTTTCCTGTGTGTATGTGTGTACCAGACAAAAGTCTTAATACTGCCATGTAGGCATTTACATGGTGTGTGACTATACAAGAATATTGAGTGTGCAATGTAAATGAAGTCTGCAGTGCAGGATCAGCCAGTAACCCAAAGAAAGAGTTTGTAGCACGTTTCTTACACCTTCATGTATGTGTGATGAACAAGTGTGTGGGGTTTTCATCCCAGACCAATACTTTTTTTATAATTCCAATTTAGCTTTTTGGAGAACAGGACTGTGTTTCTACTTCTTATAATAGGATTGCAATGAGATGTAAAAATACAGTAAAACAGTAAAATCCTAAGTTTCATAAACCTGCAATTCTCTTGTCACTTGAATTTGTGCAAATGTTAGTTCAGTTTCTTCAGGATGTTAATAAAATGAATATCTTTTCCCTTTTTTCTGAAGTGTGGTGATTCACACAGAAGCCATATACTTAACGACACATCATTCAAACAAATTTTTATACAGTAAAAAGCAGGTAATGCAGAAAACCTTAGGTTTTGCTGTGAAAATACATTACTTCATATTCTATACCTATATATGTGTGTGTGTATATATCTGTTCCATTTTATCTTTTTATTGTGAATCCAAATTTCACAAATTAAAAAAAAATGGAGGAGATAGATGGTAGTTTTAAACACAGGAAAACTGCTGTTCAAGTCAGCATACTTGAAAAGGAGCTTTTAGTTAAAAGCTGTGGGAAGGTTTGATTGAAATTTGAGTCTTTGCTGACCTCTGCTGGAGAGAGAATTCTTTGCAATTTTACAGAGATTTTTGTGCAGTGCATCTGTGAAAAAGTTATTTCTGAATTCTGAAAGAAAAAAGCCACTGTAACTCTTTCCCCTTATACACTGTAAAATGATTCCAGGAAACTCAATTCTCATTGCTTGCTGTTAGGTCATAGTTGGTGGCAGCACTTCTGCTCTGCTGTGCAGCGAGATGTTTGATAAAGGACAGAGCAACTTTCTGGTTGCAAGGCTGTCAGCATTTTGGTGAAGGAAGAAATATGCTCATGGTAGTTAATGAAAATAGAGTTTCAGCAGCTAGGAGGAAGCTGTTGATTCTGATATTACCCTTTCTCTTCAGGGATCACATCTGTACAGACACATTGACCCACCATCTTACCACCACTATCTACAGCTCTCTGGACATCCTGTCTTGCCTGTTTCTCTCAACTCAAGGGAATTCAAGTTGCTCCCTCCTTCAAAACTTAGGCTATTACTACTTTGCCAGTCAATCAAGCCTGGAACACAAGAGTTGATTTTACTCATCTCCTTTATCTGAACCACAAAATTACCATTGCGGTTTATCTTAACATTCAGCTTTTTGAATTTTTGCAACTAAAACTGCATCAATTCTCAGCTTGGAAGTGATGATTAAATAGGCCATTGATTATAGTTGTGGTCATTTGCATGCCTGTTGTAAAACCATGTATATTGTTTCTCTGGTAAGATCCAAGAAAAATCAAACTTAGAGAGTATGCCTTAATGGTTGTACAATTTTATATTGTTTCATGGATTGCTGTGCTGCAACTAACAGAAGTCCTTCTGAAATATAAAAAGAAATATTCAGTTACAAATACTTGAGAAGCCTCAAACTTACTGATGATTGGTATGTGTACTTCTGTGAGTACTTCTGTTACTTCTTGTCCAGTAACTGAACATTTTGTTCTGCATTCCAGGATATTCACTTTGTACAGCAAATCTTTGCCACTAGACTTGGCTTGTCGTGTCTGGGATGTGTTCTGCCGTGATGGAGAAGAGTTCTTATTCCGTACAGCTCTGGGAATATTGAAACTTTTTGAAGATATTTTGACCAAAATGGATTTCATTCATATAGCTCAGTTTTTAACAAAGCTACCAGAGGACTTGCCTTCGGAAGAATTCTTCACATCTATTGCTGCCATTCAGATGCAAAGTAGAAACAAAAAATGGGCTCAGGTAAGGAGGATATCAGTCTTTGGTAACTGATGATTTTACTTTACTCATTAAAATGTTTGGCAACATCTGGAAGAATGATTGTATGGGTAAGTAGCATTGTGTAGCTCACTCTGTGCTTTTAGCACACATGGAAATGAGTGGATTCCATCAGCTTAATCTCTTTTGGAAAGGGAGAGTTTAGTCAGCATTCAAAATTGAAATATTGAGTGAAATTTATGAAGTAAAAAGTCATACTACTTTGAAAATTTATTAATTACAAAGGCTGCTGGCAACATTACTACTTGATACTTAAAAGCAGAAATCCAATCTTTGGAAGAAGATGACAATTTCTCAGGATACTATTATACAGTCATTTTAATCTTCTTGAAGATCTCTACTCTAATTTTGGACTGTACAGAAGTGATTGCATCTCTGACTTCTTTATTGGGATTTAGCATGGGATTTCATAAATCATTTCATCTCTGTAATCTCAATTAAATTCCAGTTTAAGGAAAAAGGATGTGTCATCTGAATATGGAAATCATTAAGTGGCTGTAGCAGCCATTCATGATGGAGAGTTTCGCCCTTGTTTTTCCCTTCTTTATTCAAAGCAGCAATACAGCCCACTCTGTGAGTCATTCCATAAAAGAGCTCTGCCCATTTTATCCAATTACTTTTTTGCAGAGAAAATGAAAGGCGGTGTTAAATGTAATGGTTGGGGCAATTCAGCTGCAACTGAGTGTTTCTGGTTCTTTCCTGGGGTAGCAGTGCCTGTAGATGCTGGGGATTGCCAGCTTTGTCTTCCAGATGAGGATTTCTAACCATCCCAGCAGGAGTGGCTCCACAGGTTGTTCATTTGTCCCACCTTCCTTGAACTTGTCATGTGTGCATGAGGATTGCATTCGAAATAAATTCCCAGCCTGCTGCTGCTTCCCTCATGGGGAGGAAGAGACAGGGGTCCTATTCTGCCAAGTACCCCAAATAACAGGCTTCAAAAGTGTGTGTTGGGGGGAGATGGAGTTTAAACCTCTATTAAATCTGTTTCTATCCACCATGTAACAAGGACTTATGGGAGAGCTCTCTTGTCAGTGGAGTGATGCTCTAAATTCAATTACATTTGATAGTTAAGATAATATTGCTCAGACATAATTGGAAACTCTTCAGAATGTATTATTGAGTAATTTTAAAATCTAATGCTTTTCTTCTCTCTCATTTTTTGAAATATCTAGATACTGGCTGCTCTGCAGAAAGATAACCGGGAAATGGAAAAAGGAAGTCCTTCACTCAAACGTTAATGTTGGGTTTGCCTCCAGTGACTCCCAGAAAAAGAGCTGAAGTGGCAAAATTATTGATTACTGTTTGACATGTATGAGCCTGCAAATCAAAGTGTTAGTTCAGAGTTATATTTAGTAGTAGAATAGCCTTAAAGGGGAAAGAAGAAAAACAAGGAGGATGAGTGAAAAAAATAAGAAAGGGGAAAGGAACTTAGGGGATAAACCCCTTATAAATAAAACCTAGGCCTAGCCTTAACCTTTTAGTGGTATGAGCATATGCTGTGGGAGAGCATTACACATTCTGTACTTCTGATGAGGGCAGTGAAACAAAATGACATCAAGGGTTTGGGATTTTCTAAATTGTTTTTCTTAGATGTTTGAAAAGACTGGACATTCAGCAATGTTGGTTGCTTTGACAGCTATTCCTGTTTTTCTTAGGCAGGATATATTTCCAATACCTGTAACAGTAGCTGGATCTGGATTTTAGATAACCGGTGCTGGAATTTTAAATGATGTAAGGACCATTTCTTTAGAAATGCTTCTAATTTCATAGGCTGTGGGTCCCATTTACCAAAGAAATCATGTAGGCATAGAACTACATTCCTTTCTTTAATAAGAAAAAATTAAGTAAGCTTGGAAGGGAAGTCAAACTAGCAGTGCAAAGCTAATTATTCTTTGGGATGCCTTGGAAATTTATTTTTCCAATCTGGATGCATATAGAGGAAATTCCACCCATCAGACTTAGATTCCAACCTCACCAAGAGGGTTCTGGTATTAAGCTGGCATCATTTCCCAAGTGTACTCTCTTTCCTCTGTTTGAAGCTGAGGTCATATACTACTAAATGCATATTTCCATGTGTTCCTCTCCTGGGGCACTGCTGTTTTGGGATGGTTTTGTCTACCAGCTGCTTACTCATGTGCCATGTGTCGAGTCATGGAGATAAACTGGGCTTAGCAGATAAACTGATAAATGGTTAAAAGCAATTTCAGTAGCTACTTAAAACTCCGCTTTGCTCACTGGCAGAACTAAAGGAGGAAGTGTGGTAGGGAAGCAGTTAATGTTTGCCAGTGTTGCTGCTGAAAAGAATAGGTTTTGTGGAATCTCCTGAAGCTGCTTTTGTTCCCACAGTGGGAAAGTTATGTGGAGCTGATCCATAGAGTGACAAGTAAAAGAAATTTATTGGGAAGTGTGCCAGACCACCATCAGGATAGGTACAAGCTGTCATTTCTGAGCATTTTATCTGACCTCTAATATGAGTGAGTTACAGCAGCAGCAAACTGCCCTTACATAAATCCATCATACATCTTAGATCTTCCCTGCATTCAGGTGAATGTTGAAGGGCAAATCATGAGTGCCTCTGATTTACAAGAATGTTTATTGCATAGTGTATAGTGTAAAACCTATTTTATACTAATGATGATCATTGAAAAGGGAAATGTAACTGAAGCAATATTTGTGATGAGAGTGAACAGGCATTACTAAATCCTCCAGCTGTATGGTCAGAGGTTTCCCAGTGCTCTTCAGCTGGTTTATGCTGATTATTTTGGCATTGTCTGAATAAAAACAAGAAGAATAGTTGCACACTGCTCAGCCCAATATACAGTGTAAAGGACTGTGGGACATAATGAAAACACTGTCCTTTGGTACAGACACTTATTTCTATGAGGGATAATTTGATTGTAATATTGAGAGTGAGAACAAGATTCCCTGGTAAGTGAGGACTCATAATCACTTTGAACGATGTGTAATGCAAATGCAGCCTGCAAGTCCAATACCTCATTGACCTCTTCCCCTGTCCACTTTATGTAGCTGGTGTAATGGATGTGGATTTTTTGTTAGTCATCTCAATTTTTCCTCAAGACATCACCTAGGTCATCACTTACTGAAAATAGATGTTAAGATATGATAAGAAATATGAATTTGTACAGAATTTGTCCTGGTACTCGTATGCTCCATTGCTTTGAAGTGCAATAGAAAGCAGGAAGGTCAGTAAGTGTTTTTTAATATTACTTTTTCTATTACTACAACAAATAATGCCTTTCCATGAAAAATACGAGAGGCCTACCATCTGAAACATTTGCACTATGCTTTTTAAATGGTTTGTTGAACACAGAGATCACTCAATACATGTTTAGGTGGTACTGTAACTGGCTTTGTGATTTAAGTCTTCATTGCAACTACATTTGTATTTTCTTTTAAAGCAAGTCCTAAGTGTGGCTCATTTATCTGGTTAAAAAAGCATTTTTTAGCTACTAGGTATCTTGGCAGCCATCTGCAGCCTGTTCTTTTTCTCTTCTCAATAAGATGTTGAATGTAACAGAGACAGTGGGCATAGTTGTGGGGAAAAGGCCTGCTGCAACACTTGTGCACTGTTTGTTACTTGCAAATGTAACTACTTTGTTTTGTGATTTGATCTGTTCTTAGAAGTTGTATATATTTTCTAAATGATTTCTTTCTGTATATAAGGTATGTTCTTTAATGAAGAAACAGCAATGCAATAAGGAGCTTTGCACAGTTTGTTTTCAAACAAAATACATGTGAAAAAAATCACCTGCCTAAACATGCAATTATTTCAACTTCTCAGTAACTTGATTTGAAGGTAATGCTTGAATTTTGATAAAAACAGAGCTGAGTAGTAATGGCATAGAATTTTTTGCCACTGAGCTTTTCAAGTTTCTTGCAGTATACCAAATCTCTTAATTAGCTAATACAGAAATCTTCTTTAAGAAATTCAGGGAATTGCATTAAAAAATTGACAATTTCATTGTTCAGATACTTGAAAGTATCTGTAACAAGATGCATGAGATTTTCTTTAATGGAGCAAATGTCCCCATCAAGCATTCTTTTCTTCATGGGTTTAAAGAAAAATAAAACTGCTGCAATACATGAGAAGTACCACTGTACATGCAGCAGATCAGAGAAACCAGAAAACTCCAACCAGCTTTGGGATTCTTCACAATCTGCACTTTATAATAAAGCAGTTTTGCAACTTCAATCTGCAGTCAGTCATTAATGTTATTTCATTTAGTAAACAATTTCATTCGGGGGAAAAAAGGTACCTTGTAACAGCTTATTTTTGAATGTTTTAAAACAAGAATGATATATAGAGAAGTGTTGGTACATCTCCTGTACATCATGTTTAAATGGGGTTATGTAGTTACCACATTTGTTTTGTTTAGATATGTGTATCAAACTGGAACTTTTTTCAACTGTAAATATATGGTTTTGTTAAATAAAGTCATGTAAAGTTACCTTAATCATCTGTTGTCAGTGTAATTCAGATATTAGAAATTCCAGTACTAGTGTTTTTCTTCACGGGTGGCTTTAGCAGTTTTTGTCTGTTCAAAAAGAGGACTTTGGACCATTGAAGGTAGAGTACTTTTTGTGATACTTTACAAGTTCTCATGTTGAAATACCTGTTAAATTCCCTGAGACATTTAGAAGATTTGATACTTACTGTGCCTGTGGTTTATCCCTTTTTCATATGTCTTTCTCTGGACTAGGCCTGAGGTCTAGTAATTGTATTATGAAAAATAGTGGTAAATACATCTTTGTGACATGCACAGAACTCAGGAATATTTAAATACTTATCCTGGCTTTGTTGAAAAGAAGAAATCTTAGTTTATTTTAAGTTTCATAATCATAAAGCATTTTTGTGTTCACGACAATGTTATTTTAGTTGTGATATAGGCATAACTTCAGAACTTAAATCGGAGAAGCTTCCAGTTGCTAAAGTGAAAAGTAGAAGGACCAAATAAGAGGGGGGAGAGGAGGCAGTGCCTGTGCAGCAAGGGAAGGTGTGGAACGCAGGCACTGCCTTGGCTGCCGAGGGTCTGCTTTATCCAGGGGCAGCTTGCCCTTCCTTTCGCTGAACTACCTCCTGCTGTGCAGGACTAGAACGTGAAATCAGATTTGCCCTCTGTAACACCGATTCGGTACTGAAAGATATTTATATTGTATCTGTTACAGGAGTTGCACACCCGCTACCTTCCTTTTGAGCGCCAGGATTTCATACAGAGCCGAGCTCGCTCTTCACACGCCCAGTCCGTGGAGCCTTGACCAGTTCTCCGGGCAGTCAAGGTGCTTCCAAGCGTTTGGAGTTCACGCCTCAGCCTGATGTTTTCTCTGTGGGCCTAGAGGAATAGAACTAAGAGAAGAACGGCTCTGTTTCTGCGCTCCTCCCCTGCCGGGCAGAGGTGATTCCGTTCGGGATGTCGCGACAGGTCCGAGGCTGCTCCCCCGGCCCCGCCCCGCTTCCCCCGTTGCCAGGCACCCGCTCGGCCCCGCCCCCTGCCCGAGCGTGGCCCCGCCCCCTGGCGGGCGGTCTCTGCACGGCCGCTCCGCTGGGACCGACGCTCCCCATTGGCCGCGGGTCGGGCAGACGGCTCCGGCTCGGCCAATCGCAGCCGTCCCCTCGCGCTGCCGCCCCCGCGCCCGCCAGGCTCAGCCCCATTGGCCGGTGCTGGCCCAGGCCCCGCCCCTCCAGCGCGCTGCCATTGGCGGCGCGGGCGCAGGGGGCGAGGCCGCGCGCGCGCGCGGGCGGGGTAAGATGGCGGAACTGGGGAAGAAGTACTGCGTGTACTGCCTGGCCGAGGTGAGCCCCCTGCGCTTCCGCTGCACCGAGTGCGCCGACATCGAGCTCTGCCCCGAGTGCTTCTCGGCGGGCGCCGAGATCGGCCCGCACCGCCGATGGCACGGCTACCAGCTGGTGGACGGCGGCCGCTTCACCCTCTGGGGCGCCGAGGCCGAGGGCGGCTGGAGCAGCCGCGAGGAGCAGCTGCTGCTGGACGCCATCGAGCAGTTCGGCTTCGGCAACTGGGTAAGGGGCGAGGGGCGAGGGGCAGGGCGGGGCGATCCTCCTGCGCGCAGCGGCGGCACTGACAGAGCCCCGGGCGCTCCTGCGCCTCTCTCCGGCGGCTGCTCCGAGCAGCGCCCGCAGCTCGCACCTGTCGCTGCTCCGGTCCCGCGGCTGCCTCTCGTCAGGCCGGGTCACGCATCCTGCACCTGCCTCTTACCGTGCTCGGCCTTTCCCTTCGCTGTGTCCGGCTGCGGGCCAGCTGCTCGCATTCACTGTCACTGCACGGCCAGGCTTGGTTTTAAAAGAAACCATCATTTCGCAGTCACGGGATGGGTCAGGTTGGGAAGGACTGCAGTGGGTCATCCCAGAGCGCAGTGCCCAGGATTGCATCCAGACGGTTCTTGGCTATCTCCAGTGAGGGAGGCTCCACAGCTGCTCTGGGCAGCCTGTCCCGATGCTCAGTCATCCAGTCAGTGAAGAAGTTCTTCCTCATGTACGTGTGGGACTTTCTGGGCATCAGTTTGTGCTTGCTGCCTCTTGTGCTATTGCTTGGCAGCACAGAGCAGTGCCTGGCCCCCAGTCTGACACCTCCCTTCAGGTACTGATGGACATTGGTGGTGTCCCCTCTCAATTGTTTCTTCTTGAGGCTGAACAAGCCCAACTCCCTCAGCCAGTCCCCCAGTCATCCTCATTGCCCTCCGCTGGAGCATTTGAGTAATTTTTGATGTATTTGATTTGTTGTTACTTTGTTGTTTTGCTTCATTAAATATAAAGACTTTTTCAAAACCTTAAAATGTCCAATCATTGCAGCTTGTTTAGTTTTTAAATAACTAGAAAATAATAAATATTTGTTACTCTTACAGTAAGTGCTGTTTGTTTATTTCCATGTTGCTCCTGAATAATGTGAGATAAACAAGCAAAACCCAAGTTGTACAGTGCTCTTGGTGTTGGCTTGGGACTAGGAAAGCATCCTGGCTTTGGTCATGGTGAGCTGGTGTGGGACAGGCTGGCTTTGTGGGAGTGCCAGGGATGCTCAGGAATCACCACGTGGTGCTGTTTTCGTGGCTTGCCTGCCTCCGTGCACTGTGAACACTCATCCAGAGCTGATAGAAATACGGCTAGTATTGCTAGAGGAGTTTAAGTACTGGGAGTTGGCTTTTGAGGAGTAAGGAAAAAGGAAGATGTAATGGGAATCGTTTTGTCACTCCTCCTTTTTTTCTGTTTAGGAGGACATGGCTGCTCATGTGGGAGCATCCCGGACACCTCAGGAGGTGATGGAGCACTACGTGAGCATGTATATCCACGGCAACCTGGGAAAAGCCTGCATCCCCGACACTATTCCCAACAGGGTGACGGACCACACGTGTCCCAGCGGCGGGCCGCTGTCGCCCAGCCTGACGACGCCGCTGCCGCCGCTGGACATCTCGGTGGCGGAGCAGCAGCAGCTGGGCTACATGCCCCTGCGCGACGACTACGAGATCGAGTACGACCAGGACGCCGAGACCCTCATCAGCGGCCTCTCGGTCAACTACGACGACGACGACGTGGAGATCGAGCTGAAGAGAGCGCACGTGGACATGTACGTGAGGAAACTCAAGGAGAGGCAGCGGCGCAAGAACATCGCGCGAGACTATAACCTGGTGCCGGCCTTCCTGGGGAAGGACAAAAAAGACAAGGAGAAAGCTCCCAAGCGAAAGATCACGAAAGAAGAGAAGGAGCTGAGGCTGAAACTGAGGCCTTTGTACCAGTTCATGTCTTGTAAGGAGTTTGAAGACTTCTTTGAGAACATGCACAAGGAGAGGATACTCCGAGCGAAGATTCGGGAGCTGCAGCGGTATCGGAGAAATGGGATCACCAAAATGGAGGAGTCGGCAGAGTACGAGGCGGCCAGGCACAAACGGGAAAAGAGGAAGGAGAACAAGAACATCGCTAGTTCCAAGAGAGGGAAAGAAGAGGGTAAAGAAGGTGAATTTGCTGCCATTGAAAACCTGCCTGGCTTTGAACTCTTATCGGACAGGGAAAAGGTGCTCTGCAGCTCTCTGAACTTGAGTCCTGCACGTTATGTGACTGTAAAAACTATCATCATTAAAGACCATCTCCAAAAAAGACAAGGAATTCCTTCAAAGAGTCGCCTTCCTAGTTACTTAGATAAGGTACTGAAGAAAAGGATTTTAAACTTTCTGACAGAAAGTGGTTGGATATCCAGGGATGCTTCATGAAATTCAGCTGATCTGTAAAAGCACAGCAGATGCCCTTACAGCCTCAAGGACTCCGTTATTTTTTCCCTCCCTCCCCAAAGATACAGAAACCATGTCGCTTAAAAACTCAAAAGAGCAAATGCATAAACCCCCCCCTCAGTCATCATGATCCATGGTGGTTCAAATAGACTATTGCTTTGGATCATGAAAAATCCTTAATTGTGAAACTTCTACATTGGATTTCACTGCTTTTGCTACATTATTAGAACAGATCTTTTCTTGTGAACTTTCTCAAGTCCGGTAGTCCCAGAGTAGTTGCTTTAGTCCGTATTATTGGATAAATGTTTATCAGTGTAATCCTTGCTTTTCTTTGAAGGTAGGAGATAGTTTCCAGCAAACGAAACTTTCTTCACCCTTTGTTTTGTTTTTTTTTTTTGGCATAATGCTGGCAGCAAAGTGAAGCTTACAAAAGTCCTGTGCTCAGGAGCAGGTGAGCAGGGACTTTTGTGATCATTGCTAAGCTTTTGGAACATTCTCCTTAGTAACTACAGCCAAGGCGTGGGGACACCAGCATGAGAGTTCCTGTCGAGAATGCAGCAGGGGTGAGCCGTGGCAGGGAGTGGAAGGAAGGAAGGAAATGTGGTAGGTGAGATGCCTCCAGGGACTTGAGCTGTGGAGGGGGGTTCTTGAAGAGCTCCTGGCTCATCTGGGCATTGCTTTGACCTGAGTTTCCTGAAACAGGCCCCTCTGAAGCTTTGACGTTTCCTGCTTGGTACTGGAGCATCAGGAATCCCCAGCAGCTTTGGTGCACTGCTCCAGAGAGGGGTCAGCTACAATGAGGTACCTGATTTGGGCCAGAAATGGGGTTTGGGAGAATAGGCAGTGAGGTGTTTGGCAGAAGCTGAGAGCCTCAGGCAGCAAAATCACTCTTCTTCCTTGTTGGGGAAGGCTGCTCCTCCTCCTTTGGGATCTTAACTGCTCAGCTCATACGGGCTGAGGAGGTGTAGCTGCCTCCTGAATTTCATTGGGAATTCAGGCAAAGGGAGCAAGATTCTCAAATGGAGCCTGATTACTGAGATTGATCTTTAAAAACAAAAATAACAATTGATGCAGATTTGGTCAAAATGCACAAAGTGTCAATTTGGAGTGCTTAATCCAACCACTGTAGGGTTCTAATTGCACATACCTTGAAATGTACCGGCCCAGACACATAGAATCTGAGTTTACTGACAAGCAGAAGAACAGTGCACCTTAAGAGATCTCCTCCAGTTCTTACAGCTGCAACCTGGAGTGTGCTGGAGCCAGGCACCAGCTGGGATGTAACACAGGGGAAACACAAATGTCAGACCCACAGTACTGTTCTAGTAAGATCTGTTAATTAAGGGAACGATGTTGAAGGAGGATTAGAAAAAGATTTTTGTGCCCATTTCATCCTTCAATTCTCATGCTGGTATTTAATCAAATTAATAAGAAATGGTGCTTTCCATGTGGAAGATGCAAAGTTACTTGTGCATAAGCCTCTCTGCTGGCCCTGTCTGGAGCAGGAAGCTGTGGCTGGAGGCAGGCCGGGCAGGTCTTCTAGAGTGCAGGTGTACCAAAACTTGGAACCTGACTAGCTTCCATATGAGTGCAAGATCTGGAAATGTCATCTTGCTTTGGGCTGTGGTCAGTGAGGATACCACAAAATCCTAAACCAGTATTAATTCTACAGTTTGACAGAGGTATTCTGATCAGAACTGGGTTTCATTTAATACATCCAGCATTACCAAACTAGTGTTACCAGTGAGTTTAGAATAAAAGGGGTACAATTACAAAGCCAGCATTTCTAAGGAAAAAAACCCAAAACTCGAGTGCCTTTTTCTTTTGAGCTTATGATGTTATGTCCCTTCAAAAAAGGTAAGGGCTATGTCCTCTGGGATGTAATACTTTGGCCTATCTGTAAGTGGTTTGTTGTGGCATACTCGAGACAAACCTGTCTCTTCCTGGCAGCAGTGAGCTCACTGCAATGTGCTGAGTAGCTTTAATAACCACTTCCACCCTATATGCATGTACAAGCAGCACACAAGTTCATAAGGTATAAACCCTTGGTTATTTTCTCTGTCCTACTCCCGTGGGAAGGAAGCTCAGTCTTTCTTTTGAGCATTCTAGTTATGCAATTTGGTTCTTCCTGTAACTTGTTACCTTACTGCCATGCTGTTTTGAAGCCTCAGTTCTGCATGTAGTTGGGAGTTTGAGAATTGTTTTGGTTTTGGTTCTTTTGGGCTTTTTTCCCCTCAGATCTGTGATTTTCATATTTCTACACTGTTTTGGCACATCTAAGTTAAACTGAAGCAATAGTGTAAAGCCCATCTGAACAATAACTTAGGAAAAAATCTAGGCACCAATGAGTCATTTAAATGTTGAAGTGAATTCTGCATTTACACTTCGTAGCTTCTTAATTCCTCAACCTTTCCAAAATGTTTCTTTGGTGCTAGATGTAACTTATTGAACATCAAAATGAATGTAAAATAAAGTATTTTTAATGTATGCAATATGGATATCAATATTTATTTTGTACTTGCAAGCTAACTCAAGGTGGTAAATGTTTGCTTTAGCAAATACTAGTCCCTTGGAAAGGGCTTCCCCAGAAGCAATGTCTCATTGTCAGCTATGCTTTTAATTTTAAAGGTGACTTGCACTAGAGGATGCTGCTGTTCCATAGTTCACATGGAACTGATTTAGTCTTTGTTATGAGCTGCTGGTTTTCTGTTTGGTTGCTTATAAATTGAGATGCAGTTAATGTTAATCCAGCAATTTACTGCAGCTATGCTGCTTCTCTTCTATGGTGAAGGGACTGACATGGCAAAGAGCTCTTTCAACTTTGTATTTTGTGTTGATCTGGAAGTGCTTCCTGTACTGTACAATAACCCAGCCTTCATGTTGCTAATGACAAGGTGTTTTACATGCTTAATGCTCTTGACTTTTCTAATTAAAGTTATTACTAATGATAGTATCTGTCTTAACAGCATTGATGTGAGCCTATGAAAAAGCAGCACTCTGTAAGCTGTTCAAAGTGCTGATCCTGTGCTCTGGGAAGGGGCTATGCTGTGTCCCAGCCACAGCCCATCTGTGTGCACTGCCCAGTGCTGGGCTGGGATGCTGCAGTGTTCTGGCTGCAGCCCTCCTGCTCCCTGCCCATGGCAGGCCCTGCACAGAGAGCAGTGCTTGCAGGTTTGCACTGGTCTGTGACCATCAACTGCCTTGGAAATCACCCAGACTAAGCACTCTGCTCTTACTCTTGTGTGGCTGCTGCATTCAATTCCTTTGCAACTGGAAGAGGCTTCATGAGCCTTCTTCTTTACTCTTCTTATAAAATGTTCTTGTGTGTGCCCCAGTCACTCCCAAGTGATGACACATTAAATACTGTGAAGCAAGATACCCCATGAGCATGTTCAGCTCATCAGCTTCTTTCTTCTCAAGAAAGGGAATGTTGCATTCATTTGAAGTTTACATTTGTAGCTGTGCCAGACACACGAACGCCTGTGCTGAAATCACACAAAGCCTAACTGATGTTGTGCACACAGCATTTTGCTAGATTTTTGCATTGTGTATTGGTAAATAAACTTGTATTAAAGTTTCTTTCCATGATTGATTTAACAATAATGTAGCTTGGGCAATGAGGAAAATAGCTTAAGTCTTTGCAATAACAAGTGGAGATGCATTGTAGCTAAATGTGATGGGTGGAAATGCAGTCTATGGCACTGGCAGCTGGCATTGATGGTAGATTTGTTGGGTGCTCAAATTTCAGAACTACTTTCCTCTGTTCTTTGATTTCTTCAGTGCTCTTTCCTGGGGTATGGCAGAGTGCACAGGTGGTTGGAGCTCTCCATAGACTGACCCCCTCCGTGCCAAAGCCTCTCTGAGGGTGGGCCAGGGAAGGAGAACCTCAGTTACCAGCTTGGAAGATGAACATTGTGCTGAACATTTAACAGGACCCTGTATTTAATTAAACACCCCGAATGAATTGATAAGAGTCCAAAAATGACAATTAGTGTGAAGCACTGGGAAGCTCATTAACAAAATCTTTGTCTGCTAGGGAACAAGATGTCTCTATGTTTTAACTTCCTATTGGACAAATTTCTACACTAAGGACGTTACTATTACATTTAGTTTAGATCCAGAGGGATTGGGAGGGGACAAAACAACACATGACAATTCTTAGAAGGTATTTAAAATGGAACCTGGTCCCTTTTTGACATCAGTTGTGAGAACAGGTCCCAGTGAAAGTGCAACAAAACCATTTCTTCAATCCTACTTCACACAACTACGGTGTATATTTAAACCCAGATGGAGCAAAGATACTTCCAAATTCAACTTCAGGATATGGAATTCCCTTTTTTCCTGGTATTTTTAAACTCAGTCTTTGCATTTTTTCCCCTGTACTTGATTAGTTTAATAAAATTAACATTGTAGTTGTCTTCACACATCAGAAACAACTCTTTCCTCTGCCCAGTTGAAGCATTTTCTTGAAAGTTGAGAAGGAATGAGTCCTTAAATAGGACAAACATGACTAACCTCCAAACAGTTTAATGCACTTAGGCTGTTCCTGGTTAAGTGCTTAGTTCCCATGAAGGAAACCAGCACTGGGAAAAATGTCTCAACCACAAAAAATATAATCAATACCTGACTTCAAGGTAAGAAGCTCCTTAACCCATAATAACCAGAAACATGGTAAAAATTCACAAGTACTTAGTTTTTACAGGGCCTAATAAGTTCCCTAAGTTTGAAGATTCTGTCCTGTGTGTTAACAGTGTGGGCTTTCATGATACAAGAGGGTGGCTCCTTTGTCAGCTGTGTAATTTGCCAGGTTCCACCCACTCCTATCCAGGTGAAATGTCCTTCAGGTAATCATGTGTTGTATTTCAGCCTGATTCTGCAGGATTGGGAGCAGCAGGTGGAGTTGGACAGGGCAAGGGAAAAGTTCTGGTGCACCCTAAGATCCAAGTTGAATAAATGTAAGAAATAATGAAAGTAAGTTCACACTTTTGTTTGAGCCTTTTGTTTGAGCCACTTACATGCAATTATTTATGTAAATCTAAGAGAAATCATAAATCCAACTCTCAGCAACTCACTTCTTTGGCTGTTCTGGCTCTCAGCAGGACTGTAACTACAGTTTGCATAACAAACCAATTGCAAAGCTGGAAGTTACAAGATTATAAAAATTGTTTAAACCAATTTATATATTAAATTAAAAATCCAGAGATAGGATAAATTCTATTGGTTCTTCAATGCCATACAAATATTAGATGGTCTTCTTGATTCAATGTTAGTACAGGACAAAAAGGTTGAACAATTACAAAATAAATCTAATCTCCATTGCCATTTATTTACAGTTCAGAATTCACACAGGTTGCAGTTGTTCAGAGAGATTATTTCTGAATAGACAAAAGAGGGCATTTATCACATCAGTGTGTAAAAGCTGATGGGTACCTGCAGAGAGCAGGTTATTTATTTGTACTACATCACCCACTTCTGCAGTGAGAGATTCTACAAAACCAAAGGAAGTGTTTGAACCACTACCTGCATTTTCAATCTACACACAGTGATAAACTTGAAATTGCAACATTCTTGTGAGCATTTCATTCTTTCCAATTTAATACACTTTCTCGGGAGCAATAGTTTAAAAAACATTATCTAATCTAAAGCATCAGAGGGCTTAATGGCTCTTGTAGTTCACACCAAAGAAGAGCTTATGGAACAGTGATGTTGAAGGCCACTAAGCAGGAGAATTTCATCAGTTACTTAATTTTCACTGGGAGACCTCAACCAACTCATTTAAAGCTCTCAGGGAGCAGAGGAACGAGGGAAGCGTGGTGCGAGAGCCCATCGGCCGTTTAATAGTTGCATGGCATGTGAGGGTGCGGCTCTAAGCGTCCTTCACCACGCCCACCAGGGCGGGCCGCAGCGTGCGCCCGTGCAGCTTGTAGCCGATCTTGGACACCAGCGCGATGGTGCCCGGCTCCTGCCCCTCCACCGGAGCGTGGAACAGCGCCTCGTGCTCGTACGGATCGAACTTGGCTCCCACAGGGTCCACTCGCATCAGCCCATGCTTTTTGAACACTTTCTGAATCTGCATTTCTGTCATGACAAGACCTTCGTATAAGCTCTTCAAGTGAGGATTGTCATCCTTGATTTCTTCTTTTGGAACGCTTTCTGTTGCTTTCTCCAAAATGTCTGCAACTTCTAGTAAGTCCTTACAGAAGCTCTGGATCCCTGAAAATGTACAGAGGAGAGAATGGGATTAGTGAATGTTAAAACTCCCAATCTCACAACCCCAAAAGCTACAGCAATAATCACCACTCTCAGACTTTTAAGAAGGTATGTGATACTGTAATCAGTTGGGATATAAAATATCCTTTCCAGTTTTGGATGATAATAAAGAACTATTAAGGACACCTTGATATTACACCATCACCTCTAATTCTATGGAAAAAAAATATGATTTCAACTCAAAAGAGTTACATTATGGTAATGATCTAACAATAACAGTTTAGATTCTTACCAAAGTCACCAAAACCTTCAGATGACTTTTCCTCATGTCCCTCTCATCATCTAATGTCCAAAGCATGATGTTGCCCTATTCCTACCCTTGAATCTGATGTCATAAAAAGGTTTGCAGAAGACAAAGCATGTAATCAGACAGATGAGGATTTCAAGAGATGAACAAGGATCTTTGCTGACTGATAAGAACTTGCACCTCTCTCTCTGACTGCAACCCTCTTTTTTACAGTTAGCAGCTGTGCCTTGCAAATACAGAGTGATTTCCAAGTTAATCACACTACTTGTTCTGAAGCTGTTTTCTGGCTCATGCTAAAGAGAATCTGGACTAATCTCACTTAAGGCATTAGCAATCAAGAAAAAAATCAAAACAGTTGAATCAAATAACACATTTCTACCTAGAGGTAAGCAAAGGACAAACAGCACTGGGTTCTGATTTGTTTTTTGGGTTCCTTTTTTTATGCCTTTTAAATTTTAGCTCACATTTTGGATGTTTTTTTTTTCCTTACCAGGACTTGGAATGACCATTACTAGAGGCCAAGTCTTTGGTTAAAAAAAAAAAAAAACAACAACAACTCACAACTATGGAAGCATCTTACAAGATCTGTGGGGATCAGCTAGTTCTCAGAAAAGGGTCTCTCTAACAGCTGCACAACTCTGTAGAGACTCAAGCTCTTTACAGAACAGTAACTAACAATGTCCAAGTAGTTAAAAGAATCTGAAAATAAAAACTGTCATGGTTTTAAACTAAACTAAAGCTGTGGTTGGAGCTGGACTGTACCAAATGGATAAATCAGCTGTCTTGTTATCTGGATCAAATCAAGTAACCAAACTCTTAAGAAGGTGGTTTGGTTCCGTTTTCTATTGCGTACATTGTATTTGCAAATATCTCTGACTGCAACTCAGAATTTATTCAAGTCTCAAAATTAGTTTCTCTTTACAGAACAAGCAATTATGCACAAACAATAAAACTTACAGATTACATGTAATCTAGTTTTCAAGATAAATTCATTTCTATTGTAGCATCTCTGAGCTCTGACATGACTCCAAGTCCTTTGCAGTAAGTAGAACATTAGTGAAACAATGTTGATTGCAAATTAACCTCAGGATGAAGCACTCAAACATCCATGAGAAAGAATGCAAGAGAACTGTGTATTTTTCTTACAGTACACTTAACTGAAGACCCTGTACTCAGAAATTAGAACTTGAGTACTGAGAATTGAACTATACAGCTGTGTATGGTGTGTGGTGAAAAAGAGCAACTCATTTTTCAAGGCAGAGTATCAGTCAAACACCAGGATAAAACAGCACTTTGCTGCTGCAGCATTTGCACACAATTTCTGTTTTACAGATCTGTGCTGGAAATGTCAAAAGCTCAATCAGATGTTACTAGCCTGGCTCTTGAAGGAAGATGTGCTGCTAGCACTCCTCACAGCCAGCAATTGTGCATTCCTAGCACTGAAAAGAATCCATTCATTTCGAGGTGTTACTTCGATTTGAAAACTATTGCCTTCAACAGATAAAAGGCAAAAAAAAAAAACCCCAAAATATCACACAAAAATATCCCAAAATCAAAAAAGAAGCAAATTCAAAACAAGCCAAATCTGCCCCCCAAAAAAACAAAATAAAAAACCTCAATCGACCCAAAAAACCCCCCAAAAAACCAATCCACCAATCAATCGAAAAAACAAATAAACCCACAAAAAAACTCCCAAACAACCAAAAACACCCCTCCCCCCCCAAAAAAACCCAAACCAGAAGTCAAACCAATATTCCATACTCTTGGTCAGATTTGAGACCAAAATACACGAAAAAGGCAAACTTCAGGCTGCAGAACTTACTAAAAAAATCTACTAATGCAGTACACATTGTAGGAAATTAAACAGCAAATTTAAAGAAAATGTCAGCTGCTGACTTCAGCAGTTTAAGTCTGGCCCTTGGCTGGGGACATGGTCACAAATTCTGATGCAAGCTGAAGAACTGTTCAAACCTCTCTGCCTCAAATGCTTTTTTAAAGCAAGTAGTCAGAATCATTGGGAAGTACAACTTGTCAATACTGAGAGCCAGTCAGCTTCATTTTTCCAGGCTTTGCATTTCCTGGCTCTTACTGAGTAAGCACCAGAGGAGTCTCCACTGACCATATAACTTTGCTTCTTCTACCAGTTTCTGGCTTCTTTGCCTCACGTTTTCTGCATCTGCCAAGGCACGCTTGTACTTGTCCTAAAGAAGAAAAACCAGTAACAGAAGTTATTCCTCCTAGTCAGGCAGCTGACAATAATTCAGTATATTTGTTATAAAACAGCATTTTAAACAGTTTTACAGCCTAAATGCACCATTTAGGGTAATCTGAAACAACATGCCAATTATCACACCATCCCTCCTACCAAGACAAAAGTTTGCTTCACTTCACAAGGACAGAAAGGAGGGAAAGGAAATCAGAAGGTAATACTCTTAGTATTTGTCAACAGATTAGCTAGAAAAAAAATCACTCTACAGATATATAAAGTTTTATGAACCCAGAATTTCTGCTGTGTGCTCCCAGAAATCCTCATCAGTCATGAGATACACAGACAATACAGTAAATCAGATTCAACCCAGACATGACTTTCAAACCATCTCTTACATCTCCATACATACCACAGAGTGCCTTACAGTTTTCTCAGCCTTCACAAATTATGAAGCCTAATTCCTCTGTTGTTTAGGTCAAGTTTTGGTCTATTCCTAGAAATATGGTCATTTACCAGCAGATGTACTAAGATGTGAAATACACTAAAATGAATGAAATTTTACACTGAGTGCTTCACTGACTAATCCTGAATGGTTTCCACACTGAATATGCCTGAGCTTTGTATGCCAGTGAAGAACCTCAAAACAGAATAAAATTGTCAACAAGCTGCCTGAAGAGCTGCATTAGGCAACCAACAGCAAAGAAAGACATTAAATGACATCTCAAATTTTTCCTGTAGAGCTTTGGGAAGGGCAACAGAAAGCAAACTGAATCCACAGATGATCTGCAGGTGTTGGTTCTATAGAAGGTTCTGGGCTACCTCGTGAAGTCTCAAATGCTCCAGAAAGACATTTTATATAAAACACTCATTAATGTCTTTGCTTAATGCCCACCTCCCACATCTCAAGGCATCCTTCAGCTGCTGGAGTCGTGCATGGGAGAGAATGCAGGATACATGAGGCCACAAGAAGGGATGTGATGTTCAGCCTCGAGTCTGAAGGGCTCTCAGACAAGGTTTGAAACTTCTGAACTTAGTGCACGGCCTAAGTACACCATTGTATAAAAGCTAAGCATCATTAACTCTGACCTTTGGAAAGTGGGCAGCTGTTTCCATTAAGTCTACTCTTAACACACACAAATGCACACACCAGGGACACACACTCCCACCTTTCCATGGCTCCCAGAAATTACTTCACTGAGAAAAACCTATGTAAAACTCAGTAACAAATTTTCAGACTGAGAAGGTCCAATTCCATCCAGAAACAATAAATTATCCAAGATCTTAATTTTGGACCAGGGATGCATCCCAAATCTTGTAGTACATGAACTCTAAAGTTTAAAGAAATTACCGTATTGTGGATTTTATACAACTAAACAGGAGTCACATAACCAGACTGTGCACTGAGAACCCACAGTGCAGGCTCTCGGGCACACGATTTGTAACTTGTGCAACTCAATAATCCAGAGACACTTACAGTAACATCTTTTAGCTGTTCCTCCAGTTTGGCCTTTTCTTCAGCTAGCAGTTTCTCAGCAGAGCTGGGTTCCACCTTCTGTTCATTTTGGCTCTGACTCTGGTCCTCTTCCAAGTTCTGGCCAGTATTTTTCTGCTGTGTTGCTGCACAAAGCAGTCGTGGAGATGTTCTAAGGCAAAAAGATGAACATTACTATTCTGTTGCTTATTTTGTAAGATTTTAGCATTTTCTAGACATACACTTTGACACATAATTTCCACAAAATTCTGACATGAAAGCACGAAATCATACCATTCTAGGCCTGTGAATACTGCGTTCAGAACCCTCCGTCAAAACCGACATATTTCCAGTCATTAAACTGCAGCAGGAAATAACTACTACAAGAGATCAGCTTGTAAGTGTCCACTACATTCAGTTTACAGCCACAGAACTTTTACGGGGACGTTTTCAGCACTGTGCTCTATCAGAAACGAATTCCGTGATGCAATCGGCGGCAGCGGCGTCCCTGCAAACACAGCAGCCGAGCCGGGGCGCAGCCGGCGCCGCCTGTCCCCGCCGTACGGCGGCAATCACGGGCTGCCCGTGTTAACAGCGACTCCTCATCCCGCCTGACGCTCCCAGGGCTGAGCCGCCCAAGGCCGAGGCTGCGGGATCAGCGCCGCGCTCACACAGGCTCGTATCCCCGCATGGCGCTGGGGCCTGCGGCCCTCAGGCTCCCCGCACAGCCGGGCCGCTCTCCCGGAGAAGGGGAGCGGCGAAGAGCGGCGGAGGATGGGGAGCGGCCCCCCCGTCCCGGCTGTCGGACGGAGCTCCCTAGGGCTTGGGACCCCTGCGCGGCGAGACCGAGCCCCGCTCTCCTCCCGCTCCGGCGGTGAGCGCGGCCCCGGCCCGAACTCCCGGTGCCGGGCGAGCGGCGCGGCGCGACCCCCTCACCTCAGCGCGACGCTCAGCAGCGGGAGGCGCGGGCGCAGCGCACCCCGCACGCACTGGGCCACGGCCGCCATGGTGCCTTGCTGCCCGCCGGCCGCCTCGGCCCGCCCCCCTGGCCCGCCAATCAGCGAGCGGGCGGGCCGCGAGTGACGCGGCCGGCAGCCAATCAGCAGCGCGGACGCGCCGGCCCCGTGAACAGGCGGCTATTCCGGGGCGCGGCGGAGCGCCCAGAGCCGCGCGCGCGCCTCGCCACACCGTGACGCGCGGCGGGCGGGGCCGCGGGCGGGGCGCGTGCGCGGCGGCCATTTTGTCTCGTGACGGGAGGGGGAGGTGTCCTGTCGTGTGGGTGCCGCTCGCGTCATTCACGTCGTTCCTGCCCCAGCTGGGACTGGAAAAGTTTGAAGATTTTAGCTCATTTTAAGTGCTTTATGACTCAGTTACCAATAACAACTTGTATCACCCATCAGCAATTTGCACCCCTCCACACAGAGGTGTCCGTCCACACACGCTGCGTGTGACTGCTGTGTGCGCTCTTGCTGGACAATAATTTCATTTAATGTAACAATGAGCTTCCATTAAATGGGATAATGTTGCTAATCCCCTGGTTCCAGATCTGCCCACCTGTTTGTGCAAGTGTCCTGTGTAACTGGAGGCTATGGGAGCCCTGCTCCGTGATACTGGGGTAGCTGAACTCGGGCAATTGATCAGGTACTTTGTCAGTGTCTTGTTAAAGGAGAGGGGGAAAACAAACCAGGGTCGCATATTTATTGTAAAACGGTGAAGTTGAGTGCTAAATTATGCTCAAATGCCTGAACACCAGCTGTTGGCCTCATTGCCGCATGCGTGTGTGCACTCTCCAAGTGAAATCTGAAGGATAAAGACCCGAATTCCATAATGCAAATTTAATAGCTGTTATATTCAAGTGAATAATTAAACTGCATACTGAAGAAGAAGGTGTGGAAGCCGTTTTTGGCTTGCTGCATGAGAATCGTGTGGGACCTTTCTGAGTGCAGAGGCGCTTTGGCAGAGCGCTCCGCGGCGCGGCGTTACCGAGCGCTGCTTTGAGCACAGCCCGTGCAGAGCAGCGTGATCCTGCTGAGGACAGAGCCTCAGCCCGCCCCAGCCTTGGGTCCCTGTGACTCCTGTTTTGCCAATGGCAAATAAAGTAAAGATGCGGTGCAGAACACAGCAAAGGGGAAGGCTGTGTGCCATGCCCTGTCCGCGTGGAGTGGTAGGCAGTGTCTGCTCTCCAGAAAGTTGATGAGCCACAAGGTTCAAGCTTCATCCGCAGAAATACTGGAAGAAATAATTGAGGAAATAATTGAGAAATTACTGAGAAGGAATTGGAGAGAACAAGGAGAAAACCAATAACAGCCATAAAGGATATCCACAGAAAGCCACAAAGAAATGAGACAGAAAAGGCAATTGGATCTTTAGGTCTGATGTTTTTAAAATGTTTCCTAAAAAGATTATTCCTTAGACAAGCAGTCTGTCTGTCTCATCTTTCTTGTCGGTTGTTTTCCCCCACATCTGGATGTAGATTCCTATTTCAGCTTGTCTCCATTTCTTTGCTGCCCACCATCTTTGGAAGTTGTGCTTGATTAACAATTAATCACAAAATCACAGAATGAATAACAAAAGGTTGAGAAGAACCCACCAATTCCAACGTGTCTCTATAACTGAGGATGTATAATAGACTTAATTTGTCTGGAACAATATCCTTCTTGTATGTGAAGCCATTTACCCCAAATGATATTTCACTGGTCTTCTGCAAATAACCTTTTGAAATAACGCACAGTGAAAATGCATTTTGTTGTGAGTTGTGTAAATTGAGCATCTTTAGTGAAACACCTTCAGCTGGCTCAGATGCTGATGGGGCAAGACTAAGCAACATCTGCAGCTTCAGAAGAAGAACATGAAAGTTTAGTGGAGCTTGTTTGCATCATGGCAGGTGTTGACTGTAAGTACTGTCCCACTCAAGACTTTTTCATGTCTTTTGTTTTGGCTCAGGCTATTGCAGGCTGTTCTGGTTTTATTGCACTGTCAGCTCATGAGTTGAGTGTTTTTAAACTCAGCTACTGAGTATTCAGCATCTATTTCTGGACCTGGTTGACTGTCATGGTGTTCAGGAACAAGCACAGTTTTTTCTCATCCAGTTTTCTCCATATCAAGTGATCTTTAGTTCTTCACATAAATATTGGGTTTGAATATGAATTGAGGATAAGCAATGCTTAGTCTAAATTCTGAACAGTCAACCATCATCCCTATACAGGCCTTTCACTTAAGAGTTGGACTCAATGATTCGTGTGGGTCCCTTCCAACTCAGAATATTCTGTGATTCTGTGAACCAGCTGCTACTTTTCAGCTTGTGGTTTGAAAGTGATTCTAACCTCTAGTTTTTGTGAGCTGGTGATAGAATCAAATAGTCAGGATAGCATTCCCACTTCCTCTAGTGATTAACTTTGTGGTCTTGGGCCACTTAACCTCATTTCTGCATTTCTACAATTAAGGGCAGTAATGTTTCAGTAACTTATAGGAAAGTTGTGTAGTGAGCACAAGGGAATTCCTGTGATATTTTGAAAATTCAAAATATCAACTGATTCTCTCTTTTATTATTAATATTGCACTTACAGTAAAAAACCCATAATCCTTCAAATGAACAATGCCACAAATGTAAGATTTGTGCTTGAAAACTTAAATGAAAAATTAAGGCATTAAAAATTGCTATTTCTCTAAAAAATCTCCCCAAACCTTGTTCTGTTTCCAAATGCTGAGACAAAGTTTATTGATATTGAAGCAGCAAGCAGAATGTCATTACATTTGTGTTTCAGATATGAACTTCATTATCAATGTTTTGAGGGTAAAGGAAAAGGCATATCCTATTGTCTCCAATCAAATGTTATGTCCTAGCCAGAACCAAATATTGAGCTGTAGTGGGAGCAAACTTGGGGTGGGGAGGGAACCACTAAAAATATCTCTGTAAATATTCTTGCAGTGACCTTTCAGGCCAGTAACCAGGAAATGCCTAAATTAAATTTAAAAATATTAATGCAGCTGTAAGACTGTTACTGAACTTTATAGCAGTGAAGACAAACATTCGTACCTCTGCCCTTTAGAAAAGATCACAGATCAGACCACATAGCCACAGTATTCTCTAGTCTGCTCTGGGAAGATGCCTGGTGGCAAATTAAGGAATTGATTCTTGTATATAAAATAATGGCAATTTTTCTTCTGTAAGGGTTATCAAGACAGAATCAGATACTCCATGTGTCCATTTCAGATGGAGGACAATACGTATTAAATCAGTACTTGAGTTCAGAAACTTCTAATCCTGAAATGCAGGTTGGGATGTGTGTTTGTGTAGGGAGACAACTTTGCTTCCTTTTAATTAGAGCAGTACTAAAATAGTTAATCTGTACGTTCAGAATTTATCATTTTCAATGTAAACATTTGAAGAAAACTCTCCCAAGAGTGAATGTGTAATACTTACATTCTGCCCGGTTCCTCCTTAGGCTGAAAATACAGATTCATACATCTTGCTGTGATTATAAAGAGTACTTTCGAGTTCCCATAGCCTTTTGCTAACTAGTTTGAAGGGTGTATTTTGTAACCATCTTGTTGCCTGGAGAGTGTTGTCGCTGTGTTGGAAAGCTAATAGCTATAGCCACAGGGCTCTGAAGAGCGCTAATTAGAGCAATTTAGAATAACAAAAGTTCTGTTCCTGGGAGGACACTGAAGTGTTCCTTCCCCAAAGCAGCATGCCACAATTTCAGAGGCAATTTATTGTAATAAAATGCATAAGTCATCTGGTATCCCAAGGATTTACAAATCTGGCTATCTATTACAGTTCTCTTAGCCCTCATGTTATTAGGGACACTTGTGTATGCCTTGTAGCATTCCTGGAGATGTAAAAATGAAAAAACTCTGTCAATCAGGCATTGTCTATCTTACTTTATTTAGTTACCAGTCAGAACCAAGCTGTTCAAATGCACAGAAACAATTCACTGTCATGCTGATGTGGCTTTCCACCTTGAGAAAATATTATTGAGCATTGAGAGGAGAGTTGTCATATCCATTGTGATTCTCTGAGTGTGGTGTCATGGATTTTCTTGAGATTTTTTTTTTCATAAAAATCAATTGTTGCCTCTCTCTACTTACCAGAACAATTGGACAGAAGGGGAGATCAGCTCTCTGGTCACATTCAGTTTTGCCAAGAAGACAGCAGTTGTTGGTCTATTTCTGCACGTTGGCTAACAGTGGAATGGTGCTTTGACATTCGGATCTACATTTTCCTCTCTTAATTTTTCTTTAAGGTTTGATGAATTAGTTGCTGTGGGTTTGTTTCTGCTGCCCTTGTGTACAAGTGGTTTGTATTAGTCAAAGCAAGTGCTATACAGTGAAGGATTGCCAGGCCAGATGGCAGCAAATAGGCTGCCAGTAGCACCATAAAAATCTGAGGTGGCTATTTAGTGCTCAGGTGTCACTTCCTCCTTTGCTTATGACATTTTTTTTGTGGTGACTGACAGGATGTTGAACAGCAGAATTGTTTGGGCCAGTGCATGGAACTCTTTCATCACAATGTTGTAGGGCTCAGAATCCCAGTGCAGTCCCATAGGCTGGCTGAAAAAGGGGGAATGCTCATTCTGCTGATGCTGTACTATGGTTTTGAAAAGCTATGAATGAAAGAAGTGCAAAGCAAAATTTTCTGCTTTTATTCAACTCTAGAAAGCAGCAAGAGCTTTTAATTGTATTTCTGTGCTTAAATTAATGAGGGGGTGAACACTCACATGGAACCACTGCTGTGCTCCATTTAATCCTAATCTGGCTAGATGAGTTTGACCAGAATGGGGACAAGGAGTTCAGCTAAAAATAGCTGTAGTAGGAGGGAATAAAAAGCTTTCAAAAATTTGACATATAAATAAAATCTACCTAACACATTTTTGTACTTTGTGTGAAGATCACAGTCTCTGAAGCTGGACTTGAACCTGTCCCTGCAATGAAAGCTTCACATTTTGTTTGCTTTCCACAAGCATCTCTGAAGGTGCAATTTCAACCATTTCATAGGAGCTCATATCACTAAAGCTAGGCTCATGACATTTAAGTGTATGTTTTTGTCAAATTTTCCTCAAAATCATTTAGGTTCTGTTACTATGGTGTGTCTCCAGATTTTGGATATAAAATTTGAATGTAAATCTTGTGTTAGGCAAGTACAGACAGAACTGAGGGAAAACTCTTCAATTGCATTCACATTGTTTGCACCTTGTTCAGAAAGCAAGAACATGGCTGCTTTAAGTTTTTTAAAAGTTGTCACCCAAAATATTTCCACTGCTGTTTTAAAGGTCACCTCAGATTCATGAGTCACCTGGGGTTAATATGTTATTAATCATCAGAAACTGGATGAAAGTTACTGGTTAGTATTGTGAATGCTCTTGTGCTAGATGTTTATAAAATAAAATAAAATACCATGAAGGGAATGACTGGTGTTAAATAGGAGCTCTGCTGTAGCTGAAATCATGTCATCTTCCCTTCTGACTCCACTACCGGCTTCTGCTCCCTGCACTGTTCTCTGATCTGATCAGATGAGCTGTTTCTCATCGCCTCTACAACACATCTCTGGTCCTTGGCTTTTGTCCTTATGTTGTTTATTCTCCTTCCTCCTCTTTTAACTTCTGCTCTTCACTTTCCATCATTACATCTGCTGTGCTCAGAGTGGAAGAATCTCTTTAACACACTGCTTCCATCTCTTCTTACTCATTTCTGGGTTTTGCCAAAGCTATCCCCCCTTTAGATCTCACTCTGATCAAGAACAACTTCACCTTTTGGATACTGACCACTGCTTCAAGAGCACTGTGTTCATCCCTAGAGATGGTGTGACCAGCACCTCCTGCTCTGCTCCTTGATGTTGGTGTTGGCTGGTAATTATGCCTGTGCTGTGGGAAAGCATTGAGGTGGAGAATCCCTGCCCCACCAGGCTTCTCTTTTAGTTCATCGTAATTATCAAATAAAGCAGGCTTTCCGTTTCAAAGAAATAGATTTTTCTTATGACTAGTGATGTCTGTATTTTTATTAGACCACCTTTTTTTGCTTGTTTTATTTGTATTTTGACACTTTAAAAAATTATATTTCTATTGTGTCTTTTTTCATGTGTGTATAACTTTTTTACGATTTCCCAAGTGTTTTGGCTGGCAAAGTCTTAATGAATAAAATTACTGTTGTGTTACAGCTATAAAAATCCACTTCCTCCTTGGAATGGGACATATAAGTTTGAAGATGCTGAGGAAAGTAAGAATCATATAATCATAGAAAACTTCAGGTAAAATAAGAATACATGGAAAAAATATTTCTAATATAATCTTGCAGTTAAGGTCTGTTGAAACATTGGTCTTCCTCATTCTGCATTAAGCACATATACTGAATGGTGTGTTTGTGCTATTTTTGCAATGTTGTTGGCTCTATAGAGCAGATTCCCCCCAGACTAACTTGGTGTAAAGTCAGGAGGTACCAAAGAATTCTGTTTGAGCTAGAAAACCTGCTTAACTGTCCCAGTACATTGTCATGTTAATTAACTCTGAGCTGCTTTTGGAAAGCTGGAGTACCTGAGGCAACTTGTATCTCATGCAGCTCTACACTGCTCTGCAGATAAATTAGTAACTGTCTGCACAGTGATCTGACAGTTTTTCTGTTATTTGGGGCAGAAGGAGCTGTTTGGGACTGTTGGTTGTTTTTCAATAACTATTATTAATACTTTGGTACAAACCCAAGTGAATAAAATATGGATAAACAAGAAGTTGTGAATTCAGAGATAACTCAGAGAGATAAAGTAGATTATGTACTTTTCTGCCAGAAGACAGCATGACAAACTCAGAGGATCTGTTCTCATGGTCCTCTGCATTGCAAATAACTGTGTTTCAGAGCCAAATTTTCCATAAACTCCAGCTAAACTATGTAGGTCGTGTTAGCAGTTGGCCAGCACAGCTACAAGCAAGGTCAAGCAACAGCATAGCACAGGAAACATTTATGTGTTAATGGCAATTTCGTTGTTACAGTGTATGGTCTGTAAGGAATAATTTCCCAGCTGGGGGCAGTTCCAAGGCATAAAGCAAATTCACCCAGCTTTTTACTTTTCAGATATTACCTGCCTTTGTAAGGGCTCTGCAGATCACAAAATGTGTGTAAAATGCTGATAAAAGTCAAGTGATGACTTAAAGTCAGTCTCAGCTTCTCCAGCGGAGTCAGTGAATGGGAGAGACAGGATACATTTGTCTTCCTCTGGTGATAGAATGTGATGGGTTGACCCTGAGCAGCAACAAAGCACCCACCAGCTCCTCTCTTACATCCTCCCACAGCAGGGATGGGGGAGAGAATTGGAAGGGCAAAAGCAACAAAAACTCGTGTCTCAAGAAAAAAATAGTTTAATAAATGAAGATAAAAATGGAAAAGGCAATCACCACTGCTCACCTGAAGGCTCATGCCCAGGCAGTGTCCGAGTCATGACTGCCTTGGGAAGATTCCCTCCTTAGTTTCATTGCTGAGCAAAGCATATGGCATGGAATAACCTTTTGGATAACTTGGGTCAGCTGTCCCAGCCATATCTCCTCCCAGCCTCCTGTTTGCTGGGGGACAGAGAGAAAACCAAAAGTGGCCTTGGCACACTGTAATCACTGCTCAGCCTTAGCTAAAAATCAGTCTTTTATTAACAGTTTTAACCATGAATCTGAGATACAGCATCTTATAAGTAGCTGTGAAGAAAATTAACTCCACTCCAGCCAGAACAATACCTAAAATAATAGATAAGCCTGACCTTGCAGTGAGATTAACACCCTGCAAACTCTATTACCTGATTCTATTGATGTCTTTTTTTTTGTATTTTCTTTATTTGATGTGAATGATATGTATCCAGTTGTCATGAAGACATACCAGTATTTAAACTTCTAATACATTTTATGAAAGCTATAAGCAAAATTTTCAAATTTATTAGCTGAAATTGTGTATCTGATCTCTATTTATGCACATAAATATTTTGGTCTTCAGACATATTATTCACTTGTATTTCCAGAAAATTTGTATTAGGCTTAATTTTACAGTGATTGTGTTTTCATTAGTTTTTGTGTGCTTTTCATTACATATTTTCATTGTATATTTAGGTGAACTTCTAGTTAAGTGAATTGATAATGTAGATAAATATAAACCTCTGGTTTAGACAAACTTGTTCCTGTAGAACTCTGTTTTCTTCTAGAAAAGCCTGTGTTGCCCTGTGGTGAAATATCCCTTGTTTAGGGACTTTCTGGAATGTAATTTATAGCAATCTTCCATTTGACCTGTAAACCCTCTTACTTCACTTGAAGTCATGTTTTTATGTGAAATTTGTTACATTTATTTCTGGAATGGAGGACTACTTGAAGCACAGAAGCTGAGATGACATATAGTGTGAGATACAGGTGGTGTTAGGCTGGAAACAGTAATATTTTCAAAGCCAAGCAGTGTTTTAACATACAAGTGCTAAAAGGATAAGGCACCATTAGTCTTCATTTTGTTTGTCCAGTGAGAACACTGTGGAACTTCTGTATCTGACTTTTGTGTCCTTTCTACCATGTCAGTTCCAAATTAAGTGATGCAGGTACTAAACCTGTGCAGCCCTGTTGTGAACAGCTCATACCCCACCTGCCCTCCAGCCACTGTTCCAGCAGTGCACATGTCTTAGTAAGTCCTGTTCTATTTCCACCACTCCCATACTGATACCTTTACATATCTGTTTTTAGGCACCCATATCATTTTTTAAATATCAGTTCTAGTGGATAAATCTGCATAAATCCTGTAAGCCACAGTTCTACAGGTCCTATATCAGCCATGTCATTGGAGGTGCTGTACAGGCTCCTCTGTGCATGTCAAGAGAAGGGCCTCAAAAATATTTAAGACCCAGTAAGTTGCTCTCTGTCTTGCAGTTAGCATGCAGCTTTGCTTCATTTGGGTTTGTCTGCATGTGTATCCCCTGTATTTGTGTATCTGCTTGGCTTTTTGGCAAAATTATTTATGCTCTTCCCAGTCTGCCTTTCAGAATCATCCTGAGACCTTGGTTTGGCTTCATCTTCTGGTCTTCAGTCTGTTTTTCCTGGCTCTGCTCTCATCTGCTTCACAGCATTTCTTGTGGCTCTGGCTCTTGTCAGTGGTTTATTCAGCTTTTTCAGGAGGTGTTTTGAGTCTTGACTCTTCCATTTTGTGCTGTCTTGTGAGTTGGCCAGAAATGTGAGGGTCACCATACCCTAGGTCTGAGTCATCTGAGTGCATCCTTATGTCTCATGTTGAATTCCTAAATACTTACCAGCATGTTTTTCTTGTTTTGAACCCTAAGACAACATCAGAACACCGATTTTTCAACCAAGCCATTGGCTTATGAAGGCTTTGTATGCTCCTTAAGATCCTCCTGTAGCTTTGGATGACTCATTCCTTCTAAGTGAATAGAAAGGGAGATCAAATGTTTGGTGCTTGGACCATATTGAAAATAAACCCCATTGCATTTTGCAATAAATGCTGCCCCAAGTGCCACAGAGAAGTGGTAGCCAGCATACAGCAGATTGGAAAGACTTTCTATTATTATTTTTTTTAATTCTGAAATAAAAAGAACATGCCTGTGAATATATTTGAGTGATATATTCTTTTTATACTGCACTTTGTGTTCTGTAAATGCCCCTGAAAATCAATAAAAGAAAATTGTACCTAATGTATTCTATGTTTTGCAAAGAAACCAAGCCTTTCCTCTTGATTTATTAATGTTTGGCAAAAAGCCATTTCACATAAAAATCTTATATTAAAAATAGTAATTCATGATATTTTCATATCTTTTCCCCATTGTTAAAGAAGAGTAGGAAGTATAGGAGTATTTTTTTTGTTGCTCTTAAAGTATTTCTATTTTTTGACAATAACTGGCATCAAGAATAACAACAAAAATAATAAACCATACTGAATATTTGTCCCCTGATGTTTTATGTCTACTCAGAAAAGATAGGGTACAGACTATTCTTCAGCTGCAGTAAATTTCTCATTTTTATAGTGCAGAGCTAAATTTATCCTTGCTGTAATTTTTCTGAAATCAGCAGAGTTATTTCTGCTAGGCAGGAGAGTGACCTGCTCTGATTGTGTTGCTGTTCTAGGAGGGGTTACACTCCAGCAGAGTTTCTTCTCTTGGTTTGAATACACACATGCAGGTAAATTGTGCTTATCTGTCCAACTGCTTATATGACTGTAGCCAGCACAGACAGGGGAGCACAGGGACTTAATCTGTGCTTTCAGATGCAGGAGGCAGCTGCTGTTGTTTCAGGGGGAGGATGCTGCTCCTTATCACATGCTTCATCTGTAAAGCTTTACCATAGACATGATTAGGCAGAAGCCTTCTTCAGAAAAAGACTTGAGTTAGAATTTATGAGATGTCCAGACTTGATATTTTGTAGAGAGTTTCCTGAAATCAAGGTGGGGAAAACTTTGGTTTTTAAAATAAGCTTCTCATGTTGCAGCAGAATGTTTTGTGGTTATTTAAAAAACCAAAACAACAAAACCATACTGACAGGTGGGACAAAAAAAGAAAAAAACTAGGCAAAATAGGAGTTCTTCCAAAGCTTCTATTTTAATAAGTACATCAGAAAGGAATAGAGGAATATGAAGTTTAGAGAGAAGTAGAATCAAACTGAGATTTTTACATCCAAATTCTATTTTGACATTATTTCTTTTCTCCCTGTTAGAACTGTACAGACCCAAATTGGGAAAGTTCTCTGCAAACTGAAGATTCATAATTGACTCCCAGCATTTCATGTTCCAGTCCCCCTTGTATTGATTTGAAAATCTTGATTTTTAATTGAGCTGATTAAATTTTTTCACCTTCTCTGGAAGTATCATGTTTCCAGAAATGTATATGTTTCTTTTCTGTGCTTATTTTTATTTATTTTTAATGAGTTCTCTCACTCTCATCAGTAGCATATGTATGATACAGGTTGCCATGGTAAACAATGAATTTTTTATTAACATTGTAAATATTAATTTAAAACATGAGTAGCTGGTAACCAAGATGTTAACACTGCTTTGGAGATTTTCCTGCTCCTGAGGTGACAGAAATTATATATGGAGTTAAATATGTGAAAAGCAACGTGTCTTGGGAAGGAGGTTCTTTAGTGATAGTGCAGCAGCCTAAGGGCACAGAAATGTAGGATATTTGGACTATGAAGCAAAGGCAATAGAAGATCAGACATAAGCTGCTGAATGTTATAACTAGAGATGACATGGAACCAAGTTCAAGTTTTAAATTCCTTCCTTAAATTTCTGGACGTTTTGCTGTCAGTTTTTTGTGTCAGAGTGTGACCAAGTGGCTGAGCTGAATCCAGCACAAAAAAAGAGAAGAGAGTGTAAAGTGATGTGATCAGCTTCAATGCAGGGATGGGCACAGGGTAGGCCCATGCAGTTTCATTTATGATGTTACATCTAACTTGCTGCTTTAATTAAGTAATTTTATTACTTAACTTTTATTACTTAATTTTAGTATATTTAGGCACATCTTTGAACACTCCTAGTTACCCAAATTTCACTGAGCTCAGTGGGAGCTATCTGTTAGGACATTCTTGAAAATTCACTTTTTTAGACATAGGATATCTCTTAAACTCATGTCCTTCATCTGTTGTGAAATGAGTCCATTGGTGCTTTCTTTCTTGGAACATAAGGAAATGAAAGTATTTTTGGATAGGTGATAGTTTCATCCAGTGTCCTTTTTTTTGCAAAACCTGTAGTTCCTGATGAGTTTCTATTCATCCATTAAGTCCTTGGTGACAGAGTGTTAATTTTTCACATTTTTTTTTACATTTGCTTTTGGAGCAGAAAGTTATAGGGTGGTTGTTGTATTGCCTTGGGGCTTTCACTCTTATTTGATGCTGTCACTGAAGAGTGATTTTAGAAGAAGCTACATGATAAGAGGCACTATCTTTCAGCTGATATGTTAAATTGAGGTCGCTTCTGTCAATGGCCCTCTTAAAAATCACCTCTGTGTCTTGTCAGACATTCCATTTCCCAGTGAAATTAATTCTAAAAATCAAGGACTGTGTCTGAGATATTACAAAGCCCGTAATAGTGGCTCTGTTTGCCCCATCATCTTTGGCACTACTGGTATTTCACTTACTATTTTTGTCAGGACTTATATTAGAAAACTCAATTTTACTCCGTTCTGTATCACAAAGCAGCATATGTCACCCTAACTCCACTGAACAGAGTAAGATTACTGCATGAAATCTTATATCATCCTGTGATATATATGTACACACAAGATTACTCAGAAAATAACTTGTCACTATTGTAGACACTTCATGGTTGCTGGAAAAAACACTCCATACTGAAGGTCACATGTATATATACATAGGTTTAACAGCTCTATTCACCCTTTGCTGAACAGTGCTGCTAGCAGAATGACTAGAGACCAGTAAAGCTTCATACTTCCAAGGAAAAATTTCTGATCCCCTCTGTTAAAAAACTGAAGTCCATTATATTGGAAGGAAATAGAACTTAGTCACTACATTGTTTTGTGAAAGTCAAAGCACTTTCAACTCCATTTCACCTTGGACTCTGTTATAAGGACTCCAAATGTGTGACAGATGTTGCTGTACAAAACACCTTATTGATTTCTGCATTAGATTTGACTTTCAGAGTGTTAATTAATTTGAATCATGTTGGGGATTTTTTTTTTAAAGTACTGATAAACAGTTTAGCTAGTTCAGTGTCTTTTACCTGAGATGTTATAAAACAGTTTCTTTCAGATTCCTTGTAGACTGAAATCTTATAACCCATTCACAAGAACAGGACTTTGTAAAGCTTTGGTGCATCTCTCTCCTCTATACTTTGTTCAGTGTCCTGAGTGCTTCTCTCCTTGATGCAATACAGTCCTGATTTCAAAGGCAAGAAGGCTTCCCTTCTGCGGGTCTCAGGAAAAGCCACTTGGATTTTGCCATATTGTAACCTCTTGAAGTTGCTATCGTGTCCTGTGCCTTTGAGGTCGCTCTCGAAAGTCCAGCATTTCACTTGGTGTTCTGAGTACTGTGTGTCTAGAACTAAAGTTTGTTTTGCCTATGTGATGCTGGTTGTCTTAAAACATTTCACCAAACCACTAAGTTTCTTTTATTTCTGTGGGATGTATTGGATAAAAAGCAAAAACATTTGACATTCTTATTTTGTCCACAGAAATTATGTTCTGAGTAATTTGTTTGACTTCTAACAGACCCACACTCAGTTTTTCACAAGGTTGTGATGTGGCTTTATGTTAATTGATTTTGTTAATGGTTTCAGTGATATCTTACAACAGAAGAATGTTATATGTGGCCCAGTAATGTTGTGTTCTTTGTAGTCCATGGAAGACACCTGTAGTGTTCTACAGTTCTAAAATCATTAGTTATAGATACAAGCAAAGGTTGAGGTCACTCACTGTCAAATTTCTCTCCCTGTCCTATTTCTTAAATAAAGAAATTGCAAAGCAGCATGACGTTTATGAAGGCTAGTGACAATTATTCTTGTATATGAATTAGACAGTGCTTGTTCCCTTTTGGAAATCCAGTGGAGAAATTTCAGTGAGCAAAGTTTCCAACTTGTTTAATAAGAATGGAGGTCTCTTTCTGAGTTATGTAACAACAATAACAACAACAAATCCAGAAGCATCATTGTGCTCACTGTCAGTATCTCTGTGTGGAATTACTTCTTGATTGTTAAATGGCAGCTGACTCCCTTCACTTTTACAGCAGGCAAGCTGAAACCTAAATTAATATTCTACCTCTTTCATATGAATTTTAGCAATTATATAAAATAAATAGATAGACATCTTTTGATATTTATTCAAGTCCTGAATGTTTAATTAAAATGTAGAGCTTCCTAGTTATGTCAAATGCTGTCATGAAGAGTTCACTTGAAAGAAATTCAGCCATTACAGAGGACTGTATGGCTTAGTCAGCTTATTTTTCTTTCACTTAACTTGAGTTCTAATGTGAAATTTCTTTAAAAGCTTTGTTTCTTTTTAAAACTTTTTGTGGGCTTTCTTTCTCCACAGAAATTTTAGTTGTCATATTTAATTTAGGAATCTTTCCTTAATGAAATTTGTGTTTATAAAAGTTGACAGCCTTGTAGGCAAAAATGCTGTGTTTATTCTCAGGTTAGATATAGCATAGACAAGAATGTAGTGCTGAGCCTAGCTGGGCATGGTAATTTGGGTCAATTTGCAGTTTCAGGCACCACAGTATTAAAAAGACATTGAGCTATTAGGTAGTGAGTGAGTGAAAGAGGGCCACGAGGACAGTGAAGGGTCTTTGGGGGAATCCATGTGAGGAGTGGCAGAGGGCACTTGGTCTGTTCAGCCTGGAGGAGACTGAGGGGAGACCTCAGTGCAGCTACAGCATCCTCTTGAGGGGAAGCAGAGGGACAGGTACCAATCTTCACTTTCATGACCAATGACAGGACTTGAGGAAATGGCATGAAGCTGACTTGAGGGAGGTTTAGGTTTGAACCCCCAGAGGGTGGCTGGGCACTGGCACAGCTCCCCAGGGAAGGGTCACAGCACCAGCCTGACAGAGCTCCAGAAGCATTTGGACAATGCTCTCAGGCACAGGGTGTGACTCTTGTGGTGTCCTGTGCAGGGCCAGGAGCTGGACTCAATGGTCTCTGTCAGTCCCCTTCAACTCAGCATATTCTATGATTATTAATTCAAGTCATCCCCACAGCCCTTGGTAATGGCAGCGCTGTGTCCAATGCTCTGCATTGTGCAGGTGCTCTCAAAGCATCTCCTGGAAAAGTCAGCTGAGACATCCAGTTTTGCACTGAAGGAAAGGAAGAACATTTGCTTGTTTCTTCTACTTTCAAAGGTTTGGGGGCCTTCGTCTGTGGCAAGAGATAGGAACAAGCCTCTGCAAATAATTGATAACTGAGACATTCTTCCTGCAACCATAAATGTGAACCATTACTTGAACTTACGTTTTACTTGTTCAGTGATACTTCAGGTCTTATTTTGAAGTAGAACAACTTCCAGCATTACAGATGTGCTCATTTTGTTCTGCTACTTTGCAGTGTGACTTGTGCTGCAGGTTGCCTACACCAGTGTAATGGGAATGAAAAGCACATTTGCTGTGAGTTAATAACACTTCTGCCTTATTTTAAATAGCTGAAAATTATGCAGAATTATGATCTAAAGGGTTTAGAGATCTTTCCACAGTAGGGAAAGGATTTGTGCTATCTATATTAGAACAAACATGTAAAAATTTCAATGGCATGTGGTATGTTCACAGCCTGCTTTTCTATACCAGACATAATTTTGTTTGTTTTTAAGGCAGTATTTACAAGTAATTATCATTCTACTTTTTGAAATGTTAGCTTCTGCATAAGAACTGCTCTACCTGTTTTTTTTTTGTTTTTTTTTTTTTTTGTTTTTTTTTTTTTAATTTTAGCATAAAGTTTTCTACCAAAATCTGCAATTTTGGTTTGAAGTAAAAAAGCACAGTTGAATTCCTGTTTGAATCTGTGATTCTGAGCCTGTGTGGATGCTGATGAAGCGTGGGTAGACCTGCTATCCAGAAAGTGGGTAAAGGGAGGGACAGACACACTCTTCAGCTGGAGGTTGACATGGCTTATGCAGAGCATCAGATTGCTGAGTGTGCAGAGTGGTGCAAAATCAGCCACTGTAGCCCCAGCCAAGACAGGTAAGTTTTGACCTTGTCCTGAGGAAATGAGGAAATGAGGACTCACATATTCTCACTTCTTGGCTCTAATGCAAAGGGAGTAATTCCAGCCAGGCAATGGTAACATGCAGCTCTAGGGCAGTGACACTGCCTAAGGCAGTGTTAGGGTAGTAACTGCTCCAGACGGCTGCTAAAATTTTATTTTTCATTTGTTAGTTTTTACCATAAAAATATACATGTAAAGTCTCAGAAGCTCAAAGAAGCAGTTGTAAACAACATAGGTGTTAACCAGATTATATGTAGCACAAGAATGCCATAATATTCATGCACAATACTTCAAAATAGCATTCATTAATCCTATTCAAGTTACAAAGAGATTTGTGGGGAAGAAAGGCTACTACATTACAAAGATTAAGCCCCACTGTCTAAATCAACTTGGGCATTGAAAAGAATAAATGTCATGGAAAGTCAATAATATTTGGCTCGTGTGTGACCCATGTTATTTAAAATGTCATGCTCTGTACTAAATTGTGATTCATTTTGTACATGTTACTGATTTTTTTTTTTAATTATCTAGATTAGACTAAGATGAATTATCCTGTGAAAGGAACAGTCGGTCCCTGGCCATCCATTTCTGATTTTTTGATTCTTTAGTATTGATACTCTTGCAAAGGGTCTAAGAGAAAAAGTGGTTCATAAACTAAAGGTGACTGAAATGCCTAGTAAAGATCTGTAGCAAAGAAACCAAAAGTGTCAAATGCTGTGTGAATTCTGAGGCAGAAGTGTATAGAGAGGCAGACAATTGCAGCTGCTAAGTGTAGTTTGGGTCTGAAAGAGGGTTTCCCACGTACTTCAGATTTTCCAGAAAATATTTCACTGAAATTGTGCTTATGCTAAAATAAACATTTGTAATTTACTGAGGTGAAAACTTTAGTGTTTTCCAGTTATTTCTCTAAACTGTGCTTAAGTGCCCTCCATGTAATGCAGATGGTTTTGATTGTCAAATAGTTGTTAACTTTGAATTACAGATTGTTTTCTAGGAGAAAGTTGTTTTTTCTGGCTCTCAGAACAACTTCAAATTGAATATATGGTGGTCTCTTCCTTCATATTAGTCATGTATTCAGGGCAATCAATGGCTTAGCCTAAATGAACATACTGCAAGCAGGAGGAGGTATTCTGTTGTTTAGTAGGAGCTGGGCTTCTGAAAGGAAAAAAATCATCCTCTGAGGTGAGAATCCATTTTCCTTTCTGAAATTTTAAATATATTTCCTGACTTTTTAATGAACATGAAAGAGATTTTAAAGAAGCATCTTTAAGTCTACCAGAGAAGTTGAATAAGCAGACATATCTTGTCTTGTTTCTGTTCTAGCCAGATAAATGCTTGATTATAGTGTCCTCCTATATGACACCATGGAAAAGGTCTGGCAGTTAATAGGTCTGTTTCCATAATTGTGCTTTGGCTTCAGATTGCATTCCATGTGGAAAATCTGCACAGCAGGTGTCAGGTCAGGAAATTCAAAATTCTTCCTTTCTCTGCTGCTGCATCAGGCGCAGGAAACATTGTAAAGATTTTGTAGTTTTACGTTTTTGGGGTTTTTCATTCTAATTGCTTCTACTTTGCATCCAACCAATTGTTGCACAGGTGTATTAAATCAATGAGATTGTACAAAAATGTAAGCAGGGGAACTATATGAACTGGAGTCTTGGTAGCATCTGTCAGTCCTTGAAGAGATTATGGAGGAAGTCATGTTGAAAGCTACTTCTCAGCTATTTGGAGAGCAGGAAGATAACTGAGTACAGCCCTGATTTACCAGGATAAATGATGCCTGACCAATTAATTGCTTTCTAGAATGAAATGAATGCTCTGTTGTAAAGGAATAGCCATGAATGTTGTTTACTTTGACAAGGCTTCTGATGTGATCACCCACAACATCTTTGTAGCTAAGTTGGTGAGGCATGAATTGTGTAGTTTTGAAAAATTGGATTGCTTGCTCAAAGGGGCTTCTGTATGGTTTGGAATAAAACTGGTGAGTAACTACAAGTGATCTTCAGCAATCAGTGATGGGCCTGATACTGTGCAACATCTTCATAGGTTTATAGAATTATAGAATCATTTAATTTTGGAAAGACTTGTAAAATCATCATATCCCACACTTAAAACAGCACTGCCAAATCCACCACTAAACCATGTTCCTACGCACCACTTCTACATGTCTTTAAATATACCTCTAAGGATGGTGATTTAACCCCTCCCCCAGGGTAGCCTGATTCAATACATCAGCCAAAAGGGGCAACATGCATGCTCAGCAAGTTCATGAATAATGCAAAATTGTGTGTGTGGAACAAGAGCAGTTGGTATGCTAGGCTGGGGCAGAGCTTCAGCCTACAGAGGGACCTCAACAAATTGTAGGAAAGGGCTGGTAGAGTCCTCATAATATTTACAATGCAAAGGCAGTGTTCTACCAATACAGATTAGTACTGGGAGGGCTAAGTGACTAGAAAGTGATGCTGCAGAGACACCTGGGGGTTCCCAGTGGGCAGCGAGGTGATCATGAGTCAGCAGGAACATGCTCAGCAATGAAAGCCAGCTGCATGTTGGGCAGCCTTGTCAAGTCTGTAGCCAGCAGGTCAAGTGGTTATTTCCCTCTGCTCATTACTTATAAGAACCCATGTAGAGACCTGTGTTCAATTTAGACCTGCTGTTCAAGAGAAGGAGGAATGAACTGGAGCAGTCCTGCAGGGAGTAAGATGGTTACAGAACTGCAGCATAGGAAAAAGCAGGGCAAGGAAAAGTTGAGAGCACTGTGGTTGTTTATGCTGGAGAAGTTAAGGCTAAGGGAGGATCTAACTGCAGTCCTCCACTTCTCTAGGAGAGATGGAGAGAGAATGGAATTAGAAATGCACAGAAGGGCCAGATGTAATAGATACAAGTTTCTGCATAGGATTTCAAAGGCATTAGTCACATTTTTTAGATATTATGTAGTTTTGTTTTACTGGAAGGGGTTGGTGTTTAAGTAGTGAAATAGATTATCTGGAGAGGTTGTGGAGTCTCCATCCTTGCAGATGCTGTAATTTGTTGTAATTTGTTGCTGTTAAGTCTTTGGGCAACCCAGTTTTGCTTTGAAATTTGTGATGTTTTGAGGAAGAGGTTGATCTTAAGAGATCTGACTGACTATTCCATAATTGTCCCATTCTGTAAGAAGTCTTTACCTCTGGATATGACATTCTTCTGAAATGTAGGAGAGGTGTAAAATTGAGATGGGAAAGAAGTGTGGAGTTTGGAAGTTATTCTATGCACTTTCACAGAAGATGTTTTAGGTATTATTTTAGTCCTTGAGTCATCTTGCTTCCTGGTTTCCATCCTTAGAAATATCTATCCTTAGAAGTGTCACAGAGCTCAGGTAGTCATGGTCTCTTGTGGAAGTCTGAGCTGGCTTCTGGACTTGAACATACTGCAGCCTTGATAATGGACAGAAGTCACTGGTTTGTTTTCCTCTGCCATTCTTTCTGTATTTAGACTGCAAACCTTTTGGCTCAGGAAGTGAATTTTAACTAGCTGTTTAGCATACAGCACACCAGGGCCTCATTTTGGGTAAGCCTCTAAGTAAAACAGCATCTGAAAGTGAACAATATTGTAAAAATGCAAAATGTTATATCTGGATTTTCTGTCTGTCTACATTTGTTGTTTAACAGCTAGAGAAAATGGAAGTCCTCAGTATTGCACTGCTCCAGAGAGAGACTTAAATTAACTTGTATTATAAATGGAAGTGCTAGCAATGGTGGCTGGGAACAGATTGAATTAGAGTAATGTGGAGGAGAGAGGCTAGAGGACCTTGTTACGATTAATGGGGCAAGACAGGGGAGAAGAATCTGTATTTGCTCCCAAGACTCTGCTTGTATCTTGGCTCCCTTCCCTTTTCTCCACCCAAAATAAAAATAAAACCACAAGGCTTTATTGGAGACTGAAATCCTTATGTTACTTGGTGGAAGACTTTGTGTCTTCTGTAGTGTTAATTCCTGGAGGGTACTATGGACCTTTGACTTTCAATTAATGTTCATGCAAAGTGCTCACAGAATTTATGAGTTATAATTAAGAAGAATAACTGATGTGGGCTGCTGCCATAGTCTGTTGAGATTCTTTGTAGCCAACTTTGCTGCCACTAGAATTGTCTCTGGCAGAGTACTACAGCTTCCTTTGTTTCCTTTTCCAAAACAAGGAAATGGCTAATCATGCTGTTTCCTTGCAGATTCTTACAAAGGCAACTGGAACAGCTATTGAAGAGTTCAGAACCAGTGAATAGTTCTAGTTGTGTTGCCACCCATGAGGCTATAGCAGAGCAACCCTAATCCCACTCCATGGGCAGGGCCCAAGGAAATCACTTGTGGAAGAGCACTGTTACTACTTTCTCCTGGTCTGTGCAGCTGTGGGTACCATCAAGACATGATGTGATGCTTCAGTAGAGTTAAATAACTGAAGAGCCTCTTTTTAGTCCTACACACAGTATCTGCCACAACAATTTCTGACTATTGGCTAAGGAAAGTGTGAACTGTGTTTGCTGATTTCTTTACCATTCCCAAACTGAAAGCCTATATCTGAGACAGCTCAGGATGGGCTAAAACTTTTAAAAATATTAGTTCCCGGCAATTATTTTTCAGAATTCACCCTTCTCATTAAAACAGCAACAAGAATTCTTACCTACTGAGAGTATAAAGCTATGATTTGAATTACTCTGGAGGTGGTATTTCTAAAAAAAATACTCTTTTTGGGTTTATATTAACCTATCTTTTGCTCAGTTTTGCTCTGATAAAAATCCTAGGAACATATAACAGGTATGTTGAAACTCAGAAAGCTTTAAATTTTATTTTGTTACTTCCCCCACTTGTCTTTTTATTCCTTGTGAAGTTCCAGGATGTGATCTATAAGTGATTTGTTATTATATGCAACTAGAAAGGTAATGTTGGTCTTGCAGAAAATCACAGGATTTGATGACAGGAGATATGGGATTTTTAGCTTTGTTACCTTTGTGGCCTCCAGCAAGTCTGTTGGATTTTGGTGTCTCACTGTTCCTATCTGCATTAGTGGACCCTGTCAAGTGCAACAGAGACTCAGTGTTTGTGGTCAACTCTTAATGGACTGTTGTGTGAAAGTGTTAATTATATGATTTTGTGAGTCTCAACCCAAAATTTAGAGCTCACCCAGGCAGCACATGTCTGGTGCAAATATTGCTGTTCTCAGCTCTGTTGTTTGGAAAGTGGATTCAGTGTGTGCAAGGGAGGAGAGCCAGCAACAATGCCTGAAGTCTGTGAAGAGACTGCACAGCTTCTGCCTTTATGTGCAGCCACACTGCTCTCTGTGGTAACACTGTTTGTATGATGGTCAGTATGGGAGCTTCAGAGAGGAACTGAAATCCTGCTGAAATTAACAGGCTAGAAATTGAGTATCTAGACTAAATACGTAGGTGAGGAAAGGTCTCTTCCAATAGCAAGTCTTCTGACAGAAAATGCTTGATCTGTGAGAATCCTGGGAAAACTGATTTATAGTGTAATTCTAAACACAAAATGGGTTAATAGGTGGCCAGCAGTAACCTGATGTCTGTATCAAAGATAACAGTCCTATTAGATTAAGGCTTTTTTTAGATGTTCATTTTGTTGTAGATTATGATAACTGTTTTGCTTGGGGACACCTGACAAATAGCTAAGTAAAAGAGACCATTCTAAAGCATAATCTATCATCATTAATTTTTTTGTTGAAACACATTTGTGATAATAGACTTTATTGTTTTGTTTGCTGAAAAGGAAGTATCTATGCACATAATACTGTAAAATTCAGTTTGACTTCTATTACTAATATATTTTTATGTGATAAAGAGAGAGAGATAAAGTGATAGAAGAGCCAGAAGAAATGTTGAACTATACTGATCTCAAACTGTGTGCTGGAGTCATGGGTCCATTTAATTGCAGTATGAAGAATTCTGATTCCTGAATACATTTTCTTTGGTCTGATAATTTTTAAATAACTCTTTAAAGTTTCTGTGGTTTTAAGAATTTAGTAGTTGTCTTTAAATTGTGTAGGGCTAATGGATTGACTTGTAGCATAGAGAAGAATGAGTAAATTTTTTTTTCCTTAGGCTTATGATTCTGGCACCTAGAAGCCTACCTGTCCTTCCAGCTGATTGAAATTTGCATTGATAAAAGTTTGATTTGAGAACAAATACTAGCCTTAGTATTCTTAATATACTCACACTCTACGAGGATAACACCTTACTTCTGTTTTTTCAAGTGATCTCATTAATTTCAGTGGAACTTGTCACAAGAATCAAGAATTTTTATGGGTTTGAGGACTTTTAAACTGGTTCCAAATTGGACAGTTAGACATGAATGCTGTTCTAAGCTTTGACATCAAAAAGCATAGCTCTGTGCTGCTAACCAGCTGCTGTGTTCCACTCCACTGTTTGTGATTCCTCTGTCTCCCCTTAATTGTTTGATTAACTGGGAGGTATTGGTGTCTGTCAAGGGCTTTGAAATCCACATATAAGTGGTGGTGTAAAAGTGAAAAGCCATTCTTTGTAAATGCCATAAAAAACAGGCATTGCTTTGAATGTGGCCCATGGAGTTATCCTCAGTCACTCCCTTATCATTACTTGGCTGTATGAAAAAATAAATAAAACAATGGGGTGTGACTGTGCTCATTAAAAACATATTTTATTATTAGGCATCCTGTAAAGAACAAACTGTAATATCAATTTTTGGCTTCAGCAGTTTGGGAAAAGGGAGCATCAAAGTGCATGAGAACCAATATGCACCAATGGTATAGTCATTGATTTTCATAGGACTATGGGAGTCAAAAATGGAAATTGATATTACAGTGATGACCTGGGTAATTGACCATTTAAGTGATTCAGGAGTAGTCCTGTAGGTAAGGGAAGACATGCCCTTCTTTGATGCCTGCTCCATATTAATGAGTTTTGTACTTAGTCTTTTATGCTTGTTTCATTCAGAGTAGAGCTCTAAGTACCTTATCTTGACTTGAGAGTACTTGGCATCTTGCAGGATCAGGAACTGTGCTTGCTGAAGCTTGCTGCATTTAATTTAATTGTATCATTTTATTCACTGTTACTCACTCCATCTGTCCCAACGGGAACATAGAGAAAGGAAAAGAGAAAGGAAGAGTGCCAGCAAACTATAATAGCAGAAAGAAGGAACTAATTTTAAACTGCTTTGAAACATTTTTTCTGTAAGCAATGTTGCCCTCCCAAGTGGCAAAGTGCTTAATATAGAGGAGAGCTGCAATAAACTTTGGTTTTCTTCCAATAGGATAACATAGTTTATTGATAACACCTGCTTTTAAACACTGTCTAAAATGTTGGGGGTTTTTTTTGGTTTTTTTTTTTTAGCCAAGGGAAATTGTCAAGTGGATGGGACGCAAAAAACCACAGAAATCCATGTTTGATCATAAGTTATATTCACAATCATACAGAGGGTTAATAAAAGACTTCATAGATAGTTGGGTGAAAAGGAAAATCAGCAATTACAATCCAGTAGGTTGTTTATTATCATTGCCTTTAACTAAAGATTAAATCTTCTAATAGTATTGTCAGCCTTAGTATGTGAATCTTATACAAAGAAATCTATACCATCTTTATAACATTATGCTCATTTACCCTTTAAAAAAAGATTTGTAAGTGGAACCTAACTGTAAGTGAAGCCCATATTTTGTGTTGTTGATTTCCACCCTGCAGCATGCTGCTTGTTGTGCAGATCAATATTCTCTTATTGCTTCTGTGTATTTCTTCATCTGCCTATATGTAAGAAAAGAGGATTTTTTTTTTTCCTTTAGATTAGTATCCTATTGCTCCTCTGGAACTGTGCAAAGGTGTTTAATTACACACACAAGTATTATGAATGACTTCCAAGAGATCAGTTCAGGAAATGTCAGAATTAATATTACCTGTTCCAAAACAGGAATATGCAGCCTCAATGTGAAGGGCTGCAATCTCACAGTGGTTGAAATTAGGAGTTAAGCCTCTGTGTGGTGTTGTACATGAAACAGTGTTCCTTCCCTTCTTCCTGTGCCATGACATCCTACCATGTGGCAGGACCAGCCTGATGGCCTGGGTGGAAGGAAGGTCTGGGTTCTATGTGTCACTGGTGGATTCACTGCCAGCCCAACTTGAAGCAAAAGAGTATTTTTGAAACAGATCTCCCAGTTGTCAGCAGTTACCATGCATTGCTTTGCATCATAGAGCAGTCACAGTTTGAATGACCTAAATTGCTTTCAGAGGAAACTAAACCACAAGGTTTGCTGTGGGTATGTACCAAATATGCACCAATCCCTAACAATGATGACTGAAACCATCAATTGATGGTTTCCAGTATGAATCGAATGCACACCAGGAAAAAGCTCCTGAACATTTTTGGCACTTTGTGCAGCAGCCAGAAAGCACTTCCCATGTGCTCCCCACACTGACCTGGTTTTAGCTCAGTTGGGCAAAGCATGGCACTAAGAATGCCAAGGTTGTGACATCAATCCCTGTGTGGGTCGTTCACTTCAGAGCTGGACTCCATGATCCTTGTGGGTCCCTTCCTCAGACTATTCTGTGATAAAGGCCCATGTGGCAAATATGCCTTGATGTTTGACTCCTGTTGACCACCTTGAAATTTGCTCCATTTTTTCTTTCTTTTCTGGGACTACTCCTTCTTCAAGATTACTTTTTAAAAAATATATATAAGTATTTTCTTGTGTTGAGGTCTGTCTTTGCTGAACCTTGGTCTCTTACACCATATCTCTCTTTTTTCCCAGCTTGTTATTATTTTAGTCCACTCATATCTTATTGCTTCAGACTCCCAGAATGTCCAGCAAGGTACATGCTGAGGCCCCAGGAATATGGTAGTGTTAATACTGTGTGAAAATATGCTTCTTCCTCTTTCTTGGCCTGTGTGATAATGAAAAATCAATTCTATTAAGTTGTTTATCAAACAGGCTTGCAGTGATAAAGTAGAATAAAGACCAAGTAATTTTAAATTATTTTAAAAATTAAAAGTATTTTCTTTTGAAAATCCTTTTTAAAAAACTTCTACATTTAAAACATGAGTATATAGTAAGCTATGATATTATTAAAATATACGTTTAGTTGCATTTTAGTTATTTTCATTCCATAGAGGTTTATTATATTGTCAATACTTTTAGTAGTCAAACCACTGCAGTCACTGAGTAGGTGTTTTAAACTATTAATTACTGAACCTAAAATACAGGTTAATTTTTTTTCTGCAGATATAAAAAATGCTGCCTTATTTTTGGACTTTTCAGATAGTTCAATTCAATAATTATTTAATGCCAAGCTGAGAAATTGACCAGTGCTGAAAGAGCAGAAAAAGTTGGTTTTCTCTCAAACTCTTGATTGGATGATCAGATCTACTAATTAAAGATTTGGTTACAGCAGGAATAAGAGACAATCAGATTCGTTTGCTAATTTTAGATTAGAAAAGCCTTCCTTATCAATTAGGAAATTTTGTAGAAAAAATATGAGTTGACATTTTTCTTCAGGTATACAGCAGACTGAAGATTTTTACTTCTCATAAAATAGGTTTGAGTGCTCTGTTACGCATTTGGGATTAATCAGAATTTATAATCCTGAATTTATAATTTATTTTGAATTTATGTTAATATGAATTTATAATTCATTTTGACAGAAGTTACAAAGAAGCAGACATTTAACAAACAAGACAGATGCTGTTCACAGGAGTCTGACTCTAAGACCCTGAAGAGTCCAAACAATTGTGTATTACTTAAATAAGTTCTTACTTAATTTCTGTCAGTAAAGAGAAAAAGACAATGCATGCCAACAATGAAAATTAACTAAGTAAAGAATACAATTGCAAAACAAAAGTAATAATTATTTAAGGTTTTCTACATGTTTATTCAAATTATCATTAAAATCTGTGGCAATCAGCATAGCTGCAAATTGTCAGTAGTTCAAAGGCAACAGCATAGCTTTCTCTACTTTTCAGAGAGCCTCACTATTCAAAGATAGAAATTTCTGTGACCAGATGGGAAATAGAAGAAAGATTGAGAGGCAGGAGACTGACAATTATGTTTTCAGTAATTCCTTAGTGGCAGAAGGCTTACTCAGCAGTTAAAGCTGAATTGAAATGTTCTTCCCTATATTGAAATGCTAAGTTACTCTGCAGGAAATCCCATCCACTGCAGCCTCAGTTCCATGGTGGTTAACCAGTCTGTGACTGTCAATGTGACTGTCAAACTCTTGCTTTTTTTGGTATTTATTTCTCCTTACTCCTAGTAACACCCTCTCTCTATTTTTAACTATATGGACATAAAGTAAACTGACCACACATAGGGAAATTGAGCCAACAAAAGCAGCTCACTGTTGGATATGAACAATAATGAAAAAACAACAACAAAAGACCATTAGAAGCCCATTAATTTGGACTGAAAATGCTGAGCTGTGTTTTTAATTGTAACACTTTTAAATTCTGTGCTGTTACTTCAGGTTGTTTCACAATGGATTTAAATGGTTTGTGATGAATAAAATATAGATTGGTGGTTTTGGATGACAGATGCTTCTAAATCTGAACAAACATAACTAATATGAAATTCAAATTATGATCAAACAAAAAAATAATATGAATTTATTATTTTCTTGCTTTTAATAAGCACAGATGTCTTGCCAGTGGCTCAGGCGCTTTCAAGCATCACTGCATCACTTTTTGTGGGCTCAGACATGAAGGTGTAGAGCTCTTTCTATGGATGTGCCTTGCATGCAGAATCAAACTGATGGATATTCAAGCATAACTGATGTTGCCTTTCTTGAATGGAGATTGTGGTCCTAATGTAAAAATCCTGAAACACTTTGCTTTTCAGGTACAATATGTACTTAGTAATTTAAGACTAGAAGGGTCCAGCCTCATCAGTGAATCCTGTCCTGGTCTTGCAGGCAATTAAAAAATATAATCTCCTTAACAGGCTGATGCATCTCTGGACCTCTTACTGATTGACAATAAGTAAAAAAAGATAAAATTGCTGATATTTGTTTAATCTTCTGCCAAGTTGCTGAAGATAACTAATGCCCTAGTCTAAATGAACTATCACTTTAGTAAGCAATGAAGTATATGAACACAAGAATTGCCATGTATGTCAAAATACTGCATCTCTAGTCTGGTATCCCAGGTCTGACAATGGCCTGTTCCACAGTGAGATTTAAGAAACCCTTTTCTAAAATCACACAATAACCTTCCTCTGGGAGAGGCACTTTTGTAAGGGCTGTGAGAAATCCACCCAAACATGAAGTTAAATGTTTGTTGTTTTTTTTTTTTTTTTTTTCAATTCTGCTATAAAAGCTGTGTGTTTATCCTATTTATATTTTTCTTTTTTTGAAGATTTGCTTTTAATGCCTGATGGTGTTGAATTTCAGAGGTTAACTGACAATTTTTGTATTTAAAATGCCTTTGCCTTTTATCTTCACTACTTCCCTGATTGAAGGTATACCAAACCTTGGCTGATGTGGCTATACCACTGATTACATATGTCCATCATATGTCTCTTATTGTTGACATCTTGCTGAAGCACTTATTTTCAAAGATAATAGAGGAAAGTAAGATTCCCAGAACTAAATGCACTATTTCAGCTGAAGACATACTAATGACTAGAATAAGATGGCATGCTAAATTTTTTTATATCAATCCATTACAAAAAATAAGTCTGAGAATCTCAAGAAATCATGTTTTCCCTCCTTGTCCCATAATCCTACACAGTTTGCCTTTTTATTTGCAGTTGTGTGTTGATCAAAAGCTTTTGTATTCAATCTGTTTACAGTAGTACTCCTGTCTCTTTCCTGAAAGCTTCTAATTAATTTAGGATTTATCTGTGTCTATTTAATTCAGACAGGATTAATGTATAGTGAGCTGTGTCTGGATTAAAACCCTCACGTGTTGGATTGCTAAGTGGACTGGTGAAGGCATGCAATGCCTTTCAGTTCTAAGGCATTTTGATATGGTAATGAATAAAAATTTTCACCAATGGGAACAGAATTTGTGGTGGTATCATCTGGGCAATTTTTTCACAGCTGGTATGTTTTTAGGAAATCTTCAGCAAGAGACCAATGCTGGCATGAACCAGAGCCTGTGCAGGTGTCTTTGAGTGATGGGCAGGGAGGGAGAAAGCTGCATTATTGATTCTAAGAAGGCCCTGGGGAAGGGCACAGGAATAATATATTTTTTTCAGCCAGGGACTTGAAGATATTTCCTGCCTTCCCAAAGAGATGTCCTGACTGTGTTTTTAAAGAAATCGTAGAATGCTAGCATGGTTTGTGTTGGAAGGAATGGTAAGGATCATATTGTTCCACCCCCTGCCATGGGCAGGGACTCCTTCCACTAGAGTGGGTGGTTCAGAGCCCCATCCACTCTGGTTGCCTTGAACACTTTCAGGGGTGGGACATTCTCTGGGCAACCTGTGCCAGTGTCTCACCACCCTCACAGTAAAGAATTTTTCCCTAATACCTAATCTAAACTTTGTCTCTTTCTGCTAAGGTCATTTCTCCTTGTGCCATCACTTCATGCCCTTGTCAGAAGTGCCTCTCCAGCTCTGTTAAAGGCCCCTTTAGGTACTGGAAGGTGTTATAAGGTCTCTTCAGAACCTTGTCTTCTCCAGGCTGATCAGCCCCAACTTTCTTAGCCTGTCTTCATAGCAGAGCTGCTCCAGCCCTCTGAGCACCTTCATTGCCCTTCTCTGGACAGGCTCCAGTAGTTGATGCTCCTCGGGTCAATGAGTCAGACAAATTATGTTATTCCCTTAACAGCCTGAGCAAACTCAGCTAAAGATGGACTGGTGATCACAGCCATGGGCAAAGGATCCAGCAGGAATAGTACATCCTGATTAGGAAGCAACAGTGCCTGAGAATTGTAGCTTCATTAGCTGCAATTAGCATGAATAAGCAACATGCTGAGATATGTTCAAGAGTGCAGGATGAGAAAAATCTGAAGAAAATTGTATCAGTTTTCCTCAAAACACTTAAAATGGACAAAAAAATGTGTGTCTGTGCCAGAGCAATACTATTGCTCCTGCAAATTACTATAGATAATAGGCTATACACTATTACTTGTTTGAGTCCTGATGTGTGTATAGACATGAAAATCTCATTTCATGTCAGGAACGTGCACAGTGTGTTCAAAGAGTGAAAAAACACAATACACTGTTAATTATACAAATTAACAATATATGAGTAGTTACATATCAGAGAGAGCATATGCTTTCTGATACAGAGAGTAGATCTATAGTATATGCACATATATATGAGATACAAGAACAAAATAAAAATTGTTTTTGCCCAGCAGTATACATCTATCATCTTATTAATTGCACACATTTTATCTAAACTGCTGGATGATGTGATGGAAAAAAATAAAGAATTTATTGTTTCCAGAACTTTCAAGTGCACAGCAATTAAAAAAATCTGAGAGTTTATTATATACTTTCTGTGATTATAAAAGAATCTTCATCTGATGCATGAGTCAACCTGTCACAATAGGTCTTTCCACAGATCATAAATTATTACTTACAAATTCAGCATTCATCCCTGGTGTTCTCTCCTTGTAGCAGTCAGTCCATGCAAGACTCATCTGAGATAAACAGCACTGGAACAACATGAGTCTGTCTTGGTTCTGAGTTGTTCAGGACTCTGGCCCTGGTCAGCACTATCAATAATGTGTGTCTCACTTGGAGGAGCCAGAGAGGACCAGGGCTTTTCTCTGCTTAATGCTGCATGAGGCTGATAGCAAAGTGTCTGGCTTATATAGTCTAAGGTTCAAGTGGAGAAACATAAAAGCATTCTAAAGAAGTGACAATTCCATGTGTAAACTGCACATGTGCATGTATCTGGGTGCACATTTTTGCCAGAGTAAGTAAAGAAACCAACCATTTTACTTAATTACATGTTACCTCATTTCATCTAGACATCATGGCAGAGGTGGATAATGGTAAGAATCTCTGTATTAGGTATATAAATTGGAGAGTGCTAAACCACTGAAGAGACCTGCTGAGGTTAGGAGTGTCATTCCCTTGTCCCAGTCTTCTTAGGGTTTGAGTCCACAGAGGGACCTGGCTACGTTGATAGTTCTCATACAACACAAACTGGGATTTGTTCTTTCAGTGCTCATAACTTCAGGTACCCTGTTCACCTTTTGCACTCTGTTCATAATTAATTATACACATATTAATTATGAAAATAACAGGTGCCAAAACTGGAAATTTTTCATGACACTGAAAGATTTATTTACTATACTGAAAAAGCAAAATCCAGCTGTCTTTCTGCATTTCTTCTCCTTACATTGTTTCTGTCGCTGGTGCGTTATCAGCCAGCTAATACAGTTTTGTTTGTCTTGTTTTTTTGTTTGTCTTCAGATTAGCTCACTGCACAGCAAAGCTGTAGCTACAGTTTCTAGTGAGATATTTTAAAATTCTAGTTCAGTCTTGCTACTGCTCAATATGTCTGCAAACTGTCAGATTGATCATAACATTCACATCACTCAGTGGTCTTCTACGTAAGGACATGTTGCAGCACTTGAGCAGCTTTGATGCTTTCAGGGTACTCACTTCTGCTGATATACATTCTGCAAGGAACTCAGAATTAATTCACCAGTATTTTTAAAAAAAGAAAATAAAAATATTGGGAGAATTTTATTTTTATTTTGTTTATTATGTTCTCTTTTGTGATTATAAATTACAGAAATAACTGTTCCTTGTATCAAAGAATGGGGGTTTTAAGAAATGTTCTCCTGCAGTTTGTAGGAAAACTTTATTTTAAATGCATTTTCAGGTGGGGTGCATTTTTTGTTTGTTTGGTTTTTGTTTTGGTGGTGTTTTCTAGTTGTTGTTGTTGTTGGTTGTTTTATTTGTTTGTTTTTGTGGAATATGAGTTATTTATTACTTTTGTCTTTTCCTTGTCATGGAGTGTGAAGATCTCAAGGTCTTATGGAGCTGTATTTCCACAGTGTACCCCCAACAAAACTGCTTTTGATTTCAGTAGGTGCCATTGCAACAAGAATTGTCCCTTTGATTTTAAAACTCCTGGCAATGATTAGCTTTTATTCAGAGATTTGAAAGTCAAGAGAATGCTACAAATTGACCTAAGAGGAATGCCATAATGTGAAAGAAGGGGTGCTGCTGGTTGCATCTGACCAGTGGTATGTGCTCCTTCTGCTCCACTGCTTTCCTCACACCCACAGTACCTTTGTGAAGTGTAGGGACAGAGAATGGAGTGAAGCACCATGCCCTGACTTTCCTCCACAGCCACTCTGACAACAAGAAGCTCCTTCCTTTAGGGTCAGATTCTGACATATTAGAAATAACCTTTTCACCCCTGCTCCTTTCTTTTTTATTTCTTGCAGTTGTGTCTATTCTATTTTTCTAGACAATGGTGTGTTCTTGCAGATGGATGTTCCACTTGTAGTTTTATCTTCCTTTATCCTTTGAGCAGTATCAATAAATTTTTTTTGAGTCACTTAGTGACAATAAATAATAACAGCCTCTTTGCTAGGGAAAGACACAGCCAGGTCTTGTTTCACCAATAGTTATGCTTAAATCACCAGAATTTGAAAAGGAGTAGAAATATAATATTCCTGCATGGTTTTTGAGAACAGGTTGGCTGGGAGGAAGGTGTTTGTGTTGGAATAGCTTTGATTCAAATGTGTTCAGGCATCAGTGTCGATCCATCTTGAGTTTTCTTAATGCTACTAGTTGTTGAAGTGCATATTTTAAATTGGGGGACCTCACTGAAACATAGTTTGTTTTGATTGTGGTTTATAACAGGAAGACTTGGTCTGTGAATAACTGTATTTTCTGACACTTTTTCTGCTTAAACTAGACAACCTTTTGAATATACAGGAAATAATTGTTGAAATTGTAAAGGTTCTCGGTGTCCTTAAAAATTATTGAAAAAAAAATTCTAATTTATTTATCGTAGAGTTTCTACTGCAGGAAGCTGAAGGCAGATATCTCAGCCTCCCTAAGAATCCTGAGCTTATCACCTCCCACATATTTTAAGAGCATATTTTTAGATGTAAAACTCAGATCCTTATGTTAGATCCTTTTCCAAACTCACAGAAATCAGGTACATCATGATGCTTTCAGAATGTAAATATTTAATACACACTTTTTGAAAGAGATGGAATGTTATCCATCTCATGCTCCTAATCTTTACAACTTTGTCATTTGACTGAAATTTGAAAGCTGTCCTTTCTGGGGTTTGGTGTTCTTTTCCCATTTGTTCTGAACAACTTGACAAAATCCCAAACTGTTAGGACTTAATTTGTGTAATTCAGTTTCTCAGCTTTATTGGAACAGTGTGTTTTGGTTCATTATTAAAATAGACTGCACTCCCTAACTAAATTGTAAATTGAGAGTCCAGGTGTGAATGGAAAATTCTGAACTTCGTATTCAGGAGGTGTAATTCAACAAACAACAAAACAGATATTTTTCAGAAGAAGTAAAATAGATTAAAATCAAAGCTTCCAACACCCTTTCTATCTTGAGATTGTAAGGATAATAAAAGTTTTACTAAAGAGAATTAATTAAATGAAGTTATATGCAGACCATAGAACCAGTAACAGAACATTCACTATAACTGTGATGAGTGGGCACTTGATTTTAGTAGAATCTGCTGTCTTTTTATGTAATTATTATACATGTTTTTCATGGTTTAGAGCCAGAATTTTAATAGGTAGCAACTACACCTTACTTCTATTCAGATTGATAGAGACCATCATTTCTGGTGTTATTTGTTGGTGACAAGACTTTGTCCAATCAACTTGGAATAGACTTTGCACCTTGTTATAATGCAAAGGAACAGGTAGGTGCCATGTAATATTTTAGGAGTAGGCAATAAAGAGGAGATTGGTGTGGGCAAAAACTCTAAAACTGAAGTTGTCATCCTGCATGAGGCTAAAATGGAATGTTTAGAAACCTAATAGTTTGCAACTCCTTTTTACTGGTGAGCATTACTAGATTTTACCATCACTGTGCAATAAATTTAAACCAAAAAATGTCACTGAAAATGTCTAGTAACTAATAATAATCTATCCAGCACGTGCATGTTTCTTTCTACAGTTCTGTTTTTGCCATTATGTCCTTAATCCTATTTGTCCAGAACTCATACTCCAGTCTACCCTCACAATTTCTGAGACACTAAATCATTTCATTTTCCTAAATCCCTCTGTGTCTAGATGATTATTTCTTACAATTCACTAATCTTCCACGACTTCCTTCACTGAAATAGCACATTCCTTAAGAGGGAGACTTCAAGCTTGGTGCTTTTGCACCAAGTTTCTTGGGCCCCAGATGTTCATATGGCTGAATTGCTTAATATCTTGCAAAAGTCAATTAAAGGTCATGAAATTAATAGCATTTGGATAAAATTCAGGCAGTTGTCTGGTTAGTTTGATAATAATCATGTCGGTCATTGAGTTTTACATGCCTTCATTATTATTTTGTTATTATTGCTTTTTATCTGAGTGTAGTTCATAGAGACAGAAAGGTGTGCTTTTATAGTTTAGCTGCTTTGCATTTAAAAAGTTAAAATAATGATACAAACAAAGCAGAGAAATATAAATAGAACTCTTTCTCCCAACATCCAGTAACAGATGTTTGGAGAAAAATAAAGGAAACAGGGCAAACACTGAATAATCTTTCCCTGGTGCCATCCAGACTTTCTGTAAATGGCAATTCATGGACTTTCAGATCTGGCTGGATATTCCATCTGTATCATGATGCTCAATTGACTTTATGTGCCATTACCTGTCTCTACTGTCTCTTTATACTTCTGGCTTCTACAACATCTCATGTAGAGTTTAATTATACTAAGAAATGTTTATTTCAAAATGTTTTAGTCCTTCTTCCTGCCAAATTCATGAGCTACTTTCTCCCTACCAATTATTTCATAGAACTATATTGTAGTCCTCTTTAGTCAGCTAAGCTGAAGAGTCTGACCAACCTCTTCTGATACAGGTGTTGTTCATACTTTCAATCATCCTTGCACATTTCCTTCTTCAGGTTCTGTTATATCCTTTATGAAATGGCAAGATCAGCATGGCACTCAGAATTTCATAGAATTGTACAATTGCTTGGGTTGGAAAGGACCTTGTCCACCCACCCTTTCACTAGAACAGGGTGGTCAGAGCCCATCCAACCCAGCCTTGAACACTTCCAAGGATGAGCAATCCACAACTTCTCTGGGTAAAGTATAAACACAACAGTGATAGCTGTGTTTGCATCTATTCCCAATTTAAATTTTAACAAATGTTACCATACTAGGGGAAAATAATGTTTGAATACCTTGTCATTACATTTTCAAGGTCTTTACAAGGCATTGACCTTACAATCAGCTGTGCAGTTCACCCAGGAAGATGAGAATTTACCCCTTTAATCTCATCTAGTGCATCCTTTCCTACTTTTGAGGATTTTCAGAGCACCCAAATGGCAAAATTCTCTTCACTGGATATGACAGGTTCTGTAAGAGATACATCTTTAACCTGTACTTCCTTTAGCCCTTTCACTTCTGAGCTCCACAGCTGCCTCTGGCTGATTCTTTGGTGTAGCTGCTGCTCCCTAGGTTATGTGTGCAGAAGCCCTCCCCAGATTATACATGCCAGTACCTGCCAAGTATATGCCATATTCTGCTCCATGCAGTATATATACACACATCTACTCTAAGTATATATATATATATATACATTCATATACTGTATCTGCTCCTTCTCCATTAGTTTGTTTATCAAGTGATAACAATTACAGTCAAGATGATATTTTCTTGTGCCTTAGACTCACCTTCAAGTGAAGATGTCAAAAATCCCCAGGTCTCTGCAGCTACAGTAATAAACATACTAAATAAAAATGCTAAATACACAGTAAGGTTAATAACAAGCACTTCCTATCATAAGAATATTCATGGTTTTATGCACAGGAAGTCTTTTGTACTCATACATGATGAAAAATTATTATTGATAGTTGGAACATCTGCTTAAAAAAGCTACAAAATACTCCACTGTTAACAAACTTCTACCTAAGATATATTTTTCTCCTCATAATCTTAGGCCTGTATGTACAACATGTAAGGAGCTTTGAGAATAATAAATGAAAGTTGCTGTGGAAATAATACAAGAGTGGTTAAGAATGACTTTTAAATGGTTCGGTGAAGTAGATACTGGAAAAGCAATCTAAATTCTATCAGACAAGGTAATGGAGGGTAAAGAAGCTGGCAAGCAGAGTGACTGGAAAACTAAATGATAATATAAGCCTAAAGCATAGAACAGCTTTGAAAATCTGTATGCAAATGGGCCAGAAGGCCAAGGAATACAAGAAGGATTGTAGCTTGAAAGGAGTAAAAGGCATATCTGGTTGAAAAGTGGTAGAGGAAAAGCTGAGCCAAAGGTATTGCTGAGTACTTGTGCTCTTTTGAAGGCTGAATTCCCATTTGTAGTATTCTGGTTTAAAATAAAGGCCATGCACATGTGAAATATAGCTCGTAATGGCCATCTGGTGAACCTCTTGGCTCCAAACCAGGGTCATGTACCTCAGCTATTCTCCAGAAAGTCCTGTTCTACTGGTGCTTTAAAAAGTGCTCAGGGATCTGCACTCACCAGAGGCATTCTCTTCCTGGTGTTGGCAATCCACCTTATGGAGCATTTCCTGATACCTTACCACGACATTTCTTTCTGCTTTTCAGACCCTTTACTTTCAGCCACCTCCTCAGCTGATGAGAATGAGATCTTGTTGCCATATTAGGTGAATCTCAAACTTGAGTTCTCTGCTCCCCAAACCATCCTTAGTGTGTGTATGATATCCTTGGGCTCTTGTCTGGAGTGATCTGATCACCTCTGGAGATAGGGAACATGTGTCATCAACAAAATAGAAGAAATATTGTATTTCTGTCTAGTGTATTTTACACAGAAATATTTGCATATTGTCCTGATAGCTTCTTGTAGCTACTTTTTTGCCTGGATATCTAGTACTCAATTACAAATGTATGAATGTACCATATTAAGACTGGATGAAATGCCTGGCTTTAAAAAGAGAATGCTTCCTAGAGAAATCCTTGGGAATACAATCTGGGATGGAAACATTCATAGCTGGTGAATTCATCAAAAGTGTTGTGACAATAGAGTGATTACTGGTATTTTTTGAGAAATACATAATAAAATAGCAGAGAGACAAATTCAGTTCTCATATGAAATGGTGTTTCCAGTGCTTTTCTAGAACTAGACAAGTATTCACAGGTTTCTTTAGCAGTAAGAAGTGCTCTGAAAAGAAAGCTCAGCAACACAGTCCAGCCACATGACAAGGGATCCTGAGTGAGTGAATCAGTGCATCACATGCTTACCACAGGAGGATCCTGTGGGAGTTTCAGAGATTTGGTGGGTATTGATGGCCTTGCTGCTGTTGAATATGGTAAAATAACAGATGCTGTGCTTAAATTTTGTGTGAGGAGAGGACTGTTTGAAAGTATCTTAACCAATATGGTTCCTTGAGGATTTGGAAAGAAGGATGTTCAGACAATATGCCAGATGAATGCCCTTTCTGTCCTACAGCTGCACTCAGTCTATAACCAAGCCTAAGCTCAACACATATGTTGTTTGGAACAATTACCTCTGTTGACTTCAAAAGGGTTAAGAATTTGATGTAATTTGCTCTATTTTTACCCAGCTGGGTAGTGCCACATATTATTTCATTTTGATTAGCTTTGTCAATGCACAGAGCTAGTACATGTTAAACCCTAAAATTAATCATATAGCAGTGCCAGTTACCAATTCTGAGCATTCTTATGAGAAGAGTAGCCAGAAGTGCAGGTGTGCAGATGAGGACTGTGGCATCAAGAGCCAAACCTTTCTGCCTCTTACACCTGCACATGTTTGGAAAATAAATAGAGCCAACTAAATCTCTTCTGAAATATTGTCCAAGGATTCCCTACCCAAACCCTTGTGGCACACATATATCAAAGAGGCAGATGCTATTCTGAGAAGTGTAAAGCATGCTATTGCACAGAAGGTGATGTGATCTACTTATGCTCATCAGAACAGCAGGAGGTATTTGATTACCTGCAGTCTGGCCCTGACTCAGTAGACTGGTGTGTGGTCATCTAAATAGTCTCCTCTTGCTCCCTATTAAACCAACAACAGTGTTCTCATCTTGTCATTAAGGGGTCAAGTCTTGGCAATATTTCATGAGATTGTATTCACATTCATAAGCTTTCAACTCAAATCTTTGTAAAAATCTTCTTTATGGTTAATTTAAGGAAGACACTTAAACTTTCCACCGGTCCTCTTTTTTTTGTTTTGTTTTGTTATTGTTATTTTATTGTAGGCTAATCTATTTTAGCACTCAAAATTGCAGGGTCAAATTAAATAAAGAAATAAGTGGTGCATTTGTTGATTCAGTGGTAAACGCCTCATTCACAATCTGCATGGCAAAATCTGGTTTTTGCAAGAAAACTACTCTGAAAACTGTTGCTCTACTTTTTTGAAGATGTTGATTCAGAATGCTTTAGAAATTTGGTTAAGTGGATTTGTGGAAACAATAAATCCCATGTGATAATATTCTCTGAAAGCTGCACAGACCCTCATGAAAGTTTTGCTGCTGAAAAGCAAGGTCCTCTTGTAATACAGGATGCACAGATACCTAATACGTATCTTCTGGAGGTCTGGAGGAGACAAAAAGATAAATAATTATACAGAACATTTATACAGTAAACCTTTTATGAAGAAAAGTCAGATCCTGACTTGCCACTCCAGGAAGCTCCCTAAGGAAAAAGCACACATGGATGTGAATCTCTTCCTGGTGTCCAGTGAGGTGTGTGTCAGGGAGGAGTTGGTGCAGTTTCAGCTGGGTAACTCAGCATAAGCCCAGCAGCCTTGGAAACATAGCTGGGGCCAGCACAACTGACCTTAAACAGAGCTAGTTGGGTTGTCTCTTTCAACCCTATGTGTCAATCTAGTTTAATGTGTAAAACTTGGAGAAACCACAATTACAGGATGACAGTGATGGATAATACTGGCAGAACTCTTCAAAGTAATAAACTACAAGAAAAGAAAGAGTTAAACTTTTTGGAGAGATTGAAAGGATATCTAACTAACTGGAAATAATGGAACCTAATGAAAAAAACTGTTAGGAAACATACCTTATTTGCTTTATGGCTCTAATGGAATCTTTCTTGAAACATTTTCTTACACTTCAGCTTATTTAAGGCTTACATCCACCTGTAAAAGATGCCTGTAGGTTTGGTTTGCATATCACTAAGAGTGTCTAAGGTCCAACCCCAACATTTATAGTAGAAGAAGCAATAAGTGAATGGCTGTAGCTGTTAAGACATTATTAAATTTGATGTATATGTCAGAGGTGGTTAACTTCTGAATGGCCAGAGGCTGCTTTTATTCTCTGGTAGGTGTTTGGGGGCCAGAAGTAGCAGCAGTATTGCTGTTGCATTGACCTGTCCTAGATCAGCATCCTCTGTATAACCCATACACTGAAATAACCTTTAATTTGGCTGGTCTGTTGACCTGATGATGTACCTGGGATCCAGGTATGTCTAGGGTGTCATCCCTTTAGGACCTAAAAACCTTAGATTACTAAGTGGCTTCTCCCTTTAACTGTGCTGAAAATGGATCTCCAACCTGATTTAGGGATCACAGCATGAATAAGGCTGTAGAGTAAGTTGGAAATAAAAGGTCCAGATGGCCAATATGATAGCTTATATTGAGGCATCATTAGTATGGAAATACAACCATGAAGTGAATCCTTCTCTGAAATGCTTAGTGGATGCAATGGACATGAAGTCAGTATTTGCACCATTTTAACCCTTCTAAAAATTCATTAAAATTATTTAAAATTTAATTTAAACAATAATTTGAATTTATTTCAAGGGATGCAAAGGAAGATTTCTAGTGAAATCAGTGGATCCATTTGCATGATTTAAATTAAATTAGTTAAATATGTGCTCAAGGTCTTTGCTGTTTTGTGAGCCTTGATAAGGATCTTTATTTACCTTTTTTTTTTTAATTGCAAAATCAGTAATGTATTCAACATATTTTCCATAATTTATAACCTAACAGTGACAAGCATTGTATCAAATGCTGCTTTGGTGACTGATTAAACTAATGAAGTCTAGGAGCCATATGCAATACTCCACAGCTGGACAAAGAATTAGGCTGGTTTTGGAAATGGAAGAATACTTGGGCAATTTAAAAAGAAAATTCAGTATGCACCTGATTCACAGTAATACTCATATCCCTAGGGATTGCTACAGCTGAGGTGGAAAACCTAGAAAATTAAGGTGCTTTGAAAAGAAAGTGGTAGAAATAAAATGGGGATGAGGAAAATTCTGTATCAAGATATCTACAACTGAATCTCTTCACTGATATTTTCTGCTGACAACAGAGACCCCATGAGAAGCTTTTTTTTTTTTTTTTAAATTTTGTTTTTCCCAAATCAGAAGATTTGTGTCCTTTCATGCAGTTCTGTGCAGGCTGAAACTACAAGAGCTGGAACCTACTGCTGGAAAATTGGAGGAACAATGATTTATTCCTGTATCAAAAACTGAACAAGGGAAAACATATAAACACTGCACTATTTGGTGCAAAGGGTGATTATTTTTGCCACATAAAACAGTTTTAAAATTCATGGGGAAAAGTAATTTTTGACAGTATGGTGTAGGTGGTTTCAGTATTATAAAAAATAGCTATGGATGGTTTATTTGCTTTTCAGACTGCTATTTTTTGCTCTACCATTCAGGTATTTTTAATGGCTTTTCTTGAATAAGACTTATAGTAGTTATGTTTATGGATGGATGAATATATATGATTACAGCAGGCTAAAACTGCAGAATCTTTACAATAGCAGAAGCAAATTTGTGGGCTTACTGTATTTTTCTTGAGCAAGTTCTCTTGAAAGAAAATATATGATCATTCTGTTTGATTAGTTTTTTTTTTTAGCCATTGTATTTATTTTAAGTATTTTGGTGGATAAATGTGCTTCTCTGGCTACACTCTGAATCACATCTGAAATTAGAATGAGGTGTGGGACTTTAGCAGCAGTGTTGTCACTAAAATGTATATAAAAGTCATTCTCTGTTACTTTGTCAATTTTTACAGTTTAGATGATGCAAATTCAGATTTCAAACACTCTTTCATGAGCTCTAGGCAGATTTGTTTTGTTAGGTGTTTCAAATGTAATTTTCCCCAGATTTTGTGTCTTCTATAGTTCAGGGATACAGAATTATTGGCCAAAGATGGAAAAAAAGAATTCTAGCTTAAGTTCCTTTTTTATAAAAATTACTTCCCATATCCATGCTGGAGGGTGCTTTAAGCAATCTGATCTAGTGGAAGGTTCCCTGCCCATGGCATCTAGTCGAAAGCAGATGATCTTTAGGATCCCTTCCAACCCAAACCATTGTGTGATTCTAGGTAACATTTCAAAAGTAGGGACCTTAAAGATCATCCAGTTCCACATCCTGTCATGGGCAGGGAGCCTTCCACCAGGTTACTCAGAGCCCCATTTAGCCTGGTCTTGAACACTTCCAGGGATGGAGAGTCCACAACCTCTCTGGGCAAGTGAATTGTTTGCTATGGAAGCACATTTGCTCTCACTTACCTCTCACAGGGTCCTTATTGCCAAGTTCAAAGTGAACAATGTACCAGGCATATGGAAGAAACATAGATGTTTGCCAGGCTTCCCTGTTTTTGATAATTCCAGAGAAAACTGAAACAGCCACTAATGCCAAATTTCTAAATGCAGATTCATTTTCTGCTGCATATGGGCTCACAGCTCCCATTGCTCTTCCTAGAAATTAGGATCCAAGACCATTGAAAATGCCTACCTGCATTTTTAGACATTTAGACTCATGATTCTGACTGAAAGGAAACTTCACATTGGGCCACAAATGTTTGGGACTGGAGAGAAAATATCACATAGAAAACAAAAAAAGACAGAGAAATACTTTACCTTTTCATCCTTTGTGTTTATATGAGGTACCAATGATGGTATTTATAGAGGGCTGTTGAAAACTGTATGATATTTATGCACCAGTTTGGTTTTTCTTAAAGTAGTTGGGTCATCCTGTGTTCATAGGACAATGACAAAAGGTACCTTTTCTTTGGGAAAAATAGTATTGTGTCTTGATATAAGTAACCTGGCTTGGTGCATAGAACAAGATTTTTAAGATGTTAAAAATATGGCAGGGTTTTTGTTTTGTTTTGTTATACTGCCTCAAATGCAGAGCACGTGTGACTTAAAGGGAATGAATGCTTGAGTGGAGAAATGGAATCGATAAGGGGTGCCTTGGAAAGTGTGAAGTGCTCTGTATTTCTCCAGCTCGTGATTCCAAAGCCCTCCAGCCTTTTACTTACATAAAACATCTGCCTCCAGCTGTTTTGCTTTTCAAAAACAATAGTTTGTAGGAGAGGAATTGGCACCAGTTTTCTGTTGTTCTATTACTTTAATTTTCACTATTTCTTATGCAGCTTTTTTTTTTTTTTTTTAAATTATCTACTCCAAAATGTGTGGCAGTCAGGTTCCCTAGCATCTGATAGTACACATTTTTCACAGTGCTACATTATTTCAGTAACTTCCTTTTTTGGGGAAAGACTTATCTCTATCTATTCACCATGACCACACAGACTTTTATAGCAAGCAAACAAGGAAAAAAAAAAAGGCCATGAAAAAGAATAAGCCAGCTTACTACCTTACCAAAATTCATGTACAGTTCTGTTAATTATTCATAGAAGACACTCCTGAAGGTTGTTACTTTAAGTAAATCTATTTCCCAGCTTAAAAATAGTGTGGTTTTCTGATGTTTTAGCTGAATATGTCTTCTGCAGAAAACCCTCTCATTTTTCTTGGTTTGGCTTTGGACCAGCCAGTGCTGTATCTGCAAACCTCAGCCATGAGACAAAATTTAGCACACTCCCTGGAAAACTCAGAGCAAAAGCCCTCCCCATCCCTTGGAATAGGCATGCAAGACCACACAGTTAGGTCCCAGTCCCACATCCACTTAAACTTGCACTCTTGCAGCAGAAAGGATTTGCTCTATGGTCAAAACATATTAACCATAAATTGGATCCTACTCACATCTGCATTCCTTGCTAAGCTCTTTCCATGAAGAGTTGGAGGGGACTGAGGTAGCTGTAAACATGTCATCCTGACTTCCCACTAAACATCTACCAGATGGGAACGTCTCCTCCTAGAAAAGTGGTGCCTTTATGAAGTCTTCAGATCTTACAGCTTGAGCTCTGGATACTTTGCAAAAGACTAAAACTGATTTAGAATGGTTTGATTTTAGGTGAGCTTAGTATTTATTTTTTCTCACACCAGTTTCTCAGAAATGCAACTATAGCAAACTGTTTAAAAAATGACACTGATAAAAGAGCTGTTAAGATTAGGTCAGAATTCATTAACATTATATTTGAAATAAAAGGAACTTAAGTGACAAATATGAAGCTGAATTTAAATCTGAGGATTACATCCTTCACATTGCATTGTGATTATCTAAATACCCAAATATTTCTCAACTTTCCATAGTTTGCCAAATAAGCTCCATGAAATTTTAGGGCAGAAAACACGAGTGCAAAGCTGTTCTGGGAAAAACAGGTTCCCACAGTCTAGCTGGCCACATAAACAAAACACATTTTGTTCTCTTGTGAGATCTTAAGGTGTAGACAATGAATCCAATTCTCATCTTTTCAGAACTCTGCTCATTTATTGTTGATGAGAAATTATGAAGGCTGAAGACAGATAATCTTACAATAGCCACAACAACATTGCACTTCATCTTTTATATTCTGTTTCAGACTAAGCTACTGTTTCAGGGTTTGTGGCATAACAAATGCACAGATTAGTTGTTTTCCCTTTTGATTGATAGAAGATAAAACCTAAGGACATCAAGACAGCTGGTATTAATTGTCAGCCTGTTTTCTCAGTGACAGTGATTTTACGAGTTGTTTTCTCCTTTATTTTATGAGCTAGAACTAAACAAAATTATAATGTATATTTACCTACTCAGTAGTAAAACTGCTGAGCTGCTCAATTACTTTTGATTGAATCAGGGACTGCCTGTTTACAGGCTATTGGCCAAGGGCTGGTTGTGTCAGTTTTTTCTGTGTACATGCTGTTTGCTAACTTGATACTGGTAAAATTGGAAGCTATTTAGTTTTTCCTTAAACCACTTACAGCTCTTCCAAATTTTTTCTCATAAGTGAATGTCAGCTAGTATACCCATACCTGGAGAGAACTCTCTGTAATAATCAAAGATAATAAACTATACTGAAATCCACTCTTTTATATTGTTCAAATTTGAACAGGATAATTGAACATGTACTTTGTAGCTTAGTCAGTTCTTCATAGAACAAAGGTAGTTGCTCACTTTTTTAGACTTCAGAACTTCCCACAGAAGTAGAGTTTTTTTTCTTTGTGACAAGGAATGCTACCTATTAATTAGGCTTTCTTCTATGGGCATCTGGGCTGGCTGCTGACAGCAATGTTTCAATGAATTAATGAGGATAAAACAGCCTGACACCTGCTTCATTTTTTATTCTGTCAAAATGAGGAGCTATGGAGAAAAGTGCTAAGACACCTACATTTGTTGACTATGTAAAGATCTTTGTTTTGTAGTTACAGTATACAAATAAAAATAATTTTGGAACCTCAGAAGCATAGCTAAATAAAAGCTCTGTTGTTTGGCTTTGCTCTTTATTCACTTTTTATCTAATGATAGGGTCAGAATGAAGCATAAGGTGTTTTGGAGTTGAGCATTTTGATAAACATGTGAGATTAAGTTGCTTTCATGCATGAGCATTTTGTCAAAAAACCTTCAGGTCCCAGTGCTTATTTTGATGTGCCAAACATAAATACAATGTAACTGGAAATTGTTTTGTATCTAATGAATGCAATAAGGTGTCCTAAATGCACCTTGATACATTAATTTAAATCAACCTTTAAGAGAGGCGAACAATATACAAGGAGCTTGCTTAAATGGGTAATTCTTCTGTGATTTTCCACCATATTGTGCATCTGCAATCATCTTGATTTATCATCCTAAGGTAGCTGTGAGGGTGAAACATGTAACAAATTGTTATCAATATTTTTTATTTGCAAACAAAAAGAATATTAGCGCTGCATCTTGGTTTCTACCTGAGCAGAATTTGAAGCTTTCTGTAATATTTCCAGTATTTTATCAGAAATTAATGTGGTAAAAATGAAGGGGGTTAATTGACAGTCAGTAAAGATGTAACTAATAATTCTGCCATTAACAGGAAAAAACTTGCCTTCCATTTCAAGCCTTTTCTTTTTCTATTCTGGGACTAGAGGAGCTTAGAGGTTTGTGATATAGTAGATTTGTGATACAGGTTTGTGCTAAAGATTATTTATCTTTTTATCTGCACCTTTGTATTTGCTGAGCCAGAGTTTATAACAGACATAAAAAAATTCAGACATTTAGGGAAGCCTCTTTGCTTTAGGAATCCTTAAACTAAATCTAAACCATCCTTTTGACAACTCTTAAGAAGTTCTAGTTAAACAAGATTTTAGACTGGGAGAGCTCCTCACTTATCAGAGTTGGTCTCTTACATTGCTTAGGTTGCTTGGGCTTTCTAGACAAAATTATATTTTCTAGTCTGTCAATTAGCTTCCTTTCTTTATGAACAACCTTGATGCTAACAAACCCATAAATATCAGTAGCACTTCTGTTCTCTTGTGTTTGCATTTCACCTAGAGTTGTCACAACAGAATAAGAAGAAATTAAATATTCTTGACATGCTTTGGACTACAAGTATGTTGATTGTCCTTCACATAACCAACATTGTGGCTGGAAGCTGGATCAACTTTTGTTTCACTTTTTGTACAGTACCTTCCTAAGACAGTTGGGCTCTGATCTGTGACACAGTCGCCTGCCTTTGGACAAAACAAAGACATCATTTTATCTCTTAGGTAACTTAGCTGCAGGACTTTGAATGCATTAATGGGAGTTGCATAATGAAGCTTCTTTTACAGTTTTGCAAACCTGAGCATTCTCATCCAACCTGCTTGATACTCGTATTTTGAAACTCTACTGTCATTAAGTGTGCACCACAGTGAAATAATGCCATGTAGGTATTGTTTCTACAGCATCTCTTGTCTAGAGATACACTTCATTATTGTGAATTACTGATATATTAAGTTTTCATTCTTTATTAGATTGCAATATTTGGTAAGTATGTATTAATCTGGTTGATGTAAAACCAGCTTCAACAGTCATTGAGGAAGCCAGGCAAAAGCCTTTCACTAAGTGGCAGAGATGAGATATTGCAAAGATTTTCACAGTGTTGCCCACACATCTGTCTTGGTTATGCTAATCTCTAAAGAAGGGAAAATGTAGAAGTTACTTTGGGTTCCATCAAATCCATGACCTCTTAAAAGCCTGATACCAAGGGATTCAATTAGTGACAAGTACGGTTGTAGGTTGAGTGATTCATCCCCATGTTCTCATGTCTTACAATTCATACATAAGAATTACATCAATTTCTCTCAGCTTTAGCATTCTTTAGGTGAAATATTTAATTAAATTGCCTAATAATAAAAGGCTTGGTTAGTCCTTGTCAGTGAGTGGTTCATCGGTCTGTGGATCTGTCCATCCACCTTGATCAGAGTTTTCTGAGCCCTTAAGACAATCTCAACTAAATTGGCAAATTGGGGGTGATCACAAAAATAGATGGCAAGTTTTGTGATTGGGCAGATGAGGAGAACTTTATTACTGGGTTTGCTAGGTTCCTGTGAAAATCATGGAAAATTCTGACAGTGGGGAAAGACTTAAGCAGACCTTGCAGTTAAGTTGCAAGGTTGGAGGAGACCAGGTTTCATCAGTTCTGCAACAACTGCTTGGTTTTCTTTTCCTTTTTAAGTCTTCTTATGGGAAGTGTCAGTAACTGATGGATACAGAGAGCTTGACTCTTAGTAATATGGATGTTACCATCTCTTTGCTGCTGCTCATGGGAGCCCAACCTGTCAAACATGGTGGTGAATGCAAAATGGATGAGCATGACAAAGTCCAGCTGCATTTATTCAGATGAAGTATTCGATTTTGCATACTAGTTTTAACATGTAGGGTCTTGGGCCGTTCAATTTCTTCTGAATAATTTTAGGTTATTCTACAAACAGTGGGTAATCGCCACAGTTTCACAGGAGATATGCCATGATGTAAGAATCAAAATTATTGTATTCCTAATAATGGGCAAATGACTCCTTCATGTTGGTTGATACAGTTGTGGTTGGTTAATGTTTTCTTAACAATTTGGCATTATGTTTTTTCTCCTGTTCCTCTTTGTGCAAAGGTGCAAAAGATGGAAGGTGACTCACTCAGGATGGAACTGTTATTCCAACAGGAATCACCTTCTTCCTGTGTGTCTTCTGTGAACTGTTGAATCACTGCCCAACTTTTGTGTCCCTAAAGAACATGCCCAAACAGCAGTGATTCCAACAGGAGTTAGACCACAGCTGTCATTGAGACCAGTTTACAAAAGTCAAGAGGGTTTTGTCTGGAAAATTAGCTTTCTGCTCACTTAAACCCAGGTGGTTTTTGCTTTACAAGGGTAGTGTTTCAGAGGGATAAGACACTGTGTGAAAACTAAATGGATGCAAAGTCAGTCATGTTTCATGCTCCTGTTTCACCTTCCTTAGACAGCTCCCTGTAGCTTCTCCTCAGTCTTCTGAGCTTTTGATAATGTCTCCAGAATCAAGATCTGAGATCAAAAATTAACTTGCTCTTTACACAAGATGTACTTCAGAAATGAATTTGATACATGGCGCCTTCAAGAGTCCCAGAGGAAGCTACTGGTGACCTGGGTCATGTGGTGCTGCCTGCCTGAGTTTCTGTCACTGCCTGGGCCCCTTGTTGGCAGGGTGTTTGGAACAGAATCTCCATAACTGTCATCTGGAGACTCCTAGATAAGGGGCAATATCTTCTTTTGGTTCAGACACTGTGCTGGAAGATCAAGGGCGAAGGCTGAACAGAGGCTGTTTTGAGATTGTGGGGCTGTGCTTGGAACTCTGAAAGAGGATTTTATTGGGAGCCACAGAAAAAACACGTGATTTTTTAAAAAAAAGACTATTTTAATTTTTATTCTGTGTTTCTTTTGAAATGGAGAGTCATCCTGAATTTGAAACTGCCTTCTAGTTCAAGATATTACAGTAATAACAGGGCAGGTTACTGAAGGTGTACAACTAACACGTAGTCATATAGCTTGCTAAAAGTAATTTTTACACAACTTTGGTACAACCAGGTCACTTTAGGTCACTGTGGTAGTCATCATGGGCCTGTAAATGGTACAGTTAAACCAGTGGATACTATTTTTTCTATTAATCTTCCTAGAAAAGCCTTTGTAATCCTAATTTTCTAGGCCATTAGGGTAAAGGCAGATTACAGCTAAAGCTGGTTTATTAACTTTACTCACCTTGGGTTTAATCAGCCCAGATCTCTTCTGTTGGGTGCCTGTACCTGGAGTCATTACTTTCCTCAATGATATATCAAACTTGTTTTCTTAAATTTAGGCCTGAGAATCCTTATCTTACTGTGAAGTTATATTCAGCTTCAGCTGGACTGAGCAGCAGGTTGAACCAGGACTTCTCCAGTGGTCCATGCCAACCTCAGTTATTCTGGGTTTCTAACTTGTGCCCTCTTCACAGCATGAGGCAAACTGCTTCATAAGTCCCAATTTATTAATAGTTACACAGCACAATACAGTGAAGCAGGAAGAGCACTCAGACCGAGGTGGCTGAATCTTCTTCCACCACTTCACCTCTCAGCTGAGTGATGCCACCCTGCACAGATCCAGTCATTGTCCCCTTTGGCTGTGACCATGCCAGGAGAGCATTTCTTGGGGCTGCCATGGATCAATCCCAAATTACAAGGCACATGTCCCCACAGTGGGCAACAATGGATTAGCAGTTGGCTCTGGACAATGCAGGTGATGAGCCTGGTGTCTTCTAGGAACTATGGGGCAGAAGAATGGACAGGATACTTTTCCCCATGGAGGTGCTTGTCTTAATGACAGGAATCGTATTTTTGCACCGGCTTCATTTGCTCCTCAGCTCCCAGCTTCTGACCACAGAGCCCTTCTGACCGTTTCACTGCAGCCTCGTGGGATGGACGGCCGAGCCAAGGCCATCCCTCGTGTCCAAAGAGGCAGCGGTGGGTGCTCGCCCCCAGCGCCCCTCGGGCTGCAGCGCACCTGCCCCGAGAGGCTCCATGGATCCTGCTCGGGCGCTATCAGAAAGCCTCTCCCCGGAGCTCTGTGTGAAAGTTCACAAGCGGCGGGGCTCCGCCGCCGCCGAGAGACTCCCTCAGTGCGAGAGTGTCCGTGTCCGTGTCCGTGTCCGTGTCCGTGTCCGTGTCCGTGAGCCGGAGCCCGCCCGGCGTTTCGGCGCGGACCAGCAGATGGCGGCGCCGCCCCGGCTGGGCGCGCAGCCCCGCGCACGGCGCTGCTGCTGAGCCCCGCTCCGGTTACAGCCCTCCCCCGCCCCCGCCCTCCGCCGCGGTGTCTCCCTCCCTCCCCGCCACCTCCCCGCCTGTCACTACCACGCCGGAGAGCCACCATGGCGCACGGCGGGCCACGCGTGTCCGCCGCTGCCGCTCCGCGCGGGGCTGCCCGGCTGCCGCTGCCGCCGCCGCTGCTGCTGCTGCTGCTGCTGCCGCCGCTGCTGGGCGCCGCCGCCGCGCCGCGCTGCGCGGAGCCCTGCGGCCGCCCGCGCCCCGTCGCCCTGACCCGCGGGGCGCGCAGCCCGCCGGAGCCGCGGCGCGGCGGCGGGGCGGCGGCGGGGAGCGGCCGCTCCAGGAGAGCATCCTTGGCGTCCGGCCGGGAGCAGGTCTCCCTCATCAGCACCTCCTTCGTGCTGAAAGGGGACGCGTCTCACAACCAGGCGATGGTGCACTGGACGGGCGAGAACAGCAGCGTGAGTGCGAGGGGCAGTGCGGGCGGGGTTTGGGGTCCCTGCCCTTGCCGTCGCTTTGCTCCTCCAACTTGCGGGGAGCAGCAACCTGCGCTCCGCCGGCCTCGGTGCGGCCGGAGCGCGCTGCTCCCGCCTCCCGCTGGCCGGCCCGGGGTGCGGAGTCCCCGCGGGCAGCGCTCGGGATGCTGCGGATCGTGAGGTGCCGCCGGGAGGCGAAGCGCCGCCGCGGTCGGGCCGACCCCGCGTACCCCTCGCCACTTCCCCAGAAGTTTGGAAAGTTTGCGAGCGCGCATCTTGCAGAGGCGCCGGGTGCGCGGTGCGCGCCGCGCTGCGAGGAGGAGGAGGAGGCTGAGGAGGCGGAGGGAGGCTTAGCTCCGGACCGGCGAGGCAGTGTCCGTGTGCGGTCGGCGTGCCCCGGGTCTATGCCAGGGTGTCCGGGTAAAGGAGAGGCAGGGACGAACTGCGGTGTGGGGATTATCTCCTCCAGCCCCGCATGAAGTCCCAGATTAAATTGTCGAGGCTTAATCGATTCACCGCGATTCAGTCATCCCCGTGTAATCTCCCCCGCACCGCGCTCTGCCTCCTCAAGCGTCGGGAAAAGAAAAACCCGAAACAAACCGAAAATGAAATAAAACGTAGCTCTGGGTTTGGGGTGATGTGAGCAGCAGGAGTGAGAGAGCGGGACGACCCCGCCGGGCGCCGCAGGACGTCCCACAAAGGTCCGGAATAGCAGCAGCTTTCTGAGTGGGCTTTTAGAGCCACGTTGGTGGATTAAAATCTTGTGCTGGGACCAGTAATACTGCATAGAGCATCAGTGTTCACAACTTTCCACGGTTAAATCAATGTGTCTTGCCTTTATCGTTTATCTGTTTTAGACAGCAGCTCTCACGGTGGGTGCCACTAGAATTCTTTAAACTAATTTTCAATTTCAGTTAGTCTTCACTTCTTTATGTATTGATCTGTTAATAGTTGTGTATTCACACGGGTAGTTTCAGGGATTTGCTGCTTCTAATTTATTCTTCACTGAAACATTATATCATAACAGTGGGCGTCATGGGTAAATATTACATAGCACCTTACACTGTCTGTGTAACTTCATAGTCAGGAAAATATCGTTATGAAAGCTTAAGATGAACTTTATCCTGAAGGATTTTAGTGTTTCTGGAAATCTCTTGAGCGTTTTAACTACAGTTCAGCTAAGCTCTGACTCTGCTTGAACTTTGTGAATTTAGTATAAAGTTTACTTAAACTTGGCTCAGTTCAGATGTCTGTGTTATACTTCTCATAAGTATGTGAATTATCATCCTTTCTCTAGGACCTGAAGTCCTGGGTTTTTGCCTGTTTTGCTAGGGAGTCAGCCAGAATGTGGAGCTGCTAAGGCTCCACTGCTGAGGATGCAGTGACTCCCTGGAGCATGCTGAGCGCTTATGTTAATGCTCTTGTATAATCAGGTGTCAGAGTTGAAGTCAGCATCATAAAGCTTGACACTTTCAAACGCAGTTTTTGATTTGCTCAGGAAGGAAGGAAGATGATGGTCATTTTCTGTGAAAAGAAAGTGTTGCAAATCAGCAGCATCAGCTATTCTGATTCTGTGCTTCCTCCATTTCTCTGCTATTAGACTGCTGCCTTTTTTTGTGGACAGTGCTTGCAGGCTGTTAGGACAGCTTCCTTGAAGAATTCAGTATTAAAAAGTTGGCATAAGTTCATTTTTTGACATAGAAGGCAAGTAACAGCTTTCATGCAAAGCATTCTGCACTCTAAAATGAATATAGTAGAACCTTGCTAATCCACAGTTATGACTAGCGGTCTCGCCTCGCCTCTCTGCAAAGATTTAATAACAGATGCTGCAGTGAGGGCTTGTATTGCTAAAATGTTATTATTTTTTCACAGTATGCTACAGCTCACTTACTAGAATACTATCATGTAGTCTCTTCAAAAGCAAAGATAAATGGCAACTGTCAGAAAAAATGAAAGTGGCTGGAATCTTTGCTACAACTTAGCTCTTTTTTTGTTTGCTTAGTTGCAATCTACTAATTCAGTATTGCAGAATGCCTGCAGACGTTCTGTATGGTATTTATACATTCAAGAAAAATACTTTTGCAGAGTTCCTTACAATGTATGACTCTTACTCTGCCTGCCATCAGGTGACTACTGTCAAGCAAGACTGTTTGAACAAGTGACCTGTTAATGAAAGACTTTTCTGCTTTAACCCAAATGAAAGCAGCCAGTCTTTGCACTGGATGTTTTACAGTATGGCTGTCAGCATTTTTTCATCTTCTTTTCTTGTTAATTAGCTCTGTTTTATTGCATGCTTCCAGAAGAAGACCTGATTTTAACAAAGGCTTTCACAGAAAAATGATTTGTAAAGACAGTTCATAGAATCTTTTTTTTCTTAATTTTTTTTTAAGGAGTGGAAGAAGTATATTAAGCTCAAAGGAAACAGAATGGGCTCAAGGGGATTGGAGAGAATTTTGCTGCATGTTTGTATGTTATATTCAAACAGTTGAAAATAAGCACCTGATCGTATTTTAAGTAGTCTTGAATGTCTATTTGTTTAAGTAGATGTGTATTTATTTATATGACTCTGGGTTGTTTAGAGGCAGGAACACTACAGTCTAGTGCTTCTCAAACCCGCCACCTTATTCTGTGTTCTTAAATCTGTGAAATGTTTTTCCCTGTGTTGGAAGCACAGGCTTGAGTCTTGAAGCTCTGTTCTGTCCCAGGCACAGTGCAGTCAAGGGGAGGGCTGTCATTCCTACAGTGGGGTTTTGGATCAGGCCCTGCAAACCTCAGGAGGCACTCAGCAATCTGAAAGTGTCACCACACACATTTGGCACCTCATTGGAGGTACTCAGCACTTAGTAAACCAAGGAGCTAAACTAGTTTCTTTGCCCTTTACAGCTGCATGGCTGAAAATTTGACAGTGATGAGCTCCAGATGACCACATATCCTCTTAAACACCTCGCCTAGTAAAATAAATGAAGAAGAAATATGCAATAGGATTATTCCTTTGATGAAGAGACAAATAACTATAAAAGCAGAGGGGGTGGCTGTGTCTCTCAAGGATGTTCACCTGCATGAATAGTTCATTGAAAGTGCTGCCATAGAGTACTCATTTGTGTGGATCAAGGGCAAATACATAAATGTGAGAGGAGCAGGGATTAGGTTGATGTGCATATGGAGTTCTAGAAAAATAATTTGCGTTGTGTAAATCATCCTGTGCTGCAATAGTAGGAGCATATGATTTTTGGTTACATCAGATGTCTTGAAAGAAGGGAGGCTATAAATTAAATTGATCCTCTCTCTTCCCTCTTTTCTGTACTGTACAAGTCTGATGTTTACTTATTTTCCTCTTGCAATGCTGTTAATTTGGTGAGTTAGAGAAATGGTGGCTTTGATGGCAAACCAGAGGACACTGGTGTGGTTGCAGGGATTGTAAAGTGGGATTGAATCACTCGGAACATCAGGGTACAATTCCTTGCTTTGTCAAGAGAGAGCTGTAACAGGAGATAGGCAAATCACTTCCCGTTTTTGTGTCCTTGTGACTTTATTTTGTAGTTTAATAATTATTTGCAAATCTTATAAACAAGAAACATGTCCCCAGCCTTTCTTTGCAGTGGGATGTGTAGTGAAAACCATCACTGATAATGCAGGTCTTGTAAAGCTGATAGTTGTCACAGTAGAATGTATCCGGTTAGCAAATTCCAGCAATTAGTATTTCTGCTCTCTGTGTCCTCTGCCCACAGAAAGCTGTTGTGTGGTCTTACTTTCAAACAAAGGCTCATGCAAGTGGAATTAATTTTCCTGCCAGTCCTAAAATATCATAAACTGAAGACATGGCACACCATTTACTGTGGGAAGGGCGAGTAATTGCCGTCCGTGTGACTGATAAGTAACACAGAATTGGAATATATACAGGTAGCAGGCTAAAAGAATAGCCCTAGTGTCTTAAACTAAATATGCATGTGCCCAGATTTACTAAAAATATGTAAGCCTTTCTGATTTGGGTGAAAAATAGTCAATCATGACAGCTTTTAAAAATCGTACTTTTCCTTTGGAGAGACCTTAGTCATCCCAGGAGCTTTTTTTTTTTTTTTTTTTTTTTTTTTTTACTAGATAAACAAACTTTGTTTGCAAAACTATATTCTTTTCAACCCTCTTGAAGAATTCCCATTCTGCATTCATGCTAACCAATTAAAAAAAAATAAAAAATCAAAGCCAAAGTAGAAATAGGGGGAGAATGAGACTTGTATTCACAATTGATTTTGATTCAGGGGCTGCTCTTCATGCTGTGTGCAGACTGCTAAAGTAGTGTGAACAGAACTTTGGCCAGCTACTTCCAAGTCTGCAGTTTCATGATGCCAGTATTTCGTTTTTTTTGTTGTTAAAATATTAAGCCCATGCAGGTGCTTATTTGTCCAGTAACTTGGTGTCATTTCCATGCTTGTTATGGAAAATAAATATAAATATGCAGATTATTTTTTAAGTCCTAAAAAGCAGCGACTTACCAAAAAGGAAGATTTATTGCATCTCTACAGATATTGCTACACACAAAAACTTCAGCTGATCCAGACTTGTCTATATTTGATATACAGATACTTTGTTTGATTTAGAAACTTATTCTTTTTGATACAGTTTCACCATATGTGATTTGTAGAGGTTAGTGATCACTACATGTATTCTTCTGGCAGGTATTTTATTTAATGGGTTTTCTGTTTTGTTCAGTTTGCAATCAGTTATGAGGAAAACTATAAAAAGCATTGACTTCAACATTACTGTAGCAGTACCTGTAATAGTAAATGCAGTTATCTATGCAAACATGGGCTGAAGTCCATTTGTGGTAAAGTTTGGGTGCTGTTTCTGCAGAGTAGTCAGACTATGTTTTGTGAAACTAAAAGGAGCATGAGGTCAAAAATCCTGACAGCTCAGACCTTTGATAAATGGCAGATATATTGCAAAGTGAAAAGTAGATTTCCCATAGGGAGGGTTTTTCTTAGCATTCCTTAAGATGATAGTGTGATTATAAAAACAAACAGAAACCAAACCCAATAATCATATTTGAGTGGAACAGCAGAATCCCATGTGGACAACAGACTGATTTTAATCTGATTGAAGTAACTTAGGAGTTTAATTTTTTTTTTCCTTTTTCTTTTTTAATATTATAAAGTTTCTGTCTTACTTCATCTATTTGCTTCTACCAGCTGCTGTTTTTCCTCTCTACCAACCTTACATCTGGCTGCAAGTCAGATTGCTGCCTGCTGAGCTCTATTCACATTTCAACAAATTCCAGCTGAGGAAAGAAAGATAGCACCTCTTCTCATCCCCTAAGTAGACACTTACAGTTGATACATACTTTAATTAGTGAATGTGTATTTCAAGCATGCTTCAAAGTCCTCCTCCCTGAACCCTCCATACCTGCAGCCATACCTGGTTTTACCTGGTTTGCTGGTTTGACTGGCATTATCTGTTAGCAGTATTACTGTGCCTACATTGGGACAAGCTCAGTTTAAATCTAAGAGGGAAATGGAGCAATTGACTCTAAAGAGACACCAGATTGAAATCCTCCCTCTGATACTGCTGATGTATTACATGTGCATGATAAATGAAGCAATCCTAAGGGATGTGTTTAGGCTGGGGATAGCAGTTCACATATCACAGTGGGAAAATAATGCATTCTTCCCAAGTTTAGTCTTAGAAATCTACTGATATAGATCTTTGGAGAAAGAATTGAGGACATCCCTTCTGACTTTATTAAAATTCAATAGAGTAAGTAGATCTTTTTTTGAAGAATGGAAGGGGAAAATAAGCTTTTCATAAAAACAGTAATTGTTCTGCTAAAATGGGAAGCTCTGTAAGGTATGGACCACCTTATGAATTTAAAAAGTGAAACTGTCCAGATTACAGAAGATATTATGCCAAGTTCTTTGTCTGTCCAAATATCATATTTTATGGTTGTGTCAGTTAAGACCAAAGGTTGTTCACATAAAGGAGAGAGAATCTGCAGTACAATCAAATGAGATCCTTCTGTGTTCTGAAAACTCAGCTTCATTTACACAAAAACAGAAAGTATAGGTTGAAAGTATTCTGCAGTATATGACTTCTTACTGTAGCTCAGAATGAAACTTGTTAGCCTGCAACATCTTCAGCATTTTTATTCTCAAATTCTCACATTCCTTACCAAACATTCCCATTCCCAACCCCCTGTCCCAGTAATAATAGTTTAAAACTCTAACAAATCACCAATGACAAAACTGCTTTTAAGGAAATAATGGGTGGGATCCTTTGCTGTGCTTTACTTCTTTAGGAAGGAGAAAATTGTCCACTGCAAGGGTGGTGAGACACTGGAAAAAGTTGCCTGGAGGAGCTGTGGGTGCCCCAGCTCTGGAGCTGTCCAAGGCCTGGCCAGATGGGGCTTTGAGATACCTGGTCTAGTGGAAGGTTTCCTGCCTATGGCAGGGGGGTTGGAACTAGATGAGCTTTATGGTCCCTTCCAAGCAAAACCATTTTGTGATTCTGTGATTCAGCCATTAAGTTTAAGCTTGGACTTCTGCAGTAGGAAGAAGATGGAGATGGTCTATGGATTGGTGTCTGACAATCTTAACAGGCAAGCTTGAGAAAGCTGGGTGGATTTGCTGGCTTTAGTGTGATGAGTAGAGAAGTGCTGGGCTTACAAATCCTATTGGATGCCATCAGCCCTGGATAAGGCTGTTGTGGAAAAGGAGAGATGCTGAGGTGCTGCTGTCTTGCAGGACTGAGAGCCCTTGGCAGAGCTGGTGATGCTCTGCACAGCCCTGTCACCATGTCTGCAAGTTCTAAGCAAGAGTGGAGGTGCAGTTGATGCCCAGGGGAAATTTAAGGCTTGGCCAGAGACAGAGCATGAGATTCCAAATGAGCAGCTGTTGGATTAAATTGAAGCTGAATAGTAGTGCCAAAGAACTTTCTGCCAGTTACCTCACCAGTATCTTCTGAATACCACTTGCCTTACATAGGTGATTTTGCAGTTTCCTACCTGCAAGGTAGGAATAATAATAGTACTTCTCTATCTCTTGGATGGCTTTTGCCTAATAATTAGCTTTGCACTTTGATATCAAAGTAATAGTTATCACCATAGCCTTTAAAAGAAGCAGGACTATAGAAAATCACATCTGTGATTTCTTTGTTCCTTTGACAGTACAGCCCAGGAATTAGAGAAGAAAAGACTCACAGGTCATGCAAACTTGTCTTCTTGTTCTGATGTTTGTTTTGATCAGGGCTCCTTTTAATGTGTAGTCCAGTTTAATTTAAATGCCTAGACTCTTGCACTTCAAGACCATTGAACAGTCTGAAGATTATGTGACTAAAAACAGTATCAGTGAAACTTAACCTGTATTTAATATGATTTTTCTGCATTTGTTAAGCAGTTTATTGAAAGAATTATGTTTTTTTTCTCAGTGTTTGTACTTTTTCTGCTGTTGTAGACTAGTAATTATTTCTCTTCATAACATTTATTTTGACCTTATAAGTTTTACTTTTACAGCTCACTTTTGCTAGCTCTTTCATTGCACCATCTGGATAGGACAGTACCTAGATATAATAGTACCTGTCTATTGTGTATCTGACAAGCACATTTTTAGAAATGTGCTTGCACACAGAGATTATTGTTAATTTTTGGCATCCTTCTCATCGCTCTCATGATTATCTGTTTTCCTAAAAAGAAAATCACAAAACAGTAATTTTTTTTAAGGGAAGTCATAAAAACCACTGAAATAATTAGGTCATCTGCAAAGAAAGCTGTTTTTTGTGGTTTCTGTGCAGTAACATTGTTAAAAGTTTGTTCTAGTTAATGAAGTAGATATTTAATGTTTTTTTCCCCATTAACTTTATGAACTTTGTTTTTTTGTCACTGGAGGCTCAGTAAAGCTGCACAAGTGTTGCAGCAGTGTATTTGGGAACACCACCCCCTGTGATGTGCCCTTACTCCTATGGAGCAGCAGTCCTATGTTTACTGGCCAGTGTGTTAAGTTTCAGCAGATGGCAAGCTACACTTTGTGAAAACACTTTTTTAAAATCACAGTAACTGTCTCTGCTCTGGCCCCTGGACTGAAAGAGCCCAAGGAAAGAGTCTTCCCCCTGCATGTGTATGAGCAATAGGTTACTGGGGTTCTGCTCTGAGTTGGCAGCATTTAGGTGCTGTGTTATACCAATAAATGATGGTTGAGAATCGAGCTATTCCACCTGTAAATTTTACCAGTGCACAGCTTGTCCTCCCTAGCTGAGCTATGGTGGAGAAATGTCACTTTTCTCAGGTGGTGAAGAAGAGCCCGTTTATGATTAATGCATTCCCATCCTTCCCTCCACCAGCAATCGTCACTGCCAGACAGATGCCCAAGGGGATGGAACTGGAGAGTGAGAGGAGTATGTTGGAATCACTCTTTGAGCTTTTGGCAGTGTTTCACAGTGGTAAAAGTGACTGATTCTGAAGAAATAGTTGTTTCTTCACTGAAAACAGTTGTATTGGGGTAGTAAGTTGCCATAAAATCCTCAAGGGGTACAATGAGATATTTTCCCTGTGCTTGCTAGCAAAGATACCTTGTAACTTGGTCTTTTCAGAGGATTGGAGCTGTTTGTGAAGCCTAACACATCTAAATCTGCAGCAGCACTCATTAAATCTTGCCATTTATGGAGAGCAGAATATGCTTCTATCAGCTCTTGTTGTATGCTCTCAGCAATTGTTTTGGGTGTTCAGCCTAAGGAGGCACCAGTGTTAACACAGGTGGAGATAAGAGTTTAGCCCCGAGGAAACTCGTGAGCCCCTTTTGTATGGGCAGCTCTGTTTTATGCATGGTCTCTGAAGGGCTCCATGGATGAGATACACAAACAGAAATAAACCAAACAAAAGCAGCATGTGCCAGGAGCAGGTGGATTATTGGATTACTTTCTTGGTGCACAGATCTTTACTTCAATTGCCACGACCAGTCGATGGGGATCCAAATGGATGTCATGCACATATGCAATGCTCTAACAATCAGCCTGGTACAGAGCTCCTGAGCTGAATTCTAGGGAGATTTGTGGCAGCAAATGCCTGGAGATTCCCACGGATTTGGCTGGTGATGCTGGAGCACATTGGACTGCTGGAGCAGTTGGGTGTCATAGAAAGACTAATGCTCTTGTGCCCACCTTACCTCAACCTGCAGTGATCTTCCCAGTGGAAAAGGAAGTCAAAATCAGATTTTTAGGATCTGCTGTATGTTTGTGTGTTTGTACTTACTGGCTCTAACTTTGATGAGTCTTAAGTAAAGAAACCCCAGTATCCTACTCCATGGTTGATATCAATAAACTTCTAAGTCCCAGCTGGTTTTGGGAGGGATCCCTCTGTGCTCTTTCTGAGCACTTTGTAGGGCCCTGTTGAGAGTAGTACAGTTTCATATTAGATGTGGCTGCCATACACTGCTCTACACATGTGCAAAGTGAACTTTATTCTTTCTGGCCTCTCTCACTTGTAACCTGCACTAGTTTAATTGCTGTGAGTAAGGCTTGCATAGGGCTTTGGAATCTTCAGTATTGTAGTACTTCATGAGCTTAGAGCATAGAAAAAAGCTTTCTTCTCTCAAGCACAGATGCCTCCTCACAGGCAGTAGGAGTTATCAAAGTTGCAGGCTTTGATGTAAAAGACCATTTCTTATTTTGCTAATTTGTTTGGCTTTAAATCAATGGTTTCCTGTGTTTCTTTGCCTGTTACCCAACCACAAAATGGAAAGTATGTGGAAAGGTCTCAGCTGCCTTGAGAAGAGTCTTGAAACATGTTCTTTGCTTGAGAAGTACAAGCTGAACAGAAACTATGCAAAACATTTATGCTGGGAGTAGGGTGGCTCCTGAGTGAGAGCTGTGTCCTGAGCACCAGTGACAGATTACAGAGGACTGACAGTGAATTCTCTGATTGCCCTTGACTGTACTGGTGCTTGGGGTAGAAAACTGGGCAGCTGTTACTATTAGTGGTTCTGAGCTTTTCCTTCTCCTTAAATGAAGGAGGCCAATAACCAGCGGAGTCAGCTGGGATCTGATCCTCTTCTTCTTGTAGTTCCCCAGCCTGATAGAAAAAACAAATATGAAAGAATCCAGAGCTTTTTCTTTCATCTCTTGTATGTGGCATCCACCAAGCTGCTGCTGAGCACATGCAGGAGTGAAGAGGATGTGTGGATAGAGCAAAAGTGTCCATATTTTTGGAGCAAGCAGCCCACTATCAATGCACTAAATTTCTCTCAGGTCACAGATACTATTATTTAACACTGTCTAAAACCACTGTAAAGAAGAGAAGTGAAAAAATGTGTTGCATGTCAGCTGAACAGAATTTTTGTAGTTTCTGTGAAACCCACTTTCTGATTCACTGATTAAGATGTTGGTTCCTGTCAGCTTCTGTGAAGTAAGATGCAGAAGGACCACATTCCCTGCATATAGGCTGAATCAGGCACCTTTGCTTTAAAGTTGTAGGATGTAGCTCAGTGAACATATTTTTAGTTCATAATGAAATACATATGTTCATCTTCCTGCAGCATCTCTCAAGGGCTACTGGGCAGAGCACTGAGGGCCACTAGAAAGTTGTTCTTTTCCTTCCTTCCTTTCTTCCTCCTCTTTCAACTCCTTTAAACCAGATGGATTTTTTTCTAAAATGGGCTTCATTTAGAAGGTTTTGAACCTTTTAATAATATCATTGCTCCTGGAAAACCCTAAGAGAGAATTTTTAAAATTTATTATATAAGCACCTTGTGCCCTGTGTTCCATTTCTTGATTTAAAAACCCTTGGGAGGAAGATGACTGATATCAGACTACCATATATAATCTAAGTGAGAACTGGGCTGTTAGCTGGTAAATTATCAATATAAAATATTTTTGTGGTTTAGTTAACTGCAGAAAGGCACTTAAGCTGACATGAACTGCTACAACATAAGAATTGAATGAAAGACAAGTTTCCTCATCAGTGGGTGGACTTGATTTAGTATGATCAGTCTCCAAGCACACAGGAAAGTTCAGTGTGCTTTTGTGTGTGTTTCTGAGGCAAGAGATACTTTGTGAACACTGGAGCTGCATGAAAAGAAATGCCTCCACTTCCTGTTTGAATCAATGTGAGGGATTACATCTTGGCTCTAATGGTCATGACTGTGAAGAGGCTGCTCCTGAAGATGGGAATGTAAAGCTACAGAAGGATATAATTTTTATCTTGTTTGCAGAAACTGCCAGCAAGTCTGGTTATTGCATTGCTGTACTTTGTGAAGCACATCAAGGCTTCCCTGAGGGAGCAGAACTCAGCCCAGTGTGATGTTTCACAGGGGTTGGTAGCTCAGAAGTTGAGCCTATTGAGATGAGAGGACTGAGATTCACATTTAGGTGTAGACTCTGTGCCAGGAAATAATATAAAGAGTTCATCGTCTTTGATCCACAGTCTGTTGTGTGTGGATGGTTTGCACAAGGCAGGCAAGTTTTTTATTTTTTGTAGCCACTAAATAGACTTGTATTTATTAAGTGAACCTCAGTGTCACAGTCACTATCAGTCAGTCAGAAACTTTGTTCCCCTTGAGGCAAGTTCTGCAGCTGTCCTTTGTTTCTGTTACTTTCCTGTTTGCCTTAGTTTTTTTTATTTTTTTTTTTTTGTATGTCTCATTCCTTCTTCCTCCTTCCTTTGTCTCTGTGTGTCTCCTTTGTTATTCTCCCTTCATTTCCTTCTCAGTATTAAATCACCTTTCTCACGCCTGAGGGCTGGAATAGCATCACCTTCCCCATTCCATCTGAGAAAAAAGAACTGGAAAGACTTGGTTAGTTATGACACTGACATGTCATCAGTTTGCAGTTGCCATTCCACTGAAAATAGATGTTCACACTTGGTCACATGTCGTGTGTAGAATTGGACAGACTGCATGACATTGCTTAAGGAAACCTTGTGCTCATGACAGGATCTGTAGCTCTAGAGCATAGCAATAGCAGGTGATTCAAAAACAACTGTCCCCAAAATACATCATCTTAGTTGAAACCGGCCCAGGAGCAATATATTTCACATAGTGCCTCAAATATAAAGCTGTGAAGAGATCCCTTAAACTTACCTAGGGTTAGTTTTGGACTGGAGACATACTATGAAATACACTGCTTCTGTGTTAAGCTTCCAGGTGAGTTTAAATAATCATAACTAGAAATTAAATACTCAAATTTCCATTTCCAGTTCTGTGATGTGCACATGCCCATCTAATAAGAATTTAAAATTATTTGGTTGCTCATCCAGGTGTAATTGAAAAATAATCATAATCTATTCAGTGTGAGATTTAATATATAAAAGAGGTCCTGTGAGCAAAACACAGCTTCTGAAATGTCTATTACCGTGGATTTTATTGTCTGGATTAAGTTCAGATATTAGCACATGTCATTTTCATACTTGGGTGATGTCATTCTGAAGTGGGACTTTGCCAAATATGCCTCATTATTATTTTTGCAGCTGATAGGCAATGATTTCTTTTTTCTTTTAAATGAAATTAAATATTTATAAGCTGTTACTTATTGCAGGAATTTAAATGAATGAAGTTTTTTTTGAAAACACAAGCTGAGGAAAGCAGAGACAGCAAATGAGTTTGAAGTTGTCACAGGAGGCAACTTTGAATCTCATATATCCAAGCTGTCTCTTTATCAGAGCCCTGAAAACATGGGAGCCAAGAGCAGAAACATGTAAGGTCTTGATTTCTGGCATAGTTTATTCCTCTGATGCAAGTGCACTTGCTGTGTAGTCACTGAGGTTCATGGATTGAAAGAAGATGAACAGATTTAAGAGTGCTTTTATCTAACATGAAATTGATACTGTCTTGTGGGAACAACTTCTAAGAAGAACATGAGAATGTCTGCACTAGGCTAGACCTAGGATATTTAGGGAAGAGCCTCAGACAAACACTTTGTGATCCTTCACCAGACAGCTTTTCTGGCCAACAGCAATTTGTGGCTCAGGGATAACTGTAAAAACTTCTCAGGTACAAGGAGCACCTTGTTTGTAAACATGAAATGAGAGGGAAGATGAGCTTATGTGCTTGCTAGTACTGGATTTCTATTATCCTTTCCATAAAGCTAAATGAGTTCAAATTTTGGGGTATGTTGTCTAAGTGATTTAGATTTTGTGGATTTGTCTCTACATTTTAGAATTTAAAAACCATTTATTGATTCTATATTGATTTCAGTAGTATTTAGATTCAGAAAAATATATAAAGTACGAAGTATATCTATCAACACAATTTAAAATTATGGTTTTTGTTCTATTGTAAGTTTCTCACCAATTTGAGTACTTCAAAGAGTGTTATTTCTCTTGAGTGAATGTTGTTTCTGGACAGAAAGGTGCATGGCAAAAGCTGTTTTAGGTGTCTTTTTATTTCTATGGGATTTATTAAAGCATCTTTTTAGATGTGTGGATGATGGTGCTGCCATATGCAAAAAGTACAAAGTATCCCAAATTTTTTCCTTGGTTATTTGAAGTTGAATAAATGTTCATTAAATGGACAACCTCATCTAAGCCAGGATTAATTTTAAATTCAAACCATTATTCTTTTGCAACATAACCAATACAGTGCATGTTCTTATCAACAAGTGAGTCTCATTTTTAATTTATGAAAGTTTACCTGAGAGTATTCAAGTGTCTCACCCTTTGCATGTATGAAAATATGCCTTTGATGTTCAGCATTTGACTTTAAAACAGCTGATCTTCTGGTGTGCTGTATAATAAAGTTGTTTTGATACATACAAGAAATTCTGCTTGTTTGTTCCAAGTTTGCATGGCATAGTTAAGGTAGGTTTTTGTTCAGTAAAAATTGGTGATTCTTTTGAAATGGAAATCAATCCTTTTCTCTTAAGTTGCTTTAAAGGTTTATTAAACAGTCGTGATCAAGTTTCTTAGATTTTAAGAAGTGCTGCAGGTGAATTTTGAAAACCTTGCTCATTCTTATTTACAAATAGTTCATGATTTTTAAATAGAGATATCTAATGTTCTCTTTCCCTTTTAAATATTGTTTCGAAGGACATCAGTAAAAACATTTAATTATAGTGCTCTGTCTACAGACTCCCTGGGAACCCAGGCTGTGATTGTATTTTTCAGAATGAAGCAGCACCATTTCATTGACTTGAATTTCATCCATGATGGAAGGATCCTTGGCTTTCTCTCAGAGGTAATGGAAAATTAACAGTACTGGAAAGAAAGAGGTGCAAGAGCCTACAAAATGGAGAAAAGTAAACAGAAACAAGTAATAACCCAAGAATTAGATTTTAATTGTTGAATTCCACACTGTTCTTCCCCTTAAATTTATTTTCTCTAAAATTCTATATTATTGCATTTTTCTGGAAGAAACAAGGCTCTTTGCATGAGCTGAGAGTTGTTGTTTTTTGCTTTTCTTTGTCTTCTTAATCTCTCTTAGTCCTCTACCTTCCTTTCTACAGATTGGTTAATTTAATCTTTCTAGCTGCTGTGTGTTCAGCATCACCAGGGTCAGCATGTTACATATGGAAGACACATCAGCTGAAGGAAACTAATATCCCAATCAACTTACTACCACTGCAGATAGAGGGAAACCAGCTGGCATGAGTGAATTGATTTCTGCATCAGTCTCCTTGCACAGACAATCAGTTCAGCAGAGAGAAACGAGACCTGAGTCCTCATCACTGGCCTGTAGCAGAAGGCTCCCTAGAGTGGAGTTTCATCATCTGGGCTCACTGCTGCACTCACTGAACTGTGAGAGCAGGGCTTCTCTGATGGTGTCACTGAGCCCAAACCCTGTGAAAGGCCACAGCAGCTTCAGTGTGTTTTGGGTCAGATCCTTGGGCCAGTGCTGTACTCTACTAGTCACTGTGTTAGCTAACAGGTGTTTAAACCCCCAAAGCATTAGGTGGTTCTCATCTCTCTTTGCTAACAGCAAAGTTGTCATCCTGACAACAAAAGCACCAATTCTATTTGTATTTTTTTTTTTTTTAGTTTCTGAATCACATGCTAATAATTCTGAGGAATGACACACAAGTAGGCATCATTATTATAACTACATGGGGAAAAAAACTGGTTTTCTTCCTTCACTTTTTTTTGGTGAAGGAACAGTGGTGTAGCAAACCAAGTCCATTCAGTGCTAAAAATTTTATAGTACATTATACTGTGTAACTTAGATAATTGCTTAAATAGTCAAGTTAAAGAGAATATAATTAGAAGGCTAATTTGGATTCATCCTTCCCTATTACCACTTAAAGATGTTGACTGTAGAGTTCTGTTACTGCTTCATTTAGCTTGACTATTGCAATGGACTAACTCCTTGCATGTCAGGCTGTCCTTGTTCAGAGGTGAGGTAGGGTGGTTGAGTTGTAGGATCAGAGCATGTAGCACTTGTGGCATTCCTGGTACTGTAAAATTAGGAGCAAATAGGCTGACATTGACTTACACAAGGGAACAGGCTTGCTGTGCTTTGGTCCCAAAGGTGTCATTGATTGTATTTGTAGTACATGGTCAAATATTTGTCCATGGTGTCAGAGAGGTTAACAAAAGGTTGTCATAGGGCCGTGTTTGTCACAAATAGTGACAATAGGATAGTATAAAGTCAGCATGTCGTGGTTCAAATGTCATTATTTTGTGATGTGACAAATTGTCCCCAAGGACAGACTTTTTAAGAGATCCTAACAGATGTTGGAAAAATGAGTAAGTTTAGATTGATTTTATTTGTGTCATATTCAAGAACAATCAGAAGTTTAGAAAGCAAAGCTTGCAGCAATTTCTATCATTTTTCATTCTTGAAAGGTCTTTGCTATTGTCATAAACTTTAGTCTTTATATACACGATGCTTCCTTAGCAGGCAAATTTGTAGATACATCATGCTTCAAGGCAGTTCCAGAGATGACAATTTTTTAGTAATAAATGTGTTTAATTGGACTGTTCTCCATTTGGAGCAGACTGGATTTTCCTATTTTAACCACAAAATAGTAGGAGAATTTGGACGGTTTCCAGTCTGTCAAAATTTAAGTAGAATAGGAAGTAAGATAATTTTGTTTGTATTTGTTCTGTCCTTCATTCAAACCTTGTTAAGGGAGACAACTGTGAAGCATACTAAGCAATGCTACTCATACTTTATCTACAAGGCAAATTCAGCTGGGATGGCTGTGCTGTGTTAACACAACTAAACCCAACCTCACTCATATTTGATATTGCAATGTATTCCTGGGCCACTCCTGTGTATACCTGATACATACTGTGAGAAACTGGAGGAGAGGATGTTCAGTAGTTTCCAGAAGACATTTTAAATAAAATTCAGACATGCAACTTGCACTGAAATCAGAGCCTTTGAGAATGCTGATTGAGTTTCTTAAACATGAGGGAGATATTCTGGTGAGAATGGAAGGCTACAGCTTTTTGTGTGGAAATAGTAGATTTCCTGTTCTGTAGAAACAGGCTGTGTCCTGGCCCCTCCTCCTGAAGAGTTTGTGCTCATTCTAAACTGGACTTCAGATGAGTGATCTTGTATGAAACTACCTTCCCATGCATCCTGGTTCCAGCCAGGACAGGGTTATTTTGTTTTGCAGTATCCAGGAGGACACTGAGGTTATTCTATTTGTCACTGCTGGGATGGGGGAAAAGAGAATTCTGGGGAGAAGAGAATTCCAGAAGGAATCCCTTCTGGTCAAGCAAACATGGTGGAGGGATCCATCTAATATTGTCTACTATTGAGAGTTTTCCTGTATGAATAATTTCTTATACCTTTTGTTATTATTGTTGCTGTTATTGTTTGTTTTCTGATATTTTTCCTCAGTGCTATTTGCAGCAAATTGTTCTTGCCTCAATGAGTGCCTCCAATTGGAGGAGGGAGGAGAGCAGCATGTGGTTTTAGAGGGAGTACAAAATTGGAGAATATCATTCCTAAACCACAACAGCCTTATTTGGCAACAGAAATGACTGTGTCATGGTTTCACCCCAGCTGGTAACCAACCCTCATGCAGCCCTCAGTCACCCACCAGTTGGATTGGGGAGAGAACTGGAAGGGTAAAGTCTAGAGAACCTGTGGGTTGTGATAAAGACAGTTTGATATGGAAAGCAAGAGCCACACACGAAGAAAAACAAAATATTAATACTGTGCTTCCCATGTGCAGGCAGGTGTTCAGCCACCTCCAGGACAGCAGGACCTATCATGGTAACAGTGACTTGTGAAGGCAAATGCCACCACTCCAAATATCCCCCTCTTTCCTCCTTCTTCACCTCACTTTATGTACTGAGCATGATGTCACATGGTCTGGAACATCCCTTTGTTCAGTTGGGGTCACCTGTCCTGGCTGTGTCTCCTCCCAGCCTCCCATTAATCTCCAACTTCCCTGACAGAGTGGAGTGTGAAAAGCAGAAAAGGGTTTGGCACTGTGGAAGCTGAGCTCAGCAATAACAAAAACATCTCTATGTTATCAACCTGTGTTCAGCACAAATCCAAAACACAGCCCCATAGCAGCCACTGTGAAGCAAATTACCCCAGTCAAAACCAGCACACACTAGATATGAAAGATCTGTTGAAATTTGTGCTTTCCAAGTTTGTATGTTCTCAGCTTTCTTTTCACACAGAAACACATTTTGTGTTTAACAGTCTGCCTATATAGTTTGTAGATTAAAAGTTGGAGCTGCTGTTCTTTGAAAACACAGATTGATATGAGTAAAACATAGTATATTGGCTGAGTGAGGCTAGGATGGGCAATCCTTGAACAACTCCCCCCCAGGAGCTGGGGAAGCCTGTCCACTCATGTTGGCTTTAACTGTGATGCTCCTGTCAAGAGAACTGTGCTCCTGTGAACTTTCCTTGCTGTACTTGGCCAATACTGAGCTAATTCTCTGTGGTTACACCTGGCTGTAACTTCCTGTATAGGAGGAGAAATTGAATAAAGAAAAAAACATAGTGTTTGATGGCTATGAACAGTGTTGAGCAAACTTTAATCAGCTTTCTAATCAAGGTATTTGGACATTGTGCTCCTTTTTCAAACTATTTGGTCCAGAGCTGATGAAATCCAATCTTTCTCCTCAGTAAGTTCCTCAAGTAAGAAATTTTTGCTCAGATTGCCAACAGTGTTGTGGCAAGCCTCTGCTTCCATAGCTCCTGTCTCAAAAGCAGAACTTGAGGTGAGTTTTGATTTCTCTACAGAGGACTGCCTGGTTGCACCTTGATGTGTTCCTGCAGAAATGGCAAACATGGTGGGTCCAGTTGTTTTCAAATCTCTTGGGCTTCAGGAGAACCACTTTTGGTTTGTGAGGCTGTCAGAGGCTTTCTGTTCAACCTTGAGCAGGTAACTTGAATCTTTCTATATCTAAATAACAAATATGGAAGTCTCGTTCCGCCTCTTCGGTTATAAGGGCAACATCAAAGATAATTAAGTTGTTGGATATTCTGGAAGTTTATGTGATCATGTTACCATAGGTAAACAGAAGGGAAAGAGTAGCAATCTACACAGGGAAGTTATTTTTCTGATGTTAGTCTGATATAAGGGAATCTCATTTTACAGTCCCTTATCCAGAGCTTTTATGTGGCTTTACATCCTCCCCGGTATTGCTTTCTAAATGCTGTGCTGTACAAACAGTAGAGCATTGTGAATGGTTTTTCATTTTCATACATTTTTAATGTTTTATATTTGCATTAGTGAAAAATGCTTCTTATTTAACCACTTTTAATTTTGATATATATTATTTTCTCTCATAATAACATCTATTTTAAAAATCTTTGGGAAATTTAAACTTTCTTAAGGAATGTTTGGTATTTTAAATTTTTTTCTCAGCTATATTTTTTTTTAAAGTTTAGTTTTGTAAGAGTTATAAATTTATTAGAATCATTGCGTACATAATAATTTGAAATGTGTCTGGCATTAGTTCTGTAAAAACAATCTGGATGTTCTCTGTTCTGGATCTACAGGGTCATAAAATATATATGGCACTGTATTAAGTTTTATAATGCTCATTACTTCACTGTTGTACCTGTTGGGTAGAAAATCACTGAAGCGAATGAACAGTATTGTTCTATGGGCAGCAGAAATATTGGAAGTGCTTTTCCATGACCCTTTCTAGAGATGAGTTTCTGCAGGGTTCAGCAAAGAAATAATTAGTATTTAAACTTTTTGCTAAAGAATATGACTTCTGAAGAAGAATTACAAATCAGTGAAGTGCTGCAGAAGTTTTATTTGGGCTAAAATAATTGCCACATGACGTCTTCAAGTTATAATGAGGGGTATCTGTGGTCTAGGAGGCTGAGCTTATAACTCATTATAGTAGAACCTCGTTTTGATTCCTGAGTCTTTCACATGACTGTCATGGCAATTTGGGGCAATGCTTTTTGTTCCTGTTCCACTTCATAGAGGTGTATTAGCAATGTAATGTGTGTCTTTAATATTAACTGGACCTTCATATTTAGTTACTTTCAGGATCAATTGGTAAGCTACTTAGAGAACAAATTTAACCTACTTGCTTTGTAATTACTGTAACTCTATTCTGGAAGGCCTGAGGGGATTACATGTGTTGTACAACATTGACCATTGTACTCTAGCAATGAGCTCCAAAAGGATAAATATTTAGATAATGCTGGCCAACCTTCTGCTTATAACTATTGCCCTAATAAACTTCAGTATTTGCCTTGATAGCTTTCTATTTTTGAAAGAGATTTTAATTTATGTTCTGTAGTAGATGTTTTTATTTAATGACTATTGCGTTAGCATTGCTAATGGTCATAATATGTTTAGTTTCAAAAGATACTTGTTTTGAAATTTACTGCAAAATAGTGTAAGTGCAACCATTTACTTTGGAGTGTCTAGGAGAAAGTCAGGTTGATATTTTAATTTTAGATTATGTCATTGTAGCATTCCACTTTCATTACTGAACAGCCAGTTATTTGTTCTCAGGAGAGTTGTATAGGGCATGAAACAGCCCTGTAAGGATGAAGGTGCAATGATGTTAGTTTGTGGTGGATGTATAATCCCAGTGCAGTTTTGCTTGATAAGAGCTTGTAGTCCAGATCTCATATGTCAGCAGTTCCTGAGCATCAAGCATGGCATGCAGGCCCTATTTATGTGAGTGGCTGAGGTTCAGCTGTTTATTGGTGGGTTTAGATGCTTTGCAGTACGTTGAGTTTGCATTCTTCCAGGTTCTAGCCCTCTTAGAACAAACCCTTGGGTTTAGACCCAAGGTTTTTTTTAAGTGTACTGGTGCTTGGTGCAGCTCTGCAGCCACTGTGCTGATACAACCAAGATAGATGTGACACAGGCAAGGGGCTGAGAAAACGTGGCCAAAGCAGTAGAGAAACATGAACATTGGGGAAGTAGCTTCATTGCTGAATCAGTGTGTTGTGAAACAGATTCTTTAAAGTATAGTTTGGTACCTGTTTGTCTGGGTAGCAGTGCTGCCTTAAGCAGCTAGGGCATTTACAGACATACAAACTGTCCCAGATGTTTCACTGTAGTTGTTTGTGGAGAACTGAACTGAAGAGAATTTATTGTGATAACAAGAACCTGGACTGCTGAGTTAGACTATTTCTTTAATGTCTGATTTAAATCTGCTTTGCTTCAGTTTACTTCTTTCCCTATCCACTCCATATGGAGAAAAGTTTATTTCCTGTCTGTTTTAATCAAGCTTTAATATCTCTGAAAGCCTTTATTAGACTTCTCCTATGTATTGTGTCTTTAAATTTAATAACCTCAACTTTGTCCTCCTTTCCTTGTTGCTCATTTGGTGCTGCTTTTCTAGACTGCTCATCATTTTTATGGTGCTCTTCCAGGCTCTTTCCAATTAATCAGCATTAGTCCTGTGATGCTCTGGCAAGAACACACTCTTCCAACTGTGGCCTTCTAGGTAGCTTTGTTTATTTTATTGGGAAACTCTGTGAATTTAATTATTTTTTTTGCTGACGAAAATAATGTATAAGTAAATGAATATTTTAGAAAAATAGGAACTTTTGTATTTCTGTGGCTTTTACTCCTCATGGCAAACTCTGCTTCAAATTAGTACATCTACTTCAAGTCTTGCATAGTGTCATTGGGTTTTGCATGCTGTTGCCTGGATGTTCTTCCTTTCTGGCATATGGACACACAGAATATGTTCTCCCACATCTCCTTTCACCTCTACCTCACTTCACTTTTACTGCTGAGCAGTCTCCTGGTCTCCTGTAATCTGTTTTTTTTTCTTTATTTCTTCTTTTTAGTCTCCTGGCACTGCTGGAATTTTCTTTCTATCTCTCTCATCCTTAATTTTTTAAACTACATGAGCTTTGTAATACATTTCTGGATTATAGACATTTATAGGTAAATTTTGTATAAGAAAAGTGTACAAGTAAAAACAAGTTCTGTTAAAATTAGATCTGTATGCATGTATATATACTTATTTATGTCTCACTTGAAATACTTTATAGGTTAACCTCTGCTTTATTTTCTCCACAGAAAATAATTGATATGTTTACAAATAATGATCTCTATTGCCTTGGTTGAATATTGCCTTTTCTCTGTCACTTTTCCCATGTGGCCAATATGAAATTTGTGCTTCTGAAGCAGTACCTTGTATGTGCCTTAGATTTTGGTTTTGGAGTAGGGTATATAGATGCTACAGTAAAGCAGGTAATAATATTCAGCAGATGTTAATGCATTAAACATAGGAGTTCAGAGGCAGGATTCTCACTTTTATTATTATTACTGCACAGCTATAAGTGTCCCTGCATCTTCCTAGACAGATATCTGGAATTTATTGAGTGAAGTAAATTCCTTCAGGGTGTTTACAAGAAAAAGTGACAAATGTGATTTGAAAACACTGATGATTGCACAGTTCCCTTTCTGCTGATGAATTCTAAACATCTTCTGAGAGCAATATGAAATTAAGTGCTACCAAGACCAGACATGGAATTAAAGTAACACCAAAGATTGGTTAAACCCTCAGAACTGCAGAATTTCTTGCAGAGACATTCAGAGAACAGAAAAAAAAAAACCAAAACAAAACCAAAACCAAACAGAATATCAATATGCTTTACATCTATAAGAATTAAACTGATTTTTCAGATAACTAGATGTGCATATCTTGCTGAACAGAACAAAGAAGAAACATTGCTGGTGCTTCTACCAAGCCATTGCTACTGACAGGGCAAAGAAATTGTTGAGCAATCTGTTGAAGAATAACCAGTGGAAAATGGGACACCAGTGAGCAGAGTGTGTCTGCTCTGCTATGGTAACTTCACAAAACATTAGGTGGAGTTTTTGGTGCAGTTCAGGTGTAGCAAAATGCCTCACTGTCCTGCATGTTCTTCATTGGAAGCTGAGTAGGTTTCATAGGCTGCTACTGGCATCGGTTTAGGTACTAGAAGCTGAAAACTACAGGGCTTGCTTTGAATTGTGAGGAAACTGAAATGCTGAAGGCATGGAACTGTGTGTTTTCCCAATATTTTTTCTGAGGTCAATGAAGTTTTATCAGCAGTTGTGTATGCTGTTCTGGGGGACCTGTGTTGTGAAGAAGCACTATGAGTTGTAACATGAGAATTACCTCTGGTAGGGTCCAAGACTTAATAAGCTAAGGACAGTACAAAGCCAGAGTGCTAAAGGAAGGCTTAGCATCCTAGAAACAAGAGGTCTTGCTTAGATCTGCAAAAGAAATGGTAAAAGATTTGGTGTTTAGGTAGTTTGTCTGAATATTGAAGATTGCTCTGGATTTGACATTTTTACTGCTTGGACTGTTTTTTAATGCAGTCAGGAAGTTTTTGAAGCTCGTGGTGTTTTTGTTGTAGGAAGAAACAAAGGTAAATTTTTTAAATAGGTAACAGAGACTGAAAATAATTTGGGACCTGGAAACAAAGAGCAAAGGAGGTTGGGCCAGTGGGAGTTGCTATTGCAATTTAAAGTCTGCCACCTCTCTTGGGAGTCAGGAAGTTTAGCTTTGAGGTAGTGTGGGCTCATGTTGAATGTGTGGGTATGTTTAGAGATGTGGGAGTTTTGTGATGGGGAATAGTGATACTGTTGTCATCAGGCTCAGTTTCCCATTTTGGCTTTACTATGACTGGGTTGGATTTTTGAACCCTGAAATCAGTCTCTTTCTTGATTTGGATAATCTGCATTTTATTTTGATTTTGATGCTTTTAATCTCTCCAGATAAAACTTCAGGGAAAAAGCAGTTTCTTATCATGCATTTCTGTGGCACAAAGTGCAGAGGAATCCCAGATTTGAACAGAGTTTTGAAGTTTTGTAATGTGGAAAGCGGAGTTCACCAAAAGCAGAGTTGATGCTCATTATTTTGCCTGCAGAGCTGTAGCAGATCTTTAGAAAAAGTTTACAGAGAGAGCATTGGCTCCACTTGTCTAATAATCTATGCTTCAGTAGTTTGTGATCCCACATATGTTCTGCTTCAGGCTAGATAATTAGTGTTGCCAGTGGTTATCTCTTTCTGTGTAATAACTCATATCTGTCCTGGACTGCAGGATGATAAGCTTTTGTTGCATTCAAGGGCTGCTGTGCATCCTCATGCCACTGTATATACAGTACTTAATCAGTAATATTCTCTCTGGATTTTCTTGCTCTTGCTTTTCTGTGCCAGTGAGCATCTTTCAGGGTTTGAGAGAAGAGGGTGAGTGAGTGCTAAGTTTCACTGGGGAATGAGGACTGTTAAGAGCAGGTCATGCTATATCATGCTATGGTATTTTGTTAACTTGGGCAGACAAGAATTGTTTTCACCAGGAACCATATTTTAAACTTCCAGGGTGAGAAAAAAATGCCAGTGAATTTGCTTCCTGGTGAGAGACATGTCATACAGGGCCATGCAGCATGCAGAGCTTAACAGGAATATTTAGCCATGGGTCTGTATCAGCACACAGGAGATCAGCCTTGAGAGTTTCTGGTAGTGATGGCAGCTTGCAGAGAGCTTGTGTGAAGATGACCCTCTCTCTGTCTGGACAGCAGTGGTGGCATGGAGTGGGCACAGGTTTGACTCTATGCTCCCAGTTTTCTTGGGAGAAATGTCACAGCATCCAATTATGACTAAGGAATAGAGAAAAATGGGGAACAGAAGACCATTGCCACAACTTCTAATTGTAAATATTCCTTCAGTTAGTCTTACTCTGTACCGAATCTAAGTCAATAAGGAATAAACTATGAGGAATATACAGAAGTTATGAGTGAGATGTATGCAGTGTAACTGAGTCCCAAAATGTTTACAAGATCACGCTTTGATTTTTAAACAATTGCTTAAACAGATAGTTTATTGACAGAAGGACATTTCTTGAGCTTGAAAATGATTTATAGTTTATACAGTAATTAAAGTGGCAGTCACTTCATCACACTTAAGTTTATTGATTCCATTAGTACATTGACCTTCTTTCTGCTGAATCACCAGCTTGAATGTCTGTGCTGTGTGGGATAAATTGAAAGGAAAAGATGTCATTTTTCCTAACTATGCAGGATCCAGTTTTCTGCAGTAAATAAGGAAATGACAACAAGGAAACTAGTGGAAAAATAAACAGTGCAGGCGAAAACATGTTTTGAATCTCTCTAATATTTGATGGATTTTTTTGGAGTAACTTTGTGTCTATCACAGGATGACTTTTCTGCAGGTCAGTCATGGATGCTGAGTTAGCTTGCTCTGTTACAGTGGCCAGCATCTGTATTCTGGCAGCTTGAATACACAGAATTCCAGAAGAAATGAAAACTGTCATATGAATGGGAGTACAAGGCCAGCTGGAAAATTATTTCTGTGTGATTCCACTATGTATATTTTACATGTTAAATAACAGTTTCCACACTTTTATTTTTCTCCAGAAAGATTGCTCATAGTTGGGTGATGCTCAAAATTGCAAAAATAAAATTGGAGAGCACTGGCACATGTGAGCTGAAAGACAGAAATGACAGAAAGATAGAAATTGCAGAAAGACAGTAATCCCTCTTTGCTTATGTTCTGCTGGGACAGCAACTCCCCCCTCCTCTGGCCTCTTTAAGAGCGAGCTGCCTTCTGCACTCTTGCTCAATCTTATCTCTCCTTTGGGAAGATAGTGGTTTTCTGCACCAAACTGCCTGTAAGAGCAGGAATTGCTACCTTGCCAGAAGCAAGGGATTCTTTGTCTCTGTCCTCTCTGAGTTCCTGGCATTGTTCAGCTTGTGGCAGTTCCCCAGGACAGAGTGGTGTGAAAGCTGCTGGTCTGCTGACACTGAGTGCTCATCCAGCCTGAGTGTAGCACTAAGGAGGGAATATTTTGGCTTGTGCTGTGTGTCCCTTAGATTTGATAGGTTTTCTCTTTCTCCCCTTAATCACTGATGAAAGTCAGCCAGATTGAAAGGACATGTTTTGCTCTTTGTAGCTGGGAAACAGAACAAAACAAGGTAAAGATTTGACTCTTGGGATAACTGAAATGAGAATAACCCATCATTCTGTGTCTGTTGGAAGAATAGGTAATATTTTTACCATTGATAGTATATGCTGGGCTAATGGATTTAAAGCTTCAAAAGCTCCTGTAGGAAATTATGGTCATTTAATAATGCATTTCTGAAAAATTAAAGACTTTGATTACGACCAAGGCTCCAATAACACTATCTAGCTAACATTCAAGGTCTCTTAGTGGTACTTAGTTAGTGGTAGAAGAGGTATTTAGCAAAGTCATTGTGGGAGCACAGTATTTTTAAGAGCATGGTTGGGCCTGGGTTACCATGAAGTGGATTTTGACATGATTCCAGAAGCACCTTTTCATTGGATTTGGCCCAGGCATGCTGTGCTTTCACTGGAATAAGCCTGGAAAAGCTAAAGGGGAGAAAAAGAAACTGGGAGCTGTCATGTTCTTTCCAAAAGTCTTTTTTTAGCAGATTTGTTTTCATCCTATTGTATCCTATTGCAAGAGGGAAAGTTCTGGATGCAGAGTTTGATTCAAAAGGGATCACATAGTCTTGTCTTTATTAAATTGTGATGTGAGTTGGGCCATATGGCACAGAAGTGGAACAGGGAGACTGTGAAGGATTTTCTCCAGGGATCCAGCTCTCTTTCTGTGACTACAGCAGTTATTGCCATTTTATGGTGCAGGCATGCTCAGGTGCTGTGCTGAGAAGTGCAGTATAGGAATCTGAAGTGGATTGAATTAATTTCTTCTATATGAAAGCAAAGTCTCTGGCCATATTTTGAGGTTGGTTATATTAGTGTTGTTGCTCAGAAGTTTACAAGCTTTCTAGCAGCCAAGTAGAAAGGGCATTTCTCATTACTGTACTGATGCATGAGGGATTAAATGCTTGATGTTGTGTTCACAAATGAGTGTACAGATTTTTGGCAAAACCTAAGAGTTGTATTCAGTCATGCAGATTAAGGTCATATTACAATATCTCCAAGGGGGTTATATACACCCTGGTTCAACCACTGTGTCTTTCATGTGAAATGAGTTGGTTTTTGCTAAATGATACAATTGACATAATATTTTATCAGGCCTTTTTCTTTTCTTTTCTTTTCTTTTCTTTTCTTTTCTTTTCTTTTCTTTTCTTTTCTTTTCTTTTCTTTTCTTTTCTTTTCTTTTCTTTCTTTTCTTTTCTTTTCTTTTCTTTTCTTTTCTTTTCTCTTCTCTTCTCTTCTCTTCTCTTCTCTTCTCTTCTCTTCTCTTCTCTTCTCTTCTCTTCTCTTCTCTTCTCTTCTCTTCTCTTCTTTTCTTTTCTTTTCTTTTCTTCTTTTCTTTTTCTTTTCTTTTTTAATCCATTTGATTAAAGAAGAAAACAGGACCTAATTTAATTTCTCTTCCTGCTCCGTGTAAAAATCTGTTTTACTGGCAAATTAGAATTTCTGAAAATTTTATCATTTTATCCATCTGACAAGGCTGAAACTACAAAGTTGCCAGGAAACAAAAAATCTAGTGAGATATTAATTAGAGAAGATGGTCTGGCTTTTCTTTTGCCCCCTTAACTTCATTTTTTCATCTTTGCATAATTTCAAAAAGTTCAATAACAATTTTAGGTTTGGTAGCCAGCTGATTGTCTTTTCTTTAATATTGCACAGCATAAATGAAGAAAGAATTTATTTGGTGAAGTATAATGAAATAGTTGACTATTCTACCTATGAAAATAAAACCCTTTTTTTGGATTTTATGTGGCCTGTGCTTAAATGAGAAAAGGTGGAATAGTAACCAAAAGAGTGGCTAAGCACGTATAAACTGCAAGAAAAATCTTCCACTAGCTTATTGTTTTCATTTTATTAGAATGATTAGGAACCAGTATGAATACTTTGAATACAGAAAGGTTGTTCTTCCTACCTCCTGATTTAAGGAGATGCATAAGAATGAAATTAAAGCAAATATGCCTGTAATATACTGTTGTGTGCGTTCAGCATACTTTTGTTTGACAAGCATCCAGCTCTGTTCAGTGCCAGCTACTTCCTCACCAAGTAATAGATGAGGCTGGAAGGAGCTGCTCAGCATATTCTGGTTGAGTTTTGCTGCTGGTAGAGAGGTTTAAGGGAGCCAGATGCAGAATAAGCAAGATGAGGCAGGATGCTATAGGAGCATGGATGCTGCTTCAGCTGCTTGTTGTAGGCTTTATTTATTTATACTTCTTATTTTCCTGGAAGGATCATTGGTTAAAGTGCATAATAAGTGATTGTAACAGTGGATTTATTGTATACAGTTGTTTTGTATATACTTGTGTCAAATGAAGTGATCCACTGTCACTATCTCTGGCTAAGGATTGCAGGACTTTCTGGAGGAGGTGATTTTGGATAGATCTTTCATGTCCATGTTGCTAGCCCAAATATTAGTTACCTTTTATGACATTTAGCTTTCACCATAGTGGTCTCTCACCTTGTGAGATTTATGATCTGCAGTCAAAAAACCCAAACAACAAATTAAGAAATAAATATGAATTTGATCTGAAACTACTTTAGTCCTGGTATCACAGGGACTGACCACATCAATTGAGCCACAATGTAGATGTAATAGGACTGCATCTTCTTCAAGGAGAATTAAACCAGATATTAGGGATGAGTTTTGACCATCCTATGGAAATACTACAGGATAATGTGGGTTTAGACTGTGCCATAAAGTGTATCCATTTTTCATGGAAGTATTTATATGTAATTTTTTGAGAATTTTGGTTAGAAGCATGACTTGATTGGAATCCTTTAAGTAACAGTAATGGAGATTCCTTTGTGTTTGATGATGGATGCCATAGTCTCAGATCAACAGAAGCCAGATCAAAGTATCCAGTCCCTGGGATCTTAAGCTTCTGCTTTGACTCTGTAAACTGAGAACAGCGACGATTCCTTGTGTACATATAGTTACCCTGAAAATTAATTTATTAACCTCCAGCTGCTGGTGGTGGTGATGTTGGTATTGAGTGTAATTACATACACGCTATATCCATGGAATGCATAGTAATGTTTTTGAGGTTTTCTAAAGTTTGGTACATTGTAGTATATTGTAGAGATAAGGTCAAAAATGGACTTGGAAGTTCTTGTTTTTCTTGAAGACTACTCAACTCACGTGACTCTTCTTTGGAACCTGAGATTCTGTTCTTTCCAATCATGGTTCGGGTTAAAACAAAAGAAAAATGTTTTGCATTGTCTTCCAATAGGCATTGGAGCATGTATTGGATATGTGCATGTGCCTCGATTATGTTATAAAATCATGTAATAGCAATAGGTCTGGTTTGTGTTAGAGAGCTGAGTCCTGCAGTGTGCTGGACATTCCTGACAGTTCTCACTGCCCTTGCCTTAGAGTGTTCAGGGTGCCCCTTAGGACTGTGTAACCAAGCAGAAACACACTGCATCCACAGTATTCATGCTTTCATTCTACTGTTTTTCTTTCTCTCTTAACTCTTTGTCAGGCTTTGGACTCTGAATATTCTCAGTTCCATGGATTAACAAAGTTTTCCACTACCTGTCTACTTTGTATTCCCTAATTGGAGCCCTTCTATGTAAGAGTAGAAACCTTCAATCTGTGAAGATCTGGTGAGCTAAAAAGCCTTTTTGCAGCCAAATTAATTTTTAACAGTGTATTGATTCGGTGTCTGGCAGCTTACATGTCAGAGTGTATGAAAGTCACCCTTTGTCCCATCACTAATGCATTTCCTTTGGGCAGTCACTCTTGGTGCATCCTTTTGGTTTTCATTTCTTAAATTCAGAAATGCTCTGGTGCTGCCTCGTTGCCTTTTCTTTGGCAGGAGTGGATTGTGTTGGAGATGAGGGGAGCTGATGAGCACGGGCAGTTCAGTGGAGCTCAGCACAGCCCGGTGTGCTGTGCTGGGCTCGGTGCTGCTGCTCTCCCTGCTGACATATGCCAGAGTGAGGCCGTGTTAGCAGCGTGCCATACCTCACTTGACTTTCACATTTAGTGTGCTGTAACATAAAGCAGTCTGTCATGAGCAGGAGCTGACATTCCTGGGACTGGCAGATTGGTGAGAAGCTGAGATGCAGACTTTGGAATGCTGGTTGTCCTGCTGATTTGTTATTGCTGTTCCTTACCAGAGTCCCTAAGCATCCCAGCCAGGGAGCTAAACATCTTTGTTTTGTATTTTCAGTACACACTGCACAAAATGAGCTTTGGAGAACACTTTCCAAATTTGTATTAATAAAATTAAATCTCTAGAGATTATGCTCCAAGTATTAAGATGAACTTGACTCTTGGTTTGTTTCCAGGAGGGATATTCTGCATTTTCACTCTTAATAAAGACCAAGGACCTAGATCTTCCAGTAACAGAAATAAGATAGCAAAACCAAGTGGTTTATAAGTGATTAATTATAATTATAATTATGTATTTCCAGCTATTTAATTACTTTAAATATTGAAGATTTTTGCATACCCATTTTGAGGTTTTATTTTCTTAAAGGATCATTTGAGAGGACTGAGAGCACAATACTTTCTAAAAATCAGATCTAGTTAAGGTTGCTTAAAGTGAAGATAAGTGTTAGTTCAGCAGTAATTTTTGAAAATCTACATCTACTAATATTGACAAGCTTAATTTAAGATTCCTGTTTGGAAATAATGATGCCTTTTTTTTTCCCCAGCTTCATTTAATCACTCTGTGCAGGGGACTAAAGAGATGCACTTCATCATATTGTTGTCAGAGTTAATGCTTTTGTAAGACTCTGAATGCTTCACAAATTACACCTCTCAAGTATTACTTTGTATATTGTTGTGGCCCCGGTGGACACACACTTTTCCTATCTGTATCTCCCTAAAATGAGCACAGTGATATTATTTGGTGTTAATATATTTTTTCTGTGGAGAATGGAAGCTAGCTGATGGAGATAGGGAATTTTCATGAGTTTCCCCTTTGTAGGTTTTGAAGCTTAAGAGTTCCCTGAGCCACACTGCTAGCCCCTTAAGCTGAAATGTTAAGCTATTTCTGTCTCTCATTTTGATGCCTACTTTGTAAAATATCCTATTAACATCACTTTTGTATCCTGCATTATATCTGGTGCTGCTGTGTAGCTGAGAGATGCAGGCATTTCAATCCAGAGTGAGTCTGTGGCTTGTATTCATATTTAAATTTTGGTATCATCCAGCTATGAAATTATTAATCATATTCCTGTTTGAATGCTTTTAATGGTTTAATATGTTCAGCTGATAACAAACTGCATGCTCAAACCTAATGTTGCTCTTTTTAGACTTGATTAGACTCTATCCTTGATTGTGATTTAATGGCTGTTCACAAGCTTGTTCGCTCTTGCTGTTGCATATTAAGTACTAAAGTATCCAGCCAGGTCTGCCAAAGTCTTTCAAGAGACCATGGTTTCTCAAGGAGATGAAAAGCCCTAAGTAGGCTAACCTTTTGATTCAGGATTTGGATTGTTCTTGATCACCAAAGATTTTGTCCATAAATCTCTCTGGAAATGTTTGAAGTGTTCAAAGACCTGTCTCAGTGCTTAATTTTACTCTCCTAAAATGCTATCTAAACAATCAAACAAAATCCCTTTAAAAGCAATTAGCACAAGCAATAGCAGTCAAAACAATTCCAAATACAAGTTTTATTCACCTCTTTTTCCCACACGTGTATCTGAGCTATTGTGCCAGAAAAAACAGCATATCAGCTGTGAGAAGTCAGCTCCTTCTCACATACTTTGTGGATCATCCCTAACATCTCATAGTTGTGTATCATGGGTACTTGCATGGCTGTAGTTATACCAGAATCTTTACTTTTTAGCAACTTAGGTTTTTAATGTACTGACCTGGTGCCACTCTGGCTGTTTACAAGTACCATATCCTTGGTATTATAATTAATATATAACCATATTAATACACATGGAATTGGCCTAATACTGAACCTGGGAAAACTACATTTGTCTTTAGATCAACCAGGTGTGGTACACTAAGGCATCTGAAACTGCACTAAATACTTATTTTAATTCCAATTTGAATGCCTGGAACTCTTCTGGCTCTATCTATGCACAGTTAGCTCACAGCTGGCTGTGCACCTGTGCCTGGAAAAGATACCAAGCCACCAGCCTTTCATTAGACAGAGGTATATACTTAGAAATTAAATGCAAAATGTTGTACATGAAGGAATGATTTTGCAGTAATAAGTAATGTGGTAAATACCAGTTATAAGGGAAAAGCCGTAGGAAAGATGCAATTTCAACCCCTGGCAAGGTGCTATTGAGTTTTGAGATTAATCTTACAAGGAGGCAAGTTCTTGTATCCTACTTTAAAATGCTTCCAAAGAGTAAAACCTTCAACATGCCTGTTCCCATCCAAGTGGCTCTTTTCTCCTTGTATTCAATCCCATGCCTTCATCACTACCTAACAAAAGTCCTTCATTTTTCTGTGGGGAAATAATCACCAGCTGAAGTGGATCAAGAATTACTTTTACATGGATCATACTCGGCAACACGTTTAATTACAGTTGAAGTGGCAGATATTCCCCTTGTGACACACACTCCCTTTATTGGCACCAGAAGAAACATTTAGCAGTGGAGGAACTTCCAACTTCCAGGAGAATATTGTGTATTTCTGCTGCTCAAACCAAGTAGCTCTTATACTATTCCAGCTGCCTATTTCAGCTTCCTTTCAGGAGAGAAGCAATATATAACTTGTGTTTTAGTGTGTACCCATCACAAGCATAGGATATGGAATTTTAAAATCAGCAAAATATTCTTTATACTTTAATTACATGATAATACTTTATTAATGCAGCAACTCTGAATTTTTTAAGACTTAGTGTAGATATTTTAATTTCTTATTAATCAAATCCCAGATATATCAGGAACATGGTTTAGTTCCTACTTAATAATCCACTAAATGCAAATATTGGAACTCTTTAAACAAGCTAAATACTTTTTTACTTGAGCTTGATGAAGCTGATTAAGAAATATCTGCAATAAGTTGTTTTAGTTCCAGTGTAAACTATTGGTTTACTAAAATAAATTACCACCTCATGGGAGTATAAAAAGAAACAGTGGAACATACTAAGGGCAAGGTTTTCAGAAGGCACTTTGTAGTGGCTCAACTCTGCTCTGTGAATTTTATCCTTCACTTCAAACAGAGGAAGGTGAGGGAAGTAGCTAGTGTCCATCTTGCACAGAGTATGCATAAACATTTTTCCTCTGTGTTCTTTCTAAAATGTTTGTTCAGCATTGCTCTGAAATCCTAGTTGTCTTGCTAAAATCAAAAGTCTTCTGCCAAAGGCAAGGACAGGTTATACTAAGTGAGCTGAAAAACATCTGTTAAACTCACTGGCAGTACTTTATTGTCTGTGTCTTGTTAGCTTTTTTGTTGGATTTGGCTCAGTTCCTTGAGAAACAATCCCATCTCTTGAAGAAATAAACCTCATGTTACCACCTTAAAATAATATGAAAAGTACTTGATTCTTCTTGGTAAATTCCTCTCATCTTCTCTTTTTAAAGCTGTGTTGCTTGACTTTTTTAATGTCAGATCCTTTCAGTAATGAACCTGATACCTGTAGTATTTTATTTTATTGCTATGCCCTAAAATCTCTAGCATATCACAGGGCTTGCCAGAAGCCATTCAAACAAAACATTACCAGATTATGAAATATTTTTAATTAACATGCACATACTTCTGAGAAATAGGCAGTATTAAAGACTGTTCAGCCAAACTAAGCATTGTGCTGTTGTTTTTATCCCCAGATCTTCCCTCCTTTTCCTGAATCTCTGTTGAATGATAGCATTAAACTGCAGGTCCTTCAGAGGGTGATGGATTTGGGTAGTTTGCCATGGAACTGGGCCCCACCCTACCTTCTGGAGCCTGGGAAATATTAGACTGTGCTAGGGGAACAATGTGGTTCCAATTTGAAGTCTGAGAAGTGAGGATGTTCTGTGGCATATCAGAAATGCACGACTTTTAACTCGCTTTCTCAGGCCTGCTCTTGTCAATGTCCCTGAGAGCACAGCAGTCCAACATGACCCACAGCACACACTACCTCAGCTAACCACACTGGGGTAGGGGTGGGCAGAGCTCTGGTCTTAACTTTGAATTTTCCATGGTTTGGCCCTAGATGGAGCCTGGCTCGCTGTGGGTGCTGATTCACACGTGCATATTGTGCATTCTGAAAGGGAAGGCACCAGGGCTTCCCTAATGCTCCAGGTGCCTCTGGCCTCCTGGAGAGCAGGACTGGGTCACCAGGCAGCAGCATTGTACAGCTCATGAACCAGCAGCTGCTCACAGCCACCTCCTCTGCAGAGCACCCAGATTGCAGGTTTATTAGCTGCTGTTAATTGTCCTTCTGGATGGTGATGAAATATACCAAATGGTAACTGCAGTTTCTTTTCTTTGGATGCTGGCGTTGGATGCACACTGTAGGAGCGTGTGGAGTAAAGTGTCCACTGGAAGTTCACGGCTGGAGAAATTGGATATAATTGTCTTTGGGAAGTGGATGGATTCGTTTCAGGACCCTGCTTATTAAGCTTCAGTAGAGAAGGAAAGAGAGCTTTCTGTGCATGGTTCTTTTCACACAGATTGTGAACACCTCTGTAGAGCTCTGTCTTTTAGTTCTGTGTTACTCACAGATAGCTATGTTTGCACACTGAGAAGGCTTTGGTTAGGCAGAGGCCTAAGTGAAGTCCTCTGGTTCCATGTCCAGTCCTTAAGCCTGACTGTCTTTGGAGCCTTAAATAAATCAGTGATGCCAACATTTTTTGAATCTGAAGTTAGACATCCAAATCTGTAGTTAAGCATGTAAATAGGACTGCTCTGATTTTTATAGATGTTGACTCCCACTGTGTCTTTATGTGTTATGTTGTGTGGGGATTTGCAGCATTACTGAAAAACTAAATGAGAATTTAGGACTATATGTAAGTCAGCCAAGTTTGAGAATGTCAGCCTTGATGTATACACTGTAATTTTTTGCTCCTCTGTTCAGGTAACCCAATGAGGCTTGCCTTGCTGAAGAGGAATGCAGAAGGACTAACAGACAGTGTGTTTTGATCAATGAGTAATTGATATTTTCTAGTTTGTAAATAAGACAGTAATTGTTACAATACGAGGCGGGAGATTTCTTCAGACCCGTTGCCCAAACATAATACAGTTGTCATGTGCAAATGTAGCAATCTAATATATTTCTGAATATCAAGACTGTGCTTTTAAACACAGCCTGATTTAATCCACCCTCTACCAAAGCAGATGAACTGCAGTTTTGTAATGAGTAGTTAGACAGCTTCTTAGGGACATGTGCAATATCGTACTGATGAGATAAAGGCTCTTTTGTGGTACTCTGGATTCATAAACATGCTGGCTTGATGGGCTGGAGCAGAATGTTGGAGCATTTGATAGAAAAAACCATAATTTCCAGTGTTTTGGTAAAGTTTTGGGGCCACATTCCAATCTCATTTTCATGACATAACTCTGGCATAGAGAACAGAAGAGCTTACAGCTACACTGGGGTCTAATTTCCCTTTCAGCTCATGGGGACCAAAGTGTAGAACGCTCCTTTTAAATTCCTCTGGTCAGGGTGGCAAGGCCACGTTAATTTTGCTATTTTGCTGTACATTAATATAAAGGGAATGTGTTCTGTGGCACAGGTTTAAGGACTAGATTTGATGGTAGCATGTGAAATTGTAGCTTTCAGCTTATTACAGTTATGCTCCAGAGTGTGCATGTTAAAATAGAAGTTCCCAGTGAATATAGTATTGTTTGCAGGCAGAAGTGTCTTCAATTCTACTATCCCTCTCCCTTCCATTTCGTGAGGGCTGTCACAACTCTGCCCCTTTTGGGGACAGACCAAAGTCTGATGCCAATTTGTGTGGAACGTGTATCAAAGCCTACTTTTGTCTTGCTGAATTCAATGGGAATTTTGTCTTTAAATGTAGTGGCAGCCTTGCTGGATTTTTTCTGTTATAATTTATTCTTTAGGGAGTTGATGTCCAAAAGTACTGACTGTCTCTTCCTTCCAGTGACTTAAATATGAGCTGACTGCTCACTAGTCTTGGAAGGTACAAAATCTTCACTGCAGAAGATTCCAGTTTAAGCAAAGAGACATAATTGCCCAGAAAAAAAAATTCCCTGGACTCCTGAGAAGACTGTGTTAAATGCTTTGATGCAGAGGTGTGACAGTGCTTTTCCTGTAGTTGGGTTAACCCTGAAAGTTTTGTCTATTTCGATTATCACGGTAAAGTTTTTCTTTTAATGGGTGGAGAAAAAAATACAGAGACAATATCATTTTGATTTCCAGAAAAACATTCTTCAAGTAAATGGTTTTATCACATACTTGATCAATCTTTCAAAATCCAGATGTTGAGCAGAATCAGCACAGACAATTGTGTTTTTTGTGGTTTTAAATAATGTATCAGAAAGGACCTTGACTGTTAAGAAATGCACTGCCTACATTGTTTTTTCATTCTGAAGCGATGAAGCTGCTTTGCTCCAATTTGGATTCAAGTGTCTTGTGCAGCACAGGGCTGTGTGCAGTACACAACTGCTGGGATTGTTTCTTTTTTTAAACTAAGTGATTGGCAGCCACTTGGATGAGTCACAATTATGAGCCTAATTTTAGCTGGTATATATGTATTGGGAGAATCTACCAGAGACAGTTGCATCTGAAGGGTTGAGAGAGGTGAAGTCAATTTAGTTTTGAGGCTTCTTAGAAGTAAACTTTTTTTTGTCTAGATTATGTTTCTTCTATTTTGGTTTTGTACAGTCATATTATATGACCTTTCTAGTGGAATACACCTAATTTCTTCACCTTCAAAGAGTTTATCTGAAGGAGACAATTTAGAGTGACAACATCAATACTTTGATTGATGCTTGTTTGGTATGTGTTTGACTTGTGTTATGTTTTGAACATAATGAAGTGCAGGGTTTAAGCTGCCTGTAATGTCACATTTGTTAATTTGTCCGTATGCAGCCTCTGCTGGCTTCCTCCAGCTGACCTGGAAAATAGCTTCCAGGCAGGTGTATTAGTATGGAGTTTGAGAAGAGTTTAGTATATGCAGTCAGAGCCCTCCAGTCATGCAGGCTGCATAATCTGGCTGCCAGCACTTACACCACTGTTTAACAGCTGCTGTTGTTAGTTTAAATTCTGTTGAATTCTGCATTTTGCTCTTTTGGTCCACCTGTATCAAAGTAATACAACTTCTGGCAGGAGCTGGTTCCCATTGTGGCAGCCTGTCAGGAAAGCAATGTGCACAGTGCTGCCTTGAATGCTGTGTATATGAGGTGTGTGCTTTTCATGGCACCTTGTTGTTTCCTAATGCATTATTCCTGTTTACTATGAGGCAAAGGTGTCAGACTGGATTGTGCAAGGAGATGGAAACCAAGTTGTCATTTACTGCCTGTGTTCTGAAAGCATTAGTGGTACCCAGGTCCCTCCTCTGCTTTGTGTTCTGCTCAGCTTCTGTGTGTGCCTAGGTAATAAGCTACCATATGTTGTTTATAGAGAATGCAGAGGCAGTGTATCGTTTTCCACTTAATCAGGGTGTTCCTAATCGGGATATTGCCCAGAGAACTAATAAAGCCAAATGCACTCAATAACTACTGTTTAAGAGACACAGTAATTCTGCTTAGCAGGAGCATCCTCAGATGATTTACAGGTACCTGGCCATGTCCCATTTTTAACTTGAACGTGGCCTAATTTCTCCTAGGAGAGCTTTTAACATTTGTCTGAGTTATGATGCAGGGACTGTCTGTACAAACAACTTCTCTCACTGTCTGTTTGGTATTGAAATTCTGTCTTTTCTAGAGCAGGTAAGCAAAGTGTCCTCACAGTTGGTGCTGTGACAGGGTAGCAAGCTGGACTCTTGCTCTGGGCAGACACTTCTTTCATTGCCCCGAGGAGTCTCAGGCTGTGGGCTGGTGGTAGTGATGTGATGGTCCTGCTTAAGCTTTGCTTATGCTGAGCATAAAGATGTCCTGGCCCTGAACACATGTTCCTGATTTGTGCTGCTTCTTGTGTAGTCGTGGCAAACTATTTGTTCAGCTGTGCAGCAGCTAAATCTACAGCACAGCTAAATCTGCATACTGATCTGGCTGAAAAATAACTTACAGACAAAGGGAGGGGAAAGAAGAGAGGTGTCTCATCCAAATGGTTTTCTAGCCTGGTTCACGATGTGGCTACACAAACAGCTGTACAAGCACAAAGAAGGGAGTGGTGGGAATAAGTGGGTGAGGTCAGTGAGAAAGGAGGCTATTTAAACCAGTACTGCTGCCAAAACATTACTTGCCAAATTACTTTTCAGCTCCTCTGTTTTCTTGAACATTTCCTCACATCTGTTCTGTCACAGTAAACTCTTATGGATGTTACTGCTTCTGCATAATAACAGCTGTACTGGTTCAGACAAAGACTTCATCTAACCCAATATCCTGTCTACAACAGTGGCCACACTAAGTAGACCCAGGGGGTAAGAAGGGGACAAGCCTGTCTGATGTTTGTATGAATGTTCTCTCAGCCTCAGATAACATTTAGCTCAGGGGATTTCTTGAACCTGATAGGGTTCATTTACAGAGTAATTGTCAATGAATCTCTTATGTACCTGCCCAGTTCACATTGAACAACATGTAAAATCATGGTTTTCATGAAATCTTTTGGCAAGGAGTCCAGCAGGTTTCCTACTTGGAAGCGTGATCATGAAGTTCATAGGCAGGACAGACCTATCATTTTTATTAATATGTTTTATAAATAATTTTGATTCACCTCTACAACAGATAAAAATATTCAAGAAAAGACTTGTCTGAAAAATTGGAAGAATCATAGAGTTGGTATCACCTGCTTACTCCTGCTCAGTGATGGTGAAATGTTTTGGTTGTCTCAGTCCAGTATGGGAAAGAAAGATGTGAAAGATGCTTTCCATTAGCCAGTGAAGGGTAATTAAGTTCTTGGTGTGCTAACCCAAAGTAACTGGAAAGGAGTATCAGGATATGCATTACTGCTTTCTTCTGCACTGAGATGAATAAGTTGAGTTTATATCTAGGAACACACCAGTCAGTGGAAAAACTTGCAGCCCACATCAATTCTGAGGGCAAATGAAATTTTTTAACATTCTGATACTTGTCAAATTCCATTTAGATTCATAATAGATTATAAACTGGATAACTCTGAATGTCATCCTTCTCTGTGCACATCTGTGCTTTGTGACCAATTCACTGAATTGCAGTGCTGCTTGGGAAGAGTGGAACCACTGAGAGAAGTCTGTGCTGGCAAACTTTAAATATTTGTTTGGGGATGTGTTTGCTGAAGATTATAATTGTTCCTAGAACGTGCATACCCATTTATCAGGATGAGAGGGAAAATTATCCATCTCTTTTCCCCTGATGTTCATCATGTTTCTCACAGTCACCAGGCCAGGGATGCAGTCCTGATCTCAGCAGTGCTGCCTGAGCACCTGAGTTGCTTTGTCAATGATGAACACAGGGACAGAGAATAAAATTTCCCAGTATCTATTTGCACAGGGAAATTCTTTATGAATGGAATGTACATGTGATTCCCCCTCTGTAAGGTGTTCACCATTCATGTAAATGATTGTGATTGCTGAACGAATCAAACCAAGGACAAAAGCTATCACAGGCACTCATCTAGCATCCAGCCCCCACATTAGCTTCTACTTCATTAAAATATATATGACCCAATTCAAGAGCTAATTTGGACAAAACCATTAGGCTTCTGTCCTCATCACTGGTAGAAGTCTGAGGTTCATTTTCACACATGAGTGAGCAGTTGCAGCTTTAAGATGCATGAAGGTTATTGCTGTGTATGTGATGCATATGAAAGGCAGAGGGAAAGCAGCAGACGCTGGATGCACTTTTTATTTCTGTGACTGCATAATTTTATAAGGTCTTATTTGTGCTCCACCTGTGGAATGCTAGACAGGATATAAAAATGTATGGCCAAGTTAAACACAGTGAAGGAAAATCGAGCCTCTGAGAAGGGAGAGTGACAAGATGATTGTATTGCATTGTAACTGTTGCGTACCTGATACAAAAATTGGTTGTGATCTCAGTGGAGTCCTTGGTGGAAGATGTGTGGTTGGATCTCCAGAGCTGTTTGGACCAGGTACAAAGAATTTCTAGACACTCTGCAAAGTTGTTTTGTTTGGTTTGAATTTTTGGTTGGGTTTTTTTTGGTTTTTTTTTTTTTTTTTTCCTTTCATATTAGGTAGCTGTTTTAAATGCCTTCACTTAAAAGAAGCCATTAGCAGAGAGAGTTTGCAAAAATACTTTGAAAGTCCACAGATTCAGAATCACGATATTTTTAAATCCAGCAAATCCCAGTAATTTATGCCCATAATATCCTAGTCTTGGAAAGGATGCCATGACTAGATTGCATCACTAATATCTGCCACCATGTGTGGCTGGCAGGGGCTGCTTTCCTGGAGCTGCTATCTGGGGTATCAAGTTGCTCTCCAGACTGATGGATGAGTCACCAGAATCTCTGTTTTGTTTGTGGGTTTTATCAGAGCTCATCAGGTAGCCGTCAGTGTGATTGACTAACTCTGCACCAAGTGTCAGGCAGAAGGAGCTGGAGTGAAGTAACACAAGTGACAGCTGAAGAATAAGCAACAATCTGTCTTTTCAAATGAGTTGTTCTGTTGGCAATTTGACAAATTGTAAGGTGTAACTGAAAGTTCTAGTTAATGTGTTGCATTACTTTATTTCAAAATATTCTGTTATGAATTGCTTACATTTAAATTCTGGCAGATAGAATGCTTAATGAAATCAGTACAAATACAGTAAAATTGACATGAAAATACTGAGACAGTGCAAGTCTTCTGAGATTTATTTCTAAATATACTTCCAAAGTCCTGCTTCAGCATTTTTAAAAATAATTTGACATTTTTGTCTTCTACCAAATAAAATGTAATGGGATAGTTCTCAATATAAATGGACAATAGGGAGAAAGGGTAGGATTGGAAACAATTTGTTTCCCTGTAGAAAACCTCCTGTAAACTTTTGCTCAGCAGATTTATTTGGGTGCCACACAACTGTTTGATCAAATTTATCTGCCTTGCATGGGTAATTCACATTTTTCCCATTCTAAAAACATCTGACTGTCTTTTTTTTGTAGTTTGTTTGTTTGTTTTGGGGGTTTTTTTGTTCTTCTTTGTTTCATCAAAATTACTCTGGTTCCATGATACTAGGATGAAATTTTAATAGGTCATGTAAATAAGGAGTATCTTAATGAAATCAAATTTTGTTGTACAAATATGCCAGGAATGTTGAAAAAAATTATTCCCAAACCTTTGTTTTTCCTGTCTGATAATTCCTTGGGACAGTTCACAGCTCTTGTGAATGTCAGTGACTACTCATAGTTTTTTTTAAATTACTCTCATTGTATAAAAAAGTGGGAATTATGGTGGATTAAGCACTGGCTGCATTATGACCATGTTTCAAGGTCTTATAATTTATTTCTCACAGGCTGTCCAGTCAGTGTTGTTTTTACATGGCTGGCTTGTAAAAAGCTTTACTGGAGAAATTAAAGTGTGATTTTAAAAATTCCAGATTTACTGGTGTATGTCTCTCTGGGGATATCTGTATTCTACAGTGATCTTTTTTTAATTCCTTTTTTTTTTTTTTTTACACTGACAAACCAAATTTGTGACTAAATTGAAATATTCCCTTCTGATTCCAGAGGAAGCATTCCCACATGAAGAGCTGCTTGCAAGCAATCAAGTGGTCATATATTAAAAACTTACTGTGAAAGGACTTTATATGTCTTTGTTTTATTTTGTATTGCAAAGGATTGGGAGTGCATATTGTCAGCTACCATCCTCGACTGAGAGTGCTGAGTCAATCACTTTGATCATTGAAAATGTCCATTAAATTGCTGATACTCTGTTTTGGGCTAAGATTGTTTGGAGGTTTGCAGCAGTTTGCACTATCTAGGTGCTTTAGGTTTCCTGCTGTGCTTGGTAGTCTGGTATAGTATGAAAACATTGCTTCTCTTGGCAGGTTGCAGCTTAAGCACCATTTATATGGTAGCACACTTCTGGTTTGTCTTCCTCACTGCTGCCTGCTTGTGCTGTGGTGAAGATTTACCTAAGAGCAAGAGTGGACAGCAGGAGCAGGTTTTCATAACTATCACTTCTTGTATGAGACCTGGCAAACAGCAGAGGTATTTTTTTTGCACACAGCATTGCCCAAGTTTTAATGTCATCCCTCCTGGTAACTGCATGGTTGCTGGGAAGAAGCACTGAGTGCAGTTATCATTATGTTGAGGCTTGGGGCTAATGCAGAAGACAAGGGAAAGCTACTTCCTAGTTCCCCTGCTGAAAGCAAGACTGCATCTTCTCAGTGCCACTCTGGTGGGGCTGGTACTATCCCTGCTGATGCAGGAGGATGCTTGATGTTTTGGTATGGTTTGGTATGGTTTAAGCACAACTGGTATCAAAATGTGTGACTCATCTAGCATAGCTGAGATGACAAGTTTCTTCCTCAAAATGTGTGATACTGGAGTTCCAATAGCAGCTAGGTTGTCATGGCCTAGCATGGATGAGAAGGAGCAGAGACTTTTTAAATAGAAGATTACTAGCAAGTGCAGAGAATATAACCACTGCTTGCCCTGAAGATATTTATCTCTTCTCTAATAGCTGAATTTGCAATGACATGTTAATGCCCATGGAAACCAGAGCCACAAGAACCTTTTCTTTCAGATACCAGCTTTGAATCTCAGCCTTTCCAAGGCAGAAGATGGTGCAGTGTGTGCTGGGAGCAGCCAGGCCAGTCAGTGTCTGTGTGATGTCACTGCATCCTCTGCCTTGGGAGTACCTGCTCTGCAGCTGGGCAGGCAGTTTCAGAGAGGGGAGGAAGAAAAGGGAGAGCTCTCAAACTTCCCTCTCCCCTAGTCAGCCTGTTTCTCTGCAGGGCTCTCCTTGATAAGAGGGTGGTGTTTTTTTGGAGGAATGTAACTGCTGGCATCATTCCAGAAAGTGTAAGACATGACAGGGCTTTTGAGATCCATCATGGAGAGCTGTAGGTAGAATCTCTTGGGAAGAGCTTAAAAAAAAAGACATTTGTATTAACCTTGCTTCTCTATCCCAGTTTAAAAGAACTTGGATGTTGGCATTTTCTCTTCTATTTTCATAAGGATGAACACTGACCCAGAGGTGATGATGGTAATGGCTGATGGGTTTGCCTTTATTGTGTAGTGAGTGTTGTATTATCCTTTTGTTTCATGACTTATGATTAAAGTGAAACTGCTGACAGCTCTGAGAATGCAGGGGAGGTTTGGCTAGCATATCAAAATTTTTAAAAATTAGCCTGAAATAAAATCACATTCTTTATTAGTGAGAATATTTCTTTCAGTCCAGTTTTTCCAAGGCAGATAATAAAATTATGTTATCTAATTTCAAACAACTGTATTTAAAATATTTTATTACTTTGTTGGCTGCCTTTTTTATTATATATCCCCAGACTTTTGAAAAAGAGGTCATTTTCTTAAAGAATCCCACCATTGCCTTAGTTTGAACATTAGCTTCTTGAAATATGAGCTGTAAATATCTCGCATTTAAGAAATTAATATATTAAAGAAGCAAGAAATTGATTGTTCAATTACTGTGAATCAGGCACCAAACATCCTAGTATGTTAGATGAATCATCAATAAAAATCCATTTCATCAGCATTTCTTAGCAGTGAACTAGCTCCTTGGGAACAAAGGAGAGCACACACATGCAAATCCCTCTCTCTAAATGTTTTCAGATTATATGACTGAAACACAAATATCCTGTGCAGTAGATCTGTGTACAATAATGGAATTTGTTGTGTATGAAATGCAATTTGCATTTCACTCCTGGAAGAAGGTTATATACATTTATTTGTATTATGTATGTCTGAGTGAGAGATACAGATCTCACTAGTAACAAAAACACATTGTAAAATCTACATTCAGAGAAAAAAAATTAGTTTCTAAACACTAAAACTCTGTTGAGCAATGGCAACAGTCCAGAATCTAAACTGTCATAGTTTTGTGCCTGCCTGTTTCCTTCTTCTTAAAAGTTCTTAAATCTTTGCTTGAGAGCAGGCTCTTCCAGATAGTTCATAGAGAGTGCTGCCAAACACTTCTCAAATAGAAGCCACACAAAGCAAAACAAGTCTTTTCACTGGGAATTTATGGGCAGAGTGATTGCTGAGCACTTTGCAACCTTTTTGGAGGGTATATCTCAAAAATATTCCTGTTGCAGTTGATGATTATGTCTTACTATGTACTGCATGAGAATGACAATATGTGTTTATTTTGAGGTGTGGACAATAGAATACAATGAACTTGTCACTTTTAGCTTTCTGTTGCTCCATTTGGATTTTAGCATGCAAGCACCAGGCCATTGCTTGCTATTGTTAATGTCTACAAAATAATGATTGTGCTGGGCAGTAGTATAATTACTGCAGTTTTATTAGCATATTTGTCTAATAATCTGCAATTTGGATTCTCCAGGCCAGGTTTTGTTCTTCTAGGCAAGTCTCAGACCTTTGATCTTTGGCAAATGCTGTGGTTTGTGTAGTGTGCTGAGATTCAGGTCAGGACAGTGTTCTTTTCCTAGTGGCTTCAGTAGAGGTCCTTCCCATTTACACCTGAATGACTAAGATCAGAGCCAAGTAATTGGTGTTTGGAGCCTTATTTTTATTTATTTCTGTGCTAAAATCCATCTAATGGTATTTATCTGCTCGACAAATTTTGAGGAAACCAAACGAAATATTGCTTTGAAAGTCTTTCCTATGTTTGAGAAGTTTTATTTTGAAAATAAAATAATGCAAACTGTTTTTAATGCTTTTTGCATAACTCTGTTTGTGGTCTATGGTTTGTGTTACTGGTATATTCTCTTCTAGCCCATGGTCTCCCAGATACTCCTAGTTATAAAAGTAGAAAGATCTCTGATCCTCTTTCTATGAATCTGTAAAAACTATTCCCACCACCACAAATCTAGGCAGATGAAGGAAGCAAAGCAAGTTAAACTTAAGGCAGATTTATGTCCCTCTTCAGCCAAATATTTCAGCATGCATTTGACTACAGACATAACTTTAATCCATTTATAGTCAAGCAGTCACTTCAGCACATGATTAAATCCCACTGCGTTACTGTGAAAGGTGAGTGTGGGTGTGCTTTCTTTGCTGGCTTGGGATCTATTCCAGTGTAGCTGCAGGAGTCTGATGGGATGTGTGTGTGACATCTGGGCCATGCTAGTTAGGTATAAGGCCACAGACTGAGTGTGAATCACCAACATCACCACAGCAACACATTTCTTAATGCTCAAAACCTTTCTGTCTTGTGAGACACGATCTCTTGCTACAGGACCTTGGGAGAACTGTAAGGAGATTTTTCTTGGAACAAGCTGAGCAGGAGGCTTGCATGTGTTGAAGTTCAACCACCAACCCTGCTTTGCTTTGCACAGGACATCTCAGTAACTTCAAGTCCTGTTATAGTTGCCCTCTGGACACTGCCCCAGCATTCTCAAGCACTTGTGTAAAGCTGGGGTCATCCCCATGCTGATGGATGTGCAAGGAGAGGAGCACTGGAGACCCTGCTGCTCCCTGTGCTGCTTCTGCCTGCAATGCAGAAGGGATCAGACTTGGTTACAACTCATAAACTGTTGTATATCAGCAGAAAGTACATCTAACTGCTCCATGTAGGGCCATCCATGAAATTGAATTATTTGATATACCAGATTGTCAGTGAGATGCAGTGCCTGAATTAATTACAACGATGTAAACATGCCAAGGGGAGGACCCATCCTTCTTCCATTTGGAGAGTTTGTTCACTGAAGCAGACATCTGAAGTGTTGTTTTGTTGCTTTTTAAAAAATAGAAGCATAAATTGATTATTGTGTGAGAATGCAAATATTCAGAATGAACCATGTTTTACCTGTTTTGGGATTTGCATAGTCATACCAGAAACTGAGGCTGGTATCTCTTCTAGGCTCCAGCAGGATGAGGAGTTCAGTAGAATGAATCTGGTGATGTCCCACTCTCACAATCAGTGATACAAATGCTTCTGTGAGGATGCAAAGAGAAAAGCTACTTTTTCAACCTTTGCATCTATTTTTCAACTTGATGCTTTAAAATGATTTAAAAAACATGATGAGTCAAATGTTTTATAAGGCTGTTTGGCTTCAGTATTTTCTTGATATGGATGAAGGCACTTGAACTTAGAGCAAGAGTCAGAAGAGTGGCTACAATGAGGTGACCATCATGAGAGTCCTTTTTTGCCCCCATAGTATTTATTTTGATAATAAAGCTCTTGATGATGGCAGAGAAGAGATTAATGTCTGCTTATGAGCAGAAAGGCATTGCAGGCATAGCAGTTTTGGGTACCCATTTGAAGAGGTGGCCAATATTTAATTTATTGTGATAGTTCAAGGTTATTTTTTCTCTTCCTGAAAACCATTAGGAGGCAGAGAATATTAAAAACTCTACTGAAAAGACAAAATTACAGAACTGTAGAATGGTTTGGGTTAGAATTAAAGACCATCTCTTCTTACAACCCACTTCTTATGGACGATACATCTTCCACTAGACCAGATTGCCCAAAGCACCATCCATCTGGCCTTGAACACTTCGAGGGATCAGGCATCCACATCTCTGAGAAGCCTGTCCTCACAATGAAGAATTTCTTTTTCAATTTAAAGTAATTCTTCCTTGCCCTGTCTCTCCATGCCCTTGTCAAAAGCCCCTCTGCAGCTCTTCTGAAGGCCCCCTTAAAGTACCACAGTAACTATTCCCCATTTGCTGACTCTTGCATCTGTAAGCCTTACACTGTTCTCCACCTCAGCAAGCTTATTTGGAGGTAATAGAGACACTCCTAAATTAAAAAAAACGCAACAAAACAAAATCACTAGAAGAATTTGTTGTTGAATGTGGACAGAGAACGCAAATATCTGTCCAGCTCATATCTGTCTTTTTTTAAATGAAAGTCCTTGTCCTGGAGGTCTGTGGGTCTGACTATGCTGTTTTCCAAAATTTATGTCCATCTCTAATCAGAAGTTAATGTGGTAGAGTAATTCCAGTCCTGCTTCTGTGCTCTGTCTCTGAATTAAATTACTTGAGACAATTTGAGGTGAATAGGGTGAAGTGCTATCTAGAAGTTGAAACCTTCTCTCTGTCATTCAGGAATTAAGAGCTATTTTGTGGGTATTCCCATCAAGAATAAGAGGCTGCCTTCCCAGATGAATATAGTTCAGTTTAATGATTTCTGTTTAAATCAATATCTGTTTAACTATGATTTTGTGCCAGAAGAGTGCCAGCTAGGGTTGAAAAGCATTTTCAAATTCTCTGTCCATCTCTTTCAAATGTGCATTGTTTTAAAAATGATACTGTCCGTGGAGTTCAATGACTTGAAAGTGTCATCTGACAGTTCTTGTACAGTTTGTTATAAGCACATATCAGCTCTGAGCTTTAGTTCTGGGAGTTTGCTTAATGGCTATAGTTGATATTTTGAATTTTTAAGTACTACACTGGATGTGTTACACTGTGTGGTTGCTCACTATGATGAAATATCTGTAAAATTTGCTATCTATCATGCTTAGTTTTTATCAGTTAAAGAAAAAGAACACTTTCATTCCTGAGAACACTTTGTTCTGTGTTAATGGATGAGATAAAAAGGGTAGGAAAGACTGTATGGTATGAATCTGTTAATACACAAAAACACAGGAGATTTAAAAAACATTTAAGAGAACATTTTCCCCAGGTAATTTGTACCCTGTACCTTGTTGAACTGCAAAGCAGGTGATGTGTTAAGTGTAGAGCTCAAGAGACACATTTCCAGTGTAGTTTTTAAACATTTGAACTAGTCAAGACCCTTATGACTTCCCAGTCTTGAAGAAACAGGTTATTTTTTTTGTCTTGAATTAACCATTACATTTGTAGTTCAGCAATATTTAAATACTACATAAACTTTCAAAGCTTTTATTTCTCTTTTGATGTACAGACTTTCCATCACAGTATAAGAGTTGCTGATTAGTTCACATTATTTCCTGAAATGTTTATATTTCTAGGTATATTCCTGGAGAGATGGCAAATATAACATTATGGTTTTCTTTTCAGTCCACATGATTAATTTTTTTCTCATGATATGGATACAACCCAAAATTTATCAGTTTCAGTTTATCAGGTCATAATGGCCTTCTCTCCAGATGTAATATATTGAGCTCAACAGACAGCAGCCTTTTAACATTTCTTTCTTTTCAATTGCTATTTATGTGGAGAAGACAAGTCAGTGGAATCAGCTGAATTCCCATTTCCCCAGGTCTTCAGAATAGAAGACACAGGGGGAAAATAAACTTCTGAATCCCTTCTGGGTCTAACTGTCAGAGGTGGAATATTCTCTGCCTACACTAATATATCATAAGTTATTATTTGTGGTCCACAAGCTAATAAATTGTACTGTGTGCTAGCAAGGAGTGTAAAATATGACCTCAAGAATTTTATATCCTTTTATATTGAGGGCTAGATAAGACATGGATTCTTTATTTACCATGAAGATTCAGAAATAGTTTCATATTTAATGGCAGATATTGATTTACTAGGGTTTGGAAAGAGGAATTCTTTTGCTCATGCTTGAAGTCACAGCAAACAAAATTTTCAAATTCAAGATGCATCTAAATGTATATCCCTAAATCAGCATAAACTTTTAGTATTTAGATTTTTTGTATTGCTCTGTCTTTCCTGGAGAGGAGTCAGAGGAGATGGAGATTAGCTCCTCCTGTAGCTAAGGCACTCAGATATGTCACTCCTGCATCAGCCTGGCCCATGAAAAGCCTCCTGACCCCAAATCTGGGATGTGTAGCCAATCTCATAGATGAGATTTCATCACTCCCTTTTAAATAACCAAGTGACCTGATCTGTATCACTGCTATGCTCTTGTACCTTCTAATAACTTTAATTAAAGTTTCATGGTGTTCATCATTTGGAATCAAGTTACTTTGATATATTTTTCCAGCTCTAGGATGAAGTTTTCAGTATTTTAATGATTTGATCATAGGCTTCAGTACTATTTTCTGGAATAGTCTTTAGATGCATCATGTCTTTGGCTGCTCTTACCTTCCCTCCTTCCCTCTCCTGTCCCTCTCATCTGTGATCCCCTGGGCAGTTCCAGCTGCTGTTCTTGCACTGCTCTGGGTCAGCTGTTTGAGCACTGTCATTCCTCCCAGCACGATGCTATCCATTCTACCCACAGCTGCCTGGAGGAGCAGGGACCATCCGAGCAGCCGTGTCGAGGTGCAGTTAAAGTGTCTCTCGGCGTTTGCCACAGCTCTGGCAGCTTCAGGCTGTTGTGCCTGTGCTCAGAGGCTGAGGAATTACAGTAATGCTCATTTTGCAGCTTCACAATGCAGCAATGTCTTTGCTGGATGCATCTGCTCAGGACCACTCTGAGGCTTGTGTGACAACAGCACTTTGGATACTCTGGAGATTTCTGCTTGTAAGGACACCTCACTCATTCTGTCTTTTAATGCAGAGAGCACTGACTTTTGATATGTAAATTTGTTAAGGAGGAATTTACATTGTACAAGTAATAGTGCAGTGATTCATCGAAACAGGAGATTTTGTTTTTTGTATGTATTAATGTTACTTTTTGTCTTCTTTTTATGCATCCATATGCAAGGTGACAAAGTTAATTGAAAAAATGAATTTGTATAAAGTATTAATTTTTTGAACAAGTAATTTAGAGGACTAACACATTCCCAAAAAATGAATATTTCAAATACATTAAACAAATTCTGTGCAAACTTTGCAAAACAAACAGGTGAATATTTTTCAGTGAGCTTTAAAGTTTTCTCTAGCTTTGCTTAACTCATTGAAATGATCTGCTTTGTGATGTACCTGGACTCTATAAACCTCACAAGGAATTTAATCCACTCATGAAAGACATTCCTATTTATTAGGTAGCCTGGTGTATTCTTGAAAAGCAAACTTCAAGATGTCTGAGGAGGATTTGGTATATGTTGAATGAGTACATGATTTATATACTGCAGAAAGGGAAGAGCTGATTTATCTTCTGATCTCTTGCTTGCAATATGTTAACAAACTTGGGATATTGTTGTTAGCATATAGTGGAGAAAAGCCAAGCTACTCCTATTTGGCTTCAATTCTAGTAAGTAATTTTTGATTATTTAAATTAAAATACTGAGTTCATGTAATTCCATAATGCCTTGATAACACAGAGGCCTGTGCTGCACACCTGCAATGTCAACTTTGCAAAAGAGCAACTATTTGGGAGGAACATAGGATAAAGTAGAAGAATAAAAAAAGTATAAACTTGCTGGTTTTGCCTCTTGGTTACACCAGGAGTTTTACAGCATTTTTGTTCTCTAATATATGCCTCATATATTCTGCCAACACTCTCCAATAAATATAACAATTTTGAAGATTAAATGATCAATTTCTACTTAAATAGCTCTTTGGGATGTCTATTGTTCCATGTTGGGGCACTGGCTGAACTTAATGCAAGGCTGTAGCTGTTCCTCACAGCATTTCAGGACTGTGGTTTATGGCACTTGGGATGTGGTACCATCCAAATGCAAAGGCATATGGCTAAAGATGAAAAATATTTGTAATACTGGTTTCAGAGCATAGGCATGAGTTCTCTGTTTTCTTTTTGTTCAGAAACATTGAGGTCTCTCAGTGGTGCCTTTTCATTCAGAATAACCCTATTCTTCAACAGACAGAGTTCTGTAATTACCATAATGCCCCTGCTGGGTTTGCTGACAAGGCTGGTGTATCTGTAAGGGCTGTGGCTGGAATTGCAGCTGCTGCTGTCTTGGGTGAAGAAGAAAGCAATTGTACTTCTTACTGGAGATAGTACTGTTCTTTAATAGGGGAATTTTTTAGTGAGTCATAGATATTAATGTAGATACTGGTTTCTGATAGGATACTGCCCAAGCAGACAGCCAGGCTGTTGCTTTCTAAGCTTAAGATACTTGCATTGTTGCACTGTAAATATAAAGCTGTAATCAATAGGCTGATCAGTTTTCTGCAAGCAAAGAGAGCAATAGTGTCTGCAATAATCACTTTGTGGTTATGTACCTTGTTGAAGTGATTAGAAAAATGATGGCATCAGCCTTTTTATTACAGCAGTTGGATTAGTTAGGGCTTTGGTTTGCAGTATCATCTCAGAGATAGCAAGTAGATAAAGCAGCTGTTATGGAAGCTTTGCTTGTTCTCGTTTGCAAGGAGCTTGCACCTGTACTTGTTTGTTTTCCAGTGTGTGGGAAAAAATGCTGAGAGCATAAAACCACTAAATGGCCAGAAATGATACCAGTTCATTACAATTTTCATGGTTCATATTTTTTACTGTGCTATACGCAATTAATCCAAGCCACCCATGGAAACACACATAAACCATGTGCCTCGCCTATGAGAGAGTATGGAAATACTATTGTTTGCCTTGTTCTCTTGTGAGTGATGTATTCATCCTGATTATGCAGCCTTTTTCCATGTTTAACAATCCTTCCTTAATTGTGATCCTGGCCCAGCAGTAGAAGTACAGCTTTGTGTGCAGGAGAAGCTGCTGAGTCAGGCTGTGATTTTTGTTTTAACTTCCCAGGTGCATGGATTTCTATTGCTTATTGATCAAAAGCAGTAGAAATAAATACACTCATGCTAGGATTAAGATATACAGATATCATGCAACCCTTCCTTTCTTTGGTCATATATGATTTGAAAGGTAGGTTTGCAAGTTTGTTTGGTTTTGGTGTGGGTGGATTTTTTTTCAAAATTACTGCTTAAATCCTCCCTGGGCTTTGAAGTACATGGTTTGATTTTCAAAGCACTGAAAACTGAATCACCTGACATCAGACACTAAGTACTTTCAAAGATCTGTAGATGAAGATATAGAAATCCAATTTAGTTTCTACTGAGGTATGAATCTCAATATGTTTATTAAGCTTCATTTTAAAAAAAATAAGACTATTAGTACGCATTCCCATCAAGACTGTTATTTATCTACATTCACAAGGATATGAATGAAACATGCTTTTTTCTCCTTGTGGGGATGGTTTTTATCGATTGTTCACCTAGAGAAAGGTTACCCCAAAATGTACTTTATGTTTGGAGTTAAATACCAGTCTTTGGCAAATTTCTTTTGACAAGGACTTTAATATTTGGCATCCAGCCATTGAAAATACGTGGTCCTTGCTGCTTCACTCAAAGCTGCATTGTTTCTTGAGAACAGAGCTATCCTGCAAGACCATGGAAAATAAGGAGATTTTAGAGGAAGCTTGGTTAAAGGATTTGCAGATTTAAGACAAGGCTTTCAAATATTTTTGAAATTAAAAAGAAACATTAATGTATTGCAAAAATGTGTTTGTGTAGAGTCTTGTTTGCCATGTGTGTCATCAAAGTCATCTACCTTGTCCTCAGCGTAGACAGATAGAACTGTATCAGATCCATACAGAAACAATAGGCCACTGTTAAATTTGCTTCAGTAAAAATGTCTCACTGCTGATATTATTAATTAAAACGAAGAGGCTTCCTTTAACACAACACTCTGAGGAAGAAAGATGATCTTAAAAATAGCTTGGACCTAACCTTTCATAGCTCAGCATCAAGATCCTGAGCTGTTTTAGGGTTAACAGGGTAGATTTGCAGCCTGAAAAATTGTTGTGTTCTTTGTTGGTGGTTGCTTTATCCCTTGCTTGCAACTTTTAAGTGATCCACAACTGCACCACGTAAAAATCAATACAGAAATCCAGTCTGGAGGTCCCAAGATGTAACAGCAGTGGCAATTATGCGTTGACAGTAGACTCCTGGTATGGCTTCATTACAGTGAATAACTTTAAATATACTGGCAGGTTTCTGATGCTACTTCTGATGCTACTTCAGCCTGAGCTGAAGGGCAGATCTTAAATCAAGTCAGCTGCTCTAAGCAGCCCAAGCAAAAGTGGCAGCCAGCATGGTAGTGAAAATCCATTTGCACCTATTGGTGCAGGAGAGCTTTGGATGCCACAAAAGTTTATCTTCAGATGAATGGAGGCATTATGATTTATTTAAGGAGGCCAGGACAGATGGTTAAAGAAAATTATCTGTCCTGTATTTCAGGGGGTAGGAAGAATCAGATTTCTTCGTGCTGCCTGTGTTGCTTTTTTTTTTAATTGTCGACATTTGCTAAGATTGCTTTGAAGTGTACATAGCTATAATGCAATGCTATATGCAGAAAAGGAGTCTAACTTGCACATTTATCTGAAATACAGAGGATATTTAAAGCCATTAAGGAAATGAAAACATAATAATAGAAATAAGCCTGTATGGATATGAAATTATTACATTTGGTCTTCTGCCATTTACAGCCTTTGGAGTTGTAGTGTTTTTCTGTCTTTAATATAGAGATGTGGCCACTGACGCAGGTGGTCAGAGCTGGAAGTTACTTAAATCAGAATTCACTATTGCCTGTTGAGACCTGCAGTTGTAGGGGACTGTACTTTCATCGATCAGATCAAGATGGATGGCTGCAGAATTGGATCTCCAGCCTCGCTGAGCCACACTGCAGTGTGAAGGATGCAGGCAGAGGAGTTATGCTCTGGCTTGGCCATACAGCTCCAGCTGCAGCCCCAGGGCTGCTGCTGCTGCTCCAGCAGTGTCTCTTTTGGCCAAAGCCTAACTGGCCTATACTTGAGGAATTTAAGATAAAGGAATATGTGTTCTACTATTAAGGAAAAAACAGTGTTTCTAGCTGTCAGTGCAGTGTGTGTAGCAGGCCTTTTCTGCTCTAACTTTAGGTTCACATGGGAATTAAAAAGGTCAATCTCTTGCAAAGTAACTGACAAGACGAAGTTAAGTTGCCCAAACAGATATCCCTCTGTTTCTCTGAAGTGTAATCTATCAATCATTTCTCAGCCTCTTTCTTTGCTGTCATGAAATGATGGAAAATTAATTGTGTGTCTGAACATCAAACTTCTAAGTGCATCTATGTGCTCCTCTGCAAAAATATGTTTCAAATGGCTTGTCAATTATAATTCTAGTGAACACTGTCCTTTACCCTTCACCCATAATGCTTTGAATCTTTAGACAATCATGAAGAAGAATTTAACCTGGTTTTAAAAATCAATTTTTAAAAATTAGTGATTATTAACAGAAAAGGATGACTCCTAAGAGGCCTTAACTGTAGAAAATTCAACCATCTCCCTAAGAACTGAAATCTCTGTTGCCCAGATTTCTCTAGCAAGCTGTCCTTATCAATGGGGAGGAATTTTTTATGGAATTGATTCCCTTGACAGTGTAGCAGGGCTGCTTAAAATAAGTCAAAATACAGTATCACCATTTTTGGAAGGGCAGCAGGCTCCAGTGAGTTTGTGTGCCTCAGTGCAGTAAATGGGGGTCTTGGCTGCCTGTGCATGTGCTTTAGGATTCACCTACAGAAGTAGTATGGCTGTAGTTTCATGGGAAGGTGAGCCTTAAAAATCCCATTATTTATTGCTTAAACTGATTAGAAAGACCAGCACCTTTTGCAGGGCTTTTTGTAAATCCTAGTTCTGTTAAGATAAATATCTAGGTCAGAAGCTAGAGGTGCTGCCACCTGTTTTTTCAAAGGTATGGTATGTTTGAAAACTCTTTAATAAAGTTGGATTGCTATAAGGAATACAGTGGGTTTCTAAAGCCCTCATTGAATTTAACCTGTAAAACTCGACTTCCAGCAGGTTAGCTGAGGATTGTCTGCTGGTGCTTTCATCTTGGCTTAGCCTGACATGAAAATTTTGAGAAAAAGCAAAGAAAAAATTCACTGTTCTCTTTATCCTATTCACATGCTTTTGCTGCTCTTCTCATTTTACTTCACTTCCTTCATTATGCTGCAAAATCGAGCTTACCTGTCTGTCACCGAGCAGCGCAGGGCACTTGGCCCTGTGGCCCCATTCTGCTGCTAATGAGGCTATGGAGGGAGCTGTGCTGACAGGGCTGGGGCTGCTGGGGCTGCTGGCACTGGGGCACCCAGCAGAGCAGGAGCTGCCAGCAGCTGTGCTCATGGAGCTGAGCCTGGATGCAGCTTTGCCTGGCTTGGGCAGAAACGGGACACCCAGTTTGTGCTTGTTAGGGCAGGAAACCTACTTCTGAAATGAGCACCTTTGTCCTCAAGGACTTCTTGGGACTGTATGTACTTTGAGGGTGATGGTGCCTTTTTTTTTTACTTTTTCTGTTATGAAGTGATACTTGTTAGTGTGGAAGTCAATTTAGAGAATCAGCTGACTGTGACTTCTTCAGAAGATGCATCCTGCTGATATCAAAACACATGAATTCTTGTTTAGATGTTTTTTTTTCCTCTGGCTTCAAGAAAAGAAGTTTTTTTAAGAGCATCTAGTTACTTAAATATTCAGACAGAGGCCTTATGAAATTTTAAAAACAAACCTGTTCTTAGCCTGCAGTTACTACAGGTGCTTAAATGCTTTTAAAATCTGCCCTGTGGCTTCTCTACTCTAGATATTGCTTCACTAAAAAGAAAATATAACCAGGATTAATTCACTAATAGAAAGTGTGGCAGCTGGGTAGAGTGCTGAAGACAAAAACCAACTTCAAAGAATCCAAGATATCCAAGAAATGTGAAATTCTCACAATATCTTTATAAGACCAAAATGAAATAATAGGTCTGACATGGTGGAGGTAGTAGGAAGAAGAGATTTTTTTACATATACTCTTAAGAAACAACACTCCTTTAATGGCAGAACTCTGGGGTCCTTCTTTTCAGAAAGCAGACTGACAGCATCTGTAGGTTAAGTGGAATGAATTAGCGAACAACTAATTATATTTGCATGTAACTTCATTAAGATAATATCCTGTCCATCTCAGACCTGTCATATTAGACACATTTAATCTTTGTGACGCATGGAGTGTGATATTGTGCTCGACACCTTCCAAAGGAAGAGGGACAGGAGGCTGTAATTGGAATGCTGCCATTGGATAATAGTGATGAGCACTTCTCATCTTCAAAGGGCTTTCAGCCTCCCTGCTAATCCACATATCCGCTGACTTAGGGAGGCAAGTTTGATCGCTGTGTTACAGATGGGGAAGCTAAGGTGGAAGGAGTCACTGCATTAGAACTTGAAGTGCCTAGGTGCCAGTCATCCTGTGTAAAACCAAAATTTATGTTATTTGGGAACTCAAATGAAGTAAATGTGTTGTTTAGATTGGGCTTACATGGTTGATATTGATCATCCTGGCATTTAACCCTTCAGATATAAAGTTGCTATAACAATGTAACAAGTGTTCTCTAGTAATCATATTACTGTTGAGCTCAATAATCCTTACAAGTAAATTGTGCAGAGTTTCTGAATGTTTGCAATTGAAAGTGCAGATCTGATCCTGAAAGCCTTCTGAATATGAAATTTGTTTTGTAATTCTGGAACTTTGGACTCTGAAAATCATGAGAATATCACCCATTGCACTGGCAAAGCTCTCACTAGAGTGGGAAGCTTCCTGAGCAATTTTAGTTGTTGGATTTACATGTTAAGGCAATTTGAGTTTATTGGTTATTCAAATGGTAAAACAAACTCAGTTGCTGAAGTGGAATCTTCTTCTCCCAAAAATAATTGCTTTTGGTGTTAAACCACTAGTGGTTTAAAAGGAGCATTTTAAGTCTTTAACTTCTTAATGTAGAGTTGCTTATGGTGCCTTAAACTGGAAAATATTTTAAATTAATTTTGCCTACTGCTGTTCATGCCTTGTATTAGAATTTTCTTTAATATAAAAAGAGGTAAGTTAGTTATCACACATATTATTTGCCCGTGGTACATTCTGTTGTCCGAACACCTAGTGAATATGAATTAAATATTAGAGAAATTTACAGAAAATCTTTAATGAAAAAATAAATGCTAAAGTATTTTCTCCTCATTTTCAATTTAGTAAAACTTCCCTAATTTTATTGTACAGATGAGCCATAAACAATCATACTTATTGGAACCCAGTGTATGAACTTTATGCTGGTGAACAGACATGGAAATATTCTGACTCATGGCATTAATAATTCCTATCTATCTGGAGAATGCTATGTATATACAAAAACCAAAAAACCACAAGCAAAATTTGCAACATTTAAAACCTTCATCAATAAAACCTGAAAAACTGCCTTTTTCTTTTTCTCATCTTCCTCCCTCTTCATGCAACCATCCCTTTTATTTTCTTTACCTTATTTCTGCAGAAATTTCTACATGCACTTTTTAGTTCCCAAATAAAAGAAAACATTTTAGTCTTTTCCTGGGTTCTATTGGCTGAAATGACAACACTGTTAAAAATCGATGTATAGAAAGCTGGATCATTACTGAGGTTCCCCTTGAACACTTCATAGACACAGAAAACTCAGGGAAACAGCCTGAGTACACTGCATTGTGATTGATTTCAAGTACATCTGATGGACTATAATTGTTTACCCATTCATTTCTCTTCATTCCCCTCTCTACATGCTTCCTCTTTTGGGATCAGATAATCAGTAGCAATAATAAAAACCAGTAAGAATTAAAAAAAAAAAAAACTACAAAACCAACCAAACAAAAACCCCAACCAAAACCAAACCACAAACAAAAAACCAACCCAATCCCACCCCTCCAAAAAATCTCCATGAAAAGATTGCCTATAAGGTGTGACTGAAAACTAAATAGCAGTAGCTCTATATTTAGTTGTTAATTCTTGTATTCCACTATAAAAGCCTCACTCCACTTTAGGTTAACTTAATAAAAATGCACACTTGGGTTTGTATTAATGGTTATGCTGTTAGTGGCATTGAAACTAAATTTTCAAGCATGTCAACATCACCATCAACATTTTCTCCCTCTTAATTTCTTTTATAATGTAGCAAGAGAATCAATACTTTAAGGAGTTAGGATCTTAACATTTCTGGATGCTTGTTTGTTTGTTTTCTTTTCCTGTGTTATTATTTTTTTCATTTATTAAAACATTTTTTGCACTCAAATCTCCAGTTCCAAATTAAAAGAAATTGAGATTTTTCTCATGTTCTTAACCTTGTAAATTTACATTATCACAAATTCTACTGGAAACTCTCAATATGGAAAGAAAATTTTTGTTTATAATTACCTACCATGGGCCATAAATCTGTTTAAAAAATCACACCGTGCTTAAAATGTTATCCTAGAAATTATTTATAAATTGGTATTCTTGCTTTCAGGCACAAGCAAATATCTTAAGGCAAAGTTTTAATTTTTGAAAAAATATATAGTAGTACTGTCATCTTACTTATGTATAGGTATAAATAATACTGTCTCCTTACTTATGTATAGGTATAACATAGCTGAAGATTGCTGTTACTGCACTGAATGGACCTGTTGTCATGAATTTGGTTCCTCATTTACTCCTTGCTGTAACTGCTTTCATACCTTTTAGGATATTGTCTGAGCACTGTGATTTCTTGATGCTCTTTGCTCTCATGTTGTATTTTACTTTTGAGTTCTGTTTAGTTCTAAACTGCTCTCTCAAATAATGCCTTTGCTGGTGCATCCCAGTGTTCGATAGCTGCAACTTGTCAATATTTTAAGTTTACCAGTGAAAACTGTGCTTTTTTTTTCCTGCCAGACCCATAAACTCAATTTTGAATTAAGTTATGTCTCTTCCTTTTCTGTGTGTGTGCTTAAATCTATTTCCAGTAATAGATAAGTTGCTTGTGGCAGAAGGTTCATTGACTGTACATCAGAAAAGAAAAATCTACTTTTTTTAGACTATGCCTTCAGTGACCTCACTCACTGAAGGTGATGGAACTGTGCAGTGAGAACAAGGTTATGAGGAATGAAAGTTGTAATATTTTGTTTTATTCAGGTATCTTGCAAGGAGCAGATGCTGTGGAAAAGAAGGTGTCATTCTATTTTGAAGCACTTCAGACCAGAACAATACTTTCAAGTATCTGAAGAGTCACATCTACTGTCATTTTTATAGATAGATCACTAGACACTTTCTAGCTATTTAAATAGTTTCTCCTTTTGCACTAAATTTTGGGTGTATCTAAATCCTTCCCTTCTTTCTTCTTCACTTTTCACCAGGTTAGTTGTGAACTACATTGATGTTTCCTTCTCTTTTCTGCAGCTCATAGGTTTTGCTTCCTTTGCAATTTCATTGTAGGTGAGCTCCTCCAGCACTGAGGACATTTTGTTACCCTCTGTGAGAGCTCTCCAGTTTAAAACATCTTTCAAATACAATGCATGGAAGTGCTGGTTGGGCAACCAAAACTGTGTTAATACAGCCTGTCAAAAAGTGGTTTAAATGTTTTCAGCTGTGTTAATATGTGTTAATACAGGTACATTTGATTACTAAAATATTGGCAAATATTTTCTAGTTCTGTATTACACAAACTTTTCTACATTCTCTTCCTGTTTTATCTGTGACTTTAGGGAGTACTATTTGCTTTTGCAATTTTGGATGGATTCTTATATATGTTTATAAAAAGCATAAGATGACTTCATGGTAGAGAAGGCCCTATCCACACTGAGACCTTCAAAGATAGTGAAGTTTTAGAGAAAAATGCAATGAAATGTTTCCTTCTTAGAATTATAATTGCACTAATTAATTACTTAATTGTATCAATTTTAGAATAAAAGCTGACATTGTGCATCTTTTCATTGTCTCACAATGTGTTTTCATTAATTAAGTAAGATAGCATGAGGCATAACTCATCTCCAGTTTAAAAAAAAGGAAAATGTTTTGAGTCTAATCAAAATGTGTGGATTGTTTGAGTTTGATATCTACCTTCTTCTTGTATTCCCTTGCTTCTTGTATTTCAGGGAAATTCAGATGTATTGGTATAGTCCATGGAAAGTGTTCAGCAAGAAAAATCTGTGGAATTTGACTTAGAGTTCAAAATAAAATCCCACACACAATTCTATTCCTATATTTAATGAGATTACAGCCCACTTTTTATTTTATTTTATTCATTATTACTGAGATCACCTTGCTTTAGCTTATTAAAAAAAAAAAACAAACAAAAAAATCCCAAACCAAAAAAAACCACCAAAAAAACCCAAACAGCCAAAAAACAAACCAAAAAAATCACCGTATGTCACAAATAAACCTGGCATTAGAGAAGAGACTTTGAGGTGTGGTTCCAAAGTCAAAATTTTGGGCCATGATAAACCCCTTTAGTTACATATCCATAATCAAACAGCCAGTTGAATATTTGGGAGAAATATTTTTGTAATGTATCAGCTGATGCTGCACTGTGTGACTAATTCACAGGTTGGTTCCAATTGCATATTAAGGCACAGGAACACATACTTCTGATTTCATCTGTTTCCAAGCACAAAATTACACACTGTTCCTCATTAATAATATTCTTTTAAAAATAGTACAAGGATGAAAACAAAGCCTGGACTATCTCTAATAATGATATCGTGGAGCATTAGAGATTCTACAAACTTCTGATTTGATGCAAAAATAGTGAAGAAATGAAAAATGTCTGTGTGCTAAGAACGCTGTGAAGTCTCCCTGAATATCCTCATGTACTTTTTTTATTTTGGTGGATTTGGATCTATACCACTGAGGTTTAACTCTTGTCCAACATAATACATGAGTTTCTAATTACACTGCTCTTCAAACCAGTATAGTTCTCCAGGCTGATTTTAGAGGTGATGGTTTAAGCTATTAACACAGATTATGAATCACAGTAGTTGTTTGTTACTGAAAATACAGAAGCTGTGCTGTTCATAGGGAGGAAAGACTACCTTGTGCCTGTGAAACTTGAGAGACTGAGACTTATTTTTTTATCTTTCACAGATTTCCTGTGCTACTATGGGCAAGTCTTTTGACCTTATAAAGGGACTTGGGTCCTAGTTTTTATTTCTTGTGCTGCTTATTTTCCCTCTCACCATTATTTTTTTTTTTTTCTTTTTGAGTTGTAAATACCTCAATAGTCCCTTATATGGGCAGTAGAAGTATTAGAAAGTATCTCTGTTCCAATCTTTTTAATGGTCTGGTCAGTAGAAGACCTTCTATCCAAGCAAGAGATGCATGTTTCACTGTAGGACCAGAATCTACTGGATAAGTGTTTCCTCCTTGGTATTAATAAATAGAATTGTAAATAACTGAGAGTTGTGGATTACAGTAAACAACTGGGAATAATGAATGCAAGTACATGCATTACTGAATTCAGAATTAACTCCTTTGCCAGGAAGCTTTGCATTTTTGTTGTTGCTTTAGTTTTATTTCAATTTCCCAAATAAAACTTGTTCTGTGCAACTTCTAGTGAAAAGAGGAATTGGTTTGAACAAAAGTCTGTGCCCTTGGGATGAAGTGCTCTCCTCAGAGAGAGCACTTTCTCCTTGAGAAAATGGTTTTGGGAAATCTACCTTTTGATAGAGCCAAAAAGAAGCCATAGAGGGGCCATAACAAAACTATAATATCTGAAGCAAACAGAAAGACATTTTTGGAAAGTAATGCAGGAGGACTGAAGAGCAAGATACTGGGGCAACCTGTCAGAAGAATAATTCTCTTGCTGCCATTATGATTGTATGTACTAGACAGAGAGGTTAAAGACTAAAACTGAGTCACCAGTAAGGAAGACAGAAAGGTGCAAATCTCTCTGGCAGGGACATCATAGCCGATATTTCTAAATTGATGCTTTCAGCTCTGGATACTGGAGAGCTGTCAGGGCAGTTGGCTAGGCTGGGACTAGCAAAACAGATCTTTGTAGGGGAAATATATGTGATTCTTACACTCGGGAAACTGCTACTAAGAAAAATGCCTTCAAAAAAGAAGCATCCCTGCCACAAAGCCACTATCCTTGTCACCAGTTTTAAAGGCTGCTCAAAACTCCTTGGTTTCCTCTTCAGATCCTTTTTTTGTGCTTTGTTTTTTTTCCTCTCTCTGCCAAGGTTGCTTACATTTCATTGCTGTGTCTGGCATGTAGGGTATTTAGTCTCTATAAAGAACCTGTAGCAGAAGAAGGTCTAATAATGTGAGATGCTCAGTTCTTGTTAGTGCTGCTGCCAGTGGTGCTAAGGGAATTCTGCATGGGTGGCTGTAGGTGCGAATTGAAAAAAATGGGGAGGTGCTGAAGAAATCGAAGGTGTTGTGAATGTGAATGGAAAAATTGGATTGTTGAACATTTCTTGTCCTGTAGCAAAAAACAATTATTGATTAAAGTTTTACTCTGCAAAAAATCTGTTTAGAGGTTTGTGCACACGAGTGTTTTCATTTTGCATGCAAATTTAAATGGTATGGAGAAATACTCTCTTTTAGAAAGTATCCACTGATGATAATGGCACTAATCTGGAATTTGCTTCTATTTCCCGTGAGTTTGGCACAACTGGCAAGATAGGCACTGAGCATCCTTTACTGTTCTCACAATGAAAAGGGCTGATCTTTTGCACTGTGCTTTGGGCTCCTCTGACTCTGCCGAATAGATTATCTGTTGCTTTTTCAGGAAGAAGTTACAATAATTGTATTGATTGTCTTTCATTTGACTCTTGACTGAGAGGAATAAAAAGCTTCACGTTTATTGATTTAGTTTGCACTCAAGTATGTTACTTTTGTTTTCACTTCCCATAGGACCTAATCCCAAGGCCATTTATGCAGTTGTGTGAGGCCTTAATGCAGCAGAGGTAATGCAGCCTGGCTCTGCAGAAGCCTGAATCAGCACACATCATGTGTGCCTATCTCCTTGCTCAGGCATTTATATCATATCAAAATATATCTAAAATAGATTAAAAGAAATTGAAACAAATGAATTTTTTTATTCTTTTTTTATGAACCAGATTTTTCTCTTATGCACACAAATGACTTCTAGGTAGATCTTTGTTGTATCTAAGCCTGTCAGTAATCAGTACCAGAGGAGCAGGAACTCAGGGCTAGAGATTTTCAAGTGCCAAGCCTATCCTGACCTTATTGCTCCTAAAATGCTGTATCTGTCACAGTAGAAATGTGCAGTGCATTGTGCTTTGGGACACACACTAGCAGGACTTGGGCAATGTTATCAAAGTCAGCACTTATATTTTAGTGTTTAAATATAATTTTAAATATATTTAAATTAAATTATAAAATTACAAATTAAATATAATTTTCTTCTCCTTACACCCTATTTGTCATCCTCAGACAAAGCAGAGTTTTAGCAATACTGATCCAAATAGTTCTGCAGGAAAGGCTGTGAGCTAGAAAGGTGATGCCCAGTTCAGAGGCTGGAATTAAAAATAGTTTTTTCAGTCTTTCAGTGCTTTAGTGTTTAGGCAAAATTGTCTCACGGAGATGTGTTGAATTTTATGCTTAGTACGGATTTCTCCAATTCTTTAATTTGGAAAAATAATTAAATAAACATATAATTATAAGCAAATTTTGGTTGGCAGAAATATTTAGGTACAAAACACAGTAAAGCAAACAACTAGTACAAGATAAGCACAGAACTATGTCATTAAATACAAGTAAAACTTTCCTCATGGATTAAGTTCTGTTGAACTTAAAGGCTTTGTGAATAAAAGACCTCATGTTGAATCAACACAACTTCTTTATCTGGCAGCTTATGCACGTGTACTGCCAGTATGTTATTACTAAAATCACACAATCTTACAGTGACGCAAGTTTGTCTTAGACTTCTTGGACACCTTTCATCCATCACTTTCAAACACTTTCACAGCAGTTACATTGGTGATATATCCCTCTGCCACCTCATTTTCTTGATGTTGCAAGCAAGGTGTCTTAAACACTAGGAAATCCTTTGGGGCAAAAAGTGCATGTGCTTAAAATTGTTTCATATTAATTCAGCTTCCACTCCAATCTGAAATATTGCCTTATGCATATCAGAATTGTATGAAGGCAATTAAATATGTTTAAGTCCAGGTCAGGTATGGTCACATGAGCAAAGTCCTTTCTCCTAGGATGGTTGGTACCTAATAACAGAGTCAGATTCTCTAGTCTTAGTTTTCACTTAGTGGATGGCCTTGGCAAATCTTTTCTGTCTTGTCCTCATTTGAAGATAATAAGGCAGAGATCCATTGCACAATGCTTTGTCATTTCTTCATGAAAAATGCCATTTCATTTCCAATTTTTTTCATAGTTTTTGTTATCATTCAAGTGTAGTTGTTAGTGTTGTGTTTACTTGAGAACATTAAGCCCTCTCCAGCCTATGTTTTTTTCCTCAAAAAAAGCCTGTGTATATCCACCTTATGGTATTTCATAAAGACTGGAGGATAACATGTTCTGTTTTACAGCTATAACCATGAGGAATCTGTAAGGAACAAGATTCTTCTTGGATAATATACATCTTGCTCAGTGGTCCAAGTTCCTGTCTCCCAGCAGCTTTAATTGCTAGACAACTTTGCTACCCCTTGTAAGAGAGAGAGGGAGAGGGAAAAGCCCATCTGCTTGTGTTGCTAGGGAGTCACATGCTGCCCTCAGGTTAGATTGAGCCACTTTCTCTCACTTTTGTATTGGTTTGGGCCCCTGCTCTGTACTGAGCTGAAGTTAATTTAGCTCTTGGTTTTTAACTCCCCTTCCCAATAGTATGGCAACTGGACAATTCAAATGAATTTAAATTTATAAACTCTCAATACGCACATGCAGAAAGGGAGAGCAAATGTAGATTTTGTGAAGTGTTGCTCTTCTACTTGCATATTGTCTGAGGTATGGATGAGGAAGAAAACTGCTTTTACTGAAGAATACTCTCACCCAAGACACTGGCAGAATCCTGAGGTTTATAGAAATCTCTTCATTATGGCTCTGTGGGGAATTTCCAAATGTATTAGCATTTTTAGGTCCTCTTATCAGCACTTCAAAGATAAAGTGGCATAAGATGAACGCTTCTCCCTTTATGTGCCTTGTTTGACATACACTATGCACCCAAAATAGGTAGAAAAATGTGAAAGGGATTTATAAGCAGATGTTAAAAAATACAGTGGATGATTTTTCGGATGGCTTTTAATTATGGTTTGTCAGATGGCTTCTCATAGGAGCATAATCACAAGGCACATATTCACTGATGATTTATTTAAAGAAAAAAGAAGAGAAGGAAAGGCAGGCTGGGTAGTGTTTTTGTGAGGTACTGCTGTTGGGGGCTCTGTGTGTCTCCATAATGTTTATCTCCCTGCTCACTGTCGTCATGGAAGCTCAGAGCCAACTGGAAGATCCTGCTCTGCACGGGACTGGATTACTGACCCTAACACATGGAAAATTGAATGTATTAAGAAGCAGCCGCATTTTCAACCCTAAGGACTTCACAAGAAATTTGAAACAAAAGACCAGAGACCTCTGAGGAGATTTTCATCCCAGGGGGGAGTCTCATTTTTAAAAAACAAATTAGCATCACCATAGAGAAGCAGCTTCCAATGACCAAAAATTAGAATACAAAATGAAAGATTTTTTTCATTCTCCTGTGTGCTGCTTTCTATCTTTTTTTGCCAGCTGAAGGAGCTCTCTTGTCTTAAATGTAGCTGAGGTGAGCTAAGCTCTGACCTCAATGCAGTCAGTTGCACTCATATTGGAAGTGGGAAAACTAGTGACATCAGAATGTCTTGCCAGTCCATGGGTGAAAGATAAAAGAGACTCATTCTTTTATAGAGGGTTAACAACGGTGCTCTCTTTATTTATATGCATATAAACTCACTAAGGTCCATGAAAGGAGAAATCTGCAGGAATCAATCTAGCAAGGACAGATAGGTGGGTCTTTCCCCTCATTTTCCTCCTTGTGGCAAATATCACAGATGTCTAATAAAAGAGAATTCTGAAAAGATCTGTGAAAAAGAGCTCACGAGCCGTAAAAGCTTGGCTTGCATGAACTAGCAAGTGGAAAATGTGGATATCCTTCAGACCAGGGATAGCCAGGAGCTTTGGGAAAAGAGCTTAAAGGTTTGTGTTTGGAAGTGCAAAGGATGGAATTGCCAGATGGAAGGCAAGGACCACGCGTCTCCTTAACTGCAGTTTGCTGCTCTGCTGCACAGATTTGTGTTGCAGCCACTGGCTGTTGAGGTGCATGGAGAGGTTAATGGCAGATCTGTGTCTGTGTGTGTGAAATGGAGGGCACAGGACAAGCCTGGGAGGCTTGTTTTGCCATTTTGCCCCCTGGGGCGATGGCAGGATAGCTTCTGCCAAGGAATTCTGTGGGGACTGTGTGTGCTGAATTAATACAGAATGTGCTTCACCTCCCTTTTTCTATGACAGATGCTGTCCCCCGAGTTGATGGTATATGTTTTGAACTCCTCTAAGGAGCTGTTTTAGCCTTGTTGTAAATGGTAGCAGATTTATTAGCTAACAAGCTTATACTGATGAGTATTTTCACCTTAGGCCTGGCTATCCAAATGTAATAATACTCTGCAGATTTTTCCCTGAAGGGTGCCTGTGCAGCCTGTCACTTTAGAGGATGTGCATTAAGCCTGAAACAACACAAAGAATAAGCAGATTTTAATGATAGCTGTTGTCATATGAGATTTTGCAAGTGAAGCATAAATTTTTTGTGCAACCAAACCAAGACCAGACCGAGCAGTAGTCACTGTTTTTTGTAAAAAACCCTAAAAAAATTTACAGCCATTTATTTTTATATGCAAAACTTTATAATTATTTAACAACTAGTTTTCACAAAGTGTACACTCAAAGCCAAATTTGTCAGAAGACCTTCTCAACTCTCTGTTATCCCAGGATTATTTCTGCAGTGCTATGTGTTGATTTGGTTTTGATCGGATGGTACTGTAGTATAGTAACGAAATAGGTAGCTACATAATTTACTTTAAAATATCATATGCTACAGCATCCTTCAATATACTTGTGTCAAAGTCTATATGTGGGCATGTCTCTGTACAATTAACAATACTGACACAGCAGTTTCACCACCAAAAACTGTGGGTTTGGACACCCTGTTGGACATAATAGAAGTCTTTTATTGTAAAGGTGGCAGCAAAATACCCTATTTTGGCTCTGTACTCTGAACACTTGAAGATCGCACTTGTCAGGAACAGCAACTTTATTTTTGTAACATAAGTGAAGTGTTTTGTCCCCGTTTATGCATTTTACTAGGAGTGAGTTGTGGTGTTTGTAATGTGACTTTGCACTGTTCAAATTCAGTGGGGGCTCAGGCAGAGAGGCACCAAACACTGGCGTGATTTTGATAAAGAAAGATACTGAATCATTGTCTTCTCTGAAGAAATCTCCTCCTGCAACACGTTTAAAAGGACAGTAGCTTCTCAACTGTGATACTTAGTATTTTTTTGTATGAGCATGTAGTAATTGTAGGAAGTGGGGTAACCAAAACATTGCACAGGGTAACAGAGTAAAGGTAAATCATTATAGGGGAGAAAATGGAACAGAGATCGTTTCTCCAGTGCCAAAGGTACATGGGAACATTGCAGGGGGGAGGGAATGAGAAGGGAACCCCTCCTCCCAAAAAAACCCTAAAACAAATCCTAAACACCAAACCCACACTGTGATTAACATGGCAAAAAAGCAGAGATGCTGGCATGCCTGTGTGTGAATGAGGAGAGGCCAGTGGTGATAAATGGACACACGACAGACCCCCAGACATTTGCAGCTGATTAGAAGCACGACAGATGAGCAGCTGTCATGCCAATGAAATATTACAGAATGGAAGTGAACTTACAGCTGGTTGGGGTGACACCCCTGGTACTCCACTTTTATCATTACAGCTCCAGGCTCCTACTCTTTACCCAGTCAATGAGTCTCTCTATCACCCTGCCTGCATCCCATTTAATTAGGTTCACTTTAAATCAAAATGGGGCTCAATTCCAGCAAATATATGTTTAATAAGGTGGTGAGGTGTGGAGTAGACTTGAACTGTTCTTCTCAAGCACGGCTGAGATTGGGTAGGTTATCACTGGTACAAGAGTGGCAGCCAATAGCTGTGAAGGTTTGGAGACCACTAGCTTTCAAAAAATTCTGGTATCAGTCTGCTTTCTGCTCTTCATTTATCTTATCCTTCTTTTCCACACTCTTTTCCCTCTAGCACTGTACAGAAAGCTTGTTAGTATTTTGTTCAGCTACCAGCTAACAGAATGAGGTTGCATATAAGGGAAATACTTCTGAAGTAGCTGTATTCTTAAAAATATATGCCTATATAGTTAAATGCTGAGCTTTGGTATAACACATGTAAAATATATTTACAGATCATTTAGTTCAAGCCATAGTGTGAAAGGTAAGTCTAATTGACTGCTGGGAAATAGGAAGTGTAGCCTCTCATTTTCTGTTTTCAGTGTTGAGCTGTTCATAGAATCTACAACTTTTTATTTATTTATTTTTCAGTCTCCATTATTTTCCATTATTCTCTAGATTTAGCAGCTTCTAAATCCAAAGCAATACTCTGGATTTAAAACACTGCCTCCAGGAACAGAAGGTCTGTTTTCCTGTAGGATGGATGTTTTGCTCTTGAGTCTATTAATTATGGCCTTTTCTTTCAACAGGAATAATTGTGTTATTAATAGTCTTTTCATGAACAGAAGAAAGGCCTCTTTGGAAGGAGAATGCTTTTGCTTCACAAAAGGTTTCTGATAGCCTTAAGGTGGATTTATCTGGTGAAGCCTTGGCTAACCTTCATATTAAACAGACAGAAACAGTTTAGGGAATTTGGGGATGTGAAGCAAATTAGAAAATAAATTAAAAGCATTATAGCTCAATAGTATAAATTAATGCAGCTGGTGTAAGCTTCATCCTGAGAGAGTTGTCAATATCTGCAAAGCTCCTGCTATGGGGAAGAAAATTAATGTGTATTTTAACATTTGTGTTTTGCCCTACAAGAAGCAATTTGAAAGAGTCCCCTGTAGCTTTGATGGCTTTCCTTATCTTAACTCTTTCCACACCAGTGCCCTGGGTGTCCCAGGGGACTGCTGAGGGAAGGGACTAATTGCCCATCCCAGGCAAAGCATGTTGTGAGTAAAAGCTGTGCAAAACAGCTGCTGATGGCAACAGTGATGCCCAGACTTTCCTCTGCAGATGCTGCTCTGGGCTCCTGGCTGTGCAGGTTCTGGCAGGCTTGGTCCAGAAATTTATCTGTCTTGCAAATAAATATCTGTTGAGTCTGATGATTCTGAGGAGTAAAAATCTCTTCTGTTCTGCTAAGGTTTTATTAGTGTTGGTGGGAGAAAAGCACTAACCTCCCTCCCCCTCCTGTATGCCAGCCCTCTGCAGTGCCATTCCCTCTGCAGCAACTCTTTCTGTTTGCTCTTCCCAATAGAGATTTTACTGTTGTGTTTTTCCTCCCTGACTCCTGGGGACACCTGAGTGGAGGCTCTACCAGGAGATCAGAGAGAGCAGCTGTGTGCCTTTCTTTGCTTAGGGAACAGAATGATGAGTGCTGATCATCCTAAACCTGCATGAGACAAACCTCCCAAAGGAGAAAAGAGCAGGAATTCTATCTTCAGCATGAACAGAGTCATTCAGAGTGGTTACATGAGAATTGAGAAGAATAGAAAATACATGCTCAATTGCTGATTATAAAGAAGACTTGTATGGTATTTATTTGTCTGGTACTCTTAATATGAACAGAAACTGAAAACTGGTTGTGTTTATACTCGATTGTACTGGGCACTCTTAGTCAGATCTGGACCATGGTGCTCCAAGAACTGTGTAAGCACATAGTGGTAAATGAGAAATTATGTTTCAGGGAGTTTGTGATCTTGACCAAAATAAGATATTTCAAAACTCATGAAGGGATGGAAAGTTGTGATGACAATCATGATGTGTCCCATTGTTAGCTAGGCAGAAATCAGTCCCTGAGTGTTAGCAGAAGGAGATAGTGTCTGGCCACAGTTAACTGCAACCTCTAAGAGATTTGACAGAGGAACCTTTTGAGCTGGTCCTGAGACAGCATTTCTAGGGCTGGATGTTTCAGAGTTGTAGGTGACAGGACAAAAGGCTGTTTGAGGTTGCTGCCATTGGTGTGTTTGAGCATACTGGAGTGAGAGAAGCAGTGGAAACACAGGATGTGCAGAGGTTTACTGCAGGGGCCAAGGAGGGTGGCCAGTGGAGGGACTTCAGTGATAGCAGTGATGTGCCAGAGCTTTATGATGTCCCCGTGGAGATGAGCTTGGTGCTATGAAAATGCTGAGTTGGCATGCTGGGTGCATGCTCCTCCTCTGTGATGAGAAGGAGAAGGTGATCTGTGGCAGAATATGTCAGCAGAAGATCTGTAGAAAGTTTGATAGATGTATCTCATTTGCTGATATCTTGGAGGAGATATCCTAGAGAGACCACATTCCATGGTTGTAGAAAACACAGATGATGTTTTTCTGAATTTTAGCTTGCAGGGTCTTTTAAGATGTTTTTGTGTCCCTAAATTTTTCATAAAAAGAATGACTTGCTGTCTTTAATACATGCTGCTACTCTTTAAATTCTAATCCTAGCACTGTGAAATAGATTACAACATGCTTCTGGCAGAACATGACTTGCTTCCAGAGCAAACAAGGAAACTCATAATCTTGAAAATCCGACCTCTGCTTAATTTCTTCCTACTTCTTCTCTCTGTGTTTCTTCTGTAATTTTCCTCTTTATTTAAACTATAAGAAAGTGTGAATATTGGCTTTGTCTTTCTGCCTTCTTTAAGGTACTCAGTGAACTTTAGATGACTTGTGATTTTCTGTGTAAAGAGAAGGATGTGCAAGGAAGACAAGGAATTGCACATACATGGAGAAAGATGAAATAGAGTATTTGGAACAATGTTGGACTGAAAAATTCATGTTAAATGAAAGCTCACCTAGGCCTAACTTTGCATCTGGTATGCAGCCTAAGCTTTTTGCAGCCTCTGCCACAAAACTAGAGAAATGCTGTTTGGGCAATTTGTGTGAGCTCCAAAGAGTATGAATGGAGTGAGGAAGCCTCACATGTGACAGCAGGTGCTAATGTCTTTATTCTGCTGCACCTGAGACCCTGACATTCCCCTTCTAATGCTTCTGAAAATTCAGGTCAATTAATAGGAGCAGAGTTCTCATTTTTGATCCTATATTTAATTCCCTGAAGCTATTATTGCCTTGAGGGAGTGGGGGAAAAGTGGAGAAGATAATTATACTTGACCTTGTGCTATGGACTCATGCAAACTCTTGGATTAGCAGTGAACACTGTCAAAGCTTGGTTAGGAAGCAGTGGGGACAGACACTTTGTAAAGCATGTTGCTGAATATGCAAGTGACCAAAACTGAAATGGAGAGGGTAAGAGAGAAACAGAAAACAACTACTGAAGCCAGCTATTTAAGTGCTGTGCTGTCAGGAGTTAATGCTTTTTTCTTTCTTGTTGTCAGTGATGATCAGACAAAATGGTACTTACTGTAGAAAAACAATTAAGTTGGACCTTCCAGGTGATTAAAAAAAATTAGGAATTATACTACAGGAATGTGTTAGGACAGAACCTGTGATGGTGAAGCAGCCATACATCAAATAGATGGAGCAGAGAACTGATTCTTATCACCTTTGCTTTTCTTTACCCTTTCCCACTGCACTTTCTCTCACATTATCCTACTATTAGCATTACCAGATTCCATTTTGGTAAGGATTGTAATGTCTTGAATAAGCCTTTTTTGGGAACCATCTGGCCTCAGATGTCAAAGAACAGCTGTAGATAGAGCTGGCTTCTAATGTAGCTAAAGTTCACATCTCTCTGAAAAATAAAACAGAGCAGTGCTCACACTGATGCTGACATAGCAACACTGAGCCTTGGGGAGTTCTGTTTCTCCTTTTGGGTTTCTTTGCCTTCAGCCTCTTCCTCCACTAGGGATTCCCAGACAAATCCTGTTCACCTTGCTTGTGTGAAAATAGTTTTTCTTATCAGTAGAATTATTCACTTGCATTTTTAGACCATACAGTCTGTGTCCTTAATGTAGACACTGTTTATCAAATAAGGATGAAAAGAAAGTGATATGAAACCCCACACAGATTTAGAAATTTTGCTATGATTTACATTTTGCTTAAATGCAAATAAATAACCTTATTTTCTATTTGTCTGTATCTTTGTGGTACTGGCAATCCAAAATCAAAAGCAGTTAAGCAAGCTGAAAAACACCAGAAAGCACTTTGAAGAGTGAAACTGTAGGGCTGGATTCTGCTCTCATTTTTTGTGGTGTAAATCTAGAGCAATGTGGACATCTTACAGATTTATGTAGCTGTCACAAACTATACCCAACCTAGGAAATGAAAGTGATTATTGTTTTCAAGACTGGACTGTGTGCAGAAAGGAGAATTTGAGAACTTGACATGATTTATGAAAATGTAGTAATTTTCTGAATTCCTAGGACTTAGTAGTAGCATTACAGCTCAGCTGGAGCTTAACATGAAGTTAGAAAATTTCAAAAGCAGCATTAACAACCAGACTGCTTCCAGGAATGGGCACGTGGTTGTTGCATTCCCTGTGTGTGGGTACACAGAAAGGAGAGCAGGGCCACAACCCTTTCCTTTCTTTCCTGCCCCTGGGGCTTGGCACAGTGAGCTGTGCTGATCTGACCCAACCCACTGTTCAGGGGTGCAGAGCAGTACACAGGAGGAGATGCTGTCTGTGTAGCCTCTTCTGGCTTTTGAGAGTCAAATAGAATCTGGAAATGACCTGGCTTGCTGATCATCCCTTTCTACTTCCATTTCAGTAAGTAAAAGTACCTGTGGCTGCTGTGTACTTTGGTGCAAGCAGAATTGTATTTGTGTTATTGCTTTAATAATGGGCTGTGCTGTCAAAACAGAGCAAATGGGGAATGAGCAATGAGAGAGGAAAGTAATCCCCTGTTTATACCAAATCATTTTCCACAGCCCTCTCTGAAATAAAAAAAGAGAGAGTAAAGTCAAGGGAAGAGGGTGCTGCAAAAACATGTTTTGACTGCTTTATGAAGAAGTATCTGTTAACATTTGTCTTTAAAATTCACTAAGCTTCATTGATTAACACTGCACTTAACATGGGCATTTTCCTCCAGTGCAGCTAGATTACCCTACCCCTGACCTCTTTCCTTTGTTTGTTCTTTTATTTTTTGAGTGAACTTTTGATAATGAATTGCAAAAAAAAATGTGATTCACTGTTTTAAGTGCTTTCTTTACTTTTCTGTATTCTTTGGCCATTGAAGTAATTGCTTGTAGGAGACAAATATGTTCATGTTATGAAAACCACTCCCTATAAGTGTAGTGTATATCCAAACTCATGTCTTTACCCTGATCAGATTTATTTTTTAGGTAAAGTGCCCTTGCATGTAGTCTCACATTTAACAAAGTGCCTTGACCAATAAATATTCCAGTGAACATTAAATGAAATAGGTATCTGGCTGGATGAGTTTTAATATTTTGTACTTCCTCCGTGGAGTCCCTGAAAGTTAATCCAAACCCTGCTTCCCTTGGGCTGCCAAGTAATGAGGAACAGAAAAAAATGGGGAAAAAAAAAAGAAGAAAAAATCTCCAGCAAACTTCAGGGTATAAGGCTATTAAGGATGAATGAAATACTAAAACACTGCCCAGCCACACTGTAGGTTTATACCAGGATTACCTAATGAAAGCATGATGAGAGGAGCATGTATGATGTATGTAAGTGTGATGTAAATGTAAATTATACGATTATCATCCTACATCTAAGGATGTAACAGTGCTTTAGATTAAAGTTTATATACAAGATATATTTTGATTAAGGACTGCATAAGTGAATTATCTGACTTGCAGGGAGCTTGGGTGATGTGCTGTAGCTTCTGGGCCAGTTGAAGAGCTGAGATTAAGTTTGAGTAACCTCAGAGCAAAGGGCTGTGGTGTCCAGTGGATCCGAGAGCAGATTTGGAATTGGAGCTTCCCTACATGAAATGTCCATCAGGATAAAACTGCAGATCACACACAGCGTTCTGGTCAATTAAGGCTGAAAATAATCTTCAGCTGTTGAGGATTTTTTTACTCTTCTGTTTCTGTTGTTCTGGTATCTATCTGAGAACTTTCTCTTGCTGTGAGATCTCTCTGCATGTCTGTGGCCCTGTGGTTATACAGCAGTCAGTGTTCAAGATGTTTTCATGAGCTAACTTGATGTTGAGAAGCCAGGTTTCACACTTGTTCACTTCTTTCAAAAAGAAACAGGTCTTGATTCTGAATTACCCTCTGTAGACTTTCATCTTCTGGAGATTCTGTCATCCAGGGATTTATTTAAAATTTACTTTTTTTTTCCCCAGACCATAATTTGCTTTGTGAATGTCTGTCCAGCAGTCCTGTGTCAAGACAAGGGAAGGATAGGTACTGCCTTTGCTATTTCATCTTCTTTTGCTGGTATCTAACCAATGACTTCTGGATTTGAGCTTCCTGGGAATTGAGCCTCATTTTTCTTTGCACCATAGTTCTTCAGAGGACTCAAACTCACCATAGGTGGTGTTGTTGTTTAAACAGTAAATCAGCTGATCCCTGGTGACTTCCTGTGAGTGCACGTTCCTGAGGCTCATCCCTTAACTGTGCCCTGACTGCTCACTGAGATCTCCAGTGAGATGTCAGTGGCTTGACTGGCTGCATTAGTTTGCTATATGCTCTCCTTGATTTTCAATAGTGTATTAGTAATCTTAAATCAGAAAAATGATTGAAGTTTTAGTTCCACTGCTGGTCTTTAAGAAAGCTTATTTTTTTATTAATCCTAAAATTCAGTTTACTGTCTTTTTTTTTTTTTTTTTTTGCCTTTATTTTAAAGCAGAATGTATATTACTTGATAATTTGATAAACTCTGCAGCAACAAAAGCCAGCCAGTGCCTCATTGGATGTTGTGCCCTCTGGTTTGAATAGTAACAGCACATTTTCATGCTGAGTTTAGATGAATTGGCTCCTGCCTGTGTGTGCTGGGTAATGTCCTTTCATATTCTTGGCATTGGTAATGAATAGATTTTGAACACGGCTTGTAGATGTTAAGGCTTATTGTAGGAAAAAAGTGCTCACAAAACCTCTAAGCTTCTAGTAAATGCCTAAAAGCCAAAGAGGGTATCAGAATTATGGTACTAATTCAGTTGCTGTTGGTATCTTAGTTGATCTCTAATTGCCTGTACAAGCACTTAAACTCATTTCCTCATAGGTGTCTTCACTTTACAGTTCTCAGGGGTTTTTTTCCTGTCCTTTTGCCCATATGTAAGAGAACTTTGTCAATCTGTTTGCTAATATATCTGCATTCACTTTTAAAATCCCAAGTATCTTCTTGAAAATTAGTAATATTTGGCATCTTAATTAAAAAGAAGTTTGATCTGTTGGTTTTGGCCTGGAATGGAAAAAAAAAGAAGCTCTTTTACTGATACCATGGTTTGCAATAGGGAAAAAACCTCCATCAAGAACCCTACCAAAAACCTGATAAACCCCCAAAACCCCAAGACCCTACAAGAATGTCTTTTGCCTGAAGATGGCCAGAGTATTTGCTACCCTGTGATTTATTGTTTGCAAAACCAGAAACTGTCAAAACTGTCCACTTCTTATTAAACAGAGTGTACTTCTGAATAGTAACACAAATTATAAGCAGCTGACAAATATCAAAGCACCATTTTTGAGGAATTACTGTGATTTGGAGATCTTATTTGATTTTACAGCAGAGTAGTGCTATTGAAAAGCTGGATTTAACACAGGCAGTAAAGAGGGATTCTGTATGTTGAGAGGTTTTTTGACTGTGGGTTTGTTGTTTTTTTTCCAAGAGAGATGTTTATTTCAGCTGTGGATTTAATCCTTCCTTCAAAGAGAGCTGGAGGATAAAGTGAGTGCCAGAGCAGCACTGTGGGTTCCTATGTACTTTTGTTCTTTGCTACTGCAGTGTTAAACAAGTTTCTGTTAATGGGGTGCTGCAGGTGAAAATGCTGGAACTTCATTAACAGTCCTGCTGACAAAGTGGGAGCCAAAATAAAATCCAGTTCCTCCTCTGTTCACCGAGTTAGATTTGCAGAACGAGCAGGGGCAGAAAGCAGCATTCCCTACTCGTGTTATTCCACTGAACACATTTCACTGAGACTCTACAGGGGCAGTAGAGTAAAAGAAAAATAGCAATAAAAATGTGAAATCTTTATGCAGTCACATCTTTGAGTAAAACCAAACATCTGAGACCTTCCAAGTGAGACTTCACAGGCAAATTACAATGGGTCATCTGTGCCGTAGCAAAACAGACTGAGAAAAATAACTGGAGAATGACACATTAACAAGGAAAAGGTAAGGAAATGAACATATTGTTTTTACCTTGCAGTCTATGTAGTTCAGCTCAGTGTCAGAGAAGGGGCTCAGGCTCTGACACAGGCATCTGTGGTTCTCCTGCCTGATTTGCTGCCTCCTTAACTCTAGCATGCATAAAATGGATGGTTTTGTGGCCAATAACCTCTTTAGGTTTTAGGAGTAAATCTGAATAAATAATAATGATTCTTCCAATTTCTTATCTAGAATGAATTTTAAAAATTGGAAATCAAATAAAATGTTTTTAACCAGTTTAAAGCCATTGATTTTTTTTCCCTGCCAATTGTTCCCCAACTCTTATATGAGAGTAAATTCAGTGCTATATATGTACTGTTGCAATGGAGAGTTTTTATAGACAGGCAGTGACAAAGAAAGTCCTGTCCAATTACAAAAGTAGCCAGCTCACTGATGAATTACAGTAGATGCTAAAGGAAAAAAACTTGGTTTTGTTCTGTTTTTCATAATCTCCCTTTTAGAGCTATTTTCTAAACAATATTATACATAAACAAATTTAAATCATGTTAAAGAGTGCTTCAACATGTGTTTTAAGAGATGTGAAGAAATAAAACCTTTTTCAACAATGGGAGTGCATCTAACAATTCATTGTTCCTAAGTATCACAATATAGAGGAAAATGAAAAATAGAAAATCACAGTCAGGTGAAGGTGGTAACAACAGAAATTCTTTAAAAACAAGTGCTTCTGGTCTCTTGGTAATGCAATCAATATATTCTCTAAAAGATTTAAGACAGTAAGAGTTTCTTTAAATAGTAGAGTTGCTTTGAAATTCCCTTTTATACCTGGGTAAAGCAATATTAAATCAAGAGGCAGCATCATCAAACTTCCTTTGACTGATGAAAGAAAAGGGGTGTTGTTTTGGTTTTGGTTTTTTTCTGCAAGAGATCTTGCTAGCTGAAAGTAATTTATGACAAAAATCAGATTTTGTATCTCTGTTACCTGCCTAGGTAGATCTTTGCAGTTCTAACCAGTGCTTTGCCTTTATCCCTACAAATCACCAAAATCTTTACTTTTTTTCACTCCATCTTGTATACTGTATACTTATTTCCCAGGGCACACTTCAGATGATGCATAAAACTTAGGTCATGAGCACTGGTGGTAATTAAAGATCCATGGTATGTATGTTCTAGGTTGTTAACTCGGGTAGCTGGGCAAAATTCCAGTTTGGGTAATTATGTGCTGTCTCACTGACTTCTGTCATCAGCTGCCACTGGGTAAGGTATTGCATTCAAGTCCTGACCTACATGAGTGTGTAATGTTATGTGTGTTGGTTTATGAGATCCTCAACATGAGCTGGCCATGTGCACTCAGAGCCCAGAAAGCCAAATGTGTCCTGGGCTGCATCCAAAGCAGTGGGAGCAGCAGGGCAGGGAGGGGATCCTGCCCCTCTGCTCTGCTCCCCTGAGTCCCACCTGCAGTGCTGCATCCATCTCTGGGGCCCCAGCACAGGAGGGACAGGGACCTGCTGGAGCCAGTCCAGAGGGGACCCCAAGAAGGCTGGAGCATCTCTGCATGAAGGCAGGCTGAGAGTGTTGGGGTTCAGCCTAGAGAAGAGAAGGCTCCAGGAAGACCTTCCAGTACCTGAAGGGGGCTACAAGAAAGCTATAGAAGGACTTTTGACTTGGGCATGTATTGACAGGACAAGAGAAAATGGCTTTTAACTGAAAGAGAGCAGGTTTAGGTTAGATATTAGGTATTATTATCCCTGAGAGTGTTCAGGCCCAAGTTGGATGGGGCTTTGAGCAACCTGCTGTGCACTGGAAGGTTCCCCTGCCCATGGTAGGGAAGTTGGAACTAGATGATCTTGGAGGTCCCTTCCAGACCAAACTATTCTATGATTTCGTGATTCTATTGGTTGCTCAGTCTCCTGAGTGTGTTTTCTAGAAACAAATTTTCCCTTTGAAAAATCACTAAACTAATGGCTTCATATGTCTGTCCTATTGCCTCATAAAAACATCCAGTTCTGACAGAGAACATCATCAACACTTACTGAAAGTCATATCCTTTCAGTATTCCTTGTGAAATTAAGCATGTGAAATCACCAGTTATTTTGGAAAAAATAGGCTTTCATCAGAAATTCAACAATTTCTGAGCAGCTTTTTTTCACTCTTTCTTCCCTCTGTATATTCACTCCTCTCCCCCCAGTAACACTGAATTTGTCTGAGAATACATCTATCTTAGTGTCAGAGAAGAGTCAAGGAAAACTGCAGTTTGTTATGTCTTTATGGAAAACAGGTCCAAAGAAGTAGAAGAGAGTTCTTGTTGCTATTGTCTTAATGTATTTGTATATTTATAAATATTGACATTATGTTCCACTGTGTTATCTGAATGTTAGCTGAAAGCTTTTGAATATCTAAATTATTAATATTGTAACAGATTCTAGTTCAAGGAAAATAATGCCACTTTTTATTCCATCAAATGCTTTGTGAGAATTGTATTTTGTCTTGTTCATGCTCTGCTGGCAATTACTGCTAAGCAGCAAATTCCTGAAGATATTGGAGGCGTAGTTCTAACAGCATCTTATGCTGCTTAGAACAGAGGGCTAAATATAGCTCTGGCCATGTATATTTTTAAAACTGAATTTTATCATAAGAATACACTTCAGTAAAGTATCCCAAGGGACTACTGTGATGAAGTTAATATAGCAGAGATTTTATGTTTGATAACATCACCTGCAGCAAACTGTGCTGTCACCAAAAACATTCTGCCATTATGGAAATAACTTCCTCAGGCATAAGTTCTGTGGTTTTTTTGAATAACAGAAATGGAATGAAATGAAAATGAAAATTTCCAAAAAAAGATATTAGTGGGATTATATATCTATATATCTATATAATGCCCCAGAGAATAGGATACCCACAGACAGTCTCAAATCTGTAAGTCTGGTGCTGGGGCTGTTGACTGCTTACACAAACTTTCCTTTCTGGTGTTGGAGACAATCATAGCAGTTGGTGTCATGGATTCTGAGATGTCACCAAAAGCAGATTTTTTTCCCTTACTCCCCCCTTTTTCTGCTGCATTTTTTCCTGTTAAAGAGGAGATAAAAAATTGAGAGGATACAATGTATCAGCAGATGTGATCAGAAATTCTTTCCTATTGAGGTGGGACTAGCAGCAGTTCAGAAAAATTCTTCATCTTTTGCTGCTATAAAGAACATAAAAATATCATTAGATATTAGTAAAAACCTTTTCACCATGAAAGCCATTGGTGGTTAATTATTGCAACAGTTGTCCATACATGTTGTGGGATCCTCACTTTTGCTTGGTACAGCCCACAACAGCCTGCTCTGACTTGCAAGTTGATCCTGCTTTCATCAGGGCATGGATCTTATGACCTCCAGAAATCCTTTCCCTTATATTTTATGATTCTAAATATGCATCTGGATATTTGGAAGTGAATTTATCACTTGTTTTTCCACTAGCTTCACTAAATTCTAGCTAAAAGATCTGTCCATGTGCCATTGCAGCAGGTGGAGATATTAATTTTGACTTCAGTTGGAATTAGTACATGTTCCAAGTTTCGGTAGTCCTGTTCTAGTACCTATTAAATCAGACCTTGTGACTCTTACACATTTCTCTAATTTCTTTAATCCATTTATATATGTGACATCTATAATAGTGTGTGGGAGGCAGTTCCCCAGTATTACTGTATGAAAGAAGCACTATTATGTAGCCTAAAAGTTTAGCTACTGTTTTATTTGCATTCTTTCCATTGCCTTCCCTCTGAGGCTTGATACGAGTTTGTCAGGCCATTTATATGAAGAAAAACAGTAAGAAAAACATATTGAATAAAAGACCTTAATACATAACACTGGACTGGGAGCTGTCAACCATGCTAAGAGATGAAAGTGTTGAAATTTAAATAAGCATCCTGGGCAATGTATTTCTACCTCATCCTCAGCACTAATATGCTGTGGCTGTGATGGTAAGACATTCTGCATGCAGAAGTTACAGCCTCTTCTCAGAGCAGGATTGGTATGCAATGCATCACTTCCCAAAATTTGCTGAGTAGCAGTGAGGGCTCGGCTGGTTGGAGAGTATCCTTCCACCCAGCTGAGGAGCAGCTTGCTGGTGTTGTTGCTTCTGAGAGGAGCCAGATTTGAGCTGGTGACCTGGAGGTGAAAAGCTCTGTATCCCATTAGCTTTTCTCTGGGGGATGTTCAGTCTTTCCATTTTTAAGTGTTTAAGGTTTGCTGGATTTTCTCTGATGGCTGCATTTGGCAGCAGTGAACCGTTGATAAGAAATGAGATCACACATGTCCTCTTGAGGTTTCCTCCCTCACCCTCTCCACTTGTAGCTCCACAGTTTGGATAGTGAAGAAATCAGTTATTTACCAACAGTGTATATTAGCTGAGCAGAAAAATGTCCACACATCTCTCTAAGAGTCTAGCTCCAAATCATACAAGGCACTGCTTGAAGTGGCTGGAAATATGCATGACTGCAGCAAGACAATAAAGGTAATGGCTTTGTAATCAAGTCAAGCTGGGTATTGGAGCCTTCTCAGACTTGCCTATATGGCAATTTGCTGGTGGGAATGGGATCCATCATGTTTGTACCTACTTCCCAGACTGCTCTTTAAAGCAACTAAGAAATGGCAGGACCTCCTTGGGAGATGGGAGAATGTGGCATCTCTGTATCTATGCAGGAGATAATTGGAACAAATAAATATATTGGCTGTAATAAGCAAATATGGACTGTCCCATGAGCCTGATTGTTTATTCCTGGAGGGTTTATAGTATAGGAAATTATTTCGGGCATTTCTGTCTTGAACGATATTTGAAAATGAGTGGTCCTACTTGAAAGAGCATAAGATAAAAGATGAACAGTGAAAATGTTTAACAAACTAGCTAGGTTAAACTTTTCATATTCAGCATGCTGCTATAAAGAAACCAAGGAAGATGCCTTGTACTGTGTATGGAGAATCGATTTGAGCAGGAATGTGGAATGTGGGAATGTGCCACTACAGCCACCAGTGAAGATGGGTGACATGCCTTGTGGAGCCTGACAGGAGCAGCTCTGCCAGCTGCCTCTCTTCCATGGAGTGTAGCACAGTCCATTTACATTCAATTTTGTTTTTGTACTTTGATGAGTGTTTAATAACCATTTCCAAATCTCTGCACAGTTGGGAAGTGATATTATCAAGAACAGGTGCAGTCAGCTGAAATTATGTGGTAATGCTTGTTGTAACAGCCCTGGGAAGATGTAAAGCAGAAAAGTTTTATTTCCATCAGAGCAGAGTTGGGTAAATGGAATTGAGTTATCCCAGGATAAAATAATTAGCCTCTTTGTCTCAATTTCCATCATGAGAAGAATGGGATGGGATTTTTGTTTAGGGATAAAAATTCATATATTCTCATCTCAGCTTTTAGATCAGCTTGCTGGATGACATTTGAAAAATCACATGGACAAAACTTGAGTTTATTTCTTCTACAACCAGGTGCTTATATAAGCCACCTAGTTTCTTAATATAAACCCACAACCCTGCTTTTCCTTCTGGACACCCAACATTTGCAGCACTTGCTATTTCTGTAATTAACTGTATTTTCATACAGACGTTCGTGACTGAATGCTTTATGTTTGCTGTAGGAACTCTCTGGGTTTCCAGGAAAATTAGTGAAACTTAGTGAAACATAGAAGCATGCAGCATCTTCTGAAATAATTATTTTATTTCTTAGTTTGTTTTTTTTTTTTTTTTTTTTTGGGGTTAAATTACAGGCAGCAATTCACATGTCATTGCTTGTTTTGAGGCTTTTAATGAGAGTTGGGTTCTGCAAGATCCTGAACATTGTTGGCTCTGATGGACATTAATAGATGATCATGAAGAGCACCTGGTGCCATAAGGAACCTTAATATTTGCAATTGCTCTGAAATCTTTGCTTTGAGATGCTTTTCAAGTGCTCAGGCTTGTTAAGCTCTATTCTAATGGTAGGGATACACTTCTCTGTCAGTGGGGATGAGCTGTTTGTGGCAATGTTCTTTTATTCACTGTATGTTTCACTGTTTTTTCTCTGATGTTTTCCACTGATTGCTTCATATAAATGTTTTGGTGAACTCTGTGAGCACTCAAAAGCCTTCCTTCTTGAAACACTCCATTCTCCTTTTCTGCTTTCTTTTTCTGATGTTCCACCTTTTGCTTTACTTCTTCAGTGCAGCCAAACAGCAGGCACAGAAATATCTGTCCTTCAGAGCAAAGAGATTACAGGGTTAGATGTTGCAAAAGTATACACGGAGTGAATAATTCCCATTAGAAAATCAGTTTGTTGACAAAGGGAAAGTAGCTGGAGAGGAAGGGAAGAGATTTACTTGAAATTATTTTTCCCTGTTAAGTCTTTGTTAGTGTGAACAGCTGATGTCTGTGGGAATTCTCTAAACTCCTTGCCTTAACCATGAATTCCCTGTTCCTTGCATGAACTCCCTGTTTGCCAATAGATGGGTTGCCTCAGTAGATGGCAGTCTGTTTCCTCAGTGCAGGAGCTGAGGAGGAGCTGCAGGGCCATCCTGAGGGTGCCCTCTTTGGGAGAGGACACAAAACCCACACCCAGTGGACTGGGCTCAGTCAGAGTTGTGTGCACATTCCATGGAAATGCGTGTGTTCCACCCCAGCAGCCTACAGCTCTCATTAATTACATCTCATCTTTCCAAGTTAACAGCTGCTCTTTTTTATTGTACCATAAAACTTGGAAGCAACAGGGACATGAGATCCAAGCTCTGTCTCACTAACAGTAGCTTTGCATGGCTGTTGAACCTTGGAGCTGCTATTCATTCACACAGTGGAAGTGGAAGACCTGTCAATCCCAACATACTGTCTTTAGCAATATGTTTGTCCAAAAATATGAGAAGAAGCTCAAGGGGATAAATTATATGGGTAAAACCCTAAGGACAAATGAGATATGAGGAGGTGTACTGCTCCCAAGCAAAGCTTCTCACATAGAAAGATTTCCTCATGGAAGAGAAGCTATTTTCTATTTAATTCACATGATGATAGTTGCAACAAAAACTGCACTGTTTTTAGTATAACACAAAAAAAGTTTACTTTGTATTTTGTTAATAATACTTAGTTGTTAATATTTTATTAAAATATTTTAGGAAGAAATGAAATCTGATATGCATTCCTTGTTAGAATATTAAATTATTTTTTAAAATGAATTATTTTTAAAAAGTAATTCTTGAGACTTAAAAAAAATACAAAATGTAATTTGACATTGAGATGTTTTGGCTTCTGGGAGAGATTTGGCATGATTTTACTTAAATCCAAGAGAAACTGGTGTGGTTTTAAACAGTGCGTTTGGTTTTCTTCATGTTAGCTTTACAAGGCAAGTCAGCTTCGAGTCCCACACCCTCATACAATGGCAGAAACTCAATCCTGGAGTTTCCAGTAGAGAGTCAAATAGTATGATAGATTTGAAGATAAAAACTCTGATGGTTGTTTGGTGGTTTAGGGTTTTTTTGTTTGTTTGTTTTTTGGGTTTTTTTTTGTTTTTTTTTTTTTTTAATTGTGTTTTGTTTTGTTTTGTTTTTTGTTTTTTGTTTTTTGTTTGGTTTTGGGTTTTGTTTTTTTATTTTTATCAGTAAGTACAGTGTCCAGAGCACCAATGTGTTTGTGAGAGAGCAAACCCATTACTAATTGGGCAGCTGCCTGTTACACCAGCTGGAGTCTGTTAGACCTCTCCAGCTTTCAGTCCCATGCACTGTGTGCTGCAGCAGTCAGGCTTGGAGAGCTCAAATATATGAATGATCCTTGTCTCTCTTCCATTAGTACAGAATGACATATAGGCCTGAATGGATTAGTTACAGAGTTCACTCTAAAATGTCCTGGCTTATTAATAATTTTTGCCCTTTGAGCTTGAAAAATAATTTTAAAACTTTAGCTACTAAATAATACTTCTAATTTCGAAGCCTCTAAATAAGTTTTAGTTAAGTATTTTTCACCCTGCATTTTGACATACTGTATGCTGTTATAGTGTTACTACAACACCTGCTTCGAATTCCTCTCTCCTACCTGTCAGTGTGTCATTTCATGCTCCACTAAATGGTACAAATAGCAAACCCATCTGTTCATTACTCATGTAGCCATTGTGTGAAATATGAATGAAACATCTCATGTCTGAAAGAGTCATTGTCAACTGAGTCCAGCTGGTTTGGCTGTATTCTGCCCACAATCCAGAGTCCAGTTGCTTCCTGCAGTTGTGCTTAGTCTCAGCCCAGTACTATTCAAGCAAATGTTTAATCTGTTACTCAAAATCCTCAGTTTATTCACCTTCTCACCCTTGAAGTGTACTTTGGGGTTGAGATCCTTGCTAGGACATTAACTGTGGCATGAGGTCATTCTTTGATTTTATTCTTGTAGGCACAGATAAGTGCATAACATATGTGTGTATGCTTACAAATGAGGGAAAGAGATGAACTTGCTATGTACTAAGGGAAGTTAATGAATGCTTTAAAGAGCCAGGTTTTGCTCCAACACTATCTTTACAGAAATAACTTCCATTTACATCAAAAGTTTTCTCAACCAGCTCTAGAGTTCCATTTCCATCAAAGCTGTTCGAACCATTCAATGGTTTGGCAGAAGGAATTGTTCCTTGGGAAACCATCGTCAGTACTGCAGATCAGATGGCAATGGCTTCTAAAATAGCAGGTTAATATCCCTGTCTGACAGGATTAAATGCCTAACAGTGATTCTTGCTTTTACAGCTATCAGGGTAAGTGATGCCATATGCAATGATAAAGATGTGACATTGTTCAGCTTGTCTTTTGGAGAATGATTAAATGACATGCTTAAATCCTTTGTGGGCTCACAGTCTACAGTGGAACAGAACAGCTAAACTGTACGTGAGGAACAATGGCTGAGTTACCTACCTAAAACTTAGTTTTTACTTATAAGTTGCAGGCAGAACAACATTCACTGTTTTCATTTGTGACTTTAAAAACTGATCTCTTGTAAAATCTATCTCTGGTGCAAAGTTCCCCACACTCCTCATGAAGGCACTCCTCCCTTTGGGGTGGAAAAATTTGGACGACAGCACATTCAGTAAAACCTGAGCCTGTATCATTCCTCTAGACCTTAAGGTAAGATTCTGTTTTTGAATTTAAATTTCTGAATAGAGTTGTCTACATGTGAAGGAAGCAGCAGGCAAAAATTCTTTTACCAAGTCAGTAAAGTTCTCATTGTAGCAGTTTAAAGTTATCCAGCTTGTGAAGTAACACAGTGTAGGCCTGTTCAGCATTGTGTGCTGGTTGCTGACATCAGATTTAAAAGCAGTGTTTGGAGTGGTAATTTGGTCTGTTTCTGTATTTTTTTTTGTTTCTAGCACAGAATTAATCATTCACAACAGGAGATTGCAGAAGATAGTGCTGAGAAAGAGAGATGTCAAATACTAAAGCAGTCATCAAAACTCCAGAGTCAGGATTAGCTGTGCCAGTATATTTGGAGAAAGCCTTGGAAGGGTAGACCACTGCTGGTAGGTGCTTGGGAGCCTCACCCACCACTGCCATGCTGATAGTCCCATTGATCTGGATTCTGTTGCAGGTGTTTGAGGAGCTTCTCTTCATGATGAAGTTTTTCTCCAGTATGGAGGTGGGAAGAAAGTATTTTAACTTTGGTGTCTTTTGGCTGTTAGTCTGTAGTTCCTTAGTGTTCTTTTGAGAATCATGTATTATTTCACATATGGAAATGACATAATTAACCAAAAATATTAGGAATTTGAAAATTCTTTGATTAAATTTTAATATAAGATTTTGTTTATCTTTTGAAATGTGAAGTAACTGTCTGGCATAAACCTTCTGTATCAAAAACAAAACCGATGATTCTTCAGTCTCTCTGTTGTCTAGCTTTAAGAGATCCCCCTAATGGTAAATTGACCCTTATGGAATGAGGCTCCTAACAATTTACAGCAGGATAAAATATAACCTACAGGGTTGCATTATGTACAGTTTCCAGGCTTGTAGGACATGGGCAGGTTTGGGTCAGCCCTAACGTTAAAAAATGACTCAAAAGTTCAGAAAGCTGGAAAGTTGACAGTGTTTGCTTTACTTAACAAGGCAAACTGTAAGTCAAACATTTAATCACAGCACTCTGGTAACAGGGGCCCTGTTTTAATACAGCTCTTTTATTGGCCTCTTTGCACTTCAGAAATAATAAAGGCGATCCTGACGGATAAGGTGCTTTCAATGCAAGTCTCATGTGGAACTTTTATTTTCAGACACAGGCCTTGTATAACAATATGAATCACCGACGTGAGAGCTGTTCTGATCTATGGTGGTTTTTCCAATAGGGAAATAACCTGCTGAGTTTATTAATGTTTGTCTAATTTACATCATTAGAGTCATTTTTTAAATAGCTCTGACTGTTTGCTTTATTGCCGGCACGTGTGTAGGAAGGAGAGATGCCAGTGTGAGGCTGCTCCTTTCTGAGCAGGGTGGGAAGCTGAGCCTCACATCCTCCTGGGTGCTCCCCAAGCAGGGAAAATCTTTGAGGCTTTGAGCTCTGGAGGCCTGCACACCCCTGCAGATGTTCATATTTTCAGTGTTGTTTTCCTGGTTCATTAGTCCTTTGTGGCATCGGGAGGGGAGCAGGAGCAGCAGGAGAATGGGGCTCCTGCCCAGCAGGGAGACAACACAACAGCCGTCTGGGTTTCAAGATTTTAAAGGGGAGTTGGTGACATTCCTCTTACAGGTGTTTCACTTATCAGCTGGCAACGAGGGACTTTTGCAGCTCTTTGTGTGCTGGTCATTTGGCAGTGCCTGCAGAGCTCAGCAGGATTGTTCTGTGGTGGAGAGGGGGCTCAGCAGAGGCTTGGGGAATGCTGTGGTGTTGCTGAAATGCTTGCCCAGCTCCCACCCTCTCCTCCCAGGGGTGGATTGCAGGACACAGTACCATGACTGTTACTAACACTATTAGTAGAAATACAGGTGAGACTCTTTAGCTGAGAAGACTTGGTTTGCAGCTCAGACTAAAATCCTGTGGTTTTTTTCCCTCCTTGTTAATTCTTAAAGGGAAATAAAGGAAAAGGTAATTAGTACAGTTGCAACCTAGTAGACTGAGTTGTCATCTTGGTTATTCTTTGTTAGTGAAAATCTAGAATCTCTCTTTGGTTTGCTAATTACTCTGGAATTACTACAATGAGATAAGAATTTGATGAAGCTGCTATAATTTTTGTGATCTGTTAGTAATTGGTATCTGTCTCTATCTACACATACACAGGCAGTATGTGGACAGTTGCCTGTACTTCACTATGATGGTACTTCAGTGTCATAGTGGCAGAACTAATTTAATAATAGTTTCTGTGGCTAAATTCCTTTTTATCTGAGTGGGAAAACTTCAGTGAATTCTCCAGTCTGAGCTGTAATGCCTGTTGAGTTTGCCCCCAAGAAGCAGTGAGGTGCTCTGCCCCAAAGTGCATCTAGCCAGGCAGGTGAAGCACAGGCTGAGAGTTAGAAAAACCCTGATAATTTCTGTTTCTGAGTTCATGTTAAGTTTCCGAGTTAAATTAAATCTATCACTCGTACAGTGTTATAGAGATTGCTTGAAGAATTGTGTTTGAATGACTGATTCTCTTTGTGTAAATACATTGCAGAGTATAAGGCTTTGAGGTTATTTAGATTTTGGATAAAAAGGAACTCTGAAGGAGGTGTTTAAAGGTACACTGGCTGTACTTAGTTCTGTATTTGCAGACTGTAAGGAAGAAGTTATAGGCAATGTATTTTCTTCTTTTTCCTGGGTAGGAAATTTTTTCTTTACTTTGTGTGGACAGCTGCTCAGCTGCAGGTAAAAGAGTTATAGTTTATGGGACTGCCAGCTGGAGCCAATTAAAATCTAATGGACCAGGGCTGGCACTAAAATATCTTATTCTGCCCTAGCAATGTAGAGGTTTGTTCTGCTGCTTACACGTGACTTAAAAGGTTTACAGTGATGTTAAGGAAAAAATTTGCTTGCCATTTTGCAAACCAAATCATGTTTGAATTTAAAATCTGACACAGAATATTATCATTTGGGTCCTTTATTGAGGTCATAGTTCTACTGAACAGGAAGAGTTGTGATGGAGGGACTGTCCTTGCCTGATGTCCTCTTACAAATACATGAGATGGAAGCAGAGAGCTGAAAGACTTGCTTTGGTCACACCAAGGATCTGCTACCTGCCTAGGAAAAAATGTGGGTCTTAAAATAATCTGTCTTAGTTCTGACTGCCTCAAGCAACAGAAACCTAGGGAAAGATGAGGAGCTTGAGTTACAATACTGGAGAGCGAAAATCGTCATTATTGAGAGTAACATGGGCAAAGAGAGAGAAGGATCAGGTGTGCCAGAGGGACAGAATGGAGGGTAAGAGCTCAGCAAAAAGAATTCAGTTTTTGAAAAAGAATTCAGTTCATTTAAACTGGAAGGAGTTGTCATTCATTTCTGAGAGGTATGATTCAGACTGGGTACTTTGTGTAAACCTAACTGCTTAAAAGGCATTTTTTTGCCTTTTCAAAATTAAGTATTTTCGAAGATTGAATTGAAACTTTTTCACTTATTTTTGAAGGTGGGGAGAATTTTTTTTCAAAACATACAAAATTCACCAATACTGTGTGAAAAATGGCTCATGTAAACAATCTTTTTATCTGGCAACCTTTCCATTTCTTTACTTAGTGGTAGTTTGCATTAATTTAATTTCATGGTTTTGATGAGAACATTTCATCCAAGGTTTGTGTGATAAACAGGAACTCAATTGCATAGGATTGTTTCTCCATGTTCTAAAAGATTTCTCAGGGTACAAAAGATACCCTGATAACAAGAACATTGGTAATCCTGTAGATGCATGAAAAAGGAAAGAGATTATTCTTAAAGACTAATCCTGGAGCATATTGTCCCATGGTTTCTACAAACAGGCTGTGCATTTGAAAGAGTGAGAAATGTGAACAGTGGGCATTTGAAAGTATTCAATTCCTCTGTTTTGCTATTCATAGGACAGATCTAAGCTGCTTTTAAGCATTTAGTCACTTATTCAAAGACTCGTGTATTCCAGGACTGGTCAACTGTTGCCACTTTTAATCCTGAACTAACCATTTTTAACCCAGAAATGGGTTATTCCAAGCCTGTGTTCTTATGTTCTGCAGGTGGACAAGCTGCTCTAGAGGGCAAAGAGAAAAGAGGATTGGGAGGAAAATAAAAGAGCATGAGAAGAAATTGAATTTAGAGATAATTGTGTGGAACAGATTATAAAATGCCTGAAAAACTTGTCTTTAAATGAAGTGCATCAAAATGTCCGAGGAGAGTCACAAAACCTGGAGTCCATCTAGTGTAGTGGTATCTACAAACAGTGCTGTTTGTCTTGCTTTAACTTGTCACAGTGTTTCACTGCTTCCTGGGTGTCCACTCTGCTTATGGATGAAATACTTTCTGCTCCTGTTGGGATACTTGATGTCTTGGTGGAATGCCAGCCTTGGATGGGTTTGCATTGAGGAGCATTTTTTGTTAGACCACTCTGAGGTGAAGGTGCAGAGCTCAGAGACAGCTGGCCTCAGAGAAATGAGACTGGGGCCAGGCCTAATTCAGTCTTAATTTTCACTTTTCCCACAGTTCTCCTTTTTTTCTTGGGAAACATTTCTATGTATTTTTGAGACAATAAGTTAATTAAAATACAAGTAATTTCTTGGAGCTTTACACAGTTAAAACTATATCATTTTCCTCCTTATGATATATTCAGTTGCCCTCAATACTGAAACCAAGGATTCCAAGAGAAGTGAAGATCACACAGCTACAGTTTGGCTCTCAAGCACAGGATTGAGACACTCTCATGAAACCATTGAAAATACTCCACAGATGGTGTTTTTGTGCCTCTATCAAAACCAGAGCACTTCCTTCTCTGAACTTGTCAATGTGTCACTTAAAATAGACATTAGGATTTGAAGAGACACAAAACTTCATAGCATTAATAACAGCTTCATAATGTTAAAGAGAAATATATAACCTAATTGGAGAATGAATGTAGACATTTTTGGCTGCTTTTCAGACAGGAGATTTATTAGAAACACTGTAGTGTTCTAATTCCTAACCTATCTCTTTTCTCTCAGTTTGCAGTAAGGTTCTCCGTTTTCCTCTCTCTCTTGAAACTGGATCTTTTTAGATGCCATTTGTTTTAGGGAACATTGTGGAGGAAAAGGAAAAAGAAACCAATCCAAACAAGAATATGGATGATTCACAGTAAGAACTACTGAGGCTGTAAAAAACCCTGGTAGGGATTCTGACGAGTTGGCATATCTCCTTCCACATCGATAAATTTGTCACTGGTGCAACTGTTTATTCCTTCACAGTTGTATGATTTATGCTGGACCTTTTGTACTGCTTATGTGGACCTATAGCTCATCCTCAAACAGTAGAAGATGAACTCTGACTAATAGATCCCAGTGACTGTCCTATAATTTATGCAGGATCCGTGTTTTAAAAGGGTAGTGTGCATGATTTAAGTAGGCTTTGAGTATATAGCCATGGTTTGTCCTTTGCTGTCAGCAAAGCCATCCTAAGTTCATTTCTTTAAAGAAGCTCCAGGCCAAATGTCAGAAAAAATTAAATCAAGCAGTGATGTAGTCCCATAGGGAAAATGTATTTCAATTGTGAGGTATTCATGGGTATAATATGTCATCCTGTAGTCTGTGACTGTTGGGTGCACTTACAGGCAATGCAGCTTGGTAATTGCTACTTGTTAAGAAATTTGGGTATTGTAAAAAATGACCTGCCAGGGAGAGAGACAGTTTTGTTAATTTTATTTATGAGACTTTCATCAAAATTGGAATGATGTGTGTATGTAGCAGAAAATCCTCTCTGTAACAGCATCTTTTATTAAAGAACATAGTTTTTGTCTTCCAGCATGGAGATACCATAATCTTTTAGAGCTTTGGTTTTTGCAGTCTGAGAAGCAATTTGGACACAAATCTGTCTGATACACAATTTGCCCTTCCTGAGGGCAGGTGTAAGCAAATTTTCCATCTTCCCAACAGATGTCAGACAAAGCTAGGCTTGTTGGATCAGCCTGAATCCAAACCTGGAAAGAATCAATTCTATCTTCTGTAGTTTTGTTTTTGTAGAAAGTTTCTTCTTTTCCTGGCATATTCTAAAGAAACCAAGCCAGGACCTACAGTTCAGATTATTCTTTATGTGGATACCTGACCTAGGAGCAAGATTGAAGAGATCATAGTTGGAGGCCTGAGATGGAGCCACAAGCTGCCTGTCCAGGAGACACTTCCCTGCCCATGCAGTTGTGTTAGCTTTTTCCCAGCTTTTCAGGGGGCATAGGGACCTGCAGTGGTTTTCTAGATCATCTTTAATTGCAGATAGGTAACTCTGTGGTATCAGTAACACCAAACACTCATGTGAAGCATTGAAGCATCCATTTCATTCTTAGCCCTGTTATTTGATTATTGTGAAGCATTGCATGTGGAGCACACATATAATTTAGGATCTTTTCAGATGCAAATGGGTGTTTAAATCAGAAGAAGCTGATGCACTTTTGATAGCAGCACCCTTCCAGAATGGAAAGTTTTATCACCTTTTAAAGCCTTACAGAACAATAGACCTGATCTCTCAGCTGGACAAAATCATTGTATTGCTTTGGGCTTTAGCAACTCTCTGGCATTAATGATCTAACCCTATATTGCTCCTATATCTGAGGAAAAGGGTGATGAAGCCATATTTCACAGATTTATTTGAAGGATGTGAGAGGTGGAAGAGGCCAGATTCTGCTTCAGCTTGTGTCACCCTAAGTCCAGAAGAGGTGAATTAAAAACACAAATAATTGTAATCAGAGCACTTGTGTTATTCCACAGTAACACTTTCCTAGCCAGCAGCCTAAAACTAATGACAGAAAATGAATGAATCACAGAATTTCTGAATACTTTCATTGTACTCTAACACAATGCACGAGATGTTCTGGGTAAGGAAATAGGTTGCACAGAGTTTTGAATAGGAAAAAGCCCTCATGAACTTAACCCTTTAGAGTCTGCTGCAGGCAGGAAAATTAAGGTTGGGCTGTCATCAGACAGTTTCATCTGCCTCTTGCATATCTGGCAAGCCAGTCTTTTTAAGGAACACTTTATTATTCATGGCTTATTTCAAAAATAAGTCTTTTCACATCAGATTCAGCTTTATTGCTTTTTGGGTTTTCTTTGTGGATTTGTTGAATTAAAAAATCCATCTAAAGGAAGACAAAGTTTTTGTTGCATTTAGTATTCATTCTTCTGTGTTTTAGAAGAATCATGAATTACTTGAGTTCTCTTGGAACTATAGTACTTCAGGATACAGTTAATCAATGCCTCCACTGGATAGGAACTTGGTTCACAGATCAAAGTGCATCTTTTCCATAATAGTGAGCAAAAGATTTTAATCAAGCTGCTCATATGACCATAAAGAGGTGATGTCTTTTCCTGAGGAGTCAAGGCTTATTGTGAATTCATTGAATCTTTCCAAAGTGCATTTCATTACTGTGGCTATCCTTTGTTGTCTTGCTGGAATTTGTTGCATTGCTTGGATTTAGGACTTTTTCCCAGGTCATTTCAAATGTCCAGCCTCAGTGATGCTGTGCCACCCACAGACATCTGTTTTAACTGTTTAGATTTCTAATAAAGATGTTACACAAGCTATGGATTACTAACAGGATGGAAACATGTTTTTTGATTAATTTCTTACCACTGGTACTATCTGTTTAGACCAATACCTAATGTTCACAGCTCTTGGGTTGAGTAAGCATCCATTCCCATACTTTCTTCCCCAAGGTCTCCTTTGTTTTGTTTCATAGCAGTTTTCCTGTCTTTGATATTGCTGCTTGCAGTATTTTTCTCCTTTGTTTTGTCTCCTTTCCAATTATTTACCCCTTTCTTTACTGGAACCAATATTAATAATTTTTTCTAAATAATTGATTTTCTCAACTTTTTTTCCTAGTTACCTCTTTTTATTTTTAAAATATGTTCTCTCTGGTTTTGTTTATGGTGAAGTTCTTACCTCCATCTTAATTATGTTTTATGCAGGTAGTTAAAATATATTTCCCCCTTCCACCTTCATTGTATTGGACATGAGATTGTGCTCCTAGTAGCTGTTACTCTTGTACAGTTGATCAGCAACACCTGCAGGTGTTTCCTTCCTTTTTAGAGACTCATTCATTGCCTACTGACCCTGGCTGAGGCTCCTGAGAGATGGAAGCTCTGCTGAAAAAAGTGAGAAAAAAGGAGAAAAAAGATGAAAACAAGGTTTGTTAGGAAGCAAATACAGAGTATTCTCTAATTGGTAAATGAAGCAATCTTTCTGAAGAAGATGGAAGCCAGTACAGTTGTTGGCAATTGTGATTCCTAACTTTGACAAAGCAATTTATGTAGATGTTAGCAAATGATGTTCTAGTGAGGAGAGCACAGCCCAGAGCTGCCTGTGCTGCAGATGGCAGTGGGACTGAACCAGCTCCTCTTGGATCAGGCACACTGAGCTGTCCAGGCATGCAGCTTTCTATTTCTTTGCATTTAGCTTTTCAAAAGTGTGGTTAAATTTTTCAGACTAATTTATGTAGTTCGGTGCATAATGATAGATGTGCTTTTTTACAGAAGTCATTTGTAGCACAATGGTTATGTTACACTGTTATTTCTAAAGACTTCAGGGATTCTTTTCTGGCCATATGACTCACAACTTTGAAGTCACTGAGCAAAGGGTCAAGCCCTTCCTCACTCAATAGATGCTTTCAGCTCCAAGTGCTACTAGTACATTCAGGGCTAAAACTCTTGTTATTGGAACAGCTGTAGCTTCAAAATGTCGTGAAGCTGCACTAACGCTTCATTTCCTGCAGTGAATCATTTTACTTATGAAAGTATAAAAGCCAGGAACATTTAGAAAAAAAAAAAAAAGACAGAAATAGAAAGAAATAAACCTTCTGTGCTCTGAAATGGATCTTTTTTTTCCCCCATTGGATAAGTTTGTCCTATCACAGCAGTAAAATGCAATGATATGGAATAATTATATGCTCCTAAGCTTTTCCAATTGATCTACTGTTGTGAAAATATATTCAGTAAATTCACCTAAGTGACTTTGGACAGCAAAACACAAGGACATTATGAATAAAAGAAACACTAATTTGGCTGATACAATGGAGTATTGTGACCACAGGAACATCATTGTCAACCTCCATTCTAGATTAGAGTAGGTTTGTTGTCAGAAAAAGCAGTGTGTGGTTCAGAAGGTGACCTCAGTGATTACTTGTGGGCTTTCATATTTATTCCTTCCTTCTATTTTCTCTTCTTAAAATTTTATTTTGATTGGAAAGCCAAGCTCACTTATTCCTGTTACTGATATCAGGAAAGTGATTTAATTAATTAATTAATTAAATCAATCATTCATTTATGCTTTTGGCAATATTTCTGGGTTAGGAAATAGGAAAAATAGTCTAGATTTCTTCTCCAGATTGACTTTCTGATACTGCTCACATTTAAAGTACAATTTAGTTTTAAAAATGCTCAGATTTAAGAGAGGAGATGAAAAGAAGAATGTACCATTATTACTGATTTGCATCTATCAGTAACTGCATTGTTTAGAACCCCTGCATTAGCACTATGAACAATGAAAACAGAAAAATGCAATGTCATAGAGAAGAAGTATACTCATTACTATTCCCCTGTTTTCCTGAAAGTATTCATCTTCTGCATTTGTCAGCCATACTTTAAAATATGAGGCAAAAATTGTTTAAATGTTTGTCAAATGGAGATGTAGGAGTTAGGAAATGCTGTAATGAGAATACATGAGATAATATATATGCTTTGTAATATACACAGTTCAATATTATTAAGACATTACTGCAGAATTAACAGATTTAAAAAGGACACTATGTAACAGCCAATGAATATGATATATTGCAAATAAGGTCATCTTGTTATACAGCTAGAAGTAATAAATTTATAGTGCTTGTGATTGTTTCTCTGTGTACATTTATCCTTCAGAGGCATTTGAATGTTTTCCTTTGTGGCGTAAACCAGCAGAAGAACTTACAGTGAAACATCAGAAACAATGAAAATAGAATGAAAATTGCAAAAAAAAAAAAAAAGGTGGCAACTTGCTTTTTAGAGGTTGGGTAATAGAGGAGAACATTCAAAAATATATGTTTATATATTTAAATTTCAAGAGTATAATTTTAATGAGAGACTGTAAGTTGCCCAGACACTGAGCTGCTTTAATAAAAAGAAAAGCAACCCTTTAATGTTTTGAGTTTTTGTACTATTAAAAGTTTGAAAATTTCAAGAGAAAGTTTTAAATTTTGTGGTTTTATAATTAAATGTTTGAATTTTAAATGCCATTTTCATCTGTCTGCCTCCTACTTTTTGATTTGTCTACAAGAAATGTCAGGATCTGGGAAAAAGAAGGAAAAAAACCCAACTACAGAAAAAAAAAAAAAATAAGACCATAAGTTCTGTCAAAGTAAGTAACAAAATCTCCCAACCTCTCTTCCAAAATGTTGGGATTTTTTCCCCCTGTTTTTAATATGTAGAAGTCAATTTTTGTCTACAAACACATACTTTGAAAAAGAAAAACCTGACTAGTTTTATTTGTTAAATTATTATGGTAAATGTGAGCATTTAGGAGGTTTTTGAATGGTGTGACAACTGTAATTACCCACACAGGGAATAATTTTTGAGAGGATCTTCAATCCTGTTGTCAAAGACATGTTAAGAACATTTGGCTGAAAACCAAAGCGTGACAAATTCAACCAGAAGGTGAAAGCACAGTTTTTTAACTTGTCTGTGTGTGTGTTATCTATATGAACTTCTGCAGAGCTAATATTCAGAGTAACTGACAAAGCAGGGAGATGGGGGAAGAATTTTGCTTAATTTTCTTGGCTCCATATCACTTTGAATGAACCAATGACAAGAAACAGGGCAGTGTTACAGATTTGTAGACTAGGGTATTTAGCTCCCATTCATTAAATAACACAGATCATGGCTATCCAGAGGATAAAGCAAAGCAGTTTTAGGTTCATAGTGTAAATCAGGGAGATTGATACAACAATATTGGACCAAGACAGGGGCCTGTTTTATGCTATGGTCAACTGCAGTTGGCTCCAGCTCCTGGTTTGCCCAAAGTTGTGCCTTTGATGGAGCAGGCAGGGCAACATGCTGTCTGCTAGGTTCTAAACCTTTCCAAAGACAGGGGAAGAGCTGTTGGGTAGAGCTGAGGCTGTGACTCTCTGTCTGATCAAGGAGACAGGAGACTGTTTAGTGATTTTTTTTGCGAAGTGGTAGCAGGTTAACTTGTATGCTGCAAAAGAATTCATGAGTTGAATCCTGATAGATCAGAGGGTTTGTAGAGGATTAATCAGCATTAGTACTGGGCCATTAGGAGTTAAATTGTTTTCCCAGAGTCTCAGAAAGAAGTGGAATTGGAGCCAGCACTTGAAGCCAGGATTTGAAGCCAGGTCCTGTGGATGGACAATGAAGCTCGTCTCTTTTTTCATGGGGTACAGAGCAGCTGGGTAGAAACATTTGTAATATATGAATGCAGAATATCTGCACAATTGAATTGTAGCATTGATCCTTCAGCAGTTGCATTTTAGACCTCTGTGGATTAAGGAAGTCAGACTTTAGTAGATTTTATATTTTATAAACTGGTACTGTAATCATGCTTTTGCTATTTAAAATTTTTCTCCTGAAATACTAACATTTGATATACTTCCTCCATCTGTCTCTGTCCAGATTTGGATGGTTTGTGAGGTAAATTTAATCTCTCTGTTGCATCATTAGACTCAACAGCTTCTCTGAATTTCCATCCCGAGCCGTGTTACAGAAGTATTTGTAACTCATCCATGTACTTGTGAAATTTGGACTTGAATTGAGTAAGATGTGAGTGCTTTTCCCCCTGCTGCTTATGGGTAATTAAAATAAATTGGTGTGGAATGTTTCTTTAAGTTTGAGGACGACCTAATGTTAAGATAGGGAATTGCTTAGGAGGTTGTTTTTTGCTGCTTACACTTAGGTAACACCCACCTCATTAGTGCAGATTGCAATTATTGTTAATTAGTTCATGCAAAACAAACCAGGGAGATTGCCTAATTCTTTTCTAAAACTCACCTTTTTTAAACTTTTGCTATTCCAGCTTCTGTTATGGAATTACTGTAGATTTACACATCCTGAATAATGCTCTCCAAGTCAAATGTGTTTCTTGTTTGCTAAAACCTGAACTCTCTGATCTTCAATTGCACTGAGTAGTATCTGAGGTCAAACAAAGGTATAGCTCATTCCCCTGTGTGCTTCGGGCACCTCTGTTTTACTCCAGCTATGTGCTGCTGTAAGCACTCTGTGCCCAGAGGGTGCAGATTTACACAGCTGTGTACCCTCTTAGATGCCATTCCTTTAAGCTAGTTGCTGCACTGACACACAGAGAGGTAAAATGTTGACCCAGGGCTTGTGGCAGCACGATGTCTGAACTCTAGCTGGCATCTTACTCAAGTTATTCTCACTTGGAATAATTTCCAACTTTTGATCAACCTTTTTGTTCCATTGCATTAGTCTTTTGAAATCTAGGTATGCACAGTGTGTACCTTAAGGACATTAAATCAGCTTTTGAAGTCACAGTTTAGCAATCCTGCCATGTGAGTTGTGTGTGTTCCTTGGCATTATTAGCCCCATGCTCTAATCAGCTGAGCTAGTTCACTAGGAATGAGTAGAACAAAGGTAAAGGACATGGAGACAAACAAACAAGTATGGTAATTTAAAATGTGGTGAAATTAATTGCTCCCTGCATTAGGTATAGCTGGGAGAGATCTGTGGCGTGCTAAGATGGGCAGAGCCTGGACACATTGATGCAGAATGCTCAGAAAATAAATCTCCCACATCCAATGTTGGGTGAAATGTTGACTCCCCTGAAATCACTGGAGCCAGCATTTGATGCCAGGTCTTTCCAGTGCTCAAGCTTTCTCCTGCTTTGGGAAGGATTAGGATACCTCCGAGCCTCTGTACAAGAGCTGAAGATGAGCCCTCCCTCTCCACTCTAATTGCATGGGATGGTTATTCAGGAATAGTCCTGATATTGCCAGAAATATTTACTGTATATGCTTTTGATCTTATGCAAGCATAAATAATATTTCTTATTGTGTTTTCACTTGTCAGTCAGTTGCATGCACATATTGTAATCCAATACTCAGAGAAGTAGGAAGTAGGAAGTCTCCAAATTGCTTTTGGCTTTCAAGAATTTTAAGCTTTGCAAATAAAGTAACTTTTGGCATGTGTCTAGTATGAAGGATATGAGTAGAAAATAGCAGTCATTATATATCTACTGTCATTGTTTCTGTGTTCAGAGCTTGGCAGTAAGTAATGTTATGGTTGTGGTTTTGGGTTTATGTTTTGGTTATGGTACAGGCAAGAGTTGCAAAAGCACACTTATTTCAAGTTTCAGAGGAGAGGTAGGAAAGGATACTTGTTGAAAAATGAGATTACAAAGGTGTATAGGCTGGGACCACAAACCCACTCCTCTTCTTGCTTAGGCTGGTCCAGCCATTGCCTTGTGTGACTCGTAAGCACATGCACATCTGTTGGATCCATGACATTGTACTTGTGTACCAAACTGCTGCCTTTGGTGGTGGTCTTCCAGATTTGCTGAAGTATTAATAAATCTGTTTGCTAGAGTTCTTTTATTGAACCCCCTGAATTAACATCAGAATACAATGGGCTACATGGTTGCTTTGTGCTTGACTTGGTCTGTTTTATGAGGAAATAAAAACTAGGGGCTGAATAAAAACAACCAAACCTCTGAAGGGGTTTTCAGTGTCTCCAATTAAAATCAGTTGTTTTGTATTGCAGGCCTGCCCTATGCTGAATATTTTTTCAGTCAAATCAGAGGCATCTTTGCACAATATTTAATAGGTAAAGCTGTGTGAAAGAAGATGCTTCCTTAAAGCATAAAGCAGGGAAGCAGTAAACTTGGTGGTGATGTATCAGTTCAGCTGTGTTCTCTCCCTACAGGCTGAAAAATGTTATTATGTGACCTCCTGGTGAAAGCAGTTATCATTAAAATAGTTAAAATCAATATTGCTCAAATCAAGAGAGAGATTTTATGCAGTAGCCACGGAGGGTCTTTGCTGCTGCTGCTGTTATAAGTGTTTATGACTAAATAGCTTTATATTTTAGATGACAAAAAATACAACAGTAATCCAACAGTTCTGGCCAAAAAAAAAAAAAAAAAGAAAAAAAAAAAGATAAATAGAAATATAAAAGCTATGGATATGATGTATTAAATGTGACCAATATTTTATATTTAAGTAACTGAAATACAGCTTGTATGTGTGTCAACAGATTGGTGTCAAAAAACCCAAAGCTGCACAAGCTTATCTTAGTTTCTTACTTGAATTGTTTTCCCTGTTACCAAAATATTTTAGATAACTAATTCTAACTTTGTTTGTGGAACCTGACTGCATTTTTTGGTTTTGCTACTTTGTATGAAGCTTAAACTGCAGATAGGTCAAAAATGGATGAAAATGTTTTAACTGTCCCTTAATATTAACCCTGTATATGGATACTACTGGGGAGTCCAGTGAGAGCTGTGGCTCTGGGGACTTTTGGTGGAATAGGAAATTGAAACCAAGAGATTCTGTAATTTGGTTTAGCCTGAGGCAGTAAGCATTAATATTTCTGAGGTCTGCTGGAATGCCACAGGAAATTGGAACTGAGCTCAGTGTGGCATCGAAGGTGATGGGTGTCATTGTCTAAATCTTTCCTGTGCTCTTAGGAGAGGTTTGAAAGAGCTCAGAGACTCAGTAAAGGACATGCCAATGGGGCAGTGATGGGAAGACACTGCTTTCTTTCTATGCACTTTTAATTTGTCCTATGTTATTTGTTGGTATCACTGTTTTGATGTAGTGGAGCAACTCTTTCAGCTTTATTCAGCTTTTTCCAGGCATCTTTTTTCCAAATGTGTGCTTTCTGTCTGTGACAAATGCCAGAAGTTGGCAGCCTAAAGGAAGAGCTAGCAGGAGGTGGAGGAATTGGAAAAGAAAATACAAGAATTTGACTTCAGTGTGGAAAGAAAAACCAACAATACCTTGATCATTGCATTTTTGTAACTAATTTGACACAGGTCATTGGTGACTGGAGCTTAGTAAAGCAATGTGGTCACTTCACTTAGATGATCAATATATAAATGCAAAACAGATAAGAGAGAGATGTTTTTTGACTACTTGGCTGTTTCTTAACAAGTGCTATATGTAGTGGTCTGTGCTCTCCTTGCTGTTTTTTCAGTGTGTGTATATGGCTGAGTGATACTGAGAGGTGAAAACAAACTGTTTCATTCTCCTCCTTACACCTGTTTCTCTCTTTCATTCTCATCTATTATTCCTTTATTAATTCTCCTTTCACTGCTATATGACATCAAGGAATGACATTCACATTGGAGGTTTTTGGGAATTTGGTTAAAAAGGTAGGGAGTTTGACATGGGGAAGATGCAGATAGAAGATGTGTGCGTGGCAGATATTTCTCCTTGTGCCAGTGAGTTGGCTCCTGAGCTTTTGTATATATCAGAAATATAAACTCAGATCTGACTTGTCAAAGAGCCCCTAGCTCTTGAGCAGTTGACTTAAAACCTCAGGACAGAAATCTTCTTGGTTTCCTATCAGCTACAGCTTTGAAATGTAAATTAGTTCGTATTGATTTTGTGTATTTGTGTGAATGTGTTCATATCTACATACTTCCTTCTACCTCCCTGCCCTCCCCCAAGTATTTTAGAATTCTCTTTTCTTTAATTTTCCTTTCCTTGTGTTTCGTCCAAGGCCTTACTGCCACTTCAATACATGCAGGATGCTGTGGAATAAAAACCTGTGTAGAGGTAACACCTCTAGGGCAGTCAGCCCTTTTCCAGCTGTGTGGGCAGATGCACAGACCATTTGAAGGCACTGTAGTTTGAAAAGAAAGCCAGTTTCAGAGAAAAGATAATGTTTTAGAAATAAAATTCAACTTTCAAGGACTGGGGCACAGGCTGAATGCCATTTGGATTGTTCTTCATCTTATCCTTTCTAAAATTTTCCAGTTTTAGGTCAAAACCATGCTTCTTGCAGAAATCCAGCAACTTCAAAGTTATTCTGCTGACAAAAGTTTCACAGCTTGGGCTGAAGTTACTGATATGATGGAAACTGCTGTGGGCTTTGAGACCTCATGGGGTGTTCTAGCCAAAATTCTCTTTCATTAAAAACCGAAGTTAAGAGCTAAAAGCAAACCATAGGAAAGCAAATGTGAAGTTTTTAAAAGACTACAGTTTTAAAATTAGTGTATTTTATTCTGTTCTCTCAATGTTAAAAAATGTAATGAAACATTCAGAACAACTCATTTTACTATTTCTGTAATTAGATTTTTTTTATACTGGCGGCATCTCCCTGTTCCACCATTAGTTAGTACCTTGTCTGTTACAGAAATGAACCAAGAAACCACTGTGATTGCAAGAATTTGCAGTCTAAGTGTACAAATATTACCAGTAGACAAAGGAAACATTAATATCTTCTTGTGTAAATGCATGGGGTAATTCAGTAGTTTGGTTTTACATAATCTGCATCTGCTCAAGACCTGGATCCCTAGGAACAGAGCCCATGTTTTGTATAAGTGAGTGTGCCATTGAACAGGCCAGAATTATTTAAGAATCACATAGTGGAAGTCTCCCCACAATGTAATTTAACTGTTGGTTTTCTAAGCCCCATTTCACTGAAAGAGAACTGATAGAGAAGTGAAGCAGGTTTTCTATGGCATTCCCAAGCCAGATATCCAAAAGAAGGGTTATAAGGCTAATGTAGGATTTTCCTTGCTTTCACAGTAGTTCACCTGCTCAGCTTTCACCAATGAGGAGAATCAGTCTTCATTACTAAATGCCACTGATTAGTTAAAAGGCAGGTATGTGAAAGAGTATTACTGTATACTTATATGTGATCAAAGCAACTATAACATTCCACCACTATGCTGTATTAAATTTTCTTTAAAAAAAAAAGAAGCTGTATAATATTGTAATACGATAAATACATTTTTTTACCTTGTGATTTTTTTTGTTTATTTTTATCTGCTTGCAAAGATCAATCCTTTTTTTTTTTTTTTTTTGCCGTGAGCTCTGTCAGTTGACCTCAGATTTTTATACAGTAGCTTCTGCATCCTAATATTTCACTGAGTTTGTTTTGAGGCAAATTAAATTTACCTTTTTGACAGCAGTTTTCCTTTTTAGGTAATCATCTTTGACTATATAGCAGGAATGGTCTGAATGCTGCTTTTTTCACTAAATGTTTAGTTCATTTAATTTCTTATTATAAAAGCACGTTCTGTAACAGGATTGGCATTTATTTCAACAATACAAAAATGTTCTGTGTCATTATCAAAGTAACCACCTGGAGTGCTGTAAGTAATGCACATACATGGAACAAAACTGTGTTTTGTTACAGATTTTCAAATGCTAAGTAGCTGCATGTCAATTTAAAATAACTTTTAACTTCAGTAGAGTTTCTCAAGATTTATACACATGTAATTGAGAACAAAATGCACCTTCATGTGTACATCTAATAATGCAGCAGCATTGCAGAAGAAGTAAATCTAAACTTTATTGCTGTCTAATAAATTATCTGGTAAGCACTATAATTAAACTACAAACTAGTTCATTAGTTGCAGGCGACATCACTAAATTGGGTCTAATAGAAGCTATGTAGTTGCAGTATGTGAGTGTCTGATTGTGAATATTATTGCTGTGACAGCAACAGTTAATTCAAATAATGATGGAACTTTAATGAATGAGGTTGTGTGACAGGATTAGCAAGAGCAGATTTGCTGAATAATTGGTTCTTTCTTGGTACAGTAAGTCATTGATTTTTATTCTCTTCCTTTTCCTCCTTCCTCTTACAGTTGTTATCATCAATCTGGTCGTATGTGCACAATGTCCTGAGACCTCAGCCACAGCTGCAGCAGCAGCCTGGTGCCTCTGAGAGCAGAGCAGGCCTGGCAGAAGCAATGCCAGACCAAATCCAGCATCAAGCCTGCAGGCATGTGCTCCAGGGCTGCAGGTTGGGAAAGAAAGGGAGGGAGAGCTCTCAGTGGTGAGGAGCAGCCCCACTGCTCTGCTGCAGCCAGAGCTGGGACAACAGTGGGGGCTCTGCTGCAAAGCTCTTCTACCTGCTCCTCACTGTTTTAAGAAATGAAGTTGCTGCCTAATGTGGTGCTTTCCAAGTGTAAAGTGATGTGTCTGCCCTACAGATCTGATGTAACTGTTCTCTTCATTCACTTTTCCTTGATTTGATCTGTTGCTATTTTGCTTACAGATCAAACACATTTTTTCTCTTACAATGCGGACACTCATGCATGATCTATGGCAGACTGTGTGCTTGCCTATGAGCTCAAGAATGCATACATCTATCCATAGCCCATGCTACAGTGTTTGCAAAGCTATGATGTTAGTTTGCCAGCAAATGCTTTCTGGGTGTGTAGCATCATCTAGTACATGATACTGTTTAATACATTTTTTAATAGCACCAGATTATGGCTTGTACTGCCAGATTTAAATTGAAAGTAGTTACTGTAATAACCATATTAAGGAGAAATGAAAAATATGAACTAAACCACTGGAGGCAGTTGGTTAAGATGTGGCGTGATAGGCAGGTGTCCAAAGATCAGCTGTAGCTCTAGACTCTGTATTAAAATAAGTCAATTTTCTTGTACATTTCATTTTTTCTTAACATATCTCAGAAAGTTTAGATTTGGAGCTATATTTAGTCCCTCAAGGGCCCTGCTTTGATTTTGTTTTCACATGCTGAAAGCTTTGATTGGACCTGCGTGTTAACTTGCCATCACTTCAAGGAAGTGTTACATAGATTCATCAGGACTCATTTTCCCGTGCCCTGACTCCCTGACGTGTTCTGCAGCAGTGACAGCTCCCTGCTGCTGATGCCACTGCAGCCTCTGCACTCCTCTCACACACACATTCTGGTTTTTAATGCATGTAACTGCATTTTAGTGTTCAGAAATTTGGGACATCTACTTTGCAAACTCTGACAGTGCCAAAACAAGGCTCCTAAATAATTTGTAAAAATAACATTTTTCTGCAGGTCTCCATACACTGGAGTGACAGGTACAGGCTGTGCAGGCACAAAGAAAGCTGTTCCTTTTTTATGTGCTCTGTGTCATATTCTCACCAATATTATGTGTTCTGGAATCACAGATAATTCCATGCATTCCAGAAGTACTTTAATTTTGGGTTAACCTTTTGGGTTCTAATTTCATAGAGTAATGAAATAGTGACTCAAGCAAGAGATGTAAGTGCCCACAGAGCTGGAGGAGAGATAGAAATTATTTAGGTAACACAAATATTTTGGTTCCTCTTTTACTAGCATGCAAAATTTTTATTGGATTCTTGGGAGTTGAGAAAGTGAGGCTTTTTAATCTGCTGTCTGCAGGATTCTTGCAGATGCATTGCAAATACTTTTGTACTTCAAGAACTCTGGACTGATCTTCTGCCAAAATCCAGGAGGTGTTCTCCTGCTTTTTCTGATAAAGCAGGATGTCTTTGTTTGGTATCCTGTCAACCAGGATCTAAGTAGTATAATGAAATATGTGCTTCTGTATTATAATCTTTAGTGATTATATAACATTCAAAATAATTTTCAAATGGTAAACTTAGTTGCAGTTCATCATTATGGCCCCTAAAGGTGTAGGATTAGGTACAATGACGTAAAGCTCAAAAATATTGAGCTTTATTAAAACCCCATTTAAATATTATAAAATTTGAAGACTTTCTAAATCTGTAACTTTATGCCTTGATTCTGCAAAGAGTTGGGCATATATTATTTATATTGTGTGCAGACTTCTGTAATTTTTCCTTTCTGAGTAAGATTTTTAAATGACAATGATTTTTGTTTTGTAATAATTTCTAATATACCAAAGACAATCTGACATTTACCCTTTGGCAGCACTTTAATGCTGCTAAAGAGCTTCAGCTTTGACTGTGGCCATTTGTTGATAAAGCAATTGCTGTTTAAACAGGTGCTTAACTGAAAACAGTTTTCATTTACTTCCTTATGGACCTTTTACCAGTCCTCACTGCAGCTTCCTGCTGAGGCTTGCTGCCAGGAGCCACTGACACTGTGTTTTGATAGTTTACATACGAGCATTAGACATTCTTCATACCAAATTCTCTTCATGTTTCTAGTTCTGCAGCTCATAAAAGAAACGAGCAGATGTTCCCATTTCTTTTGAAGGTCATGGATTTGCCTACATTTTCTCTTAAGTTTAGTCTTTTCCTTCTGAAACAACATTAGATGTAAATTCACTAACAGAAGATATCTGAAGGAGGTTTTGGCCAGGTGGGGATTGTTCCCTTCTGCCAGGCAGCAAGTGAGAGGACAAGAGAAAATGGCCTCAAATTGCACAAGGGAGGCTTAGGTTAGATACTAGGAAATGCTTTTTTTATAAAAGGGTTGTCAAGTATTGGGACAGAGAATCCAAAGGAGTGGTGAAATCACTGTCCCTGGAGAGATTTAAAAAATGTGCAAAATTGGTGTTTTGGGACATAGTTTAGTGGTATTTTGGCACCTGAATTAATTGTTGGACTTGATAATATTAAAGGTCTTCTCCAGCCTAAATGATACTGTGATTCCATGAAATCAGGGAATGGCATGTTATATAAAAACTTTAAAGTGATTCATTCATAGGCAGCTCCTGAAGGATCTTTAAATTTAATTCAACATTTCCTTGCTAGATTAGCTTTCATCTCCTGTATCAGTATCATGAAGGTTTACCTATAAAGTTGTATATAAAATAATATCATATAAAGAATAATGTGTATAGTTTCTGTATATTGATAATTATTATCATTGATAATCCTTGAAGATTCATAAAGCTATGTGAAACAGGTATTTTAGAGCTCTACTATCAACATACTCTAGAGTCTAAAATTTACTTTATTTAAGAATGAGTGAAAAGACACAGATGTGTTTAAATGCATTCATAGTCTTCCATGCACAACTGTTTGTTCCTTGAAAAACAGTTACATCACTTCAATTTGCATTTGAATGTTTACTTATGGAAATTAAACTTATCTGAATCAGATATGTTTTTAAGGGTAACTGCATGGTGTTCAATGATGCAGTTTGAAATTGCATTGTATATGGTGCAGACACAACTGAGTGTGGAATGACTAATTAGAAGTTAAATTGATTTAAACTGCCTCTAGGGATGCTGCATATAAGTATCCACACAGAATGGTTGGTAAGTGGTAACTTCTTAAGTGATTGTAACTTCATGACTCTCAGCAGCTGCCAGTATCTTCAGGAGAAACTTAGGGCTCAGACTTGTAATCAGTTTATTAAAGCTTAATAAATGACCTTGCATCAGCTGAGGTACAAGAGTGAAAGCCCAGCAACATAATCTACCTTAAATCTCAGTGTAAGAGGTTTGAGCTCCATGGGATTACCTGGCTGTGGGCTGAGAGTGCATAAAGATATCAGAGTTGTGGTAAAGTGAATTTGAGATGATAATCAGGTGTGTTGGGATAAGTGTTTGTGTTTTTCCTCGTGCATTAAAATACCTCAGTGGATTATAGCCAGCAGTATGTAAATGAAGCATGTGTAAGATTCTTCCAGAGGTACTGCCCAAGGCCTGCAAATTAATTACATAGGTATTTATTAGAATTTTCTTTGCAAATTCCACTAAGTTTGTGTTTAGATATTTAAATTAGATACCTTACTGTTTTTCAAAAATCTTGAACTTTGAAATCATTGCAAGTTGCTAAAGGTTCAGTACTTTTAAAAAGCAAGCCATGTGTTTAGGATCTTAATAAAATAGGTGGGCCTGATTTGAGCACCCTCAGGATATGATCCATAGTCTATTACATTAATAAGAAGCCTTCAATTTATCTTAAAAATATTAACTCAATGTGTTATCGATTCTGAGCTATTACTACATATTTTAAAATAATTTATTTTAAAGACTGTCTCATTCTGCAATGGATGGACTTCTGGAGAGGTATTCACATACAGAGATCACATCTGTATAGCTGTACAAAACAAACCAGTGACTTGGCTTAGAAAGAATTGTTCAGGGACTGAAGTCTGTACAATACAGGTCAGCAGGTAAAAATGCAGACTCTGTGTAACTGGTAGTGGTTTTGTTATTCACAGGTGTAATGTTTCTTCTGAATTGTTCTAAAAGAAAAGATGTTGAAAGCCAAAATTTTGTCTTGGGTTCCTCTCTGCAAGGTGAAACAATGCTTGTACCTCACCTGCTTCCCTGCAGTGTCAGAAAGGAGTCTGAAGTATGTTCTTTCACTGGTGCTTGATTTAAAAAAGGAAAATAAATCAGGATGTCCAGACTGTGGGCATTGTCCCATTGACTTGAATCCAGTCATTTCAGTAAACACAACTCAAGCTGCTGTAGAGTAGTGGTATTTTCCTCATTGGATGGGTGTAGGAAGTAGGCATTAAGACCTGAGTATAATTCTTCTTGCACAAGCCTTTATTTTGCCTTACAATGATGTGGCAATGATGCTGCACCAACTGCAGGAACCAAACCCAGCCCTCTTCTGTTGAACACCCTTCAAGTGAGTTCAGAGGGTCATGGTTGGGCATGCTGGACCTGCTTTTTTGGTAGCCCAAGGATGGCAGGCTGCCACTCTGTCATCTCTGTCCATCTGGATCTCTGGTGTCCTGACTGTCTGAGTGATTGGGGAAGCAAGTAAGTAGAAATCTAAAGCACTCTTTTGAAGCTTCATTGATTTAGGACAACCCTCAGGTTTCCTGTTTCTTTGATTAAACTACTTTCCATGTGTTTTTAAAATTAAGATGTATAAAATCAAGATGAAGTAGTAAACTGGAATTACATTTTTTAGAAAATTAACCAAGTCGGAATGTTACCATCACCTAGTACAATATTCTTTTTAATGCATGTATACTGTCAAATTGAATATGATAAATTAATGATTGCATTTGATGCAAATTTCAATTCATTGTTCCTGTCATCACGTTCATGTACATTTTAATAACATCTGTGTACAGAGCTAGTTTGAAAGGAGCTCTGCCATGGAATGCATTGATGAGCATGCACAGTTGGAAGAGTCTTGGAATGAGTCAGAATTGTGTATTTAATAATGAAAGATTTCTGTGGTACTGTAGTGATCTGTAAACACTGAGCTTGAAACAGTAGCTTGTTAATGCAAACCATGCTGTCTTATGAACAACTTTAGATAACAGCCCCAGACTGGATAAAGGATAGGCTTTGATTTCATTCTTTATTTATTTCCAGATTTCACTTCCTTCCATTAATTATTGAGCAGAAGTATTAGACTGGAGGAAACATCATTGTTTTCTTCATGTTTTTCAGAGCTGAATATAATCTCAGGAAAAGAAATCCACATAGACATTATAACACATTTCTTATTCTGAGGTTAACAAATAAGAAAGGGATGACAGAATATCAAAGAACTAGTAGTTTCTTATCAATCCCTTACTCAGTTTTTGTTCTCTTTTCAGTTATACTAGTAAGTTTTACTTGAGGAACCTCCATATTTCAGTTCTAGCTCACATCTTCCCTGGCCTTACTTTAGAAGACAAAAATGTGCTTGCATTTTTTTTCTGTTGTAACCAGTCTTTCTCTTCTTTCAAGGGATGTATTTTATATTAGCATTACAATCTGTAGGAGAAAGGGTCCAAGACATTACCTGAAAGCACAGGTTTAAGAGTGTGTGCTGCAAGTGTCACAATATGACTCTGTTTGTTGATAAACAGTCTCTTTGTCGTCCTCCCAAAAGGCTGATGGGCTTATTTGGGTATTTTTGAAACTAAATTGAGGTAGTAGAGAAACCCATGTAAATGTTTGTACTGGAAGTGTAAAGGAACCCTTTCAGGACCCCACCTATGAATAACTGTCAGCAATGGAAAGAGAAATAGGACTGCTCCTATGTGTTTCCTTTCACCATTTATTGTCCTAGTTTTTCAGCAGCAAAGTAGAGGCTGGAACTGTTCAGTAGCACTGTACAGTGCTGTGGCTCTCCTGATGAGCTTTTCCAATGTTATCCAGGTATGAAAAAGCCTTTGAACCCTTTCATAGATGTTGCTGAGTGTGATCTTTTCTGGTAATTCTTTCCCATGTTTTCTTACTCAGAAAGAGGGGAAACCGCCTCTTTTCTAGAAGCCAAGATCTGAAAGTGGGTAGCTTCAGTAGCTGTCTTTCATCATTCTGCTTGGAGGAAGAGGTCAGGCCACTTCACAATGAGGGAGACTGATGTATCATGGACAGGGTCAGAAGCAGCATTTATTCTACTAGAATTGCATTAACTCTTAAAGAGCTGGATTTTGCTCCAACTTATGTTCTGCAGGCAATATCTTCACTGACTTGTGGAACAGTTTACAGATAAAACATCTACTGTCAAGCTGAACAGATTATATTAATCACTGCTTACATAAACCTGTTTTTCCCCACCTATCATCAATTTTTGAACAACTGTCTTGCATTTTCCTTCTTCAGAACTTTAGTTTTTTCTTCAGTCTGCTTTAGTCACTGAATTGCATAAAATGTCCTTCTTATAGCCCGGGTAGGAATTATCATAAAATTCCAGTGCATAAAGTTTCCTGCATTGCATAATGTGTCCATTTATATTGTCAAATTCAGTTGTGTAATATACACAGCATGGAGTCTGTTTTAAATCTGTCACTGATGGGAGGTTTCTCAACAGGCCCTTCCTGAATCCTTGGTAGAGAGAAGATCACATAGTGACCGTCATGAACCAAATGCTTGGCTAAACCTTGATTTTGCTAGGAATTGTCAAGGTTTCAGAAGACTACTGCTATGTGATAGCTAACCAGTGACCCATCTTACTGCTTAGTTTTTTTCAAGTCCCTTGAAGCCACTGCCTTGTAGAGATGTGTCCTTTAGTGCCCATTTGCAAGGCAAAGATATTGCTTCTCTAAAAACAGAAAGGCTGACATTGCTGCATCTTTCTCTACCAGTGCCATGGCTGTTGAGGCATTGTTGGTCTTTATGTTGTTAATGTGTCATGTTTAATAAAAGAAACTACTCCTGCTCTGATTTGATATCTTGACCCAGATCCGACAATCTTAGAATCATCCATCACACAGGAGTTTCCCTGTTCCTCTTGACAGGTTATGCTTTTGTTTCAGACAGTTGATCTCTCCTCTGATGCAAATGCACAACCACTTTCCAGACAGTGTATCTTGTGAAAAAGATTTATTAATTCCAAAAGTCTCTTTCCTTAGTGACTCTCTTAACCAATTTGTACTAGTACTGTATTTCTTATCCATTTCCTTCTGGAAAGGTTCATAAACTGGCAGTGTAGTTAATGGTGAATTGACAATGAATGCATAGAAAGGTGAGTCCATGCAAGTCCAGAAGGTCCTAATAGAGGCACAGTGTTCTTGTTGCAAGGATTTTGTTGTTGAAATCCAGTAAATTAAACTGGAGCTTTCAAACTGAATGTGGCTCCTACTTGTAACAGTTTAATCTTTTGTTTCCTCTAATAGGATAATGAAAGAGTATCAAAAGCTTGCTTGTCATGATCATACTCAGTTCATAATGAACCACAGTGCAGCAAATTTTGTGGGTCCATGTGAGGTGGTAATTTTCATTACTTCTGATCATGTTTTTATTGGAGATTCTCTCCCAGGGATTCAGAAATTGTTCTTAATCCCTATATATGTAAGTTTATATTTTCAAAACTTTCAATATAGTCTGCTCCCATTGGTTGCAGTCAAGGGCAGTTTTATTACAGACTTATTTATCACTGACTTCAGTGATAGAATTATGTGCCTACTTTATATGCTTTTAACAGTCAAGTTCCCTAGTTGTTTTGAGTTTGGAAGTACTTATCCCTGACTATTGTACTTCGCTTAATAAAATTATTTCTGGACTTGGTTCTTGACCATATTCCATGACCAGTATAACCTTGCTAATAAGGAATTATAATCTTGTAGGTGGTTTCATCTGACTCAACTTTCCATGGCAGTGCCTTTATACTCTCACTATTACTATTTGAAGACCATTTTGTCTTCCTTGAGAAGAGACTTTTAGAAGCATTACAAGTCTTATTGGAAATTCAGTGGCAAGGGATTTGAAAAGGTTTTCTTCTTGGACATAACATTATCCAAAGAATACATGAAGGGAATAGTTATGGTATCATGAGTTTTCATACAAGAGTAATTGATTAGGAAGGTAGTATTTTAATGTTGAGATTAGTGCTCTATAGGAGACTTAACTGAGAGTTGCCTTGCATTGACTACACTAGTAGGTGAGATCATCATTTAGGTGGTCACAGAAATGACAAGGAGTATCTGTCTGTTCCCTTGTTATTCTCTCCTTCATCCTCTTCCATTCTTTTCCTCTTGGTCTTCCCATTCAAGTTCACCATGCAGAACAGCTGCCCTGGGCCAGCTCCTGCTGAGCCAGGCTAATGGGAGATTTTTGTTGCTTTTCTGTGCTAAGTTGTGGGTGGATGTTGCATATATTAAAACCAGACCAAAAAAAAAAAAAAAAAAAAAAAAAAAAGTACAAAAACTGAAACAGAGGCTAAGGCACTTTTGGGGAGGGTGAGATGGTGTTCTGGGAAAATGCAATTGCTGTGTATTCCATCTGTGCCAGCATCTGAGAGGAACGGTTATTAGAGCAGGACCCAGAGCATCACACCTGCAGTCCAGTCTCTGTGGGATCAGTAATTACATGTTAATTAACAAGTCTGGAATGAGTGAGAGTTTGCATGTCAGCAGATAATCTGTATAGTGACTAATAAACTGCAGAATGTTTTCAATTAGCAGGCTTGAAAAGGAAATCCCAGTGAGTGTTTTGCTTGGTTGAGAAAGGACGGAATGAATGCACTCTGTTGTTAGTTACCCTCCAAATAGGAAAGTGGCAGATTTAAAAACTACATCGTAAAGATTAAGATCTGAGAACACAAATGCTTAATTTACTTGCTACTACTGTGCATTGATGAAATCATGCAGAGTAAACTTCAGTGAAATGAAATTTTTCACTTGATTACATAAGAGTAAACATGGAAAAAGTTCATTCTTGCATAGATTCTTTTAAACTTTAGAGGTATAAAATGTATTTTTATTGCAAGTTTTTTAATGGACTGAAGCCGGGACAACTCCAGAACCTGTTCCACCAGGGAAACAAATGTTGCATTCTTTCTTTGGCCGGATTCTGGGAATCATTGACTATATTCCACCTCTCTTAGGCTTTTTACTGTGATCTCCAGGTGTTAGATTCTCTCCATTATATGTTTACATAGTAATATAAGGAGAGTTTATTTCTTAGTGGCCTGGCTTGTCTGTTTTAACTTGACTTTCTGTTCTGTCCATGTTTGCACTTGGACAGCATTTGAAAAGGTAATTTCCAAAAGTGTTGGAGCATTTTATGATTTATAAATTTTTTCCCCTCTACCATGATATTACAAGAGCAGGCAGTCTGGGACCCTGCTTTTTAATTAACTACAAGTAAGGAGAGGTTATACAAGGGAAGAATGATGAAAAATTTGTTTGGGATGAACAATTTATAGACTTGAACTATAAAACTTTTGCATTAAGTGCTTCAGTATATATAGAATAATAATAATTTTGAATAGCTTTCCAGCACTGCAGATGGATGAGAACCATCGAAATCAACCTGAAGTCATTGTTTTTACATTAACTCTTGATAAATGAGTTGTATTCAAAATTAAAGTGAGTCAGAAGATGTATATTCTGATGGCCATGATGTATTTAGAAATACTGCTACAGAGATATACTCAAAATATGGATGATTTTCGGCCTTGTGAATATCCAGAATTACCTGTCCCTGGCTCTGTGTTGTACAGGTGCTGTTAATGTTTTGCCCCAGAGAGGATGCTTTTGGGAAAGGAAAGCTGATACAGATCTGATTTGTACACTCTTCAGCTGCATGGCTCATCCTCAGCTCCTCCCAAGCAGGATTGGAGCTGTGTGGAGCCCTGGCTGGGCTGAGCTACAGAAGCAGGATTATAAACTCCACCCCTGTGCTATTGCCACATCATATATCTCTGATAGTGAACATTTTGCAGCAAGAGATTTTCTTTTTAATCTTGGGACAAGTGCAGCTTGGATATGAATAATGTCAACAGTTGTAGCTTTTCTTCTTAACAATCATCAGTCTTCAGGTTGGCAGTGAACTGTTGGCCTGTCTGAAGTACAGAGTGTAGAATCCCCCTTTACATCCTGGGTGGTACATCTTACCCCATTTAACCACTGAACTAGTTGTGTTCAAGGCATGAACCTTCTGTCAACATCAATTTCCCTCCCTCACCCCCACCCCTCAGATTGTTGCTGCCACTTGTAGGGAAGCAAGGCAGAGGCACATGGGAAGGTGCTGGATTGTTTCCACATGGTGAGATGGGGCAGAGTTGGGCCAGTCACTTGAAAAATCCAGATGCTGTGAGAAGTTTTCCCCAATTTCTCTTCTACGTTTTCCTGCAGATCCCCTCCTGGCTGCTACACTGAACAGATTATGGATACAAGAGATCTCAGTACAATCTAAGGCATCATTTCCTTCATTATCTTTTAATTAATTTTTATAGTTCTTGGTAGCACATGTTAAGAAATAAAATTGCATCTGGCCAAGCCTCTTCTAGGGCAGGCAGGCAGGTTTTCTGCCATTTCAAATAAACTCTGATCTCTGACTTCAAGATTTTTCAGTTCTTAGGTTGGCTTAACAGTGCTCACCTCCATCAAGTGCAAGGTGGTAGCTTATGCTTAATTAAATTAATCTAGTTCAAGATCTTCCTCTCCTCCCTTCCTCTTTCCCCCTTCTTCCCTTCCTGAAGGATACCTGACCTTGTATCTCACTCACATCAGTTTGCAGATTTTTAAGTTTTCTCTCATGTTAAATCCATGGGTTATGTTTTTCACTCTGAAGACAGCATGCATCTAAGAATACCTCACAGGTAATTCAAGTTGCAGCTGTTGTACCAGCCACCTCTTTTCATATTGTCAAGGAAAAGAGGTATTGTGGAAGATTACTAGCACTTCAAATCAGCAGTTGGTTTTTTTAACACATGCAGACCTTCACATGTATTAGTGTGATGATTTGTATTTACAAATGCTGAGGTTGAAGTTAGGGGTTTCTTTGGATACAAAATGTTTTTGTGGTCATCTCATGTTGAGCATTTGGGTTTTCCACTAGTCTGATAGCTGTCCATAATTTAATGCTCTGAATGTTTGTAAAGGGATAACAAGCTGTATTTTTCCTCCCTTACATGACTTGTTTCAGATTGAATTGATCTAATTTAATTATTTTTAAAGTAATTTCTCTCCTAATTTTGGGTACATGTAGAAATGATCAAATTACTTGTGACTCCTCTTAGAAGTTTGTACTTTGACAGGTTATACTATACAAAATGCTAAAATAAAAGCATCAGTGAAACAATAACAGCAGGTCAGGACTTTTCAATTGCTGCGAAATAAAACCACATGGAAGTAGAGTGTAAAGGACTTGACTTAGGTTTTCAGATGTTCAGCCAACCTCATGGAAGTCATTTAACCCTCTGTACCTGTTTGTCTCTTGTTTGCCATCACCCATGTGATTTACAGTTTCTAGAAATTCCTCTCACAATTGTCTCAAAAATGCTCTGAGACACCTGGGTGCCAAAGAACTATAAATATTAGCAAATAGTTTTCCATTCATATTGCAGTCTGAACAGGGGTCGGTCACCACCATAGCTTTAAAAACAGGCTTTCAAACCATGCAGTCTCAAATTAGAAGTAGTTTTAAAAGCTGATGCTTTCCCCAAGGTCTATAAAATCAGCTAATCCCAAAGAAAAGGTGATTCCCTTAATTCATCTTGCTTTAATTTCTGCAATGTTATTGCCTCTTGTCCAGGCTGTCAGTGTGGCTCCATGGTGAATCCCTCTGTATCCTGTTTGTAAGGGCTGCTTGAAATGCTGTGGGATTCCTGAGCTGAGGTGCCTGGCCAAAATCCTGTCCTGCTGTCTGCTGTGTGAGAGTGCATTACCCCACCAGGCAGGGGGCCATGCTGAACCTGCTGGGTTTTTAACTAGGCATCATGAGTCAGACACTTTACTGTTAAAAGTGCAGGGTTTGGGCTATTTAATTATTTGTTAGCTGTAAGAATCTGAGGACTCACGGACCGTCTCTTTTGAGGAATGCAGTGATTTCATCAGATAAATGTTTAAAGCAAGGCTAAGATAGCAGCCAACCACAGCAGAAAAATATTTTTTCCTTTGAGATAACCTCTTAAATATATACATATTTAAAACCATTTTATCTTTTCTGTCTGATTCTAAGCATCCCTTCTGTCAGCAGCAGACAGAATTAAAAAGAGAAAACCTTCAGTGGATGCCTTTCCTTTATTTTTTTTTGTGAAATGTGTCAGATGATAAGCAAAATGTAACTGGGTATTTATTCTAGTTTTCATGTGCCCTGCAAACTGTGGAAGGCAGCAAGAGATAGAGCAGCAACAGCCTGATAAGCCTGGCTTTTCTCTTTTTGCTGGCTTTCTATTTACTTTACTTCCTTTGAGGGAACGCTGGGCTAGAGACCAAATGTCTTTACTCATCTGGGAGATTTTAGAGCTGCTGGGAATAGACTGGTGTGAAAAGCAATTCCTTGATTACAAGATTTGTAGGTAAATGTTGCCCTTGCAATAATCACCATTTCCCTTCCATCTCCTCCACAGCACATTCTGTTCTAGCAGTCCTTAACAAACAATAATAGCAAAAATAAGCCATATTTTTTTACACTGGTTATTTTTTCTCTCCTTACTGAAAAGGACACATAATGGAATGAATCTGGCTTCCCATCTGTTGCTAGGTGCAATTCAAAGTGGCAGTTTTGACCTATAAAGATTTGGCTGTTTTGCGTCATGCGTACCCTAGAGACAGCCTCTCCCCTTTAATTTCTCTGTGTCTCCATTTTCCATCTGTGAAAAATCAGGATAACACTACTCTCTACTTAACAGGGATTTTACAAGGACACAGTTATTAACAGGCACAAAGCATAGGCTCTGTATTAGACATCATGCAAATATCTATGTTTAAAAACTTGTTGCCACCCTGAGTCCCACAGAACCTGAGTTGATTGAACTTCATTATGTGTCAGAAAGTGATTTGTTGTCCTAGGCTGCATTATGGATGTCCATTTCTTAATCTTGCCATTTTTAAGCACATTCATAATAGGATACTTGCAAGTCATCCAGCTGAATTTGGTCTTTCCCATCAAATAGTTTGGGACATCCCAGGGATAGGAAATTAAACTGTCATTACCCTATTATTAAGTGTGTTTACATGTTGCACTTGTGGGTCCCAAATAAAGTGAGGGTCAGCGGGAGCCACAAAATATTGGACTGGAGGAGGTGTGTGTGAGAGATACTTACCTATTTGGGAATGATTTCCTCAGAGCATGTATCTCCAGAGCTGTGGTTGCCTGTTGTATTAGAATGGAAATAGTTCTTCAGTCAGCTCCATAAATCAGTAGTTCTCAGGTGCATTTTTGCAGTCACATGCAGGTCAGGTTTAAGCAGTTCAACATGCCTGTTTGAGAAAAGACATCTCCAGGGCATGTTGGTTGATCAAAGTGATACTTTAGACTTGTACTAAATTACGGACTTAGTCCTGCAAGAGTTCAGGGGATGGGTAGGGGTGTTTTGAGGAGCTGGGGCTTTACAGCAGCAATCCTTTAGTGCAGACTCAGGGTATTTCTCTCCTATTTCCGAGATTGTTGGAATGACAAAATTCAAGCTCAGCAGTGATAGTAGCTCTGTGACTGAACAGCAGACAGGGCAGCATCATTCCTCGTGGATGATTACAAGACATGGTCCATCAGCTAGATGGACTGACTTACTCATTGATGTGGGCTCTGTGCCTATCAGCTCTTTATAACCCTTAGTAAAATCTTTGGGGTCTTATTTCCAGGCTGTGCTAAGCATGGCTGGCACATATGATGTTAGCCCCCAGTGGGGATATTGGTAGCTATTCCCAGTCTCACAGCGACAGAAAAGATGCAGCCTGTGCCAAAGTAGCACACGGGAAACTGTTATAGGGCCTATTAAATATCAGTGCAGTGTTTTAAGTTTTTCACCATATTACATCCAAATATTCTATTTTTTCACAATATTATCATTGTAATAGTAATAAAAATTGACCTTTTTTAATAGAAACTGTTCTATTAAAACTCCATTATGTTATGAGTGTATGCATACACAGGCTTTGCAGAAGATGCAAAGTCTTCTGCAGAGAGCTCTACCAGCTTAAAAGTAAGAAAATTGGAGCTGCCACTTTACCTCTCTAACTCCCCTTAATTCTATTCTTTGTGGTTACGATAAATGTAGACTTTTATCCTTTTTAGGTTTAGCTACCTTTCAAGAATCTGATTGAGAGAATTTAGAATAAATTGATAAAAGGTAAACTGCAGCAGAGCTTTCTTGTGTTTAGGAACATGTTTCCATAAATGCAAATAAGTGGTTAATTAAAATTTAGCTTAAAATGTATCCACTTTAGTTCACTGAACAAAACAGAAGCCCCTTCATGTGAACATCACTGATGTGGAAGCTGCAGTTTTGAGGTTTGGCAGTGACACAGCTTCTGGGAACTAGAAAAGGGTATCAGGGAAAGATAGAGACAGGGCCTCATCCTGCAAGGCTCTACTGATTTGATAGCTCTTCTTACTTCCTCAGGGCGTTTCCCTGCAGCACTGCATTCCAGTGGAAAGGCTGTTAATGTGCTCAAAGGCTGGGGTCAGGAGGAGGTGACATCTCCCTGCCTATGAAGGAGCAGGCAGGTCGAGCCTCCTCCTGCTGCTGGGGCGAGGAGCAGCGCCTGGCCAGGACCATGGGAGCTATCTCACAGCACCTCGTTAGCGCGGCATGATGGCTTTATTGGACGAGCAAGTCATAAAAAAGTTTCCTTTGGTTAAAAATGAGCAGTTTTATTTTAGTGTGATGACAGCCTGATACTGAGGATTGAATTTTCACGTTGCAGCTCGTTTTGTGTGTGTGCAGGCAAGGGAAGGGAGCTGTGGGCATACATAGCTAAAAAGCAGCTGCTGCAGGGGGTGAAATCCAAAGAAAAACTTGCAGTGATTTTTTTAATTTTTATTTTTTAAACTTAAGAGGTTTTTGTGGTCCTGCCAGCTGAATGAATGTTTCTGAGTATCAAACTGCTTATGTGGAAATCCTGCATCTGAATCTCACTTAAAAGTGATCATTTGCAACTATGGGTGAGATAACTACCAAGGATGAAGGTTTCAGATGTAGTTTTTTTACTGCTAGTTATAAAGCAAGCATTTAATTGAGGTATTGCACAGTCCTGTATCTTGTCATCGTGGAAACACAGTCTACAAAAAGATTGTGTTACCTGTTACAGGGAGAAAGATACTGTAAGAAAATGTGTCAAAAAACCTCCCACATAACATAATACCAATGTTTAAAAATGGAAACTCACCTTTCATGTGAACATTCCGAAGCATTTTTGAGTTGGAGAAACTGGAAGCCAAATTAATGACAGTACTTCTGGTGTCCTATTATACTATTTTTCTTTTGCATGTTGTTACCTAGGGAGGCCAAGCCTGGTTCGTGTTAGTGGCTCACACCAGAGGAGTGCCCCCACCCCGCCCTGCTCTGGAGCTCTCCAGGTGCTACTGCAATGAAAATAATGCAGTAGCGTTATTTAGTAGTAGTCACCTGCAGGGGCAGGGGCAGAGCCAGCAGAACCCGGGCTCCAGGGCAAGTTCACCTGGCCACTAGACGGAACTGCCTCCCTAGTGTTGGTATTCATCACTGATGACAGTCGAAGGAAAATGCCCCAGAGTGGGAGCCAAGTATTTGCTGAAAACAAGGTCAGCACTATTGTTACATTTAGCAGGACAGTACATGTGTAACTGTCCCCAAAATACACGTGCTGTCTGTCACAAGCTAATATGACTGTCACTGGATAACCTCAGACGCGCACCATGAAGATTATGGAAATTCTTCAATACGAACAGGACGGGCCGCACCGGCTGCGGGGCGGCGCGGCCGATGGAGCTGGGAAGGGACCGGAGCCGGGACCGGAGCCGGGATCTGAGCCGGGATCTGAGCCGGGATCTGAGCCGGGATCTGAGCCGGGATCTGAGCCGAGCTGCGAGCCCGGCTCGCTGTGTGCGCCGGGCCGCCGGCAGAGGGCGCCGGGACATGCCAGCGGCTGCGGCGCTTTCCCGGAGCCCAAAGGAACCAGCCCCGAACCCAAGTGAACCCGCACCGAGCCCAGAGAAACCAGCCCCGAACCCAAAGAACCCCACACGGAGCCCAAAGGAACCCATGCTGATCCCAGAGAAAACCACATCGAGTCCGAAGGAAGCGGCCCCGAGCCCAAAGGAGTCAGCACCGAGCCAGAGGAACCCGCCCCGTGGTGGGACCCGACGCCGCCGATGCGTTGGTGCCTTCGCTGGCACGATGCTTTCACCCACCATCGCTTCGGGCTGCCCGAGCTGCCCGCAGGCAGATTCCGCTCTGCAGCACGTACTGTAGACATCGTGCTTCAGGTCAGGAGGTCTTAATCTGCCTCCATTGGCAAGCAGAGCCATAGTGCTTGTGATAGAGGATTTTCTGCTGAAATAGCAAGTAATATATGCAGATAATGAGTTGGGATATGCATGCATCTCTAATTCGGATATCTGTATGAAATATCCATATTCAGAGAGTAGGTGGGGAAGGGGAGAAAGTGTTACAGATCTTGTATATTTCAGCCACCTTGATTGGAGATGAATCTAACTGGAAATATTCTATTTCTGTCCTCATTGATGAAGGTTTTATGTGCAGCTATTCTCAGTGATGTTCCTACTTGCCTGGATGGTGTGATGTACAACTAACATACAGATATACTACCTGCAAGGGAGAAACTAATATAAAAAGAAACTAATTTAAGAGGTGTTTAGTATTGAGGCCAGATGAGTAAATAAATTGATCAATTGTATGGACTCAAATTCTCGTGTGAGATGCTGTGACCCTAGGGCTCTAGCCCATTCTCTATCAATATCTACCTATATATTTAATATATTTTTTCATGTCATGGCTCCATTTACCTCCCATTCTTTGTAAAATAACTAACACAGTAGTGCCCAGGTTATTATCATGTCATATCATACCCAGAGGCCCTGGATATTATCATGTCATGAATAACAGTAATGTAATTTCCACCTTTAAAGTCTGTCCTGACCTCATCATGTTGTTTTATTAGTATTGATCTTTTAAATGCTGTTCATTGTTACTCTTCATAAAAACTGAAAGAGGACCATCAGCTTTCCACAGAAAATACTGAATCCTAGAGCAAACAGATCAGTTATTACCACTTTGGGGTGTTTTGGTGCCTTTGTATTCTTCAGGGTAAAGTGCTATATATTCTTAGTGCTGCTGACCTGATTTTAATCCTAGCTAATATCTTGCAGCCACTGGAATGGAATATATTGAGTAGAATAATGAATTCAGTCTTAGAGAATGATGCTATAAGAGCAGTTTTAAAAAGGTCAAAGATGGAATTTATTTTCTCTGTGTTGTTGGAACTCCTGTGTTTGAGTGTTTAGAAACTTGATATGCCTTTCTAGCAAGTGAATAAATCAGAGAGAAGCTAGAGCCATTATATTGGCAGTTCCTGAGTAGCTTCTCCTTGGAGGGAAATCAGTGAGAGGTAAAAGGTGTTGAATGTCTTCAGCTATTTGTGGATATAGAGCAGATCAGAGCAGGTTAGAATAGAATCCATCCATGAATTAAGCCACCACAAATGATTTTCAGTCCACACACAGTTTCTTTATAATAATGAAGAACAGGGGTGGCCATATCAGAGATCGTAAGGAAAAACTGAAGTGTGTTAAGTGTTCACATCTGTCAATCCTGTTCTTTTTAGGAGGGGTGGAGAACAGCTGAAGAAATCATGATGCCTGTCCCCAATTACTTTATAATTCTATGGGACACCTCTAGGGATGGTATTTGATTCTGAACACACTATCTTTTCTCACTGGTCATCAAATTGGCATTGCATGCTGTTATCAACCTATTAGCCCTCTTTTTTTTTTTTTTGAAACACACAAAATCTTCTCAACAAGATAATCTCTGGGTGCAAATCTCCATGGCTCATAACAAACACTCCTTGAACAAAGCAAAATTAGTATTCTGGTTTTCTTCGAAATATGTTTTGAGCTGTGTACATTTAATACACAAACATAATAACAGCTGTAATCAAAATGAGAATAACACAGAGCCTAAAGACATGAAAATATTTCATGAAACCTGCTCATTTAAGTGAGGATTTTGTAGATTGCTCCCTGGAGCAGGAAGATCCACTTACATGTGAGTACTTACATGTGATTCCTGTAACTTGACAGGGCATGTGAAGCTGCTCTTACAGGACAAGAGAAAAGGCTTCCTGGTGGATACAGAGCAATTTCCTAAAAGGATAATTGGTGATTATAATTAGTTTTGGACAAATGTTTTCAACTGTGCAAAAGTACTTAATAATTTGATGATTTAAACAAAATGTTGATGACTAAAGATAAGTATTTTTATTATCTTTGAGACTGGAAGGACTATAGGCTTAATACTGTCAGATTTCCCTTGACTATGGTGCCAAAAAATATTTCTCTGTTTAAGGGGGAAACCACTTTGTCTTTTTGTCTAGTGCTTAGGATGTTTAACTTACTAGACATATATTTGCCTTTTGGTTTGTAGATCTATATTGTTTATCCTGTACTGATTTTTGACCAAGCTAAATAGACTTTTAGTTTTATCTTCTCTTCTCTTGGAGTGAAACAGGAAGCTTATTTTAAATATGGTATTTTAAATGGAATCTTATAAGAAGTATCAAAAAAGAAATATCAGAAATGCTTAACTTGCACAATTTTTTAAAAAGCATTTGTTCTTTATTTTTCAAATACTATGTATTCTAAAATAATGGCACTCATCCCATTTTAATATAGACACAGACAATATAGACCCAGGAAAACACAGACAAGGAAGGCAGAGAAATTATTCCATGTATTCATTAAGTTCTTACACTGAAAGGTATGATTCTTCTGGTGTTCATTTTCTACAGATGGTCTAGAGATTATATTAATGTACAGTGGGGGCACGTCTATGTAAACCCTCAACATTTGGAAACAAAATAAACTTTCTTATAATCTGACAGAGTTTTTAAAAAAGGACCAAATTCTCTTCCTTGCTGTTCAGTAGAAGGGGCTGTTTGCAACAGGAGGACAGCATTTCTAGCAGAACTTTGTCCCATATGTAGTAATGCCTTTGTTTCAATTTGAAAAGGCTTTGAAATGGCTTTTCTAATTCAGGATATTTTGATATTCAGTAAATAATTTAAAAGATTCTGGATTAGGATGAATGCCTTTAATAAATGTATTTTAAATTAAGTAGGATTAAAATATTTTTTTTTCCTGCCTGCCTCCAAGTTGCTCATCAAGGCATAATTTTGGTTAGCTCCACATTCTTCCCCATGTAAAGTCACAGGGGTCAGCACAGTTAATATATGCAAATGTTTTTGCCCAATGTCATTTTTGGTAACTTAATTTATGCTTAATTGCTCTACATAATTACAAAGATTACTTTAATGGTAGTTTATGAGAAATAATCTCAATGAACCATTGCTAACACCATGGCTCCACAAATGAAACATTGCATCTCAGTCTGCTAGTTCTGGTACCAATTTCTGTGATAAATAAATGAAAGGTGACATGAGTAGCTCAGCCTGCAAAAAAGAATAATTTCCCCCATACCACATGAAGATTTCTTGTTCCTTGTATAACTTTCCTGCCCTGAGTGTACCAGGATTCTGTTTAAGCCATGTCTAGTCAAAGAGTACCTGGTCAGTTGTATTCCTGCTTGGTATCTCTGGGCTATGGATGGGTTGGAATATTAACAGAGTGCTGAGCACTGGTGTTATTGTACTGGAAAGTCTGCTGCTTACAGGTTGCATTTTTTCCAGTGCCTGTGTTGCAGGGGGACTGTGTGTTTTAGCTTGGGAAATAGCATCTATTACAAAAGATTAGGCTGGCTTAAATTGATACTGCAACTCAGAGCACTAAGGAGAATGACACCAGCAGCAGCTGTGGAGTAGCTCATACCTACCTATCTAGAAATACAGCTGTCTATTAATAAATAAACTTGCAGTAGGTTTGTATTCTCTTTTCTTCAGCTAGTCACAATATTTTCCTTTATTTCTCTGTATTGCATGAAGATTTCCAAAGTTTCTTTCAAGCTATTTCCTTAAATATTTGATTTCATTAGTGTTATGTAAATACTAGGAATCTGTGACAAGAATCTGACCTGCTTTCATTTGCCAAGGTATGGAAGAACTGCTCAGCTGAACTATTTTAGACTTGTGTGGCAAGGGAGGTCATGGTCTGGTCACTACCAGAAACCATGAATTGCAGTCTCCCACCTGATTCATGTGCATTGTTCTCATTATCCTTAATGGATGTTGCAGACATATATGTTAGGGGAATAAGCCCTATTAGGAACTGTCTAAGGAGTGAAATGAAAATGATAATCACTTTGTCTTGGATGAGGTATTGTATTTATTCTATGGGATTTTAAAGGCTATTTTAGTGTTGAAATTATCTGGTGCATTAGAGAATGGTTTAGATAGGCTTTTGTTAATTGACAGTGGTGGGTATGTTTTAGAAAATTATTATACACATTGGGACTTCAATTTTGCTGTGAATTATATTATTTTTGGAGATGTAAATTGCAGTCTCTCCCAGGAGACAGAAACAATGTGCTGCTTATTTGATTTTTTAGCAATAATTAAAATGATGTGTTAAATTAGGTGCAGGTATTGTCATGAAACAGGACAAACCTGCTTGTGTGGGAGAGTGCCGAATCCTTGACAAAGCCATGACTCTTTTTGTAATAAAATAAACTGTGTACCTCATGGTTTGTATCCTAGAAATCATCCTTCTCCATGCATATCATCATGCAAGAAGGCCAAGTAGTCTGGCAGAGAGACAAGGCAACAGAGCTATTCACTGAGATGGAGGGTGGATGCACTCCAAATGGGAATTAAACTAATTGAAGTGGCATGGAGCTATTGCCTTTCCTGACACTTAGCTGACACAGAAGACTGTAATTTTGAATGCTGTTGATCCCTTAATTTTCATCCCTTGCCATTCAGATCAGATGAGGCTGTGACTGAGGCAGTAAGTAGCTATGTAAGGGCTTTGAGGGAGGATTCACTGCCAGCTGCACAGTGCAGAGATCTGCAGGTTGCACCTCACTTCTCTGATCACCAGCCTTTGTGGTAGGGCTGTGGGAGGGAACAAGGTTAAAAGAAAAATCATTTAGTCTCCTTGTTATTTGGACTTCATGGCTTCCTACCAGCAGCCCAAATTTAGTTAAGGTTGTTTTTCTCTCCCCTAGAGAAGGGAAATAAGTAACGTTGGTTACAGCTGATGGGGAGCAAATTGAGTGCAGTGGAGTGGGTGATCTTTATTGAGAACTAGGTGGCAATGTCACATATCACTATGTGCAGAGCCTGCAAGCCTAAAGATCCTCTTTCCTTCCTAACCAGAGCAGGGGGCTCTGTGCTAGATGGATGGAGTGAATGTGTGAGGACTTGAAGAGTTCTTTTGTGCTGTAATTGAGAAGAATCTTAGATAAACTGGTTATCTCCAAGAAACGGCAAAGAAGGTTTTATCAGCCAGTTGACAGCTTTGTTAAGAGCAAGAAAAAGACTAAAGTGTGAGTACTATCAGTGCAGAGTAAGTTGTTTCTAAATAGGGCTATGTGTGTCTGTGCACATCCTGAAATGCTCTAAGCACAAGGTGTTCATCTGAAGCACAGGTGTGGGATTTGGCATAGCACTCATGTAATTTCCTAAATTCAAGCAAAGACAAACCTACTATATCAGGGATCTATGGAATTAAGACTTAAATTAGTTTCTGTTGTACAGCATTGTCTGCAGATGCTCTATTTATAGTGAAACACTTTGCAATTTAACCATGCCACTTCTTCATGAGGTCATCCAGTGCTTTCAGATCACTTATTATTCAGATACTGGAAGAAGCACCAAGAATGATTCTGATTTTCTTACCCATTTTTGTCCTGGGCGTTAGCACAGAAGGCCTTTATATAGCTGTAATTACAAATCACTTATGTATTTTTTAAACCTGGAAATGACAATGTGTACTTACAACTTAGAATGTTAAAATTCAGCTGTTAGGAACCTACAGTCTCTGGGGTCTCATATTATATTTCTCAGTGTTTGTGAAGTGTAAGTTAGCAATGTGGTATTCAAATTCTGTGGAATTAAGGAGCATCAACTTAGGCATCTCTCTAAGCAGACTATGAATGCAACTGTCAACCAAACACAGGGAGGATGCAAAACTTGCAGTGTTGCATCAAAAGAAACTCTATGACTCCTATAGTCTCTAGTGCTAGGAAGTACTTGATTTTTCCAAAGACAGGGATAGAAAGTGGCCAGTAATATGTAACTGCCAAATAAATATAAATTTCAGCATTACTAAGGCTTATCATATGCAAATTGAAAAAAAGTAAGTAGTATTATGTCCAAAACATTATTTATAACATTAGTGTATTGATTTGATATTCTCTCAACTGTTGTTTTTATTGACTTTATGTTCATAGCTGTTCATCATAGGACTTATTCCTTTCCTTTTTTCTTTTCTTTTTCATACTTAAAGGCAGAAGTGTCATTTCATCTCAATAACAATAGGACTTGATGATTTTAGCATAAAAAAAAAAAAGCTGTAGAGGTTCCCCAAATCTTCCACATTCTCAATTTGTATTTTTTTTCTATCACTTTTCCTAGGTTCCTGTGCTTTCATATTGATGACCAGCTCCTTGGCAAATCAAAAAGTCTTCTTGCTGTCAGAGAAACTCCTTATTTCTTCTGTCCTTTGGAACAGTTTTTTTCACATCTCTCAATCACAATGAATTCACATTATAGACAGTCCTCTGTGCTTCACATTGTGTCAAGAGAGTATCTTTCTCTTTTTTCTCTGTACCTTCATTTTTGTGTCATTATGCTCTGTCTTGGTATTGCAGTCATTAAGTATATATACATATATGTATATATATATATATATATATACACACATGGTTAAAAAAAAAAGGTAAATTTTGTTTGAAAAACTCCAAGATGAAATTTTGTATTTCCTCTGCTCTGCCAGTTCCTGAGGCTGCTCTCTCTCTGCAAATATGTTCTGTAAATGTTTCCTATCACTTCCCAGCTCTGTCATGCAAAGTTGCATTTTGACATTGGTGTATCTGTGTTATGGCTGTGTAGAAAAGGAGGGTGAGCAGCATTATTTTTCTATTCCTTCTGCTAGACCGAATGATAATCATTCCTTCTCAAAACCACAGGTAAATATATGCAGCCATTTTCTGTGTAGCACATATAAGGAAAAGCCATCAAATGAAAATATCTTGACCCTGAAATATTGATACCATTTTGTAGAGCTGAAACTGTAAGACAGAATCACAGAATCATTTCGTTTGGAAACAACCTCTGAGATCATAGAGTCCAACCTTTGACTGATCACCACCTTGCCAACTGAACCATGGCAGTGCATGCCACTTCCACTTGTTTCTTGGACACCCCCAGGGACAGGGACTCCACCACCTTCTTGGGCAGTCTATTCCAATTTTTAGCAACTCCTTCCATGAAGAAACTCCTATTGATGTCCACTCTGAACCTCTCCTGGCACAGCCTAACACTATAACCTCTTGTCTTCTCAATAGCTGCCTAGGAGAAGAGACCAAGTCTCTCCCTGGGACAAGAGACCTGGCTACAGCCTCCTTTCAGGTACTTGTAAAGGGCAATAAACTCTCCCCTGAGTCTCTTTTTCTCCAGACTAAACACCCCCTGCTTCCTTAGCCACTCCTTGTAGAACTTGTACTCCAGACCCTTCACCAGCTCTGTTGCCCTTTTCTGGACTTGCTCCAGCACCTCAGTGTCTTTCTTGCAGTGAGCTGCCCAGAACTGGACACAGAACTTGAGGTGTGGTCTCACCACTGCTGAGTACAAGAGTAGAATGCCTTCCCTGCTCCTGCTGGACATGCTGTTCTGGATCCAGGCCAGGAGGTCATTGGCCTTCTTGGCCTTCTGGGCATGCATTGGCTCATGTTCAGTCACTGTCAGCCAGCACCCCCAGGTCATTTTCCACCAGACTGCTTTGCAGACACTCTGTTCCAGCCTGTGGCAGTGCCTGGGGTTGCTGTGACCCAAGCACAGGACCCAGCACTTGGTCTTGTTGAACCTCCTGCCATTTGCCTGCATCAGCCCATCGATCCAGCCTGTCCAGATCCCTCTGCAGAGCCTTCCTGCCCTCCAGCCCAACTTGGTGTAGTCCACAAATTTGCTGAGGGTACACTCAAATCCCGTGATCCAGTTCATCAGAATAGGACTGGGCTCAACACTGATCCCTGGGGAATATGACTAGTGACAGGATGCTCAAAAGATGTTTAGCTGAGAGAGCTGAAGGGAAATTTGAGCTGGAATAAACCCTGTTGATGAAAACGTGTTTTTACCATGGTGAGAAATGTTTTGTTCAATATAACAGTAAATGACCAAAGTGGCCAAAGAGACCAGGTCTGCCCCACCTGAGCTTGCTGTGTCTGTCAGCACCTTCATCTTTCCTAACTGCTCTGTAAACAAGAGCATCACTTGTCTGTCACCTCAGATGGCTTGTGTTAAGGAGCTGTGCTGTCCTGTAGGCAGGCTGCATTTCAGACAGTCTTGGCACAGAGGAGCTGTCTGGTCTTGGGGAGTGATGTTTTCCTCTGCTTTAGAGTGTATCATATGTTTTTCACAAGTGAATTTCTCAGTCTGAATGTGATGCCATGGCACGTGGATCAATAGTGTTCCTCTGTGGCAAGGTGTACTGAATGCCAAATGTCTTTGGCCGTCTGTTATTCTAAGACAACTCAGCAGAGCCAAGAAGCCTGCACCACCACTTTCATTAGGGGTAATTATCCTTGAGCAGCTGGGATAGGAGCCCCAGCCTGAATGGTAATTAGCTGCCATTGCTAGGAGATGCATCTGCAGGTTTCTGTATCATTTAACTCTCTGTTTAAAGAACAGACAGGGAATTGTGATAAATCTTCAGTCCTTGCTGTTGGAGAAGAGCTGCCTGCCTACAGATCAGCTTAAATTAGGATGTTCTTTGCATGCCCATCCTTGTGGTCTGCTGCAGTGAGAAATCATCCTGCACTTGCATGGTTGGGGTCTTCGCAGCAGCATGAGCATTATCCTGTATGTTTTCTCAACAGATGTGCTGCTTTACTTTTTTTTTTTTAATTTTTAATATATTTTTTTTTTATGTTGTAGTAAAGTGACAGCTACTGCAAATCTGTTTCAGTTTTGTTATAGAGGCAGAGATATGTATGCATGTCACCTGTGAACAGAATCAACAGACTGGTAGAACCAAACACAAACCTCAGTCCAACATAAGATTGATTTGTGTCTATCCATCAGTATTTTCAAATGGAACATTTTCAGTAGAAGTTTGGTGCTAGGTTTAAATAGAATAATAACTTCTATAACATCTCCATGGCTGTATTTGGTATTATGTTTTGGTATCAGTAAATAGCATTGGAAGAGCTTGACAAGTAGTATGTCTTTCCTGCAGTGTCTTTTCATGATATGGGAGAATTTTTAGTGATGGAAAGAATTTGTAAAGCTTTTTTTAATGCAAAACAAATCTGCTTGATACTCGTTCTTTGATAATAACAATAGTTATCCCTATCTACTGCTGTCCATCTTCAAAACTTTTACAGTTATTAGTTAGTGAACTTTAGCAGCACTATATAACAAATAAAAAGAGGAGGTACATGATGGAAAACGTAAGTAAAATGTTAGGCAATACATACAAGTCCTGTATTGTATTTCTGTGTAGGCAACACTTCTTGTTGGATTGGAAGGAAAGAAAGCAATCAAAGGATTGCTTCTGTGCTTCACTAAAGATCCCTGAAGAATTGTGTCAGTGAGAACAAGGGCATTCAGCATGACACTGCTAGATGCTGGGTCTGGTAGGATTTGTCCCAAATGTACAGTTGTGTTTTCTGGTTACCAAATAAAATTTTACCATGTCTGGCATTTTTAGTGTACTATGTAATTATTGATTTCTGTTCACATTTGTGTATGCGAATAAACAGTAACAATCTCTGTCTATACCTTTTATCCTGCAACTTAAAACATTTGAGTTAAGGTTTTTCCGTTTTCTGTGGGAAATCTAAGGCCAAGTTCATTTCCTCCTCCAGTTATATCAGAATTTCAATACAGAGTATATATGACAGTATTGAGAATCAGTGATGCATTGCATCAGTGGGTGTGGAGAGGAATTCAGCAGAGACTCAAGTGTTTGAGGGGATAGACACAGGTTTGATTTTTGCTGTATGCCTTGAGGTGTGTTTTTCAACTTTCTGAAAGCCTTTGTGGAAGTCTGCTGATCTCTGGAGGGGAGGCTGTGCTTGTCTATCTGTTAATCAGTAGCACCAGTATTCTTTGCCAGGTACATTTCTTCCTTTGATATTTTTGCTCTGCAAACCACAAAGTCCAGCAGTCCACATTCTGCTGTAAATGTGCATTGTTAGTGCTGGTATTACTTTGGCACTGCCTTTTTGTATAGAAGAGAATGTGGTAATAGTGAAGCCTGAAAGATGAGCTCAGTGGAGGGAGTAGAGTCCTGACTTTAAAATAATGATCCATTTATTAATAACAAAATCTCTTCACATACCTTCCCTTGCAGGAAATCTTCTCCCTGCTTTCTTGCCTTTTTTTGGCTGGTCTTCATGTCCAGAAGCTTATTGCTTGTAGGTTCTGTGAAGTTACAATTTAATAATTGAAATTTCCCTATTGTCAGTTACATATAGGCCCCCTGGTGCCTTGTTAAGTGATCTGTTACCACTGAATGTTCTCAATTATGTTACAGAAGATGTTGTTGAAGTCATAAGTCATTTACTAAAGGTTTGGGCTCAGCAGGTCAAACATTTTTAAATTAATTTCAGTTGCTAAATAGAAACAACTTATATCTCCTGAATGCTGATAACTTGCACTTTCAACAGAATTCTGTGGGAGATTATTTTCAGTATTTTTAAATCAGGCTAATTGCTGATTAAATGACAGAGTAGGTTGGTTCTAGTCTCCCACTTTAGAAAATGCTGAGTATGATTTTGCTAGAGAGAGGTGTCCATAAAGTCTCTGATTTGTGTATTGAGAAGGGACATCAATTATGTGTTAATGAAAACAGTAATCTCTAAAGTTCTAGGAACAACTTCTGATCATAGATGACTAAACACAAAGATGTTCTTTATCTTACCAGTTTTACATGAGGAAAACCAGTAAATCTGTCTGAGAATTTCCATCATTCCTTTGTGCATGCAGATATGTCCTATAGCAAATGTAAATCTAACCATTGTACTAAATCTACAATCTAACCATGTAGATACTAAAGGTATTTGTAGGTGAATGGGTTTTTTAAAGACCATTTTATATAAGGACATACCTTTTTTATGGGTCTTCACTTATATGTATTTTTTTCCTTTTATTGGAAGTCGTAGAATTTTTCTGATTTCTTTGGTGTCATTATCATCAGCAGCTTCCTCCTCTGCCCTTTTTAATTAATGAATGACAGCCACTAGAAACTGAGAAAAATGGATACAGGATTGTGTGTAGCATGCAGGGCAGGGCTGCACTGTTGATAGACAAGGAGCTTTGCAACAGCAGACTTTTATCAGGCCAAAACTAGATGCTGACAAATAATAGTGAAAAGTGTTCCCCTGCCTCTCATATCCAGGTGTAAATAAATCAATAAATAATGCTAGCAGAGAAGTAAACGAAAAGACTCTGAACAGATATATATCTTTAGCCAAGCCTAAATATTTTCATTAATTTTTTTAGCAGAGAAGAGCATTACCATGTCCTGCTGACCAAGAAGGGAATGTGAGATTGGAAGTTTGTCATGAACACAGCCTCAGTTTATGATGGAAACATGCAAAAATTATGAATATACCTGAATTTCCATAATCATAATTTCAACACATTTTGTGAGCAGAAGCATAGCATCTATTAAATGTTGTCATGGGTTTATGTAGCAAACTTCAACCTGGGCTTTCTTTTTTTTTTTTTTTTTTTTTCCCTGGAATTGGGGATTCCTGTTATTGTATCTTGAAATACATGCAGTTTTTTTATTCACTCTTGCTGTTGATTAACCTGTCCACCTTTGGGAGAACAAACCTGTTCACTTTTGGGAAAGCGTGTTAGCTCTTTTAATCTGACCTAATAGTTGTGACTATCAATACTTTTTAGTGCTATACTTCAGTTTCCATCTGTGACTTTGTTAGTATAGAACTACAGACTTCTAGCAAAGATCTTAATCATAGGAAGCACTGAGCTCACAGAAAAACTGTCAGCCATTTAAATTTTAATTTAATTATATAAATAGCTGTAATGCTATACTTGTTAAGATTACTTTGAGAAAATACCATTTCAACATACATCCTCATCCACCCACAGTAAAAAAAAAAAATTAGCTAGGTAAACCCAAGAAATTACTGTTAAATACTATTCAGATTATTCTGTCTGGGTTCATGAAGTAAAATCTCTTTATATGTAAGTGAATTTATAATAAATATTTGGATTTTCATCAATAAATCTTGCTGAAAATATATATAGGGCAGGGACAGGAGACATCAGACCTTGTGAAGTGCACAAGAAATACAGCCCCTGATTAACCTCTCCTGCAAACAAGTGGGAGAGCTGAGAGGCATCTGACAGGAAAGCTGTATATGGATAGGGTACTTAGTCATTGGGAGGTGGGTGGCTCTGAAAATAGGTTTGTGAGACTGGCTGTGTATTGAGATCATCCAGGCTGTGTGGGTATTTGACAGCTGGGTGTTGGTGGAACTCAAGGGCTCCTATTGGAAGAACACATAAATAGTGGGAATTTGAGCTACTTTGGACAGAAAAGCAAGTAAGTGCTTAGAAAAAAAGGGGCACTGGGTGTTTGAGGAGTGTAAATTATAGCTAGATTTAGAAGAACATGAGACTGCTAAGTCAGCAGCAGGCCCTTGAGCTGATGGTCATGCTCCCACACCCCTGTGGTCTCTGCTAGTTAAGTACAAGGCAGCCAGAGGGGAGGTCTCTGCCCTTTCTCCAGAGGTGGCTCTGGCTTGAATCTCTGGCTGTGCACTTGCTGTGTTCAGCAGGACTTGAGCTATGGGTCAGAAGTGGTTTGAGGTGTGGTGAGCAATTCTATTCTGGTGAGTGGCAGCACACCAGATTTCCCCAATTAAATGGGTCAGAAGGACAGGGGTCCTTCTTCAGTACCTATAGGCACTTGGATACATGGTTAGAATGAAAAAACACCTCAGTAGAGTTGGCAGGAAAGGCAAAAGCTGCAGACATTGTGGATGTAGTGCCTAAAACAGTTATCAAAGTGGAAACTGATTGCTTGATCCTTGTAATAGGGACTTCAGCCTTTAATTTTTAACATATGGAACATTCTGCTTAGTTCTCTTTCTTCTGAGGATGGAGAGATAATGTGTCTCAGTCAGGTTCTTCTGCCCTGCCTTTCTCCCAGGTCAATATAGATAAGAACTTCTTTCTTCTTTCCCACCCACTGATGAAATCTGTTTTATAAATAGTTCCCAAAATTTTTGCTTCCATTTGAAGTTCTGTTTGCTTCTGAGCAGCCTACCATTATGGAATTATTCCTGTGTACCAGATGCCTTTCTCAGTTGTTTTGTCCTGAAGAATTCCTACTCTTCCCTTTTGCTGGAGATGTGAGGTTGTGCCTCTGCCTTTCCTAAGTGACCTAGATCAAAAGGGACAGAGTTGACAAGAGTTATGGTAGCATTCTCTGTAGTATATCTGTCCTACTTGCCTGCTGATCTACACATGGTTTCCTCTTTTGCTAGTCTTTGTAATCGCTTGAGTGGGACAATGTCTCCTATAACATTCAAACATTGATATCAAAGGGTTTATTGGAATTCAAGAAGCAGCAGTTGCTCCTATGTATCAGTAGTAATTAACATTCTTTAACTCCTCATCCATAACAATACAACATCAAAGATCTTGAAGATAAAGGAGCAGTAGCCTCTAATGGTGCAGAGACTCTTTTCACCAGTTCATATATCTGCATTTTTAAGTAAGCATTTGAAAGCAAAACTAGAAGTTCTGTTATATATATTACTTAGAGGAATCCAAATATTTTAGCCCATCACATTTGCAGAAGGTGTGTATATCTGCCCACTTATATGGGAAAGAGCAAAGAGATCATGGACGGATTGCAAAGAGGTTGTTGAAGACTTCCATGAGTTGAAGCTCTTTTTTTTTCTGCCAGTTTTTCATATCTGCTACCCCACTGCTGTGAATGAAACACAACTCCCTGTACCCCTTTGTTGTGGTTCATATCTTTACTTTCAGAGAAACCTGAGATAGTTTTTGTTGTATGAACACCTCCATGTCTTTAGTCACCAAGAACAATCTAATTACATTCCTCAGAACACACCTGGTAGCCATTACCTGAATAACTGGAGATACGAGATCTGCACTGTGTCTGCATGATGCTCTCCCTGAAAAAACTTTCTGCTGTATTATTGGAAGCTTCCCTGGACTGGGGTGACCTTACTGAGAGCACAGTCCTACAAAACTGACAAACAGAAGCAAAACTGTTAACTAGACCAGTAGACTGCTATTGAGCTATACCAGGCTCAGCAGCATTGCTTTTCTTTGGTAGATATATTGATAAGCCAACACTAAATCTTCAGGCTGTTTATACTTCATGTTGTCAGAAGACCATCTAATGCTTTTTCACTCTCTTCTGGAGGCTGAGAGAATACTAAACTGTGCTTTTCTTTCCAAGTTAGCATTACACTGAAAGATGTGTATTCAGCTAGTTTCAGCTGCTCTCCTTGTGTTTCAATCTCCCCAGCTGTCCTTACTGATCACTTGCACTAGTTTCCCTTGCTCAGCCTTTATCTTTTTCCACCTGGCATCAAAAACTGGTGGAAAGAGCAGCCTCAGCTGGAGCTTTTTAGCCTACACTTGTGCTTCTGGGTTTACTGCAACAATATCCTGGAGGACCTGACTGGATTAGGCTGCATGGAGCTTATGTGAACCACCAAAGAAAGCAATCGATCACTTAGTAATCAAGCATAAAGGTCTGAGAAGCAAAGGTGACTGCTTAGGAAGGACATTGGGTGATACCACCTTCCACTTCACCCAAAAGTAAGTTTGCTCTGTCAATGCCCTATGGAGACTTGTGATGTGGTTGTCAAGGGGTGAGCTTTATTTTTAGTACAGCTGTATTAGAAATACTGTTTTCAAAATATGTGTGTATATACAATGAGCAGAGGCTTCTCATTCCATCTCAAGTAAATTTTTCCTTGTTGTGTGGAGGCTGGTGATGAATTTTGACTATTCTTTAATTTCTGGATAAGTAAAGGAAAAAAATCTTCATTCATAGTTCAGAAGTTTTATTTCATGCATAGAATTGCTTCAAGGCCTTGTATCAGTACATACTGTGGTTCTGCAGCATCTTGGAATGCTCAGCATCTCCATGTGTCTATATACCAGATACCAACAGGTATCAGAGCAGCATCTTCTGTAGGCTGCTGTACTAATTGCTGCTGGTTACTCTTCTGCATCAGCCCCTTCTCAGTTTCCTGGAACAACTTGACTCTGCAGTTCAATCTCTGGTGTTCATTGACTTCATATTATTGTTATATGTCAGCTGGTTGGGGAATTGCCTTGTAAATGATCTTTCTCATCTGATCCTAATGATACCAGTAACTAACTTGCATACAGACCTTTTAGATTTTTTTTTATCCACTTCCCTAGCAGTTGTTGCTTGAATTGTTATGTCTGGTGTGAAGTGGTTGCCCTGAGGCTAAGAATTAGAGCTAATATCTATAGGGAAAACCCAGATTTGGCATCTACTTTATAGGTCTGCACACAACATGGGCTGTAGGTTTGTGCAGTGTGTTTGCATTGCTCACCAGTGCATTAGGATGCTCCCTTAGTAATTATTTACAAACTGAATTTCTGCAGTCAATGTCTTATGTTTTACATCTGGGCACAGAACTCTGGCTGGGATGCCCTTGCCAGGCCTGGCACAGCTGGCTTCACTTCACTCAAGCTGTCTCTTAAGACCACTGGCACCAGGAAAACTGCATGAACCTATTTGCAGTGCATGCAAATAAGCATTCTGAATTACTCCTCCTGTCTGCTTCTGGCTTGCCATCCCTTTCTGTGTTTCAGAAAGCCAGTCTTAAATGCCTTCTCCTCTCCCTGGAAAAGCTGTAAGCTTGCACAGCTATCTCTAAGACTCATTGAGAAACCACAAGCAACAGGTTTTGGTATTGCTGTTGAAAATTCTGATAGATGCAATGCAGCTTTTTCTTTAGCATTTTCATATGCAGAGACAACAACTCTAAAATTTGAGTACAGAGATGCTTGCTTTGATCAATATGATCAGTAAGTTTACTCTCATGAAAATACTTTTACCATCTGAATCTGTTGGCAGCACTTACAATTACTTTGAAAGATCAAAATCTACAATTTCAGGCACAGTTAGGATGGATGCAACTATTTGTCACCTACTCCACAGTCTTGTTATCCAGCTTTAACTCTAAGATACAAATCCAGAAGGTTTTTGGCTGGGTAGGTGTGGTTTTACTTTGCAAATGCAGCTGGTTTGCTGTTCTAGTTCTCCCAGAAGTGATGCAGCAGATGATACTGGTTATCACAGCCAATATGGCAGAGAAAAGGTAAAGAATTTCAGAATGTAAAAGAAATGAGGGTAGAAAAATAACTTTTATAAAATATTGCTGTTTACTTCAAAATGTGATCTGTCTGTATTACAGAGATGAAAAGGCAAAGGGCCAAATCATCCTGGTGCTCATGATAGTACAATTCTGTGGCACAATAGCAGTATTTCCTCTTTATATGAAGAGGTTACATCCCAGTTGCATCCTTATTGCACTATGTATAACCATATAGAATTAGAAATGCTGCACTTTAGGCTCAAGAATGAGCAAAATAAGTAAGCCAGGAAAGGCAAGAACAGAAATATGTGTGTTGGTGGTAACTGCATCATTAGCAGTAATCTCAATTGCCCAGGCTACTTCTCATGTCAGGCAGATGAGCTGCATAAAGCAGTTTTGTAACAAAAAACACATCACCTTTTACAGTCCTAAAAACAAACTAGCCATCTATGGACTGTTGTAGGGTAAAATTTCACCATATGCTCGTGGGTTGTGCTAAACCCCAGTGCAGAAAATGAGAAAATGAAAAGGGTTTCTTCACCACAGCAAAGGCAAAGTAGGTGTTTGGAGGGAAGGCTGATGAAGGTAACAAAATCACTGCAATATTCTGCCATTGTAATGTGGCCTGGTGCCAAGCCTGACTGAGCTTCCTGGTCCCCTGTGCCCACACAAAACTGTGGCTCCTGCTGCTTAAGGACCCAGCTTGTCTGCACAGCCTGCCAGCATCTCACTGCAGCAGGCAGACAGAGGCTTTCCACAAAGCAATTTAGCCTTGAAAAGCTTCATCCTGCCTCCAGGAGTTCAGCTTTGGAGAGCAGAAGGTCTCATTGGTTCAGGATGCATTGCCAGTGCACGTGGCCTTGCTCTTCCTGTTTGTGAGGAAAGCATCCTGCAAGCCTCATATGTTCAGAGAAAATAAAAACCCAAATGTGAGCATGGTTTCAGCAGTGCACATCTTGATGCAATCTCTCTTCTCCTAAGCTCAGAAGCTGGTCCCTATTTGTGGGGTTAGCCCTGGGGGAAATGTGGGCAGTAGGAATTAGCAGAGGTCCAAACCACACCAATTGCACAGAAACTCTCTTGACGTAGTTTGCCAACATCTCCCCAAGGGGGCCTGGGTCATGTGTTGAGAAAAGCACAGTGTTGTCCATACCCAGTGATTTACAGTCTCTTGAAATGCTCTCTTTAAACAGATCTTTCATGCAAGCAGACACCAGTGATTTGAATCTGTCACAAGCTATGGCAGCACAGGACAGTGGTCCAAAGAGCCTGCTTGTTTAGACACAAAGGAGCTGTTCAGGATTTTTTCTTTTGTTGTTTTTTTGTTTTGGTTTGTTTTTAACTCATCACATGCTGTAGGTCCTAAATATGTTTTTACTCCTTAGAACAACAAACACATTTCTTAGTATTGCATGGCCTGGTGTTCTCAGATACTCTTACAGAGAAATTAGGTAGTTAAGGCCCTTTTAAAGCACGTGTGGAATTGAAAAAATTTTCGTTTTTGTTTTTCTGTGGAAGGTTTTATATATATATAAATGTGTGTGTCTGTGTGTATATGTAAGTATACACACACACACAGGAAAAATCACTTAACATTTCTGACTGCATTTTTTTTTATGTGTAATATTTGCAAGGACTTAGGTGAAATGGGAAGCTTTGAGAATTTTTTTTGCAAGTCTAAAGAGAACTGGTTTGTTTTGTTTTGTTGGGGTTTTTTTTGTTTTTATTTTTTTACTTATTGGCTGAACAGTGTTTCCTGCACATGCAATGAGACTTCCTCCTCCTGCTGGTTTTATTTTAGACACTGAGCGCACTCAGCCTCTACACAGGGGATGGAGATCTTGACTCCTTTGAATGAGAAGCATTGAAATCATACAAACAGCTCGTGCACATTGATTGCTCCTCTCATTGCAATTGGCCATGATCAAGTCCTTTTCCCAGGAGAGACAGCTTTTCCTGCTGGCCTTCAGTGCTTCTCATTTCAGCTGTGAAGTAAGATGCTTTGATGGGAATATCTTTAATGCAAGTTCCTCTCAAGTTCTTATCAACAGGAATCGAGGTTATCCTTGATCCATCCACTGCCTTTGAGAAAGCAAACAAATCACATGATCTGGAACTCAAATGTTTCTTGCTTTTCTCTTGAGAGCACTAATCCCTCTTTTTAATTGGGAGGCAAAACTTTACCAGGAGGATTTTATTAGGCTTCATGTTCCATGAAGTAAAAGAGCAATTTGTACAGCAGCAGCTTTGTATTCCACTGGTAGTGAAAGAAATATTTGAAATTGGCATAAAGGTTGAATAGAGATATAGTTCAAGTGTGTTAAACATTATTTATGAAAATGTTGCTGACATGCTGTGTTGTTGGTTTTGTGGGGAGAGTTTTTTAAGTGTCTTTTTGTTTTTGTTTTGTGTGTGAGTTTGTTTTTGTTACTGTTGTTTTCGATTTAGTTTGGTTTTGTTTTAATGTACCTTTTCTGGTGGGGGGAAAAAACCCCTATATATATACCTGGTATAGTATAAGGGCTATTTATTCCCTCTTGCTGGTTTCTTCACATTTCTACTTAAAGCCATAGAGATTTTCTATTCTGAGTGTTTCTTGAGGTATTGCCATGCAAATTATTTTCTTATACAGAGGACCAATACCTCTTGAGGATTTTCATGGGCAAAGAAGTTCAGTTGCTGGAATTGAAAGATAGTCATTACAAGGACAAACTAGAGTAACTTTGTCATCTTACTGCAGAGGAAAATACTCTGTTTTGGTTTGGGTTAATCTTGATCTGCAGGTTGGAAGGGTTGACAAGAACTTCTTAGAGTCTATGCTGTCAATAACTATCCTGCTAAGGCTGGCCTTGTTTTCTCCAATTTCCCTTCTAAATGCAGTTGTAATGGGCTCTAAACTTTTGAGCTTGAAGTCTTTCTGCCAAGCTTGTTGCAAAAGAGGTGAACTTTCAGCTGTGAAATTCTGAATGAGGGGTACTGCAGAAACACGAAACCCTGAGCTAATTTCCCCTCTTTATTCTTCTCCTCCTGAAAAAAAGGGATGGAAGTCTTATCTCATATTTCTAATGACTTGTCCAGATTCTACATCTCCCACTGCACCTTGCAATACAGAGTAAGCAGCTGTGACTGATTTTACTCTAATAGGACATATCTGTGTTTCCAGGGGAAAGGAGAATCTTGAATTTACTTAAATTCCTTAGCAGCTGTATTCAAGTAATTCAAGACTTAGCACATCCCCTGTAGATCTAATAGCTGAACTATGTGTCAGAGAAACACAATTAAATGTAATAAAATGTAGATTTGAATCACAGTTTGGCCTGAATGAACCCCTGAAGTATATGCCTTTTAGTAATATTTACAATAGATATAAATCATTGCAATTAGTAATAAAGCTAATGAGACAGAAGCAAAATAATAACCTTATTAAAATTCTCATTGCAGTAATGGAATGTGACTCAGACATTTGAAGTGAAAATGGATGCATGCTGATTAAATTTAAAAAATATTCTTTGAGTCTTTTTCTCGAGAAAATTCTTATTGCTTGATTGGTCACTAAGCTTTGCACTTACCTATAGTGAAAATGGAGAGTTCTGTAAAAGTAAATGGAAGCCATTCCTGGAAATGCTCAAGGTCAGTCTGGATGGGGCTCTGGGCAACCTGGTGTAGTGGAAGGGGGTTGGAATGAGATGATCTTTAAGGTTTCTTCCACCACAAACTAGTCTGTGATTTTGTGATCAGGAGAAAGAATAGCTGGAAGGTCTAGGCTTGTAGCAGGTTCCTGCTAGAAGAACTTTGATTATCATTTATCTCTGTGTTTATGTGTCTTGCAAGTTAAACACCTTTTGCACAACCTAAAGTTCTTAGGGATTAGGAATATTTATAGGCTCCATAAAACACATGATCATGATATTAGATGTATTCACAGCATCAGGTGTGGTAAATATGTAGTGTTCAAAATACTGAGTTTTCCATTACTTGTCCTATTGTTATAATCAAAACAGCATTATAAAATGGAAGCACTTAATTTATAATTGCTCTTATGAATTTTCTGCCAACTTAGACAGTGAAAGGACAAATCCTTCTCACCATATCTTAGCCAAGAAATGCATATTTTAAAATGGATTCTGACTACTTTCTGCAGCTTTCTGTGTTGTTCCTGCCAGAATTATTATCAAGTTGCAGTCATATTAGTAAAAATGATAATAAAAGATACTTGGTCTTCCAAGAAAATACCATAAGCAAGAGAGTAGAAAATTATTTCAGTGCTGTCTTGGGTTTTGCAAGCTTAACAATCTAAAGTGTCTCGTGGCTGCAATTTTTGCAAAAACACTTTTTCTCACAGATTCTTTCCCAGTTTTTGATCTTAGAGTCTCTCTGTCTTCTTTTTTTCCTTTTCATTTCAGCTTTCTTAATTGCTGCAAAACTCAGCTCACAAAAGTCTTATCTGGATGCATCATACAAAATCTTCTTGGCAGTAGCTGAAATATCTACCCTGCTTTTGGGGGTTTTGTTTATTTTTAAAGCCCTGCTATAGTAATTAAAGTCTTCCTTCTGCTACTATTGTAAGGGTTGCATACAAAGAAATTAATCAGCTTGTGTCTGTCAGTTGTAAAGCTTTATTTTCTCTTATTAAAACCATTTTCTGTATGAGGAAATGCTGCTGTTACCTGATCCTGTCAGTTTTCTACATTTGCTAAGCATAGAGAAGTACAGTTGGCAAAATTCTAGATAAACTTGGGTTTTTGTACCACTTTCTTTTGCTCTTTATTGTAAAGAATCTCTGTTATTCCTTGGTTTTGGTAAGATTCTAGCTCCCCATTCTGGCGTTTAGAGTCTTAGTGCAAAACTGAACACAAAAAAAATTAATTTTCTTTGGCTGGTTAAAATTCTGAGAAAGCCTGGTGAATGCTGCTTTTTCATGTCGCATCTGGGCTCAATATTTGATTTTGAGATTAGTCTTGTAGAAGGGAAGCTTTGTTTTGTTCAAACCATTAGCATGCTGGAATAATTGCTGTGGAATGAGGAAGAAGCCTGTCATCAGTCTTTGGGTGCTTCTGTCTCATTTTGCCAGTTGAATCCATAGATGTTTCATATTCCCCATGGGGATGTGCAGGTGGTGGCTTCCCTGGTCTGTGAATGCAGTGCACAAGAGCTGCTGTGCTTTTGGTGCCTTTTTCATATGGAAGTATTTCAGTATGGAAGGATTTCAACAGAAGATACTGGGTCTGAAAATGGGCATTTTTTTGACTTAGCAAAAACTGAGTTATTCAAAGTTATTTCTGCGTATGTGAAATGAACTTCTTTTCCACCCTGCCTCAGTTTATGGGTTGGGCACTCTGGCTCTGGGGTTCTCTAATATCGTTAAATCTGCTATATATACACTTTATATGGGCTTATCTAGACTTTTAAGTTCTTCAAACCAAGCTTGTACCAAACTCAAGTAGGTTCACTTCTCAGGAAATCTTTGCCTGTAAATAATTTCACTTAAATCAAGAGCAGAATGTACAGAACAACTACAGAAGAGACACAGATCTCCATACTGCTAGCCAGACTAACCATGCTGACTGTCTTGCCTGGCATTCCTATTTATTTGCACATGCTTTCAGAATGCTTTTATCCTTTCTCACTATTTGAAAATCAGTTATTTCCTTTTCTTTTTCTTTCCTTTTCTTTCCCTTCCCCCCCCCCCAGCACTTCTGAACTCCCAGGGTATTGTTAGGGCCTTGTCATTGTTTTCTTGGGTTTAGGGCTGTTTCCCTTACCCCTGACTTTCATTGCTAACGGGGAATTTGACTGATAGGAGAAATTATATACTTTTCTTGCCTCTCTTGCTGGTGGTTTGGAAGAGAAATTTCTGACCCATTGCCCTATGTCACATGAGAAGGATGTTTTCCTTGATCCTTAGTGTGGGGAGATTCCTTCAGTCCTTTGGTTTGTTGGTGCCCCAGGAAAGCTGAGTCCCTTGTGCCCAACCATTCTGTTGGTGTCCTGTGATAGAGCCCTTTCACTGAGCAGTGCTGCTGGGTCAGAGGGGGGTTTGACCAATTTAGGGACACTCAACAGCATAAGGGAGACCCCTCAATGGTCCTCCAGCTTATTTGACTGTTACCACTGCTGGTGACTACTGGTGGCCAGGAGGTTTCACACCAACAGTTTACAGAATAACACTTTATAAATATACAATTGTAACAGGTTAAGTTCTGAGGATTGCTGGTGATATTATCTGAATGCAAAAGCATATTCAAAGTAAGACACAGACAAACTCTAATCCCCATTAAGAGTATTCAGCATCTACACAGTAGGGTTCTTAACCAATAGATGTCCCTATAAGGGAGAAGAGATTCAGTCCATTGACTGATCCCAGCAGTTGTGATGGAGTCTTCCCTGACTTTTCCCATTCTCAACTTATTTTTGCTCTTTTCTCTGTTTACGTGGAGCTCTAGTGTTTCTAGTCATACATATCTTTGTTTCTGATTGGTGTAAAATTCTCTCACTTTGCTCCTAAAGTCAATAAATTCAGAGTGCATAATCAGTGAGAGGTGATTTGTACCTTGGAGGTGGGTAATTTTGGGATGGACGTTAGTATTACAATTAGGTTTTAATGAACCAAGTTCATCTGAGGTGAGCAATGTGAGCCCTGAGTTGCTGGCTCAGCAGCAGGATGTCTTTCTCCATCTCCCCTGGCTGCCAGGCACTATGTGATTATCAGCTGCAAAGTGCCATCCGGTTCCCCTCCCTGCAAAGATTTCAGAAGAGCCTGGCAGTGGTGCTTCTGCTCTTCTCCACCCTCCATCCATCCCCCTTAGCAGGTGCTGTGGTTGCACATTCTGTGTATGGGAAAGCATCATGGCAGAGGTTTTGAGCTGGCCAGTGCATTCCATCCAGGGAGCAGCAGCTGCATTTTATCCTGTAATTTCCGTAGTGTTATGACTTTTGTTAGAATGTGAGTATAACTTCTCAGTTTCCTCTAATTTTACCCCGAGCCATGTTTCCACATTCTCCCACTGGAGTTCCATATAAATTTGGTCTTATTAGTGCAAGCTTTTGTTTCTTGATCGCTCCTGCAAGTCATTCCCTCATGGGAAATATTTTGGCACTTTAAATTTTATTTACATCTGGACATTGTGCCTGCAGACTTACCAAAGTAAGATGCTGACTGATTAGAAATAGTCTCTTTGTATTCCTCTTAAAGAATTCACCATCTGTGGTCTGTAATCAGATTCTTACTAATTTGATGTAACAAAACTGCATAATGCCAAGTTTGAGGAAAAAATTATTAGAAATACAATGTACCATATGACTGATTTGTTTCTTTAAGTGCTTAATGGTAAACAAAATGTTCCTCTAATGACCCAAGCATCCAGTTTCCCACCCTTGTAGGCTTAAAAGAATCCTTTCAGCCATTCATGATAGTATGTTGGTTGCTATAGTGATACCAATTTCCTGTCTCAAATTATTGTACTTCAGAGGTACATGAGATCTTTTAATCTTCTTTACCCGTTCCCCCCATTTCACTGTTTGATTTTACAGATGCTCTTACTCAAGGACTGGAATTCCTATACTGTTGGTCTATTTTTTCCACTATGTGATGGAAACCAGAATAAATGCCTTTCCCCCACAGGACTAATGAAGATCCTTGCTGCCTTATTGGTACCCTCACTGAATGTTGTTCTATATCAAAACCTTATAAAGTTTATATTTCTTTTTGTTATGGATCACAAAGCTAGAGAAGCACAGGCTGTTCACCTTGACCAAATCAAGAACAGCTGCACCCAACCAAGTGAAATTCAAAGACTTAGGAAGAACAGCTTGTCAGCCATGATGCTACTAAAAACCAGTATGTGAAGCTGAATTGGGCCAAGCCTCCATAAGTTGATTTAATGGGGACTGAACCCTGATTAAGACAATTTGCTTTTCCTGTGATATATGTAATGGAAAGAAATCCTAAAACAATATTAGCTGATTAATATTCCCTTTATCTACCTATGATAAAGTTTGTGTGATGGTTGAATTTTCTGTAAGGTTTAGGGTCTTTTTGGAGGGTTGTCATTGTACTGCTCTATATTGCTTCCCCTTCTTAGTGTGGATACCTGTGAGGGCTGCTCTGACCAGAGATGGGTGTGCATTTAGCCTATTGGTATTTTAATGCAACATTCTTGTTGATTATGTTGTCTCAGTCCCTCTGAGTTTTGTTCTTCCCACAGTATGCCATGGCCACTGTAACCTTGATCATCAGCATATGCAGAATTTGGCATGGGTTGTGAGATGGGTAGCCCCAAGTAGTCTCACTTCAAAGGTCTGTATTGCTAAATGCCTTTCTGTTCAGGAATCACTCATACAGATGAAGCTGTTTCTGGTATAGATCACATCCTGAAAATTCTGCGGGACTGGTGGACTGCTAGAGTTTCTAAGCAGCAGGAAAAGAAATCATTACTGTCTAGATTCCAGATGAGATTACTGGATATCCAAATGGGCAAAAACTGTGTGGGGAACATGTGCATACAAAACATTCAGGAAAGTCAGAAAGAGATCCATGTGGCTGGCAAGCAAGTCCTGTATTTGTATTTTAGGAGGTAGTACATGCTAAAACTGAAGGAGAAATTGCAAATGAGTAAGATAGATGTGAGTCGATCCTTGGATCCCACAGTATTAAGCAGGTTGGCAATGGTGATTGTGTAACTGAGAAGGAATGTATAATGTGCTCTTCATGAATGTCTTTCTCATTTATGTATGTGCTATTCTAACCCCTTTCCTTTCTAATTTAGTCTCTCTTCTGATTTTTGTCCCTTGAGTGGCTCTCTAGTATGGTGGATTTATGCTGTTTGTTCAGCAGCATTCCTACTCTTCTGAATTCTGTCCCATGTGCATTTAACATAATCTTCGTTTGCATTTCCACTTGCCTGCTTGTTTAGCTTTTTCTCTCAGGCCATTAGTTCAGTTCTGGGTTTTTGTGGGGAAAAAATTTTTCTTAATATGGTAGAAGTAATTAAATCTCCTATGCTAAAACCATCTTCTCCAGGATACTCCAGATTTATTCTATTATCATTCCCTTGAAATCCATATATAATGTTTTGGATTGGTGATAGAAAAAACTTGGCTTCTCCTGCTCCTTTTCCTTATGATGGAAGTTTCTGTGACTGACCTGGTTGGCAGCAGGTGGTTCCCAAAGCAGTACCATTAACATCACAGGTGCTCCAGAAGCTTAGGCTGTGGTGTTGTCTTTTTATTTGTGCTGCACTTTCCAGTTAGCAGCTGCTTGCATCACTATCTGTTTTCAGCTGCCTGTGTGTGGGCATAAAATCCATACAAGGATCACTGTCCTGTGGTTGTAATAGCAGAAAATAGATGTATTTTCATCTCTCAAAAGATCTTTAGATCTTTTCAAAGAGAAGTGAACTGTGATTGTGCAGGGTGAAAAGGGTCTTGTGCTTTTTAACTTCTATATGATGACACAGGGGACAACTGAATTTCTTTCTTCTTTTTCTGCTCTTTTTATTGATGCTGGGAATTCAAGGTTTGTTTGGCTCGGGGGAATCCATAGGATTTATCTTTTCTCTCTCTTTTGTACTTATTTGACTTTTTGCCAATGATTGGTTTAAAAGTATTTCTATTAGCTTTTTAACATTAATTGAATAATGGTGCTATTTCTCCATCTCAGCTGCCAGTGTGTGCTGTAACTGCCTTTCCAAAACTGAAAGAATATTGTAAAACAAAATAGAAAGAGCAGGTCAACCAGGGTCTGAAAATCTGTGTCCTTTTAATTTTTTTTGCTTTTTAAGTTTGATCTGGATTAAAAATTATGGAGAATGAGTCGTTCCCTAGTTGTAGGGGAGGTGTTGAGTCAGGTCCAAAGTCAAGCCAGGAGATCTGAATGCAGTTCAGGAACATCAGGGGCTGGGATGGGCACACCCAGACATTGCTCAGGCCAGGACTCTGTGGCAGAGCTGAAATAAAGGTGGCAGGCTCTGCACAAAGAAGTGCATGGGTGGGGTCCAAGGTAAGGCTGACCATGGCAAATAAATCCTGTTGGTGCTCTCAGGACTCTGACAAATGCAACTTGCTGAAAGCATTTACTGAGAGAATTTTATGGCCAAAGTCACTGTGACAAATTAAAAGTGGCCAGTAGAGCTGAAAGGTGGGTGATGCTGACTGTGTTGAGAATGAGCATGAGAATCTCGTGTGGAGTGAATGGTGGCCTTCAAATGGAACCTTTACAAGGAAAGATGTAGAGGAGATAATATTGCAACATCAGGCTGGATGAAGCCCCCAGGGACCTGTGATTCCAGTCCATGCTCTTTTGTAACAAGACTTCTTGTACAGTAGGAAGAGGGAAGAGGAGAATTACATTTCTTAGAACAGATGAAAAAGATGATAATTGTAACTGATTTACTCTGAAAATAATCAATGGACTTAGATGATGCTACAAAGGCCTGTCTTTCAAAAATCTTTTTGTGCTTTCGATCTATGAAAGGATCTGCAGGGGATACTCAGATTCATGTTCATATTAAAATACCTGGTTTCAGACAAAAAACAAGTACTTAGAATAAAAAATAATTCAGACTGTGGTAGTATCATAGATGTAAAAAGAGAAGACAGTGTAGAACTAAGGTCAAAAATCAGACTCTTAATATTATCTGACTAATATTTGGTTTTCCAAGGCATTTGTCTTTTAAGTAGAAGACTCTTGTGGAATGGGTATTTTCTACACAATGCATTTGGTCTTCTGCCAACAAATGAGTGCTCCAGATGGATACTAATGAAAGAAATATTAATGCACCGTAGCATGTCAATTATCTTGAAAAGGTCTCCAGCAACCATTTATCACTTAAATTTCACATCTTATAGCTTGGGACCAAATTGTGTTACATGTCAGAATAGTTCTGCCAAATTTGATCCATCATTAACTTTCAATTGTTGATAATTTGAACATGAATTTTTATTCAAGTTATGCATCTTTGTCAACTTGATGGAAACATCCAGAGTTGTCATGCTGTCATAGGTGAGTGATGCTGTTTCCCAGCAGCAGCAGAGAGTGGACTGAGATTTGACTGTATCCTGAAAGGACTTTAAGGGTATAACCCCCTGGCAAAAATGCTGAGGAAGGGACTTTTTGTTGTATTTGAGAGGGATGGGGTAGGAAGGGAAGGAGAAAAATAGTTTTATGACTTAAATTTTATTCTCAGTTGTTGAATCATGCCCTGAAACTTAAGGTTTTGGTTGTTTTTTTTTTTTTTTTTTTTTTTTTTGCTAGGGTTAACAGGCTACCAGGCAAGACAGAATATTATAAAGCAGAAAGTTAACAGCAGAATAAACATTATTTATCTGGATGGGTTTCCTGAATTGGCTGACATATAAGGTGAAGGAAAACAAATAAACCCATTGCAGAGGATGTGATGCAGTTACAAGTTTAAGCAATAAGGAATATTAACATCACTACTCTCTGACTTAAGATGATGGCAACAACACAGAAGCATCTCTGCCCATTAGACTGGGGAAAATCCTTTGGTGAAGCAGCAAGTTGGACCTGTGCAGTATGAGATGGCTACCCCTACCTTATAGTATGGGATAGCATGTGGGCATTTGTATCCTTTTGTGTGATATTTCTGTGCAATATAGAGCACTGCAAAGCTCATCAACTTATTTTGCCTATATCAGGAATGCTTCATCTTGCCTTTTAAAAAGCAAACACTTACCAGATTAGATTTGTGCTGTTTTATTAAAGCTCTTAAAATTCCTAGTGGCATGCAGAATTCTGGCCAAGAGAAATCTTGGAGAAGGTTATATAGTAGTTTTTTAATTGTGGCTTAGTCATGGGCTCAGATACTGTTTTCAGGAGTGTGGCTTCTGTTGAATAAACAGAATGGAAATCAAAGAAAAAGTGCTTAAGCAGCCAGTAAATAATATAACAAGCTCAGGTGACACCATCAGATGGTATAAATTAAAATCAGCAAGAAAGGGAAGACAGAGGGTTAAGCAGAGACTGAAGCTATATGCAGCACCTTGGAAATGGAAGCAAAGCCCTGGCATTGGGAATACACATGTTGTTTTTTGGTTGGTTTTTTTTTTTTTTTTTGGTTTTTTTTCTGGAATTGCTGTGTCTGATCAGTGTCATTGCCTAGATAGATATCTAGATGGATAATGGAAAATAATTCTTCATGCACAGCTCAGGATTGCTGCATGTGTTGTATTTGTGCCTGTGTTTGATGTAATTTTCTCTTCTGAGAAACTGTAGCACTGTAAAGGCCTCAGGTGGCCTTTCTCATCACTTGGTATAGTGATTAGATCTGTGCATTGTAAGTCAAGAGATCATGGTTGTAGTCATTTCTCTATTATCCAGGGTATTGGGAGGTTGGTGTAGGCTGTGGATAATATCCAGAATATGCTTGGAGTGCAGTTTAATGACCAGTGGATCACTATTCTAAGCCCCCAGGATTTTGGACAGTCTAATTAGCTCAAGTTGTGAGCATAAAATACCTCTGCTCTGCTTCTAGACTAAACCTAGGTGAGAAGTTGCAAAGATGAGTTGTTGCTGCACCTGAGCTAATAAACCTTAGTTTGGTGTGCTCAGTGTGGAGCTGCATCCATCACCCAGGACAGTTAATTGGCAGCTTAACTAGTCTGACCATGGCTGGGCACAAGGGATGGAGCTTCCAGCATTTTGCACTTTTGTCACATTGACCTGGCTGCAGCTGATTGTCACCGTATGAATTGTATAAACTGTATGAGTTCTGAGTCCTCTGCAGCAGCCCTTGTGTGTAGGGTTGGGTTTTGCTTCAGTGTATAAAGTCCTGGTGTCTGTCAAAAAACATTGTACAGGGCAGAGAGTGGAGAAGTTGCATTTCTCAGGCACCAGACTGAATGAGAACCTGACCGTTTTTGTGGGGATTGTGGTGATGTCTCTTTAGGGAATCATGGTGCTTCATTGGGGAGTTCTTTTCTACTTCCCTCTGCTTCCAAAGCAGAGGGCAGTGTTGTTAGGGCAGGCTGGGTTCTGAGGGAGCACTGCTGAGACATAGGGTCAGTTATGGGGCTGCCACAAATGTTCAGGTCCCCTAAATTTCCATGTGTTAACATCCCCTGAACACTTAACACATCTGGTTTTAATTTTATGTTGCTTTAAAAGCACCATGATTCCTTAGTGGTTCACGAAGAAAATCACTCAAATTTGCTTGTTTTGAAGCAAATTGAATAGTGCTCTGACAGTGAGAAGACTTCTTTATCTACCAGTAGGTGAAAAATATCTGATACATGTCTTTCTTAGTATAAGACAAGCTTTAAATTTTCTTAAGTTATTTTCTTGTTTATGTCTATTATTCTAGAGCTTGTCTACAATTTTTTAATGTATTTTGTATATATTTGGTATATGTTTTTTGGGTCTCTTGATACTTACAGTTTATTACTTCTTTGTGTTAGAGTTATTAATTAGATGAGATACTATCTCATCTGCATAATAGCATTTTGAGTTGTGCTTCTTGTTTTGATTTGTTGGGGAAAAAAAAAAACAATATGGGCTATCAAAACAATAGTAACACACCAATCCTGGTAAAAGCCTTTCTTCCCCTTACTGAAAAAATGAAAAAGAAAATAAATAAGCATCAGACTGTATATTAGAGGTCTCTGCAATAGTGTATATTGTATAAAGAATGGAGGTGCTCCTTTAGTTCATGTGTGTCTCTGAAACAGGGAAGATTTGAGTCTGGCAGTCACAAGAATGATCTTGAGGATTTTTTTCTAGTGATGATGCATGTATTTCATTTAAAATAAGTGGGGAAGATTTTGGTGAAGCTTATTTACTTGCTAGCAAAAAATTGTGTAGTTCTAATGTAAAAAACTTCATAGTAAGAGTAAGTCTTTCTATTAACAAGCTAATTAGCTCATCACTGCATTAAGTGATGTGGCTCAGTCACCTCCTTCTTGCTGTACCATTGAAATCAGGTGGATGCAGAAACTTCTTGTTGGAGGACAAGTCATGGGCAGTCACCTCAGCAGCGAGATGCAGGGGAATTGTTGTGGAATTGATTTTACACAAAATATTCTGTAAAAAGGTATAACTTAAATTTCAATTGTTATAAAATTTCTGCTTGTTGCTAATGTTAGCAGATTTTGCAATTAAATTGGTCCTCAGGGAAAGCAAGAGTGGCGACAATCACGGTTTTACCAAACTTTTGCTTCCTATATCCCCGATGGAGGTTCTGCTCTCTCCCTTTACACACATTCGTGGTTCATGTTAGTTATTGATTCAATGTTGCTTTTCCTGTCTAGGAGACTTTTAGAAAAAAGAAATTTGGATGTTGGGGATCTTTGTTATCACCATAAAATACCATTTGATTGGATTCAGGAATGAGGTCCCAGACTGATAGTGTCTCAGTGTTTTCCACTGAATGGCAAACAACCTGGATGGCTTCTGAAATGCATCTGCATTTTGCAGCACTGTGACCCAGACTGGTCTGGTCAGAATTACACCTGTACACCTCTGTTCAGCCAGGGATGGCTGGGGAGCAGTTCACTCACATCTGGGGCTGTGCAGTGTTGATCAGTTGCTGTGAGGCTGTTTCTTTGTCCCTGTGTCCACTTTAAGTAAGAGAAATCCGACTGCTGCAGGTGCAAAGCAGTGAATGAGCTCTGACATCCTTCAACCCTTGTGAATGAGGTTCTCCTGGTGCATGGTGTGGGAGAAAGTTTGCCTGCAGCTCTGGGCATGGCTGTGTGTGCTCTGTTCCCTTTGGTCCTGGGCTCTGTGATCCCACAGGAGGAAGGTGCTGGTTCTCATGCTGTTCTTCTCTCCTCCCCAGGAGACCATTGCTTCTCCCAGGCTGGTGTGAATCAGAAGTAAGAGTCCAGCTCCAAGATTGTTAATCCCAGACCATGTGCTCCTTTATCATCCAGCAGACCAAGTGTGATCTGGAGCCCTGCTGTCAAATTAGCCAGGCAGCACGGCGTGAAATCCGTGCTGGCTCTGTGCCTGATGCTGGATGACAGATGTTACCTGATCCATAGGGGTGATTGGAGTGGTGCAGGCGGATAATACTTGAGCCAACATAAAGCTTGACAATAGCAAATTAACTTTTCAGCATTTGCTTGTCAGATTTGAACTGTCAGGCTGAGTTAATTCTGAAGCAGTGCTTTGGTGTTTTTTTAGGAGCCCGAGGGGTAGCTCTGCAGTTTTGTCAAACAACAGCCCAACTCTGATTCAACAGCTATTTATGTAAAGCTGCTGGTGAAATGTTGAAAGAAAACGAGGGGTTGTATTTCCTCAGCTGCTTTGGAAACCTTACTGTGAGAGAGATTTGAACACAGTGAGTGTCACAGCTCTTCCTAACCAGCAATCAGATTCTGCTCATCTTCGTTTTAGATGTAAAATAAACGGTCTGATCCTGGCAACCCATGTGCTGCCTGTGTGCAATGCACTAAATGAAACCAATGAGGCATAGTGCTGATTACTTTTTATTTCTTAGCTCTAAGTTTTAAAGGACATTTTAGTATTATTTTAGATTCTTTCTTTCATTCTTTTTTCCACAGCAGGATAAGGGGATTACAGTAAAATGAATTTTCCTTTCACATTATTAGCAACATGATTTTCTGTTTTAATGGCAATGTTTGTAGTCTAACAGTGTGTTAGATGTATAGATTTCTGCATGTTTCTGTGAAAGAAAGAAATGCTTTGACATAAATTTTTCCACCAAAAGAAGAAAATATCAGAAGTGCATGATGTACTGATTTATGAGTAAAATCTGATTGTAAATTCATGCAACTTATTTGTGCAATTTAAAGAGCTGTTTAATATTTGATAGCTAGTAAATACTCTTTAATACACTCACTTTGAAATCCTGATCAGCTGCCATGAAGCATCGTTCAACAGATGTTAATTTTGCAGTCCAAAGAAGAAGTTGCTGAGAAATCTTCTCTGTGAGATTGATGGTCTTATCAGGATCATACTGCTGCAGATAATTTGTGTAAATTTCAAGAATTATTCTTTGAAAATTAGTTCATTTTTTAGAAGGAAAGTACACCAACTATCAGAGCATTGTCTTAAGGAAATAAATTGGTCTTAAAGGATGAATAGAAGGCCTTTTCATGGTGCTGTGTACTATTGCAAAGCTATCCTAAGGGGAGAATTCTTGCTTTAACATATCTGGCATTATCCTGTTTTTTCTAGTGGCCTACAGTGCCTTTTAGTTACCAGGTGTTAAAGTAAAATAAATAATATTATATAAGCATATTTAAAAATATAATTTATAGGGATCCTGAATGACTTTTTAGAGGTTTTATTTTCAAGCCATCAGCATTTTCTGTTTAAAGTGAAATGATTTGTTTCAGAAAAAGAAATGCATCTTTAACAAGGTATAGGGTTTTTTTTTACATATTCATGTAGGATCTAAGGGAACTTATTCTGATACACAACAATGGACTGTATAAGTGATCACATTCATGTAGCAGGAGATATTCTTATAACACTGACTAAATCTCTAAAGAATGAAAAAAATTAAAATCGAACCAGACAATTTTGATTTTGTGGGAAGAATTTTATCCTAACTGCAAGTCTTATCTTTCACACTGACCAATTCTTGAAAGCAGAATTTCATTGGTCATGAACAGACAGTCATCCTTGTGGCATGAGAATTTGATGCTGAAATGAAGTATTTGGTTTTGTCATTGTTTTTTTTTTTTTTTTTTTATTTTTTTTTTTAAATACAAGCCCGTGACACCACTGATACTTACAAAAAAATTATCACAGCTTATCCAATTACATGTTAATACTATAAAAATAATTGGAATATTGGGGGCTTCCAAGGTGCTACAGATACATAGGAGATCATAATAAAAATTCCTGTGTTGTACAAAACAAATCTTACTCCAGCATCAATAGAATGGCACTGTTCTTTATTACAAGAAAATTCAGTCACATTCAAAGAATTGACTCTTACAGAATAAATATCAGAATGTAAAAATAAACTAATGAAACCTATACTTTTTGCAATGCATTTTTTCTTTAAATTGCACATGATCAATGACATTCTTTATCCCATTGTATGAATGGAATAAAAGTTGGGTTGGAACAAATTGCTGCTTTCTAGGTCAGCAACACAGTTGTCCTTTAGAAAATGAGTGTTAGAAAGTTGAGGCCTAATTTGATGAATACTTGGTATGTGCCTGGGTGCATTGCTGAATCATGGTTTCTGTGCTGGAAATGCAGGCTTGGCTCCTCCTCATTGAGTCCCCTTTGGGCTGGCTGAGTGTTGGCTGGCAGAGATTTAGATCCTGGGAATTCTGCACACTTAGAGCATTTTTAGTTGAGAGAACGTCTTGTGCAGTAGGAGCTATGTGAACTTCTCCCTTCTGTGGAACAACTAATATATTTAACTCCTCTTGTTAAATGGAAGTCTGTGTTTCTGTGCTTCCTAAGGTCATGATTTCTGTCCCTTCTGAGCACCCTGCACAGGGTGGTGGGGAAGGGTCATTTTAAGTTTATGATGAGTATTTGAGAAAGTCACCATTCAGGCTTGGAAAATGTTGCTCACACGATTGAACAAGTCCACACTTGTTGCAGTGAGCTGTGGCCACTTGCTACAGCTGCACTGCTCTTATTTTTTTTTTCCTAAGCTATGGGTCTTCTTGTTCTGAAAGGTTCTGAGTTCTTTTCTGTGTGTTTGTATGCAGTTTAACAATAAAAAAATACTTTTGCAGTGGCTTTTTAATTATTTTTTTTTATTAGCAGCGCTGATTAAGACAGCAATTCATGACAATTTGGCCATTAAGCCTGTATTGTGGTTTCCACAATACACCATTATCTTCTTTCTTCTTCATAGTGGGCTAGTAGCCCAGAATCCTTCCACTTCTACTGCAGTAACAGGATGGCTTAAAGGAAATCTCTGGACTAAAAAATAAAAGTCACTCATCTCCCCTTTCTCATTGCTCACGTACATCTATTAAAAATGAGTTAGATCATTTTGTTACAAGTGTCAGGTAGAGATTCAGTCTTAGCAGTCTGTTAAATTTTTCACTGAAATGTGTTCAAAGGAGTTGATGTTGTATTAGAAGCAGGGTCCTGCTGGCTCAGGGCAGGTTCTGCCCGCTCTGGCTGCTGCACCTCAGTGCAGGAGATGTGAATGACATGCTTTAAAGCCACAGCCCTGGTCGCTCGGGGAAACCAGGCACCCTGGCTAAAAATAGGCTCCTCTAAGTTAGCAGCTTTGCTTGTGAATGCACAGCCGTGAGAAGCTGATTTGGGTAATAAGTGATTTCCATGGACTGGAAACCAGGGCTAGCTGGGAGGAGACAGGCAGGAGAAAGAGTTGACAAAATGTAGTTTTAATCCTAGCTTTGGCTATTTACAGAGTGCTTGATGTTTCATCCTTTAATTTTGCTAACAAATGTGCCTTTCCCTAACATCTCAGTCAATGTCAGAGTTTGATACCGCTTAATGCTTACCTTACATGAGAGAAAGTGTTTGTCTTGGAGACTGCAAAGTTTTAGCAAATCAAGGACTGTGTGAGGAAAACAAAGAATTATTGTCTCTATTCTCTGGTCATGGGGAGTTAAGTGAAGGAGACTTCCTTGAGGCTGAAAATCCACCATCAGAGGAGTTAGATCTGAATTGTCTGTGTTCAGGATGTGTCTCTGGAGTAGTTTCCCTCTTCTCCTTATTCCTGTTTGGCTTGGCTTCCCCTCCCTCTGCAAAGCTCTCTGTAACCCGCTTCTTTTCACTTGTGCAGTTGAACTGAACTTGCCCCGCTGCCGGGGGTGGTTCCTCTGCTGCAGGGTGAAGCTGTGTGCATCAGTGTTTCATTTGGTAGTGGAAAAAGACTCGTTTTTTCAACTATGGAAGATTTTCAGCTAGCTAGTTTGTGGTACAAGGAAGAAAATAAATACGGGGGTTGGGAAATGCAATAGATAAAAGCTTAAGTGGTCACAATTTAAAGCTTAAATTGCCAATTGCATGACTGGCTAGAAAAAGGAAATCTGAGCAGAAAAAGAAGGCAGTAAACACGATGATTAAGTGGATCTTACTCAGAGTAAATTATAGCATTCCCAAATGAAAGTCTTCTCCTTTACGGAGAAATCATTAAATGTTAAACTCACACTATTATTTGCGTTTCATTGGGTAGACTTGCATGTGCAGAAATATCCATTTTAATTAGTGTTGAAAAGAAGTCTCGTGTACAGAGCACTGCCTGGTAGGTATTTTTATACTCTCTCTCTGTGAACTCATTTTATATGATGATGATTTCTTCTAATTTTTAATTAACATGTCTAAGTTAGAGTTGGGCAAAATGATCAGTGTTTCATTAACTGCCTCACACTTGGAGATCTATGCAAGCCTAATTGATGTGGTTGCTACAGGGTACTTTGTCAAAATGAGCCATCCTGCCACTACTTTTCTCCCCTTGCTTTTCAGTTGTGAATTTGAGTGAAAGGCATACTGCAACAGCATATAGTTTTACCTCCAAAATGACAGCACCTGATGTGGCGTTACCTTTCAGTGCAATGTTCCACCAACATTATTTTGAAACATTCTACAGACTGTATTGGAAGATTTTTTTGTGGATCACTGGTATATAGTGCCCCCCCTTTGCAAAGAGTCTATATAACAGTGTTTTGGAAAAGCAGTGAGAGTTTTTCTTGTCCCTTCTCTGGGAAAATTATTAGCTCAACTCTGAGCATCACAATTTAAAACATACTTGTTAGTGTATAACAAATACTCCTGAATTCATAATGTTTATTATCACAAAACATTAAAGCTTGTTGTAGCTATTTATTGATTTATTTAGCCATACATACAAATGAGTTATAGTGTCTAACTGGAAAAAATGTTGAGATGTGTGAAGGCTGCATGGTCTAGTGGTCAAGGAGGTGTCCTTGGCTCTGGTCTCAGCTCTGCCACCAACCTGTCCAATGACTGGCACCAAATCAGAGACTCTCAGAAGGGGCTAAGGTTGGAAGGGACCACAGTGGGTTCATCTGATCCAACCTCAACTGAGTACAACTATTGGCATACTAGAGAAAATAATCTTTATGGAGGAAGAGACTGTCATTAATCACACTCAGTAGTAAGTGAGTATATTTCTACTTAGTATTATTCAATGTAGCTGTAATGTTAGTGTTGCTGCAATGTGATAATGAAAAAGGATAGGAAAACAGCAAAGGCTGAAACCCAGTGATGCACTCTGTACTCTGACTACAATTTATACCTTGAAACTGAGTTAACAGTTGTAAAGTCTGAGCAGCAATCTAATGTCTGAACTTGCTTTTCCTAAGAAAACCAATACTTTTTACTGTGTACTTATCAGAGTGATAACAACTAATTGCTTATAAATTATTCAAATATTTTTTTATGAAGCCATTATTAAAAGAATGGAAAAAATTGCTTTCCTTACAAAGTGGTGAAAATGGTTATGATATTAAAATATACTTGGCTTCCTATAAAGTTTTGGGCTTAGAAATTTGATCCACAGATCTTTTAAAATATTATATTCACATAAGATATTAAGGCACATGAGATTAATTTAAGCCACGTGTGTGACATGGAACTGCAGAGTAATGGAGGGTGGGAGGAACACCTGGAGGTCATCTGGTCCACCTCCCTACTCAGGGTAGGGCTCATATCAAAAGTGATGTGAAGCTGGTAAGGGTGAACTAGCCTCAGTGGGTGAACTAGTACCTAACTACTCTCAGGGTGAAATTAATTTTCTTTTTATATCCTCCTGGAATTTACCCTCCAGGTTATTTCTATTGTTCTCAGGCCCTGGGAAGAGTTTGTCTCTCTCTTCTCTTTAGGTTCGCTCCAGGCTGTCAGTCTTTGTTGCAGCAGGATCCCAAAGATGGACACAGTATTCTAGATTGTGTATGTTGCTGTTGTAGGGAATTACTGAATGATAAATATCAATGAGAGGATCCCCACACCTACCTGGATGTGAGGGGACATAATTTATATGCCAGACTTGTCATGAGAAGCTGAATGCAGCCAGGAAGGATAAGTTACATAGATCTTTGTCTTTGCATATTGTATGCATATTTCTGAGGGGAAAAACCTACCAAAAAGAGGTAGGGAAGAAACCCAGTTTGAAAAAAGAGAGTGCTTGGTTATAGTGGTGATATTAAGTACAAATTCTAAAGCTTCATTTTCCTGGAGAGGTGACAAAGAAGCAAGTTGCAGAGAGATGAGTGAGAGTGTCTTTTGGCACATTGCTCACTGCAACACTGGAGCCACTTTAGAGCAAAGCATGATGTAATGCAGTGAACAGTTCCCGTTTTTAACTGTTTCCAGTTCTGCAATTAGGAATGTAACGCATTGCGTTATGAGAATAAAATTTATTTCTCCTAGTAGGCTTTTTAGTGTTGGGTAAATATGACAGTTGAAACACATGGTGTTTCCTTAAAAGCTGTGAATTCAAATGATGGCTTAGTGTTGAAAAAAGGATATTGGGTGTTTACGATCCAAGGCAGGTCTGTCAGCTACAGGAGTCAGAGCATGTTTTCCACAAGCTGGAATAGTCCGTTCAGGGCAAGTGCCAAGAAAAAGGAAAATCTCCCTTGGGGAAGTAGTGGGGATGTAATTCACAATTTTGTGAAAACTCATTAACTTAGTTTCTAAGCATTAGTTCTGAATCCAGTGCCAGTCAGTATTTCCATATTTTCAATCACCAATATGGATAGTGACATGAATTTGCTGATAAGTTTGTAGATAGCACAGAAATTGCTAAAATAATGAAGGTTGTTGCAAGCATAATCTGAAATGGTTGATTAGATGAAAATTCAAAAATGCAGACAGATGGAAAGCTGTACATGCAAAGTTATAAGGCTTTCAGGATGGAAGACTGCTTTGGGAATTAGCAGCCCTGAAGTCAATCTAAGGTTTTTGGGGTAGCTTCCTCAATGAGTACATCACCTGAATTGATGGGAAAGAGAGCTCATGAAGTTTGTTCTTCATGCTGATATTCTCCTATACATGAATTTGTGAACTGAACCTGCAAGATGTTCTTGCTTTAATTTTTCTTTTCTCCTTGTCTCCAGCTGCAGACTTTTTCTTGATAAACTTGCTTGCTCTTCTGCAGAAAATCAGTTGAATTCTGCTGGCAATTAGCCCAGGGAAGCAGAGACTAGTTAGAATAATTATTGCTGGAGGTGTAGGTGTAGGTCTACAAAGCCTAAGGCTAAACATGAGGAGACAGATTAAAAACAGCTCTTTGGAGTCTGAGAGATGAATAAAGTCTGGGCTTGGAAAGTTCTTGAATTCATGGGGCAAACCTGGTGGTTCAAAAATTGCTGATTATTTTTGTATGTACATGCATTCATTTAGTCCCTCCTCTGCATGGCCTGATTTTATTAGCCGTACTTGCCAAGTGATCGTTCACTTTTAGGGAAAGAAGAACAAAATGCTTTAACTTAGTTTTCCAATAGCAGCACTATGCTGGCTTATCCCAGAATTGCTGTTCCTGGAAACCTGTGGTGAAGTTCCTGTAAGCTGTTTGTGGGCTGGCTATCAAGGGTCTATCAAGAAAAAGCAGGAAAATGAACTTGGCTTTGCCTTTGGTAACTGCTGCTGCTGAGATCTTGTATCCTCACTTCAGAAATGTCCTCAATTCTGGAGAATATATTCTGAATATAAGGAGTGAGGGGTAGGGAGAGGACCCAAAAAATCATCCAGATGCTGAAAAGTCAAGCTTTATGAGGTGAATTGTAGGGAGGCCAGTCATTAATCTTATCAAAGAGAAACAGTCAAAAAGAAATGTGATTACTGTGTGTAAGTACTTATTTATGGAGAATATATTTGTCAGCAGAGGTCTTTTAATCTTCTATAAAAGCACATGACAAGATCCTGTAGATAAATGTTGAAGGTAGATAAATTTATTCAAGAAATATGTTATCATTACTTGTTTGGCTGCAAAAATAAATGTGGAACTCATTGCAAGAGGTAGGAGCAGTATATTTTTTAAAGTGTGGATAGCTGCATTTTGTGCTATGTGCTTCAAGTATGTTTCTGAGTTATATGGATTTGGGTTTGGAAGTGTAGGAGGAGAGGAGAATGGACAGAGAGGAGCAGGGGATCCTTTCTAGCTTTGGATTTAGCATCTGAGATGCCTTCAGTTTAATTCTTTCACTGGAGGGTTGTTTGTGTTTATAATGGCTGCAAATTTAAAGCAACATGATAATTACCTGACACTACAGAATGCCAGTCTGAAGGAGGTCACAAAAGATCCCTTTTGCTCCTGAACTTGTTCTTGGCTCCAGGTGCACCCCTCAACAAACTCATGTTCCTTTAGGGAGCTGAGGACAGCCACAGCCTGGGATGAGGCAGTGCCTGAGGTAATGCACACAGATATCTAGATCTGTGCCTTACCACCTCTTTATGAAGGGAGCCCTTTTAGGAAATGTAATTGTGTTTTGTGCTTTTTGAGGGTCATTTCCACTGTTCAGAATTATTTCTGCCTTATTGCTTTATTGAGAGACTATCTTCTCCTTATGCTTGTTTGCCTGTGTTATGGCAATCTTGACTATTGGAATTTTGTCTTCCCATCCCCATTTAAAAGCAAAATATCAAATTAATCTGTTAGAATAAATCAGAATGTTTCTGGCATTTAAACCTTCAGGAGCAATCATGGGATCTTACACATAATACAAGCAGTATTAGGGTAAGTTCTTAGATCTAGAACCTACCAGTTTAGAGAATCCAAAAGGTAGACTGCAAAATGCTTTACTGAGATGCCTAAGTACAGAAATCCTTCACTTTATAGTAAAAAGGAACCACTTCCAGGAAGCAAAAATACTTTTTTAGTTAGGAAAGAATTACCTTCTCTGACACCCTAGTATAAACACTTACTTTGTGGCCTTTATCCTCTCAGATTCATTCTGAATTTAGCCAGAAAACATTTGGCTTTGTGATCATTATCTGCATTACCTGCTATGAGGACTGTTACATTTCACTGTATGGAACACTATTGGAATTAAGGTTACAGTTGCAGAAATATCTATTTCCACAGATTGGCAGTTCAATTCTAAGCATTCTGAGTAGGAAACATTTAGCTCCAGGCAGTCATTTAATTTTTTATTTCTGTCTTTTTCCTTTGGTGTTGAAAATAAAATTTTCATCATCTTTGAAACTAAAATAAACAAACTGTCTTGGAAGCTTGCCAATTCCCACCTTCCCCCTCGTTTTTGCTTTTGTCCATCCTCCTACCTCTCTTCTACTGCAGTGGGATGGATGCTTTTCTCTGGTCTATCAGTGTGAAATAACCATGAGAGTCACTGAAGTGCTGAAAAGTAATTAATAATTAAAGACAGAACCAGAGAAATGTATCTATAATGCATTGATTTCTGGTGGGAGGAGTAAGTTGCTTTTTTCTTTTGAAGTAAAAGAAAGAATTAGCAACTAGTCTTCGTTTTGGACACAATTCCATTTTGCAGAATTCAGATTACACTTCATATTAATCTTGTTAATATATAATACTGATTTCTGGGACTGGGGAGTTGGGACTTAAGTTTTCAAATCTCTATCTTGGTGTTAGCCAGTCATACACAGCCACAGACTGTTCATGTGCTTTACTCTGAGGAAAAAAAAAAAAAAAACAACTGAAAGAAAGGAAGGAGGGACAGCTCTAGGTAGCAGGATACTAAAACGAAAACAAAAACTTGCCTGAGCTGTGATCAGAGACCCTGCATGTTTCTCTAAGCTATTTTTCTTAAGGCACTGAGGAGTAAAAATTTCTTAGGGACTGACAGATCTCCAAATAGCTTAATTCACAGAAAAAATAGGCACTGCTCTAGTTAAAATAGAAACCAAGAACTGAACAGATGTTTGACTATGTGTTTCCCCCTTCCTGGCTGATGCATTTCTCTGATAGCACATTTACTGCCTGTTTATTTTATTCATGGAGAACTTACACTATTTCCAGATAACTGATAATTCCTGCTTCTTTACTGTAGTCTCCTGACTTTTATGTCCATACACTGTATCTCTTCTTTCTTTTGTTAAAATTTTTTTGGATCATCACCTATTGGTACCTTAGTTAATAAGCACAACTGATTAAGAATTGAATATATTATATCTCCTTCCTGAGAAATGCACTTCAGGCTGCTTGTGTTGTGATTTGGGGAAGGGATGGATAAGCTGCAGAAATTACCATTTCAGGTAAATTGCTGTCAGTTTGTTGTCACAGAGATTAAAGAATGCTCTCACCTTCTCTGGACCAAGGAATATGGAGGGGACTTGATTTCTTTCCCTGCTGATATGGAATCAATGCCCCTGAAATTGCTTAGGTGTCTGTGGGTAGTGCTCTGAGCTGGGCAGTTTGTGAACACAGGTAGAAAATCCCTGAGCTAGAATTTCCCAGCACTGAACTTTAACATTTGTAATTTCTCTCTTCACATAGCAGTAATAAGGATGCTGTATTAATTAACTATTGTGATGTGTTATCCTTGCTCATTTTAAGTCTCAAAAACAAAGGCTGAGTCACTTTGCTCTGTATTTTTCCTATGTCATGCACAAACATCTTCATTGGGCTACCATTCATACAACTGACTATTAAAAGTCAAATTTTAGCTTAAATAAACTTCAGTTTATTTATTTTTAACATTCTATTTTCTGAAGAAATGTCACTGGTCATCTGTTTGGAAAAAGACAATTAATTGGTAAACTGGCAGGGAATGTAGAAGGCTTTTTGGATTACTTCCAAACCCCCTTCCCCCCCACCCAAACTTGGTCACTCTTGACATGCTTCTGTCTTCAGGAGGTGACTGAGTAGGCTTGAACAGATGTTTTATTCATTTTACTGTGTCTACAAAATAATCTTCTACAGCTATTTCTTGGGCTGCATTGAAAGCTTCCTTTCCCTTCTATTTTCTTTTTTAATAATATAGGGCTACTGCCTTGTCTAAGACAATGATGGGCTTGGGAGAGATTGGAAAATAATTTCTGCTGATGAAAAGATATTTTCTGTTCCAAAGTGGAGAAATGAAAGGAATTGAATGTTGTTTTAGACATATGGGTGATGCATTTTCCCCATGGCTTCTAATCTTATAAAATTCTTGCAAAATACAGTATTTAAAAAACTAACAACAAATATATGTAGTTGATCAGGGATTGACATAATAGGTCTGAGGTAATTTCCAGTTACTTCTGCTTACTTTCTCTTGTACAGTGAGTGAACTTTACTTCAAGAAATGTGTATTTAGAAATACCTTCAGCAGTGTAAGTTCCTGCTGTATGGTGAAAAAGCATTGTTAAGTTTAGCTCTAGCTATTTTCTTTCTCTAGTAGTCTCATGTCCATTATAACTTGCCATTTAAAGCCATAAATTTGTACAATGACATGCCTTTTGTGGAAAATACAATGTGGTTGTTTTTCCTGTGCACACATTGTGTGAACTTGCAAATACTGGTTCCATCAAAACTGGATCCTTCTCATCATGTAAGAAATTTCAAGATCTGATTTTTTTCCCTATGTTTAGAATGGGCTTAATCCATATTCTGATTGATTTAGACTTTGGATCAGACTCTGAGTAAATGCATGGGTGTGGAAGGGGGAGGAGGGAGCAAATAAAACATCCACTTGCTAGACAACATTGAGCTGAAAAGCTGCCATTGGTTTTGGGCTGTAGCTTCTGAGCTCTGGCTATTACAGTCTTTCTGTCATGGTATCAATTAAACCCCTAAGTTGAGAAAAATAATTTGCAATAATTTAATGGTTCAGGTTTTTTTCTTTGTTTTGGGATAAGTTGGTTTCCCTAAGAAAAAGACTGTTGACTGGTAAACAGAGAAGACTGTTCTCTAAGTTTCAGAAATAAAATACAAATAGAGAAGGCATTTACAATTCAAATATAGAAAAAACTCATTAGGAGAGATGATTGGAAAATAAATAGCAGTTCGAGAGAGATCCTCAGTATAATACAGGACAACAGTAAATGTCATGTACATTGTACAGTAGTTTTAGCTGTCTGATAGTATAAGGTCCTGTTGTAAAGAACCTTGGAATGAAGTATATCATGGTCCTACCTACCATTTTGAAGAAATGAAATATGGGGATTTTTAGTAGTTTAAAAATTTAGTCTTCTGCCCCTTCTGAGATGATATATACAATTTTACACATTTCTTCAACTCCTTCCACATTCTTTTATTCCTTGGTGGAAGGTAAGGGAAAAAATGAAGGTGTTTCCTCTTGAAGGTGTTTCCTCTTTGCACAGTTTCTGTTATGTGTCAGGGCATTGGTGGCACAGGAGCACATAACTACTGCAGACCTGCTCCAAAGGGTGGGTGTGTTGCTGTGTGTTGTGGGTAGTGTGATAGGAAAAGGGGACCCTGAAAGCTTTTTGGGAGATGTGGGAATTGATTCTGGGATCATCATGGATCAGAAAAGAAGATCCTTGGGGTTAGGCATTTAGACATGTCTTTTGATCCTGCTTCTCTGTTTGTTCTCACTTTATCTGATGTTTTCTTCTTTGCCTGGACTTCTCCTGCAGCTTATTTAGATAGGGATTCATCTAGTCTTTCTGACATGGCCAAGCTGGAAGTGTAGGTCCTCAGTATGATAAATCACTAGGAAACCAAATACTTCCAAAGAACTATTCACATATAGATGGGCAAAACTGATGTCTAGAGGCAGGTCTCTCTTTTCCAATCCTAAATTGGAATAAACTAGGGTGATACATCTGTCTCCATTTCTCAGTTGTAAAATAGACATCATGTTAAAGGGGTGCAAAAAGATTGAAATTACCACATTTCTACAGAAAAGAGCTGCAAGAAGGTATAGGTATAGAGATAACTGTTCAGAAATGTTCTAGGCATGAATTAAAAATATTTTCCTTCTACTTCTTGTGCTCCTTAACTGTTGTGCCTATCCTTAAATCCATGAAGACAGAAAAGAGTAGTGCTCAAAACATGAAGAAAGAAGTGCTTAGCATATTTCTAAAACAATCTGTGATCACAGGAAGAGACTAACCATGAAAAACATAAATCTTTAAGTGGGAAAATTTCACATTAAGAGTTTATTACTGAAACTGCTTTGCAACTCTAGCTACAGCTGATTAAATGCTGACATGCAAAAACTGTCTCTAAAGAATCTGTTGAATACCTGTCTTTCCTGGAGTAAAATAAAGAAATATAGCTCTCATTTATCAGGGCCTACAATCTTTTCCTGCCTGTATCTACTTGATCTGAGGGTCATTTAAAATGTATTGGAGATTTAAGATTGGAATGTGAGGCTAATTTGAAACCTGGCTCTAAGATGACTGATTATGTTATTCTGCTTCATACTGGTTAAACTAAAGCATAGTGTCTGTATGACAAGAGGGATCCAAAATGATGTGGCATTGCCTGGTAAAATAGCTGTTCCTTTTCACAGATAATGCTATATAATTCCACTTAGCTTTTTTATGTCCCCATGGCTCTTAAAGTAATGGACACCTAAGGCAGAGGTTGGGTGAGGAAACACAAAAAGCTGGCAAAAACTCAGTGCTCACAGATTGGAAATCTCCTGGTTTGGCTTCAGACTGAATGTGGAGAACTTTCCAGCACTCCCTCAGTTGCTTCCAATGTTTCTTTGACGTATTTGGCTCCTGACCAATTTTCCCAACTGCTCCCAAGCCCTTTCTAATAGTCTCCTAACCCACTTGGATGTTCCTTCAGCTCCTTTACACCCCTTCCATTGGCACGGATATGAAGTTCTGCTGCTTCAGGAATAATGCTGAAGATAAATGTGCTTTCATCCTTCTTCCCAAAAGGGTTCATTCCCAGTATTTCACAGTAGCTGAATTCTGTTAATGCCATTTGAGGTGTTCCAAATTGATGGTGAATGGGGCCATGGAGAGCAGGCAGGCTTGGCATTTGAGTGGGAATGGTTCCCTCTCACATTACACTAGGGGCAGTGTGTTAGTACTTCTGACATTAGTTATTTTAGCAAAATAAGTAGAGATGAAACAGTTAAAATGAAAGGCAGTCAGAGAGAGACCAGCTTCCACCCAGGAAAAGTGGGTCATGTTGGACCTTGTCTGTCCCTGTGTGAAACTGCAGAGTATGGTTCTTTGTTTGGAGAGGCACCCAGGCACTCCTCACTGGGAAGGTGATCGAGCTGGGACTAGAGGACATTTATTAGACAGCACCTGGAGTATCAGCCCAGATCTGTTTTGGGCTATTCCTGTTTTACTAGGCAACCTGATTTTTTAAAAATATTTTATTTCATTATTATTGTTCCCCTTCATTCTCTTCTTTGTGTCATTTTCCAGGCCTGATTTTGATTTTGGAATGAGCAGAGTTAAAGTATCCCTGACCATGTAAATGCTGATTAGTGCAACATACACACTCTACATCACAATAGGGGTGAGACAAGTTTTGCATCTGCCTCTGGTTTGTCTCTTGTCTTCTGACTGAAATATTAATCAGCATCATTCTGTCACTGCAGTAGAAGTGCCTTGGTCTTTAGCATGCTTGTTCTGGCAGAACTCCTTTCAGGTAGGAGTGTGCCCATGTTCCACTCTGTATACCCATGTTTACCTTTCTTGTTTCTGCAGCACAAACTCACACACCTGCAATATTCAATTAACATAAATTTCAGCCCTTATTCATGATAAAGAAGGATATTAAACAGTGTGATTCTCTGGCTGATCTTCATGAAGCATCAAAGTCCTTGCTTCCATGTACAGTCTTTATAAAGCCTTTTAATGACAGACAATTAGGTCTCATTTGAACACCATTAGCCATTTCAGAGATAATTAAATGTTATTTTGAGGTCATTGTAGGTTGATGACCTCTAGTAAATATGATGGGTTTTGATACAATCATACTTAATCCTGTGGTTCTGGTGAAGACAGAGCAGCTGTGAGGGAGAGTAACCAATGTGAACATGTCTGCCAACAGCCCTGTGTCAAAGGAATGCTCTGCCCAGCTTATGGCATCCTCTTCTGTAGCTATTTCCATATGTCTTGCATAATAATTTCATTTCTGAAATAAAAAGCATAGGCATTTTTATATGTAAATATTTTTCTTTTTTTAAAAAAAGGATCTGGCCTTGAGAAAGGATTTAGTGATGCAGATTAGAAGCTCACTTTCAATTTTTATATTTTACTATTGGGCAGTAGCACCACATGAGAAACTGGAAATATTTCACAAACTACACTTAAAATCTGATTTTTCTTTTCTGGTAGTGAATAGCTATATAATAGTGATGTTTGAGGTAAACAGCTTATCCATAATATTGGATTCCTGAAATATTTGGAAGAGACTAAAGATGTTTTACATATGCCATATTTCGATGTTAGCTCTGCTTCCTCTTGAATTTTCATGGGAATGAAAAACAATATTCACATAATAAGTTTGGTTCTGCAGGAAGGATTGTTAATTCAATTTAGAATACATTAGTAGGGAAGATAAGTAAAGCTAGTCTGTATTTAAAAAAGAATCACTATTAGGAGACTAGAGAGACAGGAAAAAATAGTCTTGCTTCATGCTTTAGAAATTTATTCTCTTGGCATGTTTGTAAATGTGGTTTTAGGAACTAATCAAATGCTATGTTAAATATTTAAACCTAAAAATTGCTCTGGTTTTGCAGCAAAAGGCAATGACAGAAAACTGGAGATTTTTGTGTCGGAGGTGACATTGTTTGGGGCTGTTTGAGAAAGAACAGGAAGTATAATTGAACAAGTCATTAATATATTACATTTTCCAAAGCTGCAGATTTTAGTCTAATGATTCAGTGGCCTTCAAAGTGAGTTCCCTCCCATTTGCTCATGCAAGCTCTGCATCTGCAGCATGCCCAGACGTCTTGGACCTGCATCTAAAGGTTCTAGAAAGGAGCAGCAGTGTAAATATGTTGAAGTAGTAGCAGTTCAGATGGGCTGACCAGTTCTATACATGCATGAATTTTTGGGGACTGACCATTAACAGTTACATAACAGCAGTCCCCATTCTTATATGTTTTGTACTTTTTTGCTTATTTTTGTTCTAGCTGCATCTGTGCTATGAACTTGTGGTATAAACTGATATGGCTACTTCAGTCATATGGGTATCTATTTCTCTGCTAAATATGATTGAAATCAGTCAGAGAATTTAGAATTAAAGGTAGGGATGAGAAGCCAAACCCATATATACACAGTGTCATATACATGTAGTGGCATCACACAAACATGATTTTCCTAGAAGCTTGCATTGAAAATCTGGCATGAGTTGGTAATAGTTGATGATGGTGATGTTGAAGATTTCTTGTACTGTAGGCTGCTGAGGGCAGTAGGCTGTCTTTGTGTTCTGTGTTTGTACAGAGCTAACAGAGTTTATTCCTGCTCTGTGCTAGATAGTGGATTAGATATATTTTATATCTCAGAGTTCTCTATGAATGTTTTCAGGGTCAATGTGTGAAGTACAATGTTTAAAATGGTTTTGAATCTGGAAGCAATCACAACCACTGCTTTCAAGACTGTGCACTTTTTCAGCTCTTGTGGATGGAAATACCTCTTAGAGAACAGGAATTGAGCCATTATTGTGTCTGACTTTGAATTATGAATTAATTCACTGTATGAATTATTACTAATGTTTAAGACAAATGCACTGGTATAGTCAGTGACTTCATACACAGTAAGTCCTCTTGTCTCCCAATACAATTTAGTTGGAAGAAATAGAAATCTAATTCTGTAAGTATTTCATATTAAATCATGTATTGCTTTTATGAACTTTATTACCAGAGAGGAGTAGAAACTTATACAGTGAATTCTTAATAACCCTAAGTAATGGTTTAAATGTTTGCTTTTTTTACCTTTCATCATAGTGCTGCAACAGAGTAAACCTAAATGCTCTTTTTCTGCTTAGTTTTCCCAGCATAATCAAATTATGATGTAGTTATTAATAGTGTATGGTAGTTTGTCCATATAATAGTCCTGTAGTAATGTACCTTCATATTAATAATTTCCTGAATTTTATTTTTCTCATAAGAATCTTTAAAAATGTGAAAATTAACATTGCTCTGAGCATGATGATTTAAGATCCTGCTGCTGCAAAAGTGGAAATGGCTTGAGGGATTGAGCAGTAGGTGGTTGCCTGTAATTTGATATGGAGATTTTTGATTATTAGTTGTCAAAAAAGTTCTGGAATTACAGAAGGTAGTAGTGAAAAATTAATAGGATGTGTCTAGAACCTCTTGATCTCCCCAAAATAGTTGTGGTGTACAGTGGAATAGTTAAATAGCTGAAAAGGTGAGTGAGGCTGTGTTTTTGAGCAAAACAGCAGCTAATGTTCCAGTCATAGAGAGTATTAAGTGCTGGTTCAAGTGGCTCTCATAAACACTTCTTTAGATTTCAGTGGTTCATTCACATGAATTAAATTAAGCAGATGTTAAAAAGTTTGCAGAAACTCGAATCTGTCTGAGGAGTTTATTTTCCTGGTAGCTCTGGCTGCCCAGAAGTACTTACAGCATGTTCTCACTTTCTAAAAACTTGAGAAAATGCTTGTAATTGTGCATTTGAAAGTATGAGACTTTTGCTATGAAACTTCTGAATACATGCCAAAAAAACCCAACCCAAAATCATAAATTTCAGGGGTCAAATAAAAATTTATCTGTAAGAATCTGCATGTAGGTAAAAAAAGAGATTTTTTTTTTTTTTTAAGAATTGTCAATGAAAAATAAGCATCATGGAGGGACCATGGGGAAAAAAATAAGTTTTCCAAAAGTTGATGTTTATCAAAAAGAGAATGATCTTAGCAAATCCTCCACAGAAAGATAAAATATAAACACACAAGTGACTGATCTAGAATTCATTCCTTTTTCCTTTCTCAGCCCTCTTAGCTGACATAGTGATGAAAAGAGAGGATTAAAATGAGCTTCTTAAAGCCAAAATTTTATTAGGAAATGATTAAATGCACATTGTGTCCTGTAAAGTGGTGCTCTTTTCAGCCCAGCCTTGCTGCAAAGCATTTTCAGAGGAAAGCAGCAGAAAAGGAGAGGGGATAAACATAGATAATTCTAACTTTCCTTATTCATGGGTAATAATATCTGGAATTTTCCATTTGTTTTCCTGGTCTGTTATTCACTGAAAACCCCTGAAAACAGGTCTATATCCAGAAAGAATTTTGGGTCAGAACTGCTTTAATTCCTTTGTTTGGAGAAGAGTTTTGAGCAGTGACTACTGTAGCAGTGAGGATTCACACAGAGAGGAATGAAGTTATGGAAGCCAGGGGAATGACGTGGGAGAATCAAAATTCCATCTGTGCACCCCACTGCCCCTCTCCCCCCCCAAAAAAGGAGGGGGAGGATGAGGTAGAGAAACTTCTGAAGGCCCAGTACAGAGAAAATGACTGGAGCTAGTTATTTCTTCCATGGAAAACTAACTTTTAATGCACATTGCAATTGAGTCTTAGAATCCTGAGGGATTTGTCTTCCATACTGTGCCACATAGAAATACTGGCTTTATGGAGAGGCCTTTGCCAAAGGCATTGGTAAAGATCAGGTAATAGAGTACCAATTTGGTGATAAAAGCTGAAAGATTTCACTTTCTTTTTTCCCTTGCAGTATTTTTGTCCAGAAGCTCCCCCAGGTGTTTGTAGGTCCCTTGCACACAAGAGTAATCATTGTTGTCACCTCCATTGTCATATTCTGGAAGGGAACTCAAAGAATTGTGGGTAAATTTAAGATAAATGGTTTAAAAGGTTTTCACAAATCTCTGTAAGTGTGGATGGAGATTTCTAGATAATCCTATAAATCCATCTTAAAGTAAAAATCTGATAAATCTATTTCTCCTTTATTGCCTAAACTTATTTTAACTGTAAAATAATAACAGAAAAAAGTTAAATTTATTTTGGCTGTCCATGACTGATGGTAGTATGAGCTGATTAAGAATCATATCCTTGATCATTGCTCAGTTGCTGCTGTGCCTCTCCCCAGCCACAGGCCACCCAAGCACTTTCACTAGGAGAACCATGTGTATGAACCACTGACTTCAATCCAGCCTGTAAAATGCTCATAATTATAGAGTCTCATTAAAATGAAATCAGTGAAACAGGCTTCTGCTCTTAAAAATGAAGGGTAGAATCCAGAGATCCTGAAGACATTTATGCTTTCATTGTGAAATAATTCCTTCTGTTCTTTGGATCTATCTATTAATTTGGAAAAACTACCAACAGGTTAGCAGGAACGCCTGAAAAGATGCCCACAGTCTAAAGTACTGTGCTGTAAATCTGTTAAATAGCTGGTCTCCATTATTCAGGTACTGGGATGAAATCCACTGGCATGGTTGAAATGATGGTCAGCTCCTCAGCAGCTTCATGCTTCTTAAGTTGTGACAAGAATCTGCTAATGGTGTTCAAGAGTTCAAAGATGACTTCTTATGGCTTTTGTTTCCAAAGTGCAAAATAAGGTGCTTAAATTTTTACATGAATTTACCAGTCAGATTGGAAAGAGCTCTGACTCAGTTTCAAGCACCAATTCTGCAGCATCAAGAAGATGTTTTACTGCTGATGGCTGTTCCCCACTCCAGTTTGCAGTTTCCTTTGCAGTTTTTTTGCAGAAAGCCCTTTAGCTGAAGTGTGTGGAACAGCAGTGGCTCTCTGGTTCAGTGTGTGCTCAAAGCACGTGGACTGAGGGTGACCCAACAGGATTTTCTGTGTGTGATTTCAGTCTGTTTAATTTAGGAATGAAACATCAGGCTTAGCCTGTGGAAGGATGGCTCCAACAAGTGTGGCCAAAAATTTTCTGAATTTTAAAATTCCTAATTCTAGGATGTACAGGATGAAAAAAGTTCAGGATTCAGCCTCCATTTCTGCATAAATAGAAGGAAACAAAGTATAATCTCTTGTATTTTTAGGTATTTTCTGTTTTTTTAATGTTTACATACCAAGTATGCATTCTCGTATCTCTTAAAAAAAAAAAAAAAATCCAGACCAGTGTTTGTGACTTAAGAGGAATTATACTTGTTTGGAAAAGCACAGTCTGAAACTTTTTCCTTACTAATTGGAACCAATAGATGCTCCCAGTAGTGAAGTTTCTTTTTTTCTTCTTAGTTGCAAGTGCCAGAGAAAGCTGTAGTTAAGACACTGACAATGCAATAAATAGCTGACCTGGTGGAACGTGCTTGGGCTGTAGCCAGGAATCTCATCTATAGATACAGTCTCCTTTGGGAAATGGTTCTTTCTCTTTGCTTTGTAACTCTTGTAGTAACCTATTAATTTTTTTTCTTTTCTTTTTTAAAGCCAAACTTTTATTTTTATAAATAATCAAATCCAAAATAGTGATCTGGTAGATTGTGACTCTTTTGAGAATAGGAGTGAATAATACTACATGTGAATTATGGATTGTTTCCACTTTTGCTTATATCAATATACATCCAGGAATATGTGTTGTGAATTTATTAGGTTTGGCTAACCCTGAGTGAGACTAGTATTATACCTCAGTTCTGTAAAACGCTGCATTATTTCCATGTAATAACTTCCTTGGTCTGGAATTCTGTTCTCTCACAAGCTCCAGCATACAGGGAGTGCAGCATAAATGTATCATCAGCATATTAATTATCTGACTAATGAAAGTGAATGCCTACAGTTGCTGTTTGCTGGTGATTTCATCAGGTGGTCAGGAGCAGAGCAGTGCCACTTAAATTACAGCTTGCTCCAAACTGTTGGAGGCTGGTGTTGACCCCACATTAAGGAAAGCCTCCAGTCAGGGAACCAGCCTGTTCTACCTCTGTGGGAATGTGGCCCTAAGAGTCATTAATATGGACTGGCAGCAAGTGAAAGAACCCTGTATAAGATCCAAAGATAAACCACAGTACTGAGTTTGATACACTGCTTGTGGACTAGGGCTTTACATTATTTGACAGTGAATTTGCCAAGTGTTGAGCAGATGGAAAGTATTTTTTGCTGACTCTTTTTTTATAGGGTGAAGATGTTTTGTGAATGAAATTTGCTTGTGTATTTTGTTGGCCCTTGCTGATGTAGATGAGTAATTTACTGAGCACAGAGTTGGTTCATGACGGGGAAAAAGTGAGTCTTCAAGAAATTAAAAGTGATAGCTGTGAAAGTTGCATTGCTGATCTTGTAAGAAAGGCCAGAGCTAATTTTTTTCCTGATTTTTTAAAAATCTGGATAATCAAAATTAATCACCATTGTTTAATACTTTGGATAAAAAAATAATTGGGTCTCTAGAGTTGCCTTCTAAATTTAAACCAGCAACCAGATTGTTTTTTCCTAATCAGAAAGTCATAAAGATTGTTTGGGGAATGTTGTGTGTTGATGGTATTTATGTGACAATTCCAACTCCACTACTTATATGAAATGGGCAATCTTTCACAGTCACCAGGTTTGCAGAAAACTTCAAGTGCTGAAATGACTCTTCCCAGAAAGAGAAATGAAAAAGCCAGGCTAAAAAGCAAAACTCTTAAGAGCTAAAAATGAGGTGCAATGCTGTTCAGATTATCAGAAGCCTCACTTTTGTATTTCCCAAATTATGCTGCCCGTGTCTGTTTCTGTTTCTTACATCAGTTTCCATATTTAAATCTATTTATTCTCATTTTCTTCTAGGTGATCCTGATCCTTACCAAGTATTATCATACTGACATGGGGAAAGTTCTAGAGAGCTCTTTATGGAGGTGAGTCTCTGTTTTTCTATAACCTTCTCTCCTACTGTTCTTGGAATAGATCCATCACTGAGGTGAGTTGGTAGCTGACTGATGCTATTGTAGTAAGATTATCCAGATTGTCATCTTAGTCCTTCTCTTCCTTAAATGCATTTTCTATAGTTGAATTAGAGTTTGTAATTAGTTGAATTAGAGTTTTAACAATAGAAACAAAGAATGATAGAGAATATAAGGTAACTTCTTGATGCCACTTTACAAGTTGCCATGTTTTTCCTTTTCCTAGAAATTCTGTATCAAATTTATGTAAAAAGTTTGAAATGCTTACTGTGTTGGGATGTGTCTTCTGGGAATTTTTTCTGCTTGAGTAGCGTATTGAGGTTAGTAAATAATCCTGCTTGGGAAGCAGTTAGGATTGTCTGGATGAAATATACCAGCAGCATGGGTCATATTGTGTTTTATGACTACTGGGAATAAATAGTACTCCAAATAAATTTCTAAGTGATTCTCATTGTCATAATACTTGTGAATTAAGATATCAATATGCTTGTTGCCTGTATGTGCACAGATTGCACGTTCAGGGATAAGGTAAGTCTATTTTATACTAGTCACACTGTTATCTTCTCAGATAACCAGTTGTCTTTTGCTAAGGAGACTTTTTGTGCTCTAATATTTTTTTTCCTTTGGTGTGTGTGGGTCTGTATAAATTTTCCACAACAAATTTTGGCTAGACCCATCATGTGCATTTGAAAAGCAAAAGTATTTCACTGTTATCAACAAATGTGATACTGCACCAGTATTTGCTCTGCTAATTTTGCTGGTTATCTCTCGCAGTAGAAATAAATGACAGGAGACTTAAGCAGTCATATGTGAAATTCAAATTTAGCTCATAAGCTTTGGGTCTAGAAACAGATAGTTTATCTAAAACCTTGTGGCTTAGGTATTTGTAAACTTCATGCTTTCCCAAGAGCTTCAATGGGGAGTTGACCTTCAGCTGTGAGTGTAAGGACCTTTACAGAGACAATCCAAGAAAAGGACTGGGTAAGGGAAAAGGGAGTGGGACATGCTGCAAGACAGCCTTGTTACCTATTTTGAAAGAGGTGGCATTGTCTTAACTGTGTGGGGTTTCTTGGTGACAGTGCTTCTACAATAACTTGTTGTCATACCAGTGTCTGACTAGTGCTCAGTCTGGCCAGTGGTCCATGCAGAGTAAGGGTATTTCTAGAAATTTCTAGTTGTAAGGAGGAGGTATTCAGGAAAGAGTAAGATCAAATGGAGACTGCTTAGCATTGGCTCAAGACTGGCCTTTTTAGGGCTATGACAGTTCATTTGTAACTATCCGTTAAACTGACAAGATGCAAAATTTTTTGCACATTTGTTTCTGTTTTAATTTTTGTCCAACATCTTGTGAAAATAAGACAACCACATGACAGTTTGGATACTCCCAACTGCATAAGCACACACTGCTTTCCTATTATTTGTCATTGGCCCATTCAACATGTGCAATGGATTTTAAGTTTTCCAATCCATACTTCAGGGTATCTATCATAGTCTTTTAAGCATTTTCAGTTGGATTCTTCAAAATAAATTCTTTGATCTTTTAAAATAAACATAAACTAGGCTTCAGATGATGTTTCTTTCTTTGGAGAACATAAACACTTAAAAGAAGGTCATCCAGACCTTGCTGACAGCTGGTGCGAAGAACTGGTGTGAACTCTGTTCAAATAAAATCGATACTAGCGTGCATCATCTGGGAACTGTGCCTTTTTACTTACAAGTAACAGATGTACCAGATGCTTTGGTACTGGCACAGGTCATGGTCCCACCCCAAGGGCTGGGCACAGATGTCCTCAGGGCTTTCTGTGGTGTCAGGCTCTGGGGATGTGCCAGGTGTCCATGGCTCTACTTTAGTGCAGCAGGGATGGGGCCTTGGGGGACTCTCCTTGGGGGTGTCTTGCAATTTCACAGGGCACAGCCCAGCCAGGGTCTGGACATCAGCGTTCCTTGAGCTGCCCATTTTGTCAAGAGAACCCCTGGGAGCTCACTCCCTGATGAAGGTCAGGACTTGTTGATGAGACATGGATGGGTTTTCAGTCACCTGGTCTAGTGGAAGGTTCCCTGCCCCTGGCAGAGGGGTTGGAACTAGATGGTCTTTAAGGTCCCTTCCAACCCAAACCAAACCATTCTATGATTCTGTGGTTTCTAAAACCAGGATGGAAAAGCTGAAAGGAAGTGAGTGAAAGCTTAAGGTGAGTGCTTGGGCCAGGGGTTACTACCTTGGTGATCCATGCCTGGATATGTTCTGGGCTCACCTCCTTCCTCCACCTCTGCCTGCTGTGACATAGAAGAGACACTCACAGCTGTCAAGCTGGAAGAGTTACAAAGTGCTTGGATCAGAGTGCAAATCACACCAACTATTGCAAAAGTATCAAACAGTGCCCCTCTCTGTTGAGATGTAGCTCACTATCTGTATTAAATAACTGAGTTAAGCTGAACTCCCTTACAGTCAAGGGATTTCTGTATTTTTCCTTGTGTAAAATGATTGGAGCTTCCCCAGTTTTCACCCATTTTTGTTGATGCAACTGAGTGTTGTATTCATATTGGCAGCCTGCCTAGTATGCATAGTGTATATATTTTCAACCTTTTTGTTTCATTCTGTTTTGCATTCTTCTTATTTATATCAAACAAATATGCTGTAAAACAGGTGTGAAAAACAATACAGGACTTTTTTTTTTTTTGTTAGCAGAGAAATGCCATTAATCTGTTTCTGTGCTCTAGTGGGAATAGATTCTCTCCAGTTTTTTCCTGCATTGGCCAAATGTTTTTGTTCCTATCTTGCCTGGCTAGATAATACCAGAAATAATATTGTCTAAGTCACTAAGTGACTTAGTTTTCTTTCACTTTATTTTCAATACATGAAAATAAACAAACTAGTTTTATAAACTGTTCAATTCTGACTAGGGTAATTTTTAACATTAATATCCCAGTTTCTCTTTCTGGTCAGTAAATACTAACCTATCTTTGTGTTTATCCATTATTTTGTTCCTTGAAACAGTGTCTTTCATCTTCTAAAACACATTTCCACTTCATCTCTTTCCTTTTCTCCCATCTCTCAAAAGAATTTTTTTCTCCTTGTTTAGTGGAACAAAGAATGAAAAAGGATGGTCTAGTGACACATGTTTGTTCTCAGTGACCTTGGAGCTGCAGTCAGACTTTTAAGAGTGATGCAAATGGTGGTGAAAAATACCAGTCAGAGGTACATGCCTAGGTGAGGGTGCTCTATGTGAAGAAGATTTGTGGGTGGATCTTGATGTTGCATATTTGTACCTCTCAGAGCATTGTTGTGTAGGTAACTTATGCCTGCACACATAAGTGAGATTGCAGGCTTAGAAGACCTAAATTTTAATTACCTTAGAATTTTTTCATTGTTAAATAAATAGGGAAAAGAGTGCTTTGTAATGAAATTTTTAACAAGGTTTTTACTCATAACAGCCATGTCAGATTACACTGAAGAGGTGAAGACAAAATCTTGATGGAAATATGCAGTTTAAAAATACCAGACTGTGCTTCTTTAAGTCAGCTACTTCTGATGCTTTCCTAATTTTCTTATTAAGTAATTGTCAGTGTAAATTGTATAATTATTTTACTCAAAATAAGGTAGGGAAATAAATAAAGATAGCATTGACTACCTCTTGAATATAAACGAAACTTTTTGAGAAGGAATAGAGGATTGTTTCCAGGTCTACTTTTAGAGTTTCTAAACTGTGGTACATATTGGGAATACAGGTTGGTTGTCATGTTGGAGCTCATTAGCATAAGGAAAAAACTGAGAATTCAAAATGATTGTCATAAGTTGTGCAGATATAGAAGATACTTTATATACTAGAGCTATTCATGTCAGAGTTCACACACATATTTGTCCAGCCTATTACAGTATAAAGGAGCTGAAACCAACTGACCATTTAGCTTGAGTGTGTGTTTTCATATTCTTTATGGACCCATTTGTGCACAAATATATTGGTGTGCATATTTTACAACCTTGGATATCTGCTTGCACCTGTTGACTGCCTGCAACTTAAGATGTATTACATTTTACAATCAAATATTTTAACTATGAATTAGTAACCACTATGAAATTAATGATAATTAATATATAATATATAATATATAATATATAATATATAATATATAATATATAATATATAATATATAATATATAATATATAATATATAATATATAATTAATGATACCTGAGTTAATTATTCTGGATAATAGTGGAAATATAGTTGATTATTATTATTCAGTTTTATAAATGGAACAAGTGAGATGGTAATATTGCAGAAGGTTATGCAGTGGTGACTCAGCACTATGTGACCATGGAATTACCTTCCAACCCTGTGCTTAGGCTCAGAGTCCTGTTACTGGTAGACATGCAGCCTTCCCTTTCTTAGCTTATCAAAGCAATGAATAATAGATGCTGCTGATGATTGCTAATAAAGTTTTGATTGGATATTATCAAACTGTAATGATACAGTAATGCTAAAGTGGTTTGCTGTGTAATTGCCATTGTTCCCAATGGCATCACCACGTTGTTACTGCTTCACCACAGCAAAACAAATGCTGTTTGTGCTGAATGCCCTGTTTTCAGAGCTTTTGGGTTGTTCTGCCTCATGTTATTGGTAAAGAAATACTAAATGAAGAAGCAGACTTCCCCACCTCCTTAAATATTTTTGGATATCCCAGCTGAGCCTCCTTACTCCAAAAGCAGCCTGAGGGGGAAGAAAAGTCAAAGCACTGTGGGAGTTTGGAAGTCCAGATCAGTGGCTGGTGGTGGTGACAACAGAGAGAGCCTCAGAAACAGCATCATGCTTGCCAAACCCCAGGGAGCCAGGAATGTCCTGTGTGTGGTGGCACAGACACCCACAGCAAGGGAACACCTATTCAAGGACAAGACTCACTTGTGCAAAGCTGCTGGCCATCAGGAGCAGGCAGGGCACTGTGACTGCAGGGAGCTTTGGGCATTTACACAGAGTGCAGACCTGCACTAAAGATAAAATCCAGACTACAAAGAGTTGGAGATTCTTTTAAGGTGGATACAGTGTATAACATATGGCTCAGGAAAGTCCAGGTGGCTCACAGAAGGTGTCAAAATGAATATGGACATTTGTTTCCAAAATCTTTGGACTTGTAGGTGAATCTCATTTCAGCTTTTTCCTGAAATTAAAAAGGAAAACAACAACTCCTAATGTAAGTTCATTGCCCCAGTGAAATTTTTGGTATTAAGTACTGCTTAATAAATGAGCAACTATATTCTGCAACAACTTGTACTTCCAAATGACCTTATATTGTGGCTCTGCTTTGAAAAGTGACTTTGCAGAAATTGCCCCAAGGGATGGAGTTATTGAGTCTGTGATTTTCATATCAAATTTTCTCCTTCTAAGTTAAAAAAGAAAAAGAAATGGCTTTCTAATTATTAGCCCAGAGAACTCAGCTTGGGATCTAATGTCTAGCTGTGCTTTCTCTAGCTAATGCATCATCATGAGTAATGCAAGTTCTGCAATCAAAATAGAGTGTCCTCAATTATAGCTGTGCAGCTCTTTTGTGCTCCTATTATATCCTTATTTACACCTATTCCACTGAGCAAATGGTTTGGCCAGTAGTGTTGAAAAGGCACTTACAATTAGAATTTTATTTCTCTTACTGAACAACAGATTTTTTTTTTATGCTCTTTGTTCATATTTCCATATTCATCTAGCAGTATTACAAATACTTTGCTGCAATTTGCATTGTCTCACTAATACTAAACAATGTGCCATTATGAGTTGAATTGTGCAGGAAAGCCTTTATTTTAAATTTATTTTGGACATTTAAAATGTGCTGTAAAACCGTAGTTAAAAAGTGGATGTAGTGGGTTTCAGCATACCAGCAATGTTTTATTATGGGTGTCAGGAGGAAAAATATGTAGAAGGTAGAGGAAATTAAATAAACATATCTTGACAAACCTTGGAATGTGCAAGGTATTGAAGAGGTGATTACTGATGTTTTTAATGGGTAGTGGAGATCTACCATGGACTGAAAAAAATATATCCTTCAAGTAAGTAAAAGCTACCAAATAAGCCTATCCAAATTTCTTTACTGAATATCTGTTGGTCACAGATGAGTGCTGTGTCATAACTACTTTTCTGTGTCTTCAACAACTTGGAATAGTGATGATGATTTTGAATATTAACGTGTTTCTGCACTAGTTTGTGATCATGTAGAGAATATATGACCTGTGAGTTAAGATCCAGTTAGAAAGCTGTGATTTATGTAGTTAGGACAGGGCTCCTGCAGTACACTTGTGGTTATTGAAGCTTGCTGAACATATTAAATACATCTTAGAGCATGAGAATTTTGCTGCTTTACAGGTTGATTTTTTTTTTTTCCCCTTAATCCTCCTTCTGGAAAATGAATTAAGTCATTGCAAGATATAACTCATAATGAGTGAGTCAATTTATTGAGAAAGAATAACCATTTATTTTAAATGGCTTAAGAATCCTTTTCTCTTGTTTGAGTAACTTGAGCCCAAGTAATAGAATTTCTGATTGCTTTAAGCAGTGCCACAGACTTTGTGGGAATTATACCACATGTTCTTGTTTTAAGTAGAATCTGTTTGGCCAGGACTGATGGTAACAGAATTGGTCTTTCCTTCCCAAAACATACAGGCTGGTAGCAGCAGGATGTTACTTTGCTGGTGTTTCCTCAGTTTTGTCATGGTATCTTATTAAATAAGCCTCCCTAGAAGAAATGATCCTTTTTCTTGCCAGCTTCAGCAGAAAGGCTGAAGGTGAGAAACAGGAAATGCTGTCTCTGTATGCATTAGTCATCCATGGGGCTTGTGATTTACTTTTTCCCTCCCTGCATAAAAGAGGGAAGTGTTGCCCATGATCCACATTTCTATATGAGCAAACTGAGAACAGCAATCTTGGAGATTTTATGGTGGCATGATTCCTCTGTAGTAAGTCCATATGAAAACAGTTGAGCCATCAGGTTTTTTGGTACTTGGCTGCATTGTCATTCATTAGCTCCCACTATCAGCAGGCTGGCACAGCAGGGAGGTGCAGGGCCCACAACCTGGGGCAGATAGAATGGCACCATCTCTTCCTCTCTCTGTCTCTCATTCTCTCTCTATATATATATATATATGTATCAATGTTTCCCTTGCCACTCTGCAAAATGAAATAAGTAAGAAACAACAATCAAAGCATTGCTCATTGCATTTTCATGATGATGAATGGGGTATAAAAACTGGGACAGGATTTTTTTTTTAAATCTGAAAAGGGTGAAGTCATGGTTTCAGGGGACTCGTGAAAGGTACATGTGATCCACTCAGCAACTAGTGAAACTGCTGGTTCCACCTTCAGCCTATTCTGGGACCTTTTCTGAGAACCTGCCATTACTTTGCTTTTCTTTGGTCTTTTGTTTCTTGGGAACATAATTAATTTGGAGAGCTTATTGTGGCATTTCCATCAGTGCTGGGGCTGTAATACTGCACTAATACAAATAATAGGAAGGAGCTGTAATGTTTATGGATGTTTGTTTGTGTCCTTAAAGTTTTTGGCCTGAGCCTGAGAAGGACAGGAGTCCATCAGAAATCATGGATACACCATGAGACTCACCTGAAAATATCCATATTTCCCCTATGAGGCAGCTGATGGTGCAGTGCCTTTTCATAGATGATCTTTGAAAATACCATTTTGCAACCCCCTGTTGCATCTCAGAGTTGAGCACTTGTGCACTGATGTGGAGTGTGGAATGTGAGCAGCTTCACTTGCTTCTGCAGTACGTGCAGTCTGCTCCAGAGCATCCACTGTGAACTGATTGCAAATTAATTTGGTCGTTGGGACTGAATGAATGAGCAGCTGCATGGTTAATTATGCAGAATGGTATAGAAAAATGTAATGTTAATGTTTTATACTCTCATTATCTCTGCAGTATGGAGTATATTTTTCAGTGCGAAAATAACAAAGGCAGTATTTCCCACATAACTTATTTATTAAGATCATCATATTGTTAGGCAGTTTTCTCTGCTTTAATTTGATAAGAATTGGGACAATTAAAAACTCGATACAGGCCAGTTTCTTAAATGTAAATATAATCTTACATGCTGCAGAATTTGAGGGTGTGGGTAGTTGACAAAAATGAAATGCATTTTACATCAAGATTTAAATGTCTTAATTTTTTTTTTTTTTTTTGCTTTCTGAAATGCAGAATGTTAGTTGAGGGTTTTTCCTCCCTCTCTCTGCAGTGTCTCATTGAAAAGATGACTGATAATTTGTCAATTAGTCAATTGAATCTCTGTTCCAGCTAATTTAAAAAAAAAAATATTTTGGGGGGGTTTATGTGTAAGTAGAGTTTGTCCCCCCCTGCTTTTGCTCCTCCTATTTCTCCCTTGGTGTATTTTTCTTCTATTGCATATAGAATAGGGATTGCAAGTTACTTTGTTTCAAGAAATACCTATTCTTGAGCTAACCTTCCAAAAAAGTATTTCACTTTCTCATTGATTTTCTCTTCTAGCCTTTTTTTGCTAGCAGTTACCCTCCTTCTTTCATAGAACTGGTTTGTCTCTTCTGTACATGATTGCTTCAGTCCAGACTGGAGAAGCTGCTTTTTAGATGAGGTGTTAAGTAAGTTTTGATATTTTGGCCTAACATATCAGCTCCAAACCTGTTTTTTTGAAGGTGTCCCAGAGTTGATATCCTTTTGATGGCAGGGCTTTCTCCTCATAGTTGCTTTGACAGACTGTAGATATTTCAATAACCAGTGAATAAATTTTATCCCAGCTTTCCATTATAGGATCTGTAATTGTCATTTTGGACAGGAGCAGGGCAATACTTGTTATCACCTGTTTGTTGAAAAGCATCTGTATGAGTTAATTTTTTAAATCTGGTATGTACCCTCTTTACCAAATGGACATAATATATCTTCTGGATATCTTTTTTCTTTAAGAGTGTGCATGCAGTTTACATTATACCCCTTGATAAAAAGACATCACAGTATCAGTGAAATACAACCACCCCTGGGCAAAAGCTAGAGAAACAAGTAAAGAGATATGTGGTAAAATGTGCTTTCTTAATATCAAAAAACTTAAAAATTGGTTTCAAAAGCATCTATGTCATTCAACCTTTTAAAAGCCTGGCTTCTGAGCTTTCCTTTCTGGCAGAAAGGGGATGTTTGATTTTGCTTTCTGTATGATTTAGAACAGTTTTCTGTAATGCTGATGTTTCCTTAGGATGGTTGGCTGTTCTGATGACTTCAATGTGAAATTATTTTAAATTTTACTCTCCTCCAAGAATTTGGAAACTTATAATTGTTTTATCTTAATTCTTAGCATATGCTATCCGGTCCCCAATTTTGCAATGTTTCTTTGGGATAGAATGAAAAAATTGAGTTGTGCTGTTCTGAAGTATTCTTAGTACAGTTTGAGATTTCTCTCCCTTTACCCTCCCCCTATGCAGCTTCCATGCTAAATACTGCTCTCTCAAGTATCATTAATATTTAGTTTTCTTCAGCCTGACATGTAAAGTTAGAAAATAAATAGTATTTTACTTTTTATCCCCTTTTAGAAATATTTGGAAGCAAAATATACATGTGATGGAATTATGTATATATGATGATTTCAGGTGCATGATACTTAAGCTTTTGATGCTATTTTGGTGCAGTTTTCAGTACAATTCAGAATGCCTAGTGCTAGTGGGCAGGATGCACCAGTAAAAGATTAAAGCTCTGCACTGTGGAAGTGCAGCACAGTGTGAAAGCCTAAAGTGAAAACTCCCATGCCTCATCTTTCCATGTGGCCTCATGTGAATATATTAATCTGTTGGTATTCCAGAGGGGAAAGTATCCAAGAATAATCTTTAAATAAAATTGAAGAAGAAAGCAAAGTTAATTATGTAAAGACCAGAAAAGTGTGTTACAAATATGCTTCACAAGGCACCATGACCTATCATAGCATTACTTGAACAGGTCCAGTTAGAGGGAATCTCTTAATGTGCCCTGGTATGGGAAAAGCAGGGTTGGAGTTCCAAGATCTTCAAAATGATAAGACTTAGCTTCTGAAAAGGCATGTAAACATTTCTAGGGTACATCAATGAATAAATATGAGTGAATGTTTAAATATCAAATTATATTTGATTTTCATACTAACTGGATGTCTTGGTGCATCCAAATGCTTGAGTTCTTAGAATTTATTTATTTATTTATTTTTCAATTTCATATTTGGAATAGATACACAGTGCTGTTATTATAATAAGAATCAGTATTTTTTTCTTTAATATGTTTGTTAGGGTTGGGAATAGGACATAAGTTTTCTGATACTGAGTTGGTCACTTATACTACTGCTTTACTGGCAAGTTTCTGCTGTATTGTGTCCATGCAGAGAAAGATTTTAGTTGCATGGGAGCACAATGGGCATCATGTACAACCCCTGCTCAAAGTAGGAGCTGCTGAAGAAGTTAATCAGGTCACCCATGGCCTCATCCTGCCTAGTTCTGAAAAATGTCCAGGTGGGAAATCTCACAGCTTTGCTGGGCAATGCTTTGCTGCTGTCATTGCAAGGGATTATGTCAGCTGGCACTTCCCATCTTGCAGTTTGTGCTTGCCACCTATTGCCTTTTCACTGTCTACCCTGACCCTGTCTCTTTTAAAACTTCTCTTTAGATGCTGAAAGAGTGAAATGAGATTCTCCATTAGCCTCATTTCCTAGGATGACCTAACCCAGCTCCCTCAGCCATTCCTTGTACATTGCATGCTCCAGTTCCCAGCATCTTAATGACCCTCCACTGGACTGGCTTCACATTCTGATCCCTTTCCTTGGGAAGTGACACAGATTTTTTTTTTTTTTTTTTTTTTAATTCCATTTGCACAACTGGGATTATCTGTTTTCTGGAAGTTCCTTTCTGCTGCTCTCACAATATAAAATAGACAATTCTATGGTGAATTGTTTTGAATAGTTACTTTATTTATCTGAATGCAAAAATAAGTGTGAAATGCTGAAATCATTAGCAGGGGAAATTCAATTCTTTAGAAATTGTTTAGACACCCAAGTCACTTCATTACCTGTACAGAAAGATAACATTGGTCTTGTTTGCAGTGAACCACTCAGTGTAAGAGCAGTGGGGATGCCAGCATTAACTTTTTGTCCTCACTTTTGTTATGCACTGTGAATTCTTGATAGGTTTTGATTTAGTTGCTGGTACATTATTTATGACATCTCTTGGCTGCAGCTGCTGTAATCCACAAACCAAAGCCAAGCCCATTATTTCTAGTAATAGAATTGTATTTTGTTGTAGAGCAACTCCCAGGTAATTAGGCAGGATGTACTGTAATTGGTTGTAACATAGGCTCTTCTAAATAAAGCATCAGTCAGACGAATGGCAGAGTAATGATTTTTTTTTTTTTCTTTTGAAGATTGTGACCAGAAACATTAGGTTTTGTAAGGAAAGGAAGGAGAATTTATGTTTTAATGATCCTTCACTTAGAAGAGTGTTAAATGAGGATATTGAAAAGTGGAAAGCAGAATTTTTTGAGGGCTTTTGGAATGTAGGTAAATCTAAAGTCTTATTCAAAGAGTGGACTTCATACAGTAGTTTTTATTGCTATTGGATTTGGGTTTAGGATAATTTTGAATCCTCTTTAGCTTAACTTATACTATTGTATATGTATGTTGTTAATTGACAGTACTTCAAGAGTCAATGTAGACACCTGAAATCTTTGGAGTAAAATCTTCTGATTGCTTTAAAAGGTGATAATAAGCTGAGAAGTAATTTTAAGAGGTGCAGTGTGGTAGATTTCTTGTCTCCTGGCATCTTCCCATCAAAGCTGGATTCTTTTGTGGACTATGTGAGGAATTTAGGTTAACTGAATATAATTCAAAGGAAATGGGATAAAAGTCAACATTAACTTTGAAAGTTCAAATATACAGTAGCCACTCCAGAACCTTTGAGAAAAGCTGATGGTTTTGCTTCAATTCATGTAGCAAAATAGTGAAACAGTCTTTGCCATGAAAACATTCAGAGCAGGGGATGGGTAAGGGAGTCAGGTTGCACTTGTTCTGTTGAAAGTTTTTCCCTTGAACATGTTGTTTTGTCTTAGTGTTTTGTTAGGAGAGAAATGAAAGAACAAAGGGCAAAACTTTTATGTGTTATGATTCTGTCTTTCTTTGAATGTATATGTTCCATTTGGCTGGCTAATGGGAAATAGTATTTATGAAAAGGCTCTAGTCTGTTCTCTTTCAGGTAGGTGAAGCAAAGTGAATGACTGTGTTACACATTGCAAAGAAAATGTTGGGATTAGCCTAGATCACATAGGGGTTGTTCCAGGTTTCCTTTTGGAACTCCACATTGTGTTATAAATTCACTGTTTAATTTTCCTCTGCACTCTGTCTGTAAAATTCCCATGAGAAGTAGCAGCTGTTGGTGCTGCTAAACTCACAATAAACAAGATTTCCCTTTCAGCAAGTCACAGGTTGATTACCAGAAAACAGCCACTCCAGAAGTGAACTGTATGATCTTACCCTTGGGACCAAGCTCACCTGTGTGGCCCTCCATCTTCTGTCCTGGAAAGCAAATTGTGTTTTAGGCTACAAATGCATGGGAGACACGAGAATAAAGTAGCCAAATTGGCATAAAGTACTCCATCACCTTTGGAACCACTGGGGCTCTATCAATTTGTTTGGGTTACAAGTCAGGTCCTTAAACTGTACCAATTGTGGAGTCTTTAGACTGAACATCTGTCCAGTGCATGCCTTATGTTATTTCTTCTGGAAATAGTAATCATCTGTTCCCATTCCTTTTTCCCTCTGCTTGGTCCCTCTGAGGAAGCTTTTGTTTGATTGCTGGAGTATGTGTTCCACAGATGAAGTCTTGCAGCAGAAAAAGGGTTAAACTCAAATTCAGCAGCAGGAATTGTCTCATCTTGACAGTTTGCTCAGCAATTTAAGTTTTTTTGCATCATAAAGAATTTTCAACTAGGCAGAAATGGGGTGATTTTCCTTGGGGTGGGAGAAAGGCAATAATTAATATGTAACAGTTTAGATTAATTTGAATAAAAACTGTAGGCTTAAAAGGCCTTTGGCTTCCTCTGTGCATCTGACAATGACTGAATCAGTTGGGCATCAAAATGGAGAAAAATGGTGTGTTAGAACTAACTCTGCTGATCCACTTATTTTCATCTTCCTGATCTATTCTTTGGACTGTCACAAGCAAGGATCTCTGTTTGCCTCATACTTTATTGCTTTCTTTGTCACTTAGTGTAATGGGCAGAAGGAGGAACACTGGAGGCCAAGTGGGTTCTTGGCTCCTGGTTTCCTTCTGCATTTGGTAGAAATGGCAAGAGTGCCAGTGTTGAACTGGGTCCCTCTCCCCCATTAAGTTAACCAGGCTTAACTCAGTCCTGCCTGGACATCTGAATGGCAGGTGGCTGCAGCAAGGCAGTAGCTTCTTTCACAGTTTGCTCACAACACCTTGGCTTAGCTCCATATTGAAAACAAGCAAATGGATCAGTCCCACCTCTGCTGAAAGATGTGAACATCCAAATGTAAGTGTAACAAAACTGATTGCCTCCATTTGTGTGGGGCCACTGCTCAGAATTTGGTCAGTGGTAGGGTACACAAGAGGTGTGGCTTCTGGTGGTCTTATTTTATTTTCAAATCATCATGTGACTCACTGAGAGTATTGTAAGACTTACCAAAGCTCTTGGCATGTGTGTTAAGTTGGTCACTGTCTTTATTCAAGTGCTAAATAAATTACCCAAACATTTCTATAAATGACAAGTACATCAGGGTGTGTAGAAAAAGAGAGTTGTGGGAGCATTTGGAAAGTGGAGAAAATGGCCTACTGTGAGGGATGCACAACCTTCAGATATTCATCTTATCATAGGTAAGTAAAGGGCTTTTTAAATATAAGGTTCAATATACAAGAGGGCTTGATGTTTGCTCTGCTCAACCCTGGCTGACCCTTGCTGTAGACAGAGGGCTTCAGGGAAGCAATGCATGTGCCTACACCTTTGTTTTCTCTTTCTGATATTCCCCATCTTACCTGGTTTGAGAAAAAATACTTTTCTGACATCGTGCTCCTTAGCCAGATTTCTCTATAAATTATTTTTGGTGAATTTCTAAAAAAGAAATGGAGGTAGTAACTGCTCAGGTGGATGGGTGTGTTCATTCTCCAGTTGTTTTTCTACAGATCAAGTGAAGGGAAGGTTGGTCAAAGAGTAGTAAGGCAAGTAAGAAAATCAGTACATGGAAGACATTGTCACAGTTCCTTACAAAAAGCTTTATAACATTCTGACTTGTCAGTAATTCTTTTAAAAATCATTAACTTAGTTTATAAATTTCATCTTATTTATAAATTAGTAGTACGTTGCACCAACTGTGCATTGGAAGAGCTGGTCATCTCCATCTGATTGCTCACAGCCAAGCTCTTAAAAGGGTCAGAAGCCCCAAAAGAATCTGTGTTGATTTATGTTCCAGTAGGGAGCTACTGCAGAAGGACCAGGAAACTGATACAAATGCAACTGTGAAATATGACCTTCTCTTGGGATATGGATGATTCAGACTGGAGCTTTGGCCATCAGCACAATGTTCAGTTTTATCTTCTTAAAAGTTTAGTGTCATAAATATTAAGTTTGAAAACTGTAAATGCTGTTAGCCAATTCTTTTAAAGGCTGTATGAAGTCAGAAGGCATCCTTACCTTTGTGCAACAGGGAGGGAGGAAAAAGCATCCAGACTCATTCCTGGGTGTTCACTGGGAGCCTGATTAACTCCAGTGTTTTAGCAAGGTGTGGTGTGTCCAGACCAGGGCTGTGTGCCTTTGGGTACCTGTGCACACTCAGGCTTTGGCATTTCCTTCTGAGAGCAGAGGCAAGGATATTATTCCTGTTTTCTTTGCTTTTCATCCACGTATTCTATTCCCACTTTGAATGGGAATGTTCTCCCCAGTGAGCATTAATTAAAAGGAAGCAAGGTAGTTCAGATTGAAAGGCTATCAGCAAAAGCTGCATGAATAAAAAACATTAAATGAGTGAATCTTCCATGTCTCTTATGTGTCAGTTCTGCTTAGAGGAACAATTCTGAAAAAGATAAAATACCCAATGCCTTAGATTGGTAGCATTTAACAATTTGAAATACTCAAATTACCCATGTACTCATTAGGAAAAGGGGTCGGTACTCAGAGGGAGAATGGATGACTTGCTGATTTATAGTGCTACTGAATCATGTAAATGAGGGTTTTGTTTAGCTTTAAATGGAGATGTTATGCAACGGTGTTAGACAGCTTGGATGTGGGGCATTTCTCTCATTGAAGATTGTGTGGTTTTGGTAGATTTTAATGGTCAATTTGCATGGCATCCATGCTGGGTAAGCAGTCTTGTATAATTTGAAAAATTATTCAAGTTTTGTTCTGAATTGCTCTATTCAATTTTAATGGATTGAATATTATTATAATTTAAAATAAATGTGTAGGAAGGGGAAAAATGAATCAACATAAAATCTTGGTTGGAGAATGTGGTCTCCTAAAAATACCTTGCACATGCAGAGGAAGCTATTTAGGAGGTTATTGTTTTAGGAACTTCTTCCTTTACATATTCCCTTTCTTGCCATTAATATTTCCTCCTGTTTTTTCCATCAGATGAAGAGTGAGGGAAAGTGACGTTAAATTCATTGAGTATGGTAAGAGTCAGGATGATGTAGTGCAAAACAATATTAAAGTTGTTCTCAGCTACACATTCATCATTTTCTGTCCTGTATTCTTTGGTTTGGAATAAGAAGGTTCTTATGAGTCAGTTCCAAGCACCTTTAGAAGGAAGACTAGGAGTAAAAATAGACTCTTCAAATAACATAACCTCCATTTATATCCTGGGAAGTTACACGAAAAGGAGACTCTCTCCCTGGAAAGCTTTTGTAATGTGAGAATTGAATTGAACTGGCTAAGCTTTCCGTGATAATAATCACACAGCTAAGGATGATGCAAATTTAATGGCTCTAATCAGATGAGGTGAAAGAAAGCAAATATTAGGTTTATGCTTTAATTTGCGAATTGCTCTACTGTTTATTCTTCCATGCAAGAAGAAAGCTGAGTTGTGTGTGCTGTTCTTTATTTTTTTTTCTTTTTTTAACCTTTGAAAAATATTAGTCACATTGAGTAGTCTTCCTGAACATAAATTGATTCCATCTTAAAATGATACACTTTGCATATTTTAAATAATAATTATTTCCTGAAAATTATTCAGAACATGGGAATGAGCATAGGTCACAACAGAGTACTGTGCTGGGCAGTCCTTTGTCTTTGCCAATTCATAGCAAACTGAACTGTCAGAAAAGGACAGAAATCTGTGGTGGAGTTTCACAGAATTGCATAATAATTAAAGGTGGAAGGAATCTCTCAAGATCATCTTGTCCAAGGCCCTTCTCAAAACATTGTCAAGCCAGGACTGTGCTCAGCAGGTTTTTGAACAATTTCAAGGATGGAGACTTTAAACCTGTCTGCGCCAGCAACCTGTGCCAGTATTTGACCCTCTTCACATTCAAAGGTCTTTTTTAAGGTATTTACATGAATTTTCCATCATTGGACAAACACAGAAAAAAGTCTGTCTCAGCTTCCTTAAATCTGCCAATCATGTGTTTATGCATATGAATAAGGGGCCCCTGAGTATTTCCTTGATCAGGATCAATACTCCTGGCTCTCTGTGTCTCAGTCAGGGATGAAGGTGAGGTGGAGGTGCTAAGATCTCCCCAGATCCTGCTTTTAGCCTTTCTTGAAGATAGGGGAGACCTTCATTCTTGCATGAACGTTCTCCTTGGCATTTTGAAAAGTGTTTGGGCACTTTTTTCACATTTTTTCCCCCACAACTACAGGTTTGGGGAAACACCTGTTCCACTTCACCTTGTAAGCTTTAGATTTTGTGGACACTGTTTCTGATCCTTGAAGAGGAGTCTTTTCACTTCTTTGCTTGCCTTTGTTTGTCTTAGGTGTATTTCTTATGCTTCCCTTGTGTCCTTGTTTGAGTTAAGTAAAGCAGTGTTGAATGTATTAAAGGTAAGGGCACAGTGAAGGGGCTAATATAGTGCTGTAGTGGTGGTTTCCAAACCTCTAGAAAAACCTGTTGCTTTTCTAAATATTTCTGAGGTTGTGTTTTTTGAATCACTGCTGAATGGTAGGTCGGTGGTTTTCATAGTACCCTGGATCATATAACTCAAATACCTTTAGGGTTTGTTCAAAAGCCTTAATTTTGTTTGTAATGCCAGAACTTCCCTTTTAGCTTATGTACTGTTGAATGTATTTTGCCATTTTAATGACCAATCACTCTGCATCATGAGGTTCATCTACAAACTTTCATATTTACTGTCTTGATATTTACTTGTCTTTGTTGTACTGCTTTGAGTATATAGTGTTATCAGCATACTTTTGTCACCATCTGCCTCATTTCTGTAATTATGATACGTTAAATAGGACTGATGAAGAACCTTATAGGACTCCTTTGAGGACTTTTCTCAATAGCAAAAAATTAATCAAACCTAATGCTTCCTGATTTTAGAATAATTATTCCTCCAAATGAAGACCTGTCCTCCTATCCTGTAGCAATGCAGCTTCTTGAGCACACTTTGTAGGGGATAGTTCTGAAAGACTTAGAGAAGACAATTTGGTTGACTTTAACTTTCTATATGTTCACTGATTCTTTCAAAAAAATGAGGACATTAATGAGTCATGCACTGCCTTCCTAAAGTCACGTGGACTCTCACTCAGTACCTTTTATTTCTCTGTCAAATTACAGAGAAAGAATAATTTGTACTATTTTGCAGACTTTAGTGCCCTGAAGTGCCTCTCTGAATTGCTGTTGGAGATCTTTAAAAAATTGTTCATTTAAAAAAATGTTCATTTCTCTAATACAAACATTATTTTAAATGAGAAGACACTCTGCAATTAATGGCTTAGTGATTTCATCCTTGAGCTCCTTTAGAACATGTGGATGAATACCATCTGGTCTGGGCAGATGAGTACTGTTGATTTGTGTAAAATTTCTTTCACTGACATTTTAAAATGAGACATTTTTTAATACAATGACAGCAAAGAAGAGTTATGACGTGGGAGCCTTTCAAAGCAGCTTTGGGATGAAGAGAGATGCAAAGCATTAGTTTACTTTCTCTGCTGTGGCTTTGTCTCTGGATGCTGTTTTCTCACCTTCCTCATGAGCCACAGATTGCTGTGGCAGGCTTCACATCTTTTGGGAGGTTGACAGAAAATTTATTGTTACAGTCTAAACTTTTGCAAGTTGTGCTTCAAAGGTTTTTATTTTGGCCTGTTGCATTATATGGTTATCCTTCCGAGGATGTTTTTCCCTGTTATCGTCAGCAGGTCAAACTCAGCTCATTAAAGTTGTGTGTCCTTTGAGTCGTGTTTCTTTTCAAGCCTGCCTTTTGTTTTCTTTGCTCTGCTTTAGGTAGCATGCACTTGCACCAAAGTTCAATCTCATACCTTTAAAAAGATGCTTCCCAAATTTTATCTTTTGCATTCGTTCTTTCAGCTTTTTGGTGCATTTTTTTTTTGTTTGTTTTTGTTGTTTTGTTTTTTGTTTTGTTTTGTTTTGTTTTTTAACCAAGCTTCCTCCTATTTGTGAATTCTCCCACATTCTCCTTGTGGATATTTTGGCATTCTTACTTATGTACAGATGTTGAATCTACGTCCATGCTGCTCATGGTTGCAGTGACTCACTGACAGCCCTGCTGAGACCCAGTGAAGAGTTGCTTCCCCTCAGTTTCCTGCATGGCTGCTCATGAATCAGGCTCTGAAAATTTGCTCTTGGCTCTGTGCCCTGATACAACATTTAAGCAATCTACATGGGGTCGTTGAAATCTCCCATTACTTCTGTGTTTCCTGATCTGGTGTTCACTGAGTTTGTGGAGCAAATCTCACAGCTCCCATCCAGGCCAGCCCAGTGGTGATATGCTAAATGCTGCATGCTGTGCTCCCAGCCCTGGGATGAGCTTCCAGTCCATGGGGATTCCATGTAACTTCCTACACTTATCTCATTTATTAGATTTAGTTTTCAGATTTTTCTGATGGACACTACCCTTGCTAGTTATCCTGGATTTTTTCTGTATTTCCCCTTTGTTTCTTTAATACCTAAACTTTATATATAGAAGAACACTGACTTTATTTATCCTTTAGTATGCTTTTCTGCTTTTTTCATGCTTGTTTAAATGGAATTTTTTTATCTGACTGCTTACAATTATCTGCAGTTTCAGTTTTACCAATCTCTCTCCTATTCTTTGCTTAACACTACACTGTTTGCCTTCCTTCTTCAAAAGATGTGTGTTCCAAAATGTGAGTTCTTCTGTGCCTTTGTTCTTCTGTGCTTTTTCTAGATGTCTTTTCTTAATTTGCTTTCTCATCATGTGACTATCAATGTTGACTTCAAATGTAAAAAAGTAAGTAGAATTACTTTTCAGCATTATTATTTCTGTTAAATAAAAAAAGCAAGGGATGCTAAATACTATCACATATATACAATGTCTTTACTATCAATATATATTTTTTTAATTCTTTTATTTTCTTCTTATGACTGTGAATTTACACATTGGAGATGCCAAAAATAAGGCAGAACTGTTTCTTTTTAGGGGAGAGGGTCATTAACTCAAAAGAATTTTTGTCTTTCTCCCTCACTCCAGTGGCTTCCCTGGGAAAATTCTGGGAAGCCTTTGTAAAATCCTTGGCCATGTGTTTTTTGTACATTTGTCATCTGGCTTGTTTTTCTTTTTAGTTGTACATATTTGTTATAAAACTAAGTTGAAACTAACCAGTATGCAGAGGCTTTGACTTTTCTGGTGAATCAAAACAGAGATAGTACACATGAAAAAAACAGACTGCAGCAGCTTCCCACACTACATCCACCAGGCAGCCAACACTTTCTGCTGGCTTTACAATTAAAGCTCTATGCATTGGCCATCATTTGAATAATTTAAAATAAAACTACTCTTTAATACTTTGTGGACATTACCTCCAGAACATCATTATTGGTTAATTTTAGTGTCTGGAAGCAGTTTAGTCATCTGGGTTGTAGTTTCACCACTGCTTGTGCCTGTAGTAGATCCTGCCTGACAGTGGTTTGAGCACTGATGTTTGGGAGTCCCTTCTTTGCTGTCTGTGCCTCTTGCTTATGCCTTCCACTTTACAGGGAGAACTCTGCATCTGTCACCTGAGAAGAGATCTCTCCATCCTTTGCCACCCATTTTTTCCAGGGTGTTTTAAAATACAAGCAGAAATGTTAATAACAGGAGATCAGCATTTCTAAGAAAAATAATGAAGAATTGCATTTATTAAGAAGGTAATTATGGATCACATTTCCTAGGAATTTCATTAGACTTCCAAGCCTTGCCAAATATGATTTCATATATTTTAAAGATAAGAGCTTTTGCTTTTGCAGTAGTAAAACTCTGCCTATGACCTTCCTGTACAGCACAGGGTCCTTTCCTTGCTAAGGAGCCTGTTAAAAGAACAAGTCTTTATATCAGAGCTGTCAAGAAAAGAAAAGGAGGAAACCTTGTCCTCTTGTCCCTAAATTTCTTTCATCTGGTCTGTTTTGTGTCTCAGGAAAAGGAGAGGATAGTAGGAGGGGAAAACTTGTAAAAGAGATGTGGGGGAAAAATCCTAGAAGAGTATTTCATACTTTCTTTCTTTCTTTGCAGAAAAACTAATGTGCAAATAAATGCTGCATGCCATCTAAAACTATTAATGCTTCTGTCATCACTTTGTCAGCTTGTGTATGCTGACATGACTGTGTGTATTTAGGGGAGTATCACTGAAGTGGAGCCTTAATCCTGGCAAGCTGAAACCTGGAGCTATGTGCTAAGTAGCAGGGAGAAGGAAGTGGGCATCCAGTGACTCATAGTGCTTGAATGATGAAAATCTGTGTCAGTGCTGTTTCTTTGATAAGGTGCTAAATACAATCATTATCTTTTGTTATCAGCAAAGCAGTCTTTATAAAAAGAGAAGATTTAACCCTGTTATCCTGGACACATTTCAACTTTGACATGCACATTTTTGGACTCTGTAGAGGTGTTGCTCTAGGGTAATGAGGATGTGATACCCTGTGTTTGTGTGTTTCTGTAGGCACCACGTAGCCCACTGAGGAGAAATCCAGTGTCCTCTCTAGCAGAGGAAACAGCAAGGACTGGAGAGCTCTAAACTCTAACAAGAAAAAGGCATGAATAAAAGCAATGGCTGGGAATTGAAGCAAGACAAATTCAAATTAGAATTCAGGCACACATTTTTAATTAGAAGCATAATTGTATGCCAAAACAAACCAGTCAGAGTGAGTGATAGATTCATCTAAGACTGGGAGGCTTTTAGAAAGACATGCATTGGGCAGATGAGTTTTTGTCCTGTTACATAGCTGTACTTGAGCAAAATGTTCTGGCCAGTTTTATGCAGCAGGTCAGGTTAGAGGCTCTAATGCTTGTTCCAGATTAAAACCAAGAGAATCTAAATTCACTAACAGTATTGCTGTAACGCTTATGAATTTAAAACTGGAAAAGAGCAAATTAGTAAAATGTAGAGGGCAAAGTGTTTAATGAAGGCACATGTTAAATTCCTCATTTAAATTTCTAATGTCTAGCTCTGTACTTTACATGTATTGACAAAATATTGAATGTAGAAAAGCTTTGCAAGTTAGGATGTAACTGGGTTTCAAAATGAACTTTCATCATTGCTTTGATTGGGGGATACTGAGATGCTTTCATTTTCCAATGAAGACGAAAGAGAAGCAATTTGAAATAGAATTTTTTTTCTTTCCTGTTTTTGGCACATTTAACCCTTTTAACATGTAGACATAGGAATAATTTTCTCAGTGCTTTTTCTGTTGTGCTGTGGGGACTGTATTCTTCTATTTATTATTAATTTGTGATTGCTGTGTCAATTAGAAGTGTGTATATTTGGGAGGTGTAAAAGGAAATTGGGTATTTTAAACTGCTTTTCAGTTCCTTCTGTACCTCTCACTGTTGTACCATTCCCTGGCAGCCAGAGAATACTGGAATTCCCTGGAGAGGGAGGAGAAATCCTGCCTTGATGTTACATGGATATGATCAGCTTTCAGTAGTTGCAGGATCTCAGCCACCCAAAGCTGCTGCTGTCATCCATCCTCTTACTTTCAAAGATTTGCTTTTGAGTGCATTTCCTTAAAGCTATAGAAAGACATTGTGTGGCTCTTACAATAGTATGCAATAATTTATTTCTGTAATAGCATGCAGGATTTTATTTATGTGGTATTCTAGGAGACTGAGAAATGTATAGAATCTCTTGGAGAGCAACTGTCTGTTTCTGTTTCATTTTTTTCTTTTCTTTTTCTTTTTCTTTTTCTTTTTTCCTGATTTTTTCCTTTTCTTTGTCCTGCGGTGTGCAAATTAAACAGGAAGTAAAAATACCCATTCAGCTGTTTTCCCAAATTTTAAATAGGTTTAGGTATTCCTATGAAGTCATCAGTCACCTAGTTACTACACATAAATGTGTTCCTAAATGTAACAGGCTTCAGATTTCTGGCTGAATTCCTCTGCCTGTGTCAGAAAAGCCCCACAACTACAGACAGCTGAAACTAAACAGAAATAATCATTCCCTGGAAGTGCCTTTACTGTGTTTGGCACGTGGAGCACAGTTACTTAAATGCTTTTTAGGTTTGTCTGTGTGTTTTTCTCAAGACTGTACACAATATTAAGATGGCTATAAATTTTAAATTGCCCTTTTTGCTACTTTTCTTACAGTCATGAGTAATTTGGAATTGAGGAACTTATTAGTAAGGGCTTGAAACCATTTGTTCTGCCAAGCAGAAGCAATCTAAAATATTTAGCAGTGCTACTAAAAACAAAGAGGAAAACAAGGAAAATACAGATACTTAAGTTTTAATGAGCACAATTGTAAATAACTCCATTTCCCTCTTTTCTTTGTGGAAAAGAAGCTTTTCTTTTTTTAAAAGAAGCTTGCTTCTCAATTCATCAAGTGACTGAGAGCCCCAGATATTCATATTAATTTAAATGCCTAAATTAAGTAGGTAGTTGCCTGAGGATGTATGTGCTGTTAATGGAGATGAGTATGGGTCTCCAGAGGATGATTGGGAAGACAGAGGTGGTGACCTCACCATGGCAGTTGCCTTTGTCTGTCCACTGGTTTCTGTAAGGTGAATGTTAAGTGTGATGAATCTGGATCATAAAAGTCCCGTTGGGAAAGGAGGAGGAGTCAGTAGGCACCAGCTCTCTCCAGTTCTCTTGGTTTGGATCTAAGATACATTTAGGAGAAGAGAGGGAACAAAAATATGACACAAACAATTCTGGGTTGGTGGGATTGGTGAAGCTGAGCTTGGTGCCTTGTTGAGCCAGAGTCAGTAATGGAGGTGGGGAGGAGCACAGGAGGAGAATGACTGAGTCGGAGTAAGGAAAACAGGAGCAGAAGAAATAGATCTTTTCCAAACACCATTCAGTTGATGCTTGTGTCTGGTTCACTTCTATTACTCAGTCTATTCAGGACAATTCTGGAGTAGGGAAAGATTGCTGCTTGTATATTGTATACTCAGAGGTCTTCCTAGGCTGGTGATGATAACCATAGTTTTTGGTTTTTTTGATGGAATAGGGATGTTGGCATCACTTCCTGCCACTTCAGTTCTTTTCCTTTGGAGAAGAAGTGTCCAAAAGAAATGGACACTACAGTCCTCCTCAACTAATTCCTGGCCAGCTTGGTTAGGAGATGGGCAGGGAGATTTCTTATGTAAAGTAACAGCTTAGTGTGGCACCTTGGTTGAACAGTGGCAGCAGGGGTTTCTTAACTGATTTCAGAAAAAATAATTAACACATGGGAAAATATAAGTAGGAAGGCAGTGTAATATGCACTGTAACCCTTATTGAAAAATGGGATTTAATCAGCAAGAGATGAAAAATTGCAGCCATCCCTTGGATGATTTAAATAATCTTTTATATTTTTCATGGCAGGGATATAATTATATTTATTAATTGCATGAGATATTACTGTGGAATATAACTTGACTGATATAGGCATATCAGTATATTTATACTACTAAAATATGATCAAATACACATCTTTACTTGAAGAAAACATGATTTGTTCTAAAATGCAACCTTATGCAAATTAATTAATTACATAAGCTGTATCTTTTACAAACTATGTCTTTAGTTTCTGACAATGTGTTTGATAATTTCCTTGTTATCCTTAGGGTGTAAAATGACTTAATTGCTAATGAAAATATTAATTCCACCTGAAGAAATCTATTACCTAAGTAGTTTTTGTAAATAATTTTCTGTTCTGTACAGAGCAGAGAGAAGTTTTAATTTTTAAACTGTTGGTCATTTAAGTATTTTTACTGTTGTTATATTTCACCATTTGGATTGTTCTTGGAGGAGGAACTTAGGAAATGTATTTTCCTTTTGAGATTTGACTACATAAAGTACTCTGAGTGGCATGCTGAGAACCTTCAGGGCAAAGGAATTTCTTCTGTGTCCCAATAATGGAGGTGAAGATTCAAGGCTTTCTTGAGGAAAACTAGAAAGCTGAGGAAGGGTAGAGGTGAGCTCTATCAGCTGGCAAGTTTTCTTGGCAGGGTGACTACAACAGTGTCTTAATGAAGTCCTGATCTCTAACTTTGAAGTTTGATCATTAAAAGGTGAATATTTACATATATTTAATTTGTGTGTATATTGCAAGTATTTTCTGAAGTTTAACATTTGTAACTTCAGTATAATATCACATTCTTGTTGTTTCCCTGCTGTTGTTTTCATCTATAGGGAAAGCAAAAAAAAGAAAAAAACCTCAAACCAAAAAACCCCAACCAAGCAAGAACTCCTTCTATCTTTCCTTATTTCCTGGGAATATGATTACCTTTATATACCTTGATATTGATAAATTTATTTAAATGTGGGGTTTTTTTATGAGTGGATGTGCATGTGATCACAAAGAGAGGCTGAGAGAGGCATGAATTTCTGAGCTGTACATTTCAATGGAAAGAAAACCAAAGTGATACAAGAGCAATTACTGTCAACATCTTCTCATGCCTGCTTTTAGAATCATAGTTTTGCATCTGGATATCATAGTGACTTTTTGATGGGAAAAACAGTGTGACTTAATCCTTTCTGAATTCATTGATTTGAAAGCACTGAGAGTCCTGTGGGTTTCAAATGCAAACAACATATATTAACCACACATCTGAGGACAGAATGTAATATTTTTTTTTTTTTTTTGAACTAGAGAGCTAAATTCAAAAATAAGTCAAAACAAAACAGTATGAGTATTTTAGCATTTTGGAAAACACTTGAAGTAGAGGACAGGATTGCTAACTAAGTAATAACAAAACCAAATTAAAAAAACTATTCTTGTAGGTATAAATTCAAAATAAACCTTTTGCTTTTCTTTATGTACCTCCTCTTCTAGAGTGGCAGGCAATATACCTAGCATTATATAATTGCAGCATGCAACATTTAATAGTTTGATATTGCTAGAAAACATTTCCTTATTATATGAAACTTTTGTAAAGTGCTTGGATTTGAAATCACTGATGCTTAGTTTTCAATGTATTGCCTATGAGAAGATCTTCAGCAGGATATGGGAAGGAATTGGTGTAAACCTGATCAGCTATTCATTTCATAAAAGCTGTTTGTCATTAGAGTTCCTTTCTCCAGTCTTTGACAGATTGTAAAATGTGGCTGGCAAGAATATGAATCGAGTATCAGAAGGAATTGCACTTTTCATGAAGTCTTCTGCATATGGTTGTTCTGATATGCATCCTATTACTCCACTTGAGTTTCTTTCCTTTGAGAGTAGACAGTTTTGCCTTCAGGACAATTATTTTCTCTCAGCAAACACACCTTCAATTAAGAGAACATTTCTATCTTAAAAAAAAAGTCAGCCCAATGAGTTTGAATAACCATTAGCAGCTGTGCAGTGTTTCCATTTTGTTCTATTAGAATATGCAGTGCATACTCTGGCACTACAGACAGAAGAATACAATACATAAATGAACTTTGAAGAGTAATAGCAGTCAACCTTTTCAAAGAGAAGTTGATTATATTTTCCCTGATTATGTACCATGACTAAGAAGATAAAAACCTGTTATTTGTTGCTGCCTGGACTGGTGGGAAATATTTTAGGAATGGTAAAGTCTGTGAATGTTAGGTCAATGGGCCTATTAGCAGGGTTTTGTGCTACCTTCCACTTCAGAGACACTGACTGATATTCCTTCTTCAGCCTTGCCTACAGGAAAATTAATTAAAAACTGAGAGCTTGTTGTATTGCTTCAAGATTTCATATCCTAAAAGCAGAAAATATATTCAAAGGGATCTGAAAGGATATGCTGGTATGTCTGCCACAGAAATGTTTGGGTTTGATGTCTTCCCTGAAAAGTAAAATTCATTCTTGCAATACCCCTCAGGCTTTGAACTCTTAAGCCATTCTTCAAGATGAGATTATTTGAACAAATGACCCATATCTCTCTAGGCCCTTCTACAGGGTGATAACATTGGAGAATTTTTTTCCTTTATCTTGGATTTGTTTCAAGCTAAGATATAGAGCTTTGGTTGTCAAAAAGAGGTTCATTGTATTTCACATACAGTATACCAGGTGCTTTTTGGAAACCCTTCTGGAGGGGAAGATCTAGCCCATATCAGGATTGCAGCTGGAATTGCCCACTTGTATGGAATCTGATGTCACCTTGGCTGAGCAGGCCACTGGTAGGATTCCCGCCTTTGGAAATGGAGCCTGAATGAAGAATGTGGTCACCAGAGGATAACTGTGTTACCTGGGTAAATTGCAGAGCTGATGTATATAGAGGAGTGAAATTTCTGAATTTCTTTCTCTGTTCAAAACCATGTACAATTCTCAAATTTCTCTTCTTATTGCTGCCTGTCCTTGGAAAGAATTGTGTGCAGTTTCAGATGTTTGAAACTGTCAGTGTTAACATTTTTATCTTGTGAATCTTGGGGACCTGGACCTCCTACCAGATGAGAGAGAGACTTCTCTGTCCATGTGCCAAGGAGCACAGTGGAGGCAGCAGGGGCCAGGATGAAGCTGAGCTAAAAGTGTCTCCCTGGCCCAGTGTAGGGCTTTAAGGGGAGATGGCATGGCACAGAAGTTTTACATCAGATGAACCTGAATTCCCTTTGTAAGCAGTAGAAACAGATTTGTTTGTTTGTGGTCTAGTCTCTGAGGCTTAATTAAGCACAGTTTAAAGCTCAGAGGGAGGGGTAAGTGAGCTGTAGAAGCAGGATCATAGAATCACAGGTGTGTTGGCTGGAAGTGACTATTGGAGATTGTGGTGCAGCCTCCTGTGACCTTTGCATTGGGCAATTTCCCCACCAGCAGCTGTGCAAACTGGGGTGAGAGATTATTGCTAACACATCTATGGGGCTGGGTATTCACCTTATACACATGAATTCTTTTGGTACTGTTCCTTGTCCTTGTAGTAAAGGTAACCCTTATTAGGTGTGTATGAGAAGGATCAAACCACTGAGGTGTACATACATAAGCAAGAACCATTAGATGTTTGCATCCTTCCACCTTAGTTGCTTACAACAGTGCCCTAAACAAGAATTTCAGAAGCTGGCTCCAAACATTTGACTTTTGAATGAAACTGGATTTTGGGAGAGGTTTGGTTTGTTTGTTTGTTTTTTGACAATGGCAAAATTTCATTGACATGTTAGGTGAAGATAGGCTGGTTGTAGTTTGGGCATATAAGTGCATATATGAAGTGATGAAGGAAGTAATCTGGAAGTGCAAATCAGATCTGCATTTTCATGGGCCACTCCAGAATTTATTAATTTCATTCACATATATACCTTACTATTATTTTGAGGATAGAATGTAGCTGAGAACTCCATCTTACTGTGTTCTGGAAATATCTTATGGTATCTAAAGGATAAATATTTAAGAAACACCTTGTGCTTTTGAAATATGAATCACAGTGTTGGGAAGTAAGGGCCACCTTTTATCTCCAGAAGGGGTTCAGTGAAGGTGATGGTAGGAGGCACTTCTCAGCTCCATGCTGTGGGAAGGTCCATCTTTGGCAGAGGGTGCAGCTCTGTGGCTGCTGCCTGTTGAGCCACTACCACCTAATGAGTGATTGGCAATTAGTGCTAATTGTGTCCCTAGCTTTTGTGAGTCTGGCTTTTCCAGGCCATTCATATTGCTTTCCTGGATCTTGCTGGAGTATTTAATGCTACCCACATTCTTCTTACCTTGTAAGAAGACATGTTGCACTGGCACCAAATTAGATGGTTTAATATCTCTACCTTGTTGAAAAGTGGTGAATGTGGCTTAGGAATACCTGGGTGAAAAGAAACACTGACAGCATCTAGGAATTATTATTTGGTTTTCTCTTTTTTAGTTGCAGGTTTTTGCACACAGCTGTACATAGGTATTAATAAGTCCATCTGCTCTTTCAGCATTTTCCTACTAACTAAAATAAGCCAATCTTATAATCCAATTGAGTCTATGCCTTTGAAGATGTGTCTGCCTCCATCAGATCTGATGAGTTTTACTTTCATTTATGTTTTCTAAGGGTTCATCTGGGTATGGTGTAAGGGGGGAGGGGGGTGTTTGTGTTTTTGTACTTAGTGCACTTGGGGACTTGGGCTGAGAAGTTAAGGACATAAAACTGAGATCCCAGAGTGGAGGGTGCGAGCTGTTAGTCTTTGGATTCTTATAGTACAAGATTTTCCCTGAGTACTGCAGGGATCCCCTGGCTGACAGGAGCACTCAGCTGAGTGCTCTGGCATGTTGCCATTTACTAACTTTCATGTGAGTCTACTCTGCAGAGTAATAGTGATTTCTCAAGTAAATGTTGTAAAGCTGCAGAATGTTCTCACACTGAAAGAAACCCCAGGGAATCATCCATTTCCTCTTTCCTGCTACAACAGAGGGGATTACTTCTGCCTCTTTCTTTCCATAGTATTTTTTCTAAGAGTATCTCTTGTCCCAAGCCATGCAGTAACCAAGGTATCTGGCACTGCCAGTCAGAAGTGACCCAGGAACTCAGGGTGCAAGTTGTAAGCAGAATGAAATATTTCCTACCCTTGGCAATACAGTACTGCATGGAATGAAAAATGCTTTGCTTTAGGAAGTGGGACTTTTATACTCCATAAGTTAACTTGCTGTGTATTCAGAATTTGATCTATTCTGGCTTTATGTCCTTTATAGTATGTGTAAATGACGTGTAAAGGAATGACATGTAAAGTTCTTATTCCATAGAAAGTTGTTACAGTAAGAAGTGAATAGCCTGTTTAGTTCATCATTGAAAAATGATATAATAGAAATATAAATACCCATTGGTGTTTATGTATGTATAATTTAAAAATTAATTAAGGAACTATAAAGCCATTGAAGTTTTTTGTTTGGACGTGTTCTTAATAGAAGTTCCTGTAGTGTCTATTCTTTCTGAGTAGTGATCTATCCAAGATGAAGAATTAACCTGGGATCCAAATACAATTTGTGAGCATCCTTTCTTATTCCTAAAAGTGACTGACATGATACCATGGCCTTAAAAATGTGGTGTTTAAGAACTGAGGCATGTTAAGAACATGGGCTTGAACCCAGAGAAGCACTGCACTATTGTCAGGTTTGACAACATCTAAAAATTTGCCTTGGTTAAGTCTTCTGTTTCTTAGATTTAAACTTGACAAAATTCTGCTTTTGTGTCAGGGCAAAAGAGAGTTAAAAGAAATTTATTACAGAAATAAGGGAAGAAAATGAAATTCTGCTGGCTGCCACTAAAGAGTTATGGACAAAGAACACACAGACAGTAATTACTTTTAAAGCCTCCCTGGAAAATATAAAATCTCTTGCTATTAGAGAAACTGCCTTTAAAGCTAAAGAAGTCATGTGCAGGACCTGCACAATTGCTTAGTGTGTGTCCATGTGTAATTCTTTGAAGACTTTTCATTTCAAGTCCCACTTTGCTTTCATTCCATTCAAGAACTTCTAATGCCTGCTTTGACACACAGAATCCAGAATTCTGTTTTTTTTTTTAAAATTATTTTTCACTTGACTATTATGTTTTATTATAAAATTGCATGGATATCTTGGTTAGCTAAATATATGTGTTGATTGATAAATTCATAGTGGGAGCATGTGAATTAATACAGGCAGTTCTTCCTTTGCAGACACTTTTGTGGTCACTTGCAGTCTATTTGTACTTCCCTTGGTAATATTTCCCAGAGATAGGATTTGAGGAAGGAAATGGAGTAAATCTAGATTCATATTTTGCATTTGGATCTCCTCTCTCTAGAGGATCAGAACAAATCAGTGAATTTAATCAGGCACTCAAATGTGATGAAAATTTGGATATTAATCATCAGTGAGAACCAGTGTTCCATGCTCATTAAATAGCAAATTTTGGTGAGTGCTTCCCATTCCCTTATGAGTTACCAGAACTGCATGTATATAAAAAGCAATGTCAGGTCATAATGCAAATTTTCTTGGAAGCAGAACACTGCATATTGTATTAGTTAGCAATGAAATCTCAGATTCCAGTTTTACTCATGTAACTTCAACATCATAAATATGTAAAATTACTTTATCATATGCAATACAGGATTCTCATAAGTTTTGTTAATGGAAGTCTGGCCTATTTAGAAAGACCAGTTGTTAGAGTCAACATGAGAATTAGATTGAGAATCACATTTCATGAGTGGGGAATAATAATTCAAGTGATATTAGAAATAAGTGAAATCTTCTGACTCACTAGTGAAGTATATATTTTTAATTAATTATATTTGCATGCAAGAAGAGAACATGACCTAAATACTGGGGGTCATAGAGGACTTCAGGCAATGTCAATCCTGTACATTAAGAATTCAGAAACAGGTTTGAGTTAATAAACTTTTAATTATTTTTGCTTGTCTTCTGGCTTTTTTTGTCTTTCAGGCTGGTATTTGAAAGTTTGGGTTTTTTTCAATGTTAACAATGAACAGAAATTTTCATTTGCATTGCTTTAAATAAAAGAAAGAAAGAAAGCTGGGATTTTTTTTTTTTTTTTTTTTTTTTTTTTGGTGATTATCTGTCTGAAAAGAAAGGCCACTTAAAGGAAAAAAAAAATCTGAAATCTCAGGATAATGCTCAGATTTGTCATAAGACCTCACAGTATGAAAAAAAAAAGATAATTCCCATTGCCTGTTCCTAGAAGAGGATTCCTTCTCTCTGTAAGTCAAGGTGTGTTGAGTTTTGGTGTAGGTATTTCCTATTTCTGTGGGCTCTCCTGCAGCAGGGCTGTAGGACACCTGCAATCCATCTCCCTTCCTGACCCCAAACAGGCCTTGCACCATGTGCTGGTGTGGGGCTGTCACACAGATGGGGACTGCAAAGTTAAACCTCCAAGTTTTAAACCTCATGGATGGTGGCACTGAGCACCTCTGTGGGAATGCAGGGCCGATGTGACAGCTCTTCTACCATGCAGGATGTCAGAGCTTTTCCCCTCCACTTATCCTTGGTTGACACTATAGCAAGCTGCTCAATAATGATTCAAGATCCCTGTGCAGCATCAGAAGGAAATAAACCAAACAACAAAACAAGAACATCAGGGATTTTAGGGCAATCAATATAAAGCACTTAGGAGCAAAGCAAATCCTACAGTGAGTTTAAATTCTTTTCTCAAACCACTTTAAATATGGAAAAGCAGCATCTATACTAACCCAAAGAATGTAACTGAAACTGTGTAACATCTGAAATTATTGAGTGCCAAGATAAAGCTGCATTTTTAGAATACAGTTATGAATTCATAAATACACATGTTTTAAAACGTGCTAAAAATCCCTAGATTGAGAAGAAGCAGTTGAATTCATGCTGTTGGATTCCCTGAAAACTGTAAGGATCACATGGGTAGGGTTTTGCTCAAGAAGATTTGGGGCAGAATCTTGTTTTCCTTCGTTTAGCTGGCAAGTCTGATGTTCCAGGTTGAGAGCAGTGCACTTCCCTGTGACAGCTTGTGGGTTGCATGCAAATACCACCTGCAGTCCCAAATGCAGAACCCAGAAAATTATAAACCAAATAATTTTTTAGCTGTATTCCCATTTACAGTACAGTCCATGTTTATAAAGGTTAATTGTTATAAATATTTTAAAAAAGTCAAGTTAAACAGCTATGCCAATTTTAATACATATTCTTTACCAGCTAATGTTACTTCAAAACAGATATTATATGCATATATGTAAGTTCTTTTTTTATTCATAGAACAAAAATTAAGTTTAAAATTAATTCTTTATTTAAAGACAAAATATCATGTTTGTATTTAATGTATTGATACAATGTATGTTATTAATTAAAAATGATGTCTCAAAAGATTTTAACTTCTCATTGTTTGTTACTGATCTTAGGCAGTGGTGCTTGAATATTCTTACTTCCCAGTGCTGAATGGGAAGAGATGGAATGGAATGGCAATCATTTAATAGCAGCACTTTCTAACAGTTTGCATCTTTTGGCTCTTTTGATTTAAGAAAGCAATGCTTGTGGTGGAAATAATTAGCTATATTTTTATGTTTGTTGTGGGTGATGAGCACATCTCCTTCCGAGACTGGTCCTAGCTTGCAAAACTGTCTTAACATTCTTATATTAATAAATTTAATATTAGATTTTACACAGTCTGCTTAACAAAATCCAAATGGGGATAGGCTATTCAAGATATCCTTCTAAATCCTGTTCTCTTGTGCTATTTCCCCCTGATCTATGTAATTATTAAATGCAATTACTTGCTCAGTTTGCATTCTTTCCTAAATGCCATCGTTCTGTTTACTTGCTGTGTAGGCAGGGAGGGCTTGGGGAGGCTGTGGCCTTATTTATTTTAACCTTATAATAACTCATTTTAGTTTACTTGTGTACATCAGCAAATGTATACTCCACACATTAAAGGAAAATATGAAACCTCTTTTTCCAGTGAAGTTGTTTTAGTTGAGTCTATATTTAAAAACTGAGATCATCTGCCCTGTAAACCCATTTGTCTGTAATTTAGTCACTACAAAAGATTGTAATTTTCTTGTCCTTCCTGTCCTGACTGGCTGGCTTGAATTTCAAGAGTAAATGAATTTGTGAGCAATGGTTTGTTCCATTCTGGCTTTAAGGCTTAATGAGACTGTAATGCATCCAGGCTGAGGTTTCTGTTTGATCTTGTAATAGTAGGAAATGGACAAGTAGATTGCACCAATCATTAGAGATTGCCCAGGCCTTTGTTTCTCCCTGCTCTGACAAAATGGCCATTGAAGGTGTGGGTTGGAGTTGAGCACATGGCAGAATCAGAAGGGTTCTATTATCTATCCTATGTAATGTCACTGCAAAAATTACTCAGCTAGTTATGGAGGAGGCTGAGCATCTTTCATGTCTCCTTCTGGAAAAGCTGAAGATGGAAAGGTCAGTGCTTTTTGGAAGAGCAGGATGGTTTTTTTGGGAGTTTCCTCCTTCTGTGACTTGCTCTGCAGTGCCAGTCAAGGAGTTGGACACCTGCAGTCTTGCCCCATGGGAATTAATATTCCAGAGCATTGTGATGGAACTGGTGGCAACATTGTTTTGTAAAAGAGTTCACATTTAGTGTAGTGACTCTGGTGTCCTCTGAATTAATTCCTGAGATTCAGTCCTTTTGTTCTCTCACGGGAGTTGGAGTGAATTACCTGTCCTGCAAGAAAAGTCTGAAATGGACTTCCTTTAGGAAAATTGTAAACTTAAATTAAAGAAACCACAGAATGCCTTTTGAATATTTAACTTAAACCTTGACTTTTTTTTTTCTTCCTCTCACTTGGCCTGCCTTGGGACAGAATTAGAAATGGGGGATGGAAATGCAGAATGGGTGAGCAGCCCTGAGGTAGAAGTTGGGTTATTTGGATGGTGGCCCATCTTTGGAGAAAGCCAAACTAAAAAAATTGCAGAGGTGCTAAAGGCTCTGAGCCCACTAAGCTTGAATAACTGCTGACCTGAAAAGGTATTATGAAATGTGTTGTATAATTTCTGTATGATGGAATAACATATGCAATGAAATGAGAAGCAATGTTGGCCTTTCCAGAAACATCTGGATATTCTGAGGGGTTTTTGTTGGTTTGTTTTCTTTTTTTCTCTTCATGTTAAATAGGACTTAAAGAATCTGCAATTATGAGAGCTGCAAATTCTCACCATGTGTTGCTGCTTAGTATAAGGATATATGTATGGTACATGCAAGAAGTTCTGTTTGTTTATTTATTTATTTAGCAGTGTCCGTGTGAATTGGCTGCTTGCTTTGCTTTCCCTTCTACCTCAGTTAGTGAAGGCTGTCAGCTTGTGGCAGGAGAGATGTTAAAGCCATTGCAGACAATAGCATGATGATCTGGAGATGGACTCAGAACCTGCCTTAAACAGACCCCAGGAGTTTAAAGTTTCCAGCCTAACTTGCCTGCCCAGTTCGCCTTCCACAGCCCCTGTCAGCAGCACTTAACTGTGGTGCTGATGAGTACTGTAAAATGTCAGGGATATTGTCTAGACCCAAATCCAGATGGTGCTGCATTAGATTTGATCTATATATTCTCTTAGAAACAGTTCTGGTATTAAAAATAATCTTTCTTGCATCAAAATTGTTGGCAGCTCTATAGACACTTTACAGTAACAACACAGATGACTTTATTTGCTTTTGGAAGGTTTTGCTGCCTGAGTCCACGATCCTTCTCTGCCTTTCTCCACCTCATTTTCTTCCTAAAACAGGACTAAATCAAGGCCCAGTGAGTTTTGCAATAAACCTTATGTTTTTTTGGTGACCAAACAGATAAGGAAGTCAAGTGTCTCTCTGCCATACAAACATTTATTGACTGAAAGAAACTGTGTGTGAGCTGTATCCAAACACTTGGAGAGAGAAGAATGGCTGTGGCAGCTGGGCTGTGTTTTCTAACTGTGATAAAGATAAAAACATTCTGGTGGTTTTTGAACCTAAGAAAATTATTTACTTGAGGAAAAGAAAGACATATTCCGGTGTAAAGAAAGAAAGCCATATGCAATGGCTACATTTCAATTCTAGTGCAATGATTTCAGGAAGCTGAGGAGCAAGGAGTGTTTTCCTTTCTACACAATGTTCCCCAGGGACATGAGGACCAGAACCTTGCAGCCCAGGGAGGCTGTAGTAGGCTCTTGGGGATCCTTATGCCTTGGCATGTCTTGTCCTCAAAGGGCACTCAAACTTAGGTGATCTGCTTTTCAGGAGTAAGTATTTAGCAACAGGCTACTCCCTTTCTCTGAAATTTTTTTGTATTTGAAACATGGATTAGTTTATAGTTCAGACTGTGTTATACACACCTTGGTGGCATGGTGAAAATATTGGAAGATGCCAGATGGGTGATATGGTACTGTGGACAGATGAGGGACTATGTCTGAGATTTGTGGACATCCAATCATAATGGAGACCATCAATAACAGTTGCTGGATAATTTTTAGTGCAAATGCAATGAAGAATATCTCCCTGTTATTCAGAGCATTAGCATCCTGTTGAGTAAGCAGATGGTTCTGGAAGTCACCAAATAACAGCATTAGCCACCTGTTGTATATGTGACTCTTGCTCATAATGGTTTATTAGTCTTAGAAACATTCACAAATTTTCTTTGTTGCTTCTTTTGAAAGATTTCTTTGCATGTAATGACTAAGGTTTTCTTTGCCTGGAGTTTCTTTGATATATCAGAGGATTGTGTCTAGCCCTGAATAGTGAATACTAATCAGGTAAGAACAAAATGCAGTCTTTGTACCATGGATTCTGGAACACAGAATAGATGGACAATCTTAGTTGAGGCATAAATCCTGGTTTTAGCTCTGCTATAAGGTCCATACCTCGTTCTCTCAGATTTTTCTAGGAGCTTTTTCTAGGCATCTACAGAGAATCTCAGTGCCAGGTTTTATGCATTTGGGAAACATGAGGCTTCAGGGTCAGTTGTGGCTCTGGGAATGTGACTCCCTGGGCTGAGTACTCAGCTTGTTTCACTGACAGACATATACACTGTGTTTCTCAAATCCCAGGCAAAGTGCTCACTGCAATCCTATCTTCCTGGATCTTTATTCTCTGTAATTGTCATAATCTCAGTGCAATTACAATCTCCACCAGGGCTACTCGTTACCTATTTTCATGTTATATCTTGGCATGCTGACAATCACTATGAAAACTGTGGAAGATATAACCCTTTACTTCACAGGGTTTCAGGTCCAAAGGTACCACTGGGGAATTTAGTTATTTTTTTTCTTTAGAGAAAATAATTTTTTTTTTTTTTTTTTTTTTTTAACTCAAATACCCCTTTATTCAGATTAAAGCTCTTTTGCCTTTTGGAGACTATTCCAGATGACAAAATCTCCCAATACGTGATACTCTTGGAATGACAGTGAATTTATTAGGTATGATTACATGAGTTCATCAGAAAAGAAAGTTCACAGCATCCTTTTCCTAGTGTTAAGTTTTGATTGTGTTTCATCTCTAATAAAGTAGAATAAACTAAATGGAGTCCTTTCTCTTCTGCCTTTGGAGTAGGTCTAGTTAGCTGCATGAAAGGGAGAAGATGTTGTTTCTGACCTCAGTGGGTGATTTTGGAAGCCCTAGAATATGGTGTTTCAGTAAAATCATCATCTTAATAGAGAAGAGAATTCAATCTGACTCTTTGCAGAGAATGGAAACTCTGTGAATGAAGGCAAGAACCTGTGAATGAAGAGAAATGAGCAAGAAAAGGGTTTGGAGTCTTGCTTTTATAGTCTTTCTGCCCCTGAAAGTCAAAGCATGATCTTTCCTGTTCAGTCCAAAGTGTGCTTACCGCAGTTAGTTTTTGCGGGGCGGGGGGAGAGAGAGAGAAAAGATGGATATATTCTAGAAGGATGGCATAATTTTCTTTTAAAGACTTCAAGCAATGCAGAATCCCCTGGTAAAATATTTCAATTTGATTTTCCTGTCTGTGGAAGTAATCAAAAGCTTCTTTCAAGGTTTAACTTTCTAATGAGATCCAGTGACTGGAAGTTAGTTGTGCCATTGTCTGCACGATTAACTATTTCCATCCTGTTAGCAGATAGCTTTTATGTGTGAAAATACCTGTGTGGTGAAGTCAGCTTAGAACATTCTCTTTGATGATCTGAGTATGTTGCACTTCTTAAGTCTCAGATCATAAATCATATTTTCTAGACTGGAGTAATTTTTGTGGCCCTCCTTTTAATGTTTTCCAGTATTTCCATGTGTTTCTTAAATTGTGGATGTTATGCTGGTATTCTGTCAGAGGGCTCACAAATAATATAAAATGGGGATGATTTGTTTGTCTAAGCTTTATATAGATATTTTTCTCCCTCAAGAACATAGTAGAAAGTATTTCAAGAGATTTTCCTGAAGTTCTCATTCTTCTTTTTCCTTTGGCTTATTTTTTAAAAAAAACTCACTTCCTTTCAAGCAGCTCTCCAAGTTTCCAGAGTGGGTGCTTCTCATGGCAGTGACCAGCTGATGACCTTCAGCCATACAACTCTAGCAGTATCTATTTCTTTTCTGTAATTCTGTAGCACAGGAAGCATAGGCTCTTATCTTAAAAGCTTTGACAAACATCTAAACTAAGTTCCTTAAGTAGGCAAGTCAAATACAATTCTGGACTTCCCATTCAGCACATAAAAACTCCATTCTGAATTCTCATTGTGTTTGGTTCTATTAGAATTAATTTGGTTCTATTATTATTCTTGCATTTGGTTCTATTAAAATGAATTTGTTATGTTCTCCATGTAGGCAGGAACTCTGTTTCTCAGACACCCCATTTTCTTCCCTAACCATGAGAAGCTGTCTTACCTACCACTGTGAACACAGGACATTTTACATTTTTTATGAAAATAACATCAGATGAAGAATCAATTCCTTGTCATTCCACTGGAGGAGGAATTGTTAGTATCAAGAACATTTTGAGACCTGTGAGTTCACTCTAACTGAATCCAACTGAAGTACACTCTGTTAATTCCACATCATCATTTTTTAATTGAGTTGTCATGTTGTACTAAGTCAAATGCCATGGAGAAATCAAGTGCACTATAGCATACAATTGCCTTTGTCAAGCAGACCTGTTATCTCTTCACGAAAAAACAATAGGTTTGTTTTACAAGACCAGCCTTCCATTAAACTAACTGATTGACATTAATTAGATTTTTAGCCTCTAATTCTTTGTTGATGAAATTTCAAATTAATCACTTCTTTTACTGAATGCTAAATTACTATTCTCGAGATCTGTGGCCCATCTCCTTTATCCTTGTTGAAATATTAGGTCTCCTTCGGCAGTTCTTTTTCTTTAGAATTTCCCCATTTTTAGAGGTTTGTTTAAAAATAAGATTAGTTATTCAGGGAAGCTCCTCAGCATGCCCTTTTAGCACTCAGGGGTATGTGTTATCCAGGCTTCTGATTTGAACATTGTTTAATTTTAGCAGCTATTGCTTAACATCCTTCTTTATTGCATATGGCAGACTTCCTATTCCATCCACAACTTTGCATGAGGTGAATGTGTCCTCCTGCTTCTTTCTGAATACAGAATAGGAAAAAAAATAGAGCATTTCTGTGTACTTTATGTTTACATCATCTTTTGCAGTTTTGCCACTCACTTCTTGCAGAACTGCTGTATCTTTCTTTCCACTATTATTTTTGTGCTCTTTCACTTAGTTTTCTTCAGCTTTATATATCCACATGCTCACTTTTATTCTCATATGTGTTTTATATGTTTTAGTTTCTTTCCTGGTTTCATTGCTAATTCCATGTCTCATTTTAAGCATGATACTTTCATGGCCTATGTTTTGTCCATCTGAGAAATGATGACTTCTTTGGAATTTAGAAGCTTTTAATTGTAAAGACATCCTTGTATTTTGTTAAAACTTACAAGATAATATTTTTATTTGTTTATTTTCAGTTTTAAGGCCAACTATTGTTTTAAATTTTGGAGAAATGATTCTTCAGAGTTTTCAAATCTCCTGTAAAATACATGCTTGAATTTTTAAATAGAATTTTGTTTCATTAAGATGATTTGCTCAAGGTAAGCACAGTGAAGTCATCATCATGAATATTGCAGTCTGAAGTTGCAGCGCATTTTTTTTAAATGTTTCTCATTCAGATATGTGAAACAGATTGTGGGTGAAGGTTTTGAGATTCTTATGTGTTGATTTTGTGAATGTATGAAGTCAAATGTTTGACTTTGCAAAGACTTCCTTTACTTTTCTCAGCAGAGCTGAACAAATCAGCTGGTGCAGAGCCCATGGAAAGCTGTGTCAGCGCAGAGACTCAATGCCACTGGCAAATTCCAGCAGCCAGTATCTGCAAATATGACATACTTTTAACAATACTCAGTGGTATTTGCACAGTAGTACAGTGAAGCTTTTCATTCAGGCCCTGTGGTGTGTGAGCTGTTATGCCACATGCTGCATCTCCTGCTTGCTGTCCCTTCTGTGTGACAACTGCAGTAGTATTGCTATGAGCCCCTACTCCCCGTGTTTGAGGAGGGGTAATTTTGGGTTTTATTCAACTGTACTGGCTACCTATGGCGTCTTCCACATGCTGTTCTGGTATCCATTCCTGCCCTCATTAGTGTTTGATCTTTAGGCAGCAAAGAGCTTTGTAGCCCCATAGGTTTAGATTTACATTTAGGAAATTCTGCAGAGGGAAAGCAGCCACCAGAAGTGTTGATGCCTGGTGTGAACCCAGGACAGACAGTGTGGCCATCCTCTGTTCATGATGGGGCTCTGATGGCTCTTCTGTCCATCTCCTCTATTGTTCAGTGAGCTCAGGAAGGCTCAGGGTGCTGCCATGGGGAGAAAGGTGTGTGGACAGAAGGTTTTGTGAGGCTGATGAGGAGACCTCCTCAGACATCTGTTGAGATTTTTTTAGGAAGCAGAGAGCTGCATAAGAACTGGGGTTGACAGTTGAAAGTAGAGGGCACAGGGAAGCTCAAGTGCACATGACTCTCATCTTGCAAACACTCCTGTAACTTCCCAGCAGGGTTGTTTCCAGTATCAGAGTACATGTATTTAACATCTGTTTCAATTAGAAGTGTCTCACATATCTGTACGTTGCTGTTAGCCCCAAGAGAAGGATTGGGGATAAAATCTGGAATTTGAAATGCACAGACTTAAGACACTGGAGACTTGATGTCCTGAGCATAACTGTGTCCTTCAGGATCTGATGTGTTTACCCCAGTATTTTCTATACATCTCATGCACCTCTTCAGATTTTCACTCTGAGTCCTGTGTTTTATTTTCTTGCTCATTAGTACTCTGCATATCTCAGAGCCTCCTCAGCTGCTCTGACTGCTGTGGTAAAGATAACTTCATTATGAATACAATTAGGAATGTTCTTTATCATTTATTTGACCCTTTTAAATCACTTTAATCACTTTGCTGGCTGCTTTGTTTTGTAGCTGCCACTGAATGTGTGAAAACTAAATAACCTTGTACTTCAATCGTATCTTCAATGTTTGTGCCTCTAATAGAAAAGTGATTGATCAAGTAATTGATAAAACCCAGCTAGGAATTCCCTAAAGTGGTTGTTGGCACCAAAGATGTGAGGGAAAAAATGGAAAACCTATTTATTCTAATTAACTCAGTAAAAAAACTAGTTTAGGAAACAATGCCTGCCACAGTGGTGTGGAAACCTACAGATATAGGCAAAACAGCTCTATATAGTGTTTCACACTTTATTAAGAGTGAGTTTCTGATTTGCCAGAGAGGGTCATTTTTGCTATACAAGTAAGGCAGAAGAAAAAAAAATTAAAACTAAATTCCTGGAAGCTTGAATGTAAAATGTACTCACCAGTTGTCTTTGTTCTTGCAACCCCAAGCACAGAATATTTCCTGTGCTGTTTCATTTTTTGCCTCAATGCATATATTTGAAGTAAGCCTGAGACACAAAGTCAGTGGTAAAATTCAGTATCTGAGACATGGGAGTAAAATGGAAAGGAGCTGCATTATTCTAAATCTGACTGATTTTTATCTCCTTCCTTGCCTGTTAGAGTTCAGGAGAAGCTTTTGCCCCTGCCTCCTGTGTTCTCTGTGAAAATGACAAAAAGTTTGGGTTGGTCTGTGAGTGCTTTGGTGTAGGAGTGCATGTGCAGGGATGGATAATTGAGTCACTTTCTACAACTCTTTGTGCAACTCTTAATATGTTGGGTTTTATTCCTTGGGTTAAATCTAGTCCTGTGGCTAAGCTTTTCTAAAGAAAACCCCAAAACAAAGCATCACCCCTATCACCAAGGAACATAAAACCCCCTAAATCTAACAACAGCAACAAAGAAACCCAAAACAAATCAAGCTCCTCTTTCTTCTGTAATTTCTTTTAGTTGTTAGAAATGCAAACCAGCAACTCTTTGCTTATCTTGTTTTTAAAGCCTGACTGCAAGAATAGTCATTAAGGAGTGTAAATATTTATTTCACTGAGATGTCAGAATTAAAAAAAAAAATAAAAAAATAAAAAAACAATCAAATGATACGGGTGTGGACACCAGCTCTTTGAAGTTTAGTTTGTTGTTTCATTGCCTAGATTAGGATGTGGAATAATTAACTAAATAATATGCTTGATTTTTCAAACTCAGACAGCTTCCTCATGTACCCAAATCTTGCAGTATTTCCTCTGCATCTGTCAAATTTTCTGCTTTCCCTGTAGCCTTTCCTGACAGGATTTATAATGTCTTTTTCCATTTTCAGTGCAAAACTTTATCCATTTTGCTAATTAAATATTCAAAGCCATCAAGTTAATCAAATATATTATAAAATAAAATATGGAAGTAAATGCAGACCAAGTCATTTTAGTTCACTGTAAAATTTTATTTTTCAATGTCCTACAAGAGTTTCCCATAAATTGCAGTAAACCCCTGACTCTTATCTTTGAATTGAGGCCTTTTTCCCTCAGCAGGTGGTGCTTCATGCTGGAAGGTTATTCTCCATTTGCAGGCCTGGGGTGGGCAGCAGTGGACACTCACAAACTTGAGCTGCCATTCACTTCTACCCCAAACAAGATTATTGCTAATCTCCCTTTGGCATCTTTAGCAGATGTAATTTATAGATCAGATATAAAGATATAACTGAGGGGGAGTGTATGGTATTTTCTTCCTAAAAATCTCTGATTTCTCCTCTTTATAAATTGCAGAGGGCTACTGCTGTTACTGCCAGTGCTGCATTGAGTGCAAAGAAGGTTATTCAATACACCTGCTGCCCATCTGAAAATGCTTTAATGGCTCTCTGGCCTGCTTTGGAAATGCCTGGCTATTGGAAAAACAGGAGAGATGTACTGCTTTAACTAATCTTTATTTAAGGAAAGAGGAAAATCATAATGAAATTTTTTAGATGTATATTTTTACATTTTTATTTTTTAAATTTTTTTGCAAGAAGCATTACTGTATTTTATAGCTATAGTACAAGTATGCAACAGGATTAGGTTTAAACAGAGAGATTCTGATCTCTTCAAAGAGTTTGCCTCGTTATGCTTCTGTGTACCCTGAGTTATTTATTGTCAAGCAAGTCTATTGTGTTGTGGAAGTTACAAGTTCAGTTCAGGATGTTTTAGCTCCAATTGCTGCAAACTGAATTGTTCTGGTTCAAGGGTCTAATAAACTCCTCAAGTCTGAATGTTTTAGCTCAAGATATTTATATCCCTTGCCTGTATGAAGGCCCAAGTAGTTTGTTTGTTCTGCAAAAAGAACAGCTTGAGAGCTCTTTTCTTCTTTTATACTTACCCTGTAATGTGCTAGTGCTTTTTGGGGTTTTCTGAAATATAATTATTTCTCTAGGTTTTTCATACTTTGCACACTCACAATACTGTTAAATAAGCAAGTCACCCATTCATGACTTCAGTTCAGTAAGGGTGGAAAGAAACATACATAAACATCAAGAAACTCAAACTAATTGAATATCCAACTCTAATTTGACCCAAGTTGTTTCTGAAGTCAGATATGTGTTGCTTTTTAGCATTGACTGTTTAGTATATAATTAAATCTGTAGTAATTCTAAATTAATTCTAAATCAATAGCTGTAAAAAGTAAAGATTGTCAGATACATCATACATTTGTCACAGACCTTGACAGCAATAGAAATGCTAGTCAGTTTGTAAAATGTTTATATTCTTTAAACTTACATACTGTGGACTTAGGGCCTTTAAAATAGCATTAATTTCTTATAACTGAAAACCTATCTGATATCAATATTTAACGGAGGAAATTCTTTTTGGTGTTTGGAGTACATTATGAATAACTGATTATTTTCAGAAGAAAATTTCAAGTGATGCTTGGGTTAACCTTGGAGAGTTGGTGTGATGTGTGGAGAGTCAGGTGAAAGCCAGTTCTCTGGGAGATGTGAGATGGGAGCTGCTGCCCTGAGTTCAGAGTGTTTGAGCTCACTGAAGACCTTTAACTCCTGGTGCAGAAACCATTGGCTAAATACAGCACCTAAAGAAAATTTCATTTTTTTTTTTTGGAAAGCCCCTTGTGAGGCAGCAGTAATAGTGAAAGAGGGAAATTCTCTTCTGCATGAAAACTTTTGCCTTGAGGAAATCCTCATTAGAAGTACAGCTCAGCATTTTCTGCCTTATTTGGGCATTTTGTGTAGCATTATTTACATGTGTTAATGTAATTAAGTTTACTGAGTAAAACTGACACATTTTCTTTCTTTTTAGTTTTCTGATGCTGTTTTCCCTTCTCCCTCTCTGTTCCATTTATAAAAAGAAATTAATGTTCTTGGGATTCAGACCCTAAAGGATGAAGTCAGTGTCATATCATTGCAAGTTATCATTATACATGCCCATATATAGTTATAGATTTTTATTATGACTCTATCTTTCTGATGTTCCAGCATTGTCACTGAGAGCTTTTGCTTAAAAAGGAAATAAAAGTAAAGGTGAAAATAGAAAGACAAAAGTTGGGCTTTGTCCTTTGATGTCTTACAAATAGGAAGAATGTATCTGGAAAATGACTGCCTTCTGAGGCCTCCCTCTGATACAACTAATCTTTTAAAATTGATGCTGATACTCACTTTTCTTCAAATCTGAGAATAAAACCTGTTCTTACAATGACCTGTGATCTGCTTCTGTTTTTCTCTGCTCTTTTCTCTGCCTCCTCCCCTTCACATAAAGCCTGCTTGTAGTGAAAAAAAGGTCAATATGCTATACACAGCTAGTTTTGAAAAAAAAAAAGTAGCTATGGAAAAATGGGTTCACTGTGAGAAAACTTGTTCAATGTTGATCTATTTCTCTATCAATGCCATGCCAGCAACTTAGTTGCAAGTCTCTGGCACTGAGGGTCATGCATTATTTTTTATCTTAGGTTTGTGGGTTGGAAACACATGGATGTTCTAGTGAATGCACACATATTATCTGTGACAAAATATGAATTGGACACAGATCAAGTGGAAACTCACATATCTGAATTCTAGGCAGAATTCTGAAGTGCACACAATTGTGTGCAAAAATGAGCTCCAAGTGGTGGCTGCTATTTATTTTGATTTCTTTGAGATTTGGCTGCTTGGTTTTACAGCATTTCAGGTGACAGTTGTTTAATGTAGTTGATGAAGGGGTCAGCATTATTGCTTCAGTATGTGTCCTTATCATGGCAAATTGACCAAGGACTAAACAATACAAGGCAATATGACAACCATGCAAGGACTAAAAATACCCTCCAGTATAGTCCATGAGCTGCATGTGTATGCTGGTGAATAATTCCCTTTCACTGGATTAAGTCTAAACAATCTTCTACAAGGAAGCCAAGCATTTAATGGAAAACTGCATTTTAATGTACAGACAAAGCAGAAATGATGTTTTGTATTTAATAGAATTTAACACCACCTATTCTTAAAAATTCTGCTTGTTTAACTCGCAGGATGTTGTCCCTGTTTCTATTAGAGCAAAGAGTCCTGAAGTTTGTGAAGATTCTTTTCCTTTCCCCCATTTAGTTACGAATGCAGTGGCTTGAGCCATTTAATTCCTTAATGGATCAGTCTAGAAGACAATACTGAGAGAACTCACAATATGGGAAATTGCCTGCTATGAAACTAGAGTACAAACATTGAAATTTGGTGTCGCTGGCTGGATGCATCCCTGGGAGGGGAAGAAGAAATGCTGTAGTGCAGTATGCACATTGAGATAGGCTTCCACAAAAACCACCCCACAACCCCCCAAAAAACCAACTTTAAACAAACAAAAAAGAAAAAAAAAAGTGTGTTTTGCATAGCTCAGAAGTAGCTGTATTTGGTAGCAGCTGTTGAAGCAAGCAGAGCATGAGGGAGATGGGAAGGTGGTGGAAAGGAATTCCAGGAGGATATTGCCTAGGAGTGGAGCTGGGCATGTGAGAGCACAGGATCACCTGGGCTGGGAATAGATGCTTTTACATTCCATAGCTTTGCATAAATGGTTCTGTTTCAGGAGTACCCATGCATGCTCTCAGCTCTGCTGGGAGGCAGAGCTCAGTTAGAAAATTCAGCCAGAGGTTAAGTTGAACAAAGTCAGATGATGACCTTGAACACTGGTTTTTAAATGGATGTTTTGGCTTGTTATTTAGTGTGTTTCTACAAACCATAGCACTTTCCATGGTAGTGTCTTCATTTCCCAAGAGTTAAAGAGTTATATGCCACAGTCCTGATGCAGGTAATGATAACCATGGAACAAATGCTTTCTGTGCTGCAGAAATTGCTCTTATGTCTCAAGGTAACCTTTCCCCAGAAAAAAGAAATTTCAAAATCAGGAGATGTGTCTTTTTCAGAGTCATTTGCCATACAGCTAGTGTTACTCTTGCAGAAGGTAATATTGAATAACTGCAGATATGATCACAGCTCTGTCAGTTTTGATCTGGAAAGGTGTCTTAAATTATTCTCAGCATTTTTTCTGGATCATAGTCTTGGTCCTTATAACAGAATTTTTGTCCTCATGATACTGTCCCTAACTGGTTGTAATACCTAAATGGTATTATATATCAGAAATTAAGGTGAGTGCAGTTTTCAGATTCATGGAACCACAGGTTGCATCAGGATTACTGCAGCTATTCAGGAGTTCTTTGCTGATGAAATACTGAGGAAGATGACCTGCAAAGAGCAAGTAAGGTTGAAGTCTGTTCTATGCACAACCAGGATTATTTACTGGCATAGGAATCTGCTGCCCCTGCTATGAACATATCTTTTGGAAAACTTTCCACCTTTTTTATGACCTACTTTGCTATCATCTTCTTCTCTGCATGTGAATTTTGCTGTACTACCTCAGTAAAAGCTCATCTTCCAAATCACGTTTTTCAAGAGAATTTATCTTTTCTTTCAAGACAAAGGCTTCTCTCACACTGTTGTATCCCAAGTACTTCATTCCTAGCTCTTCCAATTATTTGCTTTGATTTAAGACAAGATTCTTTATGAATTTTGTGGAAGCAGAGGTAATATTTTTCTCTAGAGAGGAGTTTAAAATTTTTTAATATATAATAAATACTGCACTATTAGGTTCACACTATATCATAATATTTTATTCATGAGCTGGACAAGTGAATGCAGCTTATAGTATAGTGAGCTCATGAAGTACTGCCTGAGAGACAACTTGAATTTACCTAGTGGTGAAAATTTGGTGCACAGCTGAATATCTCTGGCATTTCAGAAATATAGACCTGAATAATATTGATCTTTTCCCTTAAACACCTCATCCAAGATTTTTTTTTATTTTGTAGAAGTAAGAATATTTTCTTTACATCCTAGTGATATGTGTAAAGAAGTTGACTCCGATGGAATGGTGGTTAAATATTCTCTGAATTTTCCTATGTGATGTCAACCACCCTTTTTCAGGCTTTTCTAAGCATTCTTAAATGTAAAAAGCCCTTTGGTTCCACCAGCCTTCACTGTCCACATTGGTGAAAGAGCCAAGCTGTATTTTTGCTTCAGAACATGCAAGGGAAATAGTGATTTATTGCATTTATTCCAGGTTGAAGTACAGTGCAACAGGTTTGTTTTCATCATGTTTTCTTCTGGTCTAAAGCACACACTCAAATGTGTGCATGCTTATGACACAGAGGGAAAAGCATTCTCATTAAGGGGTGTGACTGGCTATTTGCATGTGGGTGGTGCTGGGCAAATGCTTCTAAAATTAACTGCTGAAATGTAACGAGGAAAACTACTGTTGTGCCATAAGGTTCCTGTAGGATCCCATTCTCCCTGATCTGAAATGTGGAAAGAATTTTATCGCTGTGTAAATGCTGCTGCTTCTATCTCACAGAGTGTTTCTTTTTTTTGATGAAAACATTTTTTTGAAAATTATGAAAATAGAGAATCAGAAAGGAAGATCACCTGCTTGTCTGGATGTTTTTAAAAAGATATTTATCCTCAGTAAATTAACTGAAAAACAGCTGTGCAATGAGTAAACAGACTGCTCTGGTAAATTAGTCAAGAAATATATTGTTCCCTATACATTATTCTAAGTTATGTCTTCTATCCAATCCTATCTTGTCCTATTCTAGCCTGTTTTTTTGTTTGTTTTAATAACACTACATTCCTTAAATTATACTAGTGATTTTAAATACAGCAAACAATGTGGTCAGGAATAGTGCAAAGCTGCTGCTGGGCCCATTTCTCTGTGCCAGCTCAGGGCTGAGCTACTCTGAACTGAACAGCCTCTGTTCTCAAGTTCTCCATGAGCAAAACTGAGAAATGTTTTAATTGTTGACCCTCAGAGTGAAAAAGCTTGTCCATTAACTTATAATGTCTCCTACTATACTGTGTTTATTGATTCATGGGTCCAGAAGTGCAGATAATAATGAACTGATGTGCTTGAATAGCAAATTACTATAGTAATCATGATTGTTTGATGGCATCCCTTCCCCTTTTCATTCTCTTCTTCAGCACTGTCTCATCTTCTATACTGTTGCTGCATCGTCAATCATCCATCCTCCTTTTTTAGTGTTTAATGCCAAGTTTTAATTCCTCATTAGACAATCAAAAAATTTTGTGTGCACCAGGACAAACCAGGTTTTCATAGTGGCGTATTTGCAGTTCTTCTCTGGGTCAAGGTCAATAGCAAAAAAAAACCAAAAACCTTCTGGATACCTCATTTTAGAAATTGTTTTGTATTTTCCAAGTAGAGCAAATAGTGTTTGTCTAAGAAATTAAGAGTTGGTGTGGACTGATTTGTACGTATGTTAAACTGCCTCTCTTTTATTTGCATCTTTGCTCCTGAATTTGGTCTTGGCAAGTTCAGAGCTCAGCAGGGAAAACTTCATAAATGCTCTACAAATCTTCAGTAAATTAGACTGTAAGGAACATTAAAGTAGCGTTCAGTCTCATTATCTAGAAAAGGCATGGCTTGCTGCAGAATTTAATGGTGATTGTTGAATTAGATAATGGGTTTTCTGCTGGTTACTGTAATCTCTGGTGATGTAGATGAATAAGCTATTATTCAACATGCAGCTTATAGAGATAGTAGATAGCTCAAACTTGGATGGGGAAGTGCTGAAGATATTTCAGGGGGAGAGGGGAAAAAAGAGATTGATCAGTGAAGACTTATATTCGATGCATTTAATCTTTCTCATAATGTACATGGTATTAAATGGATCTGGCAGGTTTTAATTTGTAGGTAAAATGTTTGAAGAGGAGAATGCCTAATTCATTAAGTATGAGAGGTCTAAACTCCTACTAGCAGGATGTACAAATGCATGTGAACTAAACCTTGAACACAAACACACTACAACAGGGAGTGACTGCAGCTGCTGTAGGCGACTAAGCCACAGTAGAAAACTGCTGTAATTGTTTTTTAAAATATAATTTCTGTTAGTTTTTGCCTCTTTACAATTGCTGATCAAACCAAGTTTTAAGGGTAGATTTTTCCAGATGTTGACAAACGCTTCTTTGTTTGTATTTGAAGCCAAGGCATTGGAATGTCCTCCCTATCAATAATACGAAAAAATCGCAAATTATTCTCTTCATTTCCTGACCTTTACAAGAAAAGACAAGGCAAACAATGTCCACAAACATGATAGGTTAGAGGAGACCTGTAAAGTAATTGAAAAGGTGATTTACTCACACTTTCAAAGAAAACATGACTTTCTGTACGTATAGCTTTCAGGCAAAGTTTGATGTATGATTTTGAAAACTGAACATCAGTATCATGATAGGCTAATGAAGACTTTAATTCAGATGGTAAAGAATGAATTTGAATTATCGAATTTCTGGCTAATGATTCCAGCATTATACAACATGTTTCTCTGAAGCTCTGCAGTGAAGAGAGTGAAACCAGCACGTCTTGTTCAAGTATGACCATTTGTTACTTCTGGTGCATGTGGCTGAGGTCAGGCTCTGGAACCTGTAGATGACCATTGTGTGCCCATAGGGATGGGTAATAAAGCTTTGCAGAGGTGAAATATGTTCATCACCTCTGGGCTCTACTGAAATCTCACCAGCACAGTATGGATTATGTTTCTAGTGCTGTGTGTAGCAGGATTATGAATTGATTTGTCCTGTGCCTATGTCACTTCTTGGTTTCAATATATCACTCCAGATGCAAAGATGGTCTGATATGTCTTCTAGATCAATTTTTTTGCAGTTATTTTACTGGCTTTTGAGTTATGCAGTGTACTGGAGATAATCTTCATTTTCCATGCATTACTGCAGAAGAAGATAATATTTTAGGACAGCTGAACTGCCTGTTAAACTCCTTGACTGAAGATGTGAAGTAGTTTTGCAAGACAGCAGAGAAGAAAATTCTGCTAATGAAGTATTTACATTAAGATTCCTTTTTTTTGAAGACTTATTTGACTAAGGCTGTAATTGTGTGGGCTTGGTCTCTGCCCAAGAGAGTGAGGGTTTTATTGGTGTGTTGTTGGTTACTTTTCTTTTAAACATGAGCAAAAATGCTTTAATCATTATAAGGAAACATGAGAAAACTTGACAATTCAATTGTCCCTGCTGTCATCATGCAGAGTTAGAAAAAAAATTGAAAAGGCTAAATAAAAAAGGGTGAAATCTAGAATCTGGGATTGAAAAACGTTTCCTTGGAAGAATAATGATGTATTAATTACAATCAGCAGTGGGAAAATGTTCTTTTTTATGTTGACTCACAGCTGGTTTTAACCTCACCTATCAATGTTCCTCCTGTAATTTGGAATGTACACATGCTTAAATATCACTCTGTGAGATGTTGTGGATGTTTTGTGATGTACTTACTCCTGGTCATATTTACTTTTAAGCATATAGAGGGTGTTTTTCTTAGGCCAGGGGGAAGAAAAATTAAAATGAAAACTTTTGCGTGGCTTTTTGCCTGAGCACAGGGCAATTACCTACTGTGTGTCTGGTTTTCCATGCCTTCTGTTCAGGATTGTGCTCAGGTGCACTTAGAAATGTTCTTTTTTTGTGGTCCTATGGCAGCAGGGTTTCATTGGCATAAGGCTGGTCCTTGAAGATCAGGTAGAAGTTGGGCTCTAAAACATCTCTGCTCCTGCAGAGTGTAAAGAAGGGGCTGTCCAGGGAGATTGGAATAACCTCTTCAGGACTGGAAGACATTAAGTCTGAAGATATTCTCTAGTATGACAAGCTTCTGGAGCTTTTCAAAATGTCCAAAAGGTAGTGGGTTGTTACAATTAGTTCACTAAGGGCAACTACCTTCTGATTGCCTCAGTAATTTGCCTAATGGACAAAATTGAGACTGAAAAATATCCAAAAGAGGATCAAAACCAAAACATGCTTTGAATTAGCCCAATATGTGTTTTCCTAATACAAAGCTTTGATTTTGGTGGAGGTCTGGGACGTTGTTGGCTTTGGTTCTGCAGTTTGAGCTCAGTTTGAGAACAGTCAATTATTGACTAAATGTTTGAGAGAATTTAGACTTAAAGCAATTTAGGAAGCCAAGAGATCATAAATTATAGTCGCCTATTTTCTTTAAGCTATTCACAAAACTTTTTAAAAGATGTAATTGAAATTGTCATGATATTATCCTTGTTGTCAAAATAATAATAATTTCCATTTATAGTGCTAACATGCAATTGTTACACTGTAACACTATTCTCTCTGGATCATAATTTTAAAATGTTTTAATCGGAAAAACTTTAATTCCACAAAGAATTAATAACCCCTGTAACTGCCTTCCTAAAGAAAGTATTCATAGCCCCATTTTTCATATAAAAGAAGTTAAAGACATTGACTCATTTGCCCTAGGTTTCAGACAAGCCAGTGGCAGAGTGACAGTGTAACCTGTGAGTCCTGATCTCCAAGAATTGAAATCAATCAAACACAGGCAAATGTTTTTCACTGCATGGGAATCCTTTTATATGAACAAGGGGAATAGGATAGATGGGTAGCTTTTATGAGCGAACACTTATGAAATTATGTACTATTTTTCTTCAATTCTTTCTCATAACTTTTTCTGGTGTTTCTTTTTGGAAGAGTAGAAGTCATATTTGCAACAGTGCTAAATAAGAATGCCTGTCTGCAGTATGGTATTTTCACTATGGTAATACAAAATGCAGAAGTACATGCAGTGGCTTTGTAAGCATATGAATTGCAGATTAGTTTTTAAATGTTCAGTTGCAAAGGTACCGAGCACTACCAAACAGGGCTCACACAAGTGATATGGAAATATAGAACAATGAAATTTTTGCATCTGTGAGGAGATTCAAATCATTAGACTGTGTAGAATAAAGCATATTTGAACAGATATCAGCCATATGAAAATAGACACTTTTAATTGAGTCAAGCTTATTCTTTGAATATAAACATTCTTTATTTACATAACCAAAATTACGCTACTATAACATTTTTTTCTGAGAAATTATCTATATTTAGAGCTAAAAAAATATGAAAGTTTAAATTACTGTTACAATTTTAGTAATTAACATTCTATTGTAAACCAAGTGTATAGCTTAGTTTGATGCCTTTATATCAGTTTCTTAAATAATAGCTTATAAATTAAGCTTCATATCAAAAGAAAAGAAACTCTATATTAAAAAGGAAATAGCTCTAATGAAGAGATTACGTGTCTGAAGCTTCCCTTTTCATTTAGTACAGGCCATCTTATTCTCAATTTTTGCTCAAATAAAAAGATTATTACAATCCTTCCTACAGTCTTTGCTATAACAAAATAATATTGATGGCTTTTTTGTATTTTGGAAGATAACCCCACTGGGTGGAGGATCTTCTGTCTTTGCTATTGAAGGGAGTCTGATGCTGGATTAGTTTCTAACATAAATCGTTCACAACTTCATTGCATTACATTTTATAGTGATATAGAAAAAACAAAGACTATCTATAGCTCCTGTGGAGAAAATAGCCCACTCTGCTCTTCAGGTCCTCAGACCTGTGCTAGCACTATATTTTTTTACTTTTTTCTCATAGTGATTTTGGAAAAGTTCTATTACTTTGCATTAATGTGATGCTTTGTAAAAAAAAAACAAAAACAACTGAATTTTAAAAATAAGTGTAATAATAAAAATATACTTAGTGATGAATTGGTCTTTTTATGTGGGGTTAGGTATCTTAATGAAATGAATCTATTAAACATACTATAAGTGTTTCTGAGCTGACTTGAACTGATGAGATGAGAGTTGTTGGTATTAGGATTTTCAAAATCAGTATTCAGTCTGCAGTGCTGCATGAAATTTTATAGATTGAATGTATTCTGAGTAAAGCTGTCAGATCTACTTCAGGAGAAGTAATTAATTTTCGTTGCAAGGCATGCTGTTGTCATGACAAAATCCAAACATTCATTTGAACACACCTGTCCTCCTGGCCACTGATCTTTGTATATCACTTGGAGCTGTTGTACTTTTGTGGTCCATGTCAAAATGGCAGCTGTTCTTTAATGGGCAAAAGAACAAAACATTTAAAACAAACAAATAAACTTTTAGAGGTATACCTGGGAAGAAAAATCAACTATTTAAGAGCAACAGATAAAGACTGTGGATAAGCAGAAGAAGAGAATATAAAAGGGTGATTTTTGTAGCAGTGCAGGTATACTGTCAGGTAACCAAATTCCTTTGTCTTTGATACAAGAGAATCTGTATGTTGGTTTTCAAGCAGCACATAGTTACTAGGGGACCAGTGATGCATTTAGTCCAGTGTGTAACATCTGAGTCCTAAATGCTTCAAGAAAAGAGCAGAACAGGGTTCTCTCTCAACAGGGTTGAGAGGTTTCTTTGGTACCTGAACTGGTTGAGACACTGAAAAATTTGGTTCAATAAGGTTTTCAGAATGTGATGGAAAACTTGCCAGTAACTCTAGAAATTCCTATTTCTCTAAATATCATTCCAGGAACTAAATAACATTCTTCTCTACTTGATTTCTTTATGATGTGACAGGGAAATCTGTGCATCAGTTGTTCAAAAAAGATTGTTTTGCTGGATCAGGTTTGATACATTCTTTGTTTTATTCAGAATACCCTTAGTGAGGACATTAATGCATGGTACTGCATTAAATAAAAAAGTGTTACATCAGCCCTCTGTAGCATGTGCTTTCCTTATACAGCATGCTTATCATGTTTCACCAAATTTTACATTTGTAAAATAATCTTTCAACCTTTTAAGCCTTTTAAGTCATATTTTTGAGGGAATACTGGTATCACTCTATATAATTTCTGTCCCCAAACCCCTTTTAGCTCTTTAATAAATGGATTTAGCCCTTTGGATTAAGCATAAAGCAGACTTATTCAGCTAGAAATGGATTTAAACTTGTACTTTTATGTTTTGCTGAACCTTGGCCTAAAAGAATACACTGGTTAATTCAGAAGTCTTTCTTAAGTAGGATGCAGACACTGGTGAATGAATATTAATTCCTTCTTAGTTATTTTTGGATTAGGTTAATAAAATTACTGAGCATTTAATGAAGGACTGTTTTTAATAGTTTTACTCTTGTGCACTGCTATATAAATGTGTGAAGATTTTTTTCAGATCCTAAGTTTTCCTTTGCTCCATAATGGATCTACACCACATTTCAGAAACACACTTGCATTTACTGTAGAACCTAGATAATACACTGCTAAATTTTGGCATATAAAGGGTTCACCAGAAAAATCCTCCACTTATCAAAGGATAGAAAATAAACTTTGACTGACCTTTAACGTTAATGTCATAATCATGACTATATAGCATAGAACACCATATAGAATTTCAGGTGAAATCACTGAATTTGTTTTAAAACAGTTATGAGACATTGGAACAAATCTGTTCCCTTTGATTCGAACAAGCCACATGCTGTAGCAGCTTTGTTAATCTTCCAATATATGTAAGGCACACCACAGTTTAAATCTTTGTGAGGGATAGGTACACATACACAAACAATAAAATGATTGTATGAATTAGGTGAAAAAATTTTATAACATGGATTTGTTAGGATTAACTTCTTTCAAGGCCTGAGCTGTGGGAGTGCAGTGGGAAATGTAATATGGTTTGGCTGATGAGTCTCCTCCTCTCCCCCACCCCCTGCCCTTTTTCTTGTTTCCAGCCCGAAACCTGAAGCTTTCCCAAATCCACGGTCAATCCGCAGGGATCAGTTGCTGAAGTCAGTTCTCCTTCCAGTGAAATGTGGCTGGTCTGGGGCACTGACATCTGTGGCCTTGACCTTCCTGTGAACCCTCCAGCAAGTCTATTGCTGCTTCTCTGCATTTCATTCAATATACAGGGCAAAGATTCACTAATTGCATTTACTGGGCTATGCTACCTTTAAAACATTGTTTTTACAATGTCCTTTCCCCTCAGTCACTGTTTTTTTCGACTTTTCTGCAGTATCTGGAGAGGATCAAATTGATAGTTGCAAACAGAATGTGAGCTTTTTGAAGTCCAGATAGTTGCAATATTGCTCAGCTTTAGTGGTGAGAATAAGTATATTATTGAGAAATATTAAAGACAACTGGAGTGCTAATGATGTCACGCCTGAAAAAATGATTATTCTATCAGAAGAACATTTAATTTCCAAAAATGAAATTATGCATAATTTCCACATTTGTAATAAAATAATTAGTGCCTGCCCTTCCTTATTATTGACTGATTTGCTCCAATTTCTTTGTATGAAAGGGGCTTTGTCATTGAATGAGGAATCATAATACAGTCAAGTTTTACACATTTTATTGTCTCAACTTCAGCTCCAAGAATTACATGTGTACTTGGGAAATGAATTCACAGTACCACAGAGGCTGGCAAGCTTCCAGATTTTAATTGCTTACCAGTGAGGCTCAGGGCAGACTGTTCTTCCTAGGGTGGGAAAATGAAAAAGAAACAAACCTCAGTTGTACTAAAGAAAATGGAAATTATCTTCTTGAGACGAGTACTCATTGATATTTGAAAAGAACTGCATTGAAGTTATCATTGCATATTGAGCTCTGTGGCTGAATTAACAAAATTGGAAAAATAAGGAAAGCTGGAGCTATCATAGTATTTAGCCAAGTCCTACTTTTTTTATAACTAACCTCTTTTAGGCAGAGTGAGGTAGCTGACAGGAAAAAGGGACTTTAGATCAAAACTGCATGGGAAATGTTTACAGGAAGGATGGGCTGAAAAGCTCAGGTGTAGCAAACTGAAGAATTACCCTGAACACAGCTGCTTCTATGAAAAGATACTGCATGAGGAGGTCAAGTGATGATATCCTGTTACTGAAAGCCAACAAATCTGGATTCCAGGCTCTGGCTCCACAAGAAGCTCCACTCAAGACATTGTTTCTGGTGTGCTCTGTCTGAAACAGGGAATAGTTTTTCACCTTTTGCCTTAAGATCTTTCTTTTTCAAAGAAGCATTTTCCATTGTATAACTTCATGTCATTGCTTTCATATCTCCATCTTGTAAGTTTGCAACCATCATGATGCCAAAGAACTAGTGAGAATAAGGAAGTGAAGGATAAATATCTGAAGTAAAATAGTAACTATAAGTGTAATAAGATCTTTGCAATTTACAGCCATCAAGCTGTCTAGATATTATCTATAAATGTTATCTATTTAATGCTGCTTCAAAAGGTATTTTGAGAAGGAGAAATGAAGTGTTTCACTTGCTGACAGTAGTGCAACAGCTATATAAGACTGCAAAAGGGGAAAAAGAAGGAAAGAGGACACTGCTGGATGGGCTCAAACCTGAGCTCTGTTAGGCAGATTGATTCTGATGTGAAGTGAGTTTTGTGTTTGCTACAAAATGGATAGAGAACTAGTGGTACTTTATTAGGAAGAATCTTCATTGCACTGTGCATAAATAGATGAAAAATAACATGCTTGAATTTGGATATGAGCAGCTTGGGATACTGTGGAGGAGGTGAGATGTGGTAATCAACAGCTGTGGGCAAACTTGGTGGCTGAGTTGGTGTGTCTTTGTTCCAGTTTTATTTACTTGGGGCATGGACAGCCTGGCATCTGATTGTCTGCTAGTGGGACTCTTGAGTTCAACTTCACTCATTCTCCTGAGCTTTCCTTTTGTGACTATTATTGGCTTATCTTAAAAATTGAGCCACCCTTGTATTTTTCATTGTTCTTTGCATTGCCAGCCTGATAAATGACAGGAATGTCAGTTCAGATTAGCTGCAGGAAAGACATTTCCATGCAGTACAATGTGGATTCTAAAATATATTCACCAAGCAAGAGGAAACTGCTTACATGACTTAGGATCTCTTTATCTGTCAACAATTACATGCTCCAATAGATCTTGTTTAATCTCAAGATACTGGTAATAAGCATGCTAGAAAGAGTTCTAGTTTTATTTGTCAGATCTGAAACTTTTTAAGCCTTGCTATTCATTCACTAATGTTCACACTTGCCAGTGTTCATGCTCGTTAAATGTAACATTCATTAAAATATATAATCCATATTCATAATTTTAGTTATCCATCACTAAATTAGATTAATAGATCACCATGCAATTTTACATTCTTTTTACAACTTAATGGAAATGATCCGTTATTCAGATGTTGAGCACTACCCATCTGCACTTTTCATATCTTTTTCTCCAGTTAAGTCACCCATTAATGAGTGATAAAATGAGAAATGTTGACAAATGAGTTTGGATATCTTCAAGTAGCTGTTGCCAATACCCCTTGTAGGGTTTGGTCAGATTTCTGAGTCATTGCTCTCTGCTTCTGGCTCCTTGTCCATCCTCAGGTGGGGTACTCCTGTTTTGGCAATGCCTCTGAAAGATGGCATCTCTGATTAGATTAATGGATTCTCTTATTATGTTTGATAACTTTTCATATTTTGCATTTTAATCCATTTTTTAAAAAATGGACTCATTTTTTGGTAGCTTCTTTCCCACGACAGGCGGTCTGTTTCCATCAGAAAACTTATATAAAAGGGAATTTTTGGGTAAATATTGCATTTGTTTTGCCAGTACTGCTACCTAAATACATGTATCATTGTGCATTTTAAAATTCTGTATATCTGGGGTACGCAGGATATTTCGTGCCTTTCTATTCCAGTCTGTGGTCTCTAAGTACACTAAGGGAGCAAAAGATAATGACATCATATTTAACTGCAATATTAATCATGACAATAACTAACTACAAGTACATCCCTCACTGATTTGTTTCATCTGGATTTAGCTCAAGCAAAGCCTTAGCTTTAAGGGATGTCTCCCTCAGGATTTCCCTACCTGTCTCTGTTATTAATTCTAATTGGTTTTGTCTTGAGCAACACTTCCAGAGGAGGTGGTTGCTGAAAGCCAGTATGTAGCAGTTGATCCTGAGACTGCAGCCTCTGTCTCTCAGACCTGTCACCATGAGGCTTGTGAATAGGGTCTGGAAGCTTCTGAAAGTGTTAGCAGCTTCTCAGCCACTGTCAGTGCTAAATGGTGCAATTGCAGGGGAAACTCTTGGTAATATGTTCTCCTATCCAAAGCCAGCAGTCAATAGCAGATATAGAGCATGCCTTAGTTTCTGGGCAGTTCATGTCACTCGGTACACAGAGGTGAGTGATTCTAGCCAGGCTTAAGAGTTGCATGAGAATTGCTAAGGGAGAGGGGTGAAAAAGGGGTGGGGGAGAGGTAAAGCTGGTTTTGGTCATTGCAAGCAAAAACTTCTCATCACTTGTGAAAGATTCTATTACTCATGATGAGTTTTCTCTCTCACGTTTTTTATGTGTGTATGTAATTCCTTTGGACAGGGACTGACAGGTAGAACATATGATATAGTCTCTTCAAAAGTACACTTTAGTACATCCAGCACATTACCCTTTGTCTTCCTTTATCCCTAATTTTGCCTGAGAGCTGCTTGTTGAGGCTGCAGGTGGTGGGAGTGCTGGGTAGGTGATGAACTGGGGGAACAGTGGGAAGCACCTTTTGTTTCTGGCCTTCCCAGTGCCCAGGGGGGCTCCCAGAAGCAGTGTGCTGCCCTCTTCAACCTGTTTCCCGTGGGGCTGGTGGCCTTGAAAGGCTGTGCACCGAGCCAGGTCTTTTCTGAAGCTGCTCTTTTCCTCCCAGTTTTCCTTTTTCTTTCTTACCTTGTTTTCCTTGTCTGTTCTCTGCCTTTTCTCCCAAGCTGCATCCCGAGGTCTGCTGTTAAGGGGAGTGGGTGCAAGCTGGGCTTGCTCTCTGTGAGGTGTTTTCAGAGAGGAACCTTGTAAGAGGCAGAAAGGTGAAAAATTTTATCCTTTTCCTCAGGAAACACCTGAAAAAAAACAGCTTTGGCAATGAAATAAGCCTTCAAAAGCGATACTATAAATAAAAGTGAAATTTTTTCACAGTGTAGAAAACATATCATGGAATGTGTATTTTAATTACAGGAAAACAATCAAAGAAACCTGTGAAGGCTGCAGTTTTTGTGATTTGATGATAGCTTGCTGAGAGAAAAGTGTTGCCATGCTGTGAAATCATCAGATTCTCCCATGCTTGCCCTATATCTGTAAGGCAAAGCAAACTCCACTTTATGTGTTTAGCTAAAGCTTACTTGCTGTGGCTGTAAGCTCCTTCACCAACCAAGACTGGATCTAAGTTACTGATCACTCAAGAGGGAGCTACTTTAATAAAATAAAGAAAACAGTGGTAGATCATATATCAATACTTTAAACATTAAACAAATGAGTTCCCTACACGTTTCCTAATCGTGCATTTCACAGCAAGTTTTTTTGCTTGTAGGTTCACTGATGCAGTTTGTTTCACGTGTTGTACAACATTCAGTTTCACCTGTGTATTTCCAGCTCAGGAGAAGTGACCAGATAACCTGGACAGATAGGATGTGAGCTTTGTCCCATAGCTAGAACATGATGAATCAAGTTGTATCTAAGTATTTGGATAGGCTTTTAGCTTATGAACATTTTTTTTCTAATGTTCAGTGATTTGTTAAGATTAGTATTTGCATTTCCTCTTCTCATCTACTCTGCCTGCTCTGCCTTTGTATTTTCTTCTTAAACATACTTTTTCTGTATGTTCTTGTGTCTTTTTCTGTATTTTTTTTCCCCTGTCCTTTCTAACTTGAATTCCTTTGATATTTTTTCAGCATCAAATAGCTTCACCTGCATCCTTACCATACTCTGTAAGGCATTTCAGGGCAAACCTCCACTGAGATTCCCTAATGACAGAAATTAAACAAAGCAACAGAAAAAAAGAGTCCAGCTTAATGCATCTTTCTCCATTTCAGTATTTAGCCCATGTGTTTTGTTGGGGCTGTGCGCTTTGTTCATAGAGTAGAGAAACTTCCTTGGAGAGCATAAAGGCTGAAAAGAACCACTGGAGAAAGCAGTTGGTCAAAGGGGTTACTATCACATGCAAGCACAGCATGTTAGGCAGAAAAAAACCCCAAAACTATTAGAAAAGGAAGTTTTATGGTTTTTTGGGGTTTTTTTGGCAGTTTTGTGCGGGTTTGGTGCGGTTTTTTATTGGATTTTTTTGTTGTTTTTGGGTTTTTTTTTTTTTTTTTTTTTTTCTTTTTTTTGTTTTGTTTTTTTTTGTTTTGTTTTTTTTTAGTATAGTGTAAATGGCAGTAGGGGGTCTTCAGGAGGGATGTGAGCAATGAGAAATCTGTAGATGAATCATTTGCTTAACAGAGCTTCTCATGTGTAAAAGAGGCATTAGAAGGAGGAGTGGGAAGTCACACTGTCAGTGAAAGAAAGAGGCAGGGGGGCAACTTCATGAGAGATCAGGACAGTTTTCTGGACTTTTTGTTTCAAGTTCAATGGAGCTTCAAACTGGAACAAAGCATTTTGGATGACAATCTGGCCTTTTCAAAAGATGAAGGGGTTGTATCCTCCTTAAATATTTAAAGAACACAGGGAGCACTTTGAAAAGACTAAAGCATCAAACTAGGCAATTAAAAGAGAGAAGATTCTGCTGAGACCTTGTTTCTGAAGATGTACTGAAGAGGTAAAATACCAGTCCAAGTGTTTAGTACACAGAAGACAGCAGACAGTAATTGCTTAAGTAAATGTGTGCTGTAAAAAAAAAAAAAAAAAAAAAAGAAAAAAGTGTGCAATGCAAAAAAGGCCAGTATTCCCAATTTGTTGTTGAGAACCTGAGCACAACTGTTCATGTTTGCAATAGAAATCCATGGACATGCATGGGAGTGTGTAATACCCTCTGTACTGCTGGAATTAGGAGCCTTCCAGCATTGTCCATCCCTGGAAGATTCAAGGCTAGGTTGGATGGGGCTTTGAGAGCCTGGTGGAGTGGACAATGTCCCTTTCCAGGGCAGGGGGTTTGGAACTGGGTGTTCTTTAAGGACCCTTCTAACCAGCACCATTCTATGATCCTTCTACTTGGACAAAATTCTTTCATTCAGCCTCTGCCATCCTGTAATTGAGAACTGATGGGATATCCCAAGATACAGATCATTTTGTGGGCATTTAAAAAAGAATGGATTTTTCATGGCAACAAATCTCTCCAAAAGAGTTAATTGTAAGATTTATCAATTGGAAGCAACCCCACCATTCCCAATCCCTGCTGCCACAAGGAATTTAATCCTGAATTAGGGGTATCTTTGATATTGCTAGTAGTACCTGTAATGTGCTTTAGAGAAGCATAAATGGAAAAGGCATAGGTCATTCCATACTGGATATTCACAATTGAAAGAATCCTAGGAAAATAATTGGCTTCAGAAGACTTTTGATTTCTGTTTAATTATTCACATCACAATTTCTCTAGCCTATCTTGATCTTACACTTTAATCTCTTCAATTTGTCTGGCTTTCATTGGTTTTATTTGTAAGTTCATTAAAATTAATCTTTCTGAAAAAGAAGTCTGAATATAATGTTGCTTGTGCAATGAATGTGGGTATTTTGCTTTGCTACATGCATATGTATTTTATGGAGCTGCATATGAAAGGGTGGTCATGTGGGTTAGATGAATGTGCAATCAGTTGTCTCTGAGCATAATATGTTATACAGCTTCTGTTCTAGAAGACAGAGCATCTGCATGGACATGTGCCACACAGCAGCACTGCCTTCACACTGCTGTATGGTTTGTGAAAAAGATGAAAAAACCCACTGTGAATGGCTTGAAATGATTTCTAAGTGGACAGCAAGTGCAAGGCATGGGGTATTGTGGTTGTGTGCTGGGCTGGATTTCTTAGTCCTCATTACATCCAACACATATCTTAAGGCTTGGAGTTGCACAATTTAGTGATCAGAATCTCCTCTGGTACAACAAGGGGCAGCTCATTTCCCTCTGCTCTCCCAGGCAGAGGACACCCATCCCTGTGTCAGGGGCTGATGGGCAGGGAGAGCAGGCAGGGCACAGGCTGGCCAGCAGCCTTGGGCACAAGAGGAGGTGACAGCCGGGGGTTTTTGCAGCACTTTCTCTCTCTGACTTGCTGCTCTTGCCCGGGCTTTGGTATGAATGTGGGAGCCATGGCCTGGGGCAGGGGAGCAGGGCTGGGGACAGCCTGAGCATCTGCTGAAGGCATCAGCAAGCTGAGTTATAGGGGAGTAGGACAGCAGTGCAGTTTGCCAAAGGTGGCTGGAAGGGACAACAGTGTGTTTGGGACAGCATTGTTGCTAACCAAGTTAGGTACTCATTAGGATTGGTGTATCATTTGCTACAGCGATATTTTAATGTATTGGCTGACAGAAAAGAAAAGGTGAAATAATGCTTTAGCACATCATCTGTGATGTATTTGGCTGTAAAGGGGCACAGGATCCCCTCTGATTTGGGTCTCTGTTTTATAGCTTTTTGTTTGAATTTCATGTGCTTTCTTTTGATCTCTTTGGAAGTATTTCTGTACCCCTCAGCAGATACCTTCTTGATCAGGTAATAGCGTTTCATCTGGGCTTTTTTCAAAATTATAATGATGCTCTGCTAGTTCCTATTCCAGAAGGAGTAAATATCACTTTGCTTTAGTCTTTATGAAATTATTACTGGGATTTTGTCCTCTGTATAGATTTTAAACAAGCTTCACAGCTCAGATGAATACAGTTGAATTTGCTTAGCCCTCTTTTGTGAAAAAATAATAAGCCTGAATTAATATTTCCTAATTAGCTGTGCCTAGTCTTTTCTGATAAAAGTCACTTTGAAATGAATCCAGCTAAGGTTGCTATAGTGCTAGAGATACTCATTAGGTATTTCTGCCCATAAGACTGTTCCAGATGTTCCCCTGGGTTTTACTGCTGCTATTTGTAATGATTGGTAGCAGATGGGAGGAGTTTGGGGAGTAAGTCCTCAAAATAGATCTCCAGTTTTGCAGTTGGCCAGTTTGGACCAGAAGCCAGTGAAAACAGAGTTTAAGTGCCATTTAAATGTGAGCTGAGATTTGAGCCCTTTTCCCAGAAGGGCTATTAATCAGTTTTTGCTGGTAAATAGCACTTGGAGCTTTACACGTAGAATGTAGCACATACTTTCCTTCTCTTTCTGAAGTTAATGTCAAAGTTTGTAGCACTGGGAGGCTGAGGAGGAAGCTCAAACCTTAAACCCTCTAGAATTAGCCCAATACCTAACTCAGTATTAATTCTTGGTAATTGCAAATGCCACCACAATCATATGGGACCACAGATTAATCCTAACATCTATTTAATTTAACATTTTGATTTGATTGCTTTAATACTGACTGTATCTGGAATACCAGCAGATTATTCCTAGTATTTTGTTCTAACAAGAGTAGAATTATTAACTTTTTCAGAGATTTGGCTTAACTCTTAACTTTTTAGCTTCCAAAAGCTTAGCTGAGTATAAGGTCCAGAAAAGAGATGTGACTATCAGCTACTGAATTAGTTTGTTACAAAATATAGTTATCAGTTCAGCCCTTAGCATATTTTCAATGTAGTGTTAAGTAAATATTTAACTTCAGGAATACTTGCTTTGCTAACTGCCTTTATGGAAAATACTTTTAAGCTGGTCTATTCAAAATTTTACAGATTTGGGGAGTTTTAATTTTTGAGGGTTTTGTGTGGTTATATGTCATACTAGAGGTTGCTCTAGAAGACTGCAGCATCCTTTGTCTAGGCAGCTAAACCTGCTTTGTGTGTGATCATGTTTGCAACATTTCCTTCTAATGGTACATTTGAAAAAAACCCCATAGATACTGGAAATTCTTGACTATCCATTTTGCTGACACTTTGGCCTTTAGATAGTAGGTGGTGGAAGAATGGTGGCTGTTCCTTTCCTGGTCGATGGCTTTGTCTCCACAAACACATTGCATGTGAATTGCCTCTCACCATGTGTCCCAGCCAGTCCAGCCAATATCATCTCCTTCCAAGTGGGCTGAAATTGGGCAGTCAAATGGAAACTCCTATTCACAGTTTGTGATGAAAAAACTAATGAAATGCTCCATTAATCATTTACTTTGCCCTTCATTCTCACTGCAATGAAGACTGAGAGGCAACATTAGCCCACCTGAAAGGTTTAAGCATTTAAGATTGATCTTGATTAGGATAAGACCATCAGTGATATGATGCAGGATTAATAAAGGCTTAAATAAATAACTCATGTCTTACAGTTGTGTTAACATAACAATCAATCATGCATAGTACTTCCAGGTATTGTATTTAAATTTTGTTATTGAAATGCCTCACTGCTGGGAGTTTTGTGTGCTTGCTGAGAAACTTGGTAAGGCTGCATATTTTGGCTATTTAGGATTTTATTTCACTACTTATAATGCTGTGAATGTTAATAGTGCTAAGTGAGGCAGGAATTTTTTTTTTCAATACATGTGAAATAAGAATACTGTTGCTATGTGCAGAGTTTTCTCAGTCAGTTTTAGTAGCAGTCTCCTCTTTATGCCAGATGATCCCAGAATGAAATCCCACTTAAATGCATGGAGATCAATTGTCTCAACATCTTTACGTGGGGTCTGGTGTTTTGTGTGAGATGTTGAGCCATATCCATTCTTGAAATGCAGAATCTGAAATTACAGGCATGGTATATAGAAACTAGAGGAATTTAGAGTACAGTGTAATTTTTTTTTCTCTTTTGTTGTACTTCTTATACAACCCTTAAAATTAGGAGAGAGCACCTATGGGAACATGCATTGGTATTCAAAGGACTTTGCATTATAAGTGTCTCCATTAAGTAAATAAATGTAGGAGTCATAGCAAAGCAATTTGTTGTTTAGCTGTATAAAACACCAGTGATTTGTGCTTATTGAATTTTAAAACAGTGCAAAAAAAGTTAGGGCAAAATTTAGGAAATGGCTATGCAATTCTTGTTCACTGTTACAAAAAGTTGAGTGATGCATACAAATAGCACTAATTAATTTTTCAGTAGGGAACCAACACTTTGTGCATACTGATTTTTCCAACTCTGGCATGAAATTGGTTACAGTATTGCTGCACTGGGAATGAGTGGCACTGCTGCAGGGGATTATGAGTGTAGAAAGGTGTCAGGCAATCAGCACTGCTTGGATCCACAGTCTCATTGACTGGAAGCATTACAAGTGGGAAAATGCATGATTCTGGTTTTACTAGTTCCTTACTTTGAAAATGTATGAAATTGAAATGCAATTTTCTGATTTTTTCTTTAGGTAAATTAGGCTATGACCAGTGTGTAACAAATGGGAGGATTACCATGGTGCTTGAGTCAGGTTGATGGCAAGCTCTAGGCAACACTAGACTCCAAATGAGCTGAACTTGTTCCTTGTCAAGCAATATTTGTCAGTAGAGCAGGTTTAATGTGAGACTTTTAATAACAATAAGATTTTGTGGATTTGTAGAATGCTGTTTGAAGATCTGTGGAGTCTCTTTTGTTTTACTAATGAACAAGGCAAATTTTTTTTTTTTCTTTTACCAGGTTGCAATATTCGACATTATAAGCATTTAAAAATCTGTAAAGCTGCAGATGTTAATGCTATTCAACTTTTCCACAAGCAGGGAAAAGAAACATTTGTGAAATTTCTGTACAGGAGGAAGCTGAATGGAGAGAGTAGGAATTTTCTGGAATGTTTTTACAACAGAAAATGTGTTAGAATTATAAATGAGTCATGATAGCTAAAATTTCAGGCCATTGTGAGGCAATACCTCTGCATATCCATATGGGGTCTTAGGCTATTTTCAGCTTTGGATGAAGAAGCAAAGAAGGTGGAAAAGCACTGTTTGTGTCAGAGCATAAACTGTTAGTGCAGGGCTTGTCATGGTTGCAGTCACTGCACTTCCCTTTTATATGATCCACATACCTTTTCTAGGGCAAAAGTACAGTCTGCAGAATTAACAGAGGTTCTTGCTTTGCACCAAAGCAAATATTTCAGTAGCTCATGTATTGAAAAAACTGAACCAATTTAGAGTGGGTATGTTTGTGGCTTTATGAATTGACCATATCATGCTTAAGTCTTTGCAAAATGTCTAAATTATAGTCCATGGCTTGGCTGCAGTCTCTGAGATGACTAGTCCAGACCTCAAACAACTAGAAAGTTGTTTTTTCTCCTGCCTATGTCAGAGTCCTTTACTCTTCAAACTGTAACTCATGTTTCATAGAAAGGGGTGACTTGCTGTTGGTATATACCACAGCTGACATTTGGCTCAAAGACTTGAGGATATTGAACAGCTCAACCACAGAACACAACAGCAGCACTGTAAAATTTTGGGTACAAGATATTTTCTATAAATTTCACTTAACATTGGGAATTTAGAGCATGATACAAATATCAATGTTAACATTTTTACCAGTCTCTAGAAAAAACAGTGGTTTCTTGCTCCCAGCCTTTTTCTGTGTCTTTTTTAGAAAGTTCCCTTAACCAGCTGATACAGAATGGTTTGGAGTGTTTTGAAAATTTTTTGTAATTGTCTCTGGCAGTAGCAATTCATCCTGCCAGGCAAAGGGCTCGAGCATTGTCACCAAGTTGATATATTTGGAACATTTGTAAGTACAGTGTTTCTGTGAAGCTCTGGAAGCCTCAGGATATTTCTTTTCACAGGTCCGGTGCTCTAATGCGTGTCTGGGGCCATTTCAATAGGAAAAGATCTTTCTCCAACTGGAAAATTTGAGCCAATCTGAGGATTATCAAAGTGTTTCTAATGGTTTTTTCAGCCCTACTTGCTTTGTAACAAGACACCCAACTAACAGGCTTACTGTATATTGTTAAATTTCTTGTTCTGCTCTAGCAAATTTTGGGTGTGTTACATAAGTTAATTACTATTCACTCTTTACACTACTCAGAATGCAAGATGCTCTGTTTTGGTTGGGCACTTTCTCCTGATGTAAATAAAGGTTAGCGGAAGAGTATCATTCAAATCCAACCTTGAAGAGACAACAAAACATTATTGTTACTTTTTGATTGGACTATTGTAATATTAGAATGATACAAACTCGGTGTAGTACAATTTTTATCTGAAAGAGGAAAGGGAAAACACTCCAGAAAACCCAAACTAAAGTTCATTGTCAGATGATAAGGATGGACTAAGGTAGCACTATTAAAAGTGATATTTTATGGTTGATGCTAGAGCCTTAACAGAGGTATTGCACTTAAAGTATTCTCAAGAATTCGTATCTGTTTTATAAATACAGTTTTATTTTCTCCCAAAGCTTTTGGTGAAAATAATTATTACAGCCAGGTAAAGGGGGGTACCATTTGTGAGAGAGGCAGATTTTGTCATTTCTCACCATACCAGGCATGAAAGTATGCAGAACAAAATGTTTATTACAGAAGAAGTGAATGTGGCCTGGGGGTTGCCCAGCTTCCCTCCCATCCCTCCCTCACTGAGCCCTATTGGTATTTTTATGCCCCAGTACATTTTCCAATACTGTGTTTTGCACCTCCCCCACCTGTGAAATCCTGCTGCTACCTGACAGTGTGTTCTGTATGCTGCACAGACCAGTCTTTGTGTAGAGTGAATCCCTCTAATGTCTTTTGTGGCCAGCTTTTCCCCTCCTTTCACAACATGTCTCCTTTTATTGAGGATGGCACTGATTCAGACTGTCTGATCTGTTCCTTTCAGACTTTTGTCACTTAGATTCTTCTCCCCGGTGTCTTGTGGCAGATGATTACTAAGGTTATTCTTCCTTCTTTTTTTTCATTTCTTTTTTCTTTCTTTCTTTTTTTTTTTTTTTTTTTTTTTTTAATTGTAACCTAGGCTTTGTAGCTTGAGTTCCTCTGTAAAGTATAGTAGAATATCCAAAATGCCTGTCTCACCATGTCTCTGTATTTCTAAGTCATTAATAATTTTGTTACTGCTTCCATTTCTCTTAACTTCAGGTTTACATTATCAGTAATTTTTAAAACACTTTGTAGCTTTCTTCTGAGGCTCTAATATTGACCATTTTTAGATTCAAGCTCTTTCTCCTTCTAGGTGTCTCTTCTCCATTCCTTACCAGAAGGAATTATTCTTGAAAAGTGTACTCTCACCTTTCCTGCCAGGTATAAACAAAGCATTTTCACTCCCTCGCCTCTGGGCTTTGTCTTTTCAACCTGTTCATTGTTTTGCTTGCCTACCTCAGATTTTCTCTCATTTATTAATGCCCTTTTTGTAATAAGTGCCCAAACTGGCATGCAGTACTTTAAAGCATTGGCACTAAATAATTTATTTTCTATGAATAATTCAGTCCATGCTCTGTTAATGAATGATCCTGCCTCCACAGAAGCATCCATTGTTCATAAGCATGTGCCAAATTGTTTGTGCAAACAAATGTCAAGTGAGGTGATCTTGAATAGTTCAGCTGTTTGATTTTGGTGGTATAAGACTATTAACATAAGGTCTTGTCTTAGCAGAGTCTTAATTAAATGGGGGCAAAAGGCTTGTGTCTTAAGAAGACTTTAACCTGCTCTGAATGTTGGTAGTGTTACAGGTTCAGCTCATCAGCTCATTTTCATCAGTGGAATCTGTGCTCTTAGTCCATCACAAATGTGAGATGCGATTTTTGTCTCCCTTTTAGAAAGGTTTATTCCAAGGCCCTGAGTACAGCTGCTACTGCTCACAAGTTTTCAGCACATATATCTGTATTCTTACTTGCATGTCTAAACTTAGTTTACCTTCAGTGTGTCCCTACTCAGCTTCAGCTAAATTGAAATAAATACCTGGCTTAAACTGAAATGAGAGCAAACACAAACACCTTGCAGAAATGCATTCTGCAATCCAGTCCTGTCCATATGCCTGGATTCCAAGGGTGAAATTTGTCAGTGTAGAAAAATATAATTATAGAATGCCATTCAGTTCAAAGAAAACAAGTTAGGCCTGCTGAAACAGGCAAATACAGGTTAATACCAGAATCTTTCATCTCTTCCAATACTCATAATAGTAATCATGTTCAAAGAACTAAACCAGAAGCAACATGTAACAACATAAGCACAGTCTTTCACAGGTTGTCAAGAGTAAAATTTGGAGTGGCTTCATTCATGATTATATTGTAAAATTTGGAGTGGCTTCATTCATGATTATATCATTTTTTAAATCCAAGATTTAAAAAAATTATGTATCTGGGACCTCATCATTTGTCAGTGAAGGATAGCAATGAAGGATAACTGTGCATTATGCTTTCAGTTATTAATCTGCTTGCCACAGTCTGTAGGATTGGAGACATGAAATTTTGACAGGGACATTGAATCTTGTTACAAGAATATTCTAGGAAAGTATCACTTAAAATTATTTAATGAGCAATTTGTTATTTTGACTTCATATTCAATAGCATAATTGCCTACACTGCAAGGCTTTGTGTCCAGACCATCATCCTCTTCTCTGCTGTCTGCCTCAGGCTGGATGATAGAGATAATGAAGGACATGGACTCACAATCATACTGACATTCCATATTAGTTTAGTTCTATGTTTGTTTGTATTTTTTTTAATTCAGCCACTCTTTAGAGATTTAAATGTTAAACTATACATTTTTTAAAAAGTCTCACAGCATGTAATTTACCTGACTTCAGAGATGAATTATCTCTAATACTATATTCTGAGGGAAAAAAACAGCAGGCTTTGGTCCTGAATGTTAGATTTCAACTGGGCAAACCAATTGTAATTCCTCTATCTACAAATTGAAGCATCACCCCAGTCTTGGTCACTATCTCTGATTTTAGGATTTTTCAACTAAGGAGCCTATCAGATTATGGGTTTCAAAAGTAGTAGAAAAATTCTATCCTGTCCCTCATGAACTGTTATAGGAAATGGTATTTCGTTGACTGATGGGCTGATTTTGACTTCTAATAAAAAAATGGATTGCAGCCATAACTATGAAATCTCTATTTCCAGTTCCCATAAGTGCTCTTCATTGTATATTAAGGACATGAGATCTGAAAGAAGGTTTAAGAAGGAGGGCTATAATTCAAAATTAATAGAGTATCTGGAGTTATAGCAAAGTATTTGATTGGCTAGTGTACAACATTACTTCTTAGGAGTTCATTTAAAACACATTGCTTCAAAATAACCATATGTCCCTCACATTTAATTTCTTTTATGACAGCAGTAAACTGAATACAAATAATTTTTGTGGTATCGATTGTCAGCGAAGGTTAAACATCCCAAGAAGTACCTTGTGTCTCAATTATTGTGCCTGAAAGAGGTGTGGATAGCTTAAAACTTTGAAAAAGTGTTGACAAGTACACAAAAGTCTGCTCTCAGCTGTAAAGATGAAAAACCATATCAATGAGAAGTGGGATGGAGCACAAAGACCTATTCACATTTGGAACAACTGAGAGCTGCTCTACAAATAGTTCCTGGGAAACTTCAGGTCGGTGTCATGAAGAGCAAGCACATCAACACTGAATGTTAGCACAAAAGTGTATCTTGGCTTTATCATGATTTGGCAACTAGAGAAAAAGCACAGAAAATTGCACAAGAAAAAAGGTGAAGCTTTAAAGTATTCAGAGATGTCAGAAGTAAAACAGAGCAACATAAAAACCCCCAAAAGAACACTTCAAACATTTGCTTTAGTATATATGTGGTGGCATGCAGCTCCCAGCACACTAGAATTCAGCTTTTTTTTTTTCTTTTTTTTTTTAATTCTTTGTTTTTGGTGATGATAAAAATACTGCTAATGCATAGATTTGTGATGAGGATTATTTGGCAAACTGGTATAAGTAGGTGACAGCAAACTGGCTAATGTACTTGTGGCAAAGTTATTTTCTATTTTTTTGCCATTGGGCCCAATTCTGTAGTCTCTGTGGAATGTAACTGATTCAGTGTCATTTGGAGAGTCTTTCAAGAGCAGTTGAACATGGCCTTTCAAATGTGAAATGGTATTAATGCTAGATTTTTCTCTGATTAGAGGGAGTACTTACCTAATACCCCATGATTATGTTTTAAAGGCCTATGGACATAAGGGTTATTTTCAGAACAAGGTTTTTGAAATTTTGTACTGATTATGTTAACAATGAATTGACAATAACAAATATTAGCATATCCTGTAGGAAAACACATATACCTTTTTTCCCCTGAAAAATGATATATTATAAAAGCTAAGCAAATGGATTTCTCAGATTAGATAGATGTTAAGAACACAGCTCAGGAAAGCATTCAGAAGATCTTAAGTACAATCTCCTTAATTTTCAGTGTTTTTAAATTCAAAATGAAAATTAAACTGGCAACCAAACCCATTCAGCTCTCCTGGAACTGTGTGCACTGAAGGCACTGATGGGCTTTGGTGGCCATGACCAAGCTCAGTGGGGATCATCATGGCCTGAGCCACACCATGGCTGCAGCTGTCTCCAGCTCTGCTACCACACCAGGTGTGCCTGTCTGGCACGTGCTCCATGGTCTGGACTCCAACACGAGCCTGATGTGGCTGGAGCTCAGACCTGGCTCATCACCAGGACATTGCCTTGTCCTCTGGGATCACAGTTGGACCAGGCCACCATCTCCAGCATGCCCAGCTCACTACACTTGATGTGCTACAATGGAACACTGGTCAGTGAGGTTCCTGGCCTTTGTGGACCAGTCACCCCTTGTTGCACCTTGACAAATTAAGGATAATTCTGTCTATTTTACAGCAGGAAAAATTATCTCTGCATGAATACAAACACCACAGCACAGTGTTTTAGCAGTTCCATTATAAATCCTGGTGAGGGAGGAAAGGAGACAAAATACACAAACTATATGCTCTTCTGCCTGCTTCCAAGAAACAATTTAAAGGGAATGTCCTGTCTGAAAACCCCTTTTTCTTATATTCATAAATAACTTCCTGCTGGGAAAAGTGATGTGCCCCCTCTTAATTTTTGAAACACAAATGTGAGACCAAGCAGTGATCAGCTCATCCAGGGAGAGAGAATACACTGGGATGAACTTTTTCAGAAGATCATAGTCGCAGATTTATTTTTCAGTGTTGAAACTGCAGTAAGTAGAAAATTATATGTGTTATGTATACACACTGCAAGGGAGAGTTGAAGTTTATTCTTTACAGGGTATTTTGCCTCTAAAAACTACTTGGAAGGATGAAGGGGGAGCACTGGATAATGTGTACCTTGACTTCAGCAAGGCTGTCTCTTGTCAAGTCCTTGTAGGCAAATTCAAGAAGTGTGGGTTGGGTGACTAGAGAGTGGGATGGATTGATAACTGGCTGAGTGGCAGATCCCAAAGGGTTGTGATCAGTGGCACGGGGTCTAGATGTCCCCCAGGGGTCTATACTGTGCCCAGTATTTTTAACTTGTTAGTCAGTTACTGGGCTGCAGGGGAAGATGTTTCCTCAGCAAGTGTGCTGATGACACAAGGCTGGGAGGAATGGCCATACCCCAGAGGGCTGTGCAGCCCTTCACAGGAGCCTTGACAGGCTGGAGAGATGGGCAGAGAGGAATCTTCTGAAATTCAGCAAGGGCAAACCCAGGGTCCTGCACCTGGGAGCAATAACCCCAGACACAGGCTGGAGGCTGACCTGCTGAAAGGCAGCTCTGTCAAGAAAGACCTGGGTTTTACGGTGAACAGCAAGTTGTTCATGAGCCAGAAGTGCCCTTGTGGCCAAGAAGGCCAATGAAATCCTTGCTTTTACTCTTTTTTCTTATATTCCCAAAAGTTTGGCACCCAGGGCACTGGCACAAAATGTAGTAGAGCTTTTTAGGTAGATGTGGCGGCTCTTCCTGGATGGATGTAGCTGCTGAACAACCTTGTGGTAGCAGTATAAATTAATCAGTGTCTTCTCTCAGCTGTCTCATTGTTTCTCAATGTGTGCTATCACAGCCCTTGTAATAGCAATCACTGCTATTTTTGTAATGGAATTGTTTTATACTTTGACCAGTTTTCCTTTTTTTAGTCATGAGATGGGTACACAAGCACCTTCTCAAGCACAGTAGTCTGCCATGCAAGGAATAAGTGGCTGGGGCTGAGGAAGATTGGTTAAGCTGCTGTAGTCAGTACTGCTAGTGAGTGTGTAAATGCAGCCTAGCTTCCATAGCTTCAGCCCCTGTCACTTGTGCTTATAGAAATCTGAATCATTGTGTACAGCTCAGGAATAATTCCTGCTGTAGACTTCCAGGGTATTTGACCTGAGTACTCGGCATTTTTAACTGAAATTCCTGACCTCTTTTTGGTGTACTTATTTTTAAGTGACCCCCCTTAGCTGACAAGGACTTACTTCCTCTACCACATGAAGATTGAGATACATCTGTAATTATTGGCTCACACAAACATTTTGGAGGATCTGAGCTGTTGTAAACAATTGCATTAGATGAGCACTTTCCCAGCATGTGAAACCATGTGTAGTCACTTATCACAGCCTGCTCTCGTTTCTCCACCTTGGAAGAACTGACTTCTTGCACATTATTGCTGCCTAACAATTCTCAATCTTCTTTTGGCTTCTTTGTCCCTGCTCCAGAGGGGCCATGATCCATAGTGTAAGATTACATTCGCATTCATGAACTGAATGTATGAAATGTGTAACTCAAAGTGAAATTGAAAAGAGGAATATGAATTTTGGAAAATGGGAAAAAAAGCCTTTCACAGTCATTTAATCTCTTTTGAACTTCATCATTATAAGAGGATACCTAGAAGAATATGTTTCTTTTATTAACCTGAAAACCATATTACTTGAACCTTATAATAAAAGTCATCCTCTTGCTTTCACTGGGGCTATTTAAGAGAGAACATAAGTCAGTATAATGTTGTTAAATATTGCTGTAATACTTTAAAATGTATTTCCAAGATGTTTTCCTTTGCTGACTTGGGCTGCCTTATTAACATTTTTTTTAAAAATCAGAAATAAGCACTTAATGTGATTTACAGCTATTGAAGCTTGTCATATGACCCTCAAGCAGGTTTGAGACCACAGTAAATAACTTTCCCTGTTTTGTTCAGAAACTCAAGGTGGGATTGCTTATAGTAAATATCCAAGTATTGTTCTGTGGTTTGCTTTATGATCTAAGAAAGTTAAGAAGCAATATCTCAGATATCTGCACCAAAAAAAAAAAAGCATTTATCATCTTAAATGAGTTCAGAATTTGTTTGTTAATATAGAGTTTTTCCATCACTTGCTCTCTGCCCAGTGTGGGCAGAGGCTCTATCAGCCAGTAACAATTAGCTCTTGACTTTACAAATTAGCATATTTGTATTTTGAGCTGGATAATGCTTTGGTTCTCCTTTCTGTAATTTCTTTTAATTGTAAAAATTAGATGGAATAAACTTATTCTAGAGATGCCTGGAATTTAAGAGATCCAGCTAGTTCTTCATTATCACATGCTCTTACATTACACTTAATGACAACGAAATACATAAGCCTCTGTCAAGGCTTATCTTTCATTCTCTTTTAAATATACAGTTCTGCTTTGAAACATAGCACTGAGAGTTTCTCATGAGTCTGACTGGAGTGTGATGGCTCCCTGTTGTCTCATGCAGCAGATAGCAATGGAAATCTTCACACTTTTGTCTTGATCCTGGGCCAGGGCCTTCAGCCATAGCAGCCACGCACTGAGGCAGTGCATAGTGCCCAGGGAGTTAAACAAGCACTTTAAAACTAAAGAAGACTCTTTCCAAGACTTAATAAAGTCTGGACTTGATCCTAAATAAACATCAAAAATTTGGAAAGGGACATAGTCTCAAGATGTACTTCATGTTTATGAGCCACAGATTTTCATATGGGCCAGAAATAGATTTTGATTAAATAAATAGCAGTAGTTCAGCTGGTGGTGCTAAGAAATACATTGGTGGCATGTAAGCAAATAAATATGATTAATATGTGGTTTGGTTTTTACATAGTGTCCTTCAAGCCTTTACATCAGTTATTGACAGAAATATTTCATGCCTCCGGTATATTTTATCCTTTAGTTGGAAATGCATTTATTTGTGATCTGGTAATTAGATATGCCAAAGTTGTCACATATATTTTATCATTTTGAGGGAACATAATGTATGTGTGAAAGAAACCACTTTTTATGGTGTGGTAGAAAGGTAGATGAGTTCTCTAATTCTTATTTCTATGAAAATATTTTATGGGGCTTACAGCTGAAAGCCAGTCTCCACGGCTACTGTGGATGATAGCTGCTCTGCAATAAACTTACAATGCTGTCACAGGATGGAATAGGTGTGGGCACACAGTGGTGTTGTTGATATTTGATTCTGTGTTTTTTCAAAGACTCACAGTTTGAATCGCAGGCTTTGTTGAATTTCTTTGCAGATTGTATTGAGAGTAAGTTGATTCCACATTATACAAAAAAAACCCCCAAACCAAAAACCTTGGGAGGAGAACAGAGAGTGACTGAATATCAAGCACAGAAAGGTTTATAGCAAACAGTAAAAGGAGGAAAAGCAAGAAAAGAAATTATTAAGAGAGGGAGCTTGTGATAGTCACTCCATCAAACACTAAACCAGACTTGTTCTCCTTCAGCATGCCTGCTCAGTCTGTACTGTTTCAGGCTGCTGAATCCTGTACTCTGTCAAACTCTTGAGGTCTTTGGTTTGTCTGTTAATTTTTTTTCTTGCCATTCTAACAAAGAAATCTTCTCAAGAGGACCATTGTGATAAATGAATGAAAACAGGGACATCCATCTTAGTTATAATTATGACCTTGCAACTTTTAAGGAGTATTGGAGGGATTTCATGCCCTAAAATTCCCCAGGTACTGCTTTTTCATAGTAATAGTGTTACAAATGAAACTGGCAAGGAGCTGTTCATTACACAAGGTCAGAGAATTATCTAATACTACTTAAGTGTGGAAAAAGGTATTCTCTGATGTAGATGACAGTGTTTTTCTAGTTTGTATTTGTAAACATGGCAGTGAATGTTCAATATCCTCTCTGGATTATAATTTAACCTAAATATAAGGGGAAAAAACTCTTCCCTCGTTTTCTGTCTTTGTCTTAGTCATTAATAGTGTCCCCCAGCAGTGGAAGGTAGACTGGGGCTGTGCAATATTGAAAGAGACTGCATCCCTTTATAGTGCCTGGGCATGCAGCAGATTTTGCTTTAGAACTGTGTATCTGCAGCAAGAAGCATTTGTGCAGGGAAGTTAAATCCTCCTTGCTGTGCAGGAGCAGCCTCGATGCCAGCCTTGGGTCCAGCCTCATCACCAGACACTTCAGAGCCTCAGTGCCTTCAGGGGTGTCTCTGAGCAGGGTTTCTGGAGCTCCTGTTCCAGTGCACACTCGAGCTGTTTTTATTTATTCCTGTGCAGTCTGGCATCCCCAGTGGCTCTGGCACACAGACATGCCTGTGGTACTTCTGAAATGACCATCAAGTTTATTTGCCAAAAATGTAGATGGATTTCAATGGTAACAGGGGTTCAGGGTGTCCATATAGAAAATGTGGAAGAATGATGTAAGCCTGAGAACAGGAATAGCCAGAGCACCTCTAGTGGGGTCAGAGACTTTGATGAAATAGAAACAACAATAATAAAGAAGGAATTGGTCCAGGCCTTGGAGTATAGAGGAAATATGAAAAGGTTCACGCTAGGCTATTGCTTCTCATTCCTCTTCTTTTTTTTTTTTTTATAATTTTCAATATGATGTGTCCTGTGGATTTCCACATCCACCATCTCCCTGCCTTTGTAGAGTTTTCCCAGGTGTATTGTCTCCAATCATTTTTCTCTGTATTCTTCTGTGGAGCTTTCCTTGCTATCTCTATTATTTGAACTACTTCTGGTCAAATATATTGGTCCAGATAAGGGAATTACTTCATGCCTCAAACCCTAAAGTAGTAATAACAAAGGAGTACTGGAGAGGGAATTCAATCTTTTCCCTTACTCATCTTACCTGCTAACTCTTCTCCAAGCCATCTTTTCTTTATAGACATAGCCCTATATTGGAGTAACTGGCAACAAGAAAAAAAAAAAAAAAAAAAAAAAAAAAGGCAGAAAATCCCCTGAATTGAAAAATTCAAACAGAACAACACACAAACTCTTCTTGTTACTGATAGAAATGTCTCCAAATATATGGCATATGCCTGCCTAAACAATAGAAATATAGGTAGTAGCACAAGAGTGAGAGCAACATGTGGCAACAGGTGTACCTTGCACTGAAGCAACCAGAGGTCACATCACCTACCTTCCCTACAATCATTCCTATAGCAGGAGGGCTGGCTTGGCTAATTGCAGCAATCCTTAAGTGTGCAAGAATACAAGGACAGAGAAGAGAAACTTACTAAGAAAACACATCTCTTAATTGAGCTGGGACTGAAAGTAAAGGAGCTCTTATGAAAAAAAACCTCTTATTATCTCTGCATCAGGTACAAAAAGTGACCTGGAGCACTTTGTGTTAGAAATATTTTCCACTGTTAGCATAAGCAGAGCAAACAACAGCACAGAAGTCAGGCTGCAGGTGTGCATTGGCAGTATATGCAAATGCTCTAAAAAGAGGTTTCTATTTATTTATATACACTGCCAACAGTGTGGTGGGAATTGAAACTGATAGCATCTCAATTGCTTAGTTGTTTTCTGGATAAATGAAAAGCATCAAGTGTAGGAACTTGATAATATATATATCAGTGTTTTAGATGTAGTAATTTTAAATTGGTTTTAGATCTTGTATTCTAGAAGGTGCTTTGCTGAAGACACTTGCTCTGTTCTCTGAAGAATTGCCATGCTAAATGAGCCTCTGTTTATTGAGATGTTATAATTTCTGTATTAGAATATGGGGTGTTCCTTTTCTAGGTACTTGAAAGCTTTTTCTCTAAGGAAGGGTGTCCTTTACTCAGGGTAGCTCTCCCATTTCCAGCATCATTTTCTTAATCTGAGAACAAGTCTTGAATTTTGAGGACAGAAAAAAAGAAGGATTGATGCAGCTCAAGCAAGACAAGAAGGAATTAAAGCTTGGCTGCTTTGAAAGATGGATGCCTCCCAGCAGGAGCTGAGAGAAGAATCGCCTGTAAGAATAGAAAGTGGGGACAGGTTGCTGGGAAACAGATTAATGAGCTGGAAGATAAATTGAGAGGAGAAATTAAACATCAGATGGACCCTGCTTTTGGTGTCACAAAGACTGATGTCCAGTTCTGTGTAAGAGAAGAAGCTGTGAGTAAAACTGCCATGTTAAACCCTCCTGCTCTGGTTTCCAGACCAAAATGTTTGTAATCCCATGCTGGTGAGGCAAGCTGGGTCTGTTGCCTGCTCACAGGGCCTTCAAGAGCTGCTGTGCTGCTTGGGCAGGGGCTCTGATGGCACTACAGGGGAGAAAAGCCAAACTGGGCCCTAAAATGAGAGGAGTTGCCAAGGGCACTCTGTTAAATCACATTTGTGTGCATAGACCTTACTTATGAGCAGAGGAGAAACTGTAATGTTTTCTGACATGTTTTTGAGGAGGGAAAAATGCTTTCTTACTTGATTTAATAGTTTGTCTCTAAAAATGAACAGAATATCTAAGTGATTGCTTTTGAAAACAGGTTATTAAGGTGCCTGATGTGCATTCATTGGTACAGAATCAATTTATCATCATTTTGCATTCTACATATTTGCATCTAAGGCTGAGTCAGCCTTGGATCACTAGGGACACCTTTTCCTGTCACAAAAGTCCTTTGTATTTGGTACAATTATGGTGCTTGTATGTCATTATGAGTGAGCCAGTGATGGAGCTTGTAAGAGAGAAGGAATATTTTGGATATGCATGGGAGACCTGCTGCAGATTCTCAGAGAACAGAAGAACAGATCCCATTTGGAGAGACAACAGTGGAAAGAGCAGATTATGGAAATGGGTCATGCTCTGCAACAAAATGCAGCGCCTGAGGGAGTATCCATGAAGAGTCTAAGAGCTGGAAATGTAATGACACGGTTATGGATGAAGCAGCTCTGCTCATCCATTGGAGCAGAAAGCAAATACATCATTTTTCCAGGGCAAGTGAAGACAGGTGCAACAAGAACTGAAGGCAATTGCAAGTTACACACTCTGTAAGGCTTCCTCTCCTTTGCTAAGACCTTAGTGTGGAGTCCATTTCCCGAATTTTAAATTGAATGGATTTTCAAGTAAAATCTTAAAAGGTCTGGATTATGCTTTCAGTGAACCTGATGCAAATTTAGCCTCATCCTGTTTAGTCTGGTAGAGTAACTTGGAGTTTTTAATAAGGCAACCAAAGTAAAGTCTGGTCTCAGTGGATTTTACACATTTGAATGCAGGAGAGAGCAGTGGTGTGAAATGATGCTCTTGTTAGAGCCTGGGAACAATGTTAACAGGAAGGAGCTTGTCCTTTCAGTTCATAAAATTGCATTAGATTGTGTTTTCTAAAATTTTGGCCTTTACACCAAGCAAAGACTAGGGCTGGATTTTATAGGCAACCCATGTGAAAATAGGCTGAGATGACTGTGTACAGAATAATCTCACTGAGTTTTAACATAAATTAGATCACATTGATGTCACTGTTTCAGTGTCTAGCCCACAGGAGTCTAGAGATGGAAATATTATTAAAAGTCTGGGCAGCAGCTAAGTTGCCAAATATTTAGGCCATATGGATCTAGTATCCAAAGAGAAACAAAATAGAGGGAAACAACACCTGAAGTATAACAATTTTAGACAACATGAAATATTTTACTGCTCTATTTGCACATCTTGGTGAGAGAAGGAGGGAAAATATAGGGAGTTCATTTTATTGAATTGATATACACGAAGTAATTTTCGTTTTTTGTGATGCTTTGCCACTTGTCAAAATCTGTATATGAGCCCTACTTGTTCTCCATGTCCTGATGTTTCATTTACTACAGCAACTGCAGGCAAAGGTGGGTGATGCAAAAAGGTTGGCTTTCAAAATGTGAAAGCAAAAAGATCTTTGTTTCAGCTCCCCCAGCCTCCTTCTGGAGTCCAGCAAAAGACTGGAGATCAACTTTTACAGGGTGCTCTCAGATTTCTACTTCCTCATAATGTCTGCTAAGTTATGACAGTCATATGCCTGGTGAAGCATCTGGTTAATCTTTAATTCTGTAGTGAATAAATTCTCCTGCCGTTAGCACTGATGTGAAATAATGGATCTGACCTTTAATTTCAGACCTTGGTCTTGTGGGATAAAGTGAAGCATAAAGCTTTTTTCACAGCTCCAGGAGGTTCCCAGTTTAATTTTGGCAGATGTAAAATAGGATCTCATGTCTCCTTATTGCTGGCCAGTTTGAGGGATTTTAGTAGAAGTATTTAGAACAATAACAAGACATGTCCTTTGCAGAAACTTGTGTGTGAAATCCTGATGAAACTTTTCAACAGAGGCTCCTTATAAAGTGTTTCAAGGCCTGTTAGGATGGTACCTTTCTGAAGTCTGGTAACTGCACCACTTTTTTCTCAGTATATCATATGTAAAAGTCCAAATAACCCCTCTTGCTCTTCACTGTTTCTGGGATTGTTATTATATTCTTTTGTGGTTTTTTTTATTAACAAAACTGATAATACATTATTCACCTTGAAGCAGATGTTAAAGAGAAGTTGAGATGAATGTAAATTTACAGACATAATTCAGAGTTCTAAGTTCCCAGATCTCTTATTATGAAGATTGAATTCCCCCAGTGCCATATGAGGAGGTATGGTATTAGGAATAACTTGAAAATGAGAGAGATGCTCAAAGAAAGTACCACTGTACTAGACAGTAGGAGGAAACCCTATCAAAGGATAAGAAACATGGCCTATAAATTTGTTTTTGAATCTGTCACTATCCTAACAAGCTTCAAAAATTTTTTCAAAAATTTCGAACTGCAGAAAATATAAACTTCTTGTGTCTCCATTTTACCATTAGGCAAGAAAACTTGAATTCCTATGAATCTGTAAAGGTAGATTTTTATATTTTATTTTCATTTTCTCTTCATACCAATTCACATTTTCACATTCCCAGTTTTACATTTTTCCTGTTGTGTAGCTTATTGCCTGTTAAAAATGCAGTAATTTTCAGTAATGCTGATACTGGTAATGTAAATATCAAGTGTAACCTATGTACTGATAAAATACCTTAATCTCAACATATCTGCTGTTAAGAAGTCACATTGCAACTGTGTTTGTATTTTCTAGTGTTTGTGGAGGTTTCTTTTGTTTTCTGAAATACACTATTAGACATCAAAATAAAGAGGAGCTGACAGTGCCCAACCCTGATGAGTGTGTCCTCTGCATTCCAAACACAGTGATTAAGGGAAAATACCACTTTCTTTTGTTCATGTTTTTAGAGATAGTTTCCCTTATTTCATGTCACAAAACATACCATTCAACTTCAATTAATTTTTCAAAAATATATAAAAAATATAACATATATATATTCTACTTTATTGGAGTTTGCTGTAGAAGGTGATCATAACCACAGAAGTCCCATTGCTTTGAAGGACACCAAAATGTCATGTTTGTGGAAGCACATGGGAGCCAACAGAGAAAGTTGTCTCAAAAATTTTATTTCCTTTTCTTTTATTTTAGATGGCTGTTAGATAGAATTTTCAGTTTCAACTTTAGAAGAGGTGGGAGAAGTGAAAATTTGTGAAGAAAATGAAACATTAGAGGATTTTTTCCCTGAAAACCAGTTTTAGTGTGTGTATTCCATGAGCATGATCCTCTTCATAGTTCCCCTAAATGTCCCTTCCATTATGAATGGAAGTTTAAAGACCACAGATATAATAATTTAGTAAGAAACATTGACATTTCCCAATAATTTGGATGAAATTTCAAAAGAGTTTATATCAGTTGTTATATTGCTAAGGCTTTGCTAATTGATTAATTTGTTTTCAATTGCACTTATTCTCATTTATAGATGTTCCCATTTGTTTGGCTGCCGAAACTGGGGGAGATGCACTTTTTAAAATGTGTTGAAGTCTATAATAAATCTGTCCTTTTTAGAAGCCTAAAAGATTCCTCATAAGTTTTAATAGGAATCATGCTGATGCAAAAATTAGTTTGCTTTAAGGTTAATTTCTAGTTTATTTTAAGTAGCACATATCATGAGCTGTACATTTTTTATCATACTTCTCTCACATTAAAACCCTCACATTGTTTGGAAAGAGAAGATCTAATCATTGTGTGGTTGGAAGACAGGATTCTTCTTCTCAGCTCTTAGTAAGAAAAATTTCTGTCTGAAGAGTCTCATTTGTCACCTATGATGACACTTCAACTTTGTCACATTCAACAGTTTCAGTTAATATTGTTCATTCTATTGAATTTGTATTTCTTTTCAAGAAAAGGAATGATAACTATGGGATGCATAAAATTGGGAGCTAGAAAGCAAAGAACTGAGAAAACAGTTGTAGAGTGTTAGGGAAGGACTGGAGTGGACATTTAGAATTTTGGGTCCTTTTAAAATACATAAACAGATTACTGATTTCTGACTATAGTTTCTGAATGGAAAAATGATTGTTCTCTACAGAGTCTGCTTGCCTTAATCTAATTTTCACATGGGTTTAGAGTCACAACACTCAAGTTTCAAATGAATACATAAATTGAACTAAAATCATATCTGTCTTTTAAACAATGAAAATGTAAATCACATTCACTCCTTGGAGAGAAGGGAAAAGTCCATGAAATGTGGGTGGTCAAAAGTCTGTGCAACAGACAAGAGCTCTAATTTATACAGGGGTCGTGTTTATAATCCCAGATGGGAAAAGGTTTTAGAAAATAATTTCACAGTCATGGGATTGCCACTCAGAGAAGAATTACTTTCTTATGAACATATCTTCAGTTATAATTCAGTTAAATATGTGTATATACAGTAGTAATAATTTAACAAATTCCTTCTGTTGTGTCTCACTGTGATGAAGAAAGGCTTTAATTCATCAGTGAACTCTGTCTGTTTTCCCACCTCCATTGGTTCTTCCAGATGTCTGCTATCGATGCCATAAAATGATAAAAGGATTAAGGTTTTAAGCCATCTGTTGATGTAAGTCTTGCTAGAATTAGGAGTTCTAATTACACATCTCAGTGTAGCACATATTTTCAAGCCTCCCTTTATTATCAATGTCCTCCTTGTAGGATCATTTAAGACATAGTTTTATTTTTTATCCATTTGAGAGATCAAGCAAGAATTCAGTACCTTGTTTGTTTGGCAGCCAAATATATAGTATTTTCACTGACATGTCCTTACAAATAGTAGACTATTTCTCCTATCCTTTTCATTTTAGTTGTGAAGCATATTTATTTATTTCATATTTTAGATTCTTTAACAGCATTTGAGGTAATCTGCCTTTTTACTAAAGCATCTAAGGTTCTGAATTTTTAACTTTGCCTCTTTGAAGATCTAAACATGATTCACTGCAAGGTCTGTAGAGCTTGTGCAATACAGTGTGATGGAAATGGAATGAGTTAAGCTTCTTACACAGCACTTTGTACAGTTGCTTTAATAAGCCAAATGCTCTCAATATAACTGAATCAGGCAGCTCACAAGTGGCTGAGAATTGTAGTTGTAAAATTATCCAGTCCTTCAATGTGGATCTTCATTGCAATAGCTTCTGAGAGAACAAGTGCCTGTGGATGGACTCTGGGGAGTTTGCAGACGTGCACTGTGTTCCTGTGGCTCTCTGTCAATTCCAGCCACAGTTCTCACCTGGCTTTCAGAATGGTGAAGAATCTCATGGGTTGTGATGATGTAGAAAGACATTGCAGGCACAGGAAGTTTCTAAACATGAAATGCTCCAAGTTATTCAAGGCCATTTTTTAATTTTTTTTTTTTTTTTTTTTTTTTTTTTTTTTTTTTTTTTTTTTTTTTTACTCCAGCTATTTAATTTAAATAAGTAGGAAAAAGTTGGCAATATTGGCCAAAACCTGTTGGTTTTTTTTGTTTTTTTTTTTTGTTTTTTTTTTTTTTTTGGCAGAGGACTGTTGCCCTAAGATACCCATTCATAATAAAAACGGGGTTGACCTGCATGAAATTCAACTGCAGCTGGAATGTCTAAAGTTAAGAACAATGTTGAGGGTAAAACTCAGATACAGAGGAGTTTCTGGAGGACCTTTACAAAAGTAATAACTGATAGGTTTTCCTTGCTTTACTACAGCCATGTTATGTCAGTTGCTATATTCTGTACCTGGGCTCTTTTTCTTAAAACTGATAAAGTCCTAATCTGAAGCACCTGAAGTCAATCTACAGTGAATTTTCATCCCTTCTTCAAAAATTCAAGTGAAACCATTATCTTGTTAGACACCTTAAATTCTTTTCACCTTTATTGAATAAATTCAGCCAGGTTTTTGTTTTTGGAATGCTGACTTTTTCTTACCTAAATTGTTCTTGCCTGGTCAGTATCTTTTTCTACTCTTAAGGTTTTTATCAGATCTCTCTATTTTCATTTTCGACTTTAAAATATCATTCATTCCAAAAGGCACTGGATGTCTCATTGCTGTAATTAGGAATACAGGGTTTTGGGCTGGAATTTAAATGCAACCCCCGGTGACTATCAAAAAAAAAAAACCAAAACTCCATAGATTTGTAATCTCTTTGGGAAGAGGAAAAAAGTTTAAAGCATCCCTGCTCAACTCTTCAAGAGTAAGTCACTTCAGGAGTTTCTCTATACTTAACACCCATAAAGAAGAGCCTAGACCTGCATGGGGTTTGTTAATAAAACTGAAATATCAGAAAGCATGTTTTAGAAAAGTATATTGGAAATATGAATGACTTTTTAATTTGGGCATTTTTGCAGTTTCTAGCTCAGCTGATTCTGTGCCCTATACTGTTTCTTGAGCTCTTTTTTATAGCTGGAGAATTTGTGTGCATTCATTAGCAGTAAACTGGGGTAGGGCTTGGTATCTGTTTTCTTGGCCTCAAGTTTGCTTTTCTTTAGAATAACTCTACTTTTAAAGGATTTGCATGTGATCTGATCTATTTCAGTAAATTGCAAAATCACTAGCAAGAGCATTGGCCACATCCTCATGTTTCCTAATAAATCTGGAGGAGAACAAACTCTAAGCAGCCTTTCTCTTCAAAATGTGTCTTTTTTCTTTGCTCAGGATGTCCTGATTTTGCCCAAGAAAGAACAGAACAACTGCTGCTGTGATCAGGGCAAGGGTCCTGCCAGCCCAGTTTCCTTTTTTCAGGAAAGATCAGTACCTTACAGAGAAACAGAAAAGATGTGACATTGAAAAGTATCTTTAGAATAGATTAATTGGCTGAATTTATTCTGGCCACTAATCCAACTAATATAATTCTCCCTTAGCAAATAGTAGTACTCTCATATATGAAATAGACTTTTTCATGGTTTTAGCAGCCTTACACAGCCAATAGCTGTTCTATGTGCAAGTTTAATAGGTACTTACTAATTTTCTCACTAGATTTATCTACATTTCTGTATAAAATAGAAAATCTTGATAAAAATGCAAATATAGCCCGTACACACCTATGTTCATTGTTTTTAATTTATTATGCCTGTGTACCATAAATCTTAATTTACCCTGTGGGCTAAATACAGAAAATATTCTCCAGCTGTTGACAGCAAGTGTAAATAATGTCAGGGAAAGCAGAAGCTGACATGGATTAAGTGACCTTTCTAATAAAAGGTGCAATAATTGTAAATTAAAGTTTCAATTACCCAGCATACCTATGGATCAATATTTACAGATATGTCTTATATTGAGGCAATAAATACTGAGGGAAAGGACCTCTATACAAAAAGAGTTTGTTTTTAAGAGTCTTCTTTCAGACTCTGGGATTTTTTTTTTTTTTTTTTTTTACTGTAGTTTGTTGTATAAAATTGTTGTTCTGTCCCCAAACTAGAACTACTTTTTTCTTATTTTAAATTCTGTGGATGTGCCCTTTGTCTCTATGCTTTTTATTCCTCCTGCTGCCCTCCCCACTGCTCACTTTCTTTTTTCCTGGATCTCTTTGCTGGCAAAACTAATGTCATCCATTTTTATGCTGCTCTCTGATGCTGTTTACATTTCTGATTTTCTCACCTATTTCCTTAGCATGCTCCTCATATTCAATAATTTATTTTTGGTGTTGTTTTTTTTTTTCCAGTCTGAACTTTGATCTCTTATTTACACATGGAAGATTTTCCCCATTCAGTGGGGAAATAAGCTCTGTTCATACATACCCTTTTCTGACAATTCATCTCCTATGTGTAATTGATATTGATAGGGCATACAAATGATTTTAGATCTTCTTAAAATGATTTACAGTTTAAGATAAAGTTGTCTTCAGCTCTGCAATGTCTTATGGGTCTCTGTCTCATGTGTGATTATAGCTGCCTTGGGGCAGGATTCCTGTCTTCTTTCTTTTTGCATGCAGCTCTGAGCATGTTCCTATCACTAAAGGAGTCATGTTATTATTGACTAATAGATAGTGTTTCACTTCTATGTTTTCTTAATTTGAACCTTTGTGAAACATCATTTCCCTTTATAATCATTTAAAAACTACCTTCATTAACTTTTGTTCTCAGCCCAATGGTATTTTCTCAGCAGAAGCATCTTAGTAAAATGTACTGTTGGCACAACTCCTAAATCTTGATTTAGAAGATTTTAGAACATACATTTTGATTAATTTAGTAATGAAATGCAGGGACTGATGTGTTGTGTTTGCTTCAGAGATTGATTGACATGTAATCTAAAATTTCTTCACAGTTGTGTAGCTACTACTTTTGACTTTAATGTGAAATTCAAGTCTCCACTATCAATTTGATTAATGGGGTAAGACAACTTGTGACATTAAAAAAGTTAACATTGATAAAGACAGGAGTTTCCTAGGAAGTTGAAAATATATTCCAGTTGTTGCTGAAGTTAAAAAATCTGGTTACTTGAAAATGTTAGCATGATTTTTAATGTTAGGACTTTAAATAAGACTTGACCTCTGAATATTTGTGCTGTTCTTCATTCCATAAAACTTTATGCTGAAATCTTAATCTCTGCAGGGATGAGGAAATTTGTTACATAAACTTTGAAGACATGAAAAGAGCATAAACTGACACATGAATAAGCAGAAATGCCACTCTTTGAAATCCACTAAATAGAAAAATTCTCAAAAAATTACATGTGCAACAAAAACATGAAAAAAGATGTGTTGGCCTTTTTAATATTTCTTTTTTTGTGTGTGTGTAATATTTCAATGTGTAACATTTTGATTATTTTTGACAAGTGCAGTAACACAAAATATTGTCCTTTCATAATCAAGCACACTGTTTTCTGTACAGGTAAAGTAGGAGAATGCAATTTGAGAGGGAGTGAGTAGTGGCAATATGTTAATTAATTTAATATTCTTTTTGTTGTGTAGTGGAGCAAAACTGTAATCTGAGAAAAATAGTGTTGTTAGCTGTGAAAACAATGTTGATTGCCACGTGCTAAGTCCATGCCTGTTGTTAATATTTCTTGGTTTACACTGGCATGAAATGCTTCTCTGTGGAGACAAGTCCTCGCTGTCAATGTGTAGGTGTGTGCAAGCATTATGAGTGTGTGTCTGTGTGCAACTCTGATTCTGTATCCTCTTTGGGTCAAGAGGAGTTTTGTTTGGGAAAAACAAAAATTTTGCTCCCATTTACAGCCAAAAAGCTGGAGAATGGAGAAATGAAGCAATTTGGGACTATAGAACTGTGCTCAAATGACAGAAGTAGGACCTGCTGAGCCCAGAGCTTTCCTCCATAGCAGGAGCATTATTGCTGTTCTACTTCCAGCTCTCCACTTGTAGAAGAGTAATCTTCTCCATGAGACACACTACAGGGTTATTAAGATTAATATCACAAAGTACTTCAGCTTTTAGGAAGCACCATTGTCCTCAGTTCTGCCATCTTGCCTCCCATCTCTTCAAGGATTTGATTAATCTAAGCCTGTCTGTAAAATTGGTATTCCTTACAGATTTTGTGGTTTTAATTACCCTTGTTTAGGGAAGATTGGCTTGTTTCAGTAATCATGTAAATTCTTAATGGAAAATAAGGAGCCTCAAATGGCATAGATTATGTGTTTTATCATCCGTTTTCTTCAAATGAATTGACAGTTTCAGACACTTAAATACTTACAGCTTTACTCTCTGTTAAGACTGTGAGCAGGCCCAAAGGGATTGATGACTATTTTTGAATAATAAGATATTGCACAGAATGAATGAAAACAGCAAGTGTGAGCCTTCTACTGTTATTAAAATGTTGATGCACCAGAGACATACAAAGTTGTAGCTAAAAATGGGTTTTGAGAGAAAAGGAGGATAGGAACAACTGTGAATGAAGCTTTAAAAGGAGAAAAAACATGACCTGAAAAGAGAGTAGATTTATCATACATCTTGCAGAATGAAAATTTCATCCCTCCCCTTTTCACCATTGGTATTTTGCCCACATGTTTTTAGAAATAAGCAGTGACAAGTTATCACTTTAGACTAATTAACATTTCCTCTATAGAAGACTTTAAAGTTCCTGCATTCTTGAAGAAATCTAAATTGCATGGTAAAATATTAAAATGGTGTTTTTAAAATTCTGTCATCGTCTTCTGCTTGTGACAAATGAGAACCCATTTGCTTCCTTATTTTCACTCATTGGCTGTCAGTTCCCAGGCCTGGTAAACTCAGAGGGCTTTCATATGATGTTTTGAATATGGGCTAGTCATATCAAGTCCAAAATCCAAGGTTGAAGCAAAGATGTTGCATTAATTTAATGGATGTATTTTTTTTCCTGTCTGTACAATCACAATTCAGTGTCCTGTGAGGTAGATTCCCATCTTTTCAGTCCTGTATAAGAATTTCTCTGACAGCACTCAGTCTCGTGTCTGTCCCCAGACAAAACCCATTCCTCAGGGAAGCTGTCAGTGAACTGACTGATGCCATGTGTATGTTCATTTCCACATGCTCTATGAACTTATGCCCTGAAATACAAAAGTTTTCTTCATTATATAGATAAAATCAGGAGCAGAGATATGTGGAAATATATTGCTTTTCTTGATGTATATTATTCTAGTATAATGAATCTTTATTTTTGAGTTCACTGTACTAGCAGCTAGTGATAAAAAAAGCTAAAAATAAAGTGGAGCACAAGTATGTTTTAACATAGCAGTGAATCAGGTTTTACTACTGAATCTTTGTATCTAAATGATTTCTTCTTCCTATTTCTGTTCTTGATGTTCTGCATTTTAATGTCCAGATTAACCAGTTTTATGGTTGAGAGGTTATTTTCTAAAACAAATGATGAATGTAGCTTTGCACAAGAATTTTAATTCAACAGATGCATTCACTTATAGAATAACATCAAAGAATCTTTGACAGCAAATGAAAATACATTAGTTTGTCATTAAAGGAATTTTGAGTTTCTTACTAACTTAGATAAATGCAACAAAATATATTTTTGACATCTCATTAGTTAAGTTGATTCCAATGGAGTCATACATTGTTAAACATGGTAAAACATAACATTAAGACCATTGACTGGAAAATCTGGATTTGATTTGGTTTGTGTTTTTTTTCTGCACCTTCGTTTTACGTATGGTCCCCAAGAACCAGGGAATTTGAGGGTTGATTTTAAAGATAAATTAGTAAAGATGGTAGTATACATAATAAGATAAGCAGATAGAGCACTTATTAACTGGAAAAAAAGATCAGTGGGAATGACTTGCCTGTCCCAGAACCCCATTTATCCACATACTGTGTTTTTGAACTTATGAATTTGACTAACATTTATTTTACCTTCACCTATTATTGTGTTCTTGAAACAGTTTTGCATCTATGCAGATGATTTTGACTTGCACCTTCTGCAACTGTCTCCAGTCAGTCCTCTGCCTACCCAGTAGTTTTAGCAGAAGGATCAAAGAAGAATTAGGTCTTCTTGGGGTCTCCTTGCATAAGATGTGCAGGGAGACCAGTATATTCAATTATTTCATGCCAATTTCTGTTTGTAAATAAAGAGGGCTACTCTTTGAGTTTGAACTGTTCTATGTGAATATATGAACACACTGACAATATGTGGCTATTACTATTTTATATTTTAGCCTTTTGCCAGAGGTAAACAGAGAATATCTAGCTCCAGACAACACTGCTTGTACTCGAAAAATATTCTATTATTCATCTGATGATTAGATATTCCTAGGTTCTTTTTTGTTTTAAATCACAGGACAGCCAATATCTGTTCCTTAATAATTGCTGGTAATATTGTCCCCTGAACATCTTTTCCCTCATTCATAAAAATTGGTTAGGGGAGAGGTTGGTACATTCTCTCTTTCCTAGGTTGCCCACACCACTGTGGGTGATTGCTCAAATATACAGTTTCCTGAAGAGCTTCCAGACTGGAGGGTGATGGATGTTATCTCCTGGGAGCTGGCTTCCTTCAGGGGCAGCTCAGGGCAATCAAAGTTGTGACTTCAGCATCACATTGCACAAATGCATCTGTACTTCTTGTTTTTTGAGAGGGGGATCACTATAGTACATGGGTGGATGGACATGATGCCTGACTTCAAACTGGTCAAAGATGGATTGGAAACTGCAAATCCTGATCATACTGACCAGAAGAATCCCTTGTGTCTGCCCCACATCCCTGACCTGGGGCCTTTGACAGGGCTGCTTCTTGCCTTTTATAGCCTCTCCTTTTATGATGCATGACCCAAATCCAGGTCATTTGTGAGTGTTTCTGCTTGCATTCCTGTGCTCCCTTTTCTAGGATTTGCTCACTGCCATGATACTGTGCCTATGGTAATGAAATGCAAACACCTGAGCCAAGCTGCTTCCTACAGACTGGTGCATTTATTACAGGAATGAGTCAAACCTCCCACAGTGTCTGATTATTTGGGGCCTTGCCCTTTTGAGGAGTGTCCCAGTCCCCTTCTTTGCCTTAGATGATAATTGACTCATTGAAAATATCCACTATCAATGTAGACTAGGGACTCTTTCAGAGGTGATAAAAGCAATTACTGATACTGGCATTGATTTTTTTTCCCCATATTTTCCATTAAAACCTGTAGATATGTGAAACGTGTCTAAGGAGGAGTTTTGTTTGTGTGTGTATACATTTTTCTTTCATCAAGAGTATATTGGGGACAAATTATAAAACATGGTGTTGAAATGTTGTTTCATAAAATTCAATTTTTCCAATGCAGACAAGACTGGATGCTCCTCTAATACATTGTTGAATCTTCCCAAGATGACATAATGTTCAACTAGTCTTACTCATTATGTATAAAATCAGAAAATGTGCAGAATTACTAAAATGTCTATTGCTGAAACAAAGTGTCATTCCAGGGCATGAGTAAAATGCAGATCAGTCCAAACTTTGTAAAAGTACTAAATTTATTTTTATTCCTATCCAGTTAACCCTTAGTATAATTAACAATGTGTGCAGGAGCATGGATGCAATTCCCTATAATACAATTCAATTATTGTATAGGTAATGTTTTCCATATCCATCCATCCATCCATCCATCCATCCATCCATCCATCCATCCATCCATCCATCCATCCATCCATCCATCCATCCATCCATCCATCCATCCATTTCTAGAAACAAGAAAAATGAAGAAATTTGAAGTGGCTTAGGCAACAAATTGGCCAAAAGAAAGAAATCAAGCAAAGTAGAGAAACATAAGGATGCAGAAAGACAGGATGAACACTAGTACAGCAGTGACAAGTTTATGGCAAGAGAGATAATGAGCAAGAAGAAATGAGGCAGATAAATGATAAGGTGGGGAAAAGTAGATGTGGAAAGACTGATATAAAAAAAGTATGCTGTTTGGCAAGAGAGGAATTACATGATGGTCTATGAAATTAGAGAGTAAAGAAAGATAAGATGAAGTGAAATTGGATTTAATGAGGTAGAAGAAAGGTGATTAGGAACAGAAAAAAAAAAATAGAATTTAGTGATGAGAAAATCATATTAAATTATCCAATAAATCTTCTTTCCTCTCAAGCATTTTCCTTTCTCCTCCTTTCCTCCAGGATAATTTCCAGGATGGTTGTATCAATATCTGACCATAGAGTAAATGCCCTTTTCACCATTCTCTCCATAGAACCAGGAAAATGATACAAGTGTGCTCCTGGCATGTAGTCATATTCTACATAGTGTGTTAGCCCTTTTCCAAGACCATGTCTTTCCAAGGAACTGGTATCTCTTTTTCAAGGGCTCTTTTATTTAGGGTGGATTTTGATGGGCATTATGTCCATTCATTATATGGAATACTCTGTATAATATAACCATATTTCCCTGTTTTTAAAATAATCTCCAGTGCATTAGTGAAATTTCTGGAATATGTGCCATTGACTCTTTTTAATACTGTTTAGCTCTCTATTACAGCTTATTTAAATCCAAGTATAGCAGATAGGAGCAGCAATGCATGTGTCATGGTTTAATCCAGGCAGCAGCCAAGTATTTCATTGCTGATTTCTCACACCTTCCACCTTCCCCTCCCATGGAAGGATGGAGAGGAGAATCAGGGTAAAAACTGTGGTTTGAGATAAGAATAGCTTTATAATTGAAATAAAATCAAATAATTATAATTTTAATGAAAAGGGGCACAACAAAGAGAGAGAAATAATCTCACAAGAACAAACACACTGCAGTTGCTCCCCACCTGCTGCCCAGTGAGTCCCTCAGCAGAGACTGGCACCTCCCAAACAACTCCCTGTGTATTTCTGAGCATGAAGCTCTATGTGTGGAATATCCCTTTGGGTCTTACAGGGTGGGTGTGCAGCCCCCCTGCTCCCTGCTGGCTCCTTGTGCAGCTCCTCACTGGCAGACTTGAGCTGCTGAAGAGTCCTTGGTGTGGGATGAGCACAACTGAGCAACAGCCAAAACATCAGAGCATTATCAACGTTATTTTCATCCTAAATCCAAAACATAGTGCTGTGCCAGCTTCTAAGGAGAAAATTAACACCACCCCAGCCAAAACCAGAACAGTATAGCAGATACCTTTCCATTAATTTAACTGAATTCTATTAAAAAGGTAAAGTTCACAGATTTTGTACAGTTTCTTTTTTCATTTTTTTGGTTTGTTGTTTTTTTTTTTCTTAATGAATAAAAAGGAACATTCAACATTTAATGCCTCATACTTCATACAACAATCCATCAAAACAACAATTGCCTCTATTGCATTCTTAATGTGTCACCCTTCTGCCTTGGTGTCACGTCACTGGGACCTTGTTTGGCAAGAATTTGCCTATAGGTTAAAATTCAATCTGTTTGGACAGTAGGATGGAAATTACAGCAAAACTACTTATTTCCTACAAAAAGTGGTTTAACAAAACAACCCTGGACAATTCACAGTTTGCTGTTCTGAAAAAGGCCTCCTTTCAAGTCTGTGAGCTAGTAGAGATGAAGGACTGTTCTAAAAGCAGAATAACTAAACTACAAAGTAGTTAAAAAAGTACTTTAACTTGCATATAGAAAGCTGTCCTGTGCAGTTACAGTAGGTTTGATGCACCAAATAAGCTTCAGTCTTTCAATGGTGTGTTTTACAGAGTGGAAGGCAATTAAATTGAGCAGGAATTTTGGAATTGTGATGTTTTAGTGAAGACTAGTCACCTGTTCTTAAGTTTTTTTTATTTTTCCTTTCTTTGAAGACTGTTTTACAGAAAAAAGAAATCCAGGAACTAAAGTTAATGCAGTTGTCATTAAAAAACCCCCCAAATTTGGTTTAGTCAAATCATACACAGGAAGTGTACTGTATGCTTTTCCTACAAACTTGGGAATGCCAAGTGGAAATAACTCTTCCACCTCTATGTCCTTCATGGGAAAACATTCTGAGTTCTGCAGTTTCACAAGTCTATTTGTTCAGCTTGAAGTACATTTCAAAACTGTTCTGGTCAATTAGATAAGCCTGATGGTTGCTCAGCAAAGTTCTTAATTTTTAGTGCTGTAAAGTTGCAAGGAAGTTCCCTTAAGTGGTAGTCCCCTTGACATGGAAGGTGCTGAAATCCAGCCTGAGCAAGCTGCTTTGCTTTCCTGTAGTCTCTGGCTGATCACCCTGTCTCCATGAATTTGTGTTACTTACCCATCAGCTAAAGCTGCAGCGGGCAGTATTTAGTAAAATAGAATTGTTGCCCTCTTTTAAGAGGAGAAGCAATATCCAAACAAAGCCTGTCTACCAGGATTTTATAAATCTGTGCAAATGTTAAAGTAAGAGCATTCCTAATGGCTATGAAAAAGAGAAAAATGCTGAAGTAATCACAAAACATAATGAGTGAAATATGTGTACGCTTGTAGCTCTGTGCTGTATCTATTTTTTAAATACTTCCCAAAACCTCTCTTTCTGGGGTGGATTATGCACACAGCTGTTTTTCCAGTCATATGAGTACAGTCTGTGTCCTAGTGATGGACCAAATACCCATTCTTTAACTGGTGATTCTTGCATCAGGCTCTGAGCAGGTTCCTGCTGTGTGCACCAGAGTCAAATTGTTTGTGAAGTGAAATTTGAAAGGAAGACAGCATGAAAGGATTTCATAAGGAATATAAAATAAAACAAGATAGCTGTTGAAAGGTACAGGAAGCTTGAACTGGCAAGAAGAGAGGAAGTATTCTAAATTTATAATGAAAATTAATTATGCATTCATTGCATTTGAAGAGGTCAGACATGATGAATTTAAATAGTACATGAGAATGAAGGCCATCTTTTATATTAAAGGCAGTATAACAGGGTGATGTGAGGAGAGGCAAAGAAATAAAGGAAGCAAATGGGGAAAATTGCAAGACTGAGGCAGTAAGGAACAAGAACATTTAATCAAACAGATCTGCTTTTTGACTAAATTGATTCGTGATTTTCAGACAATTCAAAATAATGATAATTTATTGGTCATAAAATTATACTGAAAAAATGCTTAAAGCTGTCGAGAAAGTTAATAAAATAGGAAATTTCAAAGTGGATTTTCTCTGGCTTGCAACAACCTTTAAAACCTTTTACAGACTGGAGTAATTTTTTCTTAAAATTTTATTCCTTTCTTACATATAGGTGCTATATATGCTTCTTGTTCTTATGGGGGGAATGCTAATTTTTTTTTTTTTCTGTTTATATGCTCCATCACATCTTTCACATGTCACATCTATCGTATTTCCACTACCCTGTTTCATTTGTGAATGTAGTATCTGAGCAAAGGGATTCAACACAAGCCTGAGTAAATGTTCTATGGGATGGCAGGCTGTAGGGCTAAAGCAGAGTATGCTGCTCCACTTTCTGGGTTACTGGAGCAGACACTTACTCTTAGCAGGGATAGACTATACTGAATAGTATGGGCAGAAACTCAGCAGAACCTTTCTACTGAACACTGTTTAGTACATGTATTCTGGGATGTATGAAGATATCACACTGCTTGACCACCTTTCTGTTAGAAAGTCAGATACTTTGGAGCTGGGGACCCCATAATCTTTATATGAATGCGGGCAATATTTTTACTGATAGTTAACCCTGCTGTCAGATCCAATGATTTGGTTTGAGCAAGGTATTGCTATGGAGCTTGAGCATACATAAATAGTTTGTCTTTTGGAGTGTGACTGGGAAGTCAGAAACTTGCTCTGCTTTTCCTTTACCTTCAATCATGGAAATTCCAGGTCAGCTGAGTCCTTCAAAAGTTTAATTTCTGTGGCCCTGAGCTGAGCATTATTAATGGCAAATGAAACCAGACAGGCTTGGTGCTAAGAAGGGTGAAAAAAAAGTTGGAATGGAAAACAGTAAATTGTCATCTGAGTCTTTTACATAACAACACATTAGAGAAGTAAAGAGTTTTTCCCAGAGGGTGGTTTCATGTACCTTGGTGTCCATGCAGTGCAAGGTTATCAGAGAAGGAAAGTGTGCTACAAGTTATGATTCACTGGTTTTAGGAGTGTCCTCAGCTTTACTTGAGGGAATTCTCCAGGCAAGCTCCTAAAATGTCACGTGGAACCTAATAGCTTTATTGTTTTTATTTTTTTATCACAGACATATTCTTCATTTGCTTATCATCTTAACTGAAAATGGCACCATAATTCTTCTAGCCACAATTAGATAGCCACAGTTAAGTTTAATCAATACTTACTCTCCTGAAGAATATTATACTGACGTTGTGGAGTATATCTCCCTCTGTCCTGACAAATACAATTACCACTGGAACAGCAGCCTAAAGTCTACCTAATTAATGTAATTGGTTATTTCCAATTAAATATTTAACACATATGTGCTGTCCTCATAATTTAGATTCCTAGAAGTTCAGTGTGATTATCTATTAATGATTAGTTATTGCACATTGTATTTGGTGAAAATCCCAACAATGTTGGTGGTGGGCTTTTAGTGTGTAGGATTTTTGACACCTTTTAAGGTGTGCTGGGTTTTTATGCTTTATTTCCTTTTCACTTGTATTTTCCTTATTATTCACCCTAGAAATGAGTAGTTGTATGATAGTTTTATGACATTTCTTGTTACCCTCACCAAAGTGCCTGGGGTTACTGTGCATTTGCCCCATGAACAAAGTTCAGAGCACTGAGTAAATTGGAGGTAATTCGCTCTCTTCTCCATGAAACTCACAAGTACTAGATGGTTATGGGAAAAGTTTGTAGATGTCCATGAGAAAGACACACTAACAAGAATATGATGGGCTATCAGCACACCAGATCAAGCAGAAGTTTTGCTTCTTAGAGGAGCAATAGATAAAATAGGATAATAATCTCCTGTTTTCAAATTACTATTTTAATGATCACTGAGGGCTTAATTCAGTTCCAGTCATGACTTAAATTTTGCTTTAAATTTAAAATTAAAATGTTATGCTTTTAAAACTTCTTTGAAGTATTAAAGTGTTTCAACATATTTTCTCTAATTTCACTATCTCTGTTCTGAAACAAAAGTAGATTTTTTTTTTTTTCTTTTAACAAAGACACAGCAGGGAAAAATCCTTCCCTGCTAGGATCCAGTCAAATTTTCCTCATCAGTTAGGTTGACAGCAGGTTTAGTGCATTTATTAATTATGATTGCAATTTGTTAGAATAAACAAGATTCCAGCCCTTTAGGAAGCCTACCTAGATTATAAATAAATAAAAACCTTTGAAAAATTCTTCAAGGCAAGAACTAAGCAAAGAAAAAGAAGGGATTCTACTTTGACACAACTCCAGTTAAGTGGAGAGTACCTTCTTTTGGAAAAATATTCCAGATAAGTTAGCAATATGTTAATAGTCTACAACTATATATATATGTATATATATTTGGTGAGGGTTTTGTTGTTGTTGTTTTGTTTGTTTGTTTTTTGGTTTTTTTGCTTGCTAGAAATTTATCAACACAAAATGTGTCAATGTGTCATAAACTTGAACTTGTATATGAGTCTCCTTATGAAAATGTGAAAATCTGTCTTCAGGACTGACAGTTGTTCTCTTTCTTGTGAATCTATTTGTATTTGTGGCTCTGGGGCACCTTGTTTTTACCTACACCTCAGCAGACAGAATTCTGCTACAACAGTGAATACTGTGTATTGTGGGTTGGCACATGCTCCTCTTTTTTTTCAAGAGAATGGATGCTTGCCAGGTCCTTAAAGAGATCTCTGGACATCATCAATCTAGTCAACTCCCTCCCCAAGAAATTCAACCATCTTCTTCAAAATTACCATCCAAAAATTTAACCAAAAGGGAAGATTAATTTTCAGACATCATTTTCCATGTGGCATTGGTTACTTAGCAGACTTCCTGAGCAGAACTCAAATACTAATCCTAGGGGTATAGTTGTCATAAATTACTACAAGAGCTGCTCTTTGTGTGCCAATAGATACAAGAGATTTCGATGATTATCAGTTGTCATGGTCACTACTGTATTTAGAAAGTCTAAACCATTGTGTTTGAGGCAGTGTGGCAATTTAGTTGGGTAGCACTAAGATTATTGATTTTAGATTTTGAGAGGCTTGTTAAACACATTTTGCAGGCCAGTACCCATTCATTTATTTTTTTATGAATGCTCATCAACACTGAAACCTTGAAAGTTGAGTGTACAGTAGTGATATGAATAAATCTCACATTAATGTCCTCAAAAGAAGCAAATAGCTGTTTATAACAAGGAAAGTCATAGTTCCTGTGCTGTCCTGGCTCATGTTTCCCTATTTACCAACTCTTATGATTTTAATGATTTCCTATTTCCTATGAGTTTTCTATTACTCATCCTGTGAACAGGGCTGTAAACACCCCATTCCTTGATACAAAACCAGTATGAGCAGTTGTGTCTTGTCTCACTGTCTTGGGATCAGTATTTCTTAATTTTCATCCATGGCAGGAATTTGCATCCAATAGTTTACATGCCTCTACCCATTGCTCTACCGTTGTCCATGAGAAGCAGAAAATAATATAATGCAAACAAATAATCTGCTCATCACTGGCACTAGAACTTCGGAAATGAAAATGTTTTTCATAACTAACCTGAATTAAACTTTTTCAAGGAAGTGTAAGAGCTCTTGTGCTCTAAACTGGACTCACCTCTTTGTTATTCTGATGATAAAAAAGGTTCTTTAGTTGCATTTCTGGGGCAGTTCCAATGAAAATCAGGGACCTAGTCCAGCTAAACACATTGTAAAACAGAGCTGAATTTGAGTCATTAACATGTTTTTCTTCAGATGTAAGATCTGGTTTCACCAATGTGCTGCTATAGTGGGTTGCTTTTGTCACTCCATTCATCTTTTGAAGTTGCAGATATGACAAAGATGTGCTGTCAAGGTAGGTCAGACCCACAGAAGTATATGAGATAGTCAGGAGAAGGATATTGTGGGCTGTGGGTGTCTGTGACCCAGAAAGTAGCACAAAGTGCATTTACTCTGTGTGCTGATGACGTACTCACTCTGTTTTTTCAAGAACTCAGTTACTCGTTTTCCCACTCTATTATGTTTATTGGACAAGTGCCACATAGTTCATGATCAGTAGAAAACTGAGGTCACACCATTACCATTTTTTGGCATTCACAGCTAGACATTTTTCCCCCTTTTGAAATAAATAAATTAAAAAACCTGAAAGCTAATTGTAGTGTCTTATAGGTCAATGAGTTGGTTTTCCAAAAAAATGGTGCTGTCTGACAATACCTGTTGGCACCTTCTCAGTCATTCTGAAAATAAAAGCATTTGCTTAGGTAAATGTAAATGTAACTGTCTGCCACTCTCTGACCTGTGTTATTTGGCTGGATTTTTTTCCACAACTTTTAAGTGGCTTGTAATATCTTTTCCTTGACAAACAGTCAAAGAAAACAGAATTGAAAGAGGCCCAGAGTGTGGACACTTAATATCTGAGCTGTTCATCTTTGTACATCTGGGAAGTTGCTGTGGGATCAGTTGAAAGGCTGATCAAACTTATGTCACTTTTTTAAAGCCCTGAATGCTTTGTGTAGCCACTCCTGTTTTTTCAGTAAGATGTATTCTTTTTCTGAATATTTCTCTCAAAATTCCAGAAGGATCAAATGGTACAGGATTCACTTCATGATTGACTTTCAAGTTGAGCCTGGACTTTATAATTTGGGATTTCAGTTCTGGTTTAGCTGTGACCGTGTGTGGCTTTATCCCATCCCCAATTTTTCCTTCTCTGGCCTCTTCTTGCTTTCCAGTGACTTGTACTGACTTGATATGGGAAGGACGTTGTTCCACAGTTGGGTGGTTGCAGCTTTTATTTCAGGGGCAAGATGTGACCCTTTCCATCTATAAATGATTGTTCCCCTCTGCCACTGACCCCTCACATGGGCTGTGCTTCAGGATGTGCCTCAGTCTGTTCCAGGAGCTGCTTGCTTTCATTACCTTTCCTCTCATTATGCCTCAAAGCAGAAAAGCCTCATTTCAGCTGCTGGCTGCCCCTGGGCTTCAGACATTGCAGCACAGGGAAGGTTTCACAGGATTTTTTTCTGTGGACAGCTGTATTTAATGAAGATCTCCTGAGGATTTTTGAACAACACTGTATTTAAAATTACCAAAATTCAGTCTTTACAAATGCTTTTGTGAACATTTCATAGCCATGCCCAAACTGTTCTCTGTGTTTTGTGCAGACAAGAAGAAATTATTTCAAAGGAAACATTCTATGCCATTCTGGATGACATCCTGCTGCTTCCCAACCATTTTTTTGTTTGCCTTTTTTTTTTTCCTCTCTGCTCCATCATATATTAATTCCGTCTCTTCCTCCTTCAGAGACAGATGGTGAGCTGGTGGTACTAATGAGCTCCCTGCTGCCCAGGGAAGGCAGATTGAAATGCTTTGTGTTCTGAGAACTAACAGGCTGAGCACCCTCACTGAGGATGTAACACATGTGATGAAAGGTTTGATGCACAAATACTGTAGTAGACTTTTTTTCACAGGCACCTATGAACCGTGTTTCCCCAAGAGAACAACTTCCCAAAACAGCCTTCCTAATAGTGCAATCCTTACTGTGTTTATTGGAGTATTGCTCTGAATGGTACAATAATCTCTCTCTTTTATGGAGATGGAGAGAGCATTAGGTTGTGGACACATGGCAATTGAATGCCCTGCTTCTCTGGCATGAACACACTGAGAAATAAAAACAAAGAGCACCTGCTGTTCCTTGGAATGAGTCTTTGAACATTTTAAAAACTTTCTTGGCAGAAAGCCATTCTCTTCTAGGCTGACTTTAAAAGGAATGCAATTAATTATAGGAGCCACAGACCTCTAAGGTAACAAATGTAATTATCCAGGGATTCATGATGGATTCTGTTATGTCTTGTTTAAAATGTAACAGGATTGTCAAAAGTGACTTGTACTGAGGATGCAATTAGAGACAGATCCAGTTGGCTGGGAAGTCTAATGGCTGTAGTCGTGTGACCAATCCAAGGCTGCCTGAAAATTTTGGAATGGTAGTTATGTGGATTCAGCATGATCATGATGAGTATTTAAAAACCTAATCAATTACGATTCTGAGAACTTTTCTAATAGATTCATTAAATGTACTCTCTCCTGCAGAGACCACCCATCCCTTTCTCCATACTCAGCAGAAAAACTTGTGAGACAGGATTTCTAATTGTGTGAATGTGAAATTTGGGGTTTTGTGTTTAAAACCAAATAAATAATAATATCAGAGTATCTGTCTTTTTATGAGATGTCTCCATAAGAGAGACAATTTTGCAACTGAAATGAAGAACATTAAAAAAAAAAAATCAAGGCTTTCTGTTGGAGTCAGTGAGTTAAATTATAAATTTTAAATTACTACGTAGGGATAGATCACATATATTTAGAGGATGGATAGTAAATCTAGCTCTAACCTGAGCAACTATTATATCTGATAAGGAGGTATGTGACTCTTATCAAAGCAGGTGATTTGATATCTGTTGATTCAGGATAGTACCAGCCCACATTTAAGTTAATTACTGTATACTAGCAAGTAACAGATGTGATACAGATGGCTAGGGTGATTAAAATAAAAAAGCTCATAAATAAAGATTTTACAGGTTTAGAAGCTAACAATAAATACACAAGTTAAAAAGGACCATATTAAAATGCAAATATTTTACTAATTGAACTAAAACTATACTTATTTATTTCTTATCAGTCTGTTGCTGTGAATAGGATTGAAATAGAATATTGAGTTAGACGCTCATTCACATTTGACTTTACTTTTATTCTGCCAACAGTCCCTCTGGGATAAACTGTGTGTACTCTCTTCCTGGTTCTGTGCTTTCACTAAGAGCATAAAATGTTGGTCTGAAAGTGGCTGGTGGTCTTTTCTTTTTGTTTTTTTGGGAATGCAAATTTACGTTTATAGAAATAAAACTTTTTACAGACCTGTACTGGTTTCTCCAAGAATTCTTTTATCAACATTTCTGGTTTATGGCTGGAAATTCTATGGTGAAGGGAGAAGGAGACACACATAGACAAACATCTAAGAAAAAGCAATGTGGTCCTGTAGGCAGTGCAGGGTCAAGAAGTTTAACCAAGGGTTCCCACAGGACTAGTGGATATATTGAAAAAAGGCTTTTGTTTTGTTGTTCTTTTACCCTTATTTTCATCCTAAGTCATACCATAGCAGTATGGAATCTCAAAAATTTTATATGACAAGAAAATGCTTTCCTGCTCAGCTGTGAAGGGAATCATTGTAAGGTGAGAAATATTACAAAATATTAGTAAAGGAAATTATACCATCTCAGTAATATAAGTGTGTATGGATAGACTTACCCAAATTCCAAATTAATAAAAAAAATGTATATCACCACACACATATTTATGTGTGTGTAGCACAAGATGCACTACAGATGGATTTCCTTCTCTCATGCATTACATTTGCTTCATATTAATGCTTTCTATTAGTTTGGAGTTTTGGATATGGTAGAATATTATCAAGTATAATGCAATACTGTTCAAACATGTTTTAGGTTTGCTTTGTCACAGACACACCCTTAAGGAATTAGACACAAAGAAATAATGTTGCCTTTACCTGGATTTGCATTATGAAGCACCTTCTTAGAAATCACTTTAAATTTCTGTCATGTCATATTAAAAAGTTCTTTCTTTCTGTCTCTTTCTGTTTCTGAGACAAATACCCCATGCCTCACTCAGATGTAGAGGAGATGTAAGCTGAAGAAATATTTAGAACTGATTAAACTTTCTTATTTAAGCATATGCTGCTGGCACAGGGGAAACCTGGGAAATTTTCTCCCAGTAAAGCCAAATTGAGAGGAAATGTCTTTTCAGTGCTGAGTAAACCAGCTGTGCTTTAAGAATGGAGAAGCTTGATTATTTTGCACCCAATGAAACCTAAACATGTTGATACTGGAGACTGTTTCCTTTTGTTAAACAGTTGTCATACTATACTGGCTGTCATTGTTAAATTTGCTCTGACAAAGTCTTCTGCAACTCATTGTTTCCCAAGCTGTATGGATTCAGCTCTTCAGGTCTGCCTTCATATTAGGTTATTATATTTAATTTTAGGATATACTATACCTGCTCTCTTTTATTTTTTCAAAATTCCTTGCTGTTTCTTCTTTTACCCATCCTACAGGAATTTATATATATATAAATTACTGTGGGTAATTCTTTTGAATATAGTCAGCACAAGAAAAATGAGATATTTGGAATGTGAGAAGTAAGCAGTGGAAGTCTAGCACAGGTAGATACCCTATTGCATCCAGATCATGTTCAAATTGCTCTGAATGTCCAACACTATAATTCTTTTGGCTGGGGGCACAAGGTTGTCATGCATATAGACCTGGATTTCTCTGCAGTCCCAAATCTGAAATCTGACTTTGAACTCTAGGGGATTATACTTGTTACAAATGACAGCTCTATAATCCACTATCTGATTTCTGCACCAAACATAGTACTAGTCACAAGGCCTACTCAAGTTAGTGCCTAAAAACAGTATTTTATCCCATGCTGCTGTAGTTTTTAATTTTTCTTTCTGTGGGTAGCATGCAAATGACTACAGTAAATTATCTCATTTGTTGTTGTATGGTATATCTCACTTGTAAGTACAGTGTCAGAATTATGATGTGAATTGTTAATATTCCAATGCTGAGCTCTGAATTTGATGGAAATCTGGCATGTAGGATGATGGGATTATCAGTGTGAGTTCAGTAAAAGGCATGTACATTTTATTGCTTTAATTGGTCACTTTCCATGAAGTAATTTTAGAGTATCCAGTTCTTTATTTTTGTCCAAAGAATTTGATGGTCTCATGAAAAGCAAACCAGTATCTAGGGGTGAATAATTGAATGAAGCTGCTACAAAGAAGGTGGAGGGCTGGTCTAAAGACTTCCTCCCAGTCAGCTTTACTGGAAAAACAGAAAAGTAAGATGAAGGAGGTTCTATAGACAACTCTGTGTTTGGGGTCTATCAATTTTTATTACTGATCTGGTGATGGACTAGACAGTGTATAGTATATCTTGAAATCTGAAAGGTTTCTAAGTGTTGCTGGAAGACAAAACTGGAATTCCATGATGAAATGATGGGAAAAAGAGAGGACATTAATTATTAGGTCTAAAGGCAAATTGTCACACTTTGGCAGGAATTGACAGCTTCACAGCTACCAATTACGTGGAAATTTTACAGAAATAAAGCTTGAATTCTTAAAATTCACAAACTGAACTTCAGTACTGTCCTTGTGATGCAGAAAAGTCAAACCTCACACTGGAATATATGTATGTCTTAATTTATGTGTAAAAGACACAGATTAGTCCTTCTGGTCAATTTGGCTTTGTAGGGCATCAGATGGGAGTGAGCCTGAAGAGCATCAGGGGTGAAGGAGGGTCTAACAATTGACCTGTGACAAAGACCAGAAGAATGTGGGGGTCTTATTTTAGAGATTACCAGTCAGCAGGCAATGTGTTAATCAAATATAAGTAAAAATACCAGCAAAAAGGATGCAGACTCTAAATGCATAATGCTAGATAGTGACATGGCTTACATGTCAGCAAAGAAAACATGAGTTAGAAAATAGGGAAAACTTTATAGTGATATATTATTTGCCTGAGAAAGTTCTAAAGTCTTCATAACTGGAGGTTAATAAATATGCAAACATCTGTTAGGGATAAAATATCATTTACCTGCCTTGGTAGTGATAGAAATTAAGTAGGTGTCCTTTGAAGAAACTTGCAGCCCTGATGTCTGGATTTCTCTGTGAGTTTGATTGTTTGTTTGCTTTGATTCTAATGGAAAATTGATATTATCAGACAAGAAATTTTAGGCTTTAGTACTACTCACTGCTTTGTGTACTTAAAGCCTGAAAAATTTCACCTACATGTAATATTGCTTAAATTTACAAGATAAGAGTTTCTTAAGTTAGGCAGATCAATACTATTATGTTGATCAATAATTATTTAATGTATCTGTGGTAGGCTGAAATCAGATGTTCTTATCCTTTCAGTATGTGGTAAATTGTGTCTTCCTTCTGAAAAACTTCTTTTATAACTATGCCTAAAATAAACACTTTTATGTGCTCTGACATCTTGGTGGTAAATGAAACATATTGTTAGCATTTTGTCTTTTTAAAAAAAATGTCAGAGTTATTCTGGTAACTCTTCTGACCTTCTGAAAGTGGTAATTTGGAAAGCACAAGAAGGTTAATCGACTCCACAGGCACATTGCCCTGTGTGGCATTGGGGTTTGTTACCAGCTTCCATAGCAATGGTGCAATAAAGCAAAATTTGCCTCCATACCTTCAGTCTCATTGTTATTCTATGCTGCTCTACATGGCATGATGCTGCTGTATAAAGTGCCATAAACTCAGATAGAAAAGTAGTGTGGCATTTTTATCACAGAGAGGAATAGTTGCAAGCCAAGACAAGCCAAGCAGGAGCTGATGGGGGTTTGAGGGAGGCAAAGGATTCAGTTTCTTGTATCTCTGGAACTGCCTTTGCTGAGGTGGAGATGAGCATGGCAGAGCAGGCAGGGTGCCCTGGGCTGTTTGAGGTGGATGGGACACCTGAAGGAATCCTCTCCAGAAGTGAGTGGTTCACCAGTAATCCAACAGTTGGCAGCTGTTCTGCCTGCCCCCAGGATATTTCATTTTTCATAGAGAAAACATGTTTTTAATCCTGAGAGGTCTTTCAATGTGGATTATAGGCATGGTGGAAATGTGTATTTAGATCCACTGTTCAGTAATGGAATGAGTGAAACACTTTTGTTGAGTAGAATGCTATTTTTGCAGTACTTGTGTACAAAAAAATATTATTGTATACAAAAATTTAATATTTTTAGGCACTGCGACAAGAAATTGGAATTTGACTGCTAATTATGACTTATGCTCAAATCAAGAAGGTTCCTTTAGATTTTTCATACTTTGAATATGTTCGCATTTCTGCCCTAATGCATTTTCAGTCCTTCTTGTTATCTGAAGAATCTTTGAGATCTGGAAGAAGGAATAATTTCTACCAGATTTGTTTGTTTTGAGTTGCAGCATTACCTCATGCATTTATGCTGTCAAATAGAGAAAATTGTTAGCTCTGTTAGCTCTCCTGGATTCTCATGAAAAGTTCATAGAATGGCTTGGGTTGGAAGGGACCTTAAAAATCATCTTGTTCTCAATCCTGTGGCATGGGCCAAGTTGTAAATGAATTTGATATTGTACACAGATGTTAGCTCCATAATAAAGGCAGAACACTGGAATCAGATCCCTTTCTTGCTGGATTCAACAACCATTTTTTAGAAAAGAAAATCCATTGATGTCTTTGCTGTTCAGAGTAGCCCAGTGTCATTACTGGAGGATGTGAGCAGTGTCCATGGCAATACATGGAGGCTGGTTTACATGGCTGTTATGTGCTACAGCCTTTTCCACCTGCATGCATTTTCAGACAAATCTGATTACTCACCAGATGTAGGTGAAGAAGAGGAGCTAAGAAATGTTTGTGGTACTGAATGATGGCATTTCTAATTTTCCACAGTGAAATCAAATCTTTACGACAGCTGAAGTATTCCAAAACATATTAACCAAGTAATTCCAAGGTTAATATTGAAAGTGGGATGTTTTCTAGTGGCAAAACACTGCCAAAAAGGCAGAAGTGCAGACCAGCTAAAGAAGCACTTCTTCTGTGAGTAGGTTTGTTGGGACAGGTACAATGATGGTTCTGCATCTCCATGCAGCAGAAATCACTTTTGTTTTACAGTTCTGTTCAGTCAAATTACCTCTTATACTTCTGTTCAGTCACTATTAGTTCCAGAGAGGAGCAGTGTGTCTGGGGAGTGCTTAGGCAAGAGAGCATTACTGAAGGCATATGCAGCACACAAAGAATAATTGAGTGACTCCTTCAATGATACAATATGAAGTGAACTAAAAAACCTCTTGAACTGCTCCCCTGCACGCTTCTGTTGAGATGGAATCAAGTTGGGGAGGAGAAACAGTGATTTTGATTATGGAAATGACTTTTGCTTTGGATGGGAACATGTTCTCAATTGAAATGATTTTTAACCACTTGGACAAACAGATTTCAGGATGAAAACCTGTACTTATAGATGCTTGTCTCTAGTGAATGGCAGTAGGAAATTAACATTTGCATTATGAAGGACTCTTTAAAGAATGAATTGTTAAATTAGAAAGTGTTGTTGTTCTGCATCAGCAGGGATAGTGACAGAGAAATGGAAGAATAATGCTGGAATATTTACTTGTCTCTGGATGAACAAGTGGTTTTCTCTTGACCACAAGGTGTCTGGGGGCTCTGGCTCCTGTGAAAACCTCCATGACTGAGAAGGTCAGCTCTCATTTGATCTTGTCTTCTGCAAGTTCTGCCAAGCTCCTGGGTGTATTTGGTAGTCTCAATGTGGCATATAAACGCTGTCCTGATAGGAATTGTTACCATGTAATTCATGGCCTGTAGACTGAATTCCGTTTTCCATACCTCTCATTTTCTAAACCAGTTGTTTCCTAGGAGCAGACTGGCTCTCTGCTTCTGTCTGCAGGTATTTATTCTGAGGTTAGGAGCTGGCACTGTTTTGTTCTGTGGATGAAATTTGATGGACAGTGTGGTAAGATTACTCCCACAGTGAGGATGAGCTGACAAGCCAATACCATCATGGAATCAGTGAAGGTGCAACCCAAGAGATGGTTGTGGCAGTTAATTTTCCCTCAGAAGTCTTCTCTGTATTTGAGTGTATTTGAGATTGCAGTTGAGTTTGATTTCAAACAGGAAGCACATGGCAGCAGGCTGGGGAGCCAGGTCTTAAGCTGGGACACAGGACATTAAGGAAGCCTCAGGCCTAATTTAAATTCTTGTTCTGCTTGAGTCAAGCAACAGAATATTGTTTTTCTGTGAATATTAGCTCATATTTGAGAATTAATTTATTTCAGTCCTGTCTAGACAAGTCTTTTGTTCATCTTCTACAAATAGACTTCTGCAAATGGCAAAAGGATTTTCCAAATCAACAGATTTTAACTATTTTAACAGAACTCTTGAGGATGGCAGTCAGAATTTATAATCACATACATTAAGGGCAGAACTCTGATTCTCCAAGTCTCCAGGTATCAGGGAAAACTTACCTGAGCTCTGACAGGCCATAAGGAAACATTTCATTTTATACCAAATAAGATACAGGTCAATAATTACTTTACAAATACTCTGAAGCAACTATCATTGATACAGAGCAAACAGTAGAGTAATTTGTCTGACTAACACAATCCAGTGATCCATGATATATTGGTGTATTGAGATGAATTTAGTGTCCATATACATAGAAATCACAAAGTTTGATTCCAAGTGATTTTCTTAGGTAACTTCCTTTTTAAAGGCGGTTTTAAAGGATGGACTGTTTTCTGGCTCCTAACATCTCTTCCCTTCCTGTATACATCTTTGAAGAATATTTATCCTTTTCAGGAAATGAAAATTATCTCACCATGTTCAGTTTCACCTTTTCTCAATGACAATGGAAACTAGGGTGGTAAGAGTGCCAAGTGAGGTCTGCAAGCCCATGGGCCAGTGCTTCACAGCTGAGCTGTGGAACTGCATTGCAGTTGTCTTGTTTTCAATTTGCAGTGTACAGTGATATTTGAAATATTCTGACAGTGATCCCCATATGTAACATTTTTGCAAACAGTTGGCTGCAGACAGCATACCTGATATTTAAAGAATTTGTCTTCTATTTTCTGAGACAGGGCAGCAAATTGACACCAAGTGTTGTTATGCTAAAGGAGAAGATAATAGAAAATTCCAAAGGAAATGCAAATAGGCCGTCTTGAATGTGTCCAAGGATGCCTGACATTGCTATCAGTACTGTTAGTGATGCTGTACTGGCAATTTAGATTAAATCTGTGCCTAGCATGTCCAGTTTTCAAAGTAAGGACTAATGCATTTCTCTCTCCTTGCTCTCCACACTGTCTTGTGTAATCACTACCAAAAACTAAGAATGAAATGAGAAGAAAAAGTAGCAAAAAACAATGCTATTATCATGGGGGAAGCAAAGCAAAGATAGGGAGAAAAGAAAGATTGTATGTGCAATTAGTGCTGTGATAATAATTGGAAATGCAGTTACTAAAGGTCAGCCATCTCCAAAGGCAAATTTTGCTTTTCTGCTCCTAGACTTTGTAGTGGTGGGGGAGGAGCTCAAGGGAAGTAACAAGTAGGGGTAGGGTGGGCAGCAGAGGATAACAGATCATGTTTCCCTCCTCAGGACCTTAGCTCTTCTGATGATGAAGTCCCATGCATTTCTAGAATTGTATGCCTTGCAGCTTATTCACTACAAGGCATGAAAATGCCTCTCTCTTCTTATTTCATTGTACTCTGCCTTTGTGTAACTTGAGGGATTGAGGAACAGCGGAACTAATTCCCTCCCACATCCTTCTCTGCTTTTTTACACATTTACTAAAAAGATAAGGTATTTTTTTCTTCAAAATCTGTACCTAAAGATTTGAAGAGACAGCTGTAAAGCATAAAACTAAAGCCTGGAAAATCTACCTACTATGTGCATAACCCAAGCTGTATTTTCTTAAAGACATTTCATTGAATATGTATCTTAAATGTTCTTCTTTTCTTTCCTTTTATACTTGACAGTATGTGTGTAAAGATGTGAGAGTCTGAATGTGGTGTTACTTATTGTTGTTATTTAGTAAAGCCACAGAGCTGAAATGATAAGTAATCCAAACCTCATAATAATAAGCAGGCATGACTCATGGATTACTCCTAAAGTATTTGTTCCATTAATCCAACTCCACTGTGTGGTTTGAAAGTAATTACATTTTGAATATCAGTGTGAATAACTTAAAGGTTTGGGATCACTTGAAGTTTCTTATCAATCATCAGCTAATACCCCTTACTTATAATTTGCATTCTTAACAGAATAAGTGACTCAAAGCTACTTCTTATTTTATTTCTTTTTATAATTATTTACAACTTCTTTTGATTGCATGGTAATATCCTTCACATTTACATCCTTTTGTGTCTTAGAAGCTACAAGTATCAAGTTTGTTCAATTTTATGCTTTATTGAGGCAAATCCAGAAGTTTCTCTGACCTTTTGTAATATTTGAGGGAATATGCAGCATCTGAAGCTCAGTTGTACTGAATGCATATTTATTTATGTAAAATATGCAAAATATTAGGGGAATCTGAGACAGATCCAAAAACTATAATAAAAAAAATAATTTTTAGCTTTAAGCACTGATCAGAATACAATCCACACCTAGTGTTGATAGCCCATACATGGCCAATACAAACAGGGATATGATATGACTGTTCCTTGTTATGCTAGATTAGTCAGTTCCTGAAGACACAGGGCTTATATGGAGGAAAATTTCTATGGTATTTTATGGGTCATCTGATTGTCATATTTCATATTATTCTTACTAATCTCATGCAGTAGAAGAGGTGGATTTCCAAGCAGGTAAATAAAGAGAGTGCAACTATATTCACACCCAGAATATTCTGACTTGGAAGGGAGCCAAAAGGATCATCAAGTTCAACTCTTAAGTGAATGGCCCATACAGGGTCAAAGCCACAACCTTGGCATCATTAGCACTCTGCTCTAAATTGAAGCAAAAGAACAATTTTTCTTCTGAGACACTTATGCAACAATGCAAATATTTAAGAATCACAAAAGAAAATTACTGCCATATGTAATTTTTTTAATGTAATAATGTTAATGAAGAAAGAAAAGTATTACCACTGGAAAATATTTCCATCCTCCATCATACTCCTTAAGTCTAGCTGTCTCATTTTGTGACTCTGAAGTGCAGGAATGCTGGTTCCATGCTGGTGACAGAGGGAAAAAAAAATCAGTTCTAAACATTGTACATCATGATGAAAGAGCAAACCAGCTTTGAGGCTGCTTCGCAAACTTGTCCAGAACTTGCTCAGTAAGAGGTTAAAAAAAACCAACTTTTTAGATTCTGTAACTGTTTTAGAAAGTGTTTTGCATCTGTCTTCACCTTAAGGTGGCCTGTCTTGGTCTCAAAAAATAATGTTCCTCAGTTCAAAAAAAACCACCCAAAACAACCAAATCAATAAAAAAATCACAGCACAGTTTAAGAATGGTTTTACTTGTCTCTAACTATGAAGTTGAAGAATGAAATTTGTCTCTCTTTTTAAAAGTACATTACAGATGACCCTACTGTCCAAAATCATTCACTATTATTAGATCTTTCCAAACTTGAGATGTGCTGACATCCTGTCTTTAAAGCTCTTGTAAATTCTGAAGTAAACACATTTCAAAGACACTTGACTGTTGGTGTGAAGACAAGGTCAAAGAGTTGAACGAGGTATCCTCCTTGTACAATAAGACTACCTATCAATCAGTTTTACTAGCAAATTCTTAATAAGGAAAAGAGATCAGAACATGACAAAAGTGTGTCTTGGAAAATATATGTGCATGATGTCCATTTTGGTATCCTTGGAATAGTAGCTAATGATGAACAATCATTACATATGACCTGGAAATATGGTTGTCTCCTGTAGGAGAACCTCTTCCGCAGTTTATTACTTCTGAAAATTAGAAATAGAAAAAATCTATTATGTTAAAGTGGTCTGAACTTTTTAATTTAAGTAACTAAACTTAAATGTGTACTGAACACATTTAAGTAACTAAAGTAAGCTTAAATTAGGAATTATCATGTTTTAGTGTTAATAATTCAAGGATGGCAATTTAAAGTCATTAAAAAATATTTCAGTTATTGCATTCACTGACAATGCGTTTGAAAAATACATGCTCAGAAGTTAAGTCATTTTTGTTTTTCAATATGCTGAAAGATTTTGGCATTTTTAAGCTTGGTGTCACTATCTTTAATTTCCCTAAATTTTCTGTAGCACTTTTTCTACAGGGTTAGATGTAGAGATGGGTTAATAAATGGTAATGTTAAATACAGCCAGTGTCCCACTTTAATAGTAGGACACAATCTAAAGTTAGACAGATGGCTCTGCAAGAAGGAATTACCTACTAAGTAAATATATAGAAACAACACAATTGTGACTTGAATATCTCATTGTTATAAACAAGGATATTAAAAATCAGAGAAAATATAAAATGCCTGTGTCATAAAGCACTTCAGGTGCATTCAACAAACAAGGAATGATATATGTGTCTTTAAGATCTATAGTGAAGGTTTTTCATTTAGTCATTATCTCATGATTATAGTGAGAGTTTGTCTCAGTAAAAAGAAAACAATTCATACCTGGAGATCCAGTCTGATCCAGTCTGCACACAAGATACATTTACATATAAATTTACACATATTTATATTACATTTAAATTTATACATATTTATATATGTAAATGTATCTCGTGTGGTGAATTTGGCAGTGCTGGGTTAATGGTTCATTGGTTGATAATCCTTAGAGGTCTTTTCCAACCTAAATGATTCTGTGATTTTATGAGGAGAGGAGATGGCACTGTGTGGTTTTCCATGGGATTTTCCACAAATGTTGGACAGTAGGCATTGAGTGACTCCTTCTGACCACCTTGCTGTTGTTTTCCCCAGTGATAACTGGAACCTGGATTTTTTTGAAAAAACTGCCCTGGAGTGGATATGATTTGGAAATAAGAACAACAAATGTGCCTTAGTCTCTTCCCAAATGCTGGCATGTTGGGTTTTAATTTACTGGTGTAAGATAAAGCTGGTTTCCAAGTCACGTGTAAAAGGTATTTAATAACACGTCTGGTAGAACTAGTGGCTAGAATTTTGGGATCTGTGCATTTATTTGTAGAGTGATTGTGTTATGCTGAACTTTTCCCATGAACTGGAGGCTTGACTGCATGTACCAAAAGCCAAAACTTCCATAGGTTAAATTCCCCAAAGTGGGGATTTAGCGTGGAACCAACAACAACAGAAAAGGAAAAATAAGCTTTCCTTGGACCAATCCTTTTTTTTCCTTCTTTTCATTTAAGCTTGGCTACTTTGGGCAGTTGATCAAGACTGAGATATATGACTGCAAAATGACATTTAGATAAAATGCTTTTGTGCCACTTTTCAGACTTCAAATGTAGAATTTGGATGCAACTATAATTTCAGACTTCACATCCAAAGATTGTGCAGGCTCTGTGTTGTAAGCACTTTTCTTATCAGTAAATGTGAAGGTTTCTTTTGTTGGCTTAACCAACAGTGCTGCCAGTTAGGAACTTCTTTGGAACAAGCACACTCCAAGCACAGTTCAGTTCTGCTGAACTTAAAGCAAAATAACAAAGTTTTTGGTTTTGGTTTGTGAAGTTGGGGATACCCTAGAAAATATGCATTACATTCATTCTCTTTATGATTTGGTGATACTTTGACCGTGTTGGTTGTCTACAGAAAATTACTTTTGATGCACAGTATCTTCAACAAAATCAAGTTATGTAATTTAACTTTTTTAACTGCAGAATCACAAATTAAATGATGTTGGAAGGGAGCTTTTTGACATCACTGAATCCAGCCCCCTTGATCATAGCACGGTAATCTAGATCTTGCCCAGTTGTATTTTGCCTGTCTCCAAGGATGGAGATACCACAAGTTCCACTGTTCATCCACCAGGCAAAAATTTTTTCTTATGTTTAAATGGAGTTTAATGTATTTCATTTTATGTCTGTTGCCTCTTGGCTTGTCACTGCTGCCAAGAAGCATCTGGCTCCATCTTTACACAAATCAATTATTTATATGTATTGTTAAAGTCTCCCTAAGCCTTCTCCAGGCTGACCAGCCCCAGCTCTCTCAGCCTTGCCCTTTGTGATGGATGCTTCACTCTCTAATCATCTTTGTGGCTCTTTGCTGGGTATACTACAATATGTGCCTCTCATTCTGAGGGGCCACATCACTGCAGCTGTATCTCAGCAGTGCTGAGTGGGAAGGATTCACCTTCCTGGACCTGCTGGAAATGTTTTTCCTGATTCAACTTGAGACACTGTCAGTTGCCTTTGCTGCAATGGCACTTTGTTGGCTTAGGTTTGATTTCATGCCCACCATGACCTCCAGGGCTTTTTCTGCCAAGCTGCCTTCCAGCCTGTTGGCCTCGAGGATGTACTGGTGCGTGGGGTTATTTCTTCTCAATGTAGAACTTTCTACCTCACTTTGCTGAGCTTTATGAGATTCCTGTTTGACTGTATCCCACAAGATATATTACTGATTTATCAGCCACTCCTCACAGTTTTGTATATCTATAAACTTACTGCCATCATCCCATGGATCTTTTTCCAATCTTCTTGGACACTGTCAAATTTCCTGGCCTCCATCTGCAGCTGTGTTCTTGGGGACCTTCAACAACCACAAGGCTCGTGCAAGGAAGGAGCCCATCTCCAGCTGACCCAGCCTCAGTGAGAGCCCAGACACCCCAACAGCCCCAGAGCTGCATCCATAACTGGCAGCTCCATCTGAACATCTGAGTAGATGGTAGGGAAAGCAGGAGAACAGGTAATAACCTTCATTCCTAAGAAAGAACTCCTTTTAGACACTTTTTTCTCTTCCTACTCTCCATTAATGTCAGACAATAATGTGATTGAAGTTTTCAGCTTCTTCAGTACTTTGAGTTGTTTTGAATGCTGAGAATTATTCTTATTCTGCGGGTTTAAAGCTGCATTTGAAATTACATCCCAATAATTTATATTGGACCAGGCTTCTGTTAGGGGCAGTTAGTCACCATCAAGTGAACAGATGTATCAGCATGTCACCCTCGTGTATGTCAACCTCCTCTCCCATAAAGCACAGTGGCAGCTGTGGATACACTCTTAGTGCAGCTTTCTTTTAAGAAAATAGATCCAGCTAGGCATGTATTCAGAAGATCCCTTCTACCAAGGATCATTGCATTACTGATTTATTTTTGGAATGGTCATTAACATGGCGTGGAAGCACCATAGCCCCACGTGGAGGTGTTAATGGCCATTAAATTGGCTGCTTCCTGTACTTGTTGCTGTGAAGTGTGATCTTAGTTTGGAAACTCCTGTGTAAATGCATGTATTTGTCTTAGGATTCTGTTTCCTAGCAAGCTGTGACACAGTGCACAATGTGCTGCATTTGCTGTGGCTGGCCCTCTTAACCTGTCAGCATAATTTATGGGAGCACTTCCCGACACCTTCTGCTGCTAATGGTCTCTCAGAGTCCTGCAGAAAAGGCTAGGTCTGCCTCCTAATTTTAAGAGCCATGATGGTGGCACTGTTTGTCTCTTTTCTGGATCTATTTTGGATTTATGTCTGGCCAAGGGTTTGAAAGAGCTGCTATTAAAGCAGAAACATCTGCTGGGGCTTTATGTGCTGCTGGCTTGCCAAGTTCAACAGCAGGCCAAGCTACAGCTGATGGGCTCAGCCCCCCACAGGTGTCACTGCAGTTACAGGAGAGTGACTGTGAGGGAAATTGGGCTGCTGAAAGCTCTAAACAAAATAAATAAATAAGTAAATAAAACCCCTTCAGCAACTGTAGAAGGCTGTTAGGAGTTTATGGTTGGGGTCATTAGCAAATAACAAAAACAAATCTTGCTGAAGTGGTTGGTTGTGAATCTCTGAATCCCCTGGTGTCCCTGGTTGCTGCAGCACCCTGAGATGTGCCTCCTTCCATTCCTACCTGCAGGCTTCCCACTGTGTTCTGCAGCCCAGGCAGCACAGACACACAGTGATTTTTAAATGCTGTTAGGAAAATCTGGTTTTGTTTAACCATCTGAGTGTTTACAGGATTCAGACACATCCTGGCAATCTTGTTTACAGGCAGACATGGGTGAGGCAGATGATTGTTTTGATTGTTTTTGAAGGAGAGGAATTCAAAACAATGCTATAAAATTCCTTGTAAAGGTTTTGTTCTGGTGCAATTGTAATAACTTGAAATAATCACTCATTTGACAATGGGGACATGGGAACTGACACCTTGGATGAACTTGAGCTGCATCTGAGCACTGCCCAGCCTCCATCCCGGGTGTGCACTCGCAGTTTCAGAGAAGCATGCCAGAAAACTCACAACAGGCAACAGTCAGTCTCTAAAACATTTCCAGAGTCTGTTTCTCTGTATTTACTTATTGTTTAGAATTTTTATTATTTTAAAAAATGTCCAGTTATTCCCTTAAGTTTTGCCAATCATTTGGCTTCAGGTGCAGAATACTACAGTCAAATTACTGACAAAACATTGACTTAATTTACCTTTTTATAAAGTGCTGCACCTGGCCATATAGTTCATTTTCTCTCTCACCTCCCCCACAGCAATCATAAAATGGAGGTCTGAACTTTAGCAGCAAAAGCTAAAACTGCTACAAGTGGAGTTAAAGAAGAGTTCTGCTTACTGAGGAGTGAGTAGAAGACTCTTATAGTTGGCAGAGCCCATTGCTAGAGGAATAGGCAATTGCATGTGAATGTGCATATGCAATTTATTACATTATTATCAGTTCCTTTTAAATTTTGTAAATGTTCCTATTCCAACCAGTTCTATCCAGTGATTACAAGAAAATTTGCTGTTCTGGTCAAAAAAGCACAAGGCCAAATTCTCTCATATATCCCAACATGTTTCTTGCCTTCCAATAAGCTGCCTGACTGAAAAATAAAGTTGTTTCAGAAATATTTCAGCTGTGTTTAGTGGTTTAAATAAAAAAGCCTGGGCTATGGGAAATGCCTAGCATTTTTCCATGGTAGAAAATTTTAATGTTCCTTGCAAACCTCAAGAAAATATTCTTGAACCATCTCCTTTCCCCAAAGAACACAAGTATGTGAGATAAGAAATAATTCCTTTGTAATTACTCATTTCCCCTCACTACAGTCATAAAAGAGAAATCATACTGGAAGTGATTTATGTATGTTTCCACTTCTGGCAATATAGTTAGTAAGCATAATTTTAGAAAACTGCATTTTAGCAACAAAGACTTATTTTTCTAAACAAAAATAATCTAAACAAATAATACCCTACCAAAACTAAACCCAACCTTTTTTTCCAAAGATGGTTGTCTAAATAGATGAAAGGAAGTTAGCCTTATGTAGGAAGTATTAATTTGTTTTGTAGGTAGTAATTGCATAGTTAAGTAAATAGTTAAGTCTCTCAATAGCAAACCTCCTAAATGCTCCATGATAGACTCCATTCCTTGCTGAGTGCTGGACTTGCAGCCGCTGAAACTGCATCTACACAGGGCTGTTTCTGGGCATAAATGCTTGCATACTAACTGTTAGTTTCACAATACATTGAATCTAGTGAAGAAAGTGTGGTAAGAAATTGATCTTTCCTTTTTTCCCACAATTTCATTCTTGTTTTCTACTCCCTCATGTAAGTCACTGGAACTGATTGTGGGAAGGGACTGTAAACAGCATTACTGAAATTATCTAAAAGCAAGACTTCAAAACCACTAATTTGACTGTGAATTATTTCAATAGGTTTGCTTTTAACAGGAACAAATGACTGGGGGAATTTTAAATTTGCCCTTAATGTACCCCTGTGTCCCTTGAGGGCAGCGTGATCCAGCGCATGCCCCAGCTCTTCCATGGCTGCAAAGCTAAGGAACAAATAACCCAGAGCTTTTGCTTTTTGCAAAAGTAAGACATAACCCTGTCTTGCTGGCGGTGTCTTGTCTGCTTTGTCACTGTGACACTGCTTGTTTCATGGCTGAGTGGATTCATCACGAGTATCTGTGTACTGTGAGCGTGGCTACAGGCTGTACCTTCCAACACGTACTGTCAGCAAGTGCTGCGTGCTGGTGATGGAATTAATGCACCCAGGCAGTAGTTTCAGAATAGGTGTCTGACCTAAACTAACACGTTCTGAGAGGGAAGGAGATGGCTGCAGCTAATAGAAGCTAATGTGATGTTTTGCCAGCCTGTAGAATATAAAAGCTAATTGTTGGAGCTGTGCAGCAAAGTAATGAGGGGCTTGAAAATGTAGCTGATAAGCAAAGTGATTATAGGCTAATGAGCAGGATGTTTGTGGTATATTGAAGGACTAATGAAGGTCTGCAAAAGATAACTGTGATGGTATATGGTGAGATGTGCAGAGTAGGAATGCTTAAATACAGCACAGAAAGGTGTGTAGTAGGTACTAAAGACACAATGCTGCTCACTATAGGAGTTTGAGCATGTGTGTGTGTGTGCATTGTGAGATGAAGAATTAACCAAAACCAGCACCTGATAAATGCATGACAGAAGATACTAGTAAGGGAAAAAGTAATATGTGAGTACACATTGTATAAGGCAGGTATCTCCATCGAGTAAAACCCCCAAAGAGCTCTATTACTGTCCATGTTCTCTCAGGAGAAAATGTGAATGGTTGCTGTCCTTGTGCAAAGCATTGGGTCCAGACAGCTCTGAGACAGGATAGTTTCTGGAAAGCATGGACTTCAAAACACTTTCTTCAAAGGTGATTGCAACGGGGTAGGAGATTGGAGGCTGGTGTGCCAGTCAGGGGGTACCCAGTCAAGGTTGGTACCGTGTGGTGTCAGAGGCTGGGCACACTGCAAAATAGGGTCATGTCTTATTCATCACTGTGGTATTAGCAGTTAGAGCTCCTGAGGAGAGATTTGACTCCCTAAAGTCACCTGCCATGGTAATCCTGGCTTTTACTGTTGGCTACAGAGCACTGTTTTTCCCTCCACTGTGGCCAATTGATTTGGTATGTTTAAAGCTTTGAATTAAAGTCCAGTTCTAGAATATGTGATGTTTATGATCCTCCTTGAGTCTTCACTTGATGCAAATGCAGTCTTTTGGGTTATTGTTTTTTTCCCTGTGGAATTTTTTAGGTCAGCAATTTGCAGTCAAATATATATGGACATTAATACCTGTAATTATTGGAAGAAGTCTCTATAACTGTATAAATGCAAAGTGGCACCATGTCCTGTGTACAGCAGAGCATTACATAATAGGTCAGTTCAACTAAAAAGGCATTTGTGATTACCAAGAGCTCTTAAAAATATCTTTGATCAGAATGTGATCAGTATATTATATCAATAACTGATAAGTAAAAATGGGACATGTTCATCTGTAGTGTTTTTGGGAAAAGAAGGTAAACTGTCTATTGCCTAAATTGGAGTAGCTAAAATATTTATATGTTACCTCTTGCCTACACCATTGACTCTTTAGTGTAAAACTGGATTAAGGAAGAAGCATTTCTGTATTTTTGGTTTTGGGAGGAAAAACATGTAATTTCCAAAAGGCTTAATTTCCTGGAAAGTAGAGAGAGACGTATTTCCAAAAAGTACTCCAGCAAAGCTGATAGCTGATTAGTAATCTGTTAATTGGATTGCTGGGTGTTAATTGGATTGCTAGGAGTCCTACTCTTCTACAGCCTTTGAAGAAGCTTTCATCTGCATGAATTCCTCAATATATGAGTTGGGTGTTGGAATCCAATGTTAGAATGTGTTTGTACTCTGAAGAAAGGCTTTGGGGTTTTGGAGGTTTTTGGTTCTGTTTGAAAGGATTTTATGAGGCTAACCAAAGCCTCTGCAATTTCCATGTTGGATGTGTAAAAGCACTTGAAGACCTCTGTGCTGTTTAAGTGAAGAAGATGTGAGTTAGTTTTCCATTTCTTTAGTGATGCTCCTCTGGTTTCTTCCCTCCAGTAGGTTTGTTCTGGTATTTGTTGTTGGGAGCTCTGATGTATCTGTTTTAGATACTCCATCAGCCAGTTCTTCATTACTCTGCTGTAGTTATCTATTTTCCTTACAGACATTTGAGGTATAGTCGACTGTGCTGTGTCTATTATTCAGGTGAGGGACCAGAGCACAAAGGAAATCCTACTGTTAGATGTAAGTCTGCCACAGACCAAGAACCTAATGTCATTTCCCCTGCATTTTAAAGTTCATGCTGCAAATCTTGGACTGTTTTGCTGACTGAAAGGAGGGGAAGGTGGGAAGATACATTTGCAAGAGTCTGGAGAAAATTAAGTGGGAAGCAATCGAGTGAATTTTATGTACAGATCCACTCTGCCTGGATTCTCTAATGTGCATCTCAATCAGATATTTTTTCAACATTTTTCAAACTAATTATCTAAGCCAGCAGATCTGCTGTATCCTTTTCTTTCAAAGAATTTTTTTGTTGTTTCACCAGTTTAGTAACCCATGAGTCATTTCAAATCTCTTCATTGTTGTCTTCCAGGATTCTAAGTTAATGGATCTTATACAATATGACTCATTTGACTAGAATGAATCTTGCTTGTGTAAGTCTTCAAAAAGAAAAAGTGGAGGAAATCTGATGAGCATGTGTGTTAAGTGCTCCAACCATTCTCTTTCTAGTGTCTCTTCATGAAAAAAAAAAAAGAAAAAAAAAAAAAGGAAGGAAGCTTTTATTCTTTTTTTTTGGCAGTTGATGTGCTCTTTGAGTATTACATTTGATTTGGGAATGCAATTTGCATCTCTAAGAATCTTCATTAACATCTTACTATATTGATTTAAATTTTTCTTATATATTTTAAAATATCTACTTGTAAATATAACCTGGGAAAACAACTAACAATGAGCAATGTTGAATCATAGGTGTGAGTCACCAGGGGAGAGCTGTATAATGATAGTGAAGTTCAGAAAGGCAAACATTTGGTTCATGTCTCTTATGGTATATGCTAAATTTCTTCTTTCTCCATATTTCTGTTGGAAGATATCCAGATCCAGTGTTTAGGTACAGTTTCAAATTATGTTAGACATAGATTTATTTTAGGTCAGATCTAAAAAAGTTACATTTTTGAGGATGAGACCCAAATTTACATAGGGACTTTGAGACTTTTATTTCATCAGGGTACATTTCTCTACCACTTGAAAGTTTTCCCAACTGTTTTTTTGAGCTCACAATATTAAGCTAAAAAGACCTAATTATGTCTGTGCTGTAATATCATTGTATGATTTTGAGGACTCTTATCTGAACATGCTGTTCTTACAAGGAGAACTGTGGTTTTTTCCCATAAAGAAAAAAGAAATATAGAAGACTAGCACATATTTCAGCAGAAATATGTACATTACTTCCAAAGAATCTCCTACTCAGCCACAAGCTGTCAGGCTCAGGTTGTGTGATGTCTGCATCAGTATGTGAAGTAATCATGTTGTCTCACCATCCAATGGTTCTATCACCTGAGTACTGGAAGATGTGTTTCCTGTGAATTCTCCACTGAGTTTTGTTCAATGAAGAAACATCCTTGTGATCTGTAGCCTGTAGTGCACAGGTGGATACACAGCAGCAGGAAGCAGCCTGTGTATAGCTTGCTGTTTCTGCTGCAATGTCTCACATAAAGCCAAAATCCTAATTAACTGTGTCCAGATCACTTAGAATTGCAGCTCAGACACTTCTGTACAAAGGCAGTCTGTACACTTGCTCTGGTTTATGGAGTTCTGCTGTTGTGCTGCCACTTCAAATAAACCATGGTATAGGAGGAAGTTTTACTTTTCTCATCAGGTGCATGTATATCATTTTCCATCATAACTTGAAATATCTTTTCATGATTTTTAGGGAGGAAAATGAATATGTTTATCCTGATAAAAACAGATTACTCATGTGGGCTTTTTCTATCTCCTTAACACTCTTGACACAGCATGAGTTTGATTCCTAACAGGAAAAAAAATATCTCACTAAGGCTGGAGAACTGTAAAGGACTCCTCTCCTTAATTTTGTGCAAGTACATTTTGAAATATATATTGAAATAGGCATGCACTGAGATCATAGAATTCATCCTCCCCACCCTGTCTATAACTCAGTGGTGCAATTAAAGGATGTTCTGTTCTAGCTGCATGCTGCAAAATGTTAGTTCTTTATATATGCAGAGTCAAAACTTGGAAGTTATATCATAGGTAAAAAAGTCAAGGTGGCCTGCTTTCTCTGGATTACAGTACATTTGGAAAACCAATTATTTTGCACAGTGTCTCCTTTGAATGATGTCCTTGAGCTATGTCCTCTTGTGTATGAATAGCTCAAAGAACAGCTGACATTCCTGGGCTCTCTCAAGTCTGGACTATAGTAAAAAAAGATTTGGAAGTCAGAATACATTTCTCCATAGATCCACAGATCTTCTTTCAGTCATGGTCTTCCTGCTTAGGCATGGTGTACATTTTTTGAAGATACAATTGCTTATTTTCTCAGAATTGAACTGGATTTTTTTTTCCCCTTGATATTGCTAATTCTTACCTAAAAAAAAAAAAAAAAAAAAAAAAGATATTTTTGACCGTATAGTTTTATTACATTTGTCTGGAAATACCATAGTTGTCATAGCGCTCTCTTGTTAAAACCTTGTTCTTTCTTTGCAGTACTTTCTATAAGTCATGAGAATGAGAAGGGAAAGTTTTGGACTGGAACTTTTTTATCTTGGAACTTACTTATCTTTTTTGGGCTTCCTGCCTGTACTCTTTTCACATACTGACACAGTTGCCATGGTGTCCCTCACATGGTGTCACTCTCCAGTGGTCCCATTGTATTAATCCTGGAACTGCCTCTTCAAAGTAAATTGAATCATCTTCAAGGTTCAGAGAATTATTCCAGGCTGTTATTACTGGGCTAGCCACCGACCTGATATTCTTCCCTCAAAGAGAACAGACTAAGTTATATTTCCATCATGCATTCTTGTTCTGCATGGTTTCAGTACATCTGTCTGAAGTTGGTGTTTTAAGTCTTTGCTTGAATTTCTTTCTGTCAAATACCACTGGCAAATTAGGTTTAGCACTGTCCATTCTATTCTCCTTAGAATTTTAATTAGTTCTGTGCTGAATGCTGAGTTGTACTGCAGTTGAATGTGTTTGATATCTACATATTTATTTATCAAAATTTAATTGCTATGGTTTAGTTAATTCTCTAATGCATTGCTGTATACCTGCAAAGAAAGCAACATTGGGGGGGGGGGGGGGAACCCAGATCAAATCTATTTAAATAATGCTATAAAATGGTTAAACTCTCACCTTTAGGCTGTGAGGATGACCTGAGTGTCATAGTCTCATCACCAACTGGGTTTTTTAACTGGTGGAGAAGGTAGAAAAATAAAGTAAACATGAACCTTTCTTGGTATTCCTTAGGACCAGTTCCAGGCATATCACAAGCCCACTGTGCTTGCTGATGCCAAAGACATAGAAAGGTGCTCCATGGCAGCAGCTGAACGTTCCTCTATCTTGTGGAAGGCTGGATTGGTGAAAGCAGGAGGTGCCTCTGGCTTCACACAACATACCTTCCAACTTTAGTGGTATTCTGGGTGGCACTGGGACGTAGGTGAGATGCCCATGGCAGCCCTCTGTGGGCATGAGTCCTTCAGGGAATAACCCACTGCACATGGCTTGGAGAAGACCTCAGGCAGTGGCTTCTTTCAATGTACCAGTCAGTGAGCGATTTGGGTTTTCACTGTTCTCTCATTGTACTCAGTCATGCTCCTACAAACTTCAGCAGTGCCCTGGGTGAGGAGCATGAGGCAGCAGAGCCTGCTGGGAACAATGAACAAGGTAGAAAGGGGCTGTGGGGCAGAAATCCCTGCACAGGCAGTGCAGTGTCACACTGGGAGGGACAGTCTTTTGAGTTGTTGAGCTCCCAGTTGTTTGAGTGATGAGCTCCTGGGCAGGGTACCTTCAGCCCTGTTTGTCATTCCAGGGAGAGAAAGGGCATACATATAGAGGGAAGTCCTTACACCAACTCTCTGTCCTAGGGAGTGCTTCTTGGTGACAGAGGGGCATGTGCCTTAGATGTGTCTGAGTCCCTTTGCAAATGCAAAATGAGTAACTGCAAATATGGAGAGGGCGTATGGTACAATTTGATCCTAAACAGAACAAGCAAGGCTTCAGCTGAAGTGATTTAAATTTGGATGTGACTTGCTTTGAATTTCTCTAACTTTTCTTTCCACTAACATTTTGTATGTCTGTTATTTTTATAATTTACATTGGCAATACAACTGCAGAACGTGGATGTCATTTTTCAGTGCTGGCTTTTCAGAAATATGGAACAAATTCTGCAGAGTGCCCACATTTGAAATACTCATGGAGACGTGTGTGTGACATACTGATGCCCACATACCGACTTTTTTTTTTTTCCTTAATTCAAAATTTAGTGATCCTCTGAAAAAGAGCTGGGGGAGTGGATGGGTTACCTTTATTTAGTACTAATTCTGCTAGAGGTCTAATGTGAGTCTTCCAGATCTCGGGCCAAATTCTTCTCTTATGCAACAGCAAGCTCTGAAGTCAACTCTTCTTTTTCTGCATAGCTGAGGAGGTGCTGTTGTACTTGCCAATGAGCCTCTGCTCTTCATAGCTCTTTTTTTCCACCTTGTGGGTGGTGATGGAAAGGTATATACGTCAGACTTCTGTCACTGCACAGAAAAAATTAAACTAGCACTGCAGAGAACTTCAAAGTACAGACAGAACTACCCAGTTTTTTTCAAACCTAGAACCTAGTTTTCTTAATAGTAGTAGATTTCTTTTAGTATCTAGTAAGCACTGAGAAGAACAAAAGGCTGGCAGAGAAGCATTGAAAATGGACAATTGGTGCACAGAGAGGGGTTTATTTTTTAACAGTTTCAATGCTGAAGTCTTTAGAAGAAAGCACTTACAGATGTTTGATTTCTTTCAGGTCTTCAGATTTTGGGACATTATACACAAAGTTGAATCTACAGCCTGGGATTGCCACTGTTATTGACAATTTCTACATTTGTTCCACCAACAAAAAGAAGGTATGTGGCAAAAAACCCCATTTTTGTAGTGCAGGTGAGATTCTGTGACTATTTGAAGTGTGTTTTACAGGTTCTCAGAATATAGAAAACTGCTTTTCATGATGGTGATGATCACCTTTGGTGCATTTGTGACATACAGCAGTGGGATATTTATTGTTCCTGAATAGTACAGATGAAAAAAAAGTGCCTTGATGGATGTGGAAACCCTATGAGGTCATTGACTCATAACACTCCTGTAAATCAAGCTTTCTTAGTGTTTTCCATGCAAATGAAAAAGGAAATTCTGTAGGTATTCACAGATCCCAATGGATTCTGGGACTAACAGATAACTCTAATATGAGTTTGAAACTCTTCATCCTTAATGCACAAGGTTCTTTGCACCTTCCTTAGTATAAAATATAGGGATGGGGCAGACTGTAATTGATAATTATGTTTGCCTTGTGTAGAACCCTCTTAAATAGATTTTAAAAATCCCTCTCCTTGAAGCTTTCTTAGGAAATGTTCCTGCATCATTACTAAAAATCAAAATGCTTTTCCTGGAACCTGGGAAGGTTAAGTGGACTTTATAAGTGAGAGTGAAATTGACCCACTGAGTGTATTTACAATGGATGTTACATTAGAAGCAACAGGAAAAGTGATTATGGGAAAAAAACACAGTAACAGCCCTTCTGTGTCTCCAAAGTACCTGTGATTTAAATGGCAAGAACTGTAAAGTACAATGGGAAACACAAGCACAGCGGGTCTTTAATGAAATAAGAATTTTCTCTTGATAAGGGCCTTTTACATCCAGTGTAATACAGAAACACTATTTCAGTAGAGGCCACTGATTGGAAGAACAATGTTTGTTGTGTTTGTCTGTCTGTTTTGCTTAATTAAAAATCAGTGGAACTCATCGAGGCTGCCTCAGTGGATAAGTACATATTGTATTTCTCTTGAAATTGTTGCTGGAATTTTGTGCCCAAACTGTGCTATGTCTGAGATTGGTAATCTATTTTTAATCTACTGCAAAGCCAGAAATTACTTTTTGTTTCTTGAGGTGGAACTGCCAACAAGTACAAAGTTTCTTCGGATTATGTTTCTCAGATATACAATTACTGGTTGTTTTAAGTCCAAAAGAATAAAACAAAAAATCTTTACCCATCCCAGTTTCTGGAATGAAAACTAGAAGGAGGAGATGGATGAGAGCCCCATGGAGGATCTTTGCCAGCTCAGTCAGCTACAATATCAAAGCCTGCCCAAGCACAGGGGTTCAGTGACAATATGATTGTGCCAGTTGTGCGAAAAAATAAACAACTGCTAACTTTTCAGCCTAAATGACACACCAGTGTTCACAAGAACCCTCATGTTAATGCTGTCCAAGCAAAATCTATATTCTACTGAATTTCACAAGTCGAGACACAAACCCTGCTTTAGCACTGTCCATACTAAACTAATATCGTATTGAAATCCATCTGATACAGAAAGTGCCTTTGAGTCAACATAAATATACTATTTTTATGAAGATATTTGCTTTTATGAAGATGCTGTTTATTAGAATACAAACAACAAAAACAGCAGAGCAGAAAGGATTGCTAGGGCCTTTAGATGATGCCAGAGGGATATATATTAATACATTGAAATATACATACATGCATATGTAGCACAAAAATGATGAAAGCAATGAGGTTGCATGCTTTAGTCAATGACTTCAGACTAGTCTGGGACATTTTACAGTCACCTCTGGAAGGTAAGAGGAAAGCCTTCAAGTTTTAAGAGCTTTTATCTGTTGCAATGGGAAGTTTTAGGTGCTGGACCTTTGATTAGGGCACTAAGACTAAGTTGGTCTCCCACAAGTTATTCAGAATGATGGAGGAACATATCTCCCTGTTTGTCTATTTCAGCACAGTTGCACTGAGGTGGAATAGAATATTAGAATTCTGACTCCCTTTTCTGAGCTGAGCAGAAGTCTCACTTGTTCTTGATGTTACCAGACTTCAAATCATTATGGTGTGAGTTTTCTTCAACCACACATCTTTTAAAATGTGCTGAAAATGGAAACTGGAGTGCTGACTGTGTATACTGAAAATGAGCATGCACTTTAAAGCATAAGTAGTCCCATGCTACCACTAGCATTTGGTTACAGGGAAAATACCTGAAAGCAAAGATAAAATACATTTATAGGGATTTTAATACTTTGCATATTAAAGTTTTCTATGATTTAATTTCATTTAGCCATTATAGTCTTCATTTGTGGGAGAGCAGATACTGCACATATAAAGCTCATCATTCCCACCTCAGTGTCATCACATCAGTTCTGTAGAATTAGGTATATGGTCAACTCTCTTCCTCTACAATGAAGGGAGAAATGTATATATCTCCAGGCAGTTCATGCTGTTAAAATCTTTGTTCTTATGAAAATAAGGCTGAATTATCTTGTGGAGGTCTCTGTAACTGACTGTGTGATTGTTGTGGGTTTGAACAAAATCAAACTGTTCTGCAGAGACACAAAGGGATGAGTCATGGTTTAATCTCAGCTGGCAGTTAAGTACCACACTGCCATTGGCTCACTTCATCCACCAGTTCCTTCAGGGCCTGTGGATTCCTCTCACCAAGTCCCAGGGACTTGTGCACATTCAGGTTCCTTAGACAGTCTCAAACCTGTTCTCCTACCATGGCAAGTTCTTCATTTTCCCAGTCCTAGCCTCTGCCTTCTTTGATTTGGGTGCTGTGACTAGAGCTTTAATGGACCAAGAAACAAACATGAAGTGGAAGATAATTCATTTATTTGTTTTGAAATGCAATTAAATGAAATATGTGCTAGAAGGTTCCATTCTAGTTCTTGGGCTGACATAATTTTTGCAGTTCATAGCTTCCATTGTACCAGCTCCTGGAGTGCCTTAGACTTTCACTCAACTTGCCTCCACTCTGTGAGCTTCAATAATACCAGACAATGGACTTCTAAGTGAGCTTTATACAGTAAGTATGAAATTGTACTGGAAATTTTCAGTGAATTACTCCAGCTAGCATTTTCTTAAGATGTATTGAAAATAATGCAGTTGATCAAGAAGTGTGTTAGCAGATGCAAAAAATAAAACATCGTTTTCACATAGTAAAATGTGGAAAAGGGACTGTATAAAGTGCCCCACAAGATTATAAGGTAAAGTATAGGAATATAGGAATTCAACTGGGGACTGAATTACTGGAGGAAGTATGAAAATAATTTATAAAACCTACTACATTCATTCAAAAAGTGGCACATTTGATTTTCCTCTTAGCCTTCTATGGACAAGTTGTGTTGAGTACTGTTCATAGGCTAAGTTAAGAATCAGGAAGGGGTATCAAGGTCATGTCTAGACAATCTTTTGACAGTTGGGGTAAATTCATTCATTCTGTGTCTTTTTCTGGCTACAGGCAGCAGAACTCTAATGCAGAAATCGTGTTGCTGCAGTTACCAGAGGATTCAAGCTATGAAACCTAGTTTTGACAAGGAATGATAGCAAATCTCTGAGGGTAGAACTTTAGAGGACTTTGTTTGTTGCTCTGAATGGACCTTTCTGATGAAATCATGAGATGGAGGTGTGAACTGTGGCTGTATTGTTTGTAAGGCAAAGTTGAATTGCAGACAGCCAGCTGCACAAGTAAAAAAAAAATTCACCTACCTGAAAATGACCAAGTAGGATCATAGATCATCACCCCAAATGCTATGAAACAGCAGAGTAATAGGCAAGGTCACACTCTAATTGAGAGTTCCTGCTTCCTAAGGATGCATTAATATTTGGTTTGCATTCTGTCTGGTTTTAGTGTAGTATAAACCAGCAACTAAAGACTATGATATGGTTTTGGAAAGCTGTAGAGTAGTGAAGGGGGGTCTGCTGTGTAAGCTCTCTGATGCTACCTTCTCTGTTTGAAGCACTTTTTCACTGATCTGTGTTATAAAATAGCCTTTCCCTACGCAGCCATGAAGTGTTGTGCAGTGACAAGGGCTGTCCGTGCACTTTAAACAACAGAATTTATGTAATTATCTCCTTTTCAGTAATTAGCACACCCTGATAAAGTCAAATGGTGCAGGAAACCCATTAGGTGCCATGTGCAGGAAATAATTTGCTTTGTGTTCTCTGTTTTCCAAACCAACTTTTTAATTGTGACTCAGATGTACTTTACATGATTTATAGAGCATGGGATTAGGGTTTCCATAGTGTCAATCTGGAACCAGGTGCACAAAGTAAATTCTTTCTACAGAAGAAAAAAGTTAGCAGAATCCAGTTTCACTAAGCTAAATTATCAATAAAATAGTTAATATTTTGGGGGGCATATATGCTGTTGGATGTAGAAATTGCATATTTGATTTTATGTAGTGTTGCTGGGGAGGAGTTGAACGAACACAATGATTTTTTCCCTCACATTCTTCGCATATTTTAATTTTAATTTATGCTAATGGAATTGGTGCATCCGTCCTTCCATTTACATGCTTTTGGAAAACAGGCAGCTAAGCAGTTTATATTCAGGCTTTTGATATTAAGAGAAAATAAATGTTGATTTTGCATACACTAACTTATTAGTTAAATGGGTTGAACACTTACATTTCCCAGCTGTCACAATAACCAATAGCTGCATGTTTTTCCAAATGTGACAAACATGTATTCTTGCTTCCCAGACAAGGCAGAACACTTGAGATAGTAATAAAGATATAGGCTTTCTTATACACTATTTTAACTCTTGATAATTTAAATAGTGTGAATTACAGTTTGCAAAAGAGTATTTGCCAGATCTATAAAAGCATTTCCCAAGATGCAATTGGCTTAAGCAATGTTTAAAAGCACTTAGAGGGAAATGCAGTTCTACATCATTTTGACATTTGTCTTTCAGAGCAGAACAATTGGTTATGGAATTTGTCAAAATGCAATATGACTACATTTACTTGTAAGGAATAATTCTACTTGAGTATCAGTTTCCTTAGAGACCATGCCAGAACATCTTCAAATAGAGAGAGCAGAATTATCTTACATGTTTTTTGGTAGTCAGCTGAGGAATATTCCTTTCAATAAGTTCAGTAGTTACTTCAGGAACATTTCCTTGTGAAATTACAGAATGGGTTTGTATGTTGAGATTTCTACCATGATGTGTTCTTGCCTTATAAGCAGTGTCACCATTCAATTTTATTCCAGTGATGCACCATCAGAGCACTAATATGACCTGACATCATTTTGCTTAGGACTTAAATCCATGACTGTTCAGTTTGTCTTCAGATATTCCAGATACTACCAGAAATATGCCCAATAATTGACTCTCTTTTCTCCACCCACACTTTGCTAGTTGCTAGATTGCTGTGAGAGGCAGTCCTGGGCAGAAATCCCAGATTTTATTCACACACAGTTGATGAGCAGTTGCTTTGTTGGCAACCAGGAAGCTGCAAAATGCAAGTGGAGCTCAATAGGTTAAAACAGTCAGAGCTTTCATTGAGCTGTTAGCTGAAGTCACAGTCCACAGCAAAGGTTCATCCAGCACCACCAAACCCATGACATACTTGGGGAGGATTTGATGGATGATGTTTGATGGGGTGTGACTATGTATATGTGAAAAAAATAGGATAAAGCTTTGAGAAACAGATTTGAACTGTTGAAAATTAAACCTGTGGATGAAATAATGGCTTGGGATCTGGCTATTAAAGAGGTATTTGAGTTATTTACTGGCTAAATGGAGGGTAGGAGCCATAGCTTTCCAGCTGGAGTGATTACTGCTGTGATTGAGAAACCAGCGCTTTTACACATTTTGTATGTAAACAGGTCTGCTTAAAAAATATGTAACTCCCATGTCATTGTCATATTCTAACTCCTTGCAATCCTTTCAATAAGTGGAAATTTGAGAATACCCTTTATCCTAACCAGTAGATTATGAATGCATTTTCCTATGTAGTGTGACAGAGGAAGATGTAATCTAGTTTTGTTTCCATCAAAATATTTCTGTGCATTTCTCCATCCTGTTCTTGTATGTTCAGAGCTAGAAGGAATCCCTACCTTTTGTTGATCATGACAGGCTTGTCTTTGAATACCTTTTTGAATGCATGTCCACTAAAACATTGAACAGTGCAAGCTGAAGCTGCCTCTGAAACTTCTGTCAATTCTCCTCTCTTGGAACCAACAAATGTTCTGTAGTTCAGCACCTGAAGTACTAAAGGCTGAAGTACACCTGAAGTACATTAAAAGCTACACTTCATATTAAAAAAAAAAGAAAGGAAAACAGCCCACAAGAAACAGCCAAGCCAACAAACCTGACTAACAGTAGAAGTGAACAGTAGAATGCCATGACCAGCATGTAGGTTTCCCACAGTATGTAGGATAATTGCTCATCAAGGTAGAAGGTGTGTGAGCTAAATGGCTGCATGCTTGAATAGACATTCTGTGTTATTATTCTATCCTAGAATTCTTCTGATGCTTAGAGATCTCAATTGAAGTTTTTGAGACTGACCTTCCACTGTAATTTTGCAGCCTAATGTGCAACTTTTGCATTCTTTTGTGCTCATGCATACAATGATTCTGAGGAAAAATAGGCCTGTCTTTACTGTATGCTCATTATAAATGCTTTTGTTCTGTTTTTATGAATGTCCTGTCTAAAACTCATTAGTCATAAAAGCACACCAACAACTACCAAAAAGACGTAATGTTAAATTAAGTTTACTGTAGTGAAGCCAAAAATAAAATGACTAGTCAGTGGGAGTACAACATAAAAAGATTTATGTGAAAATGGAAAAGACCTCCGAGCAACTGTTAAGAGACCATTGTGCATATGATTCTGCACTTGAGAGACATCTATTTCCCTCCCAGTAATTCTGGAAAGAGAAGGATTCCAAGCAGCGTATTTTCAGCAAGGTTTTATTTGCTATTATGATGAGCAGGGGTCATTGCTCGGAGAAATAGGAGCAGTCAATCAGGAGCATGCAGCAGAAAGCAGGTCTGAAGCTGCCCTCAGCACCTGGGGAAGGATGTGCTGCTCAGGGGGGCTGCTCAGAGGGAATGGGAATGTGCAATATTCCCTGCTGGGAGCGTTTGAGATCTGAGATTTTGATTTGCTATTTCTAAAAGTAAGGGTAAATTTGCAAAAATTTAGACCACGTTGTTATTTCAAAGCCCATTATTTCAAAATGTAGATTCTTATGCCCAATTCTGTATTTGAGCCATATCACAAAGAAAAATATAGAGGGAGTAGAGGTCTCTTAAGTGAGACCTGAATTAGGCTCTTCTCCAGCATGGCAGAGAATTTCTTGTGTCCTAAAAAAAGCTACAACAGTCTTCTAATCAGTTGTTATGAGGATCACGCACATCTTTTTTTAAAAACTGTACATTTCCAGGCAAATACCATCCTGGAAGATTCTCTGATGCAATGTGGAACTCGCAGCATTGAATATAATAAGGAGGCAAATCATAATATATATGATAGCGTCCAAAGGAGAAGGTGTCCATATGGAGAGTGAATTTTGTCACAGGTAAAACAAGAAAGGAAGATGTGCTGCATTAGTGGTGCTGGATCTTACTTAGCAAGAGGAACCAGGAGAAAAGAGGAAAGAGAACTGAAAAGAGTAATGATAAAGGATTGATAACAAACCTCTAACTGTACTCAGTAACTATTTGGTTGGTTGCCAAATCTGCTTGGATGAAATGGGTACAGGTAAATCTCTAGAACAGTCAAGTTTCTGGCATAGGCAAGATGAGAGATTTCTGTGAGTGATTTAGATTGTTTGTATCAATTATAATTATCCTGTATGTTGAGATTAATTCTGTCTAATTATTTACTCAGTATCACAACATGCTAAGAGGCTATATCATGTTCTTCATGTTGCAGAAGGGAGGGAGTTTCATCTTAACTTTCATCTTAACTCAGAGTCTAACAGCAGGAACCAGTAGGTCCATGTTAAGGAGATTATATGAAAACTGCTAAGCTGTATTGGACAAGAGATGAGTACCATTCAGGAGGTCTGCAAGAACAGTGTACAGTAGGTGTATTCCCCAGACAGCCCCAAGAAAATAATGATCTAGTGTGTTTGCAACTACAGCATTATTCAATATTCATCATGCTTGCTGATGGATTGTCTGCTTCTCCTGGAGACCTGTGTGTTTCCTTCTCATTTCCAAGTGATGGAATGGTGGATGAGTCCCAGTTTCCATGCTTCACACTATGCTAGTGTTGACCAATCTTCTGATGTGTCAAATCCTGCTTCTCTTCACTGCCACTGGTCAACTTCCCTTGTGCTGACCACACAGGTTGTTCTGGCTCTCTCAGTAGTGGAGATGCAGCAGGACATTTCCCCCAGAGTTGGTATGGGAGCACAGTGGAAATGAGCAGGGCTTGAATGGTGGCCATGGCCATTTTGCAGGACTGGCAGTGTGCTCACTTCCCTGGGAATCCCTGGGGCTGCTACCCCTCTGGTCTGCCAGGAGTAAAACTGTTGTAAAACCAGTCAATTTCTGCAATCCACCTGTGATGGCACAAGCAGGACTTCTAAACTATTGTGGAAATTAAGTGTTCCAGTGACTTTGTTTATTCCACTCTCTTTGTGGCATTTGCTAGATGGGATGGATGTAACTGTCTGCTTACCTGTTTCTAATTCTGAAATGAGCCCTGACTCCCAGTAGCCCCAGCACCCTGCAGCAGCAGCAGATATCTACTGAAAAAGCAGGACCTGTGTGGCAAATATGTTCTAATGCAGCCTGCACCCATGTGCTTGAGCACAGTCAGCAAAAATTCAGGCAAAGATAAAACAGAATTTTATTTTTTTTATTATTTTTTTCCCCCCACACTATATGTTTCTGTCAGAGAAGGATTCTTCCTCCTGGAATCTTGAATTTCACATTCAACTAAGCCACCCCTGAAGCCTCCTTGATGTGGTCTCTCTGGGACTTGTCCTAGAGACAGATTTTTTCATCTGTGGGAATAATGCACTAGATTGCTGCCATCCCTTCATAGCAGAAGATTGCCATGGAATGAATGGTGATTGTCCTTGATATTGCCTGTTTGGTTTTGAGGAGGGATCTTCTACAAGCTTGTTTAAGTTTGTGACTAGCAGATATTTCTCTCTTCACTGTTTTTGGTGTGTTTTTTTTTTCATTCCTAATCTCTTTCTGAAACTCTCTACTTTTCTTTCTTCCGTTTCTCAGCCTTACTTCTTTCTACACCTCACACATGGATTGTGGATCAAATTTAAGCTTTTTCTTTCATGGTTACAATGACTACAGAAAAATAATATTTAGAAGAATGTAGCTAATAGTCTATGTTTCTATTCAAAAATCACAATATTCTTGGGATAATAATAATAAATCTGCTGTCACATCCATAACTATCATATATAAACCAGATCTCTTCAACAATGGAGGTAGGATGATTCAGTCAGGGAGCTGTTAGCCAGGAGACCTGACATCAGTTTCTATGACCTTGAGCAAGCTGAGCCTCCCTGAAGCCTGACTTCCTATTGCCTCATACCCTGTAATAGCATTTGCCTGGTGCAAAACCACTGTGACATGACATGATTTGACAGCCTACCTTGAGATCAGATTGCAAGGTAAGGTTTTGCAGAAAGTACAGAATTAGTCTGGCTTAGTTTCCTTGTTTATAAACTTAAATGGAGTCTCTAGATCACCTATGATCCCTAAATAAGTGCTAAGTATTTTTATGGACTCATTTCAAGACAAATGGACATTTATCAGGTATTTTTTGTGTCACACCCCTGCAGTATTCAACAGCATTTTAGGATTTGCAGTATGCTGAAAATAATTGTTATAAATATGTTCCCATGTTTAAAGATTGTTTAACATTTATTAGTCATAGTTGGTTCAGTACATAGGTAATATTTTGGATGTGGTGGTAATACTTTTTATTCTCACTGAAATGATGAAAATCAGCTTTTTGACCCAAAGAGAGCAGGATTAATTTTTTGCTGCAATTTCTGGATATGCAGTTTACAGATATATTATTTTATTCTCAATCCTCTAAACAAAATTAGCAGTCTGGATCTTAAAAGGGCTTTCAGATTTGATTAAGATGCTGTCATTCTCTTTTAGAAGGAACAGGTTTGTGCAGGGAGGGTCTGGGATGGAAGTGTGTGAGGTAGCACTGAGGGATTGCAGTGTTTATCTTGTAAAATTCGATGCCAAAAATGGACAACTGCAAGTTGCATAAAAGCTGTGCTTTCAGTGTAACTATGACTACAGGAATCAGCCTGGGATCCATGGGAATAATAAAACATCTCATATAAATTTAAAATAGTAAATACACTAGTAGTTTTTTAGTGCTGATATATGTCCTGGTTTTTTCATTCAGCCATACCCATGAACTATTTTTTATTTTTTTTTTTTTTCCAGTTTGCATCACTTTAAATGCTTTTACAGCTTGTTTGGGATGCAGTGCTGGCTGGCATAAATTAGTGGGCTTTGGCTAAAGGTTCCAGTCTTTCCATGAGAATACAAGTGTCTCACACTTTGTTCTTTCTGTGGCTCCAGCAAAGGCAATGATTCTCTTACCTGCTACTACTGAAAATATCAGAAATGCTTCTGTAGCACAGGAGCAGGCAGTCTGGGTCTGTATTATTCTTTTTATTATTTGCTATATAAGTCTCAGGGATGCAGGGTTTGTGCTGGGCTTTGGGACTGCAAAGGCTCCTCAGAATCTCCCACATGCTGTACATTAGTGCAAGGTCCAGCTGTAACTTTTCACTTGACTTAGGCTGACAAAGTCTATAAAAGTGTCTGTTCTGGGCTGAAATTCCACTCAGGAGGTACTCATGTATTCCTTGGTATATTGCAGGACCATATTAAAACCACTTGTGTGCTGTACTCTGCCATAAGATCTCAGAATTTTATGTGCATGTGGATGACTTGGCATCTCCTGTTAATAACTTTGGGAATTCTGGAGAGGTTGTAAGATTTCCCTCTTACAGATGTGGAAACAGAAAGATGTAAATTACTTGCATGGGAAAGAAATTAGAGAAATTTAATAATAAGCCACACATCTAAACCAGTCTCTCAAGTTGAAGTCTTAAAAAGTAGTCTTTTCCATCACAAAAAATATTAGATTAATTAAATAATATGCATTATTACCAAGTTACAGAGTAGTTTGGGCTTCTGAAGGTCTATCAATATCATAAATATCAGTAGTCAGATATCTAAAAGTATATTTTAGTGACCAAAAAAACCAAAATAACCTGAAAGCTTATTATTTCCACAAACAAAGACTGAAATTTAGGAAGTATCTTCAATGTTAAGATCATAATTAGCTTTAAGAGGGATCAAATAGATTAAATAGAATAAATTAGATAAAATATTAATCTGTTATCTAAGATAAAATATCTCTAATACTAAAGATGTGACTTCTGAGTCAAATTTCTTTACTTTGTAGAAAGCTATTCTGTGAAGATAATAGAAGTTTTAAAGCTTTTCTAAAGTGTTTGAGGCAATTTGAACTACATCTTTAAAAAGTTATACTCAGAAATGGAGAGTTGAATTCATGTCTAGGACCTTAATTCTAGATGCTTGGTTGGAAAACATTGCACTGTGTTTCTGCACAGTTCACAGGATTCAATTTTTAATAACACTTATCTTCTATAAACCATTTACCATGTAAAGTACCATTACCACAAGACTTTGAAAAGTTCTGAGAAAAATATGTATGTCTTGACTTCCAAATTAAAATAAAATGCTTGGAAAAGTGATAATGGAGCTAAGGTAAGGAAAACCTATGAGATAAAGTGGAATATTTTGTTTAAGTTGTCACCCTTTTAAATGTAGTGCTTTAAAATTTTGTCAAGGTTTACTTATAAAAGTAATAAATTCTCCTAATTAATATTAGCATTTGGCTTGGGAGACTAGTCAGAATTAAAGCGTGCATTGTAAACATTGCCTTTGCCACTTCAGCATTTTCAGGACAAAATTTATTTTTTTCTGAAAGTGCCCTGACATTTTAATAGTCTGGTAAGTGCCAGAACCTTACACATTTTTTTACTCTGATAGCTGGTGAATTTTTGACTTATATAGTATTTATAACTCTGAGTTTGCCTCCAAGCTATAAGAGATACTGCTTTACTTATGTATTTTTCTTTTTTTTTTTTTGATTCATTAGTAAGGGTATTATCCTCTTTCTCCACTTTATTTAAACTAAGAGCTTAAGGAGCAAATTCATTAGACTGATGCTCATAGTCTACAGGTTACACTACTCTGGTTTTCTGCCTTGTGTTCAGTGGTCCATGATTTAGGTAATTGCCAGTTATTTATCTCTTTTGTACATTTTGATAGCACACTATGTTTTGTTTGTGGTGGTTTTTTACCATCTCTCTTGTCCACTCTCTGTCTAAAGAAACCACTGCAGCTTGTCAGTGTTTGAGGTTGGACTCTTGGCTGTTCCTTAACATGACTCTGTCACCCACCACAGTGTTTAAGCCCTGTTCAGAAATGTAAGTTAAATATTACCCAGGAACAAAAGAGACAAAGTCTAAGTTTTCATGATAGCAGATTAGTTTATTTAAAAATCAGCAAATTATATAGGGACAGAATGCCAGATCCCCCCTTTCTACCTTCTTGCAGCTTCAGCTAACAAAATTGCCCTAGAGAACATTACAGCTATACACTGGTATTGACATCTACTGTAGCTTTTACCAGAAACCTCACAAAAAGGTCTGTTCTCAAGGCTGTAGACATTTTTACTAGATCTTAGGAAAAATAAGAATAATGTAAGAATGCAGAGTAAATTTTTAGTTTACTTTTTAATCCAGTAAATATACATTGATTGCTGCACACTAAGATGCTATTGTACATCCCCCTTGGAATTTCCAGCTCATTTTCCTTTCTTAAGGAATTGTAAACATCAGGAAGAAACCTTCAATTTAGGTTTGCCCATATCTGTTTTAGTGTATTATAAGGTAATCAGAGGTACTGCAGTTTGATGACCTTTCATCTAGGCTTGTTTAGCAGTGCACAGTGCTGCAATCTGGCCTTTCACGTGTTTTGAGTATTGATTTTTCAGATAGCAAGAACTGGAATAGTAACCTGGGGAGGTCTGGCATCACTGTGACCTGGTTTGCTTTTATTCCTTGTGACTCTAGTCAGCTTCTGGGAGCAGTGAGCTGATGGAAATGGAATGTCTCTCCCCACTTTTCTTTTGTGAAAGCTCCAAAAAAGGTGTTTCCTTGGTGTTTCTTCCTCTCTCTTTCCATTCCAGCTTGTTTCCATTCCAATTCTCTTTTTGTCCTCCCATCCTTCCAGCTGCAGATTGACCTGAAGGGGACCTGTCACCCTCACCCCAGGAGCAGCAGCAGCATTCAGCTCAGCCTGTATGGCTGGGCAGCCTTGCATGGGCACTGCTAATGACTGCTGCACTGAAAGTTGAGGCAGTTCTATGAGTTGGATGAAAAATTGCACATCAGGTGCAGTTTTGGTCAAGAATCACCTGAAATTTGTGCTCTGCTTTTGGAATGTCTTATCTCTTTGCTTTGGACAAAGAAATGTCCTGGCATTATTTTCTTCAAACCTCTATATAGTTCCAGGGTATGAATCCCCAGTTCATACTGGGGTACCATAAAATCACAGAATCATTTATATTGGAAAAGACCTTTAGGAGTATCAAGACCAGCCATAAGCCTAATGCTGCCAATGCCACCACTAACCCATGTCCCTAAGTGCCAGGGGCATGACTCACATGAAGGGATCATGAGGGCTGGACCTGGAACTTTCCCCTTGTTAAACCTCTTGGAGTTGACCTTGGCCCATCAATCCAGACTGTCCAGATTCCTCTGCAGAGCCTTTCTGCCTCCAGCAGATTAAACACTCCTGCCTACTTGGTATTATCTGTGAATTTACTGGGAGTGCACTCTTTTGCCAAGACTAGTTGGATCAGATGATTCTAGAGGTCCTGACCAACCTGGTATTCCATGACTCCATGATTCTATCCCCGTCCACATCACCTGATAAGGATGTTACTGGTCTGGATGAGGGGATTGCATGCACCATGGTGATGGGTGGCTTCCAAATTAAATGTGTGATGTTGGTTCCTGTGAGAGTAGTTCTGTGTGAAGAACCCATTATCTGGATGAAATGCTCTTCATGCCTGGGGAATGAGAGTATGAACAGTGCCACAAAGGGGTTGAGTTGATGACTGATGTCAGTACTCAACATTTCTAAAACAATGTCACCAGACCTCTTTGTAATCTTGGATATACTTTCTCAATCTAAAAATCTCTTCCTAAATGGATTTCTCTTGTGGGAATGAGGTTCCTTACTGACCATTTCAGAATACAGTCTGTTGTCAATGTTGGTTCATCACATGTAATGGTGTGTGTACAATATTTACAGTCTTTCCATGAGGACTGCTATTTGGAATAGCAGAGTCACAACTAATTACTTCAGCTGCTGCTTACAAAAGCCAGCTGAGTTATCACACCTGAGTTGTAATAATCTAGCCCTGTGTTAGAAGTATATTATCCAGCAAACACAATGCAGTTGATGCCTGTTTGCAGAGACCTCACTCATTTCAAAAGTCTCGGGAGACAAAATAATTTATTTCTGTGTCTGATTGCCTGAGCAAAAGAGAAGCTGTTTGTTATCTGAAGTAACAGGACAGCATATGCTTCACTGCAGTGTGGCTGGCAGCCTAGAGCCTTGAAAAATATGTTCTTGTCTTCAGGGGAGCATAGATATCAACTTTGTGCATCTCAAGAGGTGTTAAAACAACATCTGATGAGTCAAGTTGCAATCAAATGAGCCTTGCTAGGGAAGAGCAAGCAACGAAGTCAAGGTTTTGGCAACTGCCATTTTATCTTTGCCTTTAATAATCAGAGAAAAATCTACTGTGGTTTCTTACAAACTTTCTTGAGCTTTACAATAAAGACATTGTGACTCTATTCTCTCTGTCACCCAGCTACCTTGAAATTTTAACCTCAGAAGTGAAAACAAAAAGTTAAAGTACAGTTTGTATTTTAGCTTCTATTCCCTTACCTATTAAAAATTACTGAATCTGTCATCTAAGACTTCCTGAGTTAGTCACCTGTGGAAATTGTCTTTATTCTGGAAGAATAAATTGCAAATTTTCATTTTTATCATTTTAGAAAATACTTTGATGCCAAACAATTATCTTAAAATGTCAATTCTGTAGATTTATGTAGTCAATTTGTTATGTTTGTGCTCAGATATGCCATTCCATCTGTCTTCATGATTATTCATATTATATGGCCATTTGGTCACTTTAAAGTTTGCATTTTCTGGTAGGAGACATCAATGTTGGCCACATTTTAGCACACTCACACTAATAAACAAGGAAAATACGGTAATCATTAAAGGCTTTTTGCACCCAGCAGCTTGCAAAGCCTTTGAAAAACAGTCCTTGTACAAGATAAAGATGAAAGTTGTGTGAAAAGGTTTTCAAAGTCCATGTGTTTCTAGAAGGTCAGGCAGTTTCATCACCAGTCTTAGGCAAAGAGGAGCGATTTAATTTGCTGGAAAAACAGCCCAAACAAAAGAGGTAACACTGAAGCCTGTGGAGGAGTTATGTGCTCTGATTGGATCTGTATTTCCATTATGCTGAGAAAAAGGAGTTTCATAGATGAGCCTGAAGCATTGATTCTTCTCTGAAAGAACAGGGAAAGTAAAACCATACTCTGCCCAGATTTGTTGGGGTGAAAGTGGAAACACAGAATGGTTCCATAGCATCTAACTATGGATGATGCACTCCAAGAGCCTCAGCTGGGACCATGATACATAAATTAACAGAGAAATCCATGATCATGTCAAAGGCTCAAACTGTTCTGATCTTCTGGAATAATTTAGAGCTTCATCGCTTTACCTTGTCCACCTAATACTGAACAATCATTACCATGGTGCCATGAGAACTCTTGCACATCCACCTAGCAGCAATTGCAGCAAAAGGGTAGATAACATAGACACCTGATCTGTACATTTTGCTGGTTCTCATCAAAACTATTGTGCATAGTTTCCTACCCTCCCCTTTGCATTAATTTGCAATTATTGGTTCTATTTGCTGAACAGGCTGTAAGCAAATGGGGAGAGTTGCCTTGAGTGTAAGGTCTCTACTTTCTGTTTATTTTTTTACCTCCAAATTCCTCTTTCCTCACAGAAACTGTGTTTTTAATGGAAATTAGAAAGGACCTAAGTAAATCCTTTCATCTTCTCTTTGCTTGCCATGTTGAGGAATTATTACCAAAAGTAGAAACACCGACCTTCTCATTATTCAGAAATAAAAGAGAAAATTAATTCAACCAGTAAATATTATTTCAGTACATATAGGACAAAACTATGTTGTACTACACCTATTACATCCATGGGAAATTGTCACATTAGGATGGCTAATAACTGCCTTGCTGAATGAACTTCTATTTTGTTGGCAAACATGCTGTTGCATGTTTATTGCAATGTAAGAGAGAGGGTTAATTTACATGACATTGAGTCCTTTTTGGTATCTTTATATTAATACCTGATCACATTCTCAGGAGCAGTGGTTTTACTGGTTCATGGGTGACAGTGATTAGTAAGTAGAACAGCATAAAGATATCTTCTGAATATTTTTACTTCATTTTTTGGATTTCTCCATGGCTGTAAGCAACATTGAGGAGCATCACAGGCCATCTATTGCCCCCAGTGCTGCTACAGGATCAAACCTAAGTTTGATAAAATGTAAATTAGCTGAGTTTACTCTTGAGGATGTAAGTGAAGGGGCATTTATCAAAATATTGTACAAAACTTATGCTATATTTCTTGTTCCACTTCATTTGTCATCAACCTTCTTGAAGCATCAACCTTTAGTCTGGCATTAGAACTGGAGTGTTGAAAATGGTTTCTTAATTGTTCTATGTGCTGTGAGTTTATTACCAGATTATATTCTTATGACACAGATTATAGTTGGAGGTACATGATATACAATATAAATATGATGTGCCACTAAAGCTCATCCTTGATTAAGATTTTATTTTACTCTCCTCTTAACTAGGATTGACTGGATCACAGGCCATTTCATTTAAGAGGCTCTATGTGAGAGCTTTGTTGATTTTTAATTTTCTTCCATTGATTTTCAGCATCCAGAGAGCACTTGTTCTCTAATGGCTCTCTGTGTTGGTGTTTGCTTGCAAATTGAACTAAAAGATAAATGGCTTTCAGGGTAATACCTCTCCAAGGGCTTCCACTTGAGGGCTGGTGGCTGTTAGCAGAGCTGCATTATGTTTAGAAAAGTTCTGTGCTCAAATAAAAGCATTCTTGAGCCTCTTAAGTGTGGTAAAATTGTTTTAGGTCTGGTGTGACAACAGTCTCTAGCTGCTCTAGAAATCTTTGCAAGGAATAGCCCATTTGTCCACATTTTTCTATGAAAGTAAAATTCTCTGCACTTTTGGTTTTTTTTAATAAGAATTTGAATATGTTCCTTACTTGTGTTTTTCGCACAGCAAATAATTGGTTTTTCAGTAAAAGAAAAGAATAAGAGTTGCTGGTATTTGCTTATCTTGTAACAAGTGTTTGTGCTAAAATGCAGTACTAAGTTGGAAGTTTTGGCCGGCCTATTGGATTTTTGAAATGACTATAAATTAAATTTTCAAAATCTTTGCTTGCTTAGGAAAGTTAACATCATCAATAACGTAAGTGGCTTTACATTTGAGTATTTCAAGCCTTCTTGTACACTGTTGCTGTGATACATCACTGCATTGAGTAATAATGCTCTCTTATAACCACTGCTAATGAAAGGGTCCTACTTGACAGCCCTTGCCCACTGCCTCCTCAGATCAAGCTTTATTACTTGGGAAAGACATATCCTTATTCCAGGCTTGTGTTAGAAAGCCATGGAAAAAGAAGTGTGAGGCTTTAGGAGCTCCAGGGAGATGATCCAATGGCAGTATTTCTTCCCATCATCTTCACTAGAAATCACTGCTATTCATTGCCAATTTTGGTGTCAGGTAGCTCAGTACATACAGCTTGTACACAGAGACTGGTGTTTGTGTTGTCGTGCCAATTTAGCAATTGGGTTAATAAATTTTTTAAAGGGAATTTAGTTGTTAAACATATAATGCTTATATAGAATCTATGCAAGTCTTTTTAATTAGGGTTTAGTCTCTTCAAGTGTCCTGTAAAATCAGTAAGGATTAAGTTTAAGGATGTAATATGTATTTGTTTTTCTGTACTTGCTTTTCTATACTACTTGTCAAGCTTAATTCAAGCTTCAGCAACCATCTAAAGTAAGATTTGTACTCAAATATCTTGATCAGGACCGAAACAGCTTAACAAACTACATTAGCATATGGGTCTGAAAAATTAAAGATTCAGTCTGAAACAAAGTGAAACTGCAAATCCTGGGCTCTTTTCCCTGTTCTGCTGCTATGTCATTTTGTATCTCCAAGATGAACATTAGAACAGCCCAAACAGTTCTCCTCACCCTGCAGAGCATTGGTCACTGTTTCATCAAATCTGAAGAATTTCAGAGTTCAGATTGGTTTCTCTGTTCTGGTACAGCTGGAGTTTAAACTGTTCATGTTGGCACTAGGGGATGATGCTATTGACTTCAGTGCAGTGCTTAAGGTTAAGCATTTGCACAATTGTGTTTGGGAACTGGGGAATAAGATGGAACATGCAAAAATTAATCTTTAGCATAGGAGTGGGAGAGGAACCTCTCCATATCTTAATTTATAAATGAGAAGTAGCTTTTTTTTCCCAAGAAAATCAGGTCTCTGTTTTTCAGCAAAATGCAGTTCATCTGAAGCCTTCTCTTAGCTTCTTTTTAAAAAAAAATATAAATTGCTGGTGGCTGTGTGTGTCACAGGGCACACAGAAATCTTTTGCTGGAGGCTTTGTTTCAAGCTTGGGGGGCTTTTCCTTCTCAGTAGTCAGGCACATTACATCAGATGTGCTTTTGTTTTGTTTCTTCAATGCAGCTTTCAGGGTGACCTCTGCTGAGATAAAAGGACTAAAACCACTGTGGTTTTTCCTGAAGCAACACCTTGCACAGAAATTCCGCATTGCCCTGACAGCAATTGCACACTTCCAAAAAGAAACCAAAGCAGACCAAGAGCAGACCTGGCAGAGCCACTGCCTTTCTGTTCCCTCTTTTATTGCTTGTGAACCAGAGCAATGTTAAGTCTTGAAATGCAGTTATATATGTAATGACCACAGTAATGATTGAGAAAAAGCACTCTTGTTTTTTTCTTGAGGAATTAAAGGAGTATCATATTGCTGCTACTTTCCTGGTCAGCTATTCATTGGACGCTCTTCTGGAAGAGCTTGAAATTTGGGCTATATCTTCACTGCATGGTTCAGTGCTTTTTAAACTCAGGCAAATGTAGTGTGAAGGGGTTTGAAATTCTGCCAATAGTAAGAGTTGGATTTAAGCTACTGTTATGGAAAGCACCACCAAAAGAGGGAAGATGTCCAGGTTTAGACCACACAAAGGGGACACAGCAGCTGGCTTGTATTGGAGGGATACATATGTGCTGGGGATCTGTCCCAGAGCCTCATTTCCCAGTGAGTGAATTTAAATATGGTTTTAGGCCAGCACAGAGCTTCCGAGCCAGATCTTGTCCCTCTCCCTCCCTCCTAAAAAGGGAGTGCAACAGGCTGGCTTTCAAGGAACTCTTCTTACAAAGGCAAAGTTATAACTCCCAAATGATTGAATGGGAAAGACAGCCAAGGGACTTAAGTGAATTGAGTCCTGATGGTTTTTTTGTTTGTCTTTCAAATAGTCTGGTGCAGCAGCCTTCCTGCAGGAGAGGCTTGTCACCCAGGAGGCTGTGAAGGAGGATGGCTGCTCTGCTCATGCTCTAGGAGCCCCTGCTCTGTAGGGATGCAGTTTTGGTGAGAGTGCAGGCTTGGGTGTGTTTACCTTTGTCTACTGTGAATGGCTAATTTGAAAGTCAGGGAGTAGAGAAATGAAACCTCCATCTCCTGTGAAAGTCACAAATAATAATCTCTGTTGTGAAGGTTGACTCTGTTTACTCTCATTGCAATAGAAAGTAGGAGATTTTGTCAGTGATATTAGACCTTAATACCACAATCCATGTTCTTTGAAATGGAGTGTGGGATATGAGGTGTGTGCCTGTGTGTGCTCATCAGCAGTGGACGCCCTAGAGCATTTCATGGGAAACAGCTAAGAGTGATAGCAGAGAATAGTCCTGGAATAAAACTCAAATGAATAAAATTGTGAATATTTTTCATGATACTTGTTTTAATCAGATGCCTAGCAAGGGAGTTGAAGAAGGCACTGGAGTGGGTTGAAGCTGGAAATCAAGCATTTTTATGGAAATAGACTCATTAAAACTGTCTCCTATACAAGGGCAACTGTTTTTCTGTGTACATGATATTTGTTAAATAATTGAAATATGTTTCTAGAAAAGAACTATACAGTTTTCTTTATTTTCTTTTTTTGTTGTTTTTTTTTCTGGTTTTTTTTGTTTTTTTTTTTTTTTGTTTTTTTGTGGTTTATTTTTGGGTTTTTTTTTTCTTTCTTGTTTTTTTGGTTTTTTTGTTATGTGATTCATAAATGCCGTTTATAAGTAGACTAGATGCCTTGCCCCAGAATACCTTGAACATATCTACCTGTTTTTTACTGACCTGGTAATGTAACCAACCCAACCTGCAGAATAAAGGTTTATTTCATTACCTATAGATAAATTACTAATTTGGAGCAGTAAGTAGAGATGTGTTTCTACATCCCAGCATGCATTGTCTGATGTTGATGAAGTAAACTCAAGTAGCTTGAAGCTATTTCCATTATTTAAAATACTTCATGTGATCTAGTACACTTTTTTACAATACCTTTTAAAATATTTTAAAGCAGTTCTTTCACTTTGAACCTTGTCTTATACCTGAAACAATAGCCCTTGTTACTGCATTTGCATATGGGTTTAGGGAAGCTACTTGATTGCTTATCATAGTAATACTGTCATCTTTTCAACCTTTCTATTAATTCTGAAATTCTAGAGTGTTATTTAGTTTTTATTTTCACCACACAGAGTGACAGCTTTGGCTTAAACAAGTCTATTTAATTTATTCCAGCTTCAGTATTTGATGTCAGAGGGTGCAAGGCAGGACAGCTGCTCCCTGTGGGATGGGGAGCTTGGGGCCAAGGGGAATCCTGTGGCCAGTGGGGCAGAGATTGCCAGGCACATGATGGGGCTGCAGCTGGGGAGGGGGGTCAGCCTTGACTGTGGCTTCCCCACAGGGTATCTGTGAGCCTCTTCTTCCTTCTCGCCCCCAAATTTTTCATAATATTTTCAACCCAAGTTAGCTGTTGTACTAACCTCATAATTCAGCCCCCAGGCTGGTCAGCTTGAGCAGGGGTCTGGGGTGGAGACCTCGGGATTCTGGGGTGGCTGAGTGCCCCACACATTCAGAATTCAGTTTCAGGGGTCTTCCAGTCAGACAGTATGATTTACTTAATGTGTTTTTAAGTTTTTAACTTAAATTCAAAACTACGTAAGACTCTTTTTCCATATGAGTGGTGTGAGTCACCCATTTATGTGTATAATCTGGTTTTATATTGCAGAGTCAAAGACACCATGGGAAAGGAAAATGCTGTGCAATCTGCAGTATAATTCCTTAAAATAGATCCTCTGAGTCTTGAAGTTACCAGTTTCACACAGCTCACTGTACAAAAATATGTTGGTTCAATCCTCCAGTTTGCCAGAATACCCATTTTAAATATTTATTTATAATTTCCTTGATATCCTTTCCCTTTTGTAAGTATCTGAACTAGATCTTTCAAGGTTGTAGCATTTACTCCCCCATCCTGCTCTGATGGGACAAAAAGATTGCTCCTGTCATGTCCCTGGAGCCTGAGTGAGACAAGAATCACTGAGAGCATCCCTATTTCTCCAGGGATGGAAAGCCATGCTGTTGTAAGCAATATGACTCAAGTTCACTTGGTTTGGTTGCATTATGTATATTGCTATTGGTTCTTTGTCACTAGGCTGACTTTTCCCTTAACAACCCTCCTGTTTTGAAGTCTAGCAGCACACTGGAGACCAGCTGAACCTGAGAGGTGATCTATTGTGTGGGAGTTAAGGGTGCCTGAAGTTGTGGTTTGCAGTTCAGTAAATGCTCATCAGCTCTTGTGGCAGATGCCATTAGTTATGTTTTCCCTTTAGGCAAAAGGTTTGCCAGCTCCTCTTGTAGCAAGTTCACTGATAAAAGAGAAAGTGTACACGTGGAGTATTCACCCCCTCCAGAGCCACCCACTCTTCTGCAGATTCTTTTCTTTTTCTACACATTGCATTATTTGCTGTTTATTGATGGAGGTTTTTTTCACCTTTTCAATCTAATTTTGTTTACAAAATGTCTATGTAGGTAAACTGGTTTATCCTTCACTTCAGGTGAAGTTAGACAAATTTGTGTAACTCATGGTGAAATTGCATGTGAGGTGCTGGAAAGCAATTTTTCATGGAAAAAGATACAGAGGAAGGTAGACACCATTGAGGTGGGTCACACTTTGTGTATGACAGCATCAGGGATTGCTTTCAGAGTGCTGCTTGCCTTCCAGTTAAGTGAGAGTGTTCTCAATGTGTAGTTTCCTAGGCATAAATCCTCACTGTTAGTGCATGAGCTGCTGGGTGTTTGGCTGTGCACACAGGGTATCAATGGTAGAATTTTATAGGACTTTATTTTTTGTGAAGTCTTTTTAAAGCAGACAAGCTGTGAGAATCTGCACCATCCCTGTAGACAAAGTATACTCTGTACAGAATATCTGGTGACCCCTTTCAGCTCTCCCCATAAACCATAGAGCACCCACTGGTGGCCTTTGGGTTGGCATTTTCATCAGGTTTCTGAAGAGGCAACATTGCTGCCTCAATCAATACCACTCAGAATTACTGATTGCACAATTCTCTTTTCCCGAGACAAACAGCAAGTTTGTAATTGCTCAGTGTACTTTATTTTCTAGCAGTTATATCCAACCACACCTGTCAGTTTGCATGTGTCACATGAAAGGATTTAGATCACTTCAGTCTCCCCCACTGTTGTGAGCTGGTGGACTTTCTCCAGCAGAAAAGGAGAAACGTGATTTTCAGGATCTGAGCCTTCCACTGCAGACTTCAGAGCAATGACCATAATGTGAAACAAATGTTTTGAGATTTTCAGAGAGCACATTCTTCAAGCTGAGTGTGCTACTTTAAAATATAAGACTGTCTCAACATAGTGTACTAAACCTACAAATAAACATCAAACAAAATTATTATAGTGTGTCTAACTGACCTACTATCACTGATTTTAGTTTTATTTCTGAATGCAAACATATTTTTTGTTGTTTCCAAGACTATACTTGGAACTGAGAGTTCTATTATGTGTTATTACCTCTCTAACTGTGTACCTGCTCATTTCTTCTACATTGACAGATATGTCAGTCTCAAGTTTCAGGAGTTTTAAGTCTCCAGTGCACGTTAAAACTTTAGGCTAAGTGTGAGTGTTGGGCCTCTTGAGCAAACTGTATGCCAGTCAAGAAAAAGCAGTAGTTAATCTACCCTGTCTGGATATCTGCAAACTCTGTGCTCCATGTTAATGGGCAAGTCTCTCAAAATGCTTTTTTCTCCCTGGGTTTGGTAAAGCAGTTATTTTTCTCTTTGAAAATGCAGGTCTTCTACGACTTGGAAAATATGTGCTAAATAACATAAAATAGTTAGAGGAGACCTATCATTCCTATAATCACATTTTCCTCAGAATTGCGCTTGATTTTCAGTAATCTATTTACTGCTGTAAGAATGCTGCAATTACTGGACTCAGGAGTACTTACTGAAGGACTTTCTAAGTAGCTCTGTTAGAGATATGTTATTCTTCAATTTGGCTTCCTGCTAAGAAATTACAGCTATTCCCTTCCTGTTTTCTTCTGCTACACAGATTCTCAACTGGCATGAACAAAGTTTCATTGATAACAACATTTGATTTTGAGCCCTTTTTCTTCTATACCCTCTCCCATACTTTAAGTGGTATTGCTGCACGAAACTCTTCTCATCAGTTTGCATAATGTGTTTTTGTAAATATGATGGCTTGACCATCCCTTTTGCTGGGGGTGCTAGCCTGATATTGATGGAAAATCCATGCAAAAAGAAGGGAAGGATTCAGTGAGGGTGAACTTATGTATGTTTTTTTTTTGGTTTTTTTTTTTTAATTTTGATACGCAGGGGCTTGAGTTTCTGTTGTCCTCAAACCCATTTCCCAGCTTCTAAAACTGTGAGGAGAAGCTACAAGCACACTACTGTACCAATGCAAAATGGAGGCAGCAGGGAAAACAGGGCTGGTTTTACACAGCAAGCAGAAAGGATTTGAGGAACCTAATACTGGGGTTCATAAATACTCTTGAGGGTAGAAGCAGCCTGAGTTTCCTAATGAGTATTCTATTGTATTTTAGGCAACTGTTTCACAAAAATTATCATCTTTGTTTTCTTTGAAACCAGACTGACCTGCAGCTGAACTGTGCTGGGAGTTTTACCAGAATTATACCAGCTGTTAATAGTTAAAAAAACCCTGTGCTGGACTCACAGCTGGTATAAACTGGTGCAATTACATTGTGTTCAGGGGATCTCTGCTTGTCACATCAACCTGAGGGTCTGGTGTTTTTCTGAGACATGTTTTCCTATGCTGTGCTGTTTTGCTTACTCTGAGGTGGGGAAAATATCAAGGTTTAGTCTCAGTCCTTGCTCAGAGCTTGAAGAGACCTTTTACCACCTCTAATGCTTCCCAGCTCTCAAAGAGTGCAGCATGTCAAGGTTTTCCTAGCTGGGATCAGCCATCACTGCTATGGAACCTCCCTAATGCAGGCAATAATATATATGTGAGACTTTATTTCACAGCATAGTGCAAAAGTGCTCAAAGGAGGTCCAATTTTCAAGGAGAAACTGTTTTGTTGAAGGCATTCCTGTGTGAGGAGTATCTGCATTGCAGTCTCAGCCACTGGCTTGCAGAGGTGCAAGTAAGGGAATGAAATTGGTGGGCTCATCTTTTCCTGTTTGTCTGCTTCTTAGGAAAACTGTAGCTAAGGACAACTATAACTAAAGCTTTGTCCTTTATACAGATTAATCTCCTCTAGAAGTTGGTCAGTTGGTTTTCAAGATCAGATAAAAGTTTTAATTAATACCTTAATCTCTTAATCTCTTTCAGTAGTTCTCTTGTAGTGCTTTTAAATTACAAAATTCCTAGGAGATGGGTGCTATTTAAGTCCACAGGAGCCCAAAAGAATGCTAAGCTGTTTTTGTCCAGAGCTGCATCTTCTGGTAATTGTCTACACTAATGCAATGTCTGTGATAGGATAAGGTTTTTCCATTGTAATTTTGTCACCATGATGTAATATCTCTATGATATAGGTGCTGTTTAGTAACTCTTGCTTACTCCTATGTCTTCAAAAAAAGTAAAGGTAAATAAATATATGTTGAAGTAATTTTGAACATCTTTACTTTTTTGGATGTTTAAACAGAGACTTTTTTTCAGATTATTACTGCTTTGCAGTTTCCAAAGAAAGGGAATATCTCCAAGTGAATGTGCTGGAATGAGATATCAAATCCACTGTGTCTTTGCTCCCTAGGTACCCTGTTACAGCTAGAGGGAAGGGCAGCCAAATGTTAAATTATATGTCTCAGGCCATAGATATGCTGCTCAGAGACAGCATTAAAATAGTGAAAACAATTAGCACCCTTCCTTGGGCTGATAGCTTTCAATGGAAAATAACCACCTTTCAAAAATCCCCCATAATTCTCCTCCCTTGTAATGCTTCTATTTTTTTTTTTCTTGTATCTCCTTTAAATTCATAATGACCTAAATTAATTCTCTCTGCCTCCATAAAGTATTGCTTATGACCGAAGGGAGCTATCCCTTATGTGTAAGATATGTGAGTATGAATTTCTGGTATATTTTAATATGGTTTAGCAGGTGAAAGAGGGAGCAGAATTTCTTTCAGGTGGCCAGGTACTCCTTGGTGTAGCAGCAGCAGGTGAACTGCTGGCCCCTAGTGGTAAATGGGAATTAATTGGAGAGTCTGAGTGTTCCTTGCTCAAAGATGTTTTCTGATGTAATGTCATGTAAGTTGCACCAAGATTTGATGTATAACTGAGGCTATGGCTGTGATTTAGTTTCAGTTACATGAATTATTTAGTATGATTCAGATAATCTTGAAATTAAATATTCTTCATTTTCACTAAATGAAAGAAAGCTCAAGCTGTGTGTGAGCACTGAAAGAATAAGATTGGTGTATTAAGGGCCAAGGGTAGAGTCATTTTAAGGGAACAAGCAGTCAGTATTTTATAATTTCTGTAAGGAGGAAAAGCTTCTGTCAGGCTGGTTGGGACAGACAAATAGTTGTCATTGTGAAACGTAATCATCTGAAGGTACTTATTTTATTTATTTTCCAAGTGAATCCACAAAGAGATACAGTTCTCCCTGAGATATATGGCCAGTTCATGTTGAAAATAATATAAAGGCCAGTTTGGTGGCCTAAAGGTAAGTGCTGTATTATAGGGCTGATCTCTGCCACCTGGGACAGAACCCACAGAGGAGACAAGATGCAACATTCTCATTTTTAATGCATTACTGAATTGTGCTTCAGTCCAACAGGTGTTGCAGTAGTGCTCATGTGATGAAATCCAGTAGTTGTCACATGGAAACCACAGCCAAAACATGCTGAATCTATGCAGAAGTCCGCAGGAGAAATGTTCATTATAGCAATACCTTAGAGGGATTCAAAAAAGGGAGGAAAATGCAAACCTTTCAGTTGAGAGGAGAAAAGCCTCCTTAATCAACCCAAGAAACAATTACTGTGAGAAGTGAGACATTTAGTCTTACTAATTTGTGTGTTGCCAGATGCTTTTACATTGCTTTATTTTCTTTGATTAATGTGTCTGAATTCAAACTTGCCCATTGCTCAACTTGTATTTGTACCAGACATTGTTACTCTCAGCTTAGTGCAGTCTTTTTTTTTTTTAAGGCCAAAAATAATGGCCCTGAGTTCTAATCACAGAAACTGGTGTAATTCAGAGGTTGAAGCAAAAGATCTGTGCCAAGATAAAACGAGAATGGAATTTGATTTCCTTGCTCTGAATGGGGAGAGACTTTGGCTTTGAGGTTGAGCTACTGTTTTCTGGTTAGGCCAGACTAGATGCCATTTCTGCACAGATATTCCCTTCTGTAAGACCTCCTTCCTCCTCACCCCTTTTTCCTCTGAAGTGACAGAAAGGATCTGCTTACGCTTATGTGCACCTCAATAACAGCATTTCCCAGACGTTCCCTGGCAGGACATTTTGTAGTGACTAATAGTTTCTCTTTGTGTATCTATTTGCTCCCTCTTCCCTGCCCTGTCCCCCCTTTCCTCCCCAAGACCAAGGCTGTAGAGCCCAGCTTCTTGCCTGCCTGACTGTGGGCTGGCTGGGGGGATTGGGGTCGTTAGGACCTGAATGAAGAAAGTGGCAAAAGGAAATTTAAAAGGCCATAAACTGCAAGAAGCAGAACAGACAGGTGTTGTTTATTCAGTATAGCCTCCATGAAGTTTTTAGCACTGCAGAGATTTTAATGTTGAAGATTTGTCTCTGAAAGTGTCAATATTTCAGCGGTTCCAGAGTCTTTTGGAGCTTTTCTCTGGGTGTCCCCACCTTGGAATAATGTATTGCTTTACTGTAACTGCTGGAAATCAGGCTTTGTGTTTGGTTCTTAGTGCTGTTCCCTTCATTCACAGGGAGCAGTGGCTTGGAAGAAAAGACTGATGCCCCTTCTGGCATTCATAATAGGATTTCCTTCCATTTGCAGGGCCTTAACATTACTTACTCAGCTGTGCAGGGGTTGATGTCAGTGAATAGCTGCCTGAGTAATTTTTGAGTTATTTAACATGTTGAAAATAAGCCTGAAGCTGTCAGACAAGTAACATCTACATAGGCTTTTTCTATCAGCAACCATTCTCAATTTCTCTGCTATATTAGAGCTAAGCTAATAATAGCACCTTGGGTGATACTTTGATGGGAAGCTTTGTTAATGCACTTGTGAGGGCTAAAGAGACCAGTTAAGTCAGTGCCAGAAGTGTGAGAGAGGCAATGAAGCTAAACTGGAGATTGAAGGAATAGATGGAGCAGCTAGTTGTTTTGCTAAAGCAAAGTATGTGTGTAGATCTTTGCAGCACATTAACTAGAGAGGAGGTACAATAGCTACATTGACATAGAGCTTCTTTCTTTCTTTAAGAAATTGTTCGTTAAAAGGTAGGCTGATTTTACAAATATGAGTACAGGTATTCATTTCCTTGTTCTATGTTAATAATCATTCCCACACTGAATCTTTTTTTCTGCACTAGCCTATAGTTTAGCCCGAGTTAATTAGGAGGAAAGTGAGTGGTACATCTTTTTTGAGCTGTCAGCAGATGAAGTACAGAAGGCACCCGTTCTGTGCAGCAAAATAAAGTGGGGCCATCTGCAAGATCATCTGGGGACTTGTAGGTCTAGAGAAGAGTGGTGGCAATGAGAACTGCACCAAGGATGCTGTTGTGGCAGAGTTTTGTGTCAAATGTGTCTGTATCTGGTGGGCCAGACCCCTGTTTGGTAGCACTAATGGAGTCACTGGAACTTGTTGACATGCTGCCTTTGAGGTTTTTGTCTCAAGTGGGACTTCTGTGGGCTTAGAGGTGTGGATTAGCTGACATCCAACACTGTCTAATTGGAGTAAGACATCCTTGTTAGGAAAGTAAGATTAGGATATCTAATAATAAATACAACAGTCACAGCAAGACTGTGACCCGTTAGAAATCATAGATTTTATTTTTCTATTCAAATCAAGTTCAAAAAAACATGCTTTCTTAAAATTAATGGTTTTATAATTGTATCAATAAGGTGGTAATCAATATTGTATAATATATGTTTACTTCAGTGGCTGTGTGTTTCCTTCTGTGTGGGAAGAGTTGTAGTGTGAGATCTAAGCATATCCTGCCAGAGTTATTTTGTTTAATGTCTTGGTTTGCCTTACCCTTTTCTCTCTCCCTGTGGAATAACTGTAATGTATTAGATAAATTCTGTTCATTCTATAAAATTGTACAGATAAGCTTGAAAACTGTTCTAAAAAATAATAAATTCTGTGGAAAGGATTTTATTTCCTTTTTTTTTTCCATATTGAATAAGGCTCTAGGGGAAGAATTGCATAGTATATGGTATTGTTTGGTATTAGTGGCAGAAGACAGCTTTATATATTTGAGTACAATCTCCTTGTCTAAGTCTTGAAAGCATCAAGGGCAGCACAAAGGAGCAGAAAAGGGTAAGAGCAGGAAACATACTGAAAAGGGTGGTGAAACATGAAAATAGGTTTGAATAGAGACACTAAGCTTGGGACAGCCTTTTGCTGCTTTCCCCATAAATGCTTGCCTTTAAGGGTTAAACCAGCATGTGAAGTCCTGTGGCAGTGCACATGCACTTGTTGCCAATTGCTACTGTCAGCTTGTTACTTCCCAGCAGAGAATTTTGGTAAAATTTTCGAACATTCTATAAAGAAACACTGAGCCAGGTTAGCAGGCTGGTCTGGGCTGTCCAGGGATGCAAAGCAGCTGCAGAACACAGCACATGGGAGGCTTTCTTTGTCTTCCCCTGCTCAGCTCAGTGTGGCAGCTTTGTGGTGGGAACCACAGCACGTTTGACTTTCAGTTGCATGTGTTGTTTTGATTGCAGAAAATTGGTCTGTGTAGGGTCACAGAAATTCCTTTAAATTGCCTCCATGGAGAGTTGTGGAGGTCACCAATGCATGTTACACTGTGGGAGATACTGTCTGTAATCTATATATAATATACAAAGGGAAAAAACCCAAATCTTCCCACCTAGGAGTGGCAAATTTTCTGTCCAGATTGAGCCCTGTTTTGGATGTGAGGAAGATGATGGAGTCAATGCTCCATATTGCATGTATCCCCCTTTTTTCCAAGTGTGCATTTTGCTGACAGCACGTCAGCAGATGTTCTCCTTTCCTGTATTCCCTTTGTGATCTCTTGCCATGCTTTGCTTTTCCCCCCCTCTCCTTGTACATGGACCAAGTGAAAAAAGCAAATGTGCAAGAATAAACAGGTTCTCCATTCCCTGTATCCCTTACAGACAATGCAGACTTTGAAATGCTTTTTGTTTGGCTGGAAATGTCAAAATAATCACAGGAAAGCTACTGCTTTGCATTAAGGGGAAATGCTGACACCATTTTCACTTGCATCAAGGCCCTTAATGAGCAACTGTTAAGGAAGAGACGACCAACACAATAATTGTGTTTCTCTTTGGGATTACCCTGTCAGCTACAGTTCTCCTTTTCAGAAAGGCAGAATAGTATTTTTATGCTAATTAGAAATGTAATATAAGATATATTGAGGACTGATACTCTTTTCACACCTGGAATATGAAGCTTCCAATCATCCTGAAAGATTGAATAATCATTTCTGCCACTGTGTGTTGAGAGAATGCTTGCAGATGTGAAGTGGGGCTGTTAATCAGCCAATGGTAGATCATTGTCCTAACCTTGTCTGGCCTTCTGAGTCATTCAGTGTCAATATCTTTGGATGGTGTAATTGGATAGGATGCCTCTTCTTGAGATTTCTAAAACTCACTTGGTCTCTTGCCTGGTACAGATATCCTTTCAGGGACAATGGAAGAGGGAAAGTTTTAGCAGTTAAAGCACTGAGAAATGAAACTAAGGGAAATAGTCCCTCTTTGAGGGATTTAAACATGCAAAGGCTATTAATACCAATGGTGCTAATGCCTTTAAATTCAAATATTCAAATGTAAAAAAATATGCTAGTTCATATAAAATATGTATCTTTTTTAGCCAGGATTGTCTGAAAACTGACATATTGCTGTTCTAGATTTTGCTGAAATCGCTTTTGCTTTTATGAAGAAATGGAGCAATCAGAAGCTTTATTAAATGGATGTCCTCACTCACTGGTTTCTGTACTGTGTAACTGTGATATTTTGTGCTTTCTCTAGTGATTCCACTGTTACTATTCCAGGTACAAAGACTGTTCATGTGTAATCTGTGCACAACATTGTTTTGTTTGTTTGTTTGTTTGTTTTTTAATACACAGGTCTTTATAAGATAATTCTGTATTCTGGTTTAATACTGGGCCAAAGTCAAAAGAGAATGCCAAAGTCCAAATTCAGGTTTCTAAAGGCTGTAAAATTTGGCAGGGCAACTAGCTTAAAGATCTCTTTCTTTCCCTGACAAAAAAATTGCATCTTAAGTATTCAGAAGCAGTATTTGTTGTTATTATTATGGGATTTTTTGTCATTGTTAGTACAGAAGCAGATTTTTGTGTTTAACCAATGCTGATATTTTAAGCAAGACAAATAAAATAACAAGGGGCTGGATTAAAAAACTCAAACATTACTTTCTCTGTATTCTCTCATTACTTTTAATCTACTTCCTAACTTATATAATGATTTTAAAGAACTGTCAACTTGTCAAAATGTAAAAAATTGATTTGCTTAAACACATTTTGGAATATTTACTTCTTTGTTGTTAAAGATTTTGAATTTATTTTGCTTTGTAATTATATTATTGCTGAGGGTCTAATTATAACAGCTATCATTTTAACTGTGTTTATATTTTCACTGGAGCCTCACCTCTAAAAATTAGATTTAAATCTTATATTAGATTTAAACCTCATATCATTAATAAGAAGTGGCTTGTTTGCTCCTGAATGCTTTGATTTTATGTCCTTATCTCTAGGTCACAAGTTCTGGCTGTCCCTCAGTTTTCAAACAAAATGAGATTCTTTAGATGCATTTTATGTTGCATCCTAACACATATTTGGTTATGTACTTAATGAAAAAGATTGCTGGTGATGCTCTTGTGCTACTTTTAGTTGTTATCTGTGCTCATTGATCCATGACAGCAGTTTAATTACACAAAAAATGAATGTTGATGGATGAAAGAAATAAATCTTTTAAATCTGTGCAGCACAGTTCACTGAAATTACTGAGTTTACTGCACTTCCTTGGACTATCTGTAAGAAAGGTTGTAATGGATCTGTAATATACTGTGTGCCTGCATCCTTCAGCACCATGTTTGACCTGTCTCTCACTGCTTTTAAAATGAAGGCCTGAAGCAATAAGCTGATTTATAGAGGAAAGCTTTGTAGACTTCAGGTGATCTGTCTTTATGTGATGTCTCATGTTTATATTTGGTTGATTTGCTGTGGATTTATTTTAGCCACACTTAGAATGGCAAGAATTACTATGAAAGAGTGGGAAGCAGGCTTACCTCTTACCCAGATATCATATCAAAAAGAGTTATTGGCTGAGCTTAGCTTTGTCTCTTAGCTATCAAGTGACAGTATTTTGGTTGAGTGGAAATTACAGACTTCATTCTGTTTTGCTGCAAGGAAGTGCATTCTGGAGATTTTTTTTTTTATATAACATATTGTTCAGCCATCATGAGCTGTGTTTTTATTATGGGATTCAAGACATTTATATGTCTGTGAGAAAGCAGAGTAATTGGTCTTTAGGTCAGTGTCTTTTAATGCTCTCTGAAAATAACACAGTAGTTGTGTGAACTGGTTGTTGCTAATCTCTTTTCCCAGTCTAAAAATTGTTTAAGATTTTTGGCTGCATTTTCTGGCAGCCTACTGAATTGCTGTGTGAAAATACAGTAATTTAGAACAATTCACATTTCTTTAAGTCTGTTTTGTAAGTGAATTTCCCAAAGGGTTTGCTAAAGCCTTTAATTACAGAGTAGCCATGGGATAAATATCCATAGGACAATGCAGGTACCATTTAAAGCTCAGCTCTATCACCTTTATGGCAATCATGCTTAATGTCAACTAATGAGTGTGGAGCTCATGAGAGAGTAGATATTGGCAGGATAACACACACATTGCTGCAACTACAAAAGGTCATTGGATTTTTAAGTTTACAGTTAGCAACCAGCTACTTAAATGGGCAGCAACCAGGACTGATATTTCAGCCATGGCCACAGTAAAGTCATTAAATACATAAGTATGAGCAGTGGAAATGTGACAGCTTCCACCTCCATGGCAGCAGGGAGAGAGCAGACCTGACCTTGGTGGCTCTTACCTACCTCCCCTCCACTGAGTGCAAGGCAAGCACTGCTCCAGGTAATTCATGTTTATCCCCCACCCATGCACTCATTGACTCCAGGCATTAAATCACAGATCCAGCTGTCCCTTCATTTCAAACAAAACCCCAGACATTTCTATTAAGTAGTAATCAAACCATTTTAAGACAGTGTTTTTGTCTGCCTCTCTTTTAATGTTATGGTGCTCACTTTTTAAACTGAGACTGGCTGAAGTGATTTCCCTGAAATCAGACAGAGGTTAGGACGTGGAAAAAGAAATCATAATTTGGGTCTCCTGGCACTGGTTTGATATTTTGTCCCTTGGGACTTGCATTTTATATGAGTGATATGTGGCCAGTATTTCCAGCTTGTTTCTGTACTTGATTTTATAGTCACAGTAATGAGTATTGCTCATCTTGGTTCCTGATAGACCATTTATTGTATTAAAATCTGTGTGCTGTGTAATCCTCAAGTTGAACTCAGGGGTTGGTATATAACAATCCAGTGTTTATGGCTCATTTAATATTTCAGTTTTTCAACAGTTTTTCATACTTCTTTGTCCTTTATTCAGAATCACTGCAATGACTGAGAGGTGCTAACTGAGCAAGTGTATTGCACAAAGAAGTGGCTTGTAAAATTTAAAATAAAAAATGTATGCAGAAAATGGAAAATTTGTTTGTAAAACTGTACCTCTACTTCCTCATTATTTGGGAAAAGGAGAAATTCTTCAAGTGTATATAATTTCTTTTTTAAAGAATGGCATTTCCCCCCTCATAATTCTTCAGTCCTTTGGCTTTTAAAAAACACCCATAAAAAGTACTGCTGCTGTAATTCTGTAGTCTTTTATAGTGTTCTGTTGTATCAGAAATGATACAAATGTTGGTAGTAATTATTAGTAATCTAGTAGGGAGGAGGGTCTCACTTCCTTTCACTGTAGCAATCTAAAAATGTAGGCATTTACTACATATTATTTGTCAAATTAATGAAAAAACCAATGAGACTTCTCACCATGAGAAGTCACAGAGTTGGAATGAGAGATTAAATGTATTGTTGATATGGCTATAACCAGATTTGTTTACAGGACGAAATCTACACTGAGAGGCAGATTTTTAGAAATAACCAGTGAAGAAGATTTAGAGTTTGGCCTTACATTGTCATTATTGACTTGCTCTTTGTGTGTGTTTGCTGTTAGAACCTTAAGCATCTAATCCTGTGTTAAGTTTGCATTTCTAAATCAATACTAGAAAAGGAAACTTTTGTTTGCAGAGTTTTTTCTGTCTCTGACACAACAAATGAAAACTATTAATGAGGAAGTCCTAATTTCCATCTGCATTTCTGCCATGCATTATAAAATTACTTGAAGCTATAGATAGATGTTATTGGTTGCTCAGTCATCTATGCCTCCTGGTATGAATTGCTTAAGAATGTGTTAAATGGGTGACTGAGGTCTGTTGCTGTTGATACCCCTCTTTGCACCAAGGGGATTGCTGAGCACCTCCCAAAAGCAATAAAATGTGACTTCTAAAGCTGTGGGACTGTGGTACAGACTGTGCATTGGCTAATGAGAGTACAGAAAAAATAGGCAAACTAGAGGGGTCCCAAGATCACAGGATGCCTAGAGATTAACACAGCTGGGGATATCTTTTCTAACTTTGAGTTTGTTAATAGCTGATCTCCTCACAACTCATGTCTTTTGCCTTTGGAAAAGCTGTGTTCTTTCTGAATTGTGCGTGCACTGTTAACCCTCAGGAAAGAAATTCAATTCAGAATAATTTACACATGTGACAGATTTAAGCTCCATCTCTGCTGAAGTGTCTTTTCGCTCCTACTAATAGTAACTTGGTTTGGATTAATTTGGAAAATAGAAATAGAAAATATGCAACTAGGTATGTGATCATTTTAAACAATCTTCAGTGTCCGTGGCCATTTCCTGTTGGTTATTTGGACCAAAGTGTTTGCTGTGTGTTCCCTCAGATAAGCTTTACTGAAGTACAATAGGTGTCCTGCTCAAGACAACAGCTGTATTAATATTAGGCAGGTTTTCCTGCAGACATGGGACATAGGGGCAATAACAGTTTTGTGTCTAATGTTACTCAAACAGATATGCTAAAAATGAATAGGAGGCCCCTGAATAAGGTAACTCGGTATCTGTAGATCTAAACCACTTTCAGGCCATTTTGACCTAGGTAAAATCAGTGGTGGGCATTGTTTTAGTAGGGTATAATGAGAAAGGTGGTAGTTCTGGCAGGAACAGCAAAGTATGATTGAAGTAAATAAATTCCTTTAGAATTAGCCCTGAATGAAAGTCTCAGTGTGATTAATATATGAAGTCTTTATGAAGTTTTGTGTTAATATTATTGATGCATATGGTGTACTGAAAATTTCTGATGTATTTGTAGAACTTGAACATCTTCCTCATTGCATGCCAATACATGCTTTCTGAAATACATAATCAGAGACCTCTTTCTGTGTGATACCAGTCAGATTTGACAGCAGGTGTGAATAGCATCTCTGAAGCAAGTTAATTATCATTTGTTCAACTTAACACAGGTATTTTCTGCTGAATGGGAAATATCAGAGTGCTACCTGCTTGATGAGGATATTTAGACCATGGCTCTTTTAGTAAAGGTGGATTTTTTTTTCATTCATTGAGAATGTGACCTGCTGAAATCTGTAATTGTTAGGCATGTTCTTTAGCTGTCAGCTGTCACTCTGTTGTAGAAGCTTCATTGGCCCTGTATGTGACTTAGAAGCCTTCTGGGGTGAGCAGAACTGCTGTGTTGAAGTATTGCTAATAAAAATGTAGATAGCAAAAGACACATTATCCAGGGAAATTCAGATCTGCAGAATGTGCAGATCTCCATGGTGAACCTTTATGAGGAGCAGTGACAATAGAAATTTGGGTATTGAGACAAGCAGCATTGGCTTTTGACTCCTCAAAGTGTCACAGATGGCAGGGAGGCAAATTAACAATTCTTTGAGAAAACATTTGTGTGTGTTACCAGGCTTTTGACAGATGGGTTTCTGCAGTAAGGCCTCAAGCTACAGTTTCCACTGCTGCTGTTGACTTATGAATTCAGGGGAGTTAGGGTTGGATCAATAGGGATTTCTGAACCTTTCTGAAGGCTTGTACAGGGACATGAGTGAGTGATATCCTTGGATATTCAAGAGGTTACTTGATAATTAGTCAGGCAAAGATACGAATTTCTGCAACAGTGTTATGAAAGAATGAACTTTTAAACTTGAAATATATTAATTTTTCTCCCTTCAGTAAACATGCACATGACTGATAATCAAGTTGGCTGAGTTTGGTAACTGGGTTAGCAGTTTCCATGGTGGAGCCTGACCACTGGACAAGCTGATTATAATAGCATAGTTCTGTTATTCCTCCTGAGAGCCTCAGACAAAATCCCTTTTGTTGCAGTTTTCCTTGAGGTGGCTGAGCCTATCAGTGATGTCCCTCTGGGTCTGTGGGACAGCCTCTCATGGATCTGCCCTATACTCACCCTGTGCCACAAATTTTGAACCATCTGAGCTCCTGGAGCAGGGAAGGAGTAAAGGCCCTAAGAAGTCACAAATTGCTACTGATTGGTTACAAAAGAAATCAGAAGATATCTAAATATTTGATAAAAACTAGGGAGTCAGACCAGGGTAGGGTTGTTGCTATATGCATGGATGCAAACCTGCTCATCTTAGAGGAAGATAGGTGTATACTGATATAGTGTCTTAAGCTTCTTTTCTCAGATATCTTCAAGTATTTTCTAAAAGAAAAAAAAAAAAAAAAAAAAACCAAACAAAAAACAAACCCAAAAAAACCCCCAGGCTGTATTAAACTGATCTCAGATCTGCTACACAAAGTCATATTTAACATAGAGTAAAAGTAGGTCTTAAAGAGAATTAAGAGTGTTTATCTGGATGGTTGTAGAAATTCTTGTCATTTTGGATAAGAGCCAACATGCAGAAATAAAGAATTAGGATCAAGGAAAAGGCCAAGTGTAAATAGGCTTCACCCAGAGGGTGGCTGGGCACTGGAACTGACTCGAGCAGTGGTTACAGCACCATGGCTGACAGAGTTCAAGAAGTGTTTGGACAATACTTTTGGGCACACTGGGTGACACTTGGGGATGGTGCTGTGCAAAGCCAGAAACTAGACTCAATGATCCTTGAGGGTCTCTTCCAACTCAGGATATTCTATTATTCTATAAGAAAGAAACACTATGATTTATTTGTGTCAGAGATTTCAGTAAAAGGCACATGTCATTTCAGGAGGCATGGAGAGGATTCCATGGTGGGGTATTTGGTGGCATTTCCTCTAGGATTAAAAGTAGTAAAGCTAATTCACGCCACCTGATAGGAGTTTCAGTGTGAAGAAAACAAAATCTTAAAAATAATTTTGCAGAGGCAACAGGAGCAGATGGGGGGCACAGCAAAGTGGTCAGTGTACCACCCTAGCTGTCCATGTCTGTGGCAGGTGCAACATTCTGTATCCGTTTTCCAGATCACCTGTAAGTGGCCAGAACCTCTCACTTCTCAAATAAGTAACTCAGCATTATCCTTTGAAAAACCTTCCTCAAAGTCTCAGTAGCACAAGATGGGAAGGCAGATCTATTGGAAAGCAGTGATTTTGCACATTACTGCATGACTGTGTTGGATTTGGGAGCCTCCCATGTCAAATTTTAACTGAACCCTAATTGCATCTGGACCACTATCTCTAAAATATAAATGCATTAATTCTAATCTAAATAAAAGCAGCAGCTGCAGATGGCATTAAAATCTTTAAGAAAAAAAAAAAAAGTTTAAAGAATAACTGTAGGTAAATTTTCATATTTTAAAATTATTGAGTTTTTAAGTAACTTTCCAAAGATTTGTAATTCTTCTTATTGCACTGGATCATTTAGCAGAATGTTTAATGCCAGGGAAGGAATGCTTCACACTGACAGGCTAAAGGAGTGAGGAGAAACTTAAAAATTCCTTCTGACTAAGAAGAAAGACAATTCATTGCTTGTAGTACTTCAGGAAATGTTAGGAAGAGCCTGTCAGGTGCATGGGTGGGAGCATCTTCTGGGCATACTGATAGACAAGGCTAATAAAGCCAGGGCTCAAGAATATGAAAGAAGGAGTGCTTGGCAGGAAGCCATAAGCAAAAAAATTCATCATATTTAAAAATGAGTAGAACTGCAATTGAAAGGAGGTGGAAAAAAGCAAGGCTAGATGTGTAAAGAGCAGAACCAGACTACGGTGCTAATAGCACAGGAAACTGTGCTGGGGTAAGATTCTGTCCCAGTTCCTAAATCTCATGTTAACATGGACAACACAAAACCATGACCTTAAAATCAGTTTATTTTCACTTCCACAACATCAGGTGTCCTTATTTCAGTTTTCAGCTGTCATATCCCAACACACATACAGCATTTAAATCGAGCATTTCTCTTTCATTGCATCTTTTCCTTGTTTAAGTAAGAGCAGTTTGCTCTTGCTGAACAGATTGAGCTTGGAGGCTTTACATGGTAAAGCTGGCTTTTCAGCTCTTAGAGCATTTTTATGGCTATTTTTTACCTTACGGATTTGTGGCATTAAAAAAATTTACATTTGAGAAAATTTATTTGCTAACTATTCTCTGCTCTACCTACCTGATATTCTGTATTGGTTTTTTGTCCCGAAAATCTCCATGATCATTGATGATGATAAATTTCTGGGAGATAAGGAGCCCTGAATGGTGCTTCACTTATATAAGCTCTAATTGGAGCAGCTGGCTATTTCTTGAGTTGTTTACAAAATATGTCATTGTAATTGTGGGTGAGGTTGGCTATTTGAAGGCTGTTTTGCTGGCTTCCTGCTGGAGATCATAGCATACTTCACTTCTTAGCCTGTGGGAGCAAAGCTAGGCAAGAGAGCTTTAGAAAATCCCACCCTACAATTACAACCAAAAATAATTTTCTAGCAAGTAGTTGTCACTGTTTCCTTTTCTTTTTAAAGCTGAGCCACCCACTGCGAGTTTGATTCCCTAGAGCTCTGAAGATGATTTGATGGGGGAATTCAACTTAAAAATTATTTAGAGGAGCTCTTCAATGCCTCAACAATGACACAGTTGTAAGCCTGTCATTTCTGGACCACCAGGTCTTAGAAATAAGTGTTGGATGCTTTGGAAGGGGAGGATTTACATCTAAACATGTGCCTGTGTGCTCTGCACATGTTCATAGAAACCCAGAAGCTTTGTCATTTTTTGCTATCCTTAGGTGATTTAGAAATGTGTGTTGAAGAATCTGGATTACTCTCTTTTCAGCATTCTTATTGCCTTATTTTTGAAGATGTAGTACTCAAAGGACTACAATTCTTTAAGACTATTGTTAGCTAAGTTGTTGAAAATCTTTCAGGTACAGTTGATAAAATAGCAAGACTGTTGGTATAAGCAAATGAATCCCTTTCAGCAGAACTGCAGAAAATGTGGATTTTCAGAAGAAATCTAAGGTGCTGCTTTGTAAATAGAGCAGCAGATGTGGGACTCTGTTGTTCTCAGCACTTACACCAGACTCAATCCTGATCAACTCCTCTGAAGTTACCAAATCCATGCTAACTTCATGGTGAGAGCAGACTATAACCTGTGGTGTGCCCTGGCTTGCTTTGCTCCTGGGGGGATTGCCAGGGTTCAGCACTCAGGCTGTTGCTGACTTGTGACTCCAGCAGTGCCTGTCCCCCTGGCTGCAGCCTTGCAGAGCCTGATGAAATTGTCACTTGGGAATGAGATACCCAAGTTCCTGTGTGTAAAAGACAGCTGTTTTTTTCATCCTAGGAGGCTGTGTCATTTGCTGGTTGCTTTCACTTTTCAGACTCTATCTGAAAATGTACAGAAAAGGTTTTTTTCTGTATTTGATGTAAACAATTTGGGAATCTTTCAGCTTTTCAGGGTGGATATTGTTGGTCCTGCAGTGCTCTGCTGCTGCTCTGTTGGAAAAGTAAATTGAAAAACAGAAACATTGCTGATCCTTTCTAAGTTCTTCCACAATGACTTTGTGTTCCCTCATTTGTTCTGAAATGTGATTTTTGCATTTATTTTACTTTGAGCTCCAGTGACACCCAGCAAGCCTGATTATAAAAGGGTTTGCAGTCAGCTACTACTCAAGAAGAAGGAAGGATATAAATATTACTGCTTGCTTCATAAAGAAACATTAATCTCACTCTGCCAGGCCTTTGTGAGCCTTTGCAGTGGATAAATGATACTACAATTCTTCAAGCATGTAGGGAAGGGGAAAGCTGGTTGCTTGACTTGTGCTGTCAGCTATCATTGGAAACATAAAGTCTGTGTTTTTATGGCTGCTGACAGTTTGTAGAAGTAGTGAATAAAAATATGCATTCTTAGTCAAATTGTGCTGCCTAACCAGAATATGCTGTTAGCCTGATATCCTATTTTTGGGTGAAATGTAATATATTTGATTGAATAATTCTATTGTGAGTTTAGTTTTTCATCTTTCTGTCCATATTTCCAAGGCTATAAATAAATTCATGAGACCATTTTGACATTATCTTACAATAAATATCTATGGTAATTCCTGGATCAGAGATAAGAATTAATTTGTTATTTTTATCAGTCTATACTTACATATATTAATCGTTATAATATTTTAGTCATCTTATTAAAAACTTAAAATGGTTACTCTTAAGGCTATAATTTCAAGGAATGTCGTTTCTGGTAGTCAGTGTTAACTGTGGCTTTGAAAGGTAGATTTAAAAAAGGATTCTGTTATTGTTTTCTTGAGGTCATAAATAGAATCATAAATAAACCACAATAATGCAATCTCTAATTCATATTTCTGTGTAATTATAGAAAACACAAGTGGTTATTCGTCCTCTGTAATTTTCTGGCTGTATTTCCTGTAAATGCCAGCTCCACCATTTTTTTATATATTTTCATTTTGCTATCTGAAGGAAAATGTCATTTCCCAGTAGACAGAATCAGAATCCTCTGTAAATAAAGTAAAATCAGAAATGTAAAATGTCAGCAACTGTTTTCTTTTAAAGAAGGCCATTTTCTTTGTGTGTTTGCATGCAGTGAATAGGGAAAAGAAGTTGCTTTTTTTTTTTTTTAAACCAGTATTGCCAATAAAGATGATATTTCAAGCAGCATTTTTAATTTGTTCTTCTCCAGGGGATGACAATGAATTATTAACAGCTTTTAACAGCAATGCTGCCAGTTCACAGTGTGTCTGTAATCCAAGGTTGAGTCCTATCCTCCTAGAAGGAGCAATACTTTGCTCTGTGAATTCAGTGTGCTTCACCCTGGGTCAGATGACCTTCAAGAAATACCCATAGATGGTATCATCCCTGAATTGTTCAACCCTTGCATTGGAGGTTTTGCCAGAAGGCAGCTGAGGTAGCAGACCAAATCATCCTAGTGCTTTTCAGCATCTTTTGTGGAAAATAACTATCTTTGTTTAATCAAGGCTCACTAGCTATCCAAGTCAAGCCACCCAAGTCTGTGCTGAAGAAGAGGGATCCTTACACAATCAATTCCTCACTCAACAGCAGGAGGGATGGACTTTGGCCAAAGCATTATCCAACAGCTTATACAAGAAAAAGGCTTATGCCTTGTAGAAACATGGAGCCACTGGAGCTGCCAGCTTTCAGTTTTTTCTTGGTTTACTTTAATAAGGGAGAAAAAAAGTTGGGAAGGGTGAGCTTAGTACGTTGGGCTCCAGCTTAATTCCAAAGCTTGCATAGCTATCTTTGATTGACCTTCCTGTGTTCCATCTTAGTCTTGCCTTATGGGGGGGCCTGGCTTTTGGAGGGTGCATTTCCTCCCACCTAGGCTGTGAATAGCTCAGTGTGAGTCTCTTTACTCACTGCAGAAAGACCACAAACCATGTCATGCGCACAGGTTAAGTATGACCCTTGCATGTCTACAGTTGGGAGGGATGAATTTGATGTTAACACCTCAAATGAGCAATCATGTATTGTGTCTGAAAAAGTCATGTAAATATCTTTAAAAACTCCTCACTGTGTATTAAGCTGTAGTGCATTCATTTGTGCTTATTGTGGTCTAAGACTGCATACACTGATGGTTGCCATGGGCTAGGCAATATTTGTTAGCTCAATAAACTATAATAACTGAATTTGGAATCTAATCCCCAGCTAAATGTGTGCATAGACTATAGTTGTTATTGAATTTCTTTATTAGAATATTTGTGTGCAAAGAAACCAATGTTCATAGATGGGAATCTAAGGTAGATAGATGTGATCTGCTTAGTTTAATATCCTGTCTCGAAGGGAAATTTGTTTAGGATAACAATATCTCATAACAAGGAGTGAAGAGGAAAGAGTTAACGTGTCCTTTTTTTAAAAGTATACCACTAGTCACTTTTCTGAAATGACTCTTCTGTCATGAGACAGAAAGCTAAAGTTCCCTCTCATTATAACTTATTATTTTTGGTACATTAATTATGAATCTTCTTGTTTATTTCCCTTCTGGGATAAACACTATCAATGTTTTCAAATCCAACTTCAAAGGAAGAAGCTCTGTTTACAAAGAATTCCTGAAAATATGGCTAATCTTAAAAGTAAGTTCCAAATACAAGCTCTTTGTTATCATAGTAATGTTATATTTATTAAAGCAGCGTAGAAAAATATGGAATCAGAAAATAATGCCCTCTCTGTTCATTGACCTGACACTATTACCTTTACACTGAAGGTAGCTGGAGTTAGTATGAGAAAATCATGTTTTGGAGGATAGAAACAATGCAACATATTTCTTACAAAATCTGCAATTTATGTATTTGAGGTTTTGAAAGCAAGTGCTGCCCAATTCCACAGCAGTACCTTAGAAATGGATAACAAAGGGAAGCATAAACCAGGCAGTGCAGTCACTGGAGGAACAAATATAATCTACATATTTATGTGGATAAATAAGAACAACTACTACTTTTTGTTTTCTTGGTTGCTTCTTCGAGTTATAGCATCCTTTTTTATCTGTCTTAATGTTTTATCTGTCTTAATTAGTACTGGTGGAGTCATCTATGTTGTCTAGACATTTTTTATATGTAAACACATTAATTATTTAAAAATTTATGTTTCTTATGACCCCAGTGTACTCTGAGATGACCTGAATACCCCTAGTATTGTTTGCCTGAGGCTGTATTTTGTGTACTGAAGACCTGTAAGGTAGATATGGGCTAGATATAGATATTGGAATGAAGTGCCCAGGGAGATGGCTGTGTTTGGGAAACCCCTATCCAACCATCCAGGAGCCACTCTGGCATTCACACCCACACCACCTGAGCTGGGACACAGCCCACTCACCCAGACAGACCAGGATTCCCATAGAACAGTCTCAGATGTCTTAGTTGTTAAAATAATTCAATCTTGGTGCAATAACAAAATAATAGTTTGAGCTGGTGCCTCCAAGGAGGGACCTGGAACAAAGACCTTTCCCAGTCTAAGCAAAAAGTGTTGTGAGTCCTTGGTTCCTGCCCAAGTGTCCAGTTCCTGGCTGGTGCCACAGGTCCCTGGGCCCTTTGTTTTGCAGAGGGTGGCATTTCATCTCCCCTTGGCTGGGGCTCAGCCTGCAGCTCACACTGCAGCTGCTGGCCCAGCTACCTGCACTGAATGTGCTCCTCAGCTGTGGAACCACCATCCCTGGAGCTGATCAAGAAAGGACTGGGTGTGACACTTAGTTCCTCAGTTGACAAATTCTGATCAGTCAAAGGTTGTACTCAAAGTCCTGGAGGCCTTTTTCCTCCTTAATGGTTCTGTGATACTATGAATTGGAGGACTGGAGTTAGAACCCAATTTTCTATGTAATGAGCAGTGAGAGCTATGTGACCTTGACTGTAGATGAAGAGGGGTGTATATCTATATCTATCTATCTACATCTATCTATACCTATATCTGTATCTAATCTATATCTATATATCTATCTATATCACCTAGATCTATATCTATCTAATCTATCTATCTATCTATCTATCTATCTATCTATCTATCTATCTATCTATCTATCTATCTATCTATCTATAACTAGAACACAGAAGTGTTTGTTTCCTCTGTAAAAACCTCAGACTTTTTCACATCTCAAATCTTTAACATTTCAATTAGGAGTCTCTTATGCCAATGGCAGCCTTTCAGATGAGTTTTTTATTTCCTTGAACAGTGGCTCTCAATTTATTATTGCAGGTGACAAAGAATATTCAAGAACATTAAAATTCATGTCAGGATGTTCTTCAAACCAAAGGATTTGTTTAGTTTGCCATTGCACAGGCACAATGATATTCTGAAAGGACCAAAGCATTAGAGTAATTTTAAATTAGGTTTTACAGCTTCATGTATTTCCTGCATAGTCATAGATGACTTGTTTTACAGTACAAATAAGATATTTGGAATTTGTTTAGGGATATAAAGTTAAATATAAACTTGCTGATTCCTTGCAGAACTGCAGTCTAACAATTATTATATCCTGGAAAATTATTAGATGTAAGTACATCTCAAAACTTGTTTTTCAGTTTAGGAGATATATCTGAGCTGAGTACTTGATGAAGCATACTTTATATAAAAATTGAAAAGCAGGTTTGATGGGATCCATTTTTTTCCATGCGTCAGCTTTCATTTGGAAAAAACCAAAACAACAAGGCCTTCTGATTGTCAGTTTCTGTGTAATGAAGTCTTAGTCAAAACGTGGTAGCTGTTACAAAAAGACAGGTCAGAAAGAGGCAACTCATACCTAGCCTAGGGGCAAGTCAAAAGTTGTTAGTAGCTCTGCCTATATTTTGCTTAATTGTTGTTTTTCAAGGAGTCAGAAGATGCTGTGAGGGGATGTTTATAGCTGATGTTTCTGCTGCCCTACCATAACTGCAGAGCAGTTATGAGAGACTGCAATATCATGACTGAGGAGTCTTTACATAGTAAAGAGAGCAAAGGACTCAATTTTTACTGTCTTTGAGTATAAACTCGCACCTTAATGAGCAATGGGTTGCTTTTGCTACTGTAGAATAATAATAGAGGTTGCTTGAATTTTTTATTAGGTCAGGGAAATTCAGGTTAAATGGTTGCAAATTAGACCATGTTCAAATTTATGTTCTGTAAATACAATTCAACTTTTAATATGTGTTTTGTAGACTTTTCATCATGGTTATATTTATTAGTATTATCTGTTTGCAAGAAAATAATTCTTGAAGGATTACTAGAGGGCTTTCTCTTCTGTCAAGGAAAATAAAAGTATATTCAAAATAAGTTTGACATGAAAATGCAAAATATATGCCCTTCATTTTACATATAATGGCTGAATAGGTGCCAATTTTGCATGTTCCCTAATTAATTTCAATTTAACAAATATTCATTTACTACATCATGCATTTCCTTGCTTATTGATATTGTGAATAGGCATGTGAAATATGCATTTTAATCACTACACACAATTGAACAAACAATTTAATCCATACTCATTATGTGGTTGTGCATTATTTGGGAAAGAAACCAGTCCCATCCCTATTGGTTCACATGTTTGGGCCCAGGATTTGGGATGACATAGGTGGTGTCTGGCTGCCATTTAAATTGAAGGGTCAGTGTTCCATTTTGCAATTTAAATATGAGCAATAATTGCTATAAAGATCCCGAGGGCAACAAAAGAGCTTTTCAAGGGGACTATCTCCTGTTAGTGCTGGAGAAATAATTTCAGCTCCAAAAGTTTCCCCTGATTGTCTGAGGTTTTGTCACAGTTCTCTCAACTGCTCATTTGCTTCATGTTTTTAAAGATAGTAAAGCTGTATGGAAATGCTTATTAAGTTAAGTAACACTGATAGTAGGAGAATTCAGTTTTAAGTTTTTTAATAAAGAAGAATGTATTTGACATATTTCAGTATTATAGTTAAGATATTTAAGATGTCTAAGGATATAATTCTCAATTGTATTTTTTTCTTTTTCTTTTTTTTCCCCCCAAAGACTTCTCTACTCTTAACCAGCAGCTACAAGAATTGAAACCTTGGTAATACTTTTTTTGTGATTATCATACAGGGAGAAAACAGAGGAATTTTTTTTGTTTGTTGGTTGGCTTGTTTGTTTTTTATGAAAAAGAAGAAAGACTACAGCAAGTAGTTCAGCTTAGAGCATTTCCTCCACAGCTGGACAATTTTAAAGTGGCTGAATTCATTTCTTTTAGTAAAAGTGAGATGAAGAGAGACCAGATCAACAGTGCAATCTGAGTATGAAAAGCTTAAACCTGGTTTAAATAGACAGTACTTGGTAACCCCACAACAGTTTGCTGTTTTCTGTTACTCTACTCACTATCTCCTGTGTATATGAAGTCTTGATTCTTTCATCAAAATTCTCTATAAAAAGAAAAAATTCCCTTAAATCTTGATAATATATGGCTACTTTTGTTTCCTCTTTCTGCTTTTGGTTTTTTTCATTTCCATTTTTTTTGCATTACCTTGTATTTGAGATGATGCACTTGGCCTTCTTTCTACTGAACTTGGTCAACAAGATATTTGAGATTGCAGTAGATGTTTGTTGCATTTGAGTGCATTTTGCTGACCATATATTGCTATTTATTCTATTCTAGAAGCAAATGCAGGCATGGTTCCTTGAAATCATATTTAGTGGCAAGGGCTAGTGACAAGGCCAAGCTCCCAACCAAGTCTTCTGAGCATCTCCTTGCTGATGGCTGATGCAGACCTGTGAGTTAGAAAAGGGCTGTGTCTGTTGTGAGCAGTGTTTGACCTAAAGTTGGCTTTTAGAACTGGGAGCTGCAGTGGGCACTGTGCTGCCTGCTGCTTTCACATATCCAAAGGTGTTACAGTACAGACCATAAACGTGACCATTGACTGTACATCATGATTATGTCATATAAGTGCAGCTGGAAGAACATTTGTCTGGCATTAAACCAAACAGCTCCACTCTTTGAGACAGCAGCACACACATTACAGTTTCAGATCGTTCATCCGTCGAGTTTTTGATATACTGTGAAAAGAAATGCCAGAATTTATGCACATGGCCATGCTGCTGACAGATTCCTCAGGATACTTTGAAGAAATCTGACAGCTCCAATTTAAGTTTACTAATGTGATAAAGTGTTTTTTAAAGGGTATAAACATTTTATATGGGAAGCTGCAGTCCTGCCAGTGAAAGTGTTTGGCTTTACAAAAGCATAAAAAAAACAAATGCCCCTCTATAAAATAACATGGCTTTACAGTAATATTGTTAGAGAAATTTATATAGTTAAATCTGCAGAAGGAAGTAAAGAATTCCATAGGCCACTGGATTTCTGGGGCAAAAATCTTGAAAGAACATAAATATTTTAACAGAAGTAAGGTTAAATTGTGAAATTAAAAACCTAAAACAAAATAGCTTCTCGGGTGTTTTTCTGTTTGGTTTTATTTTTGGTTTTTTTGGGTTTTTTTTTTTTGTTGTTGTTGTTGTTTGTTTGTTTTGTGGTTTTTTTGTGGGTTTTTTTGGTTTTTTTTTTGTTTGATCTTCTAAATTAGACTTTGTTCTTTATGGAAATACCTTTGCAAAAGTCAAATCCAGTTGTTTAATCTTTTTAAATAATACTCCTCGGTTGATATTAAAGTTTGGACCAATTTCCTTAATACTTTTAACTTTGCATGGATGCAATAGATTTTCAATTTGAGCTTGTGATAAACTTAATTGCTATTCAGGGTAATTACTTTATTTCTCTTGTACTGTACTGCATAATGTTCTTTTTGCAATAAAATCACATCCTAGAGTGAGAGCACTTAAAAATAACAATTACTCCAACTTTATAACCATCAAAGGAAGGTAAGCATCTTGTTTCCCACTTCAGAGTTGCACAGTGAAAATAATCAATTGGTTTGATTGTGTGAGGTGTAAATTTGAAACAATAAAGACAGTGGAATAAATTTCTACAGTCTGCGTTGAGTCAAGGGGTCCTCCTACCATCACTTTTGCTCACAGGGAACATCTGAAGTGACAGCAGAGAAGATATTAAAATGTATTGCCAGAGGCTGATGGTAATTACCTAGGAGAGGAAAAGAATTTAGGGATGAAATAGCTCTGCCTTGTACCAGTTGCTGAAATTTGATGTGCCACCAGAGCACTAGAAAGTGTGCAATATGCCTCAAAATTGGAGGGGAAGGAGAGGGAAAATGTGTGATCAGTGAAACTACCCAATAAACCTAATATTCAAACTAATCATTAGAAACAATGTTAAATAATAAAAATAAGGAATGAAGTTTCTATTGAGGGGATTCTGAATATCAGAAATATGTCAGAGGCGTTTCTGAAAAACCAACTAATATGTAAAAGAGAAAGATTTGTTTGATAGTCTGGGTTTTCAGGTGGTCCTACTTTCCTTCTTCTACAGCTGCTTTGTGTGTTTCACTGTTGGGACAAGAGTCTGTGGATGCCAAACATTTGCAATGATTAAAAAATGGATTAAGAAATTAATGGAAGAAATGGACACTTATGGTCTTAAACATAAAGCTGCACACTCTTGTTTTGAAAAGTAATGAAGTGTGAATTGGTGGAAGATTGCAGTGTAGAAAAACTGTGTGTAGGGCAAAAATCTTGGAGCAGAGATTTACTTTTCTATTGTAGTTTTTCTCAGAATCTATTCCTGTCCTGTCATGAAGGAAAGACATTGATGTGAACCCTCTGTCATCACTAGTGTGGTTAATCATATGAATATCTGAAGAGCATAAAATTGCAAAAGCCCTGTTAAGCATCTGCATCTTCCTCTGGCCAGTGCTTCCTGTGACAGTGTTATTTTTTGAAACTATTAAATGATAAATTCACCCAGTATATTTTAAAGTTCAGTATTGTTCTCTAAATAGATTACTACTGAATATTTGCTCTTCTATAACTGAATATTATTAATTAAAAACTGCTTTAGTAGTATGATACATGTATCACACAGTAAATTATTCTGTTCAGAACGAGATGTACAAGAATGCATCTGGATAGTCCTGAAATGATTCAACATACTCTTTCTCAGCCTTCAAATGGAATTCCCTTATAGCTTTTTCATGTGATGTTTTCTATATATTGTCTTTGTTAAGAGATGGATTCAATGGATGAACATGATATTGGGTGCTAAACTTTCTCATCACTTTCTAAATCTTCTCATTTCTTTCAGCAGATAGACAAGGATACGTTCTTCTCTGTGAATGTGACACCCATCTCTGCCCAGCTACTCATTCCTTTGTTGCCTCTTACAGCACACTCACCATTTTCGCCTAAGCCTAGCTCAAAATTTACCATCGAAGTACTAGTTTGATGGAATCAAAGTACAGGAGATTAATCCTGAGAATGTCACTGAGTGAGCTGCAAACCCTGCAAGGCCAGCTCCTTCACTAGTGGGGTTCAGGTGCTGGTGTCTCACTGCCATGAGAGCCCAGAGGTGTCAGGCTCAGCTGAGTGGAATGTCCTGGCTCCTGCCCGGTGCCCGAGGCTGTGGGGATCAGGCAGCTGCACTCACTGCTCAGCCTCCCAGGCAAATCCTGCAGCAGGTGTATTTAGCACATTGTTGAGTGTGTACTGTCAGTGCTGCAAAGCTATGGCTGCTATAGCTGCTAAAAATGGGGGTCAGTCCTTATACCTGTGAGTTCAGGCAGTGTAAAACAGGATCATAGGACTGCTTTAACTAGAGGGAATCAAGCCAGAGCTTGAGATTTTCAGAGAAATCTCCATTCCTCTAGGAGAGTTTCTACTTTTTCCTCAGTGATCAGTAGTTATAAAGTTGCTTGTGAAAGGCAGGACCAAATTCCGGACTTTCCTTTCCCAGATGATTTGTGGAAGGGGGGATCTAGAGACAGGTCCTACCACTGCCCCTTGCCTCTCTAAATCTCTTCTTGCTGACCCAATGAACAAGTGTTTGTGTATGTCCTTATCCAGTTTGGCTTTAAGCTGGTATGTGTCATGGTCTTTAACCTAGTGTCTAGCTGATCACAGAGTGCAGTAAATAACAATTCCTACACTCCTTCCTCCAGCTTAAAAACAAAACAAACCCTAAAACTACCTATGCTACTTTTGTCCGTATAAAGTGAAACACTTAATTTTGGGGGAAGCTGACAATTCCAGTCTTCTTTCAGTATCAAGCTGGAAGCTTTTGCTCAGTGTACAATCTCTAGGAGGAGGTGGTATTTATCACTATTTTATGTCATTTGCATTAGGTGCACTCTTGTTCCTCTTCTTTTCAGTGTACCAAGAGGAGTTGAATTCCACTTCATATCCCTCAGTCTTTACATTCATAATACAGAGTGGATTAAAAAAGGAAATGATAATAACAGTAATTTAAAAGTACAAAAAAAATTTAACACAGACCCAGAGAAAAACAAATATACACAAGTTTAGCTTTTTCACTCCTGCAATCAATGCAATACTCCTGCAATCCTGCCTGTGCTGGCATGGTAGGTAAGTGTGTCTTTTTGTCATGCTTCTGCTTACAGGCATGGCTCAGGCATGCCTGTCAGGGCAGTTGGTTAGACAAACTTTTATGCATCTCAAAAAGCAGGGTTGTTTACTCTGCTTTGGCAAGTAGGTGTCTTCTCTTGAGGATGTGACTAGAGGAGCATGTTGATAATTATGCTGAAATTCAATACAGGTTTTCATCCCCTTCTGCATTTCTAGCCTTTTCCCTTCTGCATTTCCCAAGCCTTTTCTATAAGGAAACTAAATTCAGCTGTGGAAGTTTTAGAAGTAATTACATTGAAAATGCCATGTAGTGGGAAGAGGATTTGAAAACATGGTTCAATATTTTATTTTAAATGGATTTATAATTACATATGGGAATTCTTTGCTTCCACAGTCCTGAATGGGACAGGAGGAGAAGAATGACAGCATGCGTGGGAGTATTGATTTTAAATAACTAGACTATTAAATGATAGCAAAAAAATGTATCACTCAGTAGATACCTCTAAGGATGAAATCACTTTTATCTGTCACTGTGGAATGGAAATAAGTTTTAGACTTTAGCTTTTGATATAGATTTTATGGACTTTTTAGCCTGCATAATTGGATTAGAATTGCTGCACTTGTAACCTTTTTAGTGACTACTCATTCAAGTATCGACACACGTATGAGTTTTATCAGTATCACCCTTGTGGCTCAAAGGCTTGGTCTACAAACAAATGAGTATCTGTCTTCTCTCAAAATATGTCTCTCAATTACTGGAAACTTCTAGAAAACATATAATTTATAATAATATTGATTTTCAGTTTTTCTCCCTAACTTGAATTTAGCAACATCTCTCCAGGCTAACAGTGCTGGCTAAAAAATCCCTTTGTTTGAGTCCAGATGGAACCATAATTCAAAGAGTCTCCCTGAATGATACTTAAGTTATGTTAGTCTCTCTGCAAAGTCTTTTATGTCTGTTAGGAGAGTTGAGAGGCATTAAGTTGCCTGTAAAAGCTAATAGTGAAAAATGCAGAAATTTGCTTAATAAAACTACTTTCAAATATATGTTGAATTAATATCATTAATACACAAGAGGCTGAAAAAAAGTGGTTATGATATTGTAAGGTGCTGGATTTTTAATTTTATTTTTAATCAGAAAGCAGGAAAATGCATTGGGGATTTTATTAAGGACAGTTTCTAATATATTTTTCTTTAAATATTTTAAAATAAAGGATAATAAATAAATAATAAAGGATAGTAAATAAATAAAAAACAAATATTTTAAAATAAACTTTTTCCTTTATTTGAAAATAAAGGAAAGGTTCTAGTCTTAGAATATTTTTGTACAGAACTTCTAAATCTCTCTAATTTAGAGAATCAGTAATTCATTATTAGGAATAACATCACATAGATGCAAAGCCCATTGGGACTGGAGAGCAGATACATATTGCATCAGGAAATATGATGACAGATAGTCTGAATTTTCATGTGGTTCTGGGATATATTTGAGTTGGTAAACAGTTTCCAAAAGCAGATGCAAACCTTTCACCTAAAATGCTTAACAGATAAGAGAGTAATGTTGATCCAAAGGTGGCCTTTGTCATCTCAGAGTAATTTCTTTAATCTCTATTCACAACATGCAATAACCTGTTTTTAATCAGTTTTGTTTTGGTTTGGGTTTTTTTTAGGTTGTTTTGTTTGTTTGTTTTTTGACATGCAGAAAACCATATAGTTGCCATGTATTACAAGCATGAGGACTTAGATTATGTACAATGCCAAAAATATGAGAGTGTTAACTTAAATAACAATTCTGTTTCTAATTTTTTATTCTAATTTTATTGGAATTTAATTCTAATTTTAAATAAGACCTGCTTCTCAACCATAGGGATTTTTTTTTTTTTTCTGAAAATACCTGAGCTCAACTGGGAAAATCCTATCCAAATTGAACAGTCCTGTTAACATAAGCATTTGGGGCTAAGTGAGCTACAGAGTAAATGAACAGTGGTACAGATTTGTTCTCAGGGAGTTCTTTAGGGGTGGGAAGTACTCTTTGATTTTCCTCTCTTCATTAAATTCTCTCCTGTTTCCAACGGCTTTTGATGGTTGGTTGAGTTGGTTTGGGGTGGGAGGATGGTTTTCAGCCTTCCTTTAAGCTCTAAATATGTTTCCTTTTTGTGTAAATGGAACTTTACAGACATAAATAATCTTTTTTTAATTCAGTGGGGACTACCTGTGATTTTAAACTGCAGATCACCCACATTCTTTAGGGCAGGGATTACTTCTCATGAAGTGCAGAGCATATTGTCAGCACTCAAAACAAGTAAATTACAGATAAAATATGAGGGTTAGATTGATGAGTATGCAGAAAAGTGCAGAACTTAATTTTTTTTTTTTCCATGAAAGGCACCACTATTTTCTATCCTTATGCTTGAATACTCAAAACAGGCTAAGTAAACTTGTCTTAAACTTTCCAAAGTATTTTCTTTTGAAAGGAAGACCAGGCAAGATCTTACCAGATGTACGCTTTGAGGAGGAAAATATGATGGAAAAGACCCAGTTAGAAGTAAAAGAGACCAACTTGACCTTGAACATCAGATGATGCTCTGTGAACAGCTCTGGTGGTTTTCAGTTTAAAAATCTTGGTGTCCCCTAGTATCTGGCATGCTAAGGCTCTCTGCAGTCCACATTCTCCTTCTGGCTGATAAGTTTCTGATAAAAGAGGCTTTGGACAGAAGTATGCTGGCAGAAATTCTGGCAGTGGTGCTAGGGATCTGTATTCTCATGGGGAGAGTCAGGTTGTGCTTTTTTAGTGGAGAGCAGAGGTTATTCACTTGGGAAATGTGGGTGTAAGTGTGACTGTATTTGTCATTTTTGTCTGTTTAGTAGCATTTCGAAGGTGTGTGTCTCTCTCACAGGAATCTCTCCATGCTGCACACAAACCAAAAATGACCTCTCACTGAATCAAAGGCAGGTTATGTCCAGAATAATCACAATCTTTGTACACTAAAAATGCTTTTTTGAAACAAGTCAGATAGGCAACAAAAAGATGTTTTCTGGATCCTGATGTGTTGTTCAGATGGATCTTTAGTGCCCTGAGCTTCATCTGCTGCTTTGGGACCCTGTGGATACAAACTTGCTTGGATTTCTTGCAGCGTTTGGTGATGGTAGGAGCAAGCACCACTGACCTCTCTTTTCCTCTCCTTCCTGGTAGCATTCCTAGATTATATACAACTGCAAACTTGCAGTATTGGCTGAAGAAACTCGGGCTAATCGTTTAGGACCTTCATGGGATAATTTTAAAATCTTTCTCTTAAGTTTGTTTTCATGTTACAGAAGGTTGTAGCAAGAGGCAGACTGGGAGTTCAGCAGCAGATGATTCCTGCTGCAAAGGGGGCTGTGGACATGAAATGGGGATAAAGAGAAAAGCTGCAAGTCCCTTTTGAAAGCTTTTGAAGCCATAATCCATCTGTACTGTAGGTTTTTGTAGTGGTTAGAAACCCATGTCAATGCAGCTTTTTCAGCTTCGGGTACTGGTAATGGCATAAGGCTACATTAAAAAAAAGTGTGAAGTTGTAGTAACTTTAGTAGCAGAAAAAGTTGAAGCCACAGGGGTGAACAACAGCTAACATATCAAAGTGTAAAGTATGTTTTATCTCAGTTCTCTGTCCTTTTGTAAGATATTAATGGTTTATTTGAAATGCAAATGAGAAAGGATGAAATTTTATAGCAAAACCGTATTTCCCATCAAACTTTGATGTCTCATTATACATAAAGAGCTTCTAAATTTTTTGTAGTTTTTAAAATCAGCTCAACATATTCTTAAAGGGTCTGCATTTAAGATAAGAGATTCAGTAAGCAAACAGCAGTTGCTGTTTTAAGTGCACGTTCCTATTCAAAGCATCAAGCAGGGGAATCGTTAAGTCTCCTTTGTTTAAATCCAGTTGAAGGAGAGGGTGGAAGGTGAGTAAAGACATTGTGGTAATTTTCTCAGAGACTCCTTTATACAGTCCTTTTGTACCACCTGACTGGGAATCAATAGCACTTTATTGGAAAACAAGTAAGCAAAATGAAAACCCAGGACAGCTCTTGAGCACAGCTGCTGTCATTGCCATTAGGAAACAAAATCTTCCTCTAGCTTTCAACATTTGCACAAAAGGACAATGATGCTGTTGGAATTTGACTTTAAATTTCACTTCTTTTCATGACTTTTCTAAGATGTTGTTTTGTTTTTTTGTTTTTTTTTTCTTTGTTTTTATTTTATTTTTTTTTTTTAACAGAAAGCATTGTCTGCTATTTTTGTGGAATATAAATCCCACATTCTTGTAAGTGGTGCACCAACAGAGTAACTTCTACTGGGAAAGATTTAACTTTTTCTTTTTTTTTTTAAGCTCCAGGTTCTTGCTTTCTTCCCTCTTTTCTTCCTCTGCTTCCATCCCCAACTTCAGTTCTCTACAATGACATAAATTTCAAAGAAGTGGAGAAGGGAATTCTTAACTGTAATTGTCTCAGAGAAACTCTGATTTAGTTTGCACATTGAGTGTTTTACCTGTGTGCTCTCCTGAAATCTGACCATGAAACCAACTCAACAAAGTAGCAGAGAATCCAGCTCTTTAATTCAAGCTGGAAGTTGCGAGAAGAAATAGAAGCTTTTTTCCTAAGGAAAAAAAAGAGAAAATTGTTTGACAATTCTTCAGAAAACGTGATGAAGCTGTGAGAATTATGAATGGAACAACATTGATTTTGAAATACTATCATCAAGATAAGCACTTTTGACCCATTCTGGTAGTCCTCTCTTTCTTTGCTTTGGTAATGATTACTTTAAAAAACTGCCTCCAGGCCGGGGAGGAAAATCTGCTAAAATTATTAAAATTATGAATTACGGTTGTTATTTCAAAAATATGAATGCATGGAATTGAAATTTTAAAATGAATTAAAATGAAAAATGATTAATTGGGTAGGATTCCTCAGGCCTAAGTGTAGATGTCCATATCTCAGTTAATTGTAATTGGTGGAAGAAACTGGATTTTTAGGATGCAGTTCAATTCATGGAATGCATGTCTAAATTCATTCCTTAAAGTGCCTATTTCTCTTCATTATTTAGAGATGCTTTGATAACTATTTCAGGTCTAGATATTCATGCAGATGTTTAAATTTAGAAATTAATTTTATGCTCTAATTTGACAGCATCCAGTCAAAAATAGATCTTGGCATCAGTGTAGATAGCTACATTCAGGCTTCTATGTGCAACAGCTGCCAAGGAATAAAAAAATATTCAAAAGTTGTGACAGTGAGGGAGGGGAAAATGCTGAGAAAACTATGACTATGATTTTATTAAAAACTCAAGAAAAATGAGTGCTTTGCCCTCACCTGAGATTCTGTGTTGGGTTCCAGTTGCTGCATCAGAAAGCCACTGGAGACAGGCAGAGAGGGGTTTAGAGGGAAGATGAGGATGAGGTGTTTATGGAGAAATGTATCATATGAAGAGCCTTGCACTGTTTAAGGAGAGATGAATAAGAGGGAAACAGTAAAATTAGCCAAAGGAGTGATTACAGTAAAAAAAAGCAGTATATGAATTTATATTTTATTTTTGAAGCTTGAATAGAAGAACAAGGGAACGCTGATTGAAAGTGGAAGGGGGAAATAAAAGACAAGACTTTTTTCAGATGTATAATTAACCCATGCAGTCGTTTCCCTAAGATGGTATTGAGGCTCCTGTTTTATCAGACCTGGAAAAAAGGACTGGAGATAGATATATGGGAACAAGTGAAGCATCTACAGCTGTGAAAATATGCAACATGCCCCTCAAAAATGGGAGTAGCTTTGAGTGTTTTCAAAGTAATTTCAGAACACCTGGACCAGCCTGGCTTTGGAATGATTTCAGATTTCACCACTTTTGAACCAAGTATAAAGTAAATGATTTTGAGGATTTTTTTTTCAACAGTTAATTTGTTTATGCAAAATAGATATACTGTTTGAAACCATGAGATTGGATCTTGCTTGGTTATCATCTGCTCTCATTTATTCAACTTTATGCAAAATCCATTGTGGCTCTCTGTCAGAATGAAGGCATATTTTTGTTTGTGATATATTAAGAGCAAAATAGCAGTGATATTTCAAAAAGAGTGGGCTAAATCAGTTTCAGTATATTGTCTGACTGGGAGATGAGCTCAAAGGAATCTCAAAGCAATTCAAGCAGGTTGCAGCCTTTAAATGCTAATTGGGTTTGTCTGCAATGTTATTGATAGAGCCTCTGAGGAAGAGAATGAGAATTCATTACTCTTATACAAATAACCAAAGGAAGAGGAAGTGAATTAAAGGGAGATGTATTTTTTCTTCCTAAATTTCAAATCTATCAAACCTATTTCAGTCACTTCCATCTTGTGTCTAGTGGCCAATGTAATGTTTTAGATTTAGTTCTGCTTATAGGTCATTAAATATCTGTTGCAAATATCTGTGAGGGTTTTTTACTTAAGCAGCTAGCAAATCTGTGAGCTCTTGTTACTGCTCCAGCTGTGGGATGAAATGTAGCAATGCAGTTTGCTTCTGTGTCAGCTTTGGTCTGTTACACAGGGTTTAGAATAGATATTGGGGGGAAAATCATGGAAAGGGTTATAAAGCATTGGAGCAGACTGCCCAGGGGATGTGTTGGAGGCACCATTCCTGAAAGTGCTAATGGAACATGTGGATATGCTGCTTAATAATCTGATAATTTAATGATGAATGATGGTGATGCTATGTTGATGCCTGGACTTGGTGATCTGAAAGGCCTTTTCCAACCTCAGCAATTCTGTGATTCTAGGGTTGTATGAAGTCTTGTTTCTCTGAGTTAAAAACTAAGTTTTGTGAAAGCCCAAGGATAATTTTAACTTGGACATGCCATTGAGAGGCTCCTTGAATCCTTTCAAGTGCCTCGGTGCTTTTTTTTGACCAAGGAGACCTGGAATTCCTGTTCTTGCCTCATTGCCCCCTCCTCTGGGTGACATTGCATTCTGCTCTGTGATTCCCTGATTCTCACTTAACCTGGGATGGGTTTGGGCTGTAGAGGGTTGGTGTGAGGAGGCAACAGGCAGATTTCTGCATTCATTTTGTTGTTCATGGGGAAAAAGAATGTGTAGACCATTTCCAGATGGGTATGACAAATATGCAAGGAGCAGAACTCTCATTAGAGGTGGTGGGAAGCAGCAAGAAAGGAACTGCCTGGAACTAAACCATGGGGGTTTTTTGCTTCCTAATCAGGAATGACATTCTGGCTGTGTGCATGTCTCTCCCCTTTCTCTACAGTTTACTGTGGTCCAAACCTTAACATTGTTATCAACCCAAAATTTCCAAGAAGCTGCTGCTGCTGTGAGTGTCAAATTGGGTTGGAATGGAACTTAGAATGAGCAAGAGGGAGTTTAAAGCTGGGAGCCATGGGCTGTGTTCATTAGTGCATACCAGCTGCTCTGTTTTGATGTGAAGGGTATAAAAACATCATAAAATCAGGAGGTGAAACTGTTTATGGTTGCTTTCTCTTACTTTCAAAGGGACTGCCATACTGGTGAATCCCTGTAATTTTGAGACTGGTTTGAAAAAAGGCCATTCATCTTTTAGATTTATTTTGTTAAACCCTGAGAAAATGGATGTCCTTGAGAGGACTATTATTTTTCACAGACTTGCAGTAAAATCTGGAGAGCACCTGTAAAGTCTCTGTTGGATACTGTATATGTGTACCGTGGGTAACTGTGCCCCCAAGCATCTCAGGAACCATTTGTTGAAATTAATTTTATCCCCCTTCCCCCTAATTTCAGCAATGTTCTTTGTATTCACTTATTTTTTTTTTTTTCATAAAATGGATTTAAAACAGAGACTTTACAAATTATCAGATACTCACTGATTAAGTGTGTTAATTTCTTTTAGCATTCTTTTTTTTAAAGAAAACATTCCTTTTTTTTGTGGCATTGGAATAAGGAATATAATTATGCTCTCCTAAACCAACCCAAAGAGTATTTTCTTGTGGCTGGGCAAAATTTAGTGGCCTTTTCCAGGGCACTGTGGACCAGAGCCCATATGTATTTCTTGGCACATTGTCTTAATCTTAAATTTAAAACAGAAGAAGTAGAACAAAAGTTGTAGTAGTACAGATTTTTTTTCTGAGTGATTCTAGTTTCCTCCTTGTTACAGCCCCTCCCAGATGCTCTTCTGGGGTCTCTCCAGCAATTCTGGCCATATTTCTTTCTTGTATGTTTTCATACTGTTGATAAAAAGTATAATGGGGTCTTCCAATGAAAATCAATCCAGCACAATAGCTCTTTATATCTGTGCATTACAAACCTGTCATTTGGGGCCATGTGTTAAATTCCTTAAATTCTTTTGTGGGGTGGATGCACAGTAAATAAAGCCTGGATTTGCAAGGGTCCTGAAGAGGTCTTGTTTCTTAGGATTCCATGGGATGTAATGCTGGTTATCTCCCCTGAAAATCAGCATTGTCTTTCCAGACCATAATGCATTTTTGTTAAACTTAGTGGGAATTTCTGCTTGATGTATTTTAACCTTCTTGCCACCAGATGCATATTTTCAAAGGCAATAATGGTGATGATGATGATGCTGATAATAATAATAATCTTATCAATTATTACAATATATATTTAGTGTACTTTTGTCTATTATGCTCCATTGTTAAGTACTAAACCTATGTCATTACTACATGAAGAATGATAATTTAATTTAACAAAATGCAAAAATAAATTAGAGTATTTCTGCATTCACATCCCAAGTGATGGATATTAAATATAATCACTATGTAAGATATGATATTTATTTTGTAGCTGAGAAATGAACAAAGGGTGCATAGGTATTTAAACTGAACTTGGTTTGTGCAAGCATTGAACACAAACAGCCAGGTTCATTGCAGCTCTTCATGTTAGTTTCTGAGGAGAAACTGTGCTTAGATGAAGGAGGAGAGAAAGAGGGTTATAAGGTAAGGTTACAACTCTGCATGAAACCAAACTCCCTAACTAATGAGGCTACTTGACCAAGTTTTTCCTGTATTGAAGTATAGGCACATATTAATAGTGGATCAAATCTGTCTAACAGGCAATCAGGAGTCATCTATAATCAGCTTGTGAGTGTATTTGTATGTATATAAATCTATAAAATGTTTAAAATTTACATCTGTAGCAGAAGAAATATCCCAGAATGAAGATTTTGGACACATATATTTATAAATGAAAGTTGAGTTGAAATGAAATAAAAGAATAACCCCATGTAATAACTCGTGCTTTGCTCTAAGTGTGCTGAGAGGAAAATGTGCTGTGGCAATTGTTTAGAATTAGGAGATGATGAGTGGCCTGGTTATCTTAAAATGTTCCTGTTCCTCTTTGTATCACTGTGACTGGCAGGCCCCAGGGCAGGGCTGCTCAGTCTGCACAACCAGCAGAACATCTGCCTCCCTTTTTTCAAATGCTTGTTACTAATTGCTATTGAACTGAACCCTGGCACAGAGTTTCTCACAGGGTTTTTTGGGAAACTTAATATTGAAGCTTTTGGATACTGTCTATGTTCCTGCTTCATGGATATGTTTTAGTGTTCCTTTGGTCCAGTTCACCAGCCACTGGACTTACAGAGCACATGCTTTTTTATTTTTTTAAACACTATTTCAAAATATATTAATGAAAATTAAATGAGGAAGCAGAATATTGCTGTATCTTCTTAGTGCCCAGTGTGCCAAGGGGTGCAAACTGAATGCAAGTCAAAGAAACTTATTTCTGTTGTCACCAATGGAGTACCAGTGATTGTAGCTCTAAACTTGTATTATATTCCTTTAAAAAATAAAAACAATAATATTAAAAAAAAAAAAAAAAGAAATCATCCTAGGAGTGAAAGTATCATGAAAAAATCCTTTACTTCCTTTAATAGTTAAGTATCAAGAATCAGCAGAAATAATTATAGATATGTTCATGGTGGCATTAATGAAAATTTCAAAATTATTGTTTACTCTCTGAAATGGATGACCAGAGCTTTCCTTTACTACCTTTGGTGTTATCTGCAAGGGAGATAATTTTTTTTTCATTGCTTTCCAAAGGGAAACATCACAAACTAGCAACATTAGGTGAGAGGCTCATTAAATGGGAATATGATGGTGTTTCAAGGCATTCAGAATTAGCTGTGTACACATAAAGTGACTATCTGCTCTCTGTTATGAACCATATACTGCAATTAATTGTGTGGCCTTTGAGAATATTTTCAGCCATCTGGATGTCTACAAAATGGTGGAAGAGCTTTATATCTTCAGGTTAAAAAAACAAGGTAAACTTAATATCAATTAGGGCTTTAACATTTGTTTCTAGAACTAATAGTCCATGAACATTGGAATTCTCAGTATCAGATGTTAAAGGCTGGAACGTTTCTGGGTTGCTGTTGGCAGTATATTATGCATCCTGTCCTAAAATAAAAGTCTAAGATGACTGGTAAAAGTTGTCCTTTCCAGGTGTCTGTCTCATTAGAGAGAAATGAGGGGTTTTTTGTCTTTCTAGATTGCTGGGGTGAAATCAGATTGCAGTTTATTAAAAAACCAAAAAAGAAAAGAAAAGAAATAAAAGGTAGTGTGAAGTAGCAATGGATATCTCATAGCAAGTGTAAGTCAGGTGAAAATCTTTTAAATCACTCTGGCATTGGAATTGTTGCTGGACAGGGAAAGGGGCAGAGGAAGAGGTGTTTGGAAGTAGTTCAGTTAGACAGGCAGCTCTGACTGGAATGCTGCATTCTTAGGTTGGTTTGGATTCTCTCACTTGTTCCATTTAGGTCTGGACCCCAGTGAGCCATGCAGTAGGGACTGTCTTGGCTGTTTAAGCTGAACCACTTTTTAGACTGATTTTTTACAGCTCCTCAAGCAAAGATGCTGATGATTCTGTGCTGCAGGGGTAATTACCACTTTCTCACCTTAAGAGAACTTTCTCTAAATAAATTAGAGCACTTCTATATCCGTGTTTCTTTCTCAGTGATTTACCATATCCCCAGTGTATTTGAATTGTTTATTAACCAGATGCTACCTAGATTAGAAAGGAAAAGGTAATCTACCATACAACATGACCCAGTACTGGCTTAAAAATGAACTAAATTCGTTCCAAACCATGGGAAACAACGTAGGTTTGTCCCTTGGGCTTTACATGGAAAATTTCACACAGAGCTTATAAATGCCATCTCTGTGTCCCTATGCAGTTTGTACATGTGCTGGCTTGTATAATGAGCTGTCTTGTCAATCTTGGACTAAGCTGAGATAATGTTGTAGGGACAAACTGCAGCAATAATTTCCTTCCTTTTTTTTTTTTTTTTTTTTTTTTTTTTTTTTTTTTTTTTTTTTTTTTTTTTTTTTTTTTTCTTTTTTTCTTTTTTTCTCTTCTTCCTTGTCAGGAATTCACAGGGAATCAAATAAATAGTTCAATAGAAATTCTGGAATAAGATCTGGCTCCCTTCTGCACAGATCTCTTATGTGTTTAAGATTTCACAAAGCTTTAAGGTCATGTGAATAAAACTGCAGACCCTGATTAAGGTTTATAAAGAAATTAAGAGACCAGAGGAAGCAGGCAGACTTCTTGTAGAATTTGCATAAATGTTTAAACAACTTGGTGATTAAAACCAAAGTTTAGCTTAACCATTGTAGGCACTGCTGGAGCTCATTTTAATGACGTATTTGTATTTGAGTGCTTTCAGTATCTTCATAAATATGACTACAAGAGCTAAAACCTGCAATAAATGTAACATTTTGGGGAATTTTATATTAATTTTTTTTCATTTACAGTCCAGAGGTGCATGCAAACCACTGGAAATGCTTAGGAAAGAATGGATGCAAGGTCAGGAGCCAAGACTCACACGGTCACTTGTATTAGAATTTTAATTTCCTATGGTACCATACAAAATATTTCAAGTTTATACTACAGAAGCTACAGGAAAGTAGTAGTGCTACCCAGTTCCCACTTGAGCAATGTGCAACATATAATAAAAAAGCAAATCAAATATAGCTGCTATAGGTTTAGGGTGATGACAGTCTAATAATAACATAGTAGTAGCATAATACAGACCCGAGACACCCTCTTGGTATTTGTGTTTCATTTTAAAAAAATGCTTGTAGCCTCTGTGCCTGTTTGTTGCAAAGCATAGCTACAAGCTCTGAAGTTCATTTTTGTTCTTATTGCCCAGTGTTACTCCTAATGTTTCATATATTTCCTTTGATCTTTTCTCCTCTCTCTTAAAAAGCACATAAAGTGGTGCTGTGTTCAGGATCAAGCCAACACGATGGAGAGGATTCAAATTTGGTGAAAAGCATTCACTTGTTTTCAATAAAGATAGGGAATCTGAAGATAGTTATTATTTTTGAAACTGCTGTATGTATATATCAGAAAGGCTGAAGTATTCTGTGATTTTATGAATATTAAGTATTATAAAGCAGTGTTTTTCTTCCTGGTGAAGTTCTTGTCAACATGCTTTTGTGATGTTACAAGCTTGTGTTTTTTCTGTGGAAGACCTAACAGATGGGGTTTTTTTCAATTTTTTTATTCACAAAGGTGTTCAATTATTTATATGCTACTTTGCTTCCCATCATAAAGCTGCTCATTGAACAGATTATGAAGGCTTTTGAGTTTGTGGAACAGAATTCTGTTCAGTTTTTCTGTTCTTTTATCTCAAGCCTCTCTCCTCTCATCTGTCCCTACTACTGCTGCTTCTCCTTTGTGGCTCATACCTTTCTGACCACCCTTTTCTGTCCTCTGCTGTTTCTTTTTCTGTTTACAAAATTTCTTCTAACCTTCCACAGCCTAAAGTTTACACATTTTATTTTGATTAATGAATTTGCATAAAAATGGCATATTTTCACACACAAAAATTGAGAGACATAGAAGTAAAAATCTTGTTCTCCATTTAACGTAATTCCAGATATTCATTCCCTCTTCATCCCTCTGCTGAGTAACTGGACATTCAGTTTTAATCTCTCTTTAGTACTGGTGTTTCTTTGCTGCTGGTAGATTTAAGCAGTTTCTTTTTCCCGTTGGCAGAAATGTTCAATTCATATATTTCTCTATTATTTGTTTTCTTTCTGCAGTTTGACATATTGATTCTCAAGAATTTCCATTGAAGAAATTAAATGTCTTGTAAGGCTCTACTGACCTCAAAATTAATGAAGTAAAAGCATTGATTTTACTAGGGATAGTGCCATGCCAATTAACAAACAAATTGCTTTGTTATATAGATAATCTGAGGATAGTGAGAAGATCTGAAAGAAAAGCACAAGTTGGTGATTTCTTTCTCAAAACAGGGTGTATAGCAGTACTCACTAATCAGCACATTCATTTTTTCTCCTACTGCAGTACATTGATGCAGACTGTTGAAATATTTATAAATGTGACTTAATTTCTGTTAAATTCTGAACATCAAGAAGGTTCTATTTGTGGCTATCTAGAATCTATGTGATATTGATATTTAGAATCTATTTGATGCTAAAATGTTTACACTCATTAATGAGAATGCCCTTTTAAATGTGTTACACACACATTAGGCCCTCTACTGTATCTCAGAGTGTGGGAGATAATTTCAATGAGGTGCCATTGATATTCTGTTGGCTTTTATTAGTGATCCATAGAAAAGATTTGCAGCAACATCACATATTAGCATATGGGTTTGCTCTGGTTCTCCTTGTATTGAGAAAACCTGTAGTTCACAGTTTGATCTAAAACCCATAAATTGTTGACAAGTTTTCTCTGTTCTTGTGAGAGTAAATTACTCAAGACTAATCTTGTCAGACCAGTGTTACTGGTTAGAATATTTTCTGAGTGTGATGGTTTGATGGTTTTTTTTCCCCAAAGACATTTGCAAAACAAGATTGGCTGGCTAGAATTGGGAGTAGATTTCTCAGCAGTCATGGAATGGTGAAAGTTGAGCTAAAGGTAGTAAAAGGAATCTACAATAATGGTTTGACAATGTAATACATTGAAAAGAATTGAATAATATGAGAGGAGGGTCATGATACACAGTGCCTACAAAATGCAGGTGCAGGAAAGAAAGGTGCCTTAGGGGAAGACTGATTATGAGCCAGGATAAACCAGTGCCATCTCCTTATCCAGAAGCTCTAAAATTGCTGACTTGGAATTTTATTTAATAAAATAGGTATTTTACTAAATAAGCTTGTTACTTAAGTGAGGGTTTAGTTGGGTTAAGCATGTATACAGTTGAGATTTATAACAAATTAATGAGATCAATTTGAAATTGATTCAAGTAAAACCAGTTCAATTTCTCATGAAGACTGAATTTCAGATGGGTCAACTGCTGGAACAAGGGATTAGGACAAGGCTTTTACACAAAGAGAATTTCCAGATAGTGGGCAGTTAGGAAAATTAGGCTTCATATTAGTGGTTAAATCAAAGGTACAAACTTTGTTTTCTTTTTCTCTCTTCCTCTTAGTGACTTGCCCAGGGTCATTCTGTGAGTCAATGTCTGAGCTGGAAATAAAACTGAAGAATTATTACTCCCAGTCACAGGCACTAACATCTTTCTCCTCATTTCCCTTTTAATGGACTACACTTGCATTGAGCATTCCACACCAGTCAACAGGGGAAAATTATTGGCTATAGTTAGACAAGCGTACTAAAGAGTACCTTGGAGTTTATGGATGAAAACAGCTATAAAAATGCTCTGTTTTATTATTATTATTTATTGTTTGCAAACATGGAGATTCAATAAAAGTTTACAGATAAAGGAGGCCCAGTGCTGGACTTAACTTTCCCATTATTTCTCTTTTGTTCCAAAAGCAATATGCATTAAATATTTAGTTGAAAGAGGTTGTTGCCAATATTTTTTTTTACAATTATTTTTGAAAAAAATGTTAAAACATGGAAGAAATCATTATGAAAAATGATCCTAAATTATTCTGTTTCCATTCTTAGCTTCTCCACCTAGTAATTGTTACATGGTTCTCTGCTAAGAATATAAAACAAGACCTATTAATGAAATTAAGAGTACCTGTAGTCTTGAATAATCTGTGAAGGGTTTACTTTCACTGCCAGATCATTTTCTTTTGTTCAAATGCCAGCTCAGTTCTCCTCACTGAGGTTAGTTCCCCAGGTTTTTTAGTTGATTTGCCTTCCTGTTGTTGCCAATCAGTAAGAGTGAGTGGTGAAAATGAACTGTATTATCAAGTACCACTCAACAGGGGCAACTCATGCTTTTGGGCATTCTATTAATTTAAATGTGATTCATATTTGGCAGCAAACATTTACACAATGAGTGGAAATTATTGGGAGGGGAGAGGAGAGGAGAGGAGAGGAGAGGAGAGGAGAGGAGAGGAGAGGAGAGGAGAGGAGAGGAGAGGAGAGGAGAGGAGAGGAGAGGAGAGGAGAGGAGAGGAGAGGAGAGGAGAGGAGAGGAGAGGAGAGGAGAGGAGAGGAGAGGAGAGGAGAGGAGAGGAGAGGAGAGGAGAGGAGAGGAGAGGAGAGGAGAGGAGAGGAGAGGAGAGGAGGAGGGGAGGGGGAGGGGAGGGGAGTGGGGAGGGGAGGGGAGGGGAGGGGAGGGGAGGGGAGGGGAGGGGAGGGGAGGGGAGGGAGGGGAGGGGGGAGGGGAGGGGAGGGGAGGGAGAGGAGAGGAGAGGAGAGGAGAGGAGAGAGAGGAAGAGAAGAGAAGAGAAGAGAAGAGAAGAGAAGAGAAGAGAAGAGAAGAGAAGAGAAGAGAAGAGAAGAGAAGAGAAGAGAAGAGAAGAGAAGAGAAGAGAAGAGAAGAGAAGAGAAGAGAAGAGAAGAGAAGAGAAGAGAAGAGAAGAGAAGAGCAACCTTCAGGAGGTGTGTGATAATGGGGTTTGAGGACAGCTCTTCACCATTCTCAAGAATTGCAAATGAGTTTCATGAGGAGCAGACCTACCCCCATGCATCCAGGGTTCTAGAAGATCACAGAAGTTATTAGAGAAGTGGCAGAGAACATCTGTTAAGTTGCAAATCAAGGTGGCAGAGGTATAAAATATTATTGATGCTTCCAAGGGCCACATGTCCCTGCAGAAGCCAGTCTGTCAATTCAGAATCTCAGTAACTTTGTGGAAGCATCTATGAGTGAGCCCAGGGTCATGAAAAGGGGAAATAGTGCTGATAATGGATAATATGCTGGTGCTGCTAAGAAAAGATAAATAAATTAGCATGAGCAAGCTATCCAGCAGTGCCACTGTCAAAGTGGGACAGGTACTGTTGAATGCTCTATTATGCTTTTGGGGTCAAAATTGCAGTTTTGTGAGGAACAGTACAAGTGTGTTTCTTGCCTGGAATTACATGGAACTTCTTGTCATCTATCATGTCCACCCTCTGTTTTTTCAACTTAAAGGACTTTCTTCTCTTTCTGTTTGTTTATTTATTTATTGCAAAAGGATTAAGAGTATAATTGACCTCAGTTGGCCAAGAAACAGCAATTATAAAGCCTTCTACTCCTGGGTCATTTGTGTGACTCATATACTTAAGTTTTGTTTATTCTTAAATGCTAAATCCCAGTAGAGTGAGAAAAAAGCAAGCAAGCCTCAAAACTTAACAAACTACAGACAACAAGTAGCAGAATCCAATAGCAAATTTCAGGCTTCACTTGACTTGACTAAAAATTAATTCTGCATTCTAACTGTGCTCTCTGGTTCATTAACATTCCAATTTCTTTTGTGTTTTCTGAGCATTGCATTTAGGTCTAACACATCCCTGTTTCTTTCTGCATAACCTCATTCCACCACAACATTCCAGTAACAGGCACCAGGCTTAGAGAAATGCAGCTTTTTTTCTCCCTTCTATTGCCTCCCTTCCAATATATTTCTCATCAAAGGAGCAAGTGAGTTTTGCCATCAGATTCCATAAGGTAATATTTCACCAATCATGCATTAAAAATAAAGAGTGTGAGAATATTATTAAAAAATAGTTTTCCCCCCCCCTCCACTCAATTTTTTGAAATTTAATTATATTTTATTTGCAAGCCATTTGATTCTTTCACTTAAAAGTCATTAATATTGTTGTGGTACTCTCTAGTCTCAGTAAAGAGACTTAACCTATTAAATAGACACAAGGGGTGGGGGAAAATCCTTGAGGACAGCAGCAAAACGAAGTTTGTTTTTTAAGATTCATCTTTTCCACCCCTTAGAAATGCTTAATTCATAATAACTGATCTGAAAATAATGTGGCAAATATTTTTAATGTGAAAATGAGTACAGTAAAATTTATTGAATGTGAAGCCTTCATGCACACTTTAAATATAAAGCACAAATTATGTAAAATGTTGAGCTTTGGTTTTGCAAGCTGATCAACTGGAGTTATAGAAATCTCCTAATCTCCAGGTGCATGAGGTTTTATGCATCCCTCTAAAGCATTAGATCACAGCTGGAAACAGATGATGATGATCTGTGGCACTTTTTGTAATGTTTTCCAGAAAAAAATGCATTTAACATTTTCAGCTATGAGATGAGTGCATTTATTTAATAGATTTCTGGGTTTTTTTTGGACACATGGTGTTCCACAAGCGAAATGTTTGTCAGATTGCAATATAGAGTGTGATCCAGGTTTTGTGTGTGGGGAGGGTTTTTTGGTTATCCTTCAATAAAAGGTAAGTGCTGCAGTGTAATTCTTCCACTCTTCTCCTTCATGCACCTCAGTCACAATAGGAATGTGTAATAGGAATGTGGTGTGACTTGTGTCTCCTGTGCAAGCTGCCCCAGATGTCAAGGGACTGAGACCTGACTTCAGAGCCCTGCTCTGGGCATTTTCTGTTTGCCTTGGCTGGCTGTGTAATGTACAATGTATAAACCAAGCAGGGTGCATAACCCAGTTTCTCCCACTCCCACTGAGTACTCTGAGTGTGAGGCCATAGGAGCAGCTCACTGTCTGCAAATACTCTGCCCTCTAATGTGCAGCCATGAAATGCATCCTCACCAGACTCTCCTGTAGGCTCTGGACAGGCACTCTGACTTGTTCTCCTCCCAGTAAATTCTAGGTGCTTAATTGACATGCCCTGAGGTGTTCAGGATCTTACTTCAATAATGAATGGAAAGAGAGAAGCAGTTGTTCATCAAACATATTTATGGATAATTTGCCCATGGGATGTAAACACTCATCTATTCTCTCTCAACTTGGAGAGATATGCAGCAAGTTTTCTCCAAGTTTGGGAAAGCATTTGGAATTAGTTGGAAGACTTTCTTCTCTGAGGTGCCTGACAGGTTGAATTTTCTTCTACCCAAGGAAAGATTCTGACCCCACCTTTTCCATTCCTGGCTATATATGTTAAACTACAGCGTACAGTGGAAGTGGTTCTTGTCACCCTCAATTGGATGTGGCTTTTAGGTACAAGTTCTGCCTCTGGCACCTGGATCTCAAGTGGAGGGAGCCACAAAGCCCTTACTCAGATGCCTTAGCTTCAGACTATTTCAGGAATTTATAGACAATCCTCTTCTCAAGATGTAGGATTCTCCTTGTTAATATTGGAACTTCCTAGGCAGTTCTTTAGTTCATCTTTTGATACTGCTGTTTTTAATTATTTATTTTTATGTGGGGATGCAGAGATCTTGGATATCAGAAAGTGTATATTACTGCCTCTCTCTCTGAACTGCCTTATGTCACAGCCTTTGCTGGATTGGGCAGGTTTCTGACACATCCCAGACTCCTTCGAGTCTTTGGTTCCATTAAAGCTGTTCTCTCTCCTACTCTGCAGGATAATGAGTAATACTCTTTTCACTCCTTCCTGTTTTGGATGAAGAGAGTGTGAGCAGGGCTGATTGCACCCACAGGAGATTACTAAGCACTTCTGGCAGCTTGTATTAATATACCCATCACAGCATCAAATCCTCGTGCTGTGAAAAGGAAATGCATCTTCCTAAAGCGCTTAGCCTGGAAAACACAATTTTGTTGCAAATAGGGATATTTCTGCTAAAAATATAATCTCCTTTGCCTGGTTTTACACTGAAGACAGTCACCTATCAGCTTTTATTTGCAGTTGTAAGTCTGTAGTAAACTGTGTGACTTAAGCATGTCACATATCAATTCAAAACATAAGTCATGGTCAACAGAAAATAAGCCAGATCTTCGCATACATAAAGATGTTGCTGAAGTGAACAGGAAGGTCATGCTTGCATGATCTTTTATTTTCTCACAGTGTAGACATTGAAGACTAAGGGAAATTCCAGTTGTAGATAAGCAGTTATGCCATTTAATAGTGTTAAATTTTTCAGGGTCAGTCTAATTGAGCAGGTTTGCCAGAATTAATTTTTTTTTCTTCAACTGAAGATGTAGTGGGACTGTAATGGGAAAAGAAGTTGCAGCAGGATTTTGGTCAATATAGTATGAGGTGCCTTGCAGTAAATTGTAGTAGAATGTGTTAAACATTCTCTGTCAAGCAGGCAGTCAGGGCTTGCTGTGCAAGGAGATCCTGAGGTAGGCAATTGAAAACTATCTGTTCCTTCTCTTGATGTCCTTAGTTTTGTTTCTTAAATATGTAAGTGGTGTTTGGCTTTGTTTTTAAGTAATGTGGAAGTGACCTGTCTCACCACATTTTATAGTAACAAAATTCTACTGACATCTGTTTTGTACAGCTCATTTGCAGATCTTTTAAATAAAGCAAGGTGAGCATTATCTCTGTTAAGTGGTTAAAGCTGATACAAAACATCACCTGAGCTACTTCTTCCCTCTGTTCAAAGCCATGGTGTGAGAACAGCTGTTGGGTCTGCTGTAGGGCAGAAAATACATGTGATCTCCCTTGTCTTTTGTGCTAGTGCTTCAAAGAATGTCCTGTGATTTGTAAAAAACTACAGTAATATAAAACTCAGTGAAATAATCCATTAATGAATTAAAAAATTATTGGCTACAGCTTGCTGAAACCTGTGTCACTGAACACTGGGTAAGTTTTTGAGTGTTATGTTTTTATTATTAAATAAGTGAAATATTTGAATAAGGTCATTTTCTCTCAACTCTGTGTCACAACTGTATTTCTAAGAAGAAAATATTCTGGTATTAAGAAGCCTAGGTATTTTAGGTTGCATGAAATTTGAATCAAGCTTTTAAAAGTGCTATTTGTTTTGAATTAATAGCTGATACATCCATTCTACTCAGGACTTCAGCTATTCAGCGATGTTTTTTACATACTTTACTTCAATTACTGGAAAAATGCTGAAAGAAGTCACTCAAGATACCTGTAAGCACCTAGAAAAATAAAAGAGATAAAGGAATAAACACACATTTGCCAAGAACAAAACATGTCAAACCAATTTAATGTTCATCTCATGTGGAGTACCAGGCCTGGTGGGTAAAGGACAGGCAGTGGGAGTCATATTTTGACTTCAACAGAAGAAATTATTGTAGTTGGATAAAAAAGTGTTGAGAAAGCTATAATAGGGGAATGTTATTAATATTTCACTGTCAAAAAAAAAGCCTTTGTGTCAAGAATGTGCTTATTAAATCTGTAGATGACACCAACCTGAGCAGTACTGTAAGCACGGGGAAAATAGTGAAGCAGAAGATCAGGAAAAAAGCTTTTAATGTGATTAAGCAGGGAGAGGTACCTGGAAAATGTAATGATGTTGTCATGAGTGGGGAATGCCTCAGTTTTGCTAAATTTTAAAATAAATTGTGGCCGAGTTCAAAGCAGGGCATTTGCTAATTTTCTTGATGATTGCAATTGAAAAAGATTTTATTTTCTGCACCCATTTTATCCCCTGAGGTGTGATATGTCCATCTAATGTATTGGGTGAAAGAGTCCATGCAAATGAAAATATATGTTTCAGAAAATTGCAGATTTTTATATGAAAATTAAAACTATATCATATCACAGATGTCTAGAACCTGTGTTTCAGCATTGCAACTGCTTTAAACAACCATAAACTTTTTCTTGTACTGACTGATGTTTCATCATTTAAGTAGGAATATTAGAATTTATTTGATCATTTGAAATTATCAGAATAAAAACTCTGTGATGAGGCAATTTTTACCTCTGTGTAACGAGAAAACAAACATTCTTTGCAATATTAATTTAGCACATATTTGAATATTGTTGTTAAAATTATGTTGTCCCTTTTGGTTACTTTGTTTATATACCCTATATTGCTTCTGATAGAAGGATTTTAACATCTGTATGTATGTCCTAATACACTACCTTGACATACATCCCTATATGCATGTTAGTTTTATTTCAGAGCCTTACATTTTACAAAATCTTTTCCTTAAACACTCTTTTAGGGAGCTACTATTAGTTTAAGAACATAATTTACTTATATTCAAAAAAGGAGCTACAGGACTGGAACCCAAATCCCCTTAATAACATAGTATCAACTTCATTAAAGGAATTGTATTTTGTGTAGGAGCACTGCACTGTGAGGTAAAGCAAACACTTGCCAAACAATTTATTTATATCATATCAAAATTGTTGTTCCAAAATAATCAAGTGTCAGAAAAATAAATGCTTTCAAAATTACTTTAACTTAAAAATAGCTGTGGAGAATATTTTAAATAGTTTAGTTATCATGTTAGCATTTCATTTGTGGTGTTTCCAGACAATAAGTTTTTAAGATTAATCCCATTAATATGTTATAACATCTATTTCTTATTTTATCTTCACTGAAATCATTATATTTTCTTTAATAAGATGAACATTTAATGTGCTCTTGGCATGAATTAATTTTTAATAAACCATTAAGAAGTCAGATCTGTATGGATTTCTTTCCCATGAAAATCAAGCCTCTTCTAGCAAGGAGTTTTTAATAGGTTCTGACATTTGAATTTATTGTAGTGTTTTCAACATTATTCATAAGAAGAAGAAAGGAAAAATTCTGGTCAGTCAGACTGTAGATTAAATATTTTTTTCCCTTTAGACGCACTTATGAGACTGTAAAAATTATTTTGCTAGAGAAGCTGAGATATTCTACCATGTGTTCTAATTTCCTAGCAGAAATTAGTAAAATTGGACATTTCATCTATTTATCTACCTGTCAAAATATTTGTGTCCAATTCAATTCACTCTTTAAGTGGTTGATGAGTTCTGGGGATAGTTTTTGCATTGATGCTTCAAAGATCTAAGTTGCAGAACTGACATGGTTCAAGTACAGAAACAGGAATTGTAATTAGAACTTGAAAACCTACCTTGCCTTAGGCTTCTCTCTGCTTTCCAAGACTTACAAAGAGGTAGATAGATTGGCAGCTGATCAATGTTTAGTTGCACTGACCATAAAGCTGCAAAAAGCTGGGCAAGCTTTTGGACTGGTCTCTTCCAAACTGGTAAACTTGAAAGAAAATGGTTTGCCAGTATTTAGCTATAGTCATACCAGTAATGCTATTTGGGAGAAGATAGTCTGGTACTCATGGATGGAATGGAAAAGACTCAGATGTTCTCTCCAAAGAGAAGGAGGTCAAGACTGTAGGAATGTAAAATATCCTTTTGAAAGATTCAGGAATCTAAATTCAGGAAATCTGTCAGTTTTATCTGCTCACAAGTACATGACACTTGTACCAGAGGCATTTAGTTGTTCTCCAGTGGGTTACTGCCCCTAACTGAAGTCAGTGACTTTCTCCTTTCAGTGAAAGTTGGAGTTGTAGCTCTGTAACCTCTTGTACATAGTCTGTAGTTACTCCTTCTTTCTGAGAGGAGAACATAAAGTCTTTGAGTTGAAGACTTCTCTTGGATCTTTTTGTGCAGCTGTTTTGATATGAATTTGATGTAAGTCTTGCAAGTGTTTGCTTAAAATTCACAGAAAAGTCAGTTTGCTTTGAACTTTTGACTCTGGTGAGTTTAGTAGACAAGTGGGTATAAAACTAGGTGGTCGAGATCTACCCTTAGGGAAGAGCATCCATTGGTTCTGCTTGCTCACAATTAATTTGAATGAGATTTGCAGGGCACTAAGGCTTCTCTGGTATAGCATGGAGTCAGCAGCTCACTCCAGCTGTGCTCCCAGGGCCCATGAGCTGGCTGGAGCCACTGCCAGCCTTCCACCTGGAGTGTGCCCCACAGCATCAGAATATCCATCAACAAGGATTTCTCTGCTTGTCTGTTCCCAAGATCTCTTATTTTCCTCACAAATAACTGTGTGTTATTAATGAAAGTGTGGTGAATCTGATCTAACTCCAGCATTTTAAACAAACTTCAGCATTTTTAGGGGAACTGCAGTGTAGGCATTTCTGTTTTCTGCAAAGCAGGTGTCGTCCTTTCTTCTTCCATTAAATTATAGAGACAATGTTTTTTTAGTTTTAGGTCTTTTTCTGTGATTCTCTGCCTGAATTTCAGAGCAAGATATGTTCCTACTCTATAGTTCATTTTAGTTGTGTTTTGGAGATGTTCTCAGCCTAATCCATTAATTTAAGAGGAAACTTTATTTTTTGTTGAATTGAAGCGAAAAGTTTTTAGAATAGACTTCTACAAGGAATGGATAAAACAGCCTGAAGACCATATAATTGTCCTGGGTTTATAAACTAGGTATCTATTTATATGTTGTGGTTACTTCCAGGAAACTTGTCAGCTTTTTGCTTCAAGGGTTTACAGTTTAAATAAGCCTGCAAACATGCAAATATTAGCAAGATAAGCTCTTGCTAACACTAGAAACCAATTGATCAGCTGGAATGACAAAGGAGTCCATGCAGAGCTAAACCAAAGTCTGGAGAGGATTCTTATTGCTTTATTTGTATTCATTTTCTTTGCTGCTAAATCCCATATGTATAAGAGGAACACCCACAGGCATTCCCATGTTGTATGGTTCTGTAATAACAATGATCATGTCTTTTGCAAGCATCTTTTCTAAGCACTTGCTGATGGTTTGTACCTTATAATAAAGTAGTTTCTATTATTTTCTATCTTAGCTACAATGTTTGTCTATGTTTGTGTTGCCTACTTACCTTACTTACCTTGCTCTACCTGTACTATTTCTGTCTACCTAAAATAAGGAATAATTAATAGCTTCCATATACTTTCATTTTGATAAGTGTAATCTTCTAGTTTTGGTTGTGATTTTTTTGTTTGTTTGCTTTTTCCTTTTAACATTTAAAGCAATCCAGCATAGAAGATGATTATAATGATCAGAAATTTGTAGTGTGCTAAATGTAGTAAGTTTTTTGTCACTGTTAGGAAGCAAATTAAAAGTATGATTGAAGGATACCATTAAAATATATTTTTGTTGGAGGAAGAGATTATGTGCTTTTTTTGACATTTAACTGTTTCTCAGGTTCTGCTTTCTTAATGTGGTTGCTGCTTTGTATGTATGGGTACATTGAGTTAGGTATGTATTAGGAAATTAATATTGTATTATTCTTATAGTAAATATAGTAAATATGAGGAGTGAGTAAGCATTCTTGCAGTTATATTTTCAGGCACACAGACTATGTCAGTACATGGCCTCAATCACTGTTTTTCTAGCAAGGTGATATCAGTTTTGCTGATATAAATGAATTCGATACACTAGGGTGAAAGAGAAAATACTGTTCTAAAGAGATTTGCTAGGCACTAGGATTGACTTTTAGAATATCTATGTATAATGATTGAATTGTTTTTAAATATTCTCAGTTATAGTAATTTGGACAGACACATAATATGTGGAACCTTATTAGATACTAACACTCTAGGAAGATGGCAGTAGTTTGGAAGGGACTTCTGAAGATATTAATGTCCTGTGTTAATGTAATATTTGCTTAGGAGGTGAAAGAGACCATCAGCATGATGGACTCTGGCTCTCCTGTCCTGCTGAAACTGTCCCCTTGTGCCCTGTAAGGCACAAGAAGTGAGAGAGGTAGAATACAGAGGGGTGGTGTGGATCCTTGTGACTCAGCTTCTGTACTAAGCAAAGACTGTTTGCTATAAAATACAAGAGTGGTGTTGTAAGAAGGGCTGAATAATCCCTGTTCCTCCCTGCTGGGCCCTCCCAAGAGGTAATTTCATATCTAGAGCTGCATTGGATTTGAATCTTTCCAGGCAGAGGAAAATGTTGGAATTCAAACTTTTACCCTGCCACTGCTGCATTTTGTACAGGTCTTTATGCTGGAGGTAAATATTACTCATACTTTGAGAACCCCTACCAGACTGAGGCTCTGTAGGCATATAGACAAGAAATACTCCAAGCTTTTTCTGAAACTGGCTGGTCTTCAATGGCATGATAGTTTTTAAGCAAAACCTGATTGAAAAGGGCAAACATAATGACATCTGTTAAAGAAGGGAAGGAGAAAGAATCTTGGCATTACAAGATTGTCAATTTAACTAATTTTTTAGAAAAGCATGGGAAGAAATAAATAATTTTATTGTGAGCAACTGGAAGATTATAATTATGCATAATAACTGCAATCAAGAAACCAAGGTTCATCAAGAAAAGAAAAAAGTGCCATAAATTCACTTCTCTATTCTGACAGCTTAACAGTTCTGATAGATAGGTGAGAAGCTGTAGATGTCTATACACTTATGCATTAGAAAATCTGTCAGAATGGACAGATAAATCAAATGGGATTTTTAGGAGCCCAATTGGTATTCTATATTTTCATTAAATCCTTTGAATGAAGAACAAACACTGCTTATTCAGTCTTCAGGTTGTTTTTGTCTTCTGGTCATGACAAAAACATTATAAAACATACAAGGATGTTTAGAAGACAAAGTCTGAATCCTGTGAATATAAACTAATTTTAGCCATTCTGTTACTGAAACTGTATAGGAAAAATAAAATAAGCATTTCTATGTAGAAAGGACAGATTTAAGCTTCTATATTTAGATCAGAATAATTAAGTGTACAAGCAGAGGGTGGGTAATGATTCCTTAGGAATCAGCCATACAAGAAAAAATGTGCACTAATAGTCAATTTTACCTTGAACTTAGGTAAACAATCTCTTGTCAGTGGTGTCAAACACCATCTGGAGTGTGTGACAGGAACACAGGAATATTGTGTTAAACATCAGAAGGAATTCTTTAGTTCTCCTTGATTCTCCTAAGGTCAAAAAGGATATGGACCAATTTAGGAGAGCTCAGCAAAAAACCAAGAGCCCTCAGAAGTCTTTTAAGAAAAACAAAACCCTAATAAAAAAAGGTTGAAGGAATTGGATTTTATGATATATTTTTTTAATACAGAGAAGGTAGGACTAAGATGTCATGATACAGGTTTCAAATATATAAAAGGCTCTTGCAAAGAGGTAGAGAATGCATTCATGGTCTTTTATAGGGAGATCAGTGAGAAACAGGCTTGAATTGCAGCAAGGAAGATTTAGGTTATACATCAGAAAAAAAATTTCTAACAATAAGGAGGGTGAAGCCTTGAAACAGGTAGCCTGGAGACAATGTGAGTCTTCCACTGTTTGAGGTTTCAGGAGCAAGTATTTGTACTTGGTATTGAGGAAATACAGAGGGAGCAGGGAGAGCTCTTTGACCTAAGGTAATAGATGCATACTGTGCATTTAATAACATTATTTATGTTGGATTCTTGGAAACAAAATGTTTTTAAAACAATGTATTTGAACATTTGTTGTATGTTACTGGTAGGTGGAAGTACTAGGATGTAATGTAGTTAAATCTGTGTTGAACTTGGAAGAGGAGGAAACTTAATCCCCGGGTCTCTCATTCTTATGTGCAAAAGCATTTCTACATTCTAGTTTTCAGAGGTGAAATACAGAACAAATTTTCTTCCAGATTATTATCCTCCTGAAATGCTGTTTCAGCACTCAGCAGCTCAGAGCACAACATTTCCACTGGAGAGCTGTAGTTCAGCCCTAACCCAGTCCTAATGGCCCCACTGGGCTCTGCTCCTCAGCCTGGGCTTGTTACCATCTTTGATTTTGCAGAACCTGACAGCAAAGGTCCTGCAAATTTCAGCCTTGTTATTGTCTTGTTTCTATGTCTCATAATTGCTTCAATGGCATTTTTCTTTAACTTTCTTTTAAATTGTTTTATTTTTGTTTCCTCTTGCTAATGTAACCCTGCTTGGGATGGCATTAGATGCTGGTCCTAAGCATCAAGTCCAAAGCCACCTCTGCTTTTTCCTGCTTTTGTTGAGAAAACAGATCTTTTCTGGTTTTGTTTTTAAACAGCAAAGGGCTTTACTTCAGGTCAGACTGTTTATCTGAAAGGCACTTCACAGATAAAAAGAAGAATTGCTGTATTTATCTTGCAGTAACAGCAACATTCAGCAAATAATGTTGCCATCTCCCTTGGCTCTGATGCCTGGGACACAAACAAACCCTCTACAGAAAGCAGCCCATGTTGCTTTGACTCAATTCAAGCACTGTCTATTAAAGAACATCTACATGGCCAATTTTTTCTGGATTTTCTCCCTTAGGAGGAAAAAAGGTCTAGCTGTTTTTCAGTGACAAAGGTTCTCAGTCCCAACAGATGGAAGAGCTGTCATCCCTCTTCTCCTGAAGTGGAAAAAGGACGTTCATCAGCTCTTGGTGCAGAAATCAATAGCTCCTATTTTTATTAAAGCCATTCAAAGCTGTAGTTTTAGCATATTTGTAAAACAGCTTAAAGCAGTGAATAAAAAAGAAAAAGGCATCACAGTAGGAAAACCTCACTAATTTCAGTATTAGCCAGAATATTTGCTATTAGCCTACTTAAATATTAGTATAGAACCAAACTCTCTTTTTTTTTTCTTCTAATCCAAAACAGACTTAGTTTTAAAACCCAGAAAGAACTTCTCACATTTCTTATCTTCTAAATACACACTTACTTCAAAATTCAATTTGTCACTAGCTTAGCTAGTGCTGTGTGCATCGTAAGCTGTGAAGGAATTGCTGGTACAACCCAGGCTGTTCAGAAGTGACTCAAAGGCAAGAAAGAGCTGAATGGGGGCTGCTTCACTGACTTCCTGGTTTTGAATGGATCTGTAGTATGTACTTGAGCTTCCCCTGCAGTATCCTCTATTTCAAGGCACTAGAATTAATCTAGGATAAATACACTGAGACTTTGGCAAATACAAATTTTTGTTGCTCAGGCAAGGTGAGAGCACTTGGTCACACTCAGCATGAAGGTATTTCCTGATGTTCAGAGGAAACCTCCCATGTCTCAGTGTGTGCTCACTGCCTCTGGTTATGTCACTGGGCACTACTGTAAATATCCTGGCTTCAACTTCTTTGCACCCTCCACTGATAGGATCTCCCTGAGCCTTCTCTCCTCCAGGCTAAAGCATCTCATTTACAGCATCACTCTAATGCTGCATCACACCAAATTTTACTATATTCATAAGAACTCATTAATGTTTCTGTTTATATGTCAGATTATTTACTGACCTGAAAGAAGTTGCACTTCTAAAAATCCATTCAAAGCAGGTGTTTTGGCATCTTAGTAAAGACAGGGTTGGGTACTGTGTGTTTGAATAAATATAAAGTTATTTAATACATGACACTGTATTTCTGGTTGTGAGAAACTTCTGAGCAGTTCAGCTTGACTTTGATCTCCCATATGGAGTTTGGAGTGAAGGACCAGTAAATAGCTGTGAAAAATCTCTGAAGGAAAATGTCATCTACTATGATATTTTGCAGTCATATTTATGATGCAAATTTCACTAAATTTGTGTACTTCAGGATAAGCAGGGATGATCTTTCTTTGTTCAGACACATTTATCCTATGCTACAGGGAAATCCCTTTATCTTATCACAGGCTTTCTTCTGTAGTAACAAGGTATTATCACTCTCATTGCAATGACATCAGATTTTGTTTTCTGCTGGAGAACAAATGCAGTTGCAGTAGAAGATCTTATTCAGTTCATTGTTTCAAGGCAAAGCCTTGTGATATCCTTCTGGTAATGAGAAACCTGGAATCCTTAGATCTCATTATTACTTAGGTCTAGGGCAAGTTGTGTTAATATTCAATTTTGTTAATAAAAATGGTGAGTTGGTGAAATAATTCACTCTAGTAGCTATGGCATCTCTAGAATTGCACCTTTTTCTTGTGACTTTAAAGGTGACTTCTTACAAGTCAGTTTCACAGAAAGCTTTGAAGAAAGTCCTGGTCCACTATTCAAAGAAGACACAAAATTAATTCTTTCTTTGATGAAGTCCACCACTGTGATATTTGGCACTCAAATCCCAATTGTATTTGTACATGCATGATGGATTTTTGATAGTATGTGCTGCTTTCTCATCTGGCTCCATGTGTGTTTACATGTGGGTATTTTAGAGGATATTATGACATCTGTATCCATTCTTGCTGTCAATGTTCTCAGGATAAATAAGAGAAGGTCTTCTGAAAGTTTTATTGCATAAATTAATTTCTAGATAAAAGATTATTTTGGTGGTTTTTTAGTTGAGAAATATATATATATTTTTTAAGTGGCAGTAGTATTTAGAAATATGCATCCCTAGTCTTCTCAGAATTTATAAAATTTTCCTCAATGTAGATTTTCCCCTCTTCTTTAATACTTTTTAATAAACATGCATAATTCAGTTTTTAGAAATTGATATGTGGCAGTTAAACATAAAAATTAACTAAATATAAAAATTACTAAATGTAGCTTAGTTAGATTCATCATAAGATCATTAAGAATCTTTTTCTGCAGAGTGGAAAAAATCTGATAATGTTTATCATGACTTTGCCTTACAAGAGCAGTGTTACAGGTGGGAATCAATCTCCTCAACTGAAGAATTTTTTACTGTGACTTCTGCATCTTGTTCTTTTTAAAAAATGAAAAGTTCAGTTTAAAAAGGCAGTTCTCTGAGACCAGTATGTTAAATGATCCTTCTGTGGCATGTACTTAAAAATACCAGAGTGCAGTCTTGTGCTTATGGCTTATATTAATGTTGTCTTCTTTCAGACATATTGACAGGTTTTTTTATTTCCTCTCCTCTCTTAACAACTTTCCTACTGGCAGAAGGTACAGCTTCAATTAAAAGGAGTGTATTGGAGAGAAGTCAAAGAAGTTTCAATTCCTTATGGGCATGAGAATAACACAGCTTGTATGACATCACATCTGCAAAAGATATGTAGGAATTTGGATGCTATCTGATTTGATTTTTGATTTGGAATCTGGATCCATAATGATAGGTTAATATATCAGGTTAATATCCTGATATCAACCCTTATATCTTCAGCTGGGTTCAAGCCACATCATACTGAACATCGACCATTTTTGCTGATGGATTAGAAGAATGGGAAAATGTATCACTATGCTGGAGGGATATTTTTACACTTGGCTGCTGATAGATTTTCTGTTGGGCCTTTGATAAGGCAAGAGGGCTGAGAGAAGACAGATGGGAACAGCAGGAAGAATCAGAACCTGAGCATAGCCAAATCATTTATCAGGAAAATAAGAACTGATGAGGCAAGTGAGCGGTGGGTGTGTGACAGCTGCAGCTGTGGGGCTGTGGGAGCTGCAGAGAGGAGGAAAGGTGCTGGAGATGTGCCACGTGTGTGCTTGCAATGTCCAGCACCAGCTCAGAGGGCAGGTGAAAATGAAGTGATTCAGCCCTGTCAGGTTAACACTCTCCAGTGTGTTTTCACTGAATTCTGTGAGTTGTTACTGGGATTTCTAAGCATACACCTTCATTCACAGATGCTGTTATGCATCCTGGGGATGGCTCCTCAGCAAATGCTGCACTAAAACCTTATCAGCATTTAATGCCAGCAATTAAAGGTTGTACCCAATATGCCCTTCTCCTCAACCCAAATAATTTTATATTTTTTTTTCTTTCACAGCCAGGAGAGATTTTCATCTCTTTTTTTTGCATTTGACTAAGACAGTCAGCGAGAGGTACATAGACTGAATGCCAACATTTTTTCTTTAACTGTAGAGGTAGACCTCTCAAATGAGTAAAAATCACAAGTAATCTCTGGTAGTATCTAATGGATTTGTCATTTAGATGACAGTTTTCAGTTACCTGTGGTTCACTTTGCAGCTCATGAGTTCATGCAGAGCTGGATCCTTTTGCAGCATAGTAAAGAAATCCAAATTGTGACAAATTAGGCAATACTTATACTGAAAGCTGCATATTTGGGGGAGTTTTGAATATATATATTTTAAAGAATTTTAAGTAGTGCAGTCTTTTTTTTTTCCAAAGAAATACTAAGATATCATGTGACTGTGGTGTAACTACAATTTATGTATATGGTAAGAGGAGGTATTTTCCAGAAATGCTTGGCCAGGCAATTTAAATTTCAGATTGCATGCAAATTTTAATGGGCTGTGACTTTCACCTCTTGAGATGCCTAGTTTGAAACTATTGATTTATTCTATAATGTAAAAAATACTGTAAACTAATACTAGCTGAACTTGTGAATAGTAAGTGATATCACATAGTCCTTACTGTGCTGAATCCAGGCTAGGAGTTGTGATGATCCTTTCCATTAGAAATTTGTGAATCAGTGATTCCTCAAGTAATAAAAAAAAAAACTCTGGGAAAACTAAATTAATATTGATGTCTCAAATTCTTATTGAAATTAAATTGGCAAAGTTAGACCAAAAAATGACAGTAAACTTTGTTAGCAGAATGAAAACCTTCAGTAGATGTCCAAAAATAGAGAACTTGAAAATGATAAACTTTTCTTGATATCTTAGCAGTTACATCTGGCTTGTCCTATGTTTTGCATCTGAATAAGCAGTTGGAACATGATCTTTGTTTGAAGCCATCTGTGCCACTATTGCTGGACATTTTCCCAAACTTTGTCTCCAGTTCTTTGGAACTGACTGAAAGTTGTGTTTTCAGTCTTGGTTTTCTGGTTCTAATGGTGGACTCTCTCTTACTCTTCATTTGTTTTCTCTCAGATTTCACCAACTCTGGCTTAGATATATGGCTGAAAATTTGTCTGAATTACCACTTTTAGAAAGTATCTTCTTCTGGATCTTTTCTGAGCTAACAATAATGTTAAGACTTGATTGTATAATAGCATGGCTGTCACTCTCACCCCTAGGTGTTGGACCTGATCTCTTCCTTTGGACTTAACTTTCCTTTTTCTTTCCTTATTCTAGAACAGGCCTGTCAATCCATCAAGTTTTGGTAATTTTCTGCTATTCACTTGTGTTTCTTCATATTGATCACCCAAAGCAGGGATATTTCTCCTGCATACTATTGTAATACTGTTGTGATTTATTAGTTGCCTGTTAATTTGTGAATGGTATTGAACACCAGTCTTTACTGTCATCCCAATCCAATGCTTTTCACACCATTGGGAGGACCTTTTTCATTTGTAAAGGTTAAGAAAAGTGGTATTAAGTGAATGGTAAGAGCAGAATATCCCAGGAGATAACAGATATAAAGGAAATTTCATAAAAAAATGCTTGTGCCGAAGAGAAAAATCTATCCAAAGAATGACATTAAATGACACCCACTCAATAAGATATCAAGAAAAGAGGAGGAGGCTTCCCTACCATTTTTATGCTATGTATTAAAAAAAAAAAAAAAGAATACTCTTATGAAGTGTGACAGAGCTGTCTCTTTTTTGAAGGAGGACAGCTTTTGACCACTGGAATTCACCAAGTTATCGAGTCAAACTCAAACCATTTTATGGTAGAGGGAGTGACTTATGATTAATGAAGAGTATGAGACCTAGAATCATGGAATTATAGAATTATTAGGGCAAGAAACGACCTCTAAAATAATCCATAAACCATCCAAAACCTGCCTTTATCCAACTATAAATCTACCACTTCCAGGTTCACCACTAAACCACGTCCCTAAGCACCACATCTACACATTTGAGCCCTTCCATGGACTTGATTCCCCCACTTCTCTGGGCAACTGCTTGATAACCCTTTCATTGAAGGAACTTTTCCTAATATCCAGTCCAGACCTTCCCTGGTGCATTTTGAAGCCATGCCCTCTTGCCCTGTCCCTGGTTACCTGGGGAAGAGACTGGTGATCACTGCCCTGGTGCTGCTGGCCACACTATTGTTGATCCAGGCCAGGTGCCATTGGCCTTCTGGACCACCTGGGCACACCTGGCTCCTACTCAGCTTTGTCAACCAGCACCCCCAGGTCCCTTTTCTGCTGGGCCCTTTCCATCCACTCTGCCCCAGCCTGTAGTGCTGCCTGGGGTTGTGATCCAAGGGCAGGAACCACCACTTGGCCTTGTTGAACCCCCTAAAATTGGCCTTGGCCCATCAGTCCAGATCCCTCAAACTTGAAACAGTTTGGAGAAAGCTGTAACTGCTTTTTAAGGGAAGTCCATAAATTAGTAAATCTTAGGCCTGAAGGTCCACTGAATGTCTTTGTAGAATACAGATCTCAGACTGTCAGCAGTGAGCTGAAGAGAGCTTGTCTGGAGTCTGTAGGCTGTTTGCAAGATGCTCTGAGCATTATTAAAATATTAGATTATTAAATCAGAAAAAAAATACTAAAACGTGATTTATGAGCCATATAATATATAAATTGTAGAACTACTTTGGATAGTACATATAAAGATTAGAAGACATCAGCTGAAATAGATGAAATAGTAATAGCAGCTATTCTTCAGTAAGGGGTATTTCCTGCTCATTGCAGGCATTTTGTTTAGGTTTTAAAATAACTTATTTTAATGTTGAAATGTAATTTTATTATAGAGATTTCTGTAACTCAGCATATCTATAATTTTAATGGAAAAAAATAAGTCAGTAACAACCAAACAAGAAAATACTTATTAAAGTGATTTCCTGGAACTGTTAGACTGTTATGTCTGGAAGTTGTCTATTTTGGGACAAAGTCTAGTACTAAGCTATACATCTGTACCAAAACATTTTGTGTTTTGTTAGTTTGCTTTTTGAATTGATACTGAATCAGTGCTGCTCCCTCTCAGTGCCTTCTTATTTTTCCTTTTTCCCCTTCATCATTGCAGTGCACAGCACTGACATTCCTTTAGAGAAAAGGGATGCAGCCTATAACTTTATCCAAAGCTTTCTTTCCAGACAAGGCTGAGGAGTCTATTGCTACATGATTGTGGTTGGTTTTAGAAATAGTCTCCATCATTTTTACACAACAGTAGAACCCAAAATGCCTTCATGTTGTGGACTAATTTAGTGAATTAAGACAAACAGGTGAGTTGTAAAGATGTGTTGCTGTGTATTTTTCAGGGAGATATTCTAAAATACAACTCAGAAACAGTCTCTTTGCAACTCTGTTGTGCTTCAAGGCAAAATATTTCTATGGGAAACACTGTCAATATGTTTGCTGAGGTATATAATTCCTGATTCCTGAGCTCCTATTTTCAGCTGGGCTCAGGGTTTTATTCATTGTGACTCACTTGGGAGGTTTAAATAAATATGGGCTCATCTCCCTTTCCTCCCCACCTGTCTTGTCTGGCCCTTTTCTCTGACTAATCAGTGACTGAGATGTTTTTATTTCCTTGAATTTTGTCATCATGGTGACTCTGCTGGAGACAGTGCTGAGTTCAGATAATCCATTTCAATTCTGAGCTCCAGACAAGTGCAGAGGAAGACAGCAGGGAGTGATAGAAAATGGCATTTGGAGGAATAGAAAATAAGCAATAAATTTTTAAAACCCAAGTGATGAAGAAGTGGGGAACACACAGGAAAAAAATAGCAGCAAAAATATTTCCAGAAGTAGGACACATTTTCAAGTCCTGGACTGAGAAACAGTGGGTTATATTATGATATCTTAAATTCTTATGGCATCTTTTAAAGAGACACTGCACACATGGCTTCAAAAAAGCACTGCAGTGTTATGTCAGTAAATTCTTAATTAGATTGGTTTAATTTTGGTAAGCAAACATCTATTGCTAGTGATGTTTCACTGGCAAGTTCATGAATTCAATACAGTCAAAGCAGAAACCTAGAATATTTTCCTGTACTCAGCTTATTTGTACACCATAGTTTGCACTAATTGAAATTTCTAAGTTCAGAATGTAAGTTTAAAGAAATATAGTGATTTAGCTAGTTGGAAATTCTGAATTCTAGGGATTGTATTTGTATCTTCTAGCAGGGTGCAGTATGCATAATTTATAAAATCCAAATTTCAGGAATGTGCTCAGTCCTGTAGTAGGATGGTGTTGCAAGGTGAGCTCAGATGATGTCATCTCCAATTTTCTTTAAGATCTGAGATAATTTTACACAGTTGTGTGCGGGTTTTTTTGTTGGTCGTTGTTGTTGGGTTTTTTTGGGTTTTTTGTTTTTGGTTTTGTTTTTTTTTTTTTTTTTGTGTCTGGGGGTTTTGAGGGGGTGAAATGTTTGGCAGTTTTGTCGGTTTTTTGGGGATTTTTTTCTTCCCCAAATTAATTGGATGAATCACAAGGAAAAGTTGTGTAAAGTAACCCAGAAAAGTTCATTGTCCAGTGTCTAATTTTCTTTAGGCTTTCTAGTGTCTGCTATAAGTATCTGATTGCATGGTGGCAAGAACACATAGAAATCTCAAAAGAAAAAACTGCTGCAATTTGGAAAGTTACAGTGGCCAAATGTTAACTTTTAACATTAAACAGAGGTCCAGGGGCTTTCCAGGACTTTTATTTCAGGAGTAATCAGTAAAAGATTGCTCAGTACTCAAAGTGATAAAAGCAGTTGTAAGACATAGCTAAGTGCCTTTCATGCAGTTCCTTAGTGGAGGATCTCTGAAATACAGGCTCTGCCTCCCCTCTTGGATTACTATTACAGCAGTGACTTGAGGAAAGCAAAAATTGATAATGATGTTTTGATTTTAAACTGCAGAAGTTACTTAGTGGTACAGGACATTAACAGTGCTTAATGCATAAACACAGTGGACATATACAAACATATCCAACTGTGAAAAACTCAGCTGTGACAGGCTTTGTACCCAAACCTTCAGAAGCATGAGAATAATTAAAAGTTAAAGGACATCTTTTGGTAATCAAGGTGATGGCACTCATCATGGGTTTGAGTGTTTCATGTATTTTTGAACATGGAAATAGCATATTTTCTTCCAGTTTTATTTTTGTCACAGAGACTCAACTCTTTGCTGTAGCTGGTTTTTCTGTACTGAGAAGGGCAAAAATTAATGTATGTGTTTGCTTGAGAGAGGCCTGATCCACCGTTGTTGAGGTCAATATCAAATAGCCTGTTCAAAGAAACTGTTGTCATTACAGTTCTTCCTATTGAGTGCTGTAAAAATGGGAGCAGGTCCCTAGCAGAAGAAACACAAAAAAAGAGCAGAAAACCAATGCTCATTTTAACTTAAACAAGTTTTGAATGCCCTAAAAGGGCAGTGAGGCATCCTCACCTTCATTCCCTCAAAACCTTTTGTATCACCCAGCAGGTCTGAAGATGACCTGGGCTCTCCCAGATTTAAAGTACTGCTGAACATCATTGCAGCTGTGCTTTGAATATGCAGCTCCAGGAATGGAGCCCACAGTCTCACCTTCCTCTTTATGAAACAATGAGGACTGTCAGGTGTGCAAGATGTGGGCTGTGCTGGAGTGTCTGGCCAGCTGAAAGCAGGAGCCAGTTGCCTGGGGCTGCTGGAGGTAATGCAAAGGTGCAGCAGCAGCTGCAGACTGTCAGCAGTGTCATGGGGAAGTAAGGGCAGAGTGAGACCCCTGAAGGAACATGGTTTGGGGGAAGAGAAAGAAAGAGATCTTTAACCATCTGCAGCCCAAATAGCTGTGATCCCTGGTTGCTCAGAGCCAGCTCCTCCAAATCAGGCAGATCCCAGTACCTCCATCCTGCTGTTTGCCTTTCACACACAGTCCCCTCCAGCTGCTGCTGCCCTTGATAACCTGCTGCTGCCCTTTCTGCAGTTCCCAACTATTGGTGTTGCCATTGCAAAACTGAATTGTGCTTAATGCTATTGAATTGCCTGTGAGCCATTTGTCAGGAAAATGTGAACAAAGCCTGCAAAAATGTGTCTGTGGTCTGACTGGAGTGTTCCTGGGATAGACATTTGTCTGGCAGGAGAGAGCACAGCTCAGACATCACACTGCAACTTCTGTCTGACTTTTCTTTATGATTTTATATTCCTATTCTTCTACAACAATAAATAAGTAGTTTTCAGGAAAAGAAGTAGTATCAGGTCTTGCACTTCCCAGGCAGAGTGCTCAGCCATCACATGCTGTTAGGAAAATGTGAGCAATACCACTGTCTTCTGCTCTTAGTTTTCCACCTTTTTGAGCTTCTTGCTGTCCATGCTTGGCATGGACATCTCCCAGATTAACAGATACAAATTTTAGACCCATAGATGCCTGACTGTGAGTCTTAGATGGAGCTGGTGTGCATTTACAGACAGAGCTGAGGAAGGTCAGCAAGTGTGCAACAGCAAACTCAAAACCTTTACAGGTTTATTTTTTCCGCAGGAGAAAACTGAAGTTCTTAAGGGACCATGAGATATGGGAGATGTTGCAGTGAAAATTGCTTACATTTTGCTTACTTTGAGTTTTGGATGCCTGGGTGCTTTTTTACCTCCCTAAATATGTCTGGTGAAATATGTCTGGAAACTTGAGGAACACATCATTAGTACTTTTTAGAATGTTTTATGTTAGAAAGTCCTTCTCATATCAACAAATGAATTGGGTTTTTTTCTTCTTATTTCATTAATAGTGTATTAGGATCCAAAGGAGTTAATGATCTAATGATGATCTAATGGACACTGAATTCTGAAAATTAGTGAATAGAAAAACTCAATTTTTAAAAAAAGAAAAGATAATGCAACTCAAAATATATTTTAGTTCTTTATTTGACAAATGTAAATTAATATTGAATTAAAGGCTTCCTAGGCTACTAATAAAAATTATTTGACAAATTTAAATAATGCTGGAGATTCATACGGTAATGTACAATTACAAATACAATAAATTGTAAATCTCATTATGTTGGTCTTTAGAAATCCTTTCTGAGAAGAAAGTAGGGGATTATTATAATGCAAATTGTGGTGTGAAAACTAAGTATTATCTAGTAAGGTGCTATTCTGTTTAGATTTTATGATTCTTGTTTTCTCAGATAAGTCTACTACATTAATTTTAAAAATAAATAGTGCTATTGAATTTCTGTGCCTATTGTAGATTAGGTTAAAGTACTAATTCTTTTGTTCATTTGTTTGTTTTTAATTTGTTGTTTAGTATTATATCATTTATATGTGGAAATGCAGGAGGGTGCTCTCCTGCACTCTCTCCCCCTGGTTTGAGATTTTTATTTTCTGCAGTGATTGTTTACTCTGGAGAAGTGGGAGGAAAGGAGATTTGAACTGGTGTGACATGGCTTTCTGAGCTCCCTGGCACCCCTCGTGGCCTTAATTTCATTAGACCAGTCATGAATTTCCTCTGGAGCTGTTGTCCCATCTCTTGCCAAGGTGCTCACAACTGCTCTGACACCCCTTGTGATGGAGCAGTTCTCAGAAACACAACTTGGTAACTTTTCCTTGGCATATACAGCACAGAATGGAACTGTCTTCATGTCCAGGGTGGATTCCCAGGGCAACAGCAATGTGTTTGTGGGAAGGTTAATTACAGCCATGCTGGTAAATGAAGAGCTCCAGGAACTGTGTAGTAACTAATGCCATCTACTTGTACTTGTCACAGATGAGATGATGCTTGGTTTGGGAGAGAATATCATTCCCTATGGTTTTGAATTATGCAGCCCATGAAGCAGCACTGTTTGTAACATTCAGGCCAGAGGAGATTTTATCAGGTATTTCAATCAGGTTTGCACTGAGGCCACAGTGCAGGATGCTGCCCCACTGACCTGTGCTTCTACAGACCTGGGGGCTCTGGTGCCCTTGAAGAACCTCCCAGGGTATTTTCCTTGGTCAGCTTGGGAACCTGGCAGCAAAAGTTTTTCAATTCTCACTTGATATCTGTTGTGAAGGTTTCATCTGAATTCATTAGTGCAGTAATGTAATGTCAAAATTCAGAACTATTCTCGAAAATAGATAAACAGGGTTTATGAGCAGCCAATGTGTTATCCCTTCCTCCCTGGCTGGGAGGAGACTGTAAGGAACATCAGGGAGACCCTGTAATGAACTGGGACAGAGTGAAAACTTTCAGTCCTTAGACTTACTAGAATCCATGTTATTGGTATCTGACAACAAATATGAGAAAGAGTAATCTTTGTATCAGCCCTGCAAATGCATGATGAATATATTGAGAGAAAAGCTCTGAAACCCCTTGGAGGGAAATCTACAGCTGTCATCTTTAAGCTATAACTAAACTTTTCAAGGACAAAAGGAATTGAACTGTCAGGTGAAGTTTAATAAATGCATTTTTCAGTTAGTTGCTTTTTCCATTTTCACTTGTTGAGTCTCAGAGTATGTCCCAAGTTGAAATGGACCCATAAGGATGTTGAGTCCTTGTCCTTGCTCCTTGCAGGACTACCTGTATTCAAAGTCTTGTTACACTGCTCACCATGATGAATTTCTACAATTCTTTTTTTGGAATCAAAAACTAATTCAGTGATTTTTTTGGTTTTATAGTCTAAAGTGTAGGTAAAATCCTTAGTCATGTAAGAAATAAAAGAGAAGGGGTTTTGAGGCAGGAGGCAGCCTGGAAATGTATTCAGATATTCACTGGGATACTGTTCCACCATTTAGTCTCAGCATGGATGATACCAGAGAGAAGTGTATATTGCAGGGTTTGTAGACATTGCTGCCCACCTTTATCAAGCCATGACTTTATTTGCAAAGAAATGTGGAAGGAAAAGCAAATATAGTTGAGACAACAAAATGTGTACTGAGCTTAGGAATGCTTTTATCCATTCTCTTTTTATTTCTTTACCTACTTTGATTTTATGCCCTTCAGAATAGCATCCATCTGTCTGTAGGAAGTGCATTACTGTTTCTTTCTGACACTGTGTGAGTGATAAATACTAACAATATTTCCCCTGACCTGCAGTGAGAGTCAGGAACGTTTAGAGAAATGTACTTAGCAAAGCAGAAAAGACCACATATGAGGATTGGAATTTTAGCCTTTGGAAGAATGTAATCACAATTTGCAAATTCATTTGCAATTTTCCTTGTGAAATAATTGAGAAGATGCAGAATGTTAAATTGGATGTACAGAAATGTTTTATTTTCTTTTTTTGGTTTCTGTGTTTTGTTTTTTGATTTTTTACAAGGAAATCTTTCTTATAAAGATAATTTTTTAAATATATCTCCTATTAAATAAGATGTCACGGTGGTTATTTCTTAGTTCAAGCTTAGATCATTCCAGTGATAGATGCAGAATAATTAGATATCCTATTTCTTGTGTGATGGAGCCTTGTGAGATGTGATAGCTGTTCATCAGCAGGGATAGCCTGCAAAATGTTTGAAGGACATGACAGAGGTCATTTGCTAAAAAAATCTGTCTACAGTCAGTCAGTATTTTTGTTTATCCACTTAGTTTATACTGCAGCATTTGAGTTTGCTTTGTTTTAAAAAAAATAAATAAGAATGAAAAGAGGGGGAAAATTAATATAATTAATAAAAGGTAGATACAGGGATTTTTTTTTTCTAATTTTATTTTATTTCCCCAATACCATGTTTCCTTGCAAAGCACAGAACAAGTTCAGGCAGAAAAGATCCAAGTCAAAGACCACAGAAATATCCAGGAACTGGGTGGGCAGTCACTATTATCAGTAATTGTTAATGCACTAATCTACATTAGTCTCATTGCAGATAAGCATCTTGGCAGGGTGCTCCCATCCCTTGTGAACGGAGTCAGTCTGATCTTTGAGAGGAAAGGGGGTGAACAGTAATAAATAAGACATCTGCATGTGAATAAAACGTGTGAATGGAATAACACCGTTCTCCAGCTTGGGTTTGGTGTCTGGAGAACAAATGTAAACGCTGTGTTGAAACAACCTGGGCAGGGCACGCCACGGGTTACTGCTTTGTGTGGATAATGTAGATGCAGTGTTGAAGTAATGCTTTTGGACAGCTAAACCAGTATGTAAAAAAATTGTGTATGGTCTGTCTAGCAGTAATTTTATTTCCAAAAGCCTTCAAAGTTTCCTTGGGGGGACAGGAAATGTCCAGGGGTGAGAAAAGCACTATAGCTGTGTGCTGTTATGATAATAGGGAGTGACTTCAAAGGCAGGGACCCGCATCAGCAGGTTTTGACCCAAAGCTCCACTTGCCCTTGGTGAGGTTTAGTCTCCAGACTTATATGTAAAGGCTAGAAAAGCACATATGTTTATGCAAAAGACATGAGCATTGGCTGCTAAGTAAGTGTCTGGCCTGCTGCCATCTTTGGGAAATCTACTACAATAGCGTATGTTGGTGAAAAAACATGTTTATGTAAATGGCCAATTTGTCGACAAGGAATGCTGAGTGGGATTTGTCTCTCTGAGCATGCCTGAGGTTAGAAGACTGGAAGATTAGCCTTGCCAATAGTAATTACCCTGTCTTCTTCCAGCCCTTGCAGGGAAAGAATGATACCCCCAGGTCTTCACTGCTCACTACCTGCTGCCATGTGATAATTGCTTTGGCTCAATCAAACCTTAATTAAAATGTTATTGATAATTTGTCTGGAAAAGCAACACTTGCTCACATTTCTTAATGGGAGGTCAAATCATGTCATCCTATATCTTAATCAGCTAAAACTTCAATAGCAACAAATAAAAATTTATTATGGTCTTTTTGCTTTCCCGTGGAGGTGTTGGTCAGTAGCAAAGGGTACAGGATGATATGCAAGGACATGCAGGGATGACATGGAGAAAAGATGTGTATGTGTACAGATAACACTTTACAAGTAAGATAACATAACAATTGCTTAGCAGCTATAGCTGAGCTGAGCTAGCTCAGTGATTTTAGTTCTACTGCACTTTCATTAATTGCTTTTAGTTTTTGGTTCTGAACTCTAACAATAAACAACTTTCATGTGGTGTTCCACTAGGGAAAAAAACCAACCCACAGATCCATATAGTAAAACTCAAAAATGCTCAATTTACCTGAGTTTGCATGAAATAAATATTTCAAGGGATTTTAAAGAAAAATCGCTGAGGTTGACTTCATTCAGGCCACTTCATGAACAAAGGTTTTCTAAATCATAGCCTGTTTCTAATGTATCATACTCTGTTTGGACCTTACAATGTGTAGAGTTAATTAAATAATTTGTTTCAGGTTCATTTGATTTGCTGAAAATTGTAGAAACGTGTTTTTTTAGATAGCCAAGAAAGAGCAGTGCCTTCATTATGAGCTTGATGGAACTGCTGGGTTTGGTTTTGTAAAACATGGTCAAGTAGTATCTGATTAGCAAAGGTACAAAAAAATATTATAAGAACACTCTTAAATTTCTTCTAATGCTTACACATAAGGGACTGATTCACTTAACCACAGTTGTCCACAGGTACATTCTTATGTGTGTAATTTTTCTTTTGGGGAAAAAAGGTCAAACTAGCACATTACTTCAAATTAAGTTAATTCAGAGCTTATAAGCAGTTTCAAAAGCTTATAACAATTGTGCCCAGGAAAAGCATTGGCTAGGTTCTTGTCTGAGACACCATTATCAATCATTCATTCTGTATTGATTTTAGAAATTTTTCCAACTGTTATTTTAGAAGGCATGGTTTTTAATTTGTAGAGTGATTTTCATCTTAAGCCTCCATCTTCACATCAAAGTCTTAACATTCTGCTTGCTTTCATGATTGAGGCAAATCTCTCTGGGAAATTTATCCCAGTATATATCTATCAGATAGGGTGGGGATTTTCTTTGCTCTCAAAAGCAGATTATGTAAAAGGCCTAAATTGAGTCTCATTAGTGATGGATATTGGAAGGCCAGTTTCCTCATTCTCTCTCCACCAATAATTAGCAAAAATTGTTCCTGCAAGCTCTAATGTGCTTTTGTGATCTATTTTTTGTAGCTGACATAACTGAAATGCACTTTACCCTTAAATGTTGCTCCCCATTATATCAGAATGTTGTATAAATCATTTGCAGCTCTTATCATTCCCCTTTTTTTTTTTTTTTTATTAAAAAGGTATTATTGCCATCATCATCATCTTTACAGAAAAGTGCAATAGACAGGAAAGTGAAGAGGCTTCACTGTGATTCCCTGGCAGAGAGTCAGCCCCAGACAGTGCCAGCTCCTGGGGCAGGATGGGCTCTCACTGGGTGCAGTTTGTGCTGCTGGAACTGCTGCCTTGCTGGGGAGAGAGGGGAGAAAGGGTTTAATAGGATCTGCTTGGTGGCCAGAGGCAGCTGCTTCAGGAAATGGGGCAGTATTTATTGCAAGGTTCATATAGCTGTTGTATTTTCTTGCCAAAGAAGGGAAAGCATAAACGTTCAGCCAGATTTCTGTTTATTTGTATGCAGTAAAGGACTCCATGCAATCTGTTTGGGGCTGAATCTCTGTGAACAAAATGGCCATTTTTAGTTGTGAGACTGCTTCCTCCATCATATTTCTGTAATTCCTCATTGCACCAGGCCTACTTTCCTGCTTTGAATCCACCTAGTAGGTGACAGTTTCCAGACAGATTTTTAAGTGGTTTTGTTTCAGCTATAGTGAGTGAGACTCACTTTTTAAGTAAGAAAACTGTTTACACATTAAACAAATTTTGTGACCCTAGTGAAATCTTGCTTCAGCATTTCTTCCAATATCCACTACAGTATTGTCACTGATATTTGAAGAAATAAAGAAGTAAACACTAATGATAAAACAAAGTCAGGCACTAGAAGTTGGTATAAAAATTAAACATTGGCTTTTATCCCTTCCTGTAATCTTCATTTTGGCTATAGTGCATTTTGCTTTTTAATGAGTAACTTTTATAGTCTCACTAATATAAAACAATTACTCCTCTTTGAAAGCAGCAGTATTCCATCTTCTCCTTAACTCTTCTGTAGCCTTAGTAGCTCATGTTCATTTGCTGTCCTGTCTGTTGTCTTGTCTGTTTTCAGACTTAATCCCACTTGAGCCCGCCTAACCAGTTTGCAAAATTTTTTTCTCATTAGTTGTGTGATCTAAATTATTTAACATTTGAAATGTGAAGCACATGTAGTGTGCCTTGGGCTCATCTGGTATAATTTGTATTTCTTTGTGATCTTCTTTTTCCAGCTAAAACCAGATGAGGAAAAACCTCAATGTCATGTGTGTCATTGAACAGGAAAGTGTAAATGGAATCCAGAACTGATTTCTTCTTTTTAGCTTAAGCACAAATCAAGCCCAGGCTAAGATGAAAATGACCAACCCTAAAGGGTTGGGGGTTTTACCATTATTATAGTACCTATTTTTGTATCAAATACACTAGTGATAAAGAAAAAATATATTATGTAAATGGTAGCTTAGCATAAATGCTTTCCATTTAGCCTGTTACTTTAAGATTCTGTATTATTAGTCTGACACTTTGTGTCTCATGATAATTTGACCAATGTGACTTAAAAGTATTAGAAAATTTCTTGAAGCTGCATAATGTTCTTTTCTGTAAAAGATAAGCCTCTCAAGTGTGTACCAAGTTAATACAGAAGATCTGAAGGAGAATATAAAGCTGTGCATGGTGTTTTGGATTCTAGTAGATGAAAAGTCCTAAGAACTTTGTATAGTGAAATTTTATCATAAAAAAAAATATGCAGCTGAAATTCTTCTCAATACCATGTAGCTGCAGTTGTCAGATAATACAGCAACCATCTAGTTCACTCCTTGAGAAGTTTGGATGCATGAGAAAAGTCAAAATAAAGTGAATTAAATCAAGCAGAACCTCCTACCCCTGTGAGGTTCCATAATTCTGTAGCTTAAAGTCAAAGCTGTTGTCTAAAATTGCAATCCCGTGTTTGTGCCAGGACAGCATCTTACACTGTGAGTCAAGGTCATCCAATCTGCCAAAGTTCTGTTATAGACAAATTAATAATTTTCTTCATGGCAATATGTGAGAATAAAATCTTAAACTAGGATTTGCAGGGGGACATCAATCTACTTATTCAAGTACTAATCAAATCAATTTTACCAGCTGCTCAGAGTTGAAAGTTGCCTTTATTGATATTTGTGATACAGTGTTTGGCTTGCAAATGATGTATATGAGTTTTTCAATAAATCCTATTATACTTTATGGTCAGTTTTTTGTGCTCCTTCTAATGAGCACAATTCTTTCCAATGAGTCAGAAATACAGATCGTCCAACAGAAGGATTTTTACAGCATGTTCTTCTGCCTAAGCCCCTTACCTGTTGTATAACTGTGTACTGGAGAAATTTCAAAATTTCCCAAAACAGTCATCATGAACAAGAAGGGAATGAAGAATTGTTGCAATAAAAGAGAGTAGTAGGAAGAATGTGCAGAAACAGACAAGCTCTTCTTGCAAAGGTGTTTTATGTTCCTCCAAATATTTGTTTCATTTTCAAACCTGGCCTCTAGTTGAAAGTTTGTTTTGCATAATTGGATTTTTTGGCAGGGAAACCCTAGATAACATGGCTTGTGTTTACTGGAGGACTCTGATTGTAAGTTCTGCTAGAACATTTTAAAGCATTTCAGCTACCAGGTGGCTGGAAGAATTTCCAAGAGAACCTTTTCTTTTTGAACCTGAGCTCAGGTTCTCTCAGTCCTATTATGGTTCTTGAATTCCAAAAAAGGCTTTGGGGAGGTACAGAGGGACAATACTACTTAGTTTAATGCACATACTAATTGAAGTTTTCCTCTTCCTATGTACTAGTATTTAAAAGAAAGAGTCACAGTGGTCTATTTCAGGATGGGTTGGGTCCCTCATGATTTTTGAAGTTCGTGGCAGTTGTTTGGGAAATAAATGCTGAATTTTCAAACTGAACCTGAAAAATTTAACTATATTTGGCACAAAGAGATATGCCTTAGCAAGCATAATCAATGTCTTGTCTTTGTGGCCTTTAAGAACAGGCTGTGGTTTAATGGAGTTTTTAGAGTGTTTTTATGCTAAGGATTTCTGCCACTGGAATAGTTTGAGTTAGAAATTAGAAAGGGCCTTTCAGATCATCTAATTTCAATCCCTCTACCATAGGCAGGAAAACCTCCCAGTAGATCAGGTGGCTGAAAGACCCATTCAAACTTGCCTTGAACACTTCCAGTTATATTATTCCTTTTATAAATAATTAACTTATCATAGCTTTAAAGAAATAAGTCTTTATATTAAGTCCTAATAATTTAAATATAGGGTTCATTTTGAGTTTTTAAAACTTCATTAAGTAATCACAGTAGAAATAGCACTGAGTTGCACTGATTTTTCTATTGGTCATTTTAATTAACTATAGCTGGGATAATTTTTAAGGTGACTAAATCACTTATAAGATTATGTATTGATGGAAAAGGTATGCTTTGATATCTTAGAAAAATATTATATTCTGTCCTTACTCTGTACTCTGTGACAAAAATCAGCTTTAGAAATGAATAGGTTAAAACATGCTGCAATCAAACCAAGCACCCTGGTCCATTCAGTAATGATTTTGATTAAATCTTCATTTCTCAGAGCATAAGCATTGTTTTACAAATATTAAAAATGGTTAGATGAAACCTTAAGGAGCCTTGAACATCTTGTCCTCTCTGTGAGATTTGCTGTAACACTGGCTGTTGTAAGCAGAAACAGAAGTAACAGGAATGTTTTAAACAGCCAGAGGAGTCGGAACATCCGTAAACAATCGAGAGGATGAAACTGACCTTGACTGAAGTTTGGGTTGTTATGTAATCTTATGTTAAACAGAATCTTATGTTTTTCTTTACTTATATGTGAGCCTGATTCAAAGATGAATCTTCCTATATTCTCCACTGGGATTTGAATAGGTTTCAGATGAATCTCCCATGGCTATTATGAAGGTTAATGAGTTAATGTTTGTGCAATGCATAGAAAATGTGAGGTAATCCCTACCCAGTGAATATGTTGAATTTAGATGCAGCTGTAGTCCAAGTACAGATGGACAGAAGGGAGGGTGAAAGGTCGAGGCAAGTTACATATCTACACAACAATGACTGTGTCATGAAGCACAAATATACTGCTGTGTCTAGTGGTAATTGAAAAGCAACAGCCTCTTTAATCTTCCTTATCCAATACATCTATCTCATCTTAAATAAGCCTTCCAAAAAATTTAATGAGCAGTAGCCTCTAAGCAGACAATTGTTTCACGCTCCTTGTACCACATGAGTGTGATCCTCTGTTCCTTAATAAGAATTAACTTCATCTTTGGAAAAGAAGTGACACTCTTTGAAAAAACATATAGGTAAGATATTTTTGAATTATGCTAAATATTAGGGATTCCAGGTGAATGCTTCCATTTTGGTGCTTTTTTTACCTGCATCTAGGTTAATGATGCTAGCATGTGGATTTTGTCTCGCCTAAACTATTCTAGACTTGAAAAATTTGATTATTTGTCAAAAGACCAACTGTACGAGTAAGGCCACATCATGGAATGAGATACTTTTGGTAAGTTCTTTGAAAAGGTGGTTGATTTCCTAAGTCAAATAAATGCAATCCCATTGCATTTGGGTTCCCAGTTGTAATATGTTTCCTTTGAACCTGAAGGATTGCCTTTAGGGGAGGAATCCAAGAAGGAAGGATGATGAAGATGGAGAGGGCTGGGCTTAGAGAATATTCAGAGGAAACTTGTGCTTTCACATGATGATTTTGTGTTTAGAATAGCAAAACCTATTAGTATTCTTGGCTGATAGAACAGTCCCTATAGATATGTTAAAAGAGGAAAAAAGCTTCACATTACTTTTCACTTAGTGAGTACCTTTAAAGACATTTGGCTTCTTGCTTTCTCTGACCCTTCCATGTAGAGAGCGCCTTAAGAATCTGTAGCATCAGAAAAATTCCTTGTTTAAACAAATTATAAATATGGTTTTGCCTGGAAGCAGACATACTGTTAAATTTTGCACTAAACCATGAAGTCCTTCCTTTTTGTTGTGGATTTTTTTTTAAAAAAAGAGAATCTTGCTTCTGAAAGGTTGTTGCCTTATTTTATTACCTGACATTTCCTTGCCTCAGTTTTTCAGGGAAGTTACAATTGAGATCAAGAAGGGTAGTGAACTTTAGAAGTAAAAATCAGGGACAGCTGCAAGGTATACTTTACAGCCAAAGAGGATCACTCATCATCTCTGCTTCTAAAAGCCATGGGGTAGCTTCTGTCTACATGTCTTTGAAGAAAAATTTAAAGATAGCCAAAGATGCTGAGAAGCATTCTTTTAATCCTGCCTCTTCCACCAGCTATTGAACAGAAGAGCTTAGGGAATGTACTGAAGTGCTGTAATAAATAAACATATTTGGCAGTGGATGAAGTCGACTGGACACATCTCCCTCCAGAGATGAATAATACAGCCCTGTGTGGCAGCCAAGCTGTATTACAGTTAAGAATGATCTGAGCTGTTTGGAGCCCCTGGAAGATACTAGCAATTGCATTTAATGCTTATGTAGCACTTTCCCAATATTTAACTGGATTACTTGAGGCTTGTATCTTAAAGGCTTCTGGTGACTTAAAACACAAGAAGAGCTGAAATGCATTGAAGTAAAAAATGTGCAGGAAGGATGACAGCATTCCCTGCCTAAGCCTCCAGTTCTGCATCAAGAATATGATAAAGAACAATTATAACCGGAGGGCAGAAAGCTCCTCCTTCCTTTGGACACATCTTAGGGCAAGAGCACTCAAACAGGAGCAAAAGAAGAAATAGGTCTTCTCCAATTTCAGCTTCACCAAATGTGAAGCTTGTTATGTACAGTGTCCAACAGGTCATATGCTAAGCAATCAAAAAACCCTCAAGATGACATCATATTGATAGCAATTGATAGCAAGAACTTTTTAAATGTGATAGTAAATTAAACTCCAGTTCTTTTTATTGAAAATGTAATCTGACCCTAACATGTTTGTAAAAAAGGCTGATAGGGCAGACATGAAATAAGGCTGAAATAAAGCCAGTTGATGTGAAAGGAGAAATATGTCATAATCTGTAAAGCTGGGAAGAGCAGCCAAAAATTTACTCTTCTGTTAAGTGAAAGTGAAGAAGTTGGTAAAGGATTTTGGTGGTACAAAGTAAGAATCCTGTCCCTGGGTTCCCTGCACGCTGATGCAGCTAAGAATTATTTAGTATAAAACACCAAGCAACAGATGCTTAATAAAGCTCCTGCTAATATAAGTTACAGAGAAAATAGAAGAGGTTTGAAGCAAATCATATCAGACATCTTTCGTAACCCATTAATAGCAATGCATTATTGCCAGCAGATACCATGGCAATAGAAAGTGAAATGCACAGATAGCAAAACTGTAGGATCATGCTGCATGTGTTGTCAAAGAGATGACCCAAGTATTTGTGGTTGTCATTAAAGTTCCCTAGTATTTCCTAATGTGGAACTTTTCAGTTGCTTATACTTCTGGCTGGCTTAGGCAAAATTTGGACTGAAATTTTGTTTTCCATATCTGCTACTTGATTATTTTAATATTAGGTAGTAAATGGTCTTCAAAGGTTGGGTATTGGTCTTTTGGTATTTATGGCTATATGCAAGAAGGAAGGGAATACATGTTTAAAGACTAAATTGAGATGAATGCCTGGGATGCTGAGCCAAGACTGCACAAACTTCAGTGTAAGTTTTGGCAATTACAGCTCCAGCATTTCTGTTCTGCATCTCTGGGACAGGAGTGCTGGAATACTAGGAGATGAATAAACACACCTGTGAAAACGAGTGGGGTTTTATTGTAAACAAACACCATGTTGGAGCCAAATTTCAGTGACTCCACTTGTGTACATTAGCATCTAGCTGCAGCAGTAACCTGCTGGATTCACTGGTTCTGCTCATGCAGCAAGAGATCTCTCACTGTGAGTGAATGTAGAGAAGGGTTTCTGTAGCACTAGATCAGACAGAAGATCTGGCAACAAGGAAAATTAATGTTTTCATAATTTCTTTCTGTTTTTGAGTTCCAGCAAGCTCTGCTAAAGATAGTAGGAAATCATAGAAATGTGGAGGGTAGCAGGTAAAGATTTAGTTTCTTTCAGTGATGTAAAAAAGACAATGCTAGGAGCACACTGCAGGTACTGCCACACACAAATGTGAGCAGGTATATGTATGGCTGACCAAACAAACAGAATTGTGCTTAGTCAACCTGATTAAATGGTGACACATTGAGTGTTTCTTTCTAGCTAGACATGATATGTGGTTTCATCATACCAGATTACATGGGCTGTAGTCAACATAGAAGTGCTTTTGGTAGAAGAAGTCAAGAGGTTCTGTTGTATATACTAAGGAAAACGTGTTGTATATGTATTTCTTCTTGATATTTGTGCATCTATTTTTCTGTTAGGTGAAATATATTACATGAAATATATTTTTATAAGCATCAAATCAGTATCCTATCAAAAGCCCATTGAAATTTTCTATTCTAATCTCATTTGATTTCTTAGCTATTCTTCAAAACACAAAATCAGAAGACTATACTTTGTTTCCAGCAACAGTCTTGAGTGGCTTTATTCATATGTTTGGAACATGTATGTATAAAAGTGTATAAGATCTCTATAAGCACAAAACTCTAACCTGTGTCCATAGTGATGATAAAAATTCAGTGGTTGCTTCAGTAAACATGTACCTGAGATGCAGTCCCATATCTGCATCTACCTGCATGTGTAATTATGCATGGAACTTTTTAAAAATTAAGTCATTAATTATAGTTACTCTGTCACTGACAAAATGGTCATTCATCTTAATATTTCGAGAGCCTGCTTGACAGTATGTCCATTAGTATAATAGAGTTAGCAAGTTTGTGATTACAAAAGCTCTTCAGTCCCCAGGTAGCTGAGAGAGATGATAAATTGTAGATAGTGCAGGCAGCACTGGAGGCATAAGCACCTATGTCTTTCTGGGTTGAATTCAACTGCTGGAAGCTTATCTGTCCTTTGGAGAACTGGTATTTGCTTAGTTTTGGACTTTGGATGTGTTTTTACATTAAAAAAGTGCAGAAAAATAACATTTCCATGCCATACTCCATAATCAAACTGAAAACAAGGTTAGGATGCTCTTGGGTTTTCTTTATAACTGTAGAAATTTTTTTTAAAAGGCTGAAAATAACCAATATTTTTGAAGAGTCATTTTTTACTGAATAACTTCCCTATGCTATACATCAGCAATCTTCAAGACTTATCTTTGCTTAATTTTTCCAAGCAAAGTAATTTGGCTCAAACATCACACGGAGATATTTTCACACTTCTAAGATATACTTGCAATTTTTGGGATTTGAATCATACAATACATTAAAGATGAAAATATTTGTCTTTTTTTTAATATATCAGGTACTGAATTCAATGTTTAAGTTCCTCATATTGAAAATACTCTTAACAGTGTTACGACTGAGTCATTACAATCAGGTATCTTAGTTGCTTCTGTGTATTATTGCTGCTGTGTATCAGGATAATAGACTGCAGATTTATTTTTTCAGTGATTTTTCAGTCTGTTTAAGAATATGAAGCATTTTGCATGCTAGACAGTCCAATTGCTTTCTTCTGAACTTTCTTCTGATTTGTAGTTATTATACAAATCCAATGTGAAGTTCACTATCTGCAAGATTTCTGAATTTGTGCTATTTTTCAGCTTGTTTGGTGTCAGATACTTTACTGAGTCTGGCCTTTCCAGAGAACTATTTTACAACATCATTAGAAATTAAAAAGAGGAACAAAAATTGTACAAATACCCAGTGACTTGGTGGAGGGTGTGCCAAAGTTATGCTTTTCATTATTTTTTCTAGTAAAGGTTTCTATTCTATGGTAAAACCTCATAACAGATCTCACTGGGAAGAGGTTGGTGTCTTAATTTTCATCATCCACACTAGTCCTTCATATTGTGCCATATTATATAAGGTACAATATATAATTTTACCATATTATATATGGTACAATATGAATATTGTATATATTCATGTATGTATTGTATATATGTATATATATATGTCATATATAATAAAGGAAGATATCTTGCCCACTGCCAATTCCTTTTTCCCTTGCTACTATAACATGGTGTTAAAGTTAAGGATGGATTGCAGGTTGATCTCAAGCCCTACATGGAGCTTATCAAATGATGAATTTTGGTGGAAAAATTTGGTTTAAAAGTTTTAAATCTATTTCAGAAACAGGCTTCAGGCAAAATTCATGCTTCTCTTCCATCCTCTTAATAGCTACTGAAATGGAACCTTATTTTCATGTCTTCAGTGGGTTTTTTTCTGCCACCTTGATTAAAACTGTGAAATAGCAATGAATTCTCACAGAATGTATCTGCACAATGTTTGGTAGTAATCATGTAATCTGTCTGATTCCACAGGCTGATTACAAAAGCAGGTGTTCAGACTGATTACATGAAACAGCTTCCCTTCTGCAAATAACTGTCATCAAGGAGCCAATTGTGCAAATTGTGCTCCATGCTACTTTAATTCCAAAGTCATTCCATTAAAATTAATGGAACATTTTTGGATTTCAACCAAGATAAGTTGTTTAGTGAACAGTTCAGATGGAAAACTGACAACCATATATATTTGTGATCTTTCTGTGTTTTTTTCTCCCAGCTGTTGTCCTAAACCCACAGAGAATGTTTTGGTTGTGCCAAGCTCATTTTCTGAGACAGACTAAAGGAAGGAACTGTGTAAACTGGAATTTTTGTTTGTTTATTTTAAAGAGTGGTTATTTCAAGTCTGCTATTTTACTTTGTTGTTATAATTGATGACACTGAATTTCTTGAAAATAAGCTTCAGGCAAGAGATACAGCGTACTCCATGAGCCCAATTTATTTGCCACCACTGCTTCTGCAATTCCTAAGGTGGTTAATACTCCTTGACAGCTGATGACCTTTCTTCAGCTGAAATAGGATTCCATTAATGTAGAGATAAATGGAGGCTACTTGGATACTGATGGTGTCCCAATATCCCCTGATAAGAGCTGAAGTATTCATACACCTCCAAATGGTGGATTTGCATGATATGATGTTGAGTAGGATGGTGTTAGTATGACTCTCACCAGCCCCTCTTGATCTTTGGATTGCTTTTTGGGATGAACTGTATTTTACAGCAAAATGGGACATGTGTAGTGAACCCTATCTAGGAAATAAAGTTTTCCCATTTTGATGGTAATATATTAAAGAGGTAATTAGCAGAGATCTGGGGAAAATCCAGCAACCCAGCAAAATTATGCTAGTCTGAAAATGATGCTAGAAATTTACAGTACTATCACATGTAGTTTCAGCAGTGTTTCTCCCATGAGAGACTGTTGTAGTGGCTTTTTCTAGACTTAAAAGGTAAGAAGCTGTGAGGTTTTTATAGTTATGAAAAATACAGCAGTTGCTCTGCCTTTTTATAGTAAATGAGTGCTTAAAATTGTTTGGTGTCAATAGTTTAATGCATGACTGACTCAGCTGTTTACATATCTGTTGCAGGCTGCCTTTTAGATCAATTCCTCCAACAAATGAAAGCCTCATAATAGATGTATTTGAGCACTTTCAGGTGCTCAAAGTTAATATTAAGACACGCAGCAGAATTTTCATGTTTTTAATAGGGTTTTATTGTCTTTATGTCTCAGAGATAAAAGGTTTTTCAGTTACCTGGCCTTCTGAAGCATGCCCTGCATTTGAACAGGAGCACAGCTTAATGCTATCACATTGCAACCCCAGCTCACTGCACTGAGACCAGCACTGCCATGCTTTGAGCACAGCTGAGTGTGTTCTGTTGTCTAATCTGTAAGTTCACAACCTGCTGTACAAGTGATGGCTTATCAAAACCTGATTAAGAGGTAGAGGCTGGGGAGGCAGGGTAGGAATTTCAAATGTTACAGCTTTTGAACTCTCTTGAAACCCCTGGTGGCAAATATCTGATAGCAGAGGGTTGCTATCACAAAGCCTTGGACAGGTCCTGTAAAGGGCAGTGGTGCTCATCTGTCAGCTGTGTATCAGCAGTGATGCCTGCCTCTCAATTTAACTTATCTCTGAAGTTTTATAGGTACACAACACCCTCATAAAGCTCACTAAGCTAGAATGTGCCATGCACAGAGCTCAGCAGAAAGTTGACTGTCTTGCATGATGCTGTATTGGAAAGTTACTGATGGAGGATCTGTAAAGGTGGGGGGTGAGAAGAAGGGAAGAGAAAAACACTTTAATAAATCTGCTTGACTCTAATGAATGTTGATTGACTGTGTAACTTTTATGTAGGTTTGAGTTGGAGTAAATGTCAAATATAATTCAGTTCACACAGCAGTGTGAAAAGAACTGTTACTTTCATTGGAGAAAACCTGACAGCCCAACTTTCTTAAAGGGCTTTTCTGTCTTGCTCATTTGTTCTCTCTTTTTAATGAAGCCTTTCACAGTTGACAGTTCCCTAACAAAAGGTAACACAGGTCGTTCCATTAAACAGAATATTCTCCCATCAGCGACATCACAGCTGGAATCTGAGATCAGAAACTGTTACTACTTTTTCTCATCTGATGGAAAGGATGAGTTGTTACTCATAAGAATAGGGTGGTGTTCTGGAGTAATGTCACTATACTACAGTGACACATGTTGAGAACAGGCATTTAGCTGCCATAAAATATATACATACATGAAACTCAGAAATATGTGGCATCAAGTTCTTGAGTGAAACAGAAAATGCAGTGCATCAATACCCAGCTCTGCAACAGACTTCAAAATCCTTATATAATTCATTTGGGAACAGATTTGGGGGATAGTAGGCAAGGATAGAAACTATCAAAATTGCTTAGTGCCTAAGAATAAGACCAGATTTTCAAGGGCTTAGAGTAACAAGTTTTGACATAATTGGAAAATTCATGGGGTCACAAAAGGAATTGCTTTATTCTCAGTGTTTTTGAAAGCCATGTCTTTGTTTACATGCTGTAGTAGAAAGTAAGAGGTTTTTCTAAAGCTGATCTTTGGTTTTCTCCATGACTTCACAACATGAAGAGTAATGGTAATATTTTTTCCTTTGTCCTTCAGTCTATTTTCATTTTACATTAGCAATGATAGAATCTCTTTCCTTCTCTGCATTCACATTTCTGAGCCACTGTGGTTTGTAAAGAGTTATAGAAGAAGTCCTTCAGATACATCTGTTGTATTTTAGTCTTCTAGGACAGGATCACAGAATCCCAGTATGGGGGGGGGTTGGAAGGGACCACAGAGAGTCATCTGGTCCAACCTCCCTGCTCAGCAGGGTCATCCCACAGCACACGGAACAGGTTTGTGTCCAGACACTTCTGAAGCATCTCCAGTGAGGGAGAGGCTTCACATGCTCTCTAGACAACCTGTTCCATTGCTTGGTCACCCACACAGTAAAAAAGTTCTTCCCATTATTCAGGTGGAACTTCTTGTGCATCAGTTCCTCCCCACTGCCTCTTGACCTAGTGGTTGGCACCACTGAGCAGAGTCTGACTCCGTCCTCTGCACACCTTCCTTTCAAATATTTCTTTACAGCATCTCACTGCTTTTAATTGTGAGTATTTCTGAGCAGACAGCTGATACATTTGACAATCAAAGTCAGAAGGAGCGGGAGTGTTCGGTTTGTACCTAACAGGGAAGGACAAAGCCAAGTGGGATTGAAAAAAGATGAGTATCTCTCCAGGGAAAATCAAGACTGGTACAAGAGCAGGGAGAGAAAGGAAGAGCAGCAGCAGAAAGGTGTAGGAGCTGGAGATTGCTTTTGACAAGGAAGACTTTTTGACTCAGGAAGCAATGTCATGTCAATGATTCAGTAGTGTTAGATCAAGGTACCAAAAATGCTGCTCCTTGTTGAATGTTGGTATGTGTTAATTCAGCACTGTAATGAGAATAAAGAAATAAATGTGTCTGGATAGTAGGGAGCTGGGTTGAATTACTAAGAGCCACCATTGAAATGTAAAATGATTTGTCCCTGTAAAATGCAGCAAGTTCTGCTGTAGATGTAATTAAATAAGCAAGACTGAGAGTAAAGAGATGATGAACAAGGGAAAATATACCTGTATTGTTCTCATGTGAGGCTGAATTTATATAGAGAGTATGAATTGGGAAGGAAAATTGTGTCTGTTACTGACATGTCTTTTTTTATGCATCTGTTGAGGTGGTAAAAATGATTTTGGTAGCCCAGTACGAAGATACATTTTCACATTTTCCAATCATTCCTTAATTACAGCTGTTTGTGACTGAGGACTTGCTGGTAATGTGGTGTGAGTAATGCTGGTATTCCCAGTGATTATTCAGAAGGCAGCATGACTGTTAAGGTTTCCTGCAGTTTTTGTCTACATGAATTGCACAAATGCCACATTTTAATGAGTTTTTAATATTTTTCAAGCAGCCAAATACTGTTCTTCAAAGATTCTTAAAATTACTCTAGTAAATAAATACATTTGCTCTGTAAATAGAAAGAAAATAATTTAAAGCTTAGGATTATTTGACATTTTTCTTTGCAATGGTATATATTCACTCTTGTATTGGAACATGCTCTAATGTAAGACTCTTACTTGATTTTTGTTCATTTTATCCATTTGTCTTTTTACAAGATTAAAATTTCAGGTGAAAATCTTTGTTAAATACTTATTGTTTTCCAAATTGCTATTTGGTATTTAAAAGATATTGGGAAGAAAAAATATTCTGATAATCGAGCAATAGTTGTAAAATATTTATTTATTTATTTATTTATTTATTTATTTATTTATTTATTTATTTATTTATTTATTTATTTCCATGGGGCTCCATGGGTATTGTAGTTCTGCTTTCCTTTTACTCCCTAACTCAATGAGGAAGGCTGTCCTTGCAGAATACAAATCTTTTTTGGGGTTTGGTCTAAGGGAATGCTAACAACTGCCAGCAACCTCCACCTGCAAGGGGCACTCACAGTTTTGTATTCTGCAGATTACAGAAGTGTGTACATTTTAATAAAACATCAGATCAAGACTGTGCACAAATGTTTCCTTGAAAAATATTTTTAAGAGTCTTTCTGTGATCAGACTGTATCCAGTCTGTATACCATTAATTCCAATAAACTGACACAGAACTCAGCACCCAGGAGTTCTCAGTGCTGATAGATTGACCTTTTCCCGAGTCAAAGAAAGGTTTAGACCAACTAACAGTCAACATGTTTTGACATAATTTTTCATTCCTTTTTATTGAGTAGTTCCAGTACAGTCCATTCATATTTTTTAATATAATGGTGAGCGCTGTGATTCAGGTCTTTCTTCAGAGTGGTGAGAATCTGAAGGGTGGTAATTACTAGAACTAAAAATAGGGATATTGGCTAACTTTCAGTCAGAACAGGTAGGATGGGGAAAATGGAGTACTAGTAAAAGTGTTAACTTCTCACACTGAATTGAGCACTACTTGAAAAAATGAAAATTACAGAGTGCTGGTGTGGTATGGAGGATAAGCCAGCTCAAAGACCTGAATTCTTACATCTCTGAAAAACGAGACACTCATGAGAAATTGGTTTATTTCAACAGATGGTCATGGCAGATCTGATTCTGCAGCCTCACCTTACATAAGGAATGATTAGTTATTTCCCTAAAACACCTCCTTGTATTAAAGTGAAGAAAGGCTGTATAGACCTCTAACTCTGTTTTTCAGAAAGGTCAAAATGCATCTAGACTTTATTGTTTTAGCCACAATTTTTATAATGGCAAATGTGATTAAAACAGATATTATAGGAAGAGATTTTATTTCTCAGGGTAAAGATTTGCATCTGTTGGATTGAGCTTCAACAGATTTAACAGTTTTCATATTTGGCTCTGTCATTTCTACAGGGAGCTATGAAGTTGAATGAATAGAAGATTCACTTACTTTATGGAAAATCTGCTTTTGAGACTGCTTTGAACAGTACAGATGTTTATTTTTCCTCACAATAGTTTTTGTTTTCTTGTTCAGTGATTACTGTTTTGATCTATACTATGCACATTGCAAAAGAAGTTTTACATTAAATAGTCAAAATGCCAGCAGAGAAAATGAGAATGAATGCACAGAGGATGAAACCTATGTAGTTATTTTTTTGAGAAGTGTAAGTAGATATATTCTGGAGTATTTAAAGCAAAGGAAAGCTTAATATTAAAGCATATTTTTATTCCATCACATTAATTCTGCAATGCACATAAGCATTTACCTACATTATGTTGATGGGTATTATAAAGCACAGAGAGATGAGTTAAACACTCCCCCAAGTCTTACACTGAATTACTGAGAGAATATCAAATACAGCTTGGGATCTCTAATGCCTTGTTTTCCTGCCTGTGCATCACAGCACATCTTTGTTGGGTTCCAAGGATCATATCCTGGTGAATCTTGTTTAAAATACCAATAAAGCAGTTTATCATAATATTCTGGTGTATGACCAGGGCAGGCCTCTTTACTGCTTCTTTTCTTGAGTGTAGCCTTCAGCAGAGAGACTGCAGAGACTGATCTCAACATCCAGTAGAGTTGGCATAGCTTTAGGGTCTTGTGTTGAGATGGAAGGCTTTGTGGGCATGTAATTTTATTACAAATCTTCTGTTGAGGAAAAGCTACGTGGTTTTTGCCGCTGGGATCTGTGTTTGCAGAGTGCAGTGTGCTTTGGGAAGCAGTTATTGTACCTTGTCAGCTTCCATTATGTTACACCATCCACAACAAATTGGTTTTTTACCATAACTACACTGCAAAAAGTACCCTGAAACTTTTGAAGGTGCTTTTTCCCTTTATACTTAGCATAGTGAGTATGGATTAACAAAGGTCACAGTTGACTGTTTTGATTAAAAATAGCAGAGGATTTGGGAATAGATTAAAAAAAAAAATCTTAAGTCATTCCTAAATTCTGAAGACAAGTGTAGACAGAATATTGACATAAAGCCAAACCATTTTTTCATGGGAAGTTGTAGTATCACAGGATTACCCACTGCTATCAAACTACCTAATGAGAACTGCAGACAATCAAATGCTTCCCTGGGAGGCCCAGATATGCTAAAGATAGAGGGCAGCAGGAAATCACTTTAACTGCAACTTTTGATGGAGATGCATATTTAAATTGCCTATAACCTACACTGCTCATTCTTCTTCTTCTCTTTCTCCTTCAGTAATAATTTGTCAACTTGCAGTTTCACTTAGACATGAATAATGGAGAGAAATCAAAAGATTTATCTGGGGTTGGAGGAACAAAATATAGAAATTTCCAGCCTGAGCATGGTAAATCTTGGACACCAGTGACAATATAAACTTGAAATGCATATTGTAGCATGATCTGTATCTCATGAATATTTCCAAGGCTCTGCAGACATGTAAAGACTGTTCATGTTCATTTTACTGGTAGAAACCAGAGATAACCAACCTCTGGTTAATGAGTTACAGTGTGAACAGAGGATAGGCTGCAGAATTTAGCTTTTGCCTGTTTCTGAAAAGTGTCTCAATATAAGACAGAGTTTTGGGTTTTTTTCAGTGGAAAATTGCTTTATTCTTGAACAAGTTTTAGTTGGAAACCAAATCTGTTCTACAATGAAACTAAGGTACCAGTTCCCTGCAAAGTGTCTATCTGCAGGAGATGTATGTTCCATGCTCTGTAAGAATCTATGGCCTAAATCTGAATTCACAAATTGAATTCTCAAAAGTGAAAGACTAAAAATACTCACTCACTGTAAATTTGAATATGGATAAGAAAGAAGTAAACAATTGTTTTGTACTAGAACAATATTGGCATTATGCTGTAGCTGCCCCACCTGGTTGGATTTCTGTGGAATGCTGTGCCCTGTTAAGCAGAGGGACCTGACAGTCCCTCAATGACACTAAGAGAGATGGCAACCAGATTAACACATCTTACTTGAGGTTTGACAGGTTGGGTATGTTGTTGTTGTTGAGAGAAAGAATTTAACATTCCTCAGAAATTATACAGGCCACTCCAAAAACATAACTTCAACTTCTTGTTTCATGCTGTTTCAACTAATGTCAGTCTGACATTTCTCACTCACAGCATGTTTTCCAGGGGAGCAGTTCAGCTTCTCAATTGCTTGCAGTGATTATTGTCTGTTAGCACTTCAGGTTCTTGGGGCATGAACCTGTGTTGTTCCCTTTTGCTCCCTTTCTCCTTGTCTGCAGCTACTCTAACAGCCCAAATCACAGTGAGCCTTTCATTAATACCCACAGCCATGGCTGTTTGTAAAGTTCACATTTGTAGCTCCAGGATACTGAAAACTCCTCCTAGTGATAAACCTTGGAAAAGATGCTCAGAATAGGAGGCTAAGCTGACCCAGGCTTCTCTATAGGCATAGATTTTAATTCTCTAAAAATTGTGAAAAGCATAAAAGATGCTGCAGTTGGGAATATCTGATGCTGAGCAGTTTGCAAATCACACCACTAGTGTATCAGCAGTAGTACAGTGAACAAAATTAGTGGAGCTGCTCTCTGAATATGACAGCAGAAATGAAGACAGTGTGCAGCTCATTTGAATTAATTTGCCATAAATAATTGCTGTTTCTTTAAAAATCATTTTCTCATTTGAGATTAAAAGATAAAATACTACAAAAAACCTCTCAGCTGCTCTTAGCACTGGGTGTGACCAGTCTGGTTTTTGCAGCTGTATTTATTTACTTTTATCATTATTGCAGCTACAGGCAAAGGTGTGATTGAGCTCGGCACTGTCCAGATGGGAAGCAGGGAGAAAGGCTTGCCCTGGGCAGCTTTTAATCAGCCTGACAGAGAAATGGATGTGCTGAAGCCCTTTGAAAACCTAGCTAGGACTACAGGCATGCTGAGAACATTTTAGATGGTGGGTTCTTCTTGCTGCTTTGTTTATGAATTCTAGCAATGGCATTATTTTTGTATGCCAAATCACCATCTGTATCTATACAGTTAAAACTCAGAGAAATTTTGGTTATTCTTCCTGAAACATTTTTGTTAGTATCCTTTGTATAAACATAAAGTATATTTTTAGTTATTAAAAGCAAATTATTTCACAGACCATGAAGGTCTGTTCAGAGGCAATTTGGGAAAATTAGCCATCCATCCACCTGGGCTATCTTTCATCTTGAATGAGGCTTAACTTTTCTCTTAGTTTTTGTGAACGTTTGTTGAGTGGAACTTCTTTTTGTTTCATTTTTCTGAGGGGAGGTTGGGGCATTTCTTTGTGGGTTTTTATTTTTTGTAAATATTTCATCTTTGATGCTTTCTGAGTTCTATAAGCCCTTTTGATTTTCAGTAACAATAAATAATTTATAGTCTATTTCTCTACAAACTTTTTCTTGTCCACTTATTAATTCTCTCAAAGAAATGCCTAGGAGCAAGCTGATGAAGCGAGGTAGATTTGAGTGTGAGACACTGTCAGGCAAGAGAATAAATAACTTTTTCCCCCCTTTTTTTTCCCCCTGCCTGTCACTGAACTGTTTAACTTGCAATCAATTATCAAGAACCCTTATTAAATTAGCATGCCACCTGGGACAGGCTGTTGATTATTTTGTGATTTCTGTTTACTTTTCTGGAATGGGTTGCAGTCTCAGATGAGTGCTTCTTTCAGGAAATGGACTTGAAGAAATTACAAAAGGCCATTTTTTTCTGGATACATATTATATTGGGGGTTTTTAATTAACTTTTAATTATGTGAAAGAGGCTCTTTATATATCCCAGTGTTTCATATTTTATGTCTCATCCTTTATGGCTTGATCACACTAGCCTCCACCCAGTTAATTGTGTTGTATTATGGTTACAAGTTTTTAGAAGCATGATCTCAAACACAATCAATAAAAAGTCTGTAAGTATTCTTACATTTTTCATCAGTGTCTAGCTGTGGTCCTGGGCTGCAGTGGCTTAAAGCATAAGAGGTGAGGAACAAGATGTGCTGGACAAGTTATACTGGAAAGGATTTTATGAACATAAGAAAGTGCAGTGTCATTTACAGGGCTAATGCCAACAGGAAAAAAATCCCAACAATCACAACAAAAAAGCCCCAAACCAAACAACAAAAAACCCAAAACAAAACGCATAAGAAAAGCCACCAATTTTTTTTTTTTTCCCTGGCTTTTATGACATTAGGCAGATTAAGTTCTAGCAGGGCTTTGGCTCTTTCTGGTTTTCTCCCTCCATAACCTTATGATGTCCTTGTTGTCCTCCTGAGTTGCATGCCCCTTCTTCCCAAGGACAACCTTTTTCCAAATGCCATAAATGCTTCCCCAAGAGCAGCAAACTTGTATTTTTGTGATCACAGCAGTTTCTCTGTTCCTAAACAGCAGGTCCAGCAGGGCACATTCCCTGGGTGCCTCCCTTATCTTCCAAACACTGCAGGAACTCATCTTTTAACACCACTCAAAGGACTTATATTTTTATTCCCACCTTGTTGGTGTTGATGGGTAATGCAGAGAAACACTGGTAAATGTAAAGTCCTATAAGATATTCATGCTACAGCCACAAGAACCCCTGCAAAATCTTGTAAGTGCCAAAGCAGTGATAAGGCTGACACTTTGCTTGGATTCTGCTTTAGATGGCATCAGTCCCAGGGTTTGCAAAATGGTCAGTTTGCAGAGTTCCATCTGACTGGGATCAGAACTGGAACTCCAAGACTAACCTTGGTCTCATGTTTTTAGAGCTCTGTGTAGCTGCTTGTCTTAGAAAGAAAAATAACAAATGTTGCCTGGATTTTCTTTTTCCATATCAGCTATAATTTGTAGCTGAATCTCTAGCAATGTTCTTGGCAAGAGAGAAAGCTTCTGAAATCTTCCTAGCTGCTTTCTGTCTCTAAACACACTGCTAAAAGCCAAGTTCCTCAACTTCCCATTTCCAGTAAAACATTATGTTAAAACCAAACAAAATAACAAAGACACAAATGCCTAGTTTAAATATAAGCTTTTAAGAAGTATTAAATGTTAGCAAAAGGGAGAAAAGGGTATTAGTAGAAATGTTTGTGCATTCATTTATTAATGCTTGTATGCACTTTTAAACTACTCATTAAAATGTACTGGAAAAGAGTCAAAATAACATTCTCAGGAACAAAAATAGAAACAATAACACTTGCCCCTAAATTTTTCCAACGTAGCAAATGAACAAGAGCATGTTATTTCTATTTCTGGTTTGGTTTGGGTGATGTGCAGCCTTTTCTCTCTCGTATGTGTGAGAATATGTACAGAATTGCCTAAGGTTGAGTAATAAAATCATTCAACTGGGATGAGGCCAGGACTTGTTCTTGCAATGATGCATGTAAGTGCTCTAACAAAGACAGTATCTCTATCCCAACAAATATTTTCTAACTATGTGCATAATGTGGAGCATCCCCAAAGGGAGCTGTTCTCTCCCCAGGAGTCCCTCATGGGCCCTAGGAATCATACTTGTAAATCTGATTTAAGTGTTCAGCAATACATTTCAGTTATGGAAAAAAATTATGCTTTTCAATAAAAAAAGTATTTTAAACATCCTCTTCCAAAAGCACCAATCTACACCACTCCCAAGTACACCCAGAGAAAACTAGGACAACCACCACCAGGTATTTGTATTTACTGAAACCCTACCTCAATATCAAATGGGTATTTTACAACAGCGAAAATCTAAGCCCCAGTGGAGAAAGGTTTATTATCTGCAGTGCTGCCAAAATCAGGCACAGCAGTACTGTATGCTTCAGAATATAAAAGCTCTATTCTTCAGTGAAGTCCTTTTTCTATTAATGAGATTCACCCTAATGGGACCAAAAATTACTTTAAAAGACATTTTCTTTCTGCTTTTCAAGGGGTTTTTTCCAGTCCATTTCGACAGGATATCAAAGATAAGGGGAAATATTTCAATAGCAAGAGCTTTTATAATTAAGCTTTGTAGCCTACATAATGGAGATATGGCCAAATTCAAGTGAAAAATAATTACTGTTTTTCCAGCACTTGCCTCTGCTGCTCTCCCTTTTTTCTCTGTCTGCTATTGTCCTTCAAACCCACATAATCTGTTGTGAACTAGACTTGCTCAGAGCAGCTCTTTCCCCCAGGTTTGTGTTTTTCTTCATGGTCTAGGGGAGAAGGGCTGTTCAATCTTTAACTATACCCAGACCTCCTTTCAGAGAGTGCCTACACTTTTCAAAAGGAATCAGGTGCTTCTTGAAGGATAAGGACTTTATCAGCTCATTTCCTAGTGCCAGCTACCCCTTTAGATATGGAAATAGGCAAAAGCAAAATACATTTGAGACACATCTGAAGCACTTTGTAAATTATGTTTATGGTTTTCCAGGCTTCAGGAACTTCTCCCAGTCACTGAGCCTTCCAAAGCTCTCAGTGATTAGAGTCAGCAGCTTCAGCAGCTTTGGAGGTGGCTCATCTGGTTTCCTGACCTTGTTTGTGTTTGCAAATCTGTATATTCACATACACACACACACACACACTTCTCACCTACAAGTTTGGAAAATGCTACTTATTCTTTATAACGTGTGACAGAGTCATTAAATACCTTGATCTCCAAAGGAAGTGCTCTATAAAACTTGAGAGGAATGGATGTGCTTGAAGTTGGTGCTCAGCTGATGTTAGGGATGTCTCGGGTGCATTATGGAAAGACCTTTGCTTGTGGAAACACCTGATGAGTATTTGGGGTTGGAGGGGGAAAATTGTGCAAAGTGAGATTCTCCAGAGCAATGTTTCGAGAGCTCCTTTTTGGAGTCTTGCCAGAAATTTCTTATACAGCCTTATAATAGAGCTGAGATTCATAACAAAAGAGCAAAAGGCATAACTTCAGTGTTTTTAAGACAGAAAAGTGTTTATCTATTACAGAAGATGCTGAGGTCCTGATCAATGCTATATGAATGATAATTTTAGTCACCACAACTGTCTTTCTTTCCTTCATGTTTTCTCCCTGTCACTAATTACCATCCATGTAATTTCTCTTTGAGCTTAGTGCAGATTTTGCTGTTGACAAATTAATGGCTGGTGGCTAGGAACTGTTTGAGCTGTTCCTTCATTAATTTAGATCAAATCACATATGCAGTCATTTGTTGTGCATCCATTATCCTGTTTGGAAAGCATTGTTTATATTTTTGCCCTGTGATGTGTTCAGGCAGAAAATATTTGCAGTTTAGTTGGAGGTCTACAAAATAACTTCTTGAATTAGATTAATCTGTGAATACCTAAGCTAAAAAGATCAGTGTGTGCCTGTTTTGCCCAGTAAATAATAATATTTGTGGAAATATTGGTGGGGGAGAGTGAAACTTGCCCATTTCTCATTTTAATGCAACTAGAGGTTTTTTTAGTTTGTTTGTTTTGTTTCATTTTGTTTTTGTTTTTTTTTTTTCCCTCAGACACAGAAAATGTTCTTATTTTATGGGCAATATAAAATCAGGTTGGGGAACACTCCCCTGCTGTGACAAGAATTGGTGCTATGCCTTCCCCAGTACTATTCCCCACTCAAACCACTGATTTAGGGCATACTGGAAAAAACCATCTGATTTAGTTCTTGGTATAGCAGAGTGCATTAATTTAAACCAAACTTCTGAATATGATTTTGAAGAGAGCATTTCTCATGAAAATTCAAATTTGTCATTGTAGTCAAGTGACAATGATGTTTTGGTTCTAGCAGGTTATAGATGCATGAGGTTTATTCCTGTGGAGGAATCAGTAAATGGTCAGCTTGTGTATTCTACCCTTCTCTAAGTAAGGAGACTGATTAATTGAGCTGTAACTGGTATCCCCTAGATACCATCATCAGCCCCTTTGAGGTGTTCAGTTGAAAAGATCTGGCTGATTTAGGAAGATATGGGTTGCCAACAGGGCAGAATTTTCAGTCTGTTCATCAACACCAACCAGAACATCCTGTTTCTCTCTGGGCATTCATTAATATGATATGTAAGCACCCTTAAACTTGATTGCACTGTGGTGAATGCCCTAAAGGAAAGCCAACTATTTCTAAACTATTTTCTTTTATGATCTGATTATATTATTTCAGGCCTACCTAGGTGTAGTGTAAGCCAACTGTTCTCTGTCCAGTTACTCTGAACACATTTTGCTGTTAAGGTGCTAACTGTGATGTTCACTGCCTCTTCAGTATGCCTGATGTGTTACCAACTGTTCCAGTTGCTAACCAGTTTTTTTTTTAAAGATTCTGACCTCTAAACATTCATTCCACATCCTAAAGTGCCTGATATGTTGCTGATACGAGATAAAAAATATTGCACCTTCCTTTGTGATACTCCAAATGATTAATGAGCTGACCACAGCCCAGGGGAGAAGAAACTGTGATACATGCTTTCCACTAGCTCCACCAGGATTGCTTCAGATGGTCTTTGATTGTGTCCTGAGATTATGTGATCAGTGTAGCAAATAATTCTCAGAAATCATCCTTAATATTCCCATTTTCCCTTCCCTTGTGGTGGTTCTCCTAGAGATTAGTTGCTGTTTTGAAATGCTTCTGTGTGACAGCTTAAAAGGGATTCTTCAAGAGAAAGTTATAATTCTAGAGGAAGCTATGAATGCTTAACATAAAAAGTAAAATACTGTTCTGGGTTGTATGCAAATTCCTTTCTATATGTATTCCACCCAATTCAGTTGGACACAGAAGCAGACTTATTAGATGCACTTATAACCTACATTTGTGTGGAGTGATTTTCTAATGCAACTTCCAGGGAAAATCTACAAGATTAAGTTGCTGTCTGGGAGACATTTTATTTTGTTTTCTGCTTGGAATTACCTTGGGTTGATTTTTTAGTTGTTTTTCACCACTCTGAGAGTAAAGAGACTATAGTTCACTTTCACTTAGCCCCTCTTGAGTTATCAGGTCTCTCATACCATCCAAAATAAAAATCATAACCCTTTGCAGTCCACTTTGTGTGTTTTATGGATGCTGCCTGAGAAGCAACATCTCATTTACAAGTGGGACCAGGTGCTTTAGTCATCTCTCTCTCAGCCAAGTGTATCTAATAGCACATGAATAACATAAATTGTAAAGCAAAGAAAAATAGATGAGTTACTTAGTCTTAAAAATGTTGAGGGCATGACTGCAGTGCTGTGCAACTCTGTGAATGCTGGCACAAAGACCATTTCTTTTCAGAACTGTGTAGGCACAGATGTTTCTGTGATGGTGTCACCAGGTGATGCCCTGAGCTCAGCAGCCTTGTCTCCAGTTTAGTTAAGCACCTTCATCTAGGCATTAGCACTGCACATTCTTAATGGCTTTAATGTGAAGGAGGGTAGATTTAAATTGGATGTTGGAAAAAGTTCTTTAGTGTGAGGGTGATGAGATGCTGGAAAGATGATTGTTCAAAGTAATTGTTGATGACCCCTCCCTGGAATTGTTCTGTGCAATTATTTGACCTCAGTGTGGATGGCTTGTAAGTTCACATCATTAAGGTTTTTTTCCTGGAGTGGGTCCAGCATTGTTTAGGATTGTATCCCCAGAGGTGAATCCTCTATGTCCAGTGGGAGTTCTGCCTGCTGAGGTTCCTCCTGGCCGTGCTTGGCTTCTCAGTGCCTATCTGCTGTGAGCTTAAATGAAGAGTCTCTATATTTCTTTTCATTTCTTACTCTGCCCACAGGAGGTTTTTTCCTTCAGGGTCAGTATAGAGTGCTAAGGAGTGTCTTGATTTCTGACCTGATGGGGGATTATAGAATTAAAAAATAGTGTGTCTCATCTCTCTCACCACTTACTGAAGAAATCTCCTATAGCAAGTCAAATGCTGTGAGTGTAAAAGTTTATTCATCATGGGCATTTTTACTTTTTTTTTTCCTTTTGTAATATTAGGGAAATAGAAAGGAAAATAAAAGCTACAATTAAAATTAAGATCAGTTGCTGAAGCTGAAAGAGACAGCACAATTGTAATATGTTAGAAAATTGCCTTGTTTTAGAGAAAGTGCTGATTAAGATCAAATTTGTCTTGAGTTTAAATTTTGATTGGACTTAAACTGAGGGGAGGGGGGGTTATATTTCAGACACAGTGCAAATGATGCATGTTAATATCCTCTGTTTATTGCCACTTGAAATTGCAGCATAGCTTTGAATTGCTGCCAAATCTACAGTTAAGACTCCCGAGTAATCACTATGATTATTCCAAATCTTCATGGTAACAGTGAAAGAAAAAGTCTGATACACAAAGAATTGTAGCCTAAGCCATCAGAATCTTTTCATCCTTTGGGGCTCAGATTGTGATTCCACTCATAGCAGGAATGGTTAGACATGCATAGTGGCCAATCAGTCTTGAAAAAGAGATTAAACAAGTGGATTTAATTATGTTATTTTCAGATTTATTTGGTTTTTTTGTTAACTCCTGCCTCACTGACTTTTCCTGAAATGAGGAAAAGCATGGCTTTTCTTTAGTTTTGCAATGGTTTTATTCCTATATTGGCATGATGTAGTATTTTTCTTTTTTATTAGTTTTTTTTTCCTTTTCCCTTTGTTAATCTATAACAGATACTATTTTTACTATTTTTCTTTATAATCCATTGTATGGTTTATCTCCTTGAAATATTTTTTAACTTCTGTGTAGGTACTGAAAGTTGTAGACCTACATCTGACCTAAGTGTACACATGTGTTATTGTGGTTTATTTAGCTAGATGGAGATTTAAGTACTGCAATCTGAGATAAACAGAATAATATAAAGTTACAATTTACAAAAAAAAAAATTAGAAGAAACTCACAGGGGTGTGAAATTATATGTAAAATGTTTAAAAGGAGCTCAGATGTATCTGTGTTTAAAATCTGTTCTGGTTTTTATAGTTATTCAAGGAAGTAGTTTATTTTAGTAGTAGTTTATAAAAAACCCTCAGCCATCACTGCTAGTTGGCTCTGCAGACAGTGTGTCCCAGTTGCATCCCTTCATCAGTTGCTTGCAGGAGGATTTTGCTACTTGTTCTGCTTACAAAGTAAATAAAACTTGTTATGGAAAGCATCTAATGTGGATACAATATTGACTCTGGAGCGTTTTCCTAAATGACTTGTGTTAGCCAGCAGGCGAGTCTGAGCACCCGGTGTGTTAGCTGTGGGAAGGGAATCTGTGTGTCTGGCACATAATGATCAGTTTAAATTATTGAAATATAAATCACAACACTGAGTGAAATTCAAAAATATTTATTTAAATGAAATATGATGTGTGTGTGAATAAAAGAATAGTTAGCAACCCTGCCATATGCTTACAAGTCTACAATCTTTAGGCTATTTTAAAAAATAGATTTAGCTCCAAAAGATGCATAGTAATTTGAAGGACAGAATTAGCAAATATCACAGTGGGTTTGCATTACATTGTAACAAGCATTTTTCTTATGATTTCAGTGCTGTTGAGTCCACATTATGAAACTCAGGCATGCCTATATTTAAGCCTTATTAACAGTGAAAACCGCTCCCTATTTTATAAATTTCAGTCCTTTATTATTTTGAAGCCATAATTGTGGTATTTTTGGAAGTGTAAGATTTATAGGGTCAGAAAAAACGAACAAAAAAAACCAAACAAACAACCAAAAAAAAAAAAAAAAAACCCAAAAAAACAAACAAAACAAAAAACAAGACAATATTAAGACAGTATTGCTGTATTCCAGAGCTTACTGTTCTGTACAAGTGCAGTTCATGCCTTTTGTGGGGACTAGGTCCTTCTCTCATGTTCTGGTCAGGGAGCAACTCTCTCAGCAGGAAAATAGTTTGAATTTATTTCTTTCCAAGAGAAAATACATATTTCAAGCCTAAGTCACAGATGGGAGTCTGGCAAGAAAGTACAAATTTCTGTGCTGGGCATAAATGCTTCTTCACTGCCCCTTGAGATGCAGGCACAGGGACAGAGCAGCACATGGCAGCCACATTCAATTTTAGGTTCATGCCATGCCAGCTGCAGAAAACCCAATAAATGAGTGTGTTACAAGAATCTTTAATGCTGTATCTAGGCCACCAGCAGCTGCTGGTGGACTGTAGATAGTAATGAATTAAATAGACACTATTTGAAGCACTTCCCAAGAGAGAGAAAGCCATTGGATACATAGAAAAAAGAGAAGGCATTTGTGAAGGTGTCATTTACAGAGGCTTTTGAATAAAAATATCAGTTTCCTACTCTTGAGTAAATTATATAATTAAAAAATACAAGATTATAACAACGTAATGGATTATTATTTTGCTCTTCTTACTGACCTAGTCACGAAGCTAATGGAGTAGATTTGCTTTAATAAATGCTTTAGTGTGGAATTTCAGCACTGGACCATGAACCCTGAAGTATCTGCAGTTGTCTCTCTTTTTCAACAATGCACTTCAATAAATGCCCCATTTGAGGCATATGAAAGCCCTTGAAATTAGTGCCACTGTGTATGTGCTTCAAGGACAAGTGCTCATGCTTAAGTTACTTGTCATATTGGAGCATCTATAAATGTTGAATTTATGGTTTTCCCCCCAAGACCAATTGCAGTAAAAGCTCAGCCCAGCTGTCATAACTGTATAATTTATTAGAAGTTTCAAAATTTTAACTTCAGCTCTGCTCTAGAAAAGTGACTACATAAAAATTATACTGGTTTTTTCCTTCTCTGTATTCACATTATTGTAATTCTGTTTGCATAACTCATTGCCATTTATCTCTGTAAGCAATTTACAGTCACTGTATCACAGTGATCAGTATTCTGTGGTGGTCTTTTGCAGCATTTGCTGAATATTCTAAATACATTTTGAATTAAGGATTTTTAAAAATTGTTTTTGAAGCATGAGCTACAGAGAGCCCAGCTGGACATTAAAAATCCAGTTTGTTTGCAGGCTATCAGTTGATAAAGGCATGTTTTTGAATGCCAACTGGACCCTTTTGATCTAGAAAAACAATCAAAATGGATCCTCACATTGGCAGTTTTAGAACCATGATGGTAGCAAAAGGTGAAGAAGTTGAAATGAGTGAAATTCTGACTAAATTATGTGGGGAGAATTTCTTTGTTTGTTAAAGCTTGACATAAAGGTCACACAAAGAGACAGCTCAAGATATTATCTTGAGTCAAGGCATTGTCTGGGCCTGAGAAGGAAATAATGGATAATTTATTGGCATATTCTTCTGCATCAAAGTGAATTGCCTTTTTATTCAAAATATCTTAGAAAGGGGAGAATGGTGAAATGATGGAGAGATACCATAAAGAATTTGTTTCTCCTCAGTCATTCTGCTATGGCAATGATTATTTTTATATTTAGTAGCCTCATTAGATGAAGAGATGGATTTCTATGGACATGTTAAAATAAGTCATTACTAGTATTTTATTTTTCTTCTTGGTCTGGAAATTTTATCATGTGGCCTCATGAACCTAGTACAAGCACCAAAACCCAAGGCAGTCATTCTGAGTAGAGATGAGGAGCATAATCAGTTTGATGTGATTGCAAGAGAAGTTATAGAATGTAACATTCACAGATTGGGTCAGGGAAGATTAATAAATTCTTGCAATCCCTATCTCTCAGGTGACTTGAATTTCTTGTCTGCAGAATTTTGATATGTGAGGTAAGGTATGTACAAATAATTTACACACACACCACAAAAATAAGGCTGTGTTGTCTGTTATGGAGAAATCAGGCTTTTGAAGGTGTGCTGCTGTTTTTGTCTTTCAGATCATTCTTGTAAGTTCTTCCCATAATGACCGTGACCAAAGCCTTTTCATAAGCACAGATGAAGGAGCCACTTTCCAGAAACAGCCCATTGCTTTCTTTGTGGAAACTCTCCTTTTTCACCCAAAAGAAGAAGATAAAGTACTTGCTTATACCAAGGAAGGCAAGGTAAGGCTTGAAGATACTGCATTTCTTTGAAATTTAAGAATTCCTCTGTTAAGATTATATAAAGCAATTCTGACATGCTGATTTGTCCTGGGTTTTATGAAATACCAATTGCCCAGAAGGGAATCATATAGTGGTTTAGAGATTTATTTAAATATTTATTTTATTCATGTCCAAATCTTTGTGATTATGTTAGTTTCAATCCTGGCATTTTCAGTTGATATTAATATTGGGAATATTTATCCTTCTGCATAATACAGTATAATAATAATGAAACATGCTCCTCCCTAGAAAGTGAACCATAAACAATTTATAGTACAGTAGAAAGTTAATGAAGTAGAAATATTGCATCCAAAGGCTGTTCACAGGATATAAAATAAAGTCATACAAAATGAGTTGCACACACATATAGCAGAATAAGATTTGTGGAATCAGTGACTTTGTAGAAATGTAGAATAATTATCTCCCTTATGATAGTTTTATGCTCATATTCAGGAGCTGTTCATGTTTGTAAATTTTGACCCTCTTTCAGATTTCTTCTGGTTAAACTGTGAAGTCAGTTTTCTGAGTGGGTTGGGCTAAGCAGTGCTGAGTGTGCACACCATCTGTGAGTGTGTAGCTCATCTCTTTTCACAGTGCCAAAACTGCAGCTGCAAACTCCCTGTCATTCTGGTCCTGGTAGCAGCTTTAACTCTCCTGTTTTAAACCTAAATTGTTAAACTCCAGTCCATTCTACCCTCATCATACCTCACAGAAAATGTATATTTAGGTGGTGAGATAAGTCAGAGAAATTGAACATACTGCAGCCAAATGCTGCCCTGATTCCAGTGATGCTGTATCAAGTCATCCTTTTGGACATGTTTTTGAATATATGGTAACAGCTGATCCCAAAGTAATTCATGTTTACAGGAGTTTTTAAATAAGGGTGGAACTAGAATAAAAAACATAGCAAACCAAACTAAGTCACAAATTACACTAAATATTTTACTTAGCTTTGATTTCAAATTCCAACACAATTAAAAATAATTTGAATGTATGTTATGTAAATAAATACTTCAGGGAAGCCTGAAGTAATGAAAAACCTTTGTTATGAAAATATTTTCTTTTTTGTTTGACTTTTGTTCCTGACAGTAGATAAAATTACTCGATTTTTATAGTTGCAGAGGGGCAGAATCAGGAAGTGTAAGAGTCCAAAGTGTACTGAAAAAGTTGTACAGCCCACAACAAGTGGGTAAACAGAAGGGAACAGAAGGTAGAAGTACAAAGTGAAGCAGTTGGTGTGTGTTTTGATGAATTAAGCATGTTAGGAAGACTATCGGACATGTTATACTCGGATAATCTCCCAGAAGGAGTGATGCTACTACTTATCGTGCTTAAAATGTGACTGGTCAAGAAAACCCAAAAAAAAAACAACTGTGAAAAAAGATTTGGTAAGGAATAGTTCTGCAGGAGTAGCTGGAAGGGTTGGGTAATCTGATGCACTTTTCTCAGGCTTTCAATGACATTAGAAAGAGTAAACCATAAAGACTTCCTTGATATCTTTACCTTATGTTATGTGGGAATGAAGGATGCCTTCAACTATAACTGGGTCAGTAACCTGCCTATGTTTTGTATGAAATCTGATATAGTTGGCCTAGAAGGGAGAGGAAGATAAAGTGATGCTGGCAGAGGAGGGAGTTGAAAATCAAAATTGCAACTTGACACAAGAAAAGGTCGCTGTACTAAAATCAATGATCTTGAGAGATAATGTTGATCTGAAACTGCTCTGAGGAGTCAGTACACTCTGGGTAAAGTTAAATAACTTCACCTTCCCTAAAAGAAAGTAGTATCAGAATGCAACACAGTCTGAAACTCAGGAGAAATCATTAGCTCCAGTTACTCAACAGATTTTTTACGAAGGCACTTCAGAGACGGTAAGGAATGCAAGGAATGAGGTCCTTCATAAATATCAGTCAGCAAGGCTTCTCTGTCTTCTGGAGCATCATGGCCTTTTTCACAACTTTTGATTGGATTTAGAGCTTATTTCATATTGCAAAATATGCGTTGTTCTTTCATTTAGAACCCTAGATTCTGTTTAAAAAAAATCTCTACCCTCTAGCTGGCACTATAAATGAATGCAAATCCAGTCAATGTGGTTGGATTAATCCATTTACTGCCTCAAATCTATATGCTCTTTTTCTGGCTACCCCTCAGTTATAATGAATAACAATCATCTGTTTCCTGAGCCTACATAAATGCTTCTAGATTTTTTTTTAAATGTTCAAGGATGCAATAGATTTTAATTGTTCATTTGGAAGCAGAAAGGATGAAATAATTGCAAAACAGAAAAATATTTTCAATATTTTTAAAAAATCTTTTCCACACATTGATCACACAAGTGAGAATAAGTGGAATTATCAGACATTTTAGATTTGTTTGCTTCAGCCAGAGGTTTTAGCTGTCTACTAAAATAACTGGTTTTTAATAGTTTTGTCATATATGCTCGTTGAAAAACAGAATACATACGGGTCACTTGCGTTTTTTTTTATTACAGAAAGTTCTATGTGTATGTAAGTTAGTTACATGTTATTTTTTATCTGTTTCAAATACTGTGTCAGTTAAAATTTCATTTCAGTTTGAATGTACCTTATTAGTCCTACTTCAAGCTCCCAGACTTTAATCTTAAATGTGTGTATGAGCAGTAGTTTGGGTTTGAGGGAGAGGGGGTGGACTTGGTTTGGCCTTTGGCTTCTCTTGTTCTAAGGGCGAGAATCTTTCATTTTCTTCTGAAATTCATTGATGACAAAAATATATCCCGTTGTTCATGTGCCTGTGTTGTTCCTTATCCTAGACAATTCTCTTCCCTCTTACCAGTAACTTCTGAATTCTTGGCTTTCTTTGCAGCTTAGACAGCAGGGTTAGGATAGTGCATTCAATGATCATCTCTCCCAGATTTAAGCAGTCTGCTGAGGGAGGTTACTTGGTGAGCAGGGACGTTTTAGGAAATGTAAACCCAATGGTTATCTTTTCTGCAGTGCTTGTGGTGACAAGTATTTGAAGCAGTAAGCAGCTTAGGTTCTTCACCCTGCACAGTCCAGTCCATTCACAGCCACATCCATCCCCCTGAGGAGGTTGCTTAGAGCAGGATGTTATAAAATACCCTGGTTGCAGCAAATCCTAAGCCACATAAAACTAATATCAGAAATTTAGCAGGCAAATCAGGGGCCTGGCTCTGCATCCCCATTATTTGGCTGTGAGGATGAAGAGATTTTGATCCCTGATCATTTCTATCAGTGCATGGACTGGGTCAATACTACAGCAAGCAGTCTGAGTCCTCGTTATAGTTTCCTACCCTGTGGTCTATTTACTTTAATCCAGTGTGCAATGGAAGGAAGCCCAGTCATTGTGAAGTGCAGAGTAACTACACTCTTCTATCTCTAATTCTCTTCTATCTCTAATTCAAACTTCAGTAAATTTACCCATGGAGTTTATGCTATATCACCTCAACCTTTATGTATTAATATTGCTGTTTTCTATAGTAAAACATAATACATAACTGTGGGAGGTTTTTATCTTTTGTCATTGAACCTGTCATTTTAAAACATAAACATTCCTTATTACTCCTTATAAGACACTTTCCCCCAGAACACTATTACTGAATTGCTGACTTCTACGTCAGAGAACAGTTTTATTTGCCTTTTTATCCCCCTTATTAGAGATACCAAGAGAAAACCCATCTTATGTAAATTGGATCAAATAAGAAATGCTTGCATACAGCAGGGGGCTTTAAATCTTTAAATTCTGATAAGACTTCCTATTTTAACTAGAGGAAACACATTTTGAAAGCAAATGCTCAAGGAAGAAGATTTCTTAAGAGCTGTTTTAGATCCCACGTTATTCTGGGGAAAAACATCTTTAATCTACACTCTTGATATCCATCCATATGATTAGCATTTGTTTTTTTACCAGAGGGGAACTGTTCACAGAGAAGGTGGAGCTGGAATCCTTCTCCTCCAGGCCATCTTCTGCCTCTGTGCTGAAGGACCACTTCTCATGGGTTACAAATTAGTGTCTGTGGAGCAAGCCCAAAAGTGCATCTCTCATCATCTCTTAAGCATTTCTGTAATATATTTTGATCCTATTTTAGCAGAGTTTTAAATCCATTGGCTTCCTGACTTAAGTATTTTTGATGGCATTAAGGCTTGAAGCATAAAGGAAAAATTAGTGCTTCTTTGGTCAATGAACAGGAAGAAGAAGTGCCCTTTTACCATCTCTTTTGTGTAACCATGCTGAGGTAAAAAATAATCTGACCCCAAATGAATTGTTTTTTCACTGTAAACAAAAAAGGTAATTGTTGTAGAATTTTCTTTATTATGGATGCTATTTTAAAATAATTTCTGTATGAAAGGCTGTTACTCTGAAAACAAGTTCCTGAGTTCCTGGTAATGTGTTTTTGGGTTTGTTTGGTTGGTTTTTTCCCTTTCAATTTGCATACAATCTGTCTTTCTAATAGTGATACAGGGCCTGTCTTTGAAGATATGCAGTATTATCAGTTTCCTATCACCTTTTTTTTTCCTTTTCTAGATTTATGTATCTGTTGACTTGGGGAAAAAATGGAATCTTCTGCAGGAACGAGTTTCTAAAGATCATTTCTTTTGGTAAGAAGTCTGTTATTTTTGAAATAATAAAATGAGCTGAGAAAGAATGTCATTCTAATCCAAAAAGAAGTTTACAGAGGTATAGATGGGGCCTGTCTGAGCCTTGGCATCCTTTGCAGAGGATGGCAATGTTTCTGTATCCTCTATTGCAAACTCATACTCATGCCAGGGATCATACAGAGTATCAGCACATGGAAGGTCTGGATCTATGGAGCCCAAGATTTAAAGAAAACTGCAGTGTTGAGTGAAATCACTTTCAATTTTACTGGTGAAATTGATCTTTAGAAAGGAGTCTTTTTGCAGAGAAAGATCTATAAATTTTTTTAAGAGAGGCTGGATCATACCTACCAACTGGAGTATGTATACACTTGCACTACTAAGGAAACTGGTGAAAATTATGACTTTATTGAGAACATAAGTCTAATTTTTTTATTTTCAGCTCAATTATTGTGCAGGCATTTCATATTGTGTATGTGTCTCACAAAGTATTTAAGAAGTGGCTTAAATAGGTTGAAAAATGTTTGAAAAGTAAATTAATTTTCCTTATTTTAACAAAGAAAATTGTTTTGAAAATGGCGTAGCATCTTTAAAACCAAAATTATACATTTGATAGTGTTTTAATTAATTTTATTTTTCAAATTGGTCGTTTTCACACTCACTTCCACCTTTCACATTTAATTTCAATATGTATGTATGTATTTTTTTATTACAGGTTTAAATCATACTACACTAGACATTTGTGTTCCCTAAATGCTTTTTAACCTCTAAATGAACTCTCATCTTTGCCAGTTGTGTAAAGTATAACTTTCCATATGTCTATGGAAACATATCTGGCTTTTGGTGGTATTTTGTGGTTTGCTGGGGGTAGTGCCAGTATTGCAATAGATATCTGATCTGTGACCCTCTCAGTTGTACACCCACTTGTTTCACTTTTATGTTGAAATAAATACTCATCGTGGCCATACTTGGTGTAAAACAAAGCACCAAACAAACTTGTAACTTGTGGTTACAAAGCCCATGGAGGTGTTATGGTACCTGCAGATACACTGGTCACTGCCCAGAGCAGAATTTGGTGAGTCCAAGGGCGTGGTGGCTCCTGTGCTGCTGCAGGGGAGAGGTTGTGATGGACATGGACATGAACAAGGACAGTTCAAACGCTGTCTGAAAGGGCTGGCAGCACAAGACATAACCTGCCCTGCTGCCCTTGCAGGTCTTGTTAGCCCTGGGCACAGCACACGAGCATTTTCACACTTCCAAGTGCCTCATTTTCAGTGCAACCTACTTACTGTCCATAATTTTAGAGCAGTAGCCTGTGGTTGTAGAACATTCATCTGATTTATTCCAGTTTGCCTCAACTTTATCTGTTGAAAGAGTTGAGCAGACACTTCCTGCTTACCTTCTCCTGCAAAGTACAGTTTTGAACAGCTAATTGAACAGTTTATTTCTGCACAGCAGGTGGAGTTTCATAGGCCATACACTTTGCAGGTCTTTTAAGTACCCTGTGGAAAGGCATAATTGTTTTTAAGTAGCACTGTGTGTCAGAAATGTCATGTCTGCCTTATAACCAGTTGTTCTTCCTTAGCAAGATACAGGAGATGTAAATCATGAGGGCATGTGGTTAGCTGTCTTTAATATAAGTACATTAAAATGCATGAAGTCTGAAAGCACCAAGTCACTAACAGGTAAGAAATAAGAGTGACAGCCTCTCTCTGACAGTGTTTATAGGAGTTTTTTCTCATCTGACAGCACACTTAAATTATGAAAAATACACAAAACCACTGAAATGTGTGTCAGTTTTCCTCCAGCCCAAATAACCTGTCACTGTTTTCTGTATGTAAGGAGTAAAGTCAACAAGGGCATGTTTAATATTGTCTGTATTTTGCTGTATTTCAAAATCCTTATGTTTCCTTATATAATTTGATAGGAATAACTCCAAAGTAGTACTTCAAAGTCATGGTTGTTCATAAATGTCACATTGCTCACAAATAAGAATTATAAGGTTGAAGAGTCTGTACATTCATAACTGGTAGAAATGTTTTCTAGGGGGTTGTTTTCCTCTTTTCTATATATAGACTGGAGTGATTTCTCTCAAAAACTGTATCAGCCAGCAAGAGAAAGGGTTTGGAAGCAGATGTTTAGTGCATCACTACCAAATAATCCTTCTCATAAACTTACATAAAGATATATATTTTGCTTCTATGTCACATGGAAATTTGCAATATATAAAGAGTGAGCTGTGAGTGGAAAGTTGGACATGATGGCTTTCCAGTGGGAGTTTGTCTGTCATGTGAGGCTTTCTAGTATTTTATGGCCTTTATCACCCAAATTATCTGAGTGCTAGATATCAAGAAAACAAATGTTTGTGTCTTTTTCAACAGATATAGGAATTGGGCTTTGTAATGGTTTGACTGTAAGGACACCGAGTTTAGTGTTGTTTTCCTGTCATTGTACATCTGATGTGTTAAAAACATTGTGTCAAACTAATTATACATCTCCTGATAAATGAGGGCATGTCTCTTGCTGATCATGGCTGGTTGTGCCAAGAACATTTCACTGGGCAGATCTTTAGCAGATGTTTCCTCTTTGATTTCAATTTGAGCTTTGCCACTGAGGTTAATAATATAGCCTAAGATTTTTATTTTAGTCTGGTAACTACAAATATTATCAGTCATAATATTTTCCTGTGCTTTGTAAAACACAATTTTTTCTGTGCCTCCAGAAACAGCCAGATCTTCATGCATTTCATGAAAAAGCTTTTTTGTTGTTGTTTGTTTTGCTCAATGAAAATCTAAATACAATTAATTTAATGGAATGTGTTATGTATTTGTATTAAGGGAAGGTCAGTAGAGATTGAGTATTTTAAATATTTATGTTCAGATATGTATTATAGATTTATAAGTAATATTAATATCATCTTCTAGGGTTTATTTGCTTTCCAAGTGTTCTTATATTTTTAGATTTTATGTGTGGAATTCTATCTTTCATGATAGTGGGACAAATGAAAATATTATTGGCAAGAGTGGAAAGTGTATGTATCTTTAATTTAGATGCACAGAGTATTTTCTTTCTTCTGGGATACAGTGTGATCTTTTCTTACACCATCCTAGATGATTTTCCTATTTGTTTCATTTATTATTTTGTAAAAGAAAGCTGACTAAGCCTTCATAAGAGTTTGTCTTCTCCAGAGAGCTGGTTGATGCCCCAGTGCCAAAATTTAAAGTTAGTGGTTGATGGCATTGCCTACATGTCTGTCAGTGTTTAAGTGATATTTGGCCAATGCCATCAAGTACTTGCTTTAAATTTTGGTCAGTGATAAATAGGTCAGGGAATGGGACTGGAGAATTGTTGTTGGTGCCTTCCAGCTGAAATTATTTATTTTACTCTATTCTGAAACCAAAAGAGCTATAAAGCAAAAGTATGAAAGGCAGATTTGAAACTAACTAAAAAATAACACTGAAATTAAAGAAAACTGTGTCAACATATAGAAGATAAATATTTTATTTCTGTATAAATACTAATTAGCTTTGGGGGTTTTTTTAAATTTTGAGCAACTTCTTTTCCTGCAAAATTAAGAAACTTTGCTTGCTGTGACCAGTTTTACTTCTGCCTACAAACTGCATTTGCCCCAGTGTGCTGATTTCTGCTTAAGAGATGTTATAGCACCCATCCTTTATAAGTGCTTTTTTCAGTTCTTGTCACATTTGTAGCATGGAATGCAAAGATATGAGCCAAACATCAAACACCCACCCATTACATGGTATATAACGGCTTTTGTGTATGAAGCCCATTTTAAAATAAGTGCTGTATTATGTAGTAATCCGTGATAGGAAGAAAGAGTAGAAGAGTTTGGGATTCCTCTTAGGTTTGCTGCTATTCTTCTCAATCCCCAAGGCTTTTGCAGCATTGAGAAATCCTTTTGATTTCTCAAAATAGGTCTTAGTAATACATTAGAAAAGAATAGATTGTGAATCAGCTGTCTACACCAGCATAAATATACCCTGGGACAGTAAGAAATGAATTGGTAATTACCAGAGAATTAGGCCCAACACATTTCTTTTGTGACTATCTAGAGCCTTAGGAATTCTTTATCCTTGACTCACTCAGATATTTGGATTCTATGCTATGGGTGTCTGTTGCTCTTATTTTTAGCTGCAGGTTTCCATTTTCTTGAGAGGTAAGAACATAAAAATAAAAAATGGTGAGTTTATTTTGATGAAGTAGTTGTTCTCAGGGGACAAAGTTCTGGTCTCATCATGAAATTCTATGCAGATACTCAGTCACTGCTGTACCCATTTATGTCAAATGAAGTGGGTGGCTGGCTATTCAAGTGTCAGGTGAAAGAGAAGATTTCAGCCATGTTATGTCCTGAAGGAGAGAAATGCAAAGAGGATTTCCCTGAGCCTTTGTCATTGAATTTTTCACTTGTGTGTAAAGCCAAGAATCTGTATGGGCAGTTATGTTTGACTTAATCACTTGAAAAAGGTTTTGTTTCTATTTCTGTGTGATGATGTGTGTGGCTGGTTTATGTGGCAAGGTTTGGTAGCAGGAGCATTCAGGGCTTCTGTGGGATGAGACCAGGAGCTGCCCTCATGTCAGCCAGAGCCAGCTCCAACCAGCTCCAAGGAAAACCCTCTACTGGCCAAACTGAGCCTGTGAGTGATGCTGGTGGTGCCTCTGGGATAACAGATTAAAGGAAGGATTAAAGGGTGCAACAGATATGAGAGGAACAGCCCTGCAGACACCGAGGTCAGTGCAGGAGGAGAGGGAAGAGTGCTCCAGGTGCCACAGCAGAGACACCTCTGCAGCCCCAGTGCAGCCCATGGTGAGGCATTGTCCTACTCTGATATTCATCTGCAATAAATTAAATTACTCTTCCCCACGTCTGTTTCACCTGTAACAGGAATTCATGAGTGACCTCCTTGTCTTTATCTCCACTCTTGAGCTTTTCATTAAATTTTCTCCTATCCTGCTAAGATGGAGCACTGAGAGAATAGTTTGACTTGTGGCCAGCCAAGGTGAACCCAAGGCAGGGACAAACCACTGCAGCTCTTCTGTTTGGACAAACATGGCAGGAAAACCATTTTTGTTTAAAAAAATTCAGGCATAGGGAGTGAACAAGTAACAGCAGCCGTTGGCTGTGTAAGGCATGGCTGAATCATTAAAGGTGTGTCTTTTGAAGTGGATGTGAAGGCAGCAAGGCCTGAAACACAAATCAGTCATAAGCAAATGTATTTTAGGTTGTATGAATCAAATCATAATTTTTCCTGAGTAACCAGTTTGCCAAGAGTCAGTGCCATTTTATGCTAGTCAGTGAAAGCATTTGCATGCTTTTGACCTGCTTTCTAAGCACGGCAGTGCCCTAGAAATCAGTCAGTATAAATGGGGAACGTTACTTTTTGGATAAACTTTATATTCTGAAATTGTGAGAGGGGCAGATTGAGGAACCCTGCAAGTTTTCAGATGGCCTTTGATTGGAGGCTCCTGCACATCAGCAAGCATGTTTGTCTTGATTTGGTTTTGTTTTCAGATGTCCTGTTGGAATTTGTCTCTTGATTAATATTCACCCAAATGAACTGCATCAAATGTTTAACAATAAAGGGATCCACTGGAGGTAGGGAAGACATATGTCCAGAGCAGACTGTACTTGATTAGTGTTTGCAGACAATTGCTCCCCTACAAAATGACCCTGGACTACTGGAAACAAAGGGTATCCTGCTTGAAGTAAAATTGAATCATAATTATCATAGAAGAGACTGATGCTTATGATTCACATTTTGAGATGTGTACTGTTACATGTCACTGGTAATTAATTGAATCATGTATTCATTATAATAATAATGAATATTGCATATCTGTGAAATTTCAGGTGAGTATTGGTGTTTTCCTAATGGTGCTCTGAACTAGAGGAAGAAAATATTGGCACATTTAGGGAAAAAGACCTCAATAAAAGAAAAATTTTAATTAAAAAAATTCCAAAGGTCTCCCATAAAACTTAACAGAAAATCCTAAATTCTTAGAATTTAAGTATTTTTATTTAAAACTACAAGATATCTAATGGTTGTATCATGAAATATACATTTATGCACATACTAAGACAATTCCAAAGGGCTTTTCAATCACCTCCATTGCACCATTTTCATGCTGATGTAATGCTGTTAGCTCAGTAAAATTACCTGGTAAAGCACTAATGCAAAAATTATGAAGAATTAGGTCATACAAGAGCTAATCTTTTGGGAGAATTTCTATAAAGTGTAAAAACTCATATGCATAAGAAAGCTAATCCCTAAAAAAAAAAAAAAAAAAAAAAAAAAAAAAAAATTGAAATTTACATTCTGCAGAACTATTTTTCCCAAGTGGCTCAACAGGGTGTCAGACAAGCACAAGGGAGATAATGGGAGCTTGTGTTCATAGGAAAGGGAAGAAGGCTGCTTGTATTTACACCACCCTGCAGTCAAGTTGAGCTATTTTAATTCTGAAGTGTTGCAACCACCCTGTTATGTGCTCTGAAGTGTTGCTATGTTGCACTTGCTTTAGCCTGCATGGTACACTTGGTCAAGAAATATTTCTTTTTCTAGAGGAAGACGTGTCTGATCTGAAAGTTATTCTGAATTTCATCGGAAAACTCGTGGTTGAATGTAAAACATTAAAAAGTCAACCAAAAAGCCCTGAATTTACCTAAGTAAAACTACTAATCAAACAAATGGTCCCAGACTGCTGAAGTGTGAACATTGTAATTGCAAAGTACTCTGAGAAGAATGGGGGAATTTTAATCAAACAAAAAAACAACCACTACTGAAATTGAGAAAAACAGGGAGTTCCTATGAAAGTGCTTGTTCTATTTGGAGGGGAAAAAAATTAAAATTTATTCTGAAATGTCAACCAAAAAGGGAGAAGCTGACTGATTATTCGGGTCCATTGCATCTGTGCTTTATAAGACAGAAGGGGTTCTGTCCTAAAGCCAGCTGGGGAACAAGAAACTGTCCTTGTGGATGGATGTGTGGACACAATGCTCACACTGGTGCAATGCACTTGTGTTGTGGTAGTAGTAAGTTTGTGATGGAAATGCAAAAAAAATCCCAATAACTGTCTTGCATTTCTCCCTCAATATGAAAAATATGCAAGTGAGCTTTCCTTTTCAGAGGACCACATAGTGTTTGTGCTCCTGTACCACCCTGTTTACCTGTTATTTTCAGAAGCTGGGCAGAGGGCCCTGCTCTGTGTTTAGCCTGCAGAGCCTCACACGACTTTTCCTCTGGCTCATCGTTTAGGCACAAGTGAAATAACAGTATTATCTTTTAAGTACTGTTGGCAGAGGAGTCCACTGAAATGAGATTAGTTTATTCTTCAGGGATATAGCTTCAAATTCTCTATATTAGTTATACTCTCTTCTGGAGATTTTCTTAGCAGCTGTAAGAGATTTGGTCTTCTTTTCAATGAAAGAAGAAAGGACTATTCCTAAGTGTTTGTAAAACTGGGTAAAGGGACTTTGGGGTTCAGAAACTCTTCTCTGTAGCTGACATTCAAAAATAGACTTTGAGGATGTAACATCTGCATTGATTGAATAGTGTCTGCTGCTAGAGTTCATCAGGACAATTAGAGTATTGAAAAACACAAATAAAATTTTTAAAATATTCTGCTTAATTTATAATTAATAAATAATTATAACTAATAAAAGTCTAAAGAAGACAAGTAGTCTGAATAGGAAAGTTTCATTCTGCAGTTTCATTCAAACAGATCAGTTACATCTTCTTTCACTGAAAAATTACACTGGAAACAAGATTAGAGTCTACATGTGTCAGCTGCCACTGTTGGGAGGAGCATGATAGAAGTGAGATCATTGTAATTCTGAGCTGTTGAAATAAAGATGAGAAGGTAAAGATATTGACAAATACCTCAAACTGTGCTTATGAAATCATGTGTGATAAATTATAGATACAAGAAGTAATTTCAGAAGTACCCAAAAACTTTCTTTGCATTATTGATGCTTATTCACATGTCAGGCTTAGAAAATACAACCCTAAAGTTTCTTTCAGCTGCCTGAGGTCCAATACTAAAAGTAAAATATTCAGCAAACATTTTCTTCCTTCAAATTGCTGACTACAGAGTTAAAACAGGTTTGATTTTGTATTGTGGCTATCTAGAAACATAGATAACAGCATGCACAGCACAAAAGTTCACAGTTCCCTTCCCCCTGCTCAAATATATATTCTCATCAGACCTCAGTGAGTCTAAAATCTTCTCTAACCTAATGTATTGCCTCCAAAATGCTAAAATACTTTATGCTTGAGATTCTTAATAAATACAAGATTTTTCCATGCATTTGCTAAAAGAAAAAAAAAATTAAATTAATCCTACTATAAGTTTCTCTGACATCCTATGGCTTGGAGGGGGCTCATCCCTTCCCCTCCCTTTCCTATTTTGGACTGATCATTTATCTTATTAGGGAAAAACAGCATATGTGATTATTTCTGGTTGTTATGCAGCAGTGGAAATCATCCAGTTTCTTCCCCCTGGCCTGTGTTCCTGAGGAGCCACCAATTACTGAGTCTGAGTTTTAACCATTCCTCATAAATCACTGCTACTAAAATCATTAAACAATGATGCAATTTCAGTCCAAAGTATAGCTTTATTGCATTTGATTGTTAATAATTGTATCAAAATGATCATTTTCTCATAAGTATCTTAATGGACCTTTTTAATATCTGCATCCAGCTGCACTTTATCACTCAATGTATCTCCTTTGTGTGTCTTCAGCTCACATTTTCTGACTCCATGGACCTTTGCCCTGGCAGTGAAGGGCCTTGAGGAAAGTGATGTGGGAGTGGGGCCAGATTCTGCTTCACGTTGTGACAGCACAAGTGCCAGCTCAAAGCTTTCTCTGCAGAATCTGCCTGACTAATGACAATGGAAGGGCCAGAAAAAAGCACAGCTGGGGCTGCCATTCCCAGGCTGGGATAGAAGCCCTGAGGGCAGAAAACTCATCTTTTGGCTGAGCATATTTAACATGAGAGATATTGGGAGAAATTCATCCTGTATTCCCATTACATCTTTAGAGAGTAAACTGTACCTTGATCAACTCTGACCTCTCAGGATATTTTTCTCAACATTATTATTCACTTTCTTTGTAAAAGCAGAATGTACTCGTTTCTTGAATATGCTAACCAAAGATTTATCAATTTGTTATGGAAACCGTGTGTCAAGTTTAAGATATTTCTAATAAGAAAGGAATCTCTTTTTTTTTAGCATTAAATCTGCCTTGTAGTCTGAAATGTTAAACATAATTGCAAAAAGATGCTGTAGTACTTGCCAGTGCATGTGAGTGTCTGCATATCCCTGTGTGTATACACAATTTATGATTATGAAGGGGTTTATTTCTAATTTCATGCATATTTCTATTATTTTTTCAATTTATTCTATTTGTATGCGTTTTTTAGTAGAAGAGATTCTAAAGAAATTTAAGAAAAACATAATGTAGAGAAAAATAATTTCCTTATAGATGTTAGTAATAGGAAATTATAAATGTTTTTTTTTTTATTCCCAGCCAGAATTCCAATACTGGTTAATATGAAATCCTCTCTTTACTCCCAGCCACATAACTGCTATTCTGTCACTGGCTCAACATAACTTGATTTTATTATGTTTCAGGGCTGTTGCTGGAGTTGATGGGGACCTTGATTTAGTTCATATGGAAATCCAGGACCCCAGTGGAGGTATGCAAATGAAAATGTTGTCAGTTGATACCCTAGTATACAGCAATTTCTTTTTGGTTTAGAGGTACTTTTTGGATTGTTTTTAAAACTAGTCAGAAGTGTGCAAGTCAGATTCTTTCTCTGTTTATTTGTAGTCAGCAAAACTGTCCTGTTATATAAAAATACAGTGCAATTTAAAATCCACTTGTTTTTTCACTTTAAGAGGAATTGACATCAAGATGCTATGCTCTGTTAATAATGTCCATTAATAGTGCAATTTATCCTGGCATTTAACATTGAACAGTTTTTCCTGATTTGCAAATAAAACTGGCAATGCAGTGTTAGTGCTGGGTAAGTGTCTGTTAATGTGAATCATTGCCTGTGTCAGGTCCAATGCACCAATCACCCTCTCAGAATTTCCTCATGTTACAGTATCCAGTATACTTTGAAACTTCAAAAGGAAAATAAATGGAAAAGCAGATTAGTAGTCAGAATGTGCTTAAAGAGTCACCATGATTCCAAAAGCTTGTATAGTTTCTTGTTACCAATCATACTCCTGAAAGATAATTTAATTCCTTGGATCAGATGATCTAAGTTCCTGTGCAGTCTTAAAAGTGAGTAATAAAGAATGCACAGTTTGACTTGCCCTCTTCCCATAGCTTTTCTTCATTTCAGCCCTATTAAAAAAATCAAAGTTACTGTGTTAAAAGCTGGATGAAAAAAAGTCTAAATCTTTTAGCACTGAGATTTATGAGACATGGTGACAGCTCCATCAGCTGCTTTCTTTAGTGATAATGTAAGATGATTCTTCAGGACCTGAATGCAAATGGGTTTTTGTTGGTGATGGATTTTATGTGTTTTTTTTTTAAATTTGGTTAGTTTTGGTTTAGGGTGGCTTTTCTGGAGGGGAGTGTGGTTGGTTATTGGGTTTTTTTGTTTGTTTAGTTGGGTGTTTTGGTTTTGTTTGTTTGTTTGGGGGATTTTTTTTTTTGTTATGGTGTGAGTTTTTGGCATTTTTGTGGGTTTTTTTTAAATTTTATTTTATTTTTAATATTTAACTGAAACAGCAGAGAAAGAAAAGCTCTCATGAAATGACTTTATGCAATTATTGTGAATAAAAGCATAGCCATTGATTTTAGTGGAAAGAGCATCTTTGCACTGTCCATATGACAAAGAACTGTAATTTTTGTGTTTTGCACTGTGAACACCTGCAAGACTTTAGATGGTCCATTGCTGCACCACACTCCTTGTGGTGATGATTTGGACATAAGCAGGGGAACTTGGATTGACTCTAACTTAAACAGATCCAGATTTTAAAACAAATAATTGCATCCAGTGTACTGGTTTGTCCTTCTCTAATAAAAAGTCATTAAATGTGGGATGCATTTCCCCTCACACTGCAAAAGTAGTGAAGGACATGGGGGTACATTATTTGCTCTCTCACTCTGTATTTGAATCGTGGGAAGCCTTTGTGATCTGGGCACAAGATTGTGTAAATAACATTTTCCTCACTGTGCTTGGGCAAGTCACTCAACTACTTTGTGCTCAGAAGCTTGTGACAAAGGTTGAGCTGTACAAGAGCTTAGGGAAAGTCTTTAAGAATCCCAGGGAAGGTCTTTAAGTCACAGCTGGTGTAAGATAGTGATTGTTGGCTCTGCTCTCTCTGATAAGAGCAGATTGTATCAAAGATGCAGTGGTGCTGTTCTAAGAACTCAGGGAGAGAAGATAGTCCTTGCTAACTGGAGAGGAAGAGAAAGGCCATAGCCTCCTCTGATTATAAATCAGTCTGGGCTTTTTCAGCAAGGTATTAACTCTGAATATAGAAATCCTGCCCCAGCAGACCAGCTCCAGTAGTGTGCTAATAGTGTGTCTGAACATTCTTACAGACCTTTGAAAATAGACTTTAAAATTCTGCACGCTGTCTATTAAACGGAGCCTGATTCTTTTCTCATTCATCACAATTTTATACTGGGCTTGATCTATTGATTTCAGTTATGTTGTGTCAGGCTGCCATTTCTCCAAGTGAATAATTCAGCTCTGTGCATAGGTAAGTGAGAAAAGAGGGTCCTTCTATTATCCCCGCCCATGAATGGCTCATTCATCTAACCCCTAATCTCTCTGGACCAGCAAAATTTGGATAATAACAGGCTGCCTCCAGGGAATGATCTGAACTGTAAGCAGTTAATATATTCTCAGTATGCTGGAGATTGAAAAAGTCTTACATGAGAGTTTAATATAATAATTCTACAACTAACTCACCCGGCAAAGGCAGCCTTTTCCCTACATGAATAGCATTTAATATTGCTTGCTTCTTTTTCCCCTGATAGCCCTGTCATATGTTTCTGTCTCTCTTCCCTCAGGTTATCGCTACATCACTTGCCAGATTCAAAATTGTTCTGATAAGACAATGACAGTCCCATTTGCTGGCAGCACTGATCGGGATTCCCTGACTGTGCAGGATGACTACATATTTCTTCAGGTACTGCCATTTTTGGGAGAGACAGCTTGTTTCCAAATTCCAAATAAAGTTCTAAACAGTGCAGCAACACTGTAAGGAGCAGGGAGGAAGTAATGAATGATGATTTATGATTTTTTTCCATGGAAAAAAACATTCCTTTATTAGTCCAAACAAAAAGGAAATTTAAAAAATAGGCATCTTTAGTTTGTGCAACCTGTTCCCTTTAACTATATGAAAATTTTCAAGTGGATTATGTTACTTTTCATAAATACTCTTGTGTGTTAGGTGAAATGCAAACCTTGTGTTCCTATGGTTACAAACCCTTCTAGATCCTTTCCAGGACAAAATACAAAAATGTTCCCTGGCAAAAGTGTCCAAGGACAACCACTGACACAGTAATTACACAATTTCTCCTCTGAAGAGGTGTTGCCTGGAAAGAATTGCTAACATGCTTAGGAAGCAAAAGGGTCAAATGGCCATAGCTGGGCAGCTTGGAGCAAGTTTGCATGGAATCATAGAATGATTTAGTTTGGAAAAGACCCTTAAAATCGAGTCCAGCCATGAACCTAACACTGCCAAGTCTGTCACTGAACCATGTCCCCAAGTGCCACGTCTGCAACTCATGGTGGTCCAAATTACACGGGGGTTGTTTAATTCCCAAACTACAAGACCTGCCTGCAGAAATATGGGCTGGAACTTTGTCAGCCATATGGCACCAGTACAGCTCAGGCACACTTTTAAGTATTGTTTTATGTGCTTGGCACTGGTTGGGGTTTGAATATATCAGAGCTGCAAACTTCTCAAGGAGCAGTTATGTCCTCTTTGTTTTATTAGATTTTACTAGGGAAGTTGCTTGTGCTTTCCTATCATTTTTCCATTACTTTGATGAGATTTGTTTGCTGCAAGGCTTATCTATTTATTGACTTTTGCAGGAAAGCTATTTCATGGCAATGGATACTCCTCCCCAACAGCACCTCAGATTGGCTCCTTTCCAACTCTTCCCCATTGAGTTTGTTTCTTCCACAAGAACCTGTAAATTAATAGGCTCACAAAGGATCTGTTCTCCTCTTGTTTGGCATAGTGGTTTTAAGGACCCACATGGCTTAGAAGAATTAGTACTAAAAAAAAGCCAAACAAAAAGCCCAATCAATCAACCAAAAAAAAAAAAACAAAAAAACAACAACAACAAAAAAAAACCAACAAAAAACCCAAAAAACCACACACCAACCAAAATAAAAAACAAAGCAAGCAAACAAACACAACAGCAACAACAAAAAAAACCAACCCAAAACAAAAAAGAACCAAAAAACCCCAAAATCCAAAACTAAAACTAAAACCCAAAACTAAAACGCAAACAATGGCATTGGGAAAGAACTTTTAGACTAAAGTAGGCATTTTTCAGATCAGATCTGGCCCTCATGGCATGCATTTTGCTCAAGGCTGTTATTATCTGTGGTTCCCCCCAGGCACAGTCTAAAATCCATTTAATGGTGTGTAGATGCTGAGAACTGCTTCTCACCATGCAAACCTCCAGACTGCTGTGCTCAGCAAACACTGGCTGCTTCCTCATCAAACATTTTGCTTTGCTGGATGTTGTGTGCCACTGCATCCTGAGCTGTTACTCTCTTTCATGACAGACATGAGCAGATACAAAATGGAAATGCAAGGTGGAAATATAAGTAATAGACAGTTGCTACTCAATAATGCCTTTGGTAATTTGGTCTCTGTAGATCTGAGACATGTCAGTGCCAGCAGATGAGATGTTCCTGTGTTCCACATGAAGGGGAAACATCTCTAGTCTTTTTATTTTGGACTTCTCTGCAGTAAACTACAATGTGTAATGCATATCTTATTGCTAAATTGTTTTGCACTTAGCCATGTCTGTATTACTGGAGGATAGAAGGTGACTCTGGGATCCTGTAGTCACATCTGAAGCACAGCCACCCCAGAGGTGTGAGGCAGGACAGCATTTACCTGTTCCAGTGAAACCTTTCCAGTGAAACCACACAGCAGCAGCACATCTGAGAAACAGCATACTTTAGAAATCATGTAGAAATTATTTTATCACTACATTAAAGTACAGACCAGAGACTCCTCATGATATGACAGCAATGCCTTTCAGAAAGAGGACAGGACAGAATCCTCTGTGCAAAAAGAGAGGAGAGTTTGAGATTGTCTCCCTGCTCCTGGCATTGTTGATATTCCCTGAGCTGTGCAGATGTGAGTCAGAGTGCTGCAGGTCTGCACTGCTAATCCCAGCCCAAGTCTATTTTGTAGATTTTTGCCATCTTGGAGGAAGATTTCAGCCACATTTCTTAGTATATCTATATCCACAAAGATCAGAAACTTTCTAAGACTCATTTTTTTCCCAGTTTGCACTGACAGTCAGTTTCTGAGGTGATTTTAGTAGGAGGATTAAAGTTTAAATGCTGTTCTTAAACACTGACCAGCCTTTAATACCAGTGAGGCTTGATATGACTAGGTGTTTCAACTCCAATTTTTCTCTGCCTTGCATCATCTCCAGTCATTTAAAATGAATGATCTTACAACATGCATTTAAAAAAGGCTGTGAACAGATGGGTAAGACTGCCATTTAGCACTAGTTAAACTAATGATGAGGTTTTTGGTTTGATCCATCATCATTTAACAAATCACATTCCTAAAGGCATCGCATTCTTTATACCACAAAAAATGTGTGCATTATTAAATACTTTGTTACCTTTAAAATATTCAGGCAGGTGGACTTGCTTTCATGCATCAACTTTATTTTTACCAATCTAAAGCTAGTTTTCATTTTTTAGGATAGGCTGTCTTTCAAAGCAGGTTTCCTCTTTAGACACAAAAATTTAGGAGAAAAATAGTGGGATTGGGTAGGATCTAAAATTAATTTCCCAAGTCAAAGAAAGAAGTTGAGTGTCAATGTGAAAAAAAAGTGAAATATTACTAAAGGCTAACTTTTATTTACTAATATGTTCTGGTGATGCTCAAAAGTTTAGTTGGAATTATGCCAATTTATATATCAGTATGTTGGTGTTACATTTCTGATTAGAAAATCCAGAGATGTTGCAAGTTGACTATTTTCAGTGATGTTTATTTGGAATATTCCTTTTGGTACTTTGGAACTTTTCATTAAAAGTAATGACTACATATTTCAGCTACAGGTTAAAAGCAAAAGAGTCTTCCATCTCAGGTTCTTTAAATTTACCATAAGCTGTCACAGAGTTCTGTTTCTCCTTTGTGTAGACAACATCAGCAAATCGGACCAAGTATTACGTGTCTTACCGTCGGAATAGCTTTGTGCAGATGAAGTTGCCAAAATATGCATTGCCAAAAGTAAGTGTGCATGTTTTTTGGTTTTTTTTGCATTTGTCATCCTCTCTTTCTACCTAAACTAGTTTTGTTCTGCTCTTTTTCAAACCTCATGATTCTGAGTTCACAATTTCTCCTTGTAAGAATTTTTGAATCTTTATTTTTATTTTGGGTACTGCTTTTATTTTTATTCCATTAATGTGATGCTCATTTACTCATAGTAGAGGGGAATAATGTACAACAGCTGATTTGCCATCAGTTACTGCAACAGTTTTTGAGCTTTGCTTCCATGAGGCAGTCTATACACCCAAAGGCAATGGAATAATATAGAGCAAGTATTCTTTCAAGAATCAATTAGATTTTAATTCCACATGTTGTTTTCTGGTGTAAGCATGAATACTAATATAAGAGAATTTTGCTCCTTGGTGGTGCTCTATTTCATTAAAAAATCCCAGTGTGGACTTTGATTGCTCAATGAAATTGCAAGACTTGCTAAGAGGTTCCTTCAGTCTTCCTAGTGATATTTTCCCAGTCATAGGGTTTCTGTATTTCCACAGTAAATCAGCAATTAAGCACAGAAATTTAAATATCTAACTGATGCAGTTTTTTGTTCTGCACACAGTGTATTTCCTAACTTTACAGTTAGAAGGTTTCTGCAGTCCTGAAGAAAAATAATTTGGAAGTTTGAAGGACCCAGCTGAATAAAACCCTCAGTAACCAGCTCTGGCCTTACTGTTCACCCTGCTCCCAGCAGGAGGGATCTGAGGTCTCATGAGGTTCCTGTTTTTTGATGTGATCCTCTGTGATTCACTTAGCAGACAACTTGTTTTCTTTGCATGCCTTGAATTTCACTAGTTTAATTCATTGTTCATCTAATGAAGGACACTAGAGTGCAATTTATTTCCTTTTGCTCTTATTATTATAAAGCAAGCATGCTAATATCAGGTTTTTTTATCTTAGATTTTTTTTTAAATGTGAGTATAAATGTGGTCTGAAGACTTCTCATTTTAAATGTTGAACATATTACCAGAATCTCAGATCAAATCCTCAGGTATTAGTTGAACAGGAATCTGAAACTTGGATATGCTTTCAGTAGCACTACAAAAATATCTATCTATCTGTCTATCTATCTATCTATCATCTATCTATCTATCTATCTATCTATCTATCTATCTATCTATCTATCTATCATCTGTCTACATCCATCTATCTATCTATCTGTCTATCTATCTATCTATTCTATCTATTCTATTTATTCTATCTATTCTATCTATTCTATCTATTCTATCTAATCTGTCTGTCTATCTCTCTCCATCTCTCTGTTTTGTCAAGAAATGTACAGTCAAATATAGGTATATAGACCAAGCTTCCACAAAATTATTTCTGTGGTTTTCAGGCCTTCAAGGCAGCCTTTATGCTTTCTTGGGGGAAATTGTAGTCAGGAAAACAGCAGTAGAATATCTAGTTTTTGAATGTTAAAATATGCCAAACATGTACTCCTCAAGGGACTGCAATCCATTGGACCCTGCTCTGGGACACAAATAAACAATTAAGGAGCAAGGCAGGGAAGCAGAGTGTAAACAAGGAGCTTCTGACACATTCATAAAGTGTCAGTCACAATTCCCTGGTATTTCTGTCATATGGAGTCTGGATTGTTTGAAATAGTGCTGCATGCTCAATTCTTTGCCTTGGAAAATATGGCTTTGGTTAATTTTCCTTTTTTTTTCCTTGCTAAGTGGATTACCCCAGGCCTGAATGAATAAATAAATTAGAAGTTAATTGTTTCATTTTGGATGGAGTCTATCTAGGAGCAGGTTGACTGTGTCATTTTGAAAGGGATGTTTTTGTGCTCCTCATAGTTCAGGCAATACCCAACAAGAGGAATGAAGTAAATATTATCTCTTCAGCATTTTGACAATGCTTCTAGAATTTTCTTTGGTATCTGCACAAAACAGAGTTGAAAATTTCAGTAAGAGGGCCTGGAAGCCAGATATAGCTTTAGAACATTAGAATAATGGTGAATATGAAAGATTTTAACCTTTTTTTGAGAAAGTGATTTTTTTTTAAAGTGATTTGATACCTTCACATTAAAATAGAAATGTTACATACTGAAGTAAATAAGAACATAGCTCTGAAATTTTTCACTGCACTGTATTTCAGTGAGAATCATTCAACTGCAATAGAATTGAATCATGGCATTTTGGAAAGGCACAGGATATCAGCAAAGACCCTGGCACATTAAAAGTACATCCAGAACATGTTACTGTGGAATTGCTTCTTTTATGGTGGTAGGAGATAAACAGAATGGATGAATTTTTCAAAGGATTTTTTTTTAAGATTGATTAAAACAAATAGCTTTTGAAAGATCTCAGTCTCAGAGAGTTTTAAATATTAGATTTTGCCTAACCAAGAGATGAAGCATGACTATAACAGGCTATATTTCATTTTTTTCTCAATAGTATGAAATGAGGTGTCAAAAAAATCTCTTTCCAAGTGGTCTCTGGACAGAATTTTTGAACAGTGATTGTATACAGAGAAGGAAAACTGCAGCCAAGTCAGAAGATGCTGTAGACTGGTCAAGGATGTGTTGTACAACATCAGGAGAGCTGTGCCAAAATGCATCCTCTAGCCTTAGGGAACAGGACTGACTTCTTCAGATGTTGCTCTTGCTGCATAGGTTCCTTTCATGATTATTTTGCATATAGAGATAGAATGAGTTAGAATAGTTAACTATTTCTAACTGAATAATTATAAAATGTTTTTGTTGTCTCATTTTCCTTTCAACATGAAAAGGTTGGAAATCTGCAAAGGAAGTTATTCTCTTTTTTTTATATATTGTTTGCATTTGCATTTGTGCTTCTATTAGTCTAAATGCATCCCCAAAGAAAAACCTAGAAAAGAATAGTATGTCTTTGGACTTATCTACAGTCCTCCTTACTTGTGAATGAAAGGCTGCTAAAAGCAGCTTCCAGCCAAGCTTTACCTCTGTTAAGTTTCTGGGCTCCAGCTCCACTGAGATCACCTTTTTGTAACACATCTTAGCTCTGTGTGTGTACAGACAGAGGAGCCATTGGGGGCCATCAGGATTCAGATAATTTTTTAAACCTTTTTTCTGTGCTGCTGAGAGATTTTTTTTCGTTATTCTTTTTCTAACACTGGTTTTGATACTGACATTGCCTGAAATCCCACAGCTGTCTCCTGCATTTGACAAGTGCTGGCTGCTGCCAAGAAGGGAGGTAGCAAAGGCTGATGAGACCATATCAGAAGTGGCTTGTATGCTCCCCCAAAAAAGAAGAGGAATTTTCAAACTGTTGTTTTCAACTGTTGTTTTAAGATTGAACTGTTTTTTATACTATATTCCATTTTAGCAAGAATGCTTGTTCTGTGTTGCTAAAATAAAACAGAAGTTAGCAACTCTTAGGAAGCAAATACCAAAATCAAGCCAAGAGCAGCAAGACTGCATTTGTGTGTCAGCTTGGCTGGTTATGCATCCAGCAGTGTCCTGGGGGAATCAGCAATCCCCCTGGGCTGTTCTCAGCCTGGAGCAGAGGTTCAGCTGCCACTGCTGGGAGGACAAGTCTGCCCAGGGGCAGAGGCTGAAGGCTCATCCAGACTGTCAGCACACAGTGTTTGCTGCTCCTGCAGCTCTGGTTGCCCTTGCCCTGAAAATGCAATTTGGAGAGGGAAAGGGGGAGGAGTACATTGGATCTGATCATTATTCAGGTATTTGAGTCATGCTTTGATGTGGGTAACAATAAGACTGGGAACTAGTGCATTATGAGAGTTTAAGCAAAAAAAAAAAAATTAGCTAAATTTTTTACTAAGCCAAGGAAACTGCTACAAATTACAGCAATTTTACTACTGCAATTTGGAATAATTTAATTATTCTCCATCGTCTTCCCATCTCCCTTAAATAAATTCCATTGATAATGATCTCCTTTTAAGAACTGATACAAGGCATTGATTGATTCTGCATGCATTCATGCCTCCTACAAAATCCTAATGATGCAAGAGCTCTATTGTCTGTTGTATCCTGCTGCAATTGGGAAAGTTTAGTTCTGAAAAGATATGGTGTGAAAAATGCTTCTTTCATCTTTTTCAATTTCTCTATGTGTTTTCAATCTTGTGAAATAGACAATAAAGTAAAACTTTCAGGTAACTAAGATAAATGGATGTATAGGGGAGGAGCAAATAAACCCAAAAAACCCAAAAGAGTAAAAAATCCCATTGCCTTAGAAATAGGTTGAAGTCTGTACTTTATTCACAGTAATATAAATCTCCTATAGACATCTTTTATGGGATACATGCATTCTTTTTGTTTGATTATGACCAATTCACCTCAAAGCATGCCCACCTCTTCCTTGCCTCAGTCTGAATATACATCACTGTTTTAACCATAGACTTCTGAAATGGTCTGTATCATTCAATAATAGAAATAAAATGATCCTTAAATGGCCTATCCATCAATGGCAGAAATGGTAGAAGGTTCCTGAAGCCCTTTCTTGTGATGTTCTCTACGGATTTGGCTGCCTAATGGGTGGATTGCAAACTATGGAGTCTATGACAGTTCATTTAGCAAGGCTCTTTGTCTCCCAATAATTTTTATTCTACTTGGGAAGCCCCTTCACCACCTCTGCCACTTACCCTGGGATGCTTTGGCTGAGGTTGTTCCCCTGCACCAGGCAGAAGAGCAGTTTCAGCTGCAGCTCCATTCTTCTGACATGGCTGGAGTGGCTGTTGAGCAAAGGAAAAAAAAGGGAACAAAGTAGAAATGCAGATAGCACTGGTATTTGATGCAGGAGAAATATTCCTTTCCCAGGCAGTGTCACCACAGCAGCAGTGAACCTGAGCTATAGCAGCTGTCTGACCTGCTGCTTGCACAAATCCATCTGAGGAGGATTCAAGGAACTGTTCTTTTCTTCACTGTGCAACTTATTGATTTCTCTCCATGAACTTTTTTAACTCGGCCAGGCAAGGAAGATTAGGAGGATTATCTTTGGGATATGTGCCATCCAGTTACCTTGATTGTGCTTGTGAGATTACAGGGGTATAAATGTGGTACATCTGGAGGTCATGACTGAGACTACAGAGCCTTGAGTGCTTACATCTGTTCCACTACTGATACATTTACTCCTCACCATTCTCTGTTTAATACATTCCTTATTTCATGTTAACGTTTTGCTCAACCACAGCACTGAAAGATTGCAAAGGGGCAGAATTCTGGCATATGACCAAAAATTGGAAGATTTAAAATCCAAGAATGTTGAGGTTCTCTTTTATATGCCTTATTGACTGAAGCACCACAGTCCTTCCTATGTATCATTATATTGGCCTACAGTATTTTCACTGAATGATACTTTCTATGTCATCAGTACATTGTAGGCAGAGGAGCACAGACGGGCTCTACAATCTTTGCCATCTTTTATAGCTTCTGTCTTCAAGCTGTAATTGTACTTATTTGTGTCATAGAGTTTCTTATCATAGGGTAAACCATACTGAGCATTTCTTGAATATAAAATTCTGTAAAGTATTTGTAGACTTACAGGCTCATCAGTTACTGAATGTAGATGTTATGTGACTGTATAAAATGAAAACAACTCATTTCTCTTCCCTTCCTCATTTAAACTTCTTTCCTTCTTTCCTGCTATCCACAACTCCCCTCTCCCCCCCATATCCCAATTGCTTAATAGCTTTGGGCTGGTTGGACCAACTTTTGATTTGGTCTTCATTGAGATTTATGTGATAACAGACTTAACTACATTAAAAGCAGGTAATTAATTATGGAAAGACTGATCATGTTGTTATCTCTGTGTTAGAATTCTTAAGCAGTGTTTTCAAGAAGAAATATTTGATTGTGTCTGTACTTGCTGGAAAAGTTCTTGGATGCCTGTGCTCCAGGTCGTGGCTGAACATGCACAGTTCTTTCAATGCCTTGTGTGCACCCTCAGATTCATTTATTTATCAGACTGTATCTGTCCATGTGATATGGAGTTTCTCTGAAGAGGTGCTCATCTTTTGGCACAAGTTGGCCTTCTGTAAATGCCTAATTATTTTGGATATCACTTTGAAGCTGTTTTTGTGTTATTTGTTTGCTAATTATATTTTCTGTTATTGATGTAGTACCAACATAGCAGCTTACAAATCTCTGAGAGATCAGGAGTGACATGACCAATCACTGCATGCCTAACTTAATCATGCCAAATTTTAATACAAAGTCTTTGATCAGGATTCATTTAGCACTTTTTATAGAAAAGTAATTCTGATTCAACAGTCTCCAGCTGTCCATAATTCTAATTCCATGGGCTGGTTCACTGCCTTGGACCTATGAGTAGTTTCACAGATTTTTAGTGATAAATATACAGATTTCTGTGTTTAGTGTGGTGTAACATGTCCCAGTGAAGAGGGAAGGATTAAGGAAAAATTGTGACAAAGGAATCTGCAAAATACAGTGCACAAGAAGCACCTTAGTAAACTGAACAGAGAAATCTCATGGGGGCTCACAGAACCTCAGAACTGTGCAAAAGCTTACAACCTAGGAAGAGGAGACAAAGGGAGAGTACTGGTATGTGGGAATCACAGTCCAGGGCTGATACCAACTGACATTGGTGAGCTTTGCAAAAACAAAGAGAGAAAGAGGAAAGTGAAAATAGCAAGAGCATGGATACCTGGGTCAGCAAGAGGTAGAACAGAGCAGGCATGGCAGACTTGAGTGGGCAAAAGTAAAGCAGCAGAGATAAGAGAAGGATGCCCATGGAGAAATGAGCATACCTCAGAGGAAACAGCATGGCTGCTAAGGCAAATTGGAGAGAAGGTTTTGCCTTGGGACATCTGGAAGGGCATGGATTCCCATTTCAGCATGGAAATGAAAGAAAGCCACAAGATCTTAAATACTGAGTGAATATGAAAATACAGCCTGGATATACCAAAAATCTGAATGGGGACAATAAGAAATGTTCCATACCCTGCAGATATCTAGCATCAATAAAGAAGGCCTTTATAAATTAATTTGAATAAATTGTGTGTGAATGGCATAATTACAGAAAAATGAGATGATCAATGGCACTTTGAGTAGCTTGTAAAATGTAGAGAGAGATAAAGCAGGAGGACCAGCAAGAAGGCAATTGCTGTAGTCCAAGCGTGAAATCATAAAAGAATAAATGCTTTTCTTATAGGATCTGCTGAGGTTACAGCCTAAGGTTATATGTGTGTCCGTGAATTAGATAAAGCAGTAAAAACGTGCATTCCCTCCATCAAGACTTTTTTTTTCCCTCAGACATCCTTTCTATTAACTCTTGGGTGACAGACAGTAGGTTCTGTCTAGCAATATTTGCTGATGTCTCCTCTCCATGTGCTTCTCACCTATTGAGCAGTGGGTAGCTGGGATGAAGGAATGGACTTGGCACACTGACAACCCATCCCCTGCATTTGGCAATTATTTTTTTCTTTTTAAATTCACTTTTCAGTACAGGAATACTACAAGAGTGACATGAACATTTACCTTCGTTTCAACTAGATTTTTCAGCAGTTTGTGTCATCCAGGATTTTGAAAGATGAGTTGAAGAATTGGGCATGAAATCTGCAGTTTTCCTCACATTGACAATTACTTTCCCAAAGGATTGTATCAGAAAGCACTGGGCAGGAAATACTGTACAGGGCTGTTGCAAGGCAGTATAACAGAAGGACTGATTTGTTTCCTGAGGGGAAAGAAATCACTGTGAAAGGAAAATAGCTGTAAGGCTGAACTGGAAATCTGAAAGCATAAATTCTAAAAGGAAGGAACAAAGTTCAAGGCAGTGCAAGGGCAATTTCACTTGCTAAGACCAGGATCTGTTAAGCTCTTGCCTCAGCAAAGTTGCCAACCAGCAGCCTGAGTGAACAAACATCTTTATTAGTAACAGCCACTGCCAAGAGAAAAGTGAACTCTCATTTGCTGAGCAAACTTTTGCATCCAACCCCTCTTTCCCTCACCTGACCCCTACAGCCTGTCCAAAATTAATCTCCCTGTCCTTGTGCGCTGCCTGTTTTGGGTCTTTGCTTCTGATGGCTGAGCTGCTCCTACCCCACCCTGGGATGGGAGACAGAGCTGAGCCCATCCCCAGCTCTTACCTGTGCCACCAAGGGCCACCCCTGCTAGCTCTGCCACCTCACCAGGGAAGGCGTGGAGTGGGAAAGCACTGGGGTATGGAAAGTGCCTTGCCTACATTCCCTGCAGTTTTGCATTTGTCTGTGGCACTGTAGAAATGTTTTATTGTAATAATGTAGATGACAATTTTGCAGAAAGCTTCTGGCTTCATGGAAGATTAAGGGTTTTCTAGAGGTTTTCACATTAAAAAAATGTTCTTTATTCTTTTTGACTCTGCTTCTCTTCCATCCTTATTATCAGATAGTAATGGGAACTTTCCACGTGGTAAAATGTGGGCTACCAAGCCTCATGCTGCCCTGGTTTAAGGCAGGAGATGAAACATTCTGTATACTAAAGAGGCTTTTAAAAGAACTGTTGTGATCAGTTGCTGTGTTTTGCTGGCATTTCTGCCAGACTTTCTGCTTTGGAATAATTGTCAGTACCAAAAAAAAAAAAAAAAAAAAAAAAAAAAAAAAGGAACTATTCCTGGGTTGCTGGACAGAAATCTGCTTTACTACCAAGTTCAAATGAAAGTCTTTGGAAACAGCATTGAGCTGTCATTGATAGGAAATTTCACTTAGATTCCTTTGTGTTGAGATGTCACAAATGCAAAAATACTTTAAATTTAACTTCATTATTAGTATTTAATAACCTTCCTCTGTTCATATTAAAAATCTTTCCATTGCATTATTTTACTTCTCCACATATCTTTTTTAATCTAAGTGCCTCAGCCACTGTGCATATTGCCTACAGTGTGACTGCCATGATTTGCTGAGTACTGAGTGTTGCTCTGTCACACTTTCTTCAGTCTTAACTGGATTCTTACAAATTCAGTTTATTTGTCTCCTTGAGTTCTACAAAGGTACTTTCTAGATATCTTTTTTTTTTTTTTTTTTTTTTTTTTTTTTTTAAGCCAATTCATCCTAAATTCATATAGTCTTGACATTCTGGCTACTTTATTTAATATTCACTCCACTTCCTTAGTACTTTTCCAGTAATAAGGTGACCAGAACTGAATACAGTATCTCAGTTAAGTGCAAAGGTCATGAAGAGTTTACAAGTTTTCAGCCTCTGTGAATTAATGTCATTTCTCACATAGCCCCAACATCTGCCTTTGTGCTGCCATATCGTGTTGCAAACTCATGTCTCTTAATTCTCTTTCCTGAGCTTAGTTGTGTTGCTCCTTCCTGATTTATTTCTTCTGTTTAATATTAGAGTTAAATTATTTTCCCCAGCTGTGCTTTATTTGTCTGAGACATTTGGAGTGAAGAAGCTGGAAAAACTGAAAGCAAGCTGTAGCAATATCCATGCCTGAAATTCTTGGGAAATGAATGCAGAGCACTGTTACTGTTGAATACTGTTACCACTGTTGAATATCTAAGTGGTTCTGTAGACATAGATAGACAAATTAATGTAATCTACTGTAATACACATGAGCTGTGTGCAATTCCTGTGTGAACTGCTGTACATTATATCTGATTCTCTTTGTGCTATGCAATTTTTTACCTAATTTTCATTTCTCTATTACTTAAGGTTGTTTTATTTTTATTTTTTTTTAATTACCTTTGTAAATGTTGTTTCAGTCTTCCATTGACTCTTATCCAAATCTTGGAAAGTCAGTCACTTGGTTTTTGTTTTGTTCCTTTCCCTATTTTTTCCTTTCAAGAAGTCATTTCCTGCAAAATTAAAGCAAATTCAGCTATTACACATTTATGATTTTTTTCTTCACTAAGGTAGTTTGCACTGTCAGAAGGCAGTGAGGAACCACCTTGGAGCAGTGGGATGATTAGTATTATGTTGAGAAATTATTGTTTTTATACATTTAGATATTTCCCCTCCCCCAGTACTAAATTCTCCTGGCCGATGTACTATTTGTAAAACAGAATTTATGTAAAAAATTAGTCATTATGTATCTTATTTTCCTACAGGATTTGCAGATAATCAGTACAGATGAAAACCAGGTGTTTGTGGCTGTACAGGAGTGGTACCAGACAGACACATACAACCTGTACCAGTCTGACCCACAAGGTGTTTATTACTCCATCCTGCTGGAGAATGTCCGGAGCACGAAGCAGCCAGAAGAGAATGTCCTGATAGACATTCTGGAGGTAGATCTTTATATTTTCCATTATGTGTGGCCTGTGTGAAGGGCTTTTAAAACAAATTATGAGTATAATTAATTTTAAATTAATGTATTTTCACAGTTATATTTAAATGAAGTAAAAAGTCTAGGATTTTTGTCTTATTTGTATGTTTCCCTCTTGCCCTACTAATGTGTTGTTCACTCTAACTAAATACTTGGGATGAGGTCCTATGGATGTGCAAATCTAAAACTTGCTAAGTTTTTTTTAAGGTATTGAAAAATGAATCTGGCAGAACAATTTATTATTGAAGTAAGAAGTTTTGCAGCAGTCTATGCACAGCTTTTTTCTTCTAGGTGGCTCAGTGGTGCATTTCCTGACTTAAGAGCAGGACATTTTTTAGCCAGTAGAGTTTTAAGTAGTAATCCTGCAAGCCATGTGCTAGGTTTTGTCAGCTCTGAAAGGCAAAGAGCCAACAAAATTAGATATTGGACAGCAAATCCACTTGCTTTCAGTACGTGTCTTGTGCCAACAGCATTTTCTGTGAGACAAACTCGGCTGTAAACAAATCTATCTTGTATTTTAACATCAGTGCACTTGGCAAAATAAAAAGTTGTAGTGTTTTGGAAGAGTATCACAGACTGTTATCAGTTCCATTCCTGTTTAGGGAATGGAATTTCAATGTAATGAATTTCAATGTAATAAGGTGTACATTTGCTCTGGTTCTGTTCTTTCTGTCCATTATCAGAACATTAAATTGGCAGAGGTTTGCTCTGACTCAGTTTGTCCTATTACACTGTAATTTGCCTGGTGTTAAAAAAAAACTAATCCAAAACTTTAAAGGTGCACCAGACTTCTTTGGCAAAATTTTGTAGTAATTCTGGATACAAGGCACACACTGACAGAACTGTTAAATGGCTGCAATTAGACACTTCTTGGTGGGGAAAAATGATAGTGATTTCTTCCTCCTTATCTCCTCCATCTTTCTTTAGCTTTTTCTTTCTAAATGGCTCTAGTAAAACAAAAAGGTCTCTCATTACCAGTGATTATTTTCTAGACTCTACTTTTTTAGAAATGAGGCTTCCTAATGGGTGAAGGTACACATTGTGTGTAGCCACGTTCCCACAGGGTGATTTATTGACAGCATTAGTTTGCAGCATTTTAATCTTGGTCTCCCCTGTGATCAAGGAAAGCTAAAAGACAGGCAGGTGCAATCTCTACTCCTTGCATCACCTGTAGTATGTAATTTCAGATAAGTTGTACAGAGATGCTACCCTTGGCTATGATTTTGTCTACAAGAATTATTAACTTAATTCACTTACACTGATTGTTTCATAATTTCTCAATGTTACCAAGGGCATATTAGATAATGCAATAGTAGTTCATTGTGTTCTGGATCAATCTGTAGGGTTATATTAAAAAAGAAATGTACACATGATAAGGAAAATACACATGGAACGATACAATTCAATTTTTAAAGCTATTTTTGAAATTGAGTTGCTTTATGGGAGAGCACTGATGGTTTCCAGATAGCTTACATGATAAATAATTAGTGCTCATCTTGTTTACTAGAATGGGATCAAGTGCTCATAATGTGTGGGTTGTTTACTCAGTATAGAATTGCTAATAAACGAAACATATATTGCAGCCCTTGAGGATGGGATTTTTTTGGTCTTATCTGGGTGTTCTTTTTTGGATATTTTAATGCAAGTATCCCATCTTGGGAAGGGGAACCTTCAGTGCAGCAGAGTCCTCTGGGTGGAAAATTTCTCTTTCTGTCAGTGCATAATTCTCCTTAAAATTTGTACTGTTCATCTTTGTTATCTTCTGCTGACTACACTTCATCTTTTACTTGTACATCTGCTATAAAATTTTTAATAGGTGTCTGCCTGTCTGTATTCATTTTCTTTTATATGCTTTATCTTTTTTTTACACTGTATTTCTTCTCAAGTTGCAATGTAAAAGGGAACAATTTCCAAATATTTATTTAAAGAAAAGAAGAAAAAAAAGGTTAAGTACTAAATGACTGTCCAAAAGGAGCATGCCCTTGAATGATGTGACTGTATACAAGGAGCATGTCCTTGAGATTGCTGCAAGTGCTGCCAGTGTAAAGGAATCACAAATTTGACAAAGGCATATTTACAGAATGGTCATATTAATGCAATACCTCTACATTGTTTGCTGCTGTGACTCCTTATGGAGATGAGTTACACAAGTTGCACCACACTTTCTTCATGCCTTTTTTTCCCCAAGCAACAAATTCTACATATTGAAATTTTAGTCACAAATATATATTATATAGCACTAATTTCTACATTTCAGTCACTGCTGCTGATAAACACTTGTGGGACCATCTGAATTTGCTTCTTGCTACAACTAAACAGAATATTGTTGGGATGGAATATTAGAAATGTAACAAGGAGTAATTAATAAGTCACAGCAAAAAATCTCAGAAAATAATTTTAGAAGGTACAAAGTGTTTTACTAAGTGTACTGGGGAACAGCTATGCCCTGAGCTATTTAAGAAAATAGGTACTCTGAGAACTAAGCTCCAAGTTCAAAAAAATCAGCAGAAAGGTGCTTTGAATTTCCTCATGTTCAGCTGCCTTGAGTGGCTCCTGGACTGTTCATCAAAGTAACAGCACTGCACAGTGTTGAAATGTCTTCTTTTCCATAGCAACTTATTATTAATGTGAATCTTTTCCTTTCTTGATAGAAAGATAGTTATCTTGCAATTTTAGATTAGGGAGCTAAGTCAAGGAATAGAATGTGCAGAAGAATTTGGATGCCTTATCACAGTCTAAACCTGAAGGTAAATTTGACACACTTGATTTCCAGTATTTACAGAGTCAGGTGTGTATTTGTATAGGCCACAGGACAAATGAAATGGAAAAGGCTACAGCAGGGGTGGGATGTTTTAAAGATGCCATTTTTTACACACCATAATTTTGTGTTAGTTATTGGGGTTTAGGCTAATGCACCAGTCCAAACATGATATTTCTGAACTTGCTCTACAGATAGATGCCTGAAACCTATTTATTATTTCAAGCAGGGTTTATGCTTTTCATTCAAAATACAACTGCTGTGAAGTGCTGGTTGGCTTTTATCTTTTAAAGCACCAGTGAGAGTAGTTAACTGAGACTCAGGAAAAAATGTTTTCATAACCTTTCAATGTTTGAGAGATTCAACTACTTATGTCCCATATTCTAGAGAGGAGAAGTTACCCTAGAGCTTGGTTAGATTAGAGATGGGAGTGGAGAAAAATTTTAGCCTGACTCCCACTTGATGATTATATAGAATTATTAAATTATTAAATATTCATTAAGGGGGGTAGGAAGGGGTTTTGCCATCCACAAATGAAGAGGGAAACCTCAGTTGCAGTCCCAGATCTAATTATTGTTTAAATATTTAATATTGTGTTCACTGGAAGAAAGACATGCACAGAAATTTTACCCCAAGTCTGCCTTCCCACGTAAATATTTGAACTGCCAGGCTTTTCATGGCTGAGCTGGTAGACTATGTAAAAAATCCACAGCAAGATTAAAACACTTTGAAACTAAAGAAAGCAGGTTCATAATTTCTTCCCTTCCTTTCCTTTTCTCACTTGCGATGCAAATTATTTGACTGTTATGGCATGTTTTACTTGGAGGTGTTTCTGAGCTTTCAGCATCCTGGATAAGTAACTCAACCACATATGCATAGGAGAAGAAGTTTGTGAGAGAGTATTTAAATGTTTGTGCAGTTGGCTTTTTTTTTTTTAATATAAACTTATATATATTTCCAAGTTGTAGGCTGTTACCATAACCAGCAGAACATTCTTATTCTCTGTAGATTTGGATCAAATCCTTCCATATTTATAAACAGTCAAATCTGTAGCCTGCTGGCAGGGATGCCTTTTTTTCACCTTCAGTGCAGACTTCTGCTAAATGAATGTTAAATTGAGTTAATAAGTGGGAGTTGGAAAAAGAAGGGAACAGTAAATATTTCAATTGCAAAATAAAAGTTCAGAAGTGCATCATGTTATCAGGAGGCAAATATTCCTGATCTTTCAGAGATCTGATTGTCTTGTGCATTCATTTGTAATGAATGGTTCAGTTTTGTTTAGAGTCAGCACCCAAGGAGATGAGCAAGCTGTACTGTGCTGGAAATGTTCATCAGTTTATATATATTATCCAGAAATTTTCAAAAATTCAGAAAGTCTCAAAAATAATGGCAATGGAAACAAGAGCACTCTTAAGGAAGCATTCACTTTTGATAGAAGATCTCATCTCATGCCCTTAGGTGGAATATACAGCAATATGTTAATAACATAAATGTTAGGGCTAGAACTAAACATATTAAGGTATAATTACTGTCAGTTTGGTTCTAAAATTATACTCATTAATTTTAACATTTTGAGTTGTAATAATTTTCAAATACAAATGAAATAAAATAACAGCCCAAGAGAAGAAGGTAATTTTTTTTGTTATTATTTTCTCTCTAGAGGTTAAATAGGTGTAGGGTGGATAACTGGAGTCTGGAATGATTTCAGATGCTTGGGAGGGTGATTCAGCCCTCAGTGTTTCTTCCTCAGATGATCCATCTGTATTTATTTTCTGTGAAGGACAAAAGTGCTTCCCAATTCAGTGTTATTTTAAAAGATATGATATTGTATTGTGTGATTGTAGTCTATTTGTGTGATATTTATATGACATGGGCATAGAAATTCAGTGTAGAAGTTAGATGGTTGTTTAAAATTGCTCACATAATTTGTAGAATAGCATTTTAAAGATGCTCATATTTAAAGAAAATGCAATGGGAAATTTTAATGGCAAGGCCATGCTATCATGATTTTTATATTTTGCTGTATAAACTATTGTGGTTTGCTATATTAAACATGTAATTTGAATAGCCTTTTGACATGGAGATAACTGCATATCCTTTTCAATTACACTTAGAAATAAAAATTAGCTTGTAATTGTCCTCACCTTCCCCCTTTCTCCCTTTCCTCTTATCTTTTTGCCTTCCTCATATATTTTTAAGGTATCATTCACTTTCCTTTTAGTTTCCAGGAGAAACTACCTGACATACACAGTTCAGAGTCACAAAAGAACAGCTAATCAGGGATAATCCTTGTTGAAAAAAAAAAAAGTGTATGTGCTGGATAATAGCTTTTCTTCTCTATGCTTCAGGTCAGAGGTGTAAAAGGAGTCTTTTTGGCCAACCAGAAAATTGATGGGAAAGTTACAACTCTGATAACCTACAACAAAGGCCGTGACTGGGATTTCCTAACCCCTCCAGACATTGATATGAATGGCAAACCAACCAACTGCAAACCTGTAAGTGGCTCTTTTTGGTGTATCCTCCCTCAAAGTGTGCAAGAGTTATCTGCATGGTAGGATGGGCAGCCCAAGAGCTTAATGCTGAGTTTACCAGCCAAACTAGCAGGCAAATGTACTTGCATTGCATGAGCTGTGGTTCCACAGGCTCTTAGTCCAGTCATTGTATAGAGTGGGTAGTCAGGGCTTTCTGTGCACTGCATTTCATATTTGAGATCCCTTTGACACAAAAAGGACACATTTTTTGTGTCTCAACCACACAACCCACTTCAGAATAACCATGACAGTCATTTGTGTTTGGATATATGGGGCACATCATAAAACAGAGATCACCAATAATTTTTTCTCTTTCCATCTCTTCATGGTTTAGTTTCTTAATAAACCAAGGTAACCCTTGGTTCCTTGTTAAAGGGAACCTCTGGCATTTGCTTGAAAATAAATTCCACAGCTTGCATAAAATACTCCTTTTTCTTTGTAAGATTTTATTATTTCTGTTTGTTTAGTGCCCATAGTATTTGCCATAGTATTTGGCCAAGTGCCCATAGTATTTGGTTATTTGCAAGGATGTACTGAAAACCTTGCATTTTTCTCACTGAATATCTGCTCCTGAGGACTCAAAGCTCTTCATTGGTGGGCAAAAAAAAAATGCTTGTAGTCCTTCTACTGCCAGAAATGGAAGGGCTCCTTTTACTCCCACTCCACATGGCAGAAGTGGAGGGCTGGAGCTGCTTGGTCCCTTTTGAAGAGTTCATGGCTGTGCTGCAGGGTTCCACCTGCAGGGTCTGGTGCAGATCAGTCTGAGATGAGTGGGGTGATTGCAGTGGCAGCAGCTCCCTGGTGGTGCTGACACCTGGCTCCTGGTAAAGCTCCTGGTCACAGTGCTGTGAGCAATATGACCTTGGAGTGCACTGCACCAAGGGCAAGAGGCAGTGAGTTGCTTAGCAAGGAGGCATAATGTGTCCTGAAGTCATCATGCTATTTTTCATACCACTTTTTTAACTAAAAAAGGCATTTGAGCCCAAAGAGTTGTTCTTAATCATAATTTTACATTTACCTGGGACCAACAAACATGCAATACTTGTTTCTGTTAATTAATTATTTTTAAGCAATTACTCTGTCAGAAGGGGGTTTATATAATAATGCTGACTTCTGAGTTTGGAAATCTTTTTGTTGAGTCAGTGGCACATTATTCAGACATCACCAGGGATTCTTGTAATAAAGTGAAGACTGATACTTCAGCCTGGAATTTGGCTCCATGGGAAGCAGCAATTCTTTTTCTTTATGAAGACATGCATTGCTGAAGCTGCTCCCTGTCTGGGCTTTCACTTATGGTAGGAGCATAGCTGGCAGCAGTGATTTTTACACCTGTTCTCTGTCTCTTCCCCCACAAGCCTGATTGTTACCTGCACCTCCATCTCCGGTGGGCAGACAATCCCTATGTGTCAGGCACAGTGCACACCAAGGACACAGCTCCAGGGCTCATCATGGGGGCAGGTGAGTGCATCACATTACTTTTTAAGGCCTGAAATGTGGCAGGGATTCTTTGAACATCTAGTCTTTGGATTTGTGAGAATACCATGCTACAAACATTGCCAAAATAAGGGTTTCCTGAAGAATAATCCTTGATGGAATCTTTTGGTCAAACAATTCAATATAAATTGATGGACAGCCCAGAGCTGTGTCTTGTCAGGCAGAGCTGTGTCAGTCACCTGGGCACATGATGCTCTGCTGTGCTCTGCAGTACCTCCTTCCCCAGCAGGGTGCTGTGGAGGTGTGGTGATGACTGATGGACAGGTCCTGCATTCTTTTTCTCTGGAAATGATTTTTAGGCACTTCAGCATCTTGAATAACCCAGAAAAACTGATGGAAACTGGTGGTCAAGCCTTTGTTTTTTAAGACTGGATACAGATAATTTGTATTGTAATTTTCGTCAATTCCTTTCTGCCTAAAGAGGGCTGGATTAAAAGAGGCAAACGTGTGGCTGTGTTGGGAACAATGCTGGGTGTGGCTTCTCCATTATAATTTACATATGGAGTCGTGTCACTATGAAGTGAAATTTAATAAAGAAAATTTCATTGCAGTGTTGAGCACTCATCAAGAAAAATATTGACATTACTCAGTTTTCATTTGTATTTTTGTAATCCATCTATTCATTTTATTTAATCTTCTGTTTCTTTGTTTCAAAATTGTCTAAATGTTTATGATTCAAGAGCTTATAAAAATTGTATTATTTTATTCCTATGTTATGGGTAATGTTCAGGTGAAATGCACAAATGAAGGTTTCTCTTTTCATAAAAGTGTATCTGTTTTTTAAGTTGAAAGTTTCCTGAGAATGTCAAGGTGATAATATTTGCTATTTAAAGAGACAGCTGCCAGTATGGTAATGTTCAGTATAACTGAAGACTTCAAGTTTTTCTGTAATGCAAAGAGAGTTTAAAGTCTTTTACTGGAGACAACCTACCTGCTGAAATGCTGCTATGTTTTTATTGGTACAAATGAGACTAAGAATTTATGCAGTGCCCTAGTAGATAGATTCCTAATATGTCTTCAGGTCAATCTTTAAGAATTCAAATGTTTCAAAAAAATCTTCCATTTCAAATGTCTCATTTTTTCATGAAAACACTCGAAATGCACACTCTTAATTTTAGCCTCATCATATATCATATTATATCATATCATATCATACTTAAATGCCTTCCTGTAGTAAATTAAGCAGTGAGATTTAATTACTTGGTTATTCCTATTACATTCTTCTTTCTCTTTGCACTATTCTCTGATGTGTTGAACAGCTATTTGTTGGATGTTGGGCTCTTTTGTTTGGGGTTTGTAGATTTTTTTAAGTGCACTGTTCTCTGAGATCACATTAGGGAGGGCAGATTGTAGAAGAGTATTTTGCCCTTAATTCCTTTCTAGAATGGGGTGACATTGTATCACTGTGACATTGTCTTACTCTGCCAGGTAGAGATCTTGTCAGCAGCTTTCCTCAATGTGATCAGGAGGGAGTGGTTTTGATAATATCATGATATCATGAAGAACTGAAATAGTATGTTAAATCAGACTTGCTTGTGGAGCAACCAGCAATGTGGGGATGGTAGAAGGCACCCTTGCTCAGTTGCAAGCCACCTTGCTTTTAGCTACCTAAAAACTGGGAGGGGTGGTGTGGAAGTGGGAAAAATTTGCCCAAGAGAGTGCAGTGTGTACTTTTACTGGTAGAAGAAAAGCTTCTGTAGCTGAAAAGAGAGCAAAGGGATCTATTTTGGAACTTTAAAAATTCTATAGAGCAACTACATCCCCTTGCCAAAAGATGACCTGAATCAACTCTGATTTTGAGTTGCATTTACATTATTTGGATGCCCAGATCATCTGGATTCAGTGCATATGTTCAGTCTTATCTGACAAACCTGATACCTTTGTAAACTTATACTTCTTATCAGAAATACTTTACATAGAGTGAACTTGAATTTCCTTTGGCCTGCTCCTTGAAACTGATAATCCTTTACAAATCAACATAAGTATTAGGTTCTTAGTACATCCAGGAATCAGATTATTTGGGCCACATCACACACTATTGGAATTTTGCTGTTAGATTTGAGGAAAGCACATCTTCTGGAAATGACTGAAGAGGATAAAGATCCATGAATGTCAGTTGATCAGAGCATGTCTAGGAATCATCAGTGCCTTGTGCTGTAAAAAATAAAATTATTCTCAGGTTGAAATAGGTAAATAATTGGGAACAGAAAGAGGGAAATATTAATACTCTGCAAAATATTGTACAGTGACATTAGGAATACAACTGTGTGCAATTCTGATAATCAATTTTCAGGACCAGTGAGCAGGTGCTAATAAGGCCTCTTTGGCAGTTGAGGGAAATAGAGAATATTTGCAAGAAAACCCCCATTAGCTAAAAAGCTAAAGGACTGTATAGAATTTTTGTTTGTTTGTTTGTTTGTTTTTTTGGGTTTTTTTTGTTTCCTGGAAGTGTAACCACAGGGTAGAAACAAGTGATGCAAACAAGTGCATAAGAACTAAATATGATTTCTAAGAATAAGAACCCTATTGATTTAAAAAATAAAAAAAAATCATCCCTTTAAAAAGTGGATTTTGGCTTCTTTCTTGGAAGCTTATCCAACACAGCTGCTTGTGGTAATGGAAAAGCTATTCTAAGGGTTAAGTACAATTTTGATATGGAAAATGCCAGAAAAATCAGAGATCAGGGACTACTGAATATTGTTTTAATTTTAAAGAGGAATAATTAAATGGTGAACTGCATTAATACCTAGAAAATTGGGAAAATTTAACATCTTTAATAAGATGTTAAAATTGCATCCTTTTAAACAAATGTTTGCAAATAAAAATCCCAGTCTGTTAAACTTGCATAAATAGTTCTCAGGAATGCATATTTTTAACTTATGTCTACATATAAATTGTTCAGACAGAATATTAAATTTTGTAGCTGCATGGGAAAGTGGTATTTTAAATAACTGCTTTGCTCTCTTTAAGAAATGCAATAGGATTTTGCATTTACATTTCATTTTTGTGCATTTTAATCTTGGCAACTGCTTCTATTTCTCACAGCATCAGCTATGAAATGTGTGTCAATTGATGTGTAAATTTTTGTTATAAACTTGCTAAGGACTTTTCTATGAAAAATGTTTAGAGAAGTGTAGCTTTTTCAGGTGCTAGTTTACAATAATTGCCTCCTTAGCTTCCAATCCAGATGGCAAATCAAGCAAGCAGTAAATTCTACACATTCAAACAAACTGAGGAAGTGTTAGAAAAGTTCTGTTTACTTTTTGTCATATCAGGACCAAATATAATTGCATACATTGCGATGTATGTCTGTCATTTTTCACAGAAGTAGCATACTAGGATGCCTCTATAAAAATGGGATAAGGGAACAGGGAGATAATTGAGTGTTCTCCAGTACATTATGGAGCAAACATTCTGAAATTCCTTTAAATTTTTGTTACATTCCTCACTTCTGATTCCTTACTCCCTCATCTGAGCACATCTTCAGCTTGCCAGGCAAAACTGTTTGTCTGGGAGATTTAAATACAAATTGGTTGTATGTTTGCTCTATACTGTGACTACAAGACTGCAAACCATGAAATTTTAACTTATTGTGCATGGCCAAAAGACATGTCACAACTGTATTAATTACCAGTAATCCAGGCAAGGCACATCTCTCTTTTTGGAGTAAGTGTTTGCCTGTATGCTAAATTTAAATGACTGGAAAAGATTTTCCATATTAGAAGGATTATCTAAGCATTGCATATGGGGATTATTTCTTTTTACTGTAAACATGTCCAAAGTCACAAAAATGTGGGTGAACACAGTGATAACTAGCACTTAAAACATATAAATTGATGGTAAATTTTAAATTAAGTAATCTTCCATATATTTTGTGACCCAGTAAGAACCTGCCAAAATTCCCAACTCTTGAGACCTGTACTGAGAGCTGTTTCTCACAGCTATACCACCTTTCTAGAGAACTTTGCTGGCCACCAGACATCACTGGAAAACATTGCTTTCTTTCACATCCCTGTGCTACCAGCTGCTAAACTGTCATGTGCAGAGTTTCAGGAAGCTTGGAGAACTGTGTTAGTGCTTCTGTATCCTAGTTTTTGGTACTGGCACTCCTGCAAAGATGGAACATGTGATTTTAGGCAGTTACTTAAAATCAGCCTTTACTCAGGACAAGTGAAGAAGCAGAAGAAGATTTCATGTATCCTAAAACACAGTTTGAAAAGGTTTCTAAGAATGCAAGTAATGGAATTGAAAAATGGCTATTCTTAATCAAAAACTGAATAATGCAGGCCAAAATGTTTGCTTTTGGTCCATGAATAGAAGCAGAGCAAAACTGACTCAGGCTGAGTCTATCTAGTATCCTGGCTGTGTTGGTGGCAAAAGCCTCTGGGAGAGTGTTTGAGGACAATTCAGGTGTATATTATCCCCCAGGCATTGGAGAAGACATGAGTCATTGAGTTAGAAAAAGAATACAAAAAAATGTAAGAAAAAATTGAGAAATGTCTATTGTTGTATTACAAACAAAACTTCATGAAACTGGATGGCAAACACTCTGTGTCATGTGTCAGAGGAGTTTTCAGGACACTCAGATCAAAAGTCATGTTAGAATGGTACTATTTGTAGCTGTGGCTAATATAGATTTGTCATGATTTAAGTCCAGCCAGCAGCTCAGTATCACACAGCTCCTTGCTCACTTCCCCTCCAGGAGGATAGGAGGAAGAAATTGGGAGGGTAAAAGTGAGGAACTTCATGGATTGACATAAGAACAGCTTAATAACTGAATAATAATAATAATAATAATAATACATTGTAATGAAAAGAAAAAGCACAGATAGAAATGAAACCCAAGGAAGAGAAGTGATGTAAATGAAAACAATTGCTCACCTCCAACCACCAACCAGCCTGTCCCTGAGCAATGCCCCTGCACCAACCTCTCTCCCAGTTTATTGCTGAACACGGTGACACAGGGCCTGGAATATCCCCAGGGTCAGTTGTCCTAGCTGATCCCATTTCCAATTCCTTGTGCAGCCCCTCCCTCCTCCATCAACACCCTTTTCAGTCCAAAATGCAGCCCTGTACCTGGTGCTGTGAAGAAAATTAACTGTGCCACAGCCCAAACACCACATGCCTGCAGCTGATTACCCTTCCAGTTGCAGTAACTTTTTCAGTATGAACCTGAGTTGCCTTCAGTGTATTCAATTACATTTACTGTTCCCCTAGATGGATTTTGAGATCTAATACAGACCCACTAAAACAATATAAGTTTCTGTGCTGTAGTGGCACACCTGAGGAGTTACTGCAGATATTTACAGCTCTAATATGAAGGACAGATTTTGGTATGGCTCACCAGGCAAGGTATTGCACTGATATTTGGGGGGTATGGTACAGTTCAAAAACTTCAGGACATGGTGGGAATGGTGCTTAAACATTCTTGGCTTCCAGTCTTGGGCTGAGGATAATTGCTTTTTTCTTACCTTCTCATGACACTTCATCACAATGTCAGTTGTGCTCTCATGTTACTGGCTGCCACACTTAGCACAAATATGTTTTTTAATGCTCCTCAGATATGTCATGGAAAGGTTTAGTGCTTTGAGTGCTGCTGTGGCTCTGCAGTTGTTTGTTTGCAGTGTTATTAATGTCAGGGTTTTTTGCATTTCATTTGATGTGGATTGGAGCTGTTGTAAAGGGGTTTATGGAGTGCCATTACACCCACTGTGTTAAGTTATCTGGCTTATCCAGTGACACAACACTCTGAAAGGTAGCTGGAGCCCAGAATTATGCACCTTATTTTAAATTTCAGGAAGAAAAAAATGCTCCAAATTTTTGAGGTTATTTTTATTAACATATGGAAAAATAGAGTTAAAACAACCTAACTTTTTAACTAGAAAAAAACTCATAACTCTTGTATCACACATGTTAAACAGAAAGGTTTACTAATAAAAGGGGGGGGGGGAGTTCACTCAGATCTTTGAAGGAGTTCCTTCTGTCACATCTCAGATTAGGTTGCATGGGTGCTTCCCACTGCATTTTGCAGGACCCTGCCTGTCTCCCCTGGTGCTGCTCCCTTTTTTTGACTTGCCTGCTTTTACTTTCTGAATCCACTGATGCTCTTTTTCAGCAAACCATAGTCTGCAGTACCCACAGAGCAAACTCCAACTGCACTAAGTCTTATTCTTCATTACAGAAATGTGTTTTATTCTTGTTTTCTGTTTAAATACTTCATTTTACAAAGTTTGCAAAATTATGTCATATAATTGTGTGTCCCAAAAAATCTGGAAGTAATGAAAATTACTTCCAATAATGTCTTCAATAATGACACAATTAAACATTGTGTCAGCAATCAGCAGATCCTGCATGTGCCATTTCTGAGCTTCCACCCTTGGCCCATGCATGCACTGTTTTCAAAGGTCAAACATCACTGAAGTCCTTTTTCCCAAAGCAGTGTCCCAGATTCTGTTCCTGTTGGCATCAGTTGTGTTTTAGGCAGAATGAAAAGTCTCTGGAATTATAACTGAGCCCACCAACTCCTTTTGCTCCTTTACCAAGAAAAGACAGTAAAGGTAAAATCAAAACTAGAAGTCATGTCTGTCTCTTGACAGAGATGCAATTACAAAACTGTTGTGAATATCATTACTAAATCAGCTGGATAGAAAAGGCTTTTTAATGAAGCACAAGTAAATGCTGTTTAGTTTACAGACTAATTTTCCATTACCAAGGCAATTTACCACTGAATTCTTTAAAGTGCAGATCCCTAGCAATGCTCAAAATAAAGACCTACTCATGCAAGTAGAACTCAGTAAGTGGTGACAAGGGGTAAACAGCATTTATTCAGGAGAAAAACTAACACTGCATTCATTAAAGTTCTCTGTGTAAAGAATGTAGACTGACAGCAGTATGTTAGAATCTAGGAAGCAAATAAATCTGTTTTCAGCTGTCCTATAGAAAATATTCTGTGATTACCTGCAGAAGTTCAAGAACATATGCATTCATGGGTGATATAGCAGTGAAAAGTATAACAGAGGAGAGAATAGCAAAAGAAATGTATTTTGTATACACAGTTAATCAAATCTTCCTTCCCTTCCTTCAGCCCTGAGAAGGTGATTTCTCATTCATATCTCCTTTTAGTGATCAGATTAATCATAAATCTGTGTTTGGGGAGAAAGTATAACCAAATTAATGTGTGAAGCTTTCCTTTTGGAACTATTTAATTTGGTTATATTTATGGGAGGTGTAGGTTAGATATCAGGAAAAGGTTTTTCACCCAGAGGGTGATTGGGCACTGGCACAGCTCCCCAGGGAAGGGTCACAGCACCAGCCTGACAGAGCTCCAGAAGCATTTGGACAATGCTCTCAGGCACAGGGTGTGACTCTTGGGGTGTCCTGTGCAGGGCCAGGAACTGGATTCACTGATCTTGATGGATCCCTTCCAACTCAACATATTCTATGATTCTATGACAAACTAAATCTTGCTGAATTATCTGATAAATGAGAGAGTGTGAAGTGTATTGGAAAAATGAAAATCCAAGAAAAGCCCAAGAATGGGAAGTGGCATCTTCTGAACTGTTAGATGCAATTTAAAGGAATTAGCTGACTCCTATAAATTCCCTGATTCAATATTAATATTCCAATCTTGTCCAGGATGCATTTAGGGTTAAATGATGTAGAGTTTTCCTGTTAAAGAGGGAGCACTTGCAACCTTGATGGTCCAAATAGAGTGTGTATTTTGGGCAGTGGGTGCTGTTGTTCCTCTTGGGAACCTTTCAGCATAAACCTCTCTGCATAAACAGATCTGGTTTAGTGGTTAAAAACCAGTTATTTATATAATGCACAAGTGAAATTTCATAGTGCTATTCTAATCTCAAGTGTTTTCTTTTAGTGTCTCTTCTGCTTAAGAGGATCTGATAATTTTCATCTTATTTCTACTGTGAAGACACACAAACCATATATTTAAGTCAAAATCTCCCAGGAGGGTATCATTTAAAAGGAGTATTGTGCAATGAATGATTCTCCCCTAGAACACTAAGCTGTGTGGTGGCTCTAATAATTTGCTATTTGAAATACTGCATGTTAAAAGATGAAGATCTCTATTTGGGACTGCATCTGCTATAATCTTCTCCAGTTTTAACACTTCTGTTAACTTTGCAGGAACCTGAATTCCTCTCAGTGCTATTTGTCAAAATATACAGTAACTTTCTGATTAATATTTAGATAAATCAAATAATTCTGCTTTCAATTCTTTTATATTTACTCTTTTTCAAAAGCCCTGTCCCCTCTTTTCATGGTGCATATTTCACCAGATTCTAGTCTAGTTAGAGCTTCATCAAGTCTTAAAGATTAAATATTTCATTTTAACAGTTTGGGTTCAATATGAGTAACTTCACAAAGTATGCTTAAGGTTAAAACTTCTGAGTTTATGGATGTTTCATACTTACAACTTAAATACATATCGTTTCCTAATAATTTTTCAGCATGCAGCAACAGAACTTAAACATTGGTCTGACTTCTGCATTTGGTATTAGAATAAAGCCTCATTGCTTCTACCTATAGAAAACCCAGCAGTGGAAAGGAAGACTCTGAAATTGTACATATGTGTTTTTGAAGGATTTTGGTAGTTCTACCAGAAATGAAGTAAGCCTGTTCAAATGTGATTAGTTCTTGCTCTGACCTGGAAAATTCTTACTCAGACTGGAATCGGGACTAGGTCTAATCTCTCTTGCTCATGTGGGTGCATCCCTTATTTTCTCCTCTTTTTTTGTGACAGGTAACCTGGGGTCCCAGCTGGTTGAGTATAAAGAAGAGATGTACATAACATCTGACTGTGGGAAGACATGGCGTCAGGTAGGAGGCATGAATCATCAAAGGAACCTGGAAATAATTTTAATGTACCAAATGTGATGGATTATGTAATGCTTAACTAATCTTTAGATACTCTTTTGAAGGAGATGTTTTTATCTCCAGTTTGCTTGGAAACTAAGAGATTAAGAAGGTGATTTTCTAAAACTCAAATTGATCAGGCTGTCAAGTTCTGCTGAAGTTCAAATATTTTGGTCTCTTTAAAGATCTTATAAGTATCTTATGCAAAAAGTGTAGTGTCTGTTTAGGTTTTTAATAATTTAAGTAATCTTCCTCTGCTAATGATGAAGTAGACCTTGTCTAGATCTTGCAGTACAAACATTCTGAGCTAAAAGATATAGCTTAGGTACAAGAGCAAAAATTCTTCTGCTTCATAGTCTGAAAGCTGTTACTTAAGCATAAAATTTCTCTTAATTGAAACTCAGACAGTGAATAGAGATTTGCAAAAAATAATTATTTTTTAAGTTTTTGGAGTGATTTAATTCAGGGACTACAAATAGTAAATTATTAAGAAGAGAACAGTGATATCACAATGCTATTTGAATTCTGGCTGGCTTTTTCTTTCACTGACTAGTGTCAGTTAAAGCATTCCACCTTTTTCATGTTCTGCTTCCCAAACTGCTCTGCCTCAGTGTGTTGGGTTTGTCCTGGCTTGATGCCAGGTGCCCACCAATCTCTGTCATTGCTCTCCTCAACTGGATGGGGGAGGGAGAATATAGCAAAAAACTCCTAGGTTGAGATAAGGACAGGGAGAAATTGGTCACCAATTACCCTCACAGGCAAAACAGACCCAACTTGGGGATATTTATTTGATTGCCAATGAATAACAAAGTAGGAGAGTGAGAAATAAACCCAAATCTTACAATACCTTCCCCCACCTCTCCCTTCATCATGGGCTCAACTTTATTCACTAATTCTCTACCTCCTCACCCTGAGCCACACAGGAGGATGTAGGATGGGGGCTGTGGTCAGTTCAACACATGCATTTGTGCTGCTCTTTCCTCCTCACCCTCTTCACCTGCTCCAGTGTGGGGTCCCTCCATAGGAGACAGCTTTCAGTGAACTTCTCCAACATGAGTCCTTTCCATGGGCTGTAGTTCCCCATGAGTTCTCCAGAGTGGGTGCTTCCCATGGGCTGCAGCCCATCAGGAACAGGGTACTCCAGCCTGGGACCCCTATGGGATCATAATTCCTACCAGCAAACCTGCTCCAACATCAGCCTCCTGTGGAGTCACAGCCTCCCCCAGGCATCCACCTGCTCCACTGTGGGATCCTGCATGGGCTGCAGGAGCATCTCTGCTCCATCCTGCAGCTCCATGGGCTGCAGGAGCATCTCTGCTCCATCCTGGAGCTCCATGGGCTGCAGGAGCATCTCTGCTCCATCCTGGAGCTCCATGGGCTGCACCTGGGGCTGCAGGGGAATCTCTGCTCTGGCACTTGGAGCTCCTCCTGCCCCTCCTTCTGCACTGACCTTGGTGTCTGCAGGGCTGTTCCTTTCTCATATTCTCAGCTCTTCATTCCTGCTGTAGTTGCTATTGTGCACTTATTAAATACATAATCCCAGATGTGCTACTGCTGTTGCTGACTGACTCCACCTTGACCAGTGGTGTGTCCATCTTGAAGCTGGCTGGTGTTGGCTGTAGGATGTGGGAAAGATTCTCTAGAAGTGTCTCAAAGAAGTCACCCCAGTAGAATAACCTGCTACCTAAACTTTGCTGTCCAAACCCAGTACATTTAGCATAGAGATATTTTCTTTCTCTATATATGTATATAGCAACAATACACAATATCATATAGATTATGATATATATCCAGGATAAAAAAAAAGCATCCTCAGTCAAAGTGGTTTCAAAAAATAATTTGATTTCAATTAAAATAGTGTTGTAGTGTTCAGCTGAAATAAAATTTTGCTATTTTCTTAGAATCATTTGTGTGGAAATGTTCTTAATAGTGTTTCTGAGCTTGGGGAATTTGAGGTTAAAAGAGCAAAACACAGTTTCTTTCATTCCTATGGTAGAGTGCCATTAGTACTCCACCAAACACTTTATATTTTTCTAATGATAATGTCCTTTGATGTTTAAAAGATAAAATTTTATACCAAATTCCATCTTGAAATCTAGCATACAATAAATTGGTGTTTAAATACAAAAGCCTTACAGGATTTGCAGTGGGTACCGTGATGTTTAATACTTCTTAGAGGACTCTTATAATTTCTTGTCAACATTTGCCAAAGTTTTGTAGTTTTTCAAGGATGAAAAATAAGAAGAAAAGAGGAATGAGATCAAATTCCTGTTTTCACTGCTTTTTATTTGTAGAGACACACAGGTAAATTATATGTGTTGCAACTTGACCCTAAGGTGCCTAATTATGCTGTAAAATCAACCACAAACTGATCCCTCATTATGACAGTCAAAATGGCAAACAACATTGCTGGCTTTATTTTAATTAAAACTCCTATGAAGCCCTTGAAAGAGCTTACTCAATTCTAATATTTGAGATCAGAATGAAACTGTAGATTATTCTATGTATTTTATGGCCTCCCTGTTCACAATGAAACAATTCTTCCAGAGGACAGCAGCACAGTTCCTTTCTCTGCTGGAGTTCTTACAACAAAAGAGAAGGCTTCAGTCAGGTGATACAGGAATTTAGATAATTCAGTAAATTGCAGGTCTTGTGAGCTGGTGAAATCCTGTGCTTTGGCACAACACTTTGTGTTTAAGTCTCTTTGTGCTTGTCATTAATGAGGGCCTGGCACCTTTCTCACAAACTCACATGATGCTGCTGAGGTGTTTACACAGGAGAAGAAGAAGCAGGCTGTGCTTGTGGATAGAGACAGAATGAAGAAAAGAAAACATGAGAGACTTAGGGGAAAATGTAGTGCAAGGAACTGATTAAACCTTTCTTGAAATAATAGCAGTATTGGTTCATAGGACTGTGGATTATAGGACAGTGGGAAGGTCAAAGATCCTGCAATTAAATGGTGTGCTCTGAGACAGCATCAAACCTTCCACAGCTTGCATTTGATGTGGTCACATAAGGGTTCAGGAAGACTTACCTATAAACACAGCCAGAGTTCATGGATAGCAATGAATGCCTAAGTAAGAGGTTTTGAATTTAAGTAAATTCTTGTGATTAAAGGAAATATTTTGGAAAAAAAATCAGAAGGTTGGTGAGGAGGATTGTAAACATAGTCAAGTGATGTGCAGTTCAGCTGTCAAAACCCACATGTATCATGCTATCAATTTTTGGCCTTCTATGTTGGATAAGTCGAGCATCTGTGTTTAGATAACATGGGCCTGTGATAGAGGCACAGCACAAACATGCTTGAGATCCCTGCCCTGCTGCTGCAGACCAAGGCAAAGTGGTTTATGCTTGCAATACAGTAGGCTGTGTGATCCTCTGGCATGGACTGAGCTCTTCAGTCTCTGCATCCCCACTTGTATGTCTCTGCCCAGGTGCTGCTTCAGGGCTCCCCCAGTTGGCCAGAGAATGAGAATAAATTTATTATGGCATTTTATCTGTGGATTTGTGGTTGTTCTATGTCCTGTCTGTGCCAGCTCACACAAAAAGCAAAACTAAGAATTATTATTATAAATAACCACAATATCACTTGTGCTGGTTCCAGTTGTTCTTCTAGCTTTCTGTTGCATGGCTGAGCTGCTTGTTGGTGTAGCTTGAAACCATCTCTCTTTGTCTGAGGAAAACTGAAAATTGTGTCTATTTACTTTACAACACTGCACTGTAAATAGCAGTGCTTTAGGAGCTGATTGGGAAATAGCTTAAACATCCATGCCATGAACTGGACTGTAGAAGAAAGGAATCTCACCTTGACATTATTATGAAATATGTGGCCTTAGAATCATGGAATCAGTAAAGTTAGAGAAGATACTTAAGACACTAAGTCTAACCATTAACCTGAGTGCCAAGTGGACCATGAAGATGTAGTCTGAGGTGAACTCATGTTTATTTGAAGGATTTCTCTGTCTATTATACCAGGAAAGCAATACTATAGAATGTATTAATGAACATGAAATATTAGGATACTCTTAAGTGTTAATGGTTACCTTATGTATACATATGAGTGTTTTTATTTTGTTTTAGTACTGATTTCTGTTCACTATTCTGATTGCCATTGTTATTTCAACAGCATCTGTACAACACTGTACTTGAAATACAGCAAAGTATTTGTACAGAAAAGAGTAAGAGGAAGGTCTGGCTTTCAAAAAAAAAAAAAAAAGACATAAATAAAAGAAAAAAGTCAGCAACAATAAAGCTTTCACATTTGATCTGCTACCAGAGGAGCTCTTGCAGCAACAAAATGTTCAGTTAAGCTAATGAGGTTACACAGAAAGCCTTTTGGATGTCTAGGAGCTAAATCTAGATCTCTGGAGCTTTAGTCTGGTGGTTTTTTTTTTTTTTTTTGTTGGAATATTATTTATCTGTGTCAAATCCTTGTGTATCAAAGCAACTTGGAAAACCTTCAGTTAAGTGAGAATACATGTTTTCCTGCAGGCATCTTAGGAGATAGATGGTAACACTAAGCACAACAAAAAGATGCAATTTCAGCCTTCCAGCCCTAAAAAGGTCCTACCAGCTCATTCTGTGTAGAAAAGCTTCTGTTGTCAGATTTGAATTTAGTAATGGATATCACTTAATGAAAAAAATGTAATCTCAGGAATTTTTATTTAGTTTTACAACTTCTGTATTGAGAAGTGAAATTGTATGGCATATATTTCCCTGGGACCACTTAAATATGCTCTCACTGATTTCATGGAGCTGTGACAATTTCTTCCAACAGTTATTCTGACCTGAAATAGCTGTTGAAGTTGTTGGGACAGACATAGGAAGAAAAGCATTTAGAACAGAAGGAAGAGGATAGAATAGAAGCTGACATTGTGATTATAAAGCACAAAATGTGCACAAAAAATTACAGAAATAGGCTATACAAATCTTTTTCTGTAGTGGCTGGCCACTAGTAAGGATCTGAATAGATTTATTGCCTGCTTTAGTTTGTGAAGAGATGTATATCAGAATTCATGGCTTGCTGTGAACTCATCATCCTAAGTCTGAACTTCATCTCTCACACTGGGACTACCTTTGCCTCAATCCTTAACAAACTGTTTGTTTTGGCTTTGTTTCAAGAAAGTAGAGCTAAATATTTGCTTTTGTGATAAACAGGCATGAAACTATTCATTCTTTTCAATGCATTGAAGATGAAGAATTGTTTTCATAAAGCTTTCATACGTTTTGTTTATAAAAATTTGAAGTGTGTGCCAGAAGAGCATGAAATAACAACAGCATTAATATGCCTGCAATGTGTCCTCTGTGCTTTATAGTGTGCTAAAGCAGGGTTGTTAAAATGGCACATGAATTCCTACCATGGTGCTTTTCTGGGAAAGGCTGATTTGCATTGAGGGGTATCAGCTTCCTTTATCTTTGGTGGTGAAGCTGTGGGAGACTTGATGTCCCAGCACACTGTTGCATTTTGGTTTGAGGGAAAGTTCAAACAAAGTTTAGAGGAGGATCAAAACTCTGCTTGCTGATCTGACTCCAGCTGATCTCATCCTTTTGATGTGCATCTAAAATTAATGTCTGTCCTTTACTGGATTCTCTTCTAAAATAATACACAGCTGGGTGAATGAGTGGATTGGACCATAAATGCCTCATATCAGGGCTTGCCTGTAAATTGGTAACACTGAAAAACTGATGAGACACTTGATGCCTTAGGATTCCCATAAAATATGTTCTTACTAGATGAGAGGAAAACTGAGTTCTCAACCCAAATTAAATGCTTCCTATTTTTGAAGTAATTGTGAGTGTGCTGTAAGATACTTTCAACCCAGCTCTGGTTCAGTCCTGCTGAGAAATCTTCTAAATCTAGCATTTAGTTTTGCCAAAAAAAAAAAAAAAAAAAAGTCAGTATTTTTTTAATTACAAGTCAAAGTCAAGCTAACCTTTATAGTTTTCACCTTTGCTTTGTCAAAGCATACAGGAGACTGTATGTTTGTCTTAAATGCTAAGTGTGTATAATTCTCATGTATCACTTGGTCTTATGTTCAGTGAACTTTCACAGGTTAATAACATAAGTAAATCCTGTCTTAAACCAGATTTTAGATGTAAAACAGGAAAGATGTCTACCTGTGCTTTTATTTTAGCACTGCTGATAACCTCTAGAAAAGGAATTAAAATAATTTATGACGTTTTTAATCCTTTATACTATTATATCAATATTACATGCATCTTGGTTCCACACTCAGAGTGGCCTCCATGGGATATCACATAATATTTGAACTTAAACTCACACTGGAAATGTGGGAAACATGCTTGCACCAATCATTTCACATTCTCTAGGTTCAGGGCAGTATGTGAGAAAGTCACAGACAGCAGCATTTTCATTTTTTTTCTTAGAATTAGACTACAAAGCATTTTATTCTGCAGGATACACAGAATATGGCATACAGCAAAGTAAGGTGATGGGTCACTTGGTGATATATAACAGGAAGGAATGCAAAATGCATACTATGAGAAATATAAGCTTGGGCTAAAATCACTTTAGGCAGTTTAATCTGACTGTGATTTGAACCTGAACATTTTCTGATTCACCTGCTTAACTTTCTTTTCTTTTACAGCTGGGAGAAATATAAGAGTTAACCAGACTTTTATGTCCTTTTCAGTTTGAAGTGTGGACATTATAAAACATAAGTCTCCTAATTCTTGTTTGCTTGTTCATTTTATTTCAGCTGTTTTGTACATTTACTTAGCTGGCCTTTCTTTGTCTACTTATAGGTCTTTGAAGAAGAGCACCACATCTTGTACTTGGACCATGGTGGAGTTATTGTGGCTATCAAAGACACCTCTATCCCCCTGAAAATACTCAAGTAATTCTACAATCAGTTAGAGTAAAGCTGTTGTGTATTCAAGACCTCAGACAAAGTTCAGAGTTTAAGATAAGCATTTCAATCTGATCATATATGAAACACAGGTGGAGTCAGCTTAATTTAACATTCATTGAGTCAACAAAATGCAGTTGGATGATTACTTTAAGATTACTTCATGGTGCTGAAAGTACCATGGCATCATGCATTAATCATAATAAAATTATGTTGCATCAGTGTAGGCATTTTTTGCTTAAAAGACTGTTCTGGATCTCAGCAGTAGCATAATTGTTTATCTGCTTCTGGCTGGCACCAGCAGTATGTGCCAGTGATGCTCAGCCTGTGCTGTGTGTGTGGCTTAGATGTGCTGTCAGGAGAGTTCATTGATACTGTAGAGGCTCTTTCCTCTCCAAGGGCCATAGGAAAATTGGAGAATCGCCCTGTGTTTCTCTGGCAAGAGCAATTGAATGCAGAGTTTGGGAGCCAACAGGCAAAGGACCTATTTGTGCTTATGTGCTGTGCAATTTGGTGTGCCAGAATCACAGCCCATCTGAGATATTCATGCACAAATTAACTGCAGTGTGCATGGATCCTCTCATATAGTGACAATGCAGCAAATGGCCTTCTCAGTTTGGCAGAAAAGGTTTGTTGCAAATCATTTTGTTATAAAATATCAAGTTTTAGACAGGATGATAGTGCAGCAACACCTTGTGTAATGACACACAGGACTATAATCTTCAGAAAAAAAAAAACCAAAACTGTAAGAAATCTTTATTAGTTGTGATTGGCTCATTTTTGTAGAATTGTGTTACATATATATGAATTTTGTTTTATATACATGAATAGGAACAAAGCTGTATACCTGGTTATCTGGACTGAAAGCCATCATTAACCTACTGTTCAAAAGACCTGGAGGAAATGTACAGGAAAAAAGAGACCTTGACTCACAAGTTTTTGATGTACATTTGAAATATATTTTAAAGTATGTTTTGCTGATTCATCAATATTTTTTGCAAATGTTTAAGTGGATGGTAGCAGCCCTGAGGGGCCATCCTCATGCTGATGCCTGCAGTTAGTGCAACTCCCATGTTTTAGCACTTGGCCTCTCATGTTTCACTGGCCTCTGCTAAACAGGTCTATAGCTCAGAGACTACTAGAAAGAATGAAATGTGAATCAGCTTGCTTTTGAATCTTCAAGGTAGCAAGATAGTTTGTTAACAGAGCTCAGTTTTTAATTGGCCTGAGGAATTTTATTGTTGTGAAAAATTTATTGCACCTTCTCATAAGGATGTGAATCCATGGATAAGTTGCTGAGGAGAAGATCACATTAATATCATGCACTGTCTATGCATATTATATTTTGTGATCAAAAATCCTCAGCTTTAGTAGTGGTGGGATTTTTTAAAAGTTCATTCTGCTTTGTGTACCAGTAGCTGTAAATGAAAACCTTTCCTGCTTTTTTACAGGTTCAGCATAGATGAAGGCCAGACCTGGAGCACACATAATTTCACCAGCACTTCTGTCTTTGTAGATGGACTACTCAGTGAACCTGGAGATGAGACACTGGTCATGACGTAAGGTTTTGGGTTCACCTCTGTTTTCAGGGCTCTCTGTGTTTATGCATTTGCATAGATTTTCAGCTGTGCATGCTTGAGATGGTCCTTGAGTCAGTGACTTTGCTTCTCACAGTCTCACAGACACACTGATGTCTGAACCTCCCTGCTATGTAATCTATCTTTGAAATCATCTGACTTATTTCAGGTCTTAGAGAAGTATTATGTTCAAATGAAATCTTGCAAAGTTACCACTGGGGAGAGTGGAATAATAGGATTACTTTACAAATCTGAAAGAATGCAGGGAAAAAATAACTATTTCCTCTTGGGTTTTCTTTTGTTTTCTACAGATTTTTAGTCAGACATCAAAAATGTTAAACATCTATTGTCTTCACAGTGAAGATAACTATAGAGTTGTCTTAGTAAATAGCACTGCAGTACTTGGTGTACTATGCTATCAAATATTTGTTATTATTCTGTATAGTGACAGAAGCAGATGCTGTGAATAGAGTTAAAAATATCCAAATTCTGCAACTCAGAATTGTTTATCCTGTTTATCTGTCTTTTTCCAAAGGATCAGGGACATCTGGATCTGAGCTGCACATTTTGCTCCATCTGTAGGATAAATGCTAGTATTTTAGATGTGTCTGAGAGTAAAAAATGCCTGTCCAGTCAGGGAGAAAGGCATGTGCTGCCTGCAGCCAGAAAGGGAATGCACTCAGGGCAATGCATACAGGTTCATGGCTGTGTTCCTATTGCATCAGTTTGTGTGATTCCTTATATTGGAGCTTATATTGCTTGTGACAAGCTTTTTCTCCAAGAAGTTACAAATAGAGCTGCCTTTGGCATGCACCAGTAGCATTTTCCTCAGGGAAAAATAAATTAATAGCCCAGTATAAAGGACCCTTGGCACAACAGAAATTCTACCCAGTGTACTTCAGAGTCTTGTGCCAAGTTCATAGTGCTGCACTGTGCAGAGGGGGACTTGGTCTGTTGGTTATTTCTCTCTTTCTCCTCTGCCCCATTTATCCTCCATTATACATCTTTGACCTGAGAACAGTATCATCCCATCATCTTCCCTTCTCTCAAATACAGGTTTATTTATTATATATGCCACATGGAGACACTTATGCCTCTGAATGAAGGATTTCCATTGATTTCACTAAAATTAGGCAGATCAAAAGCTTATTCCAAACTGTACTTACTGGAATATAAAATGATGTGTGGTGACTGTATGCTCTGGGCTTGGGCTTTTTTCTTATTAAGTATCATTAAAAACAGTGATTCTGTGGAGATGTGCTTAAATATCTGGCTGAATGGGCTAAAGAGCTCTTGTAAAACATGATGCCTTTCTAAAATAATCTATCTAAAATGCATAGAGCTGCAGCTATATTTGGTACATGAGCTCAAATTGACAACAAAAGCATCATGTGACTTGTATATTTCTAAAGGTACAGCAAGGGTTTGACTCTTGTATAATGCCAGGCTTATATGATCTTACATTTTAGCTAGTTTTACTGAGCATGGAGGGCATCAAACATTTAATAGCACAGACTGGCCCTGAAGACACATGCAAATTTCCTACCAGGTTCCAAAAACAATGAGAATAAACCTGCACTGTGGGTTTAATCACTGCTGTTGTATCAACTTCCTTGTCTCTCCTGCTGCTTTTGACTCTGTTTTACCTTCAGGGTGATGCTGTCAGCCCAGTGGTGCCCTGTCTGACTTTATGTCAAGACCTTTTGTCATTCTGTCTGGCTTAGTTCATTTTTCCTGCAAACTTATTCTTGTATTAAGTTATTGTGCTTAACTTAATCTACAGTGATTTGTTGCTTTTGAGAAATATAAAGTCCCTGAAAAAAACCCAGAAATCAACTATGCCATCTTTTCATTTTGTTGGATAGAATTTTCTTCCAGGTAGAACATGGTATGATGAACTTGTAAATGGTAGTGGAGATAAATTAGTAGTGCCTTTCACCTTGAGGAATCCCCAAATCCATTGCCAAGGACATAGTCTGACATTTGTTACTAGTACAGGAATTTTATTTTCTTCCTTTGGTATGGAATGTGCTTGAATAAAGACTTTGAATAAAGAGTGCAATGTCAAAATTAGGAGAGATAGCATAAATCTGAAGTGGGAAGGTAATAAATGAAAAAAATGTGCAGCAAAATTAAGGAACAGATGGTATTTCATTTAAAGTTTCTAGAATAAACTCACAAAAGAGTCAAAGAATATTTTACGTGAACTGAAAGTAATTGTTATGGTAAAATCCTGGTTCCACTGAAGTCAGCCTGTAAGAGACTTATTCTCCAGCATGGTGTCTGAGATATTGACCAGACTTGTAAGTGGATTGCATTTGAACTCTATTTCTGTCCTAATTTATCTAAAATCACAGGATCATAAAATCACAGAATGGTTTAGGTTGGAAAGGACCTTTGAGGCCATTTAGTTCCACCCCTCCTCTCATGGGCAGGGACATCTACTAGAGCAGGTTACTCAAAGCCCCATCCAGCCTGGCCTTGAACACTTCCAGGGATGGAGTATCCACAGCTTCTTTGCACATGGTCCAGCACATCCTTTTTATGCTGGGGATCCCACTATGGGTGGGGTCTCATGAGAGGGGACAGAGTGGCAGAATCCCCCCCTTGCCCTGCTGCCCATGGTGCTTTGGATGCAGCCCAGGACAAATTAGTCTTTCTGGGCTGTGAGCACACACTGCTGGCTCTGTTGAACTACTTGTCAGCCAATCCTCCCCACTCCTTCTCATCAGGGCTGTTTTTAACTCATTCTTCCACCCAGCCTGTGTTTGTGCTTGGGATTGACCCAAAACCAGGTGCAGGACCTTGCACTTGGGGTTGTTGAACATGAAGTTCACACAGGCCCACCTCCCAAGCCTGTCAAGGTCCCTCTGGATGGCATCCCTTCCCTCCAGTGTGCTGACTGCACACAGTTTGGTGTCATTGGCAGATTTGCTGAGGGAGCATTTGATCCCTCTGTCCATATTCCAGCAAAGGTGTTGAACAGCGTTAGGCCCAATACGAACTCTAAGGAATGTCACTCATGACTGTTTTCCATTCCAAAATTAAGAAGCTTTACTGAAGAAACAGAAAAATGTGAACCTGGTTGCTTCAAGTCTTCATTTCAGAAAGTTTTGTGTTTTCTCCAAAACAGAGAGGAAAGCCAAATGTTGACTTGTCAAAAATTTTCATAAAACTCAGTTGTCATCTGTCAGTCAACATTAATCTAAATCATTCATCGAAATCCCCTGCAGTATTTAAGATATGTTCATACAAAAGCTAAGGAAAATATGTTTTATCCCATTGTTCTCTGCAAAAGGCTTAGTTAAGATTTTTAGGAGTTTTAGTGGTAAAAAACTTTAGAAAACTCCTTCTGTTTTCAATGTGTATAGATTTCCATTTCTAAAGAGACCTAGTTAGGAATTTAGGAAATATAAGCAATAAAGTATTCATAAATTTTAGGAAACTTGATATGTGTAAAAATCAACTTCTAATGAGGAGCTCAAATCCAGTATTTATTGCTAAATGAATAGGTAAGGTTTGCTAAGAAATTTTCTCAACTAATATATTTTCACCAAAATAGTGCATGGACTAGTAGGTTTTATTTTGTTCTAAATTTTAACAATGAACATTACTGCAAACCAGTGTTATATTGTACAAAATTTTGTTGTAGAAAAATTGCTTGCTAATACTGGATTGAGTAATGGCCTAACTCAGTGCAAAAAGAATAATTTTTGTGTTCCTCTTCAGAGGAAATAGTTAATGTAATGAAAGTTTCAAACCTGTTGAAATTGCTTCTAAATCACATCTCGGCTTCTGGGAGTGTTTCCCAAACCAGGTTATTTAGATTGCAGTGTAAACCCAGTAGGCACAATAATCATAGTACTACAGACCATAGCCCCTTTTAAAAGGCCAATAAGAGGGTTCATAAAAGAACTGCTTTTCTTTATGTCAGGTAGAATCAAAATCTTCCTTGTGGGTAATTTCATTTTTTCCAGAGGGTTATTTTTTTGTAATGTCTTATAGAATAACAACTTTGGATGCTGCTGGGAACTTTATGACATCTCTGAACTGCAGAACTCCTGCATACATGTTTTGCTGTCTTGAATGCTCATTGTCGTGTTCCTTTTGGGTTCCTGGGTGATCATGAAAACAGGGAGATAGTCTAATTTAAACTTACTGAAAACCAGGTGATTATTAACAGTTTTAGATACTAGGTAGAGCTGTCTGTATTTTGTAACTGTTGATTCTGCTAGGAATGTCAACCACACATTTAACAACATCAATAATAGTCACCATTACATTTACTTTGTGGAGCTTATTGTCACACATGGCAGCACACTCCTTTTGCTGTTCTCTTTGAGTATCTTATTAGGTAGAGATACTTCTCTGTGTTTTGAATTCTTCTCTGCTGACTTTCTCATACTGAAACACTTATAAAAGGTAGATAAAGCCTCGTTATGTAGGAGAATAGCTGATTTCTGAAGGCAAATACTAGGTTTTCTTTTCAGTTAGTTAATATATAAGAGTCATTGCTCAGTTATGAAATGGTCGTTCTGCTCTCTGCATGAGAAAACAGAGCAGGTAGAGGAAACGTGGTGAAAAAAACATTGGAAAAGCAAACTGCTTCTTCTATTCCAATCTAATCCAGATATCAGCTAATGCAGATGTACAGATCTCTGTTTAGTAGCATGCCTGATGCTTTTGCTGTCATCTCTGTGGACACAGATGTTAGCAGAGCAAGTCAAAGCATTGCATTATCACAACCAACTTGTGACCTTGGAGTCAGGACCTGGTACTACCCTGGTCTCTCCCTCTGCTCAAAAGAAGTTTGGTGGGTAAAGTTTGGTTTTGTAATTTCTTTCCTTACAGTTTCATGTTGTAATCAGAAGCACAGGAACAGGATGCTTTCAGTGTCACTTTAAAGCCCATATTTAATACATTTTTAGGACAGATCTGTTAATATATTTGAATAAGAGAACTGAAAGGTTAGAAATCCATGTTCTGTAAGAATCAGTTATCACCTTGTCCCTATATTTACAGGATAAGAGGACAGAAAAAGAGTGATGTGATTTTTTCAGAACAGACTTTGTGTCATTTTGAGCCCCTGTCACAGAGTGAGTGCCTGAAGCTTTGGTCCTCTAACTATGCTTCTATTTTTATTTTCTATTTCAAATAAATAGCCATTACAAACTTATTCAACGACTAAACTTTTAAAACACTTTATTTACTTTTGACTGGGGTCTTAGACTATATTTTGCTCTCAAAATGAAGGAACAATTTAGATCACTGTAGACTATTAACTCTAGCTCTGCCAGGTGAAGTCTGAATGAAGAATTTCTAATTGTGATGACACTTGCTTTTTAAATATTTGAGTAGGAGAGAGTATTAGCTAAAGAATTATAAAATTTTGCAAATATCCCAGATTAATTTGATCTTCAAGTAAGCTGAAAATAGAGAGTTGAATGAAGTAAAAGCTATCCTCTACAGTGTCATATGTTTCTCTTTAAACAGTTTTGTTCACTGACCATCTTGTATTTACTTCTACATAAGACATTAGGCTAGGCACTAAATATGCAATGTTTTCCAAACAGCATATGTGTTAAAAGGTTGTTCTTGGACAGGAATGTATCAAATAGATGGGAAAAAATATTGGATGTAATTCACAAATATCATGGAGCCAGTGAACTCCTGGATAAAGTGGAAACACCCTAATTCTGCTTTCCCCAGCACTCCTCAGAACCTAAGCATTCATTTCCATTCCTTTTCCCCAAAAGGGCTAAAACCAAGATGTTTTGGCATTAAAGAATGAATGGCAATTATTAACTTATGGGAGCAGGAAACAATGAAAAAACATATTTTGGTTCAATTTCAACTAAATTGTTTCCTCCCTTCATTTTTCACTTTGGCAGCCGAAAAAAACCTAACCAAAACAAAACAAAAAAAAAAAAAAAAAAAAAAAAAAAAAAGAGAAACAGCCCAACCAAGAAACCCTACTCTTCTCTTCAGTGCATTAAGTATATGCATGTGTTTGTAGTTTAAGGCATTTAAATCATAAATGTCTCAGCATATTTGCACATGATCTCCTGTATACACAAGCACTTTTTATGTGCAGTTGCTGTATGTAGGCAGGTGTCTATTTTTGCACATGGAAGCATTCATCATTTCTGTAGTTGCAATTTAGGAAGGCCACTAAAATGTGACCTCTGTTATGTTCTTTTGGAGAATTAGAAAAATATGCTGAATTATAATCTTGATGTGTAACAGACTTCAGCTTGAATCTCACATTACTTTCATCCATTTTACCAGAAGGAACCCTCTGACTTATCTTGGTTTTGTTGATTTTACAATGGTGTAGGGAAAGCAAAGATAAGTGTTGGAAGGAAAGCTCATCTAATAAAGATTCACTTGTCATTTTCTCTTTTGAAAATAGTAGGCTTTAAATAGCACTGTAGTACATAATCATGGCTAACTGTCTCTGCCAACCCATATCCCCCTGGAAAATCTTTCATTAATAACATTTTTCCTGTGAGTTAAGGGGAGCACTACCCTTTGGCAGTGGCTACACTAATGTACATCCTTCCATGCCACCATCTCATCACTTTACTCCTCAGCTAGGTAATTTCTGCACAGATGTGGTGTGTCTTGCTGTATGTTCAAAGACACTGTAATAATATGAACTACAATAGGCAGAACAAAAAGAAGATTGTCACATTTATTTGCTTTTTCAGGGATATTGTCATCATTTATAGTAAAGGTCTCCTTGAAGCAAAGGACTCAACTCTTTGAACTCACCATAAATTGACAAGAGACTTCTAACTAATCCTTTTATGTAGAAGACAACTGAGAAATATGCTTTTTTTAATGTAAATGGCTTTTGATATCTAGTGAACTGTAAGGTAGATTGAATATTAAATCTGAAATTGCAATTGTGTTATAAAAATTAGCAGAGAGGTTTGATAGTTAAAATTTGACAATACAGTAAGTTCACCAGTCATTCTATTTCCTTCTAATATGATTTTTTACTGGAAAGGAGACTTCATATATAGAACAAGGTATAAATATAACTTTTTGACAAAGCTCTGTGACTGTTTCCATTTAAAAGGAGACAGAAATAATTGTTAAAATAATTAACTAGCATCTCTGATAGTGCGATTTCTTTTCCCAGCTTGATAATATACTCACTGTTAGCTACTGAGGTTTAGATCTGTAAAGAATTTTGGGTGCATGCTTGGGCAGCTTTGCTTAGGTACTGTCCAGAGGAATTTAGACAAATTATCCAAGAGAAAGCCCTTGAGATTGCCCACATCACCTGTATATGGGGCCCTCAGCTGCCCCTGATTCAAATCCTGGGTTTTACTGTCAATAGCTCTATACTTTTGAAGCCTCTTTTGAAAAAAACCAGAGGCTCTGCTCCTCCCCCAAGTGATAGATGAAGTTATCAGAGTGTGCCAACGGGGCAGCTCATCACTGTGCAGACACTGCCAGTGTCCTGCTTTGAACATCACAGTTGATGGCAAACTCATGGAGAGGAGAGCAAAAGCCAGTGCAGCACTTGCAAGACTAAGGCAGTGAGTCTAGAATGAAAGAGGCTTCTGATTTCAAACAAAAGTAACTGAGCATCACACAATTGTCATCACTACTCCTCAGTACAGCTGCAAAACTTGCACAGTTTTAGTTGCTACATTAAACATCGGAATAAATTCCTCATGTGACCTTTGTGACCTTGGTGGGAAAATGCTGCAGGATCACTCCCACCACTCTGAGGTCTCTGAGTGTTCTCAGGTATTCATGGTAAAGCAAAACACACAGACAGGAGGTGACACAGCCACTACTGCTCATCTGAGCAAGGAGTCTCTATTGAACAGGTCTTGTCTATTGAACTGAATTAACTGAAAAAGATTATCATTGCATATAATTTCTGTTAAATTAACTCTGCCTGATTATGAGCTTTATCAGGAACAGAAATAACCAGCAATCCTACAGTAAATAGTTTAAATGAGTTAGCTTAAAAACTGCATTAAACTGTCTTATCTATCAAATGATGCAATCAAATTAAAAAATTATGTGCTCATAAATGAACTAGGAACAAATGTACAAAGTTGTTATGGCAACTGAAACACTGAAGTTAAAATTATGGATCCTAAATTCTTGCAAATAAAAGTAAATTAATTTCCAAGGTAATTGGAGTTTCTTCCAAAATTATTTATCACAGCATCATCTTTTATAGTTTCTCCAGAATTGATTTGATGTCTTTCTAATGAAATATAGTTAATCAAGAGGAAGGTTTTAGTAGCTTATGAATTGCTATCATCTTGATATATAACTTCTAATCATCAGTTACACTTGCTGCACCATTCCAGTTTTTTTCATTCATATGATTTTATTCACCATATATATTATATATTTTGCACCTGAGCAATTATATTGTGATTGCTGTTATGTATTGCTTTATTGTAGTTCATATTTTTGTCTAATCCATTGAATCCTACTTAATACATGCCTTTGTTACTTTGAAAAAATACTTCTTTTTTATTCTAGTGATCTTTAGCAGTACATTTGAATGTGCCCATGCAAGGTGTCTGCAACACGTGCTACTGCAGCAACAGCATTAATAAGCATTAAGATTTTTTTTTTTTTCAAACAGTTTGCTAAAGTGAATGCATGTAAAATGCTTCATTCCTTGAAAAATATACCCCAGGAATTACAAAGCTATATGTCTGCATTTTTAATGGAGCTTGTCACTGTACTGGGACACTTTCTTAAATCTTGGGATTTTATTTAAGCCAGAGAGTGTTGGGAGCACTGGTGTCATTAGTGTGCTCTGTGAGACCACAGAGTGGTCTTCAGTCTGTAGAATCAGAACAACTATAAAGAAATTAGTTGGGGGGGGGGGGGGTGTTGGTTTGCTGGGTTTTTTTGTTTGTTTGTTTTTTCCAAGAGGCTGGACCAACATGCAGAAATGTTGTTTCAGTCTTTTGCTAAAAATCCACAGAGGAGAATGTTACAGTTCACCCCCAAAGCAGTGACTTTGCTGTTTGTGCATATGGTTTGTACATAGCTGCTATATTATCCTAGTAGATTTTGCATAATTTCCAGAGTAATTTCAATAGTTTTTCTATCATTATAGGGTGTGGAACTGGGCAATATTTTCTAATCTCTATCTATAATCCTGATATTTTCTAATTTCTCATTGTAGTGGGTCAGAATAGGCAACTTCAACATCTTGAATCATTACTTCTACAGAACTCTAAAATCATGGAATCATTAAGGTCAGAAGTGACCTCTGGAGATGATCTGATCAAACCCATTTGCTCACACAGACCCACCCAGAGCCAATCACACTGAGCTATTCCCAGATGGCATTTGAATATCTCCAAGGGTGGACACTCACAACTTCTCTGAGCACCTGTAACAGTGCACCCTCATAGCAGAAATGTTGAATTCTGGTGTTCAGAGAAAATTTCCTGTGCTCAGAGAAAATTTCCTGTGTTTTGTTTGGAGTCTGTTGCCTCTGGTGCTGTCACTGGGCACCACTGAAGACCTGGCTTCAATCCTAGCAAAGAATCTTCTTTGTACCTTCCCTCCAGGTATTTATAGACTTTGACAGTTTCCCCCAAGCCTTTTCTTCTTTGGGCTGAACAGTCCCACTCCTCTCCTCACTCCTCTCCTCTCTCCTCTCTCCTCCTCTCCTCTCCTCTCCTCTCCTCTCCTCTCCTCTCCTCTCCTCTCCTCTCCTCTCCTCTCCTCTCCTCTCCTCTCCTCTCCTCTCCTCTCCTCTCCTCTCCTCTCCTCTCCTCTCCTCTCCTCTCCTCTCCTCTTCCTCTCCTCTCCTCTCCTCTCCTCTCCTCTCCTCCTCCTCTCCTCTCCTCTCCTCTCCTCTCCTCTCCTCTCCTCTCCTCTCCTCTCCTCTCCTCTCCTCTCCTCTCCTCTCCTCTCCTCTCCTCTCCTCTCCTCTCCTCTCCTCTCCTCTCCTCTCCTCTCCTCTCCTCTCCTCTCCTCTCCTCTCCTCTCCTCTCCTCTCCTCTCCTCTCCTCTCCTCTCCTCTCCTCTCCTCTCCTCTCCTCTCCCAGGAGCTGCTCCAGCCCCTTCATCCCCTTCACAGCCTTTTGTTGGACTCCCTCCAGTTCCATCTCTCTCTTTTACCAGAATTGAACCCATGTAAACTCACCAGCACTGAGGAGAAGGAATTAAAGAATCGTCTTTTAAGTTTTTCCTTGTCCTTCATCTTTCTTGCCCTTCCTCCAGGTCTCTTTGAAGACAGCTCTTTAGTCTATAACAAGACTCTGCATATATTTTGTTGTACTTCTCAGCTTTATCTATTCCAGTGAAAAACCCAATTCTTTCAATCATTCTTCATTGATTGCATTTTCTAAGCAGCTTATGAGTAATTTTGCCCCTCTTCAACTTAATTTTTAGTGGGTCTGTAAATATGCATATGACATCCAAAATTAGAGACAATATTCTTCCAGAGGCTTCACCAGTGCCAAGTTTATAAAAATAATTACCTCCATGTCTTCTATTTTCAAGTTCTGAATATAATCTAGAGTTAGTCTTTCTTATGTTGCAGCAAGACTGCATTCTTGTTTTAATTCCACAAAATTCCCCAAGTCTTTTATTTGATATTTGAAAGTTGTTTCCCATTTTTGTTTCCACTTTTTATGTGGATTTGGGTTTCTTTTTTCCCAAGGAGTACTTTCTGCTCTTGGTTTTGAAGTATTTAATCATATTGATTTCTGGATATTGCTTCCATCAAAGTCCACTCCCTTCCTTATGTGTTACTTGCAAAATTTTTTGTCTTTTTTATTTGACCACAAGTGTTAATGAAAATATTGACTGTGGACTTGTCATATCTTTGTGATACAGATCTCCAAATATTCTTTATTTGATAACTACCTTTTGAAAATTGATTCTTTTAATTCAGTATGTATTTCCATTCCTCTTCACAGTGATTTTATCTGCACTGATGTGTCCTTTTTTACATTGAGAACAATGTCAGCTAGAAATGTGTAACAGTTCTAAAAAAGGTCAAAATATGCTACATTTTTTCCTTTCCTTTATCCACTAAGCCAGTTACGCTGTAAAAGGAGGAAATTACATTAGTTTGACATGATTTGGTTTTGATAAATCCTAGTAGCTGTTTGTTATCATTTTAATTATCTCCAAGGTGCTTAAAAGTGGATAACTCAATAATTTGTTTGATATCTCTGTGGATATCAAAATTAATTCTCTACCTCTCTGAGCTCTGTTTTGCTGTTTTATATCTCTGCTCATATATACACACATAATAAATAAATGTGTATGTGTGGTCGTGTGTGCATATTTGTAAATATAAGCAGCATGTTTCCATTGCCATAGTTATTTGGAATCTCCCTCATGAGGTTTCAAAGATCATTAATTATAGTTCAGAGATTATGTTTTCAGGAGAATGTCATTATTCTGTTCTGCCTTGAAGTTAAAACATTGTCTCCTCTCTTCCTCCCTCCTTGACTAATCTGCCTGAGATAGCTAACACAAATGGAGAAAATTTCATTTGTTCTGTAGAAAATACTTTTCTTGAGGCAGGAGTGAAGCTTTAACAGGACTTGGACTCTTGCACTTGAATGTATTTTTTAATAAAAGAAATGTAGTAAATTTGTGGAGTTTTGTGATGTCTGGAGGAGCAGTCACTGAGGAGGTAGTTGCATAAGCACATGATGAAGTCTACTTTATGTTAGTACCTTGTATGGAGAAAAAAAGATTTTAGGAAAGAAGTACAGGTATTTTGCATGCAAAAGACACTTCATGTCTGTCAACAAACCCAGTCATATTGAAACAGGCGTTATGGAAAAAGCAAGAGACCACCTAAGTAGACACTTTATTGAGTATGTAACTACTCAATAGTGAAAAAGATTATATGGTGACAGCAGTTCTCAGGATCCAGCTCAACCAGAAAAAGGAACCAAACCCTTAGGCTCAGTGAGAGAAATGAGACCACACACCTATGTGCACATGCAGCCAGTGACTGAGCCACATTTTTTAGTTTGTGTGTGTTGCTTCTAATTCTGAGCCATGGGTTCTTTTCGAAGGAAAGGAATGGGATGACCCAAGTCCTTTAATCTCAGAGCCCTACAAGAAAAGAATGAGACATGCAATGAGTAAATGCATGTGTTTGTGTTTAATTAACTGCACTGCTGCTGGTGTGGTTTCCTGTGAGCGTGGGTTGTCCAGACATTATAATGAGAGCAGTGTGGGCAATAACCTATTGCTATCTACATCTCTCTGCTCTGGAGGAGAAGTAAAGACATCAGAAAGGAAAGGGGGAAATCTTGTCTCTGTGACAAGCCTTTTTGTTAGATTTCAGGGCTGTAAGCCTTTTACCAGGGAACATGCTTCTTGTGTTGCCTCTGTGCTGTAGAGAATCAACCACTTCCACCCCAGTTCCAATCTGAACCTGGCATTCAGGACAAGAGAAATGATGGGGCATTGCAGAATGCTTGTAGTAAAACTGTACTGTTCCTGCTATGTCTGGATTTGGACAAAACTGAGGGCAAAACAAAAGGAATTAATTACTTTGGAGAATGATACTAAAGCTTGGAATATGAACTCTGTGTAGTATGAACTGCACAGAAATTGTTGGCTTCAGAATTAACCTTAAATTCTTTGGCAAGTCAGTCATATAAGCCTGATACAAACCACAAATACGTTTTCCTTTTGCCCGAATAGAGTCTTGATCCTTTCTAATTTGTTGCTGGATGTCACACGTACCCATTTTGTTTTGGAAATAAAAATTCTGACTTAGAAAATGTTGGCTGCTTTGAAAGTACAGCTTGGTTTTTAAAGCAATGAGATTTCTTTCCTTTTTAAAAATTTTTTCCCCCACAAAAAATTGTACAGTTTGTGGCTGAGTTTTGTTATACATTGAATTATGTGATATGAAGAAGAGGCTCTGAGTTCTCTAGCACAACATGGCGACGTAGTGTATTCCTTAGAAATTAATACAGTATCATGATAATGCTGTGAGTTCAACAATAGCATATTGCCATTTGAAGACTGAAGGAATTAGCACAAAATGCTGCAGCAAAAACAGCTGAAGTAATTGTAAATCATAAGGAATGAATGACTGAGCTGGAATGAGTGACTCTGGTGATTCAGGATTCTGCTCCCTGATCTGAACTTCCTGCCAAAATCTGAGAGCTCTGTCTGTTTCATATAGCAAGATAATAGACAAAATTTTTTTATTCTAAATTAGAAAATATTATTTCCCATTAAATTTCTGGATAGTTTTCTAGGGAAAAAAAACCTACAATATATGAGTTATATCTCTTCATTGTAAAGTTTCCTACAATTGACAACTATTTCCTAACTAGACTCGTTGTACATAGAAGAGGAATAAAAGTGGAAGAAAAATTAATCTGGGACCTTTTAGCAGAGAATTATGACTGTGTATGGGAAAAGATAGGACTGAAATTTTGAATCTCAGCTGTATGGTATTTCTTAGCAGTAAGAGTTTACTTTTGGTTTTTGTTCAGAGTCTTTGGACATATCAGCTACCGTTCGGACTGGGAACTGGTGAAGGTGGACTTCAGACCATCCTTCCCCAGGGAGTGCACTGATGAAGACTATGAGTCTTGGGAGCTCACAAATCTACAGGTATTCATGGTTTTATGTTAAGTGACAAAACCTTTCCATAGCTTTCAGATTCATGTAGAGTTGTGTGCTGAGAAAATGTTTCCAAATTGAATTTGGATGCTGCATCCCCGGCTTAATTTCCTTATGCTGATTTCACAAGAGTATAAAGTGGGAGAGGATTTTGTGTTCCCTTTGGTTGTGTGATCTGTGTCCCAAAAAAGGTGGAAGTATATCTGGGGGCCTGCCATAGTAATAGGTGGTCCTGCTGGATTGGGAAGTATATTTCATAAATTGAAGTGTGTAATATTGATTGAAACAATTTCAGCATGCTGTTGTGTTCTGCCAACTTCCTGACCACATACCATACTCTTATATAAATTGCCATAAGTAAAGTCCATTCCAGAAGTAGTTTAGGATCTCAGTGGACCAATCACATAATGGAGTCCAGTTGTTTTGGGCAATACCCTTTCTGCAGTAATACACTAAGGCTGTGCTAATCCTGATGCTCTGGCCAAATCCACTTTTCAGAAGCTAAATTCTCTGTACAGTGTACTGATTAAAGAGACCAATATGAGGTGGATTTGTTTTATTAAATGGAATATATAATATTTATTCATAATCATTCTAACTATTATGTTCTGCTTCTTCCATCAGGGTTGGTTTATTTTTTGCATACTACTCAGTGTTACTCGAGCTCTCATTTGCTAGTTCTCATGCCTAATTTTGCATCTCTTGTTTGTGACTGCTGTGTGTATACAAAAAATGTTATGCAGATCTGAGCCTAAAGAATAACAGTATCTTGGGATATTAGCATTGATATGTCTTTCAGAAATTAGAAATTACTAAAGTGATTTTGACAGAGTACTTGCAGCTGCCCAGTTACCAGTGGTGTGTGTATGGAGGGAGTTCATTCTGTGTCTGCATGGTTGGTGCTTCTGGTGGACAGGCAACACGAGATATGATGATTTAGAGAAATTCAGCTATCTGAATTCACAGCCAGATTAAATATTTAAATGGCCATTCAGAGCTTTGTACACAGGTTGAGCACTCATGAAAAATAAATTGCACTTGCATTTTCATGTGAATCTTCAGATTTGTGTCCTGGAAATAGAGGCTACATTACAACTCTGTAATGACCTCTTAGTAGACAGCAATTGGTATGAGGGCTTTCTATGACTATATATCTGAGGATCAGAGGGTTGATCAAGTTTATAGTCTTGGCAGCAAGACCAGCCTTTCTTGGGACAGCACAAGGCCTGTGTGGTGGAGGTTCCCTTGCATTAAGTTCAGTGCTTTGATATTCAGGGTGATCGTTGCATCATGGGCCAGCAGAGAAGCTTTCGGAAGAGGAAGATTTCATCATGGTGCATTAAAGGGAAAAGTTTCACATCAGCTCTCACATCTAAAGTTTGTGAATGTGTGAACACTGATTTCTTATGGTGAGTCTCTCTGTGGGCCTTTTGACTTATTGCTAATGAATATTTACTTAGAGTTTGAGACGGGTTTATTTTCCTCATTTTGCCTCTGTTCCTACTTAGCCATCTACCATCTATTAGCAAATAGGCAACCTGATATTATTCAATTTCTTTTACACTTGCATTTGTTTAAAAATGTTGCCATTTTTAAGTATTTGCTTCACCTGACAGAAAAAATTGTTGTTTTTCTCTACTGATCAAGACTTGAAAAATTACCATTGAATTAGTTTTAAAGGTAAGCGAACCCTTTCCACTTAAAAAAAAAAAAGAATAATAAGAAAAGGTTTGTCTGAGTGTCAAAGATGTCAAAGGAAACCTTTTAAAAAAACTTCTTTTTTTTTATCAAGGGAGGTAATTTTGCAGAACTGACAAAGTAATTGCAACCAGTTTTTCCCCCAAATTTGCACAACTCCCATTGAAATTAGAACACAATTGGCTTCATCGACTTGTATGTTCATCTAGTAGAATAACACTGAAAAATATATTGACTTTGAAAAATGTATTTTCATTCACCCCAAGCTGGATTGCAGAGTGAAGTGGGGATAGTAACAGGTTTGGTGTTGATGTTTTTCAGTGATTATGGGTTCGAGCGCTCTGCACCTCTGAAGTCAGAGTCGAGCAAATGCTTTGCTGACTTTTGGTTTAACCCAGAAGCACCTCCTGAAGATTGTGTGTTGGGGCAGGCATACACCAGCAGCACTGGGTAAGCTGATTTTGCATTTCATGGGCTTGATGAGGCTTCCAAAGAGGGGGACAATATTTGAACCAGCAGCCCCACATGTGGTTTGAAAGAAGTTGGCATTTAAATACTTAAATGGAGTCTACAAGAGAGATGGAGAGGGACTTTATACAAGGACATGTAGTGATAGGACAAGGGAGAATGGCCTTAGACTGAAAGAGGGAAGGTTTAGATTAGATATTAGGAAAAAAATTATTTGCTGTGAAAGGAGTTGAGACACTGTCACAAGTTGCCCAGAGAAGCTTTGGATTCCTCATCTCTGGAAGTGTTGAAGGCCAGATTGGATGGGGCTTTGAGAAACCTGGTCTAGTGGAAAGTGGCCCTGTACATGACAGGGGGGTTGGAACAAGATCATCTTTAAGGTCTCTGCCAACCCAAACCAGTCTATGATTCTATGAAATGTAAATAAGGCAAACTATAAAAACTGGGAAATGGAAAAGTTCTTATTCTGACTTAGAGCATGAGCAGAAGCTTCTTAAAGACTAATGAAAGAAATATAATGCTCTGCATGCTCATGGCAGTTCAAAAATGAATCCATTTGAGAAGAAGAGGAGCTGTCTTTTCAGAGGTTTTTTTTTTGTTTTTTGGGTTCAGAGTAATTTTCAGTTTGGATCCAATGAACTACTTTGAGGAATTGGCAATATTCTCACAGAATTTCCAAGTTTTTCACTTCCATAGGGCAAGGAGGTCTGTGGAGAATAGATTCTTTTCCTGATCATATGGGACACTCATAATCAAAGGAAAGCTTCAGTAACTATAAACAATACTGCATAGAATATACACTACAATGTAGTCTGACGTCTGTGCTGAGAATAACTTGCAGCTGGCATCTATTCTGGCTTATCATAACACCATCACAGTAGGCTGTGGAGATGAGAACCAAATGCTGAAATGTCCATTCTGGCAATAGAGTCACAGTCTGTGTATATTTACCTTACTGAGGAAAATGCTGCCTTTTGGGTTGTGACTGACAGCTGTGATATACAGAATGGGAATTCAAAAGAATGAAATATGACTCTGCTTTTAAAGGATGTTTAAAAATAACACACCTGTGTGAAAGCAATCTGTAAATAATTACTGCACACATCCGACTATTTCATTATTAGCACTTTAAAAGTGTGAGTCCTTTCACTCCTTTATACTGTTATATTAAACAAATGCTTTAAGTGTTTTAAGAAATGAATAGATTTGAAAGCAGCTGTTAAGCAATTAGTTCTGGGTTAACGCAGAAGCTGTTTGGTCTAATTTCTTCCTGATCTTTGGGATTTGAAACAAGAGCATTGAAGACTTGGATGCTAGAAAAGGGGATGGCAGAGAGGACAGCAGACTGTGTAGGTCCCCAAGGGCCAGTCAGGCATGTTTCTAAGTTGGGAAGCAACTCTTCCAATGCATTGAAGTGAAATTCTCATGCTCCTGTTTCTTCAGCAGGTTTCTCCCAGTAAAGGCAATGTCCCCAATGAAAGTACTTGCATTGTGAATTGGCTTTTATCATTTGCAGTCTTGTCTGTCTGTGAACCCAAGAAAATGCAGTAGCTAAAATCCCACATGCATTTGGTGCCTTTGCTGGCATTCTTTTGCTTACCTCCAATTCACTGTGTCCACTGCTTACTGTTTTTGCAGGTACAGGAAAGTTGTTTCTAATGTGTGTGAAGGTGGAGTAGACCTGCAGCAGAACTTAGCACACCATATGTGTCCATTGACTGCTCCCAAGGGACTTCAGATCAGCATCAGAGGAGAAAGTCTGGCTGTTAGGCCTGGGGAAGACATCACCTTCATTGTCCAACAAGAGCAGGTAGTAATGACCATTGGCTACATGGAAGTTCAATCACTGATTTTAGGGTTAGTTTCATTCCTACCTGTTTTGCTGCTGAATGAAGAATATTTTGTGCTTGAGACAAAGATTAACAGCTTTCTAAATACTGAAACTTGATTTCAAGTGAATAAGACAAGCCAGTAAACTCAGTGAACCTCCAGATTCTACCCACAGAACAGGATTTGTCTCCTCAGCAGAAAAGTCACTGGTTTCTTGGAAAGTCAGAGTAACTGGATTACAAAAGTCTTCTTGGACAGAAAATTTCAACTGCTGTATCAGAGAAGAACAGATATGCAGAGAACATTTAATACTCAGGTTTAGATGTTTTTGAGAATCAGCCTTTCAGAGAGGAATGAGGCAAATCTTTATAAAAATCAGCAAATAGCTCAGCATAAGAATATTTATTATATATATTGTATTGCCACTAGATATGGGGGTTTTTCTGTTTATTGAGAGGCAATGCCCTAAGGCCCTGACCAACAGCAGCAAGTAACTTTTGGATGAATTTTTTGCCATGGGTTTGTTTTCTCGTGCTTGTTTTTGAGCACTAGGCTATAACTGCTCTGCTCAGGTTACCAGAGTATTGTAATCCTGGCTAACCCCACTGGTTTGCAAGAACTTGAAGAAAGTTCACACATTCTGGCAAACCTGTGCTCTATAAATCAAGCACTTGGGATTTATTTCTGTAATAGAATCAAGAGGGTTACGTGCAGAACACTGGGCTGCTTAATACTTCACAGGCTCTGTGTCCCAGTGCGTGCAGTGCCCCAGCAGTTTGTGTGGCAAGTTCTGCTGCCTTTTCCTTTTAGAGTTTGTTTGGAAATGTTTATTGTAAGCCTAGAGCATTTGGTTATAATTTGGAATCTAATGATTTTGATTGGCAGTTTGACTTTTTTCCTACTGAAGCTTTCATGAATCACTGTGGCAATATGAAAAACATTTAAAATTATTCACAAATCTTCAGAAGTAAGGGATTTTGAAGAGAATCCCTTGCTGTGTTTTTTGGTGTAGTCTTTGCTCCATATATCAAAGATGAAGACAGATTTAGAAGAAATGTAGCAGTTTGGTGCCCCCTATGGCTAAGAATATTATTTAAACTCAAATATCCTGAGCATTGTTTAGGACTTAATCTGTATGACAAAGTCTAATGAGAATTCATGACAATTACTGAGTTTAAAAAACAGCTCTACTACAACAAACCAAAACACATTACTTTCTCTGGTGAACAAAATTAATTTGCTGGTTTCTGTGAATACATGTTTTTAGGTGCAAGGATACCAGACATCAGAGAGTAAAGGAAGCAGGCTTCGGGTGCATTTGGGCAGTTTGCAACTTTCCTTATAAATAATAATAACAAATAAATACATATCATGATCATAATTTTTCCCAAATGTTGTTGGATAAATATATGAATAAATAATGTTCTGAAAATCTCCTATTTTTTATGGAACTGGAAGCCCCAATTCCTTATAGACTTAGCTGTCTTTTCCCTTTGTCTCTGTTTTGCTGGCTCTCCATTCTCTCTGTCTTTACTGGTTAGGAAATAGAAATACCTTGGCACCCTCATCTTTACACTAGAGAAGCTATTAGAATAAAACACTAAGAGACCCTTCCTCTGCTGTCTTTCAATGCTGATTTCTGTCTCAGCTGGGAAAAGTATGCATGTATACTTGTTAGCATAAGAGTGAACAAGAACTGTATGCAAGCTAATGTCATCTAAAGAGATTCCACTTACTAACACATGGCTGGCAAGGAGATAACGTTTTTGCTTTAAACTTTAATAAGATATTATCTCCTCTGCAAAATTCTACTCTTCTGTTGTCCAAAGAAAGATGTTATTTGGGAAAACTATTCATAGTGAAGAGGCTTTCACAGTCCTTTATGTGTCTTGAAATATGGTGCTTAGGTATTTGATAATACTACAGGTTTCTTATAATGGGTATTTTTTACATTATAAGCAATGCTGTTTCATGTGATGAAACATGGAAGAAAATCAAATAAATACTGCAAACTAATAAAAGGAGGATATAATAATATATTTTCCTTTTTTTTTTGTAATGGAAGGGTACATAGGTCCTAGGCATGATACCTCTTTTGATTTTCAAAGAATCATAGAAATATAGACTGACAGGTTGGAAAGGACCTCAAAGATCATCTAGTCCAACCTCTCTTGGGAAAGTATAGGACAGGATACCTGTTCTGCTAAATCTTAGAGGTGTCCAACTCTGAGTAATTCACCAGTGGGGAGATTATTGCAATCACTGATCGTTGTCATTGTGAAAAGAATTACATAAGTGCTGTCTTTTAGGATTAAATTTTAAAATAAAGCAATTTCAGAGAATGGTTTCGGAGAAATGAAGTGGTTTTTTGAGTACTTTAATGTCAATCCTTTTCTGCTTTGACGGTCTTTTATGTCACTTGACCAGCGTATGGGTGTATACATTCCTTTCCTAGAGCCAGGGAAGTTTTTGAAATCAATACTTGTTTTCACAACAAAGAGGCTTTTCTACGAAGGCTGGTCCTGCAGCCTGTCTGAAGTGCATGGCTGGGATGGCCATGATCCTGCAAGCAAGCAGGAACATCCACACTGCTGGGCATAAGGAACCAGGGACACTCACTCAGGCAGTGCTGCCAGTAGTATTGAGAAAGTGTTGCTGCTCACAGCTAAAATGAATTTTCCTTTGACTACATCCAAATCACCAGTCCATGTGGCACAGGCCTGATGTCTCTCTTGAGCAGCCATGCCATAACATGAGTGATGGTCATGTTTGTCCTCTGACAGTGGTATCAGTCTTGTGGTACTTTAGGCCTGAATTTAGGAATACAGTGTCACTTAAAGGAGCACTTAGCAGAAGTGTGATTAATTATAAAATTCCATGAGATGTTTGACATGACAGAATTATTTGACTGGACTTTTAAAACTGTTTCCAAAACTCAAGTCAGTGATCTGTTTCATTAAGCATGCATCTAATTTTGCACTAGAGCTTGTTAGTTCTTGGCATGCTTTTAGCTTGGTGTAATGCTCTACCCCTGTGTGAAGATCCCAGCTTAGGTCTTAAAGGCCACATGTTTAACACTAAGAAGGTGTGGCTGGAAGGTGCTGTGAAGAATGTCTAAGCCAATTAATTTTATATTATAATTGCAAAGGCTAGAACTCGTGGGATGAGTAGTAAATTGCTAAATTGCCATATAACTTGATTAGTGGTCTGGGGTATATAATATTAAGGTAGCACCTCACTCTATGAACATGATATTATCTCTATTAGTGCACACAGCATCTGTTGCACTAAAGTAATTGCCATGGCAGTAGTGGTTTTGCTGCAGCTGGGTCACGATATCTGGCTGGGACTGAAAATACCGTTGTGCTTCCATAAAAGGCTATGAACCCGTGTCCTGTCTATATTGCTTGTGGCCATTTCAGATATCCTTGGTGCGTTTTCCTTCCAGGGTGACGTATTGAGCACCAAGTACCAGGTGGACCTGGGCGACGGCTTTCGGGCGATCTACGTGAACCTGACGCTGACGGGGGAGCCCATCCGGCACCGCTACCAGAGCCCCGGCGTGTACCGCGTCTCCGTCCAGGCGCAGAACCTGGCTGGCCACGACGAGGCCGTGCTGTTCGTCCAAGTCAGCTGTAAATCAGCTCCCTGTTTCTCACTTTGCCATTGTGGAAAAAAACTCATCTCAGCTATGAAGTAGGAAAGGGAATTGCTAGTCGCAATTAGGAGAAAGTGTATTTTTTCAATATCTCCCGCAGCCTTGCAGTGTTGTGTGTTGTTAACGCACAGGTTCGTAAACCTAATCCAGTAGGAGGTCAGAATTAGTTTTGTTTGGATTTGGCAGAAGGATGGTTTATTAATCCTTTAAATAACAAGCATGCCTCAGTATAAATTTCAGATTTGATCCATCTTCCTGATTCAACACCCCTTGTCAGCCTTAGAAGTGAAAATTTAATACTTCAAACTATGTCTTTGTAAAGCTTCCAGGTGCAGTATAAAGCAAGTTAGCAGAAGTGTTGGGAAACGTATGAGCTCTTGTGTTGTTTTAAAAAATAGTCAAAATTTCAGCGGTTCTAAATCTAAACTTTAGGCAGTTAATTCTCACAGAGTTTTAAATGGTGCTTGGATATGACTTCATGTTTGCAGGCAGTATTACTTGACTTATACTTCTCTTCCTTTCCTTAATTAAGACTGAAACAAACCAATCAAACAGATATAAAATAAAGGATAGCACTGCCCAGGGAATATCATGCACCATTGCAAGCTTAATGTACCTCAGTCATCTCAAAACTGCAATGAAGAAGAGAACTCAAAAGTGGAACTGATTTTTTCTCTTCCTTTGAGAATCAAGATAGCTGTTGCCTGTTTTCAGATGCATCAAAAATTCAGAAACTAATAACATCAAAGGAAAAGATACTCATCTTGCATTCTCCAGGTGTCTGTTTCCCTCTGTTGTGAGTGGTGTGTCTTCCATCCTAATCCCAAAGCAGTGGAAATCACTGGAGCCATATACCAAGTTGTGCACAGAGCCATCTGCTTTATGTCAGCTTGTCTAGTGACTGCTGATATTTATTTATTTTGCTAGTCAGTGTCCTTGAGTTCAGACTCTCTAGTTCTTCTTTGATTAGCAGGTGAAGGCAAACACATCTGTGCTAAAGACCAACCTCCTGTTAATATCAAGCAGAAAGAATCAGAATCAAACTTTACACCTCGGTTTCATTATCTGTTTCTCTGTTTTGTTTGCTTTTTAAATCATTTGACAACTCCAGAGAGCTCAGATAAATTACTAAGGGCTTCACTGTTACTTTTTAGAAACTTCTAGGTGCTGAGAAGTGGAGTAGGCAAAGAAATAGATCTGTACAAGCAATGAATGGAAAAAACTCTCTGTGACATCCTTCTCTCCAACAATAACTTCTAATAACAAAAATAACTTCAGAGAATGACAAGCAGTAGCAAGCCCTGATGGAAAGCAGAAGACTTACTCAAAGTGTGCTTTTAATATGGCCTGTGTTAGGATAGACAGTAAAACTAAAAGATGTTGATTTTCTTTAGTGCAGCAGATTTTCAAATTGCAGAAAGCAGTTATTTTACACAAGTAAAAGACTGGTGCCTTAGGGGGACTTGGGTGCTGAAGTGCAGAGGCAGCAGAGCACTGAGGCAGATGTGATCCCTTCCTGAGCCTGCCTGTGGGTGCTGCACAGGGACTAGCAGACTCATGGAAGTGTGTTACACAGCCTGCTTGAGTAAATGCTTTCCATGGGATTTGCTCTGTTTAATTTTTTTAGGTAAATTACAAGATTTGAGGAAATTAGTTGGCAATAATTAAACTGCAATTTCTACATTTTAGTGAAACACTAATAGCCATTGAGGGACATTTTTCACTGTGGAATGCCATGAAAGCAGAAATCTCTATAGAATCCTACTTCCAGGACTCAGCAGTCTCCAACTGATGTATTATTCCCAGGGAATTTTTTCAGAGGCAAATGGTAGAGGAAATACTTTTCATTCCTGCCAGGTTGCTATGGGATACTCTGTAATGCAGGATAATTATAAGAATTTTGGCCGATCATCCAAATCATACTTTCTGATCCAGATTAAACAATCTACAACTTCCTAATGAACTGAAATAGAAATTATAAATTAGAATTAGCATAAATGTGAGTAGGCAACTGAAAAGGCCCAAGAACTCAGAATAAAAATAACTGAAGAAGAACTACATACATTAATACATGTGCTGCATGCATTTTATTTTTCATGGAACCATGACCTTTATAGTATGGAACTTTGAAAACTACTGAAATTTTAATTTAGTTAAATAGAAATCATTTAACTTCTGTCTTAATTGTGCACACTTCAGGGTACAATGAAGCTTGTTCAGATGCAATTATGGAATTGTGTGACAGAGACAAGCAGTAATTATTCTCAGCTCTTTAATATATAGAAACAATAAACTTAAGATTACAGTCATGATTCAAATACCAAAAAACTTGGCCTCTAAAAGTTTTGGAAAAGAAAGTAATCTTCCTCAGGAGCAAAGCCATATCTCAAAGTGATCAGTTTCCTCTGTGGAAACACAAATTTACGGCAAAAGCAAAAATGTTTCTCAAATCCTTCCAGAAGAAAATCTATGTCTAGGAAGAAACAATTTAATAAAATTCCTAACATTTCTGAATTTTTTCAAAACACCATCACTGGAGAAGCATTTTTATTCTTCTAGAAGCTACTGGAGAAATTATTTGGTAAAGCATCAAACATTTCTTGAATTCATATAGGTGGTTAAAGAGTTATTGGAGAAAATGCAGTGAAAGTAGAGCCTTACATTCAGCTGAAGCACCACACAGACCAGGTGAAGTGAGGTGGAAAAGGAATTTGGGCAACTTGCTCTCAGAAGTTCAGTCAGTTTAGTCAAAGTGAGTTAGAAGTGAACAAGCAATGACTCAGTTACTGATACAAAAATAAGAGAAACACTTTAAGACCTTTAAGCTTGCCCTGAGATGAAAAATGAATTAAAAGATATTTAGAATGGAACAGAAATGGATTAGTATGCATTCTGTGTAATGAATGAATGTTGAGCTATACAGTGTTGTTTTTTTTCCCAGGTGGTTGGTACAGGTGAAGAAGAAATTCTAGTTATCACATTTACTGTTAAAAAGCTTTTACCTTCAGACATTCTGATAAAGATATACTGGGAAACCTCTGAGGGAAAGATTTTCTTTCAACACAGTTATTGTACTGTGAAACAGCAAAACACTAATAAACACAACACTTACAAGCAGATAAAGCTGCTGTAATGATGCATTTCTTTTAAACAAATAATAATGTTTATGGTTTTGGTAGTTCAGAAAGGAATAAACTTACTCTAAGGCACATTTTGGAGTCCAGAGGTTATCCATTTTGATTTGCAAATAAATGCTCCCCTGATGTACACATCTATTTTAAAGCATGCATTAATGAGATTTTTTGTGTGGTGTGAGCCATACAGCTGATATTTTATAATGAAAATGAGTAGTCAGCAGCATTCTTTTTCAGTTTTCTGCTTTTCCCTTAGCAATTTGAGATTTGTTAGATTTCTATTCACTTGATCTTTTGTTACTAAGTTAAAAAGGAAAAAAAGCTGAGATTGCCTTTTACACTTTTTAACTGGAATATTTGCTTATGTGTTCTAGAATTGGACATGAATGAAAAGAGAGGGCATGAGAAAAGTGCATTTTGTTGATCTGTCTTACTGCTTTAAGATTTTGTTTGAAGGGTCTGGGTGATCTGGGGAATGTTTTTTGGTTGAAATTGGGTATTTCCAATTATGTCCATGGCTTTCAACATGGATGTAAAAGAGGCAGGAAAAGAAGGGAGGGAAAAAGAAATTCAGGACCTTATGGTGAACAGGTGGGAGGTTTTTAGGGAATGAGATGTTAATAAATGAATTATTATTCAATGATACTTTTGGAACTTTGTTCAGCTCCACTCCAGGCTTTAAATTTAGAAGTGGTTCCAGTCATTGGGAGAAACCAGGAGGTGAACCTGACAGCCATCATACTGCCTAAGAACCCTAATTTGACAGTTTTCTACTGGTGGATAGGAAACAATCTTCAGGTACACAAATGGTTTTGACTGAAATTATTTCAATATCTTTCCAGTTAAGTTTGTCCCTTTCATTCAATTTCTAAACTGCTTTCCTTGTGGGGGAAAACAACAATTTATTCTACTTCATTACCTGTGGAAAAAACCCAAATACTAGAAGGGGATGGATTTGGGATCATAACTGGTGAATGATGAAATTTGGATTTATGCAGTTCCAAGCTAATAACATGATGTAAATTAAAATGCTAAAAAACCCCAAAAAATAAATAGATTACTGGTTTGGTTTTTTCATTGTAGAAATATTCTTTGGAAGTCTAAAATAGCTGTCATATAAAAAAAAATAAATGTGCTATCTTAAATGGTATCAAAACATTGGGAGCACTCAAACAATCCAGTTTTATTCATTTGGGGATCAAAGTCTATGTAAACATGTCCTAGAGCATTAAATATCCAAGTATTTCTATTGGGAATATTTATTGTATAGCTGGGTTAATTTCTTTTGAAGTAATTTTTTCAGTAACAGATTAGTAAAATATTTTTTTTTATGAGACAGACTAAGTGTGACAGAGAAATGCTTCAAATAAGTGCAGTGGGCTTTTTTCTTGTGAATATGCTGTCTGCCATAATCCCAGCCTGTATCTGTTCATCATTATTGACTTTGCCATTGCAAGAACAGGCAGAGGATCTTGTGAAGGGTTTTGTGATTCTGAAGGATGTGATAAGGGAACAGAGTATCTCAGCTCCACCTTAGAGGTTACTGTGGGCTGGTGCTCTAAGTTGTCAGCATTAATCCTTTTGACCCTGACATAACCTACATTTTTGAGGTGAATTACTTGCTTCATATAATCTTGTAGAGATTGTTGAGTCTCCCTCAGACTCCATTAATTCTAGTGGGATCTGACTGAAAATGTCATATTCAACCAATTACTCTAAAGTAAATATTTTCCTCATCTGGCTGCTATTCTGATTATATAGGATGCTTTTAGGGAAAGAAAAATTCGATATTGAAAATTTTATTTGATTAATTTGATAAAATATTGAAAAAATTAAATTTTTGGGGAATTTTTTTAGTGGTATTTTTAACAACAGTCTCTTCCAGCACTGTTCTCATGGCTCTTGCTGAAGTTCTGTTTTTAACTGTTCTTTGTGTTTTTTAAAGCCACTGCTTACATTGGAGAGTTTTCTGGTGACAACATTTGCTGAGACAGGTGATGTCAGAGTTACAGTACAAGTTTCCTGTGGGAGCTCTATGCTTCAGGACTCAAAAGTTGTCCATGTTTTTGGTGAGACATTTGGCTTTTCCCCCTTTTTTTTTGTTTCATATGTATTTTTATTGGACCTCTAAAACCAGCCCTACAACAAGTGAAACTACTGTAAAATTATATCCAATGCTAGATTTAATTGTTATAACTATAGACATGAATAGTCACTAAATAACTCCACAAAGCTGAACAGTGGGATTGTATGGGAGGTTCGATCTCAAACATTTTGTTTCCATCACTTATTTCAAATGTTACTGTGGTTCCCAGGTGCTAGATATGTTTAAGTAGTAATATTTTGGCCTGTGACTAGTAAGTTTCCCAGAATTTGTAAGAAGGTAGTCTAAATACCTCTGAAAAAAAAGAAAACTTAGTTGGGTATATGCTGTCAGCATTGAAAACCACATCAAATAATTGCCTTTTATCACAATATGTCACTGTTACCTTGATGTTTATCTGATATTTTGGATCAAATATAGCTCTGCTATAATTATTAAATAACTTTTCAGCCCTTGTTCCACACTGTGCCCTGGTGTGGCTTTTTTGTGTTTTATAATGTGGTGACAAGGCATAATATACTGTGGAAAATGTAGTGCTGGGAAATTATTTGCATTTGTATTTGTGCTGTCACATGTGAGAATTGTGATAAGTATAAAGAGCTTTTATTTTAATGCAGAGCTAAAAGCCTTCAGATATCATGCAATACAAGATGTGATACATCTCTATTGTCTGAAGAAGATTCTGTTATTTTTGCTTTTAGTACAATTACTAATTTGAAATAATGACAAAACTCCTACTTATGCTAAATGGAGCTTTTATGAACCTTCTCCTTTTCCAAGATAAATGGATACAACATTTATGCTGCCACTTATAAATACATCAGCTTTTTTAGAAATCTTTAGAAATATAACCCTCTTAGTGTGACTACATCAATGGCTTTATCATTTCAGTGCTCCTTTTGCCAATCCTGATATCAAGAGCATGAAAGTTCTGGCCATCAGGAAAATAAAGCAACTTTTGAAAAAGAAAGCCATTTTAAAACAAAATTCTGTTGGAAATACTGGGGGGGAAAGCAGGTTTGACTTGTGCATTTCAGAGGTTCTCTATCCCTGCTTTGCATTAAGTTCCCTAGGTTTTCATCCAAGAATAGTGTAGGGAGAAAGGGAAGATTTTAGACAGTACTTTCTGAGGATCAACCCATTTCTGGTATTTTGGATTTTTTTACAATATCCAGAGAAATATTGTGGGCGTACCTTTGTTTTATTTTGTCTTCAAAGAGGGAAGATTTTAGTCTTTGTCATACCATTTCTGTTCTTGTTTATGGAGGAACGTATTCCTTTTATATGGAAAACAGAAACATGTAGTGAAAAAAACCCCACATGCTTATGATTCAGCTAGAATAAAATCCATTGGTACATTATCATTTCAAATAAAAGACTTCCTTTTAATACTCCCTGATTGACCTAGGGGAAAATTATTGGGAACATTATGACCCTAGAACATGTAAGTAAGTCTGCTTTATTTCCTTTTCTTCCTCCTTTTTTAGTCTTTGGGCACAATTTTGATGATGTTGGTAAAAATACAGAAAGAAATGGAGTGCCTGACAACAGAGAGCAGCAGGGGTCCTGGATACTGCAACGCTGCACTGCAAAAAGTGCTAAATAGAGACTTTTACCTTTTAGCTCTATCAAACCATCAAACCCCTTTTGCAGTCTGGTTTATTTCTTGCTGTTTCTGTTTGTTTTCCTAGATCATTTTCATGTTCTTCCTCTGAAGTTTACAAAGCACCTGGACATGTACAACCCCGACATCCCGGAGTGGAGGGAAGACATCGGGCGGGTTGTGACGCGACTTCTCGCAAAGGTGCTCTCTCAGATTGGCCCAAATGTGTTCCCTCACCACTCATAAAGACTGAAGGTTAAGTTAATACCTTCTCATTTAGAAGGTATTTTAAAATGGAGGCAGAGCAAAATAATAAATTGAACCTCATGAGCCACGTTTCAAGCAAGTTTGAGCCTAGTGTCACCTTTAAGTGCAAGCTGTCGCTGATGATGTTGAACACAGTTTAGGTCTAACACAGCCTAATTGGCAATTAATACTAAATACTGCTCTCTGGGATTGGGGATAGACATATTAGCAAACACTGCTGACTCCAAAGCAAGAAGAGTTAAGTAGATTAAATGTGATAGATTTAGAAGATAAGCAATGTAATATAAAAGACATCATCAATGTGTAAAAACAAAGCAAAAAGAAAATATTAACAGTGCTTGTTCTGTAACTTTGAAAATTATGTATTATATATAGGCACACAATTTGTACAGCTGTTTTTGTAGAGCATGTTCACAAAAGAAATGTGGATTGGGAACAACTGAATCCTGTAGGTTAAATCAAATGCAAACTATGCCACAGTAGTGCTGTGGCAATAGATCAACTCTTGGAAGCTTTGAGCTCCAGAGTTGTTCAGGTACACACCCTGCCAGCAACTGAGGGTGCACACGTGGCTTTCATGAGGGCAGTAACACTGAGATACAGCTTGATATTTTTTATAAAATATTTGAATTTTAAATCACTTTGCTTTTCCTGGGTTTGCAATTGTGCAAATCAGGTTCTAAACTTTGAATTTATAGCAGTTCCTGCTTTTATTTTTTTTTCGAGATTCTTATCAAATGTCAGATTAATTTCTTGCTTTTTTTCTACTTAAACTCATTCCATAATGAGTTCCACAGTGTCAGTCAAAAAGTATTTGATTCCTCCTATAAAATAGCTCTCTCATTTTGATAATTGCTAAAACATTTACCAAAGTGTATGAACAATTTAATGGAGTTTCAGCATCTGTTTGAGGAAGGTTAAGGAAAAGGCCCAGGGTGTGGTTTTTAGAATTGTGTGGCTGCATTGTACAAAACATGGAGAAATTTGGGACTAAAAGCCAAACTATTTTACAAAGAGATACACTTGTCTTTCAGCAGAGAATGAAGGTATTCATTACAATTTCAGGAATTGAACCTGAGTGTTAGTCTCACATTGGAAAACTTCTCTCTGTCCATTAAGCAGCTTCTTAAGTAACCTTCAAAAGCTAAAGTTAGCTGTAATGAATACATACTTCTAAGTCTATCCTATGTCTGAGTGGCCCACAAAGGATCCTAAATCACTTAGGATTTTTTTTTATGTTACCTTAGAAGTGTTCAGCCATTGCAGAATTTTGACAAAACCTGAAAACCTCTTTGTTTTGCTTCATTTTGTGATGCCACTGAATTACTTTAATGTGATAACAACACTTAGATCTTTCAATATTCAAAGAGCAGCTCACATTTCAGTACAGTTATGTTTTGTTTATATGCTTTGTTCATGTTTCAGCTTCTAGTGGAATTCCCTTTAAATATTGAGGATCTGAACACCGAAGTCTAAAAGCCTTATGTGGAGTTATTTCTGTATTTTATATAAAACACAAAGTGTGCCTTTGTTGTCTTCACAGGAGACCAGTATACCCGAGGAAACACTCATGACAGTTGTGAAACCTGGTCTGCCCACAACTGCTGACTTGCATGTGCTACTACCAGCAAATCAACCAAAAAAGAAGAGAAGCATAACTAGTGATAAGGTAACCAGAGCAATGCACATCTGCCTAGACCAGTCTTCTTCCTGTTTTGCAATAAGTGGCTGTGCTCTCATTGTCTTTCTATGAAATTAAGAGGTGATCCCTGCCTGTGTAAAGATCTCACTCCCACCTGACAAGATGCATGTGAATGCTACAGCAGCTATGTCTGCTGTGTTTGACAGTGTACAGGCCTAATTCTTTCTGGAATTAATTTCTTAAGAATATTTAATATTGGTCTGTGTTTTAAACAGAAACAACAGTGATGCATGTCATTCTAGGAAGATCCAGTAAAGCAAAGAGTCTCTGCATTGTCTTCAGAAGGAAATTAGATTTCAGGTCCAAACAATCCCAATACCTTAGTCTTTGACCCATAATGTAAAGACCATCAAGTATTTTCTGCCCTTGTAAGAAAATGTCCTTTTCAATTGGAAAGAAACAAATTTAGTAAACACAGGATTGAAAATCAGACATTAGTTTCTCTCTAGTTGTTTTCAAATCATGTTTCTTTCATAGCAAAATACTTCATGGCAGTTGAAAACCAGAAGACTGTTTGGCACTTACAATTTATTATATTTGTCCTTTTGCTGTGATAGAGAAGAAATAGATCCCAGCTCTGTGCCTGTACCTTGCAGTTCATGTCCTGCCAGTTACAAAGAATCAGTGTAAGGTATTATCCTTAATTTAGAAGGGCATTTTACAACTTTTTAAGACCAGGTCACAGTTTCCAAACAGCTGGAGAAGCAGGTAAGACAAAGCTCTTCATATTAACATAAACCAAATAAATTGTGTTTGGAGTTCATGAGAACCTTTGGAAGGTCCAAAGAAGTATGTTGAAGTTGTCCAAGTGCTTGAACAGGAGGTGTCAGACATGAAAATGTACAGACTGTGGTGTGGATGCACAAAGTTTTCTGCTTTTTTGGCAGAAACCCTTACTGTTCTCTTGTGTAATCACAGTGAGAATTCGTGGGAGTCTGAATTCCTGATTATGTTGCTGGAAATATTTAATATTAGCAGGTTGTTTCTTTTGTAGAGATCAATTAATGAACTAAGCCTTTCAGCCAGGGGAATATTACTGCTTCAAAATTATTTGAAAATTTCCATTTCTTGAAGAAGCAAGGTGAACCTTCTGAAAGAAATTCCTTATTCTGAGCCTGTGGGGAATGGATGTGTTCAATAATTTAAGGAAACTAATGGTGTTAGATTCTTTTGGTTGTACAAACATTTTATTTCAGTGTAAAGATTAGTTCCCTTTAAATCTCAATTTCTATATTAGTGCTGTCCTTCAAGGCAGCTTAAAGAATATCAGTTAAAATCAATGCTGTCTCAAGGTTTTTCTTATATTTGAAACATCAAGTGAGTTACTTTGAAGCATAAAGAGGAGTAATCACATGCTGGAAGTTATTCAGTGGGATGTAGGTATGTCACAGTAGTGTAGCAGGACATGGTTTTGTAATTAGTTCTCCAGTAAGATCCTACAAAAGTTTTCTGGAACTAGAGAAGCACAGGGAGGGGAAATTAATTGTATAATCTAGAGAATAGGTGTACATTTCTGACATTGCTAGGATGAACCAGGTCAGACCCAGGTGTCTGGGGCTGGAGCAGGAACAGGAACAAGGGAGACAGCAGCCTGTGCTATGCAGTGATAATGAGTCAGGTGCACCAGTGTCACATCTCAACACCAGTTGTTTTATAGACTACAGTGCTGTAGAGATGTACAGCCAGTCTTCTTATGACTGCTGCCTACATTTCTGGTTTTATATTATTGCTAATGGACGTTGTTTTAGCTATTGATATGTGCATATAAGTTTGTTGGTTTAGACTTGAATGGCAAAAATTCTGATTGAATGTGTTATATCTGAATCAATTGTGACTTGAGAAATATCCTGAAAATATACTCTATATGAATAAACTTAGAAGCAATAGCTTCTGGTAAGTCAACTAGAAAATACTCATATTGTCATATGTTTAAAGATTCCTTACATTCCCTTCTGTTACTAGAAGAGAATCTTGAAGGATTTTATCATAAATCACTGGAAGGATGTGCTTTCTCTCACTGCCCGTACCAGTTCTCAAAGTCAGTGTTGTGACACTTTTGTGAGGACTCAGCAGTGAACAATGTTTTCTCCACATTGGAGAGGTGTCCCTGATACCCTTAACTTAGTTATAAAATGCCTTTTCTTAAAGAGAACCTCTTTGTTCTCAGCTGAACACCTTTTATATTTGGGAATATTACATTATTTCAGAAAGATTAGATATTTCTTGCTCAGGCAGAAAACACCTGCTTGCTGGAGTTTTTATTGGTGCTTTACAGGGAGTGTTGGGATGTGATACTGTTTATTAGGTCAGTCATGTAGCATATGAATCATTACTGATAAAAATAGCCATCAATAACAAAGATGGTAACTAAGCTGACAGTGCAGTAGGAGGAGCCCTTTGGAAAATTCTGAAATTTTATTCCATTCTGACAAGAGCCCTTTTTATTTCAAATATATGCAGGGAGAAATAAAAACTGACTGTGATTTAACCTGCTTTCAAGAACAGAGAATTTTCAAAAGTATTCCATTCTAATTATTGACTCCAGAGAAGACTTGGTGGCTTAATTTATGCACATCTATTGCATATCTAATGTCAGGTGGGATAAGTCCAGTTGAAAGTGTCAATTAAAGTGCAATTAAACTATAATCTGGAAGACAGGGGCTCTGAGGAAGATTTCTATCCAGACAAACTACTTCACAAAAATTCCCAGTGAGTTGCTTTGGCAAAAAGAAAAATTCAGAACTCAAGATGTGTAAGTGGGTAAGAGGTTGAATAGAGTCATTAATTTTCATTCTTTTAAATCTTATACCACAGGAGCCATTGTGTCCACATTTTCAAATATTGTCATTGTAAAGGATGTAGAAAAAGAAGGGGGAAAATTCAAATGCTGGTATATGAACCTTAACTTAAGAAGTCTAGATAGGTGCTTCAAAGGCCACATTTGTTTTTTAAAATGCTGGAGAGGTGGCAGCACCACACCCAATAAATACCTTGGGGAAGGGAAAAAATAAAAGCTATGAGCACTGAAAAAAACATCAGTCTATCAGTGAAATAAATAAGCCAGAAATTTGGTTGGATTCACATGAGATTGAAATTTTTGACCTGAGGACATGTTGTTCACATAGATTTGGGTACCAATCCAGCAGTGGGGAGTTAAATAACAAAAAAGTCTTAATGACTTAAGCAAAAACTACACCAAATATTGGGCTCCTTATGAATCTGCCAGGAAAATATAAAGAATCAAAAGTTATGGATCTCAGAAATTAGATTTACTGGCTGTAAGTCAGATTAACCTAAAGCAGTTGTCTCACTTACACTGTACACCATGAACCCATGAATGGACCTGGATCGATACAAAGAAACTTTATTTCATTGATAGAAGCATCATTTCAAAGCCTCCTAATCAGTGGATTTGTCATATCCATTTTCTATTCAGGCTTTGGGCAACAAGATAAATACTTAGGAGCTGTCTGCTGTAATTGTCTTGTGATATAACTGAAGCCATGATCATTTCACTCTTACATTGAGTCATTCTCACATTAAAAATTTTAATAAAATCAGAGCAATAACTTCAGAAGTTAGATATTCCTCAAAAAGAATGATGATATTTGAACTTTTGTATAGTGTCTGCCCATAATAGGAGAGGGACTACAGGGATTTTTATCCATTATACTTCAAAAGCTTGTCAAAGATGAGCACCATAATTGATAATATCGTAAAAGGAGTTACTTGTGAATGTTTCATGGATATAAAGCAAATTTCTAATTTGGCATCCTTTGGGAAGTTGTGTCCCAAATTATAAGGCATAGAGTATAAAACTATCTTTGATCTTTTAGAAAATTGACCATGTTGAAGACACAAGCAAGTAGAAAGTATAATTCAGACAATTTGTCATCTGGGGTTAGGATGTGAGGGTATATTTAATGGTTCTGCTCCATAAAAATATGAGAGACCATATTTCACTATGCTCTATCCACTGGAGGAAAATGGGAGGAATACTGATTTTTTTTCCACATGGGTGAATGTATATATTTCTGGGAGTATTGTTAAAAATTAGCTATAAATGGAATTCATTCCATTCTGGGTAAGGAGGTAAGGTAAATTATGACATGCAGTTCATTTTTAAATAGTAGTTACTTTTCATGGCAAGAAATCCAAAGTGACATCACAGGTTTTCTTCTGATAGGTTAGAAGAATGGGAGGTTTTTAATATGGATTATGCATTGTGTGAGTTATGACCCAGGTAAACCAAATAGTGTGTGCAAATTGCTTACTGTCTGTGACATACTGAGTAAATGTAAAGACTTGGATAATCCAAAAGAAAGGTTTGCCTATAAAATTGTGACATTTTCAGCTTATATGTCTTCTGGAGTTTTGCTTGGTTTTTAAATATTGAATTTCTTTTGAATTTCAGCTCATCATTGACAAGTGCTTTTACCATTTAAAGAACCCGAGGTTTTCTTTTTTAAGACATAGGGTGCCTCAAAGTGGAAGAGAGCACAAGACAACTGACATTCTCTCTGTTGTATTTTCAGAGAATAGCAGCAATAAAGCAGGCCCTGAATGCACACAACATCAGTTTCTTTCTGAGGGGAGGATACTGGGTCTTAGTGACTTTAGCTGACTCCAGTTCAGGTAAATATATCAAAAAGCCATCAATAGATCAACTTTTGGATGCCTGTTCAAGTTCTAATAATTTAAGGAGAAAATCTTTATCAATATATGTGTGTACATATAACACATATGTATATACTTGGTACTTGTTCCATATAAATAGACACACATATGATTAAATATATGTTTGTATATATACTCATACATGTATATATGTGTACATCTTTGTTTGGTCATTATTATAAATATATAAAATAATTTTTTTAATGTTTCCATTTTGTCATATCTTGTGATTTGTACCACAAGCTCCTTGTTTTTCCTGTGTAACCACACATAAAGTAAATACCTCCATTGTACAAAATAGTGCCCTGAAGGAGGAGCCAATTAGGCTTCACAAACTCATGATCTGGTGATCTAAAGGCTCTTTAGGCTGCACTGGCTGCTAAGAAAGCAGAACTTCTTTGCCATATATCAGCCATTAACTGCTGCTGTAACTACATGGGTATAACACAAGGCTTGCTGCATCTCTGCCATGTGTCTCTGATCTTCTGATCAACTAATGGGAAGGTTGCTGCAGGGTCTCCACTTTGCTAGTCCTGTCCTGAGATAAATTATGCTTTTTCTCTGTTTAATCAAATGGAAACAGCGTGGGGCATTTTTTGTGTGCATTTCCTGCCTCCCTGGATTCACTGTTGATGGAAAGTGGTTGAAGAGAGTTAGTGTGCATACATGTGTGTATTTTGATCAGGGAGACATTAAAATGATGTTTTGACTTGAATCCAGCCTTGACTTGAATCTTTTATGAGAATGTCCTGTAATTTTTGTTTGTGTATTATCTCCCATAATGTATCCCTCTTTATTTATTTCAGTGTGTTGTGGGAGAACAGCTTTAGCCAGCCACTATCAATTTGTGTAAATGCTGGTGTGATATTTTATCTGTCAGCTCTCTGTAGAAGACAAAACCCTTATCTAGTTGCTAATGTAGAATTGTGCTGCAGTCTCACTGTGGTACCTTGTCTGGTGTAAAGGGCTGACATTCCTTTGCCAGCACAAAAGGGATTGAAAGAAGCCCATGTTCATTCCAGCCTTCACCAATGCATGACCTTGATGAGGCCATTTGTTGTTCAGAGCCTTAGTTTCTCCATCTGTGAAATTAATACAACCCTGCTTTTGCAAAGCATGTGCTGAGTAAATGTGTGATCATTTACTATGATAACTTCAGATTCCCTGAAAAAAACCCAACCAGCCACTGAGTATGCAAATAATTAAATCTTCAGGACCTTGGGTCTTGATATTTGTTTCTTTCTTTTTTTTTTAAAGAGTAACAAGTCACCAATTAATTTTGTGGTTTTGCCTTCCTGAAGAAGCCACAGAGTGAAAAGTGCAAAAATAGCAACCAATATTTTTGACCTGGAAATTAAGTAGAAAAGAGCATTGAAGATTGTGAATGATGTGGAAGGGGACATGCAAAACTGCAAAACTGTTCTTTTATTTTGTTTTTCAGACTCTCAGAGGATTGGAGGAGGCAGTGGCTACTGGGCTATTGTGGTTCTCTTTGTTATTTGTTTAGTTGCAGTTGGGGCTTTCATCCTCTACAAGTTCAAAAGGCAAGTAAACTTTAATCAATATGTGCATTTAAATAATTAGATTTATCCAAAGATAAGAGGATTTTTTATTTGTACGGAAGATTTCTTGAAGAATTTAAAGAAGTATACCACTTTTTCTGAACTTTTCAGACATCAAGGTGTTGCACTGATGCTTGTTTCACTTGCTGTCCTCCAAGATAAATATCAACAGTATGGGAACTATGGAGAGTTTGTTCATTTTGTCTAAATAACACCATCAAGAATCAGAGCTGAACTAAAATATTATTCCTGATTAATTCCCTTCTCATTACTCCTAACACTTATGAATAAGGTAAAACTATCGGGACAGGGAGTGAATCTGCAATGCTGATTTTTTATAAAAGTAGTTTTATCAAAGCCTGTAATGCTCTGGGGCTTCTCTGTGCACACATTAAATTTTAATTGCTGAGGCAATGCCATGGAGAATGACTGACAGGAAGAGATTAGTGTTAATTTGGCTCCAGAGTGTGTGGGGGGAAGGAATATTTCTGCAAGTGGCCCTTGTGTGGAGCACATTCTCAAATCTGACAATTCTGGCCTTGGACAGTCCAGTGTGTCTTTAGTCTGCAACTGATTTTAATCCAAGCTGCTGAGCAATTTAAATAATTTGTTCTTGTTCATGAGACAGTGCTATCATTGTCTATCCTACTGGCATTTCTGTATCTCTGGGGCATTCAGAAGCTGTTGGGTTTGGGCATACTGGAAACAAGCCATCATCATCATCATCATCATCATCATCATCATCATCATCATCATCATCATCTCCTGTTGTCCTTCCTCAGGGACGATTCTTAATTATTTGCCTCATTTTTAAATGGGTGATTTTTATTTAAAATAAATATAAGTTTGTTGAACAAGGAGCAGCATTAAGTTTGTGACAGCAGTAAATGTAGCTAGCATTAAGTAAGAGTTTGTTTAGCTGAAGTATTTTTATGTCAATAGAGGAAAACCCATTTTTCTTCAAGAACCTATGATTTTTAGAATTCATGGTGACTGATTGCTTTAAAGGACAATGCACAGAATACTACATCAGACTGTCTACAACAGAATAAAAATCCATTTTGCTCTTTTAGGTGCCTGAAGCAAGGAAAAACATAAAAATGGTTGATGTGATGTAATTATATTATTTCAATAGCAATACAATGGAGGAATTTCTGTTTATGGTTTTGATAGTAAAACTTCCTTGTGATATCTTTTAAAAGCTACCTGATTTATATCTTTTATTAGCTCTTAAATGAGAGCAATTAAATAACAGACACAATTACTGCATGGTAGAAGGAGTATAAAATATTCAGGAAAGGAATAAAAACATAATCTTCCTTGAGTTCTTTCTAAGATACCCAATGAACCATTTTTTTTTAAGTAGAGCTTTTATTAAGAAGGAAAATATAGTTCAATTTCCAAATTGTGAGCTTTAATGTCTCTCACACTTCTATATATAATTTGTGAAAATCATTTGCCTTTACATTTGGAGGTGGGTGGTAATTTAGATGCAAGTGAGGACTATTGTGAGATATATTCAAAAGTTTGTCAGTAGCCTAAAAACTGTTGTTGGCATTGATGAATGACCATGCAGCAGTATTCAATTTTAGTCTGTACCTTATCTGTTTCTGAGATATTTGACAGAATCCTTTTTAAATATTCCTGCTAAGCTTTTCAAAATTGACTTTTTTTTTTTTTTTTTGGTTGCATCCTTCATTTGCGATTTCTTCAAAGAATATTGAGTATACCTAATCAGTGCTATGTTTCAAAAATGACTTTTTCCTCCTGGGATCCCTGTGAAAACTCCTGTCCCACCAAAATCTTTAATCCCTTTTAAAAAGTCTTTCCTGTGTTTGTGGAGATGGTTTGCTGGATCCCCATGGAATACTTGTTGGGAGTACAGGCCCTTTAAAGTCAGTACAGTGAGTACATGAGTTTACAAACTGGCCCACAGGGGCTGAGGCTAAGAAATGAGTGTCCTTTATAGAACTAAAAGTTGCAAGTTATAATGCATAAAGGCAACTTTTCAATATTATGTGCCTGGGTATTAAAAATTAATTTGCTGAAAGAATGCCATAGGCAATAAAAAATGTGCAATTTTAGGTGGTAATTTCAGAATTACTCTGGCCTATGGTAACTCAGATAACTTGGGAAAATAAAATTATGATTTAATTCCAAACAGAAATTACAGATGTGTAAAGTTTTGAAAACATAATACTGTCCTTAATTATAATGTATGATTTACAAATATAAAGAGTAGATTAGAGATATTTGGTGGTGCTTTCCCTTCATTCATATAGATTAATAGAAAGGTTAAAACTCCTTTTTCCCTACACCAGTGAAATTTTTTTCTTGATCCTAGTTTTATCACTACACTGGTTGGGTGTACAGGACCTGGCATTGGAGCAAATACAAAGCAGGTGGTTTGCAAGAGATTGTATGAGCATGTCTTGGGTTGCTCTCTCTTTCTCTCTTTATTTTCTCTGGCTCAAAGTTAAGTTTGATACATGCAAAGATGCAAGATGGAAAATCTGGCTTGCAAAATCAGATGGTAACTGGACTGGCAGGGAGATTACAGCTTCATACATGAAAGCATGCCATCTATTTGCAATGACAGTGTTCAGGACTTGTGATGAGAAAAGAAGAGAAAATATCAAGGTTTTGTGTAGACCTACAGCTTTGATAGAAAATGGCAAAACATGCTCAAACTGCCCCAAGCTTTCTGAGTTCTGAGGCTACTTGTCTCCAAGCATGGTCACCTGCCCAAATTATTCCTGATGTGCATGTCATAAGAACTTGGGTACTAATTTACACTAATTTTTGTCAGACTGAGCTGGGAAATGAAATATGATGTTGACAAGACATCAGTAACTAATCCAATACCTCTTTCTTAAGTAATGAAACTTGCTGCCTCTATTTAATTTCTCATTTTTTGAAAACTGCAATATTCAGTATGAAAAACTGGTGTCCTTGACAAGTACATCAAACAAAATTAGTTTGGGAGAGAGCTGTGATGTAAAAATAACAATCCTGCATAAGATTCTTTGTTCAATGCCTCATATGCAGAAAAAGAAAATAATATTTATTCTAATTAGACAGGGGTGGGTAGGGGAAAAACAGTGGCAGATTCATGTAGAGGTAGTGAGATTTTGGCTGATTAGTTACAAGCATAGTACAAACCAATGCCACCTCATCCCTCCTCACGTGATGCCCATTAAATAGAAAATATGTAAAGGGTATAATTGCTCACTGCTCTGATGAAGTTTAAAATTTTATGATCTGCTGGATAACCAGAGCTGTCATGGCTGTCTAGCTGGGTCACATCTATTCTTATATGCCCTAATCTCAAATACTTAAGCATTGACTAGGAAGACTGCTGCCCTCTGTTTTTACATGCTGCAAAATTGCAAGCATTTATTGTTTCATGTCCCCGTTCCTGAGCCTCATGCACCTCCCACTTTATCTGATGGTTTCTTTGTGCATCCAGCCACTTCTTGAAAAACTGGTGCTGAAACCCCCATAGCTCATCAAGTGACTCATGACAATCCCAAGCATGGTTCATCTTTGCTTTAAACAAAAGAAGAAAAAAATAAAAGGAAGAAGCGAAAATGTTTTGAGAAACACAGGAGTTTGATCCTTTGTGATCAGAGTAGATGAGGACTTCAGAATAGAGCTGTTTTTACTCTGTATATGGCAAACAAATTTTAAATTATAAATGTGATGGGCTTTATAACTGTAATGGTGTTCAACAAATGAGCTGGATTTTTTGCCTGAGCTATTGGTTTGGATGGTTTAGGGGAGGAATTTTGAGCATGGCAACAAGGAGCAAGGGGTCATTCCTCACAGGTGAACCAGCTGTGGCTGAGCAGGAGGAGCAGTGCTGTCAGCAATGTGGGTGGTGGGCAAGCCATGAGTAAAGAGCCTTTGCTCTGCTCTGCTCTCACCAAGCAAAGGTGCCTCCAGCAAACAACATTGCAATGCTCACTAGTATGCTCCAGTTGTTTAAGCATCCAGGTAAAATGGACTGCAGCTGCTTCTTTTGCCCACAACAATATGAAGCATCTGGAAAATATTTTTGAAAAATCTTTATGCAGATCTTGGATCTGTGCATATTTTTTCTATACCATACCATCTTTACTAGATTTGGTTCAGTAAAAACACACTTTTTCCATTCAGTTTGAAACAATGTTTGTATTTTTTGTGGTTTTTAAGCTGCCTTCCAGAAAAGATTTCTTCATCCTCTCAGAAGAAGCTTTATGGTGTGGGATCCTGGGCAACAGTATAGAGAAGGGAAATAGTACTGCCTGCACCAGGAGAAGTAGAGGAAAGGAAAATTTTATTTTAGCCACATCAAAGTTGCCATGCAATCATCATGCTGTTAGTGAAAGATCTGAAATAATCACCATTTTCTTATTTTTCATTTCTGTATGATAGCAGGATATTAGAGTAGCCAAACCAGAACAAATAGCTCACTCTTTGGCTTATGTATTTTACCTGGTTAATTGCAGCAAATTTGATTCTCTGAAGGAGTATAAAAATCTTCATCTTTTAATTTGTATGCAAAACTACTGCTGGTATACTTTAAGCTGCATACATTGTTTTCACAAATCACCATGAATCCTCTTCACCCAGATTTATACCATTTTGTGTGTATTCCTTTTTTCCTGCTACTATCAAGTACCAATTTTGGTAAATGAGCCCCCTCCTGGGTGTTTTCCACAATCTGGAGCAGAACTGTGTTATCTTTCTGCCTCATTGACTTACTATCTCATTTCCAGTCTCTGAAGAAAAGCTATCTTTTTTCCCCACCTTGCTTATACTACTTTTATGTTCCATGAGAGCAAGCTTAGTCCCAATCCATGCCTTTAAGTGATAAAAAACCAGGCACTAATTTAATGTTCCATAATATTTTGTAAAAACATCCTCAGAAATCAAAGTAATAGCATGCAGAAAAGATTTTGGAAATGAAAGAGGCGAGTATATCAGGAGTGCCTTAAAGCACAAAGAAGTCAGTCATCTGAACATTAATCCAAACATAATAAAGTCAACACCACAATAAAGTATTCTATTTAATGGATTATTATTGTTGTTATTTTTATTTAAGTTCCAAGAGAATGCTACATTATTCCATATTCTTTGCCATGTGAATATGTTCGTATTTTTTTATACTAAGCAGAATTTTAATCAAGCCTCTGGAAAATAAATGAAGTTTCATAAAGGCAAGCAATTTTTTTTTTCCACAAAGAAGGAATTGAAAGCCAAATAAACTAGAGTTTAAATGAGTAGGAATCAATATCTCATCCCCCTCCTGCTGTTCCTTCCTGCTGAACATTTTTAAGTGCTAACAGTTTGGGGTATGAATTGATTAGAATTTGTGAATAAAGGAAGGAAAACAAAGTACTTCCTGGAATATCTTCTAAAAGGTGTGGGACCTGGAGAGCTTGGTGAAAATCATGTGCTGTGATATTCTTAAGTAGTGCTGTGCAGAATTACATTTCTAGCTCATTTTTATGGTCCTCAAAGCAGGCATAGTATTTCTTCTTTTTCATGATGGAAATAAAATGTTACAGGAAAAACAAAAAGAACTGAAAATGTAAACCATGGAGTGCTGCTCAGTAGAGCTAATTGTCTCCAGTGATGGATGTTAAGCACATGCATTTTGCAGATGAAGAGTAAAGCCCCAAAGAAACTATTGCATAATCTCCTTGTCTGTTTTTCTAAATGTGCTTTCAATTTTCCTATTGCTGATACAAATCTCTTGGGTCAAATTTCGTGTCTTGTCATGTTTTCGCAGTGGTCTTTTATGTAGACCCAAGAATTTCAGCTCTGCCTACTTCAAACAGTTCTGCTGGACTCAGCAATAACTGCTTCCTGAAGAAGAGCAAAGCACATCAGGGTACACTAGAGTTTTACTCTGTGTAAGTAGGGGTAGCAGCCTCCTTCCTGCATGTTAGAGCAGTGAGAAGCAAAAGTGCCAGAATCAGGCCCATCTTTAGTGAGCTCCAGAATCCACATCCTATTTCATCCCACAGTGTGGCTGTCCCTTGCAAACAGAATATCCAGCATGTGTGTTAAAAATGCCTCTTGAAAAAAGCTCAGTCAATACAAAACACAGAGAGTTCTCTGTAGTGTATAAAAGGTCTAGTATTTACAGTCCTTATCTTCTCAAGGCCTGTGATATTCTCCTTCCTCCAGTCCATTCAAAGTCTTTCCCATGTAAGTATGAGGAGCAATGGAAAGTGTGGAAGTACTGAGTACCTCAGCTTTATACCTTCCCCAAGGGATCTGTTCTTAGCAGAATTGGGCAAGAGAAGACAAGCAAGAAATAACAGCTCACACTTTTTTTTTTCCATCTTTTTATTCTTAGAATATGAGGAAATGCTCTCAGCAACAACACATTTAATAGTTATTTGTGAATTTGAGAGGTTTCTTCATTCTTCCTGAACATGTTTAGTATGTGTTATGCTCATGGTTGTCTCTAACTAGGAAGTCATGCAGGAGCTGTGAGTTGAAGCCTCAGGATTGACACCAAAGCCACACTTGGTTGAGCTGGTTTCACACAGGTCCAGGCAGCAGTCACACTAGCAACTATTCTCACTTTACTTGACTGCAAAGGTCTGATGTGCCATATGGGTTTGAGATGCTTAACGTTTTTATTATGTCAAAATTGTTTTGATAATGCCATTGATGCTTCTCTAATCTGTCAGAAATAGTTCTGAGAAGGTTATTATAATTATTGTAGAAACATATGTGCTAATTCTGCAGATGTGTTACAGAGACATTCTTCTGGGTTTTGTCTCCCTTAGGCATTTGATGGTGGACTGAAAGTGAGCAGTTTGACAGGTTTGATGCAGGTCTGATTGAGGGAATAGTTTTCCACATGACCAGTTTCATTACCAGACACATTAAAAAACAGTCTGGAGTTACTGGCCCTAGAGAAAAAAAATCAAAATTAATTACCTAATGTATTTGTTTTGGTAATGAAGAATGTCCTTCCCTCTTGCAAAATGGCTTTTTATAATCCATATAATGACAGTGATGCAGGGCTTGGCTTTATGTGTATTTCTGTTGGAGGAGCCCTCAGACCTGTTGAGTGATCATAAATAGCACAATATTGTGTCATAAGACCTTCTTTCCATCCTTGTTCTTTTCCTTTTGGTTTTGTACTGCTTATAAATAATGGAATAAAATACCTAATTTTTATTTAGAGATATAATTGTGTGTGTGTGTGTGTGTATGTATACACATACCTATACAGATATGTGTGTTTGTGTAGATATATAGGACTCAATTTATCTTTTGGATTGCTCTCTTCATTCATCTTTAGTTTCTTTGTAATTTCCATTTATTTTCATTACTTTGATGCAATGGAAGTTGTTCTTCAGAATAGTTTGTTGCAGTAACTTTTTTTTATCTCAAACTAAAATGGTGCCCCTTGCTAAAGAAACCTTCTTGTGAAATGGCATTTAAAACAGATCTTCAAGAGCCTAGAAAAAATAATCTGTGTATTTATCCAGCTTTTAAACTGCTGCCATAGTATGGAGCAGGAGATGGTTGCTTTTAGACAGATGCCTAAAAATTAGTGTCAATTTTTCTATTTTCTCACTGTCTAAAGGGGCTCAACAAAAACCACAGCTGTTCAACCCTGTTTTTCCTTTCCTTCTTGTTGTCTGCCCATTGTAATAATTGGCTTTAAGCACAGATTTTGACAGCCATGATCTGCTGTCATGCTGCTCAAGCTGTCAAGCAGCTTCTGGCACTGTAGGAAATGGAGCTCAGAGCCTGCAGCTCCCTAATCTGAAGTGTCTGCTTGGTGCTTGGGAAAGGATGTACTCATGTGCCTAAGCAGACTGCAGGTGAACACAGCTACAGCACAAAGGGTATGGCTGTTGAGGAATGTTTAAACCATAAAATCTGTTGCAAAGCTAGCAGTCCTTGATTTTTTTTCCCTTTGAGTTTACAAAGTCTAATTTAAATTAATCTAGTTAAGAACCTTTTATCAATATTAAGTCGTAAGCCAGTCTCAGCCATGGTGCTAATTGTCCATTAGAGGCATTTAATAAGATGCTTTTTGTTTCTCTAGATTCCAGAGTGAGTGAATTATTGTAGAGTTTGTCTAAATCATAAGTTCCCAGTCCCAAGTTTATACTGTCTCCTTCAGTGCTGCCTGCTTACCTTAACCAGCCTCCCCTGTCTTGCACTATTATCAGTGCCTGTTTACCTTCTCACTCCTTATCCCTGGGTCCTGGCCTTCTGGCTCTTCACTCTCTGCTCCTTTCCATTCCCTATCTCCTGGACTTCTCCTGACTTTTTTTCCTGATCCTGGTTGATCATGAGTGCCATCTGATAACATTACACTTCAATGTCAGCCCACATGCTCAGGGAGATGTGATGATGATTGCAGCCCAGCTCCATGTATGTGAAGGCACCTGGGGCCAAGAAAGAACACCCACTGGGCCCTTTTATTGCTTGAATAATTAAGATAGGTTTTCTGTGGCTTTAGTAATTTTTTTCAATGTTGCTCATTGTCTGTTAAACTTAGAAATGGATGCTTAAATATTATGTTAGTATGAAGATCCTGATAAGGTGGGTACATAAAACTATGACAGAGAACAAAGAGTGCATAAGTTTAGGTTGTGATCACAAAATTAAGGAAGGATGGGATTCGTAATGATTTTTTATTCTGGAACAACTTTGCCCTGCTGGAGCTCTGCTCTGATGCCAGTGTATGTGTGACACAAAAGAATTCCATCCCCAAATTTTTCTTCTTGTCCCGTTGTAGGAAACTGCCAGGCAGAAATGTCTACGCCCAGATGCACAACGAAAAAGAGCAGGAGATGACAAGCCCTGTTAATCACAGTGAGGACACCCAGAACATCATCCAGGGTGAGGAGTTTATTGATGATGATCTGGACTCTCAAACACTAGGTAACGCAAGAGGTAACTTCGTTTTTAGCTTATACATTTTCATTAAATTGATGTTTGCTTTCATTTTAGTTCTTTTTCATTTTCTGTTCAGTCTCGAGAAGATGTAAATGGTAACACCACTAACAAGGGATTATCTCAATCACCTTCTTTTGGCTTGCTTGAGATGCAGGCTAATGTATGGATGATGTGCTATATAGAGCATGAGTACAGAGATGGTAGGTTAGTGTCAGGAGACAGACTTGGACAATTTTGGAGATAAGTTATATTTGGTAGAATGGGATATAATGTGCAACACTTGAGTTCACTCAATAATCCCCTAAATTAGTGGAAAATTGAGTTCAGGCTGGAAGGATTTGTAGAGTCAATGCTTCTGTGATTTCAGATGGATTGGATGGGGATCCATTGTTTTTTTTTTGCCTTTATATTCCACTGGCATTTAAAGTTTTTGTGATTAGAAACATTAAATTTGTTCATGTATAAAAAGTATCATAAGTCTTCCTTAATTTAGTTGTTGATTTTCTAGAATTCATGAGATGGTTTTAAAGAACCCATGAGGGAAATTTTCTGTAAGTATCTCTCAGTGCAAATGATTTCAAGTGGAAGTATATATATCCTGGCACCCTGTGGTTAGTTTTAATGCAACATGGACTTCTGATCTGTAATACATCGTCTTCAGACTGCTTTCAGGTCACAGTCTGAAAATTGTAGGACAATGTTAGAAACACCCAGTTCCATTTCTGGAAATTTGTGAAAATAAATCAGATGATCCAAAGCTTTTGGGATTTGTAGCATTAGTTTGATGGTGTGAAAGGCAATTATAATATCTTAATAAACCCCAAGGAAGAAGATGTGTGTTAGCTGCACCCAAGGTAGCCTGGGCAAGACAGAACCTGATCTGACATTTCTTTATCTTGGGTTTCACCTTTTTGTTTGTTGTCTATGTCTTTATTTTCATTTGCTGAACTTTGTGCTGCTTCTAGGTTCTTGGAGGAGTTAGCTTTGAACACAAGGGAAGAATCCAGCCTCTTGCTTTGCTTTGTGTATTTCTATCTCTTCTTTGACAACCTTGTGTATCACTGCTTTCATTCTGATTTTGCAAGACAACCTTTGTTGCTCTCCTGAATTTACCAGAGTTAGTTCCAAAAAAAAAAAAAACCAAAACCAAAAAAAACAAACCTGCAAAAACAAAGTCTGTGTTAAATTTGTTTGGTCATCTTGTCTCTAGGGTCTTTAGAGGAGAACCTGAATGCTAACAAAGTCCTTGCAGACATGCCTATTGAAGTGGAGCATTCAAACACCTCTAGTAATGTACATAAGCTTAGCTTTTTTTAATGATAGGAAAATCTCTCAGGGTTTATTTGAAAGAAGGCAGCTTTGGATGCTCTAATAAAGAAATGCTATCTTGATTTATAACATTTAGAATTAATCTCTTCTTGCACTGCACTTGTCACTCAGAGAAAACAAAAATCTTCTCACCTAAGCAGAGCATTATTTTTTGTTTAAAGAGTACAAGATCATGATGTTTTGATGACATAAGAATGTAAATGTGATTTCGAGGTGATTTGTGCTTCAGCGAGGTTGTCTGCAGCAGCAGACTTTCCAGGAGAGTGTATAAAGCTCATTTTTGTGGATCATAATCATCCATATTTGTCAGCTTAGACAGAAGATGTTATTTAATACATAAAACTACACTCCTGCTCGCTCTACTGTTTTGTTATTTGCAATACTTTCCACTAGCTCCGGTATTGCTCAGTACTGCCAAGAACATATTCCTGTTAATGATACTCTATTTTATCTGGCTGGAGTATGAAGCCTGTTATAATCCCTGCTTTATATTAAATTCTGGTTTACAACATTATTTGCAGAAGGTTCCTATGCTATGGAGATCCCTTCTAGTTCTGGTGAGCTGTCTCCCTCCCTCTTGGGAGATGTCAGGAGCCGCCTCCGCTCCATGCGCAGCAGGGAGTTGCAGGCCTGGGTTTCTGTTTGTTCTCTCTCTTCTCATAACTTTTGAATTTCCACAGTACAGTATTTCCAGACTCACCCATCCACTTTTTTTGTTTTCTATATATTTTATGTTGCCTACTTTATCGCAACCCCCACCTTGGGACTCCTCAACACCATTACCTTGCAGTGACTCCTTCTGGGAGAAGTGGCAACTTGAGCAGCTACAGAGTTCCCTTATTGCTGATGCCGGTCAGTGTCCAGTCCCAGGTCAGTGGCATGTCGAATGGACGCCTCAGGTTCCATTCTCCTCCCTCACCTGCACCCCTCGAGACAACTACACCTTTATAAGCCACAAAGAGAACCAACTTATGCTGTCACTGGGATAGAAACCCTAGGAATTCACCACAAAACCACCACCATGAGCAAAAGCTTTGTGCAAAAGTGTGCTGCAGGTACATGGAGCTGTTGCACCAACCTTCACCTGACCTGTTGTTTGATAAAGACACTCTCTTATGCAATTTACTTGTCTCTGCAATAAAAGGGGGATTTATTGTGGAGTGCCTGAAATGCACTAATGTTGGCCTTTTGTTTGTATTTTCCTAGGCAATCACTCAGGCGTGGTTTTGAGCATCAACTCCAGAGAGATGCACAGTTACCTGGTTAGCTGATATTTGCAGCTGAACACAAAAACCGAAAGACTCTTCTCTGTACCATTTTATTTTTCCCTGGTGATGTCCCAAAATTGCAAATATGGCTGTAAATGCTGATGGAGAGGAGGTTTCTTATCAGTCCTGTGGAAAAAAGCATCCATCATCAGTTGCCAAGGGTGAAGGATAACGTGTCTGGTATTCACTCTATGGCCTGGGAACTCATTATGATTGAAACTCAAACTGTAGTAGCAGATTTGTAGCCCTAGGCACCTTCAATGCCACCTTATTTCTTTTCTGTATATGCTCAATTTCTTTATGTTTATTTTCAGAATGATTGACTGTAACTTTTTAATTATATTTTTAATTGAGGTATTCAGTGGAAGGCTGGGAGTCTTCAGCCCAAAAAGGTGACTTTTACACAAGTGACTAGACCAGAAGAGATGGTTGGTTGATCACAATGACAATTTTTTTAGGAGGCCAAGTGTTTCTGTACTGGAGAAGGACTGAGCGAGAGACAAATGCACTCCTAGTTTGGACAAGCTCTTAACTTAAACATGTGTGAGACAATCTAACAAATTTAGTCTTAGGCCCTTCTGAGGAGTAAAAGAAGTAAAATGCCAGTTAGGATATCTTGTAATATACAATAATGCTCTTGTAAGTTTAGCAAGTCCTGACAAATGATCAGCACCAGTATCTCCCCCAATCTCACCACATCTGAAAGAAAAACACCAGCTTGATGCTATTCCAGACCAGGTGCCTTCACTTGCAGACAGTCATTTTAGTTGCTCTTTTCTCCTGAGCGAGCCCCTCTAGGATGATGGCAGCTGCCAGATGAGTTATCCTGTTAAACCCTAGGCTGGTGGCCTGACTCTTTTTAAATTTCCAGAGAGTGTAAATACCTCTTTTATGCAGCTTTCTTTGTATGGTTATTTTTTTAAAACTTCCTATGAGGGCAGCTGTGCTGGGTGGGTCAGAGCTCTGCTCTGGGAGGGGCTGGGTAGCACTGCCTCTCCTTCCCACAGCATCCCTGTTTGGGATTTCCTCTGGCATCTGCCCTTGCTGGCAGGAGTGGGCAAACCCCAACCTGACCTTTGCTGCTTGGGTTGGTTTGACAATGCAAAGGGTCATGGGATGATGTGAAGGGATTTAGGGCTTCCTGTTTCCTTCCCATCACCACAGGGTGTCTCAGCCTCTACCACCACTGTCCCTTTTCTGCAGGGAGGGCAGGGGAAGGGCTTCTGGAGGAGCTGCCTGCAGAAAGGCTTGTGAGTCAGGTCCTTGTTTCCTAATCCCAGTTTTGTCAGTTGGCTCAGCGTTTCCTGCTCTCATCCTCTGCATCCCCAGGGAATGGCAATGCAGTGAATCCACACTCTTCTTGTCTTTTCTCTGTGGTTTATTTTAGCCATGTAGGAAAACAAGAGTAGTGTGGTGAGTTTAAATGTCTGTCATCCTGTGTGTATCACAGCTGCCTGGGATTAGGATGCTTCTCTCAGAAACCTATATAATCTCTTCACTTTTTGCCTTTGATAGAGAATAAATAACTCTGTACTCACTGAATGTCATACTAATGCTAGTGATAAGCTTGCACACCACCTTGTGTAAGAAGGATACAGATAGCTCATTGTCCAGAATATGCAAACAGAAAACAATGAATACTAGTCAAATAGGAAAGAACTGTCTTAAAATCAGTGTATGCACTGGAATCATTCTTCCATGTAGCTGTGAATACAGAGCATATTATCATCAAATGCAACAGATTGGGATGTAGTAATTCAGTGTAGTACTGTAGGCTCTCATGAACCCCATAGGATGTATGTGTAAAGCACAAGAAAATTTAGATTATAAACTTACTCTAAGTAAGAAACTAGGTGGAAAATTTAGAGTGAAGATTCTGAAAAGCACTTGCAAACTGCTCAGGAAACGAATTACGAAAATAGTTGAAAAATTTCTGCCTATTTAGTTGTATAGTGCCATGTAAACTTATTAACAGAGAAGCAATTCCCTGGCTGACTGTTGTATGCCAGACTGTGGAAATCCAAGGTCTTAAATGTATCTGAGTCTGGATTTCTTGAAGAGAAGTGCATATACAAAACATGCTGTGAATTGGAAACTCTTGGGATCATTGCACCAGGGGCTTTCCCTCCTCACCAGCTCTTCTTGCTTTTTCTAGTGGAAATGAGCTGGACCAGAGAATAAAATAAAACTGCTAACATCTTACTTGTTCCTGTGAAATAAATCTGAAATAGGTTGTTGTATAGGGCAGGTGAGTGGCAAACCAGCTTCATGAACAAGGAATGGGATGGAAGCTCCAGCTTGGGGTTGTTCTCACATGGTTAATTTGATTGGCAAAGGTCACACATCTAATTTATGCTTTAACAGCTACTTTTATACATTTAATTCAGGGTGATTTGTGTCTCTGATCACAGGAGTCTTTTGGAACATGGTAAAATATTTAACTGCTTCATACTCTAATTAACACTTAGCACAATGTAGTGCCTGTAATAATTTTTTCTGATGCCTATTAATTTGATTCATGCAGCACTCCTGTGAGGTTGGTTTGTCATGTCTTAAAAACACTGTTTTCTAAAGATGTGTTGTATTGCCATAACTGTATTACTAATACCCAGCAGATAATAAAGGAAGCCTTTGATTTCCTCACAATAATAACTTTAAAATGAATTATTTTAAAACTGAGAAAGTACTATTACCATTTTCTCATTCATGGTGTCTTGGTTTATCTGTATGAAAAGACTCACTAGCGCTGGTTCTAAAATCTCTTGCACCACATCCATGATATCTTCACTCTTTATCTTTTATATGTATCTAAAATCCTGATACATGGGTGTTCAGAAACACAGAGTTGCTTCTATGCACAAGTGCTAGTCACACATGTGTGCATGCACTCATGCAGTATTTGTACATTTTTTAGTGATGTTTTTTAGTGGGGAAGGGTGATGTGGTGGCTAAGAAGCAGAAGATGACTGTCAGATACCTGGATACTGTACCCAGACTTTGAGCAAGCTACTTCCCTTGTATGTGCTCCAGTTTCCCCACCTATGAAATAGGTCTGATAATAATTACCTACCTCACAGGGGTGTTGTGAGGCTAAATTAATTACTGTTTGTTCAGGATCATCAGAGCCTAAGAATTTTGTGAGCATAAATTATTAATTTATGTTTAACTCTCTTTGTTTTACTTGAAATTATCACTGATCTTAAAAGTTCTGTACTGAAACCAGCTGCAATTATGTATAAATGTAAAAAATGTATAATCCAAAAAAGGTGCTTCACTAGTAAAAAAGGAAAGAAAAGGTACTTTTATTGAAACACTGCTATTGCAACTGTTATGTGGTAGCACTGCAACATTGGCTGTGATTTTGCTGTTACACACTAGAATTGTCAACTCACTTCTCTTCATTGTTACTTGATCCAAAAGCTTATAAAAATGGGTACAGTGATATTTATCAGCAGTGATATTGAACTACACTGAATCCAAAAAATCTGGCAGTGTACTGGCCTCATTGGCCTCTTTTTGCCTTCTTGAAATCTAAAGTATTTACAATTTCAAAAACACTTTGTACTTTTTAGAGTGCTCCAAGCAGTGTGATCTGAAGCATTCTAACAGAACCATCAAGATTTACAGCTGTTTTCTTTGCTTTCTCTTTTGACATTGAATGTTTTATATGGCTTTGGAACAGCCTCCATGTAACATACTCAGAAATGCTCAGAGGACAATTAGGGGAAATGCACACAGTGTTGATTAATTTTTCAATTATATAAGCAATATAAACCAGTGTATATTTTTGTACTCTGTTGAAAAGGGTGGTGGAAATGCCTGTGAAGAAATAGAAGGTATCAGGCTGAGGCGAGATGTTGTTATTCACAATTCACATCCAATTTCTTGGAACTCTTTTATGATATTCTCATTGAATTATATCCTTCTTGATGAGTTTTCTTCTTTCAATGACTGATGTAATGAGGAGTAAACTGTTTATTCGTATAAAGTAGATGATTTATTAATTAACTGTCCTGTAGACAGGAACAAACCAGTGCTTTGCCATTACTAGTTCTTAGTGCAAAGCAGGTTTTATCTGACATGATTATCAAGGTTAGCTGTGTTTTCAGTCCAGAGACCTTCTTTTAGTGGGGACACTCTACTACTGTATGCTGAATCTTTAATAGAGGTCCACAGAATGGAACTGCAGTAATTTCCATCCTCCTTACACAAATACATGCTCAAAGAAATGTGCGGGGAAAAGAACATCTTTATAAGAAATTAAATACAGGCATTCAGTTGCAGTAGCTTTTTGATGATGAACCAGAGGTTCTGATAAGTTTTGAATTTCTAGTGTTTTTTCAAATCAATGTTCCTAAATAGATAGAATCAATGGCAATTTCAGTCATGGATTTTTCCTATGTTTCCTATTAAAAGAGTTTTGTAATTTTTCATTGATGAGACTTTGGGGGAAAAGAGAGACTAAACATTTTATTTCATTGCACAGTTCCTGCCAGTTGGAGTTATTATAGTTGTTTTATTGTATATTGATTGATATCACTGTATTGTTTTCAAATTCATTTTTATTTCAGCATTTTAGATGAAAGTAAGTGCCAATTTCTCTCAAAATATTGGATTTCCACCAGGATGAAATTTATAAGTATTTACATTTATAAATCTTGATTTTTAAGTTGCAAGATTTTGTTTTGTCCTTTAAGTCCATCCAAAAAGCTGCTTCCTGGCTCATTTTCTCTGTTTTAGTCCCAGTTGCACATTGCTTCTACAACTCTCTTCAAGAGACTGGCACATAGCCAGTGCTAGTCTGAGAAAACTTAAAACTTTCATTAGAATGGCATTTAATTCACTATAAGTAAGGTCTTCTTAGATAATTTCTTAGTGCTAAGTTTATATTTTCATGTTCTGTATTTCCTTTCAGTATCTTAGCATTTGCCCCCTCAGTGCCATTTAAAGGCATTTTTATTCCTGTAATGTTTTTTGACTTATTTTTAGACTATAATCATCAAAGTGACAAATAACTCAGACCCCTGGTTAGCTTTTGTAATTAATAGCCTAACCTTGCAGTCTTTGGGAAATGCCAAGCTGTGCCCTCTGAAATGTTTAATCTTCTGTCCCAAGCCAACCCTTCTACCAACAGATCACCTCAGGAGCATTGCCTCCAGTTGTGTGTGCATGTTCAGACTGGAGGGGCTGCAGAAGGGTCATAAAGTCCACAACAGCCCATTTCCCAAATCTGATGGGAATGTCATGCAAAGTTCTTATTTGTTCCTTCTTTTCAAGTATGCTGCATAAGCAGAGAGGGTGTATATTGCTGGGGAAAGAAGAACCTGTAATGGTACTTCAGGCTGCTCTGGAGGCTAAAGAATGCATCCTCTTGGAATATTTTTTCATTGAAATCAATATGAACAGTAAGTTAGTTTCATGATTTTTAATATGAGATCTCATTTCTGTAAGTCTTCAGTCCCAGCTTTTTTCTTCCTGTTAAATGGAGTAGCAAATTACTTCAACAATGAATTGTGGAGCCATGTATGACTTGCATTCTTTTCATCCCTTTTTTTCCCTTATGTGAAGCTTGTCAGCATTACTGTTTCCAGCTAGTTTATATGCTGGTAGCTGAGATGATCTTCTGTAAGATGGTATCTAACATAAGAATTACTGGAAAGATTAGAAATATATACTCTGAAATATGACATAGCTGTGTGAAAAAATCCTTATCAAAGAGCTGTTATAGTTTGCATTAAATACTTTCTAATAGTATCTCTAAAAATACATACCCTTAATTGCAAACTCTTTGCCTCTCTTTCAGATTGATTTTCTTTCAGAACCAACATTTACTGCCCATGAAAGGAAGTGCATTCTTTCCCTCACACAAGTAATTTTGCTTAATATTTTTTTCTTACAACACTTCCATTTCACACAAGCTTCATCTGTCTTGATCAGCCTTGATTTCTGAGTTTCTGTAGAATTTGCATCTTTACAATAATTACTTGCAATACAGTGGACATAAAGCCTTGTTGAGCAGCAATAATACAACTAGCAGTACCTGGCACTGCTTAAATAATATGCCTTTTTTCATGTATTTTTAATGGTATAATAAGTATATTAATCACCAGAAAGGCCAGGCATTCTGAATAACTTTCTTAGCATGTCTTATATTTCTATGTTATTTGCTGCTAATTTTAGCCAGCTTTTGATACTTATATTTAGTTCTTACTGGCAGTGTCTGCTTCTGCAGATCAAAGCAAATGAATTGGCTTATTCACTTTTTAGAAAAAGTATTAATTCACACTGCTTATTGATTTAAAGGGTTTAAAAAGGAAATCTTTCTGAAATGGTGAAAGAGATACTTTTAATGAGGACAGTTCATACAGGAAAACATCAGGTTTATATCCATGTGGCTTTTAAGATGTTTTTGTTATGTATTTTGAATAGAAAGGACTGTGAAGAAGAAGCCTAACCCCAAACATCAGCAACCTGCACATAGGCAGTTTGCAAATGGTAAAACTAGTCCAAAGGAGAATATTGTAATACACCACCTCTATGTTGTAGATTCACATTAGGACTTTGAAATGGTTAAAATTATAGAATATTTTCAAAACAATATGCCCAGGGAATTCCCAAATTCACAGGCTCCATTTACTTGTGAATACACTCCTCTCTTTGGGGTTAATCTTTAGAGATGCTGAAGTAGCAAAGCAACTGTTCATTAAATCACTTGCATTGTTTAATGCTTCCAAATATTTGCCAAGTAGTTTGTGAAACTATAGAAAAAAAGCCTGAATTTCCACTCTTTTCTGTTTCTCCTCCTTTCCCCCCCACCTCTTCTTTTGTAGCCTTTGTTTTTTCTTTCATTATTGCTTCTGTTTGTGGCTCTGTCTTGCCTGGCTTCTCCAGATGACAGTTCTCTACAGTCCACTTTTTCTTCCTTGCCTTTTGTTCTGTGTTATGTTTCTGTCTGTGTTTTTATTTGGATATGCACCCTACTGTGTCCAAACTGGTACCCAGAAGAATCACAGTCTCTTCCCCATTCCTGCCTCCTCTCTAAGCTCTGCTGCATTATCTGAGTCAATGAGGTTTCCTGTGCTTTGTGTCACTGCAGTCCTTTCAGTTTCTTTCCTACTTTAGTATTTTTAATCCTTTCATCTTCAGTTTTGGCCGTTATTTTCTCTCAATCTTTCTGGAACTCTTATCTTTTACTTTTCAAGAACTTCTCTCAGATGTTCATCCCAGACAGCACATGCTTCTCATTTGAGAGAGATGTGGATGAGGATTATACTCCCTGAAAGAGTAAAAACCAGTATTTCCTCTCTCATCAATGTATATATTGATTTTGCTGATGATCTGTAGTGAAATTATGTATTTAATTGGCAGAGTTAGTTATCTGTTTTCTCCCAGATATCTTTCTCTGCCTCTTTCTGGGTTACAGGCTGAGACATGGTGTTCCTATGAGATTCCTGGAGCACAGCAAAGGCTGGCTTGCTTTGCCAGCCCTGGACTCTGGCAGGTACAGAATTGCAGCAGGGCTGGGTAGAGACACCTTGCCAGACCACTGTAATGCATTTGTATTCCAGCATGGGAAATGCTGAGACCCAAGCTCAGACACAGTCTTTTAGAGAAATTGTTACAACCCAAAGCTGAAGCATAGGTGAAGTAAAGAGAATTCTTTGTTAATAGAGGGTTGGGAGCAATTTGACTTGACAGGTTTATGGAATGGGTCTGTATGAAACCTCTCCTAGAGGCCAGGGAAAATGGCTTGGGTTCAAATTCCATAAAATACAAATTTAAGCAAAGTCACCAGATGGATTTGGCAGAATGATCATGCTGGAGGAGTTTGGAGAATTTAATGGGAGTAAAACCATTGAAAAGCTCAGCAGTATCCTGGAAGGGTTCAGCCTGTCTTAGGGAGTGTACATGAGAGAGATGTGGGAGGGAGCACAGAACTAAACAGGACAAGGAAATGCAGGGAGAAAGTCAATGTTAGCAGTGTGTATGGTTTTACCACATGTTGTTGATTTTGTTTTGCTTAAGTCTTGAAGCTTATTTTAATTTTGTAATGGCAACGATTTTATTTTGTTGGTTGCATGCAGAGACTTTAAACCATGGGCCTAAAGTGATGCAGCACAAGAAACATGCAAAATTATCACCATCTCTGCCTATAATTTAAGACAGATCTGACTGCAGCAGCATCTCACCTGAGGTGCATGGAAAAGATGTTGCTTTCAGAGCTGAGATGCCTGTACGTGTGCTCCAGATGATTGTGGGTCATTTACTAATGGTGTTCCTCCCTAGCACAGCACTAAGCTAGGAGACAAGGGAAAAGAATTATTTTATAGAGTCTGTGTCTTGCATTTATACTGCTTAAATGTAATTTGCTAGAATGCCTCTATGAGCTGTAATTTTATAATGTATAAAGAAGATGAATGGAGCTGGTGTAGTATTCCTGAGGGTAAACAACAGTGACTGGAATTTACTGAACATGTGACTAGAAATTTTAATTTTAGGAACAGAGAGTTCCTCCATTTCATATACACACCAGGCCTTTGAGTACAGATCCTTTTTTCCATTTGTCACTGACAGGCTGTGATTTATTTCCTCATGGGTGTAAAGTCATGGGTTGCACTTGCTGCACTGCAGAAGGCTCTGGAGGGAAAACATAATCAAATGGAGAAGTGTACTTGAATTCTCTCTTGATCCCAGTCTTCTCTGAGTTGCTTTTCTCTGATTATCATTCTGCCAATAAACTGGGTTGATGTTAAAAGGTGATTAACTAATTTTCATCCTCTTCCAAGTGGCTGAGGAAAAATGAATACAAGAAGTTAGCAGAGGAATAGCAGATTGGAATAGGGTGGGAAACTTGATCATCTAGCAGAGTGCTTTGGGAAGCTTCCACTTTTTATGTCTTACTTACCACTTATTTTTACAAATATGTACAGCACCTGTGATTTACCTTTCCATTAAACTTTGATAGGTTTCTTTGCAGAAGGTGGTTTTAAAGAATATTGCCCTAGTGCGTTGCAAGTGTGGGTTTAGGAGGCTTCAGATATTGCCCTTCCTCACCTAAATAAAATTACCTTGGTGCAATTGCTCTGTATTTATGAAGCAGCACTAGGAATATTGCTTCATCCTAGATTAGAGGAATATTTGGAGAGATGAGAATTGGAATGGGAGAATTTTCCCTTTTAAGAGTAAAGGATGGGAGCCAGCTTATTTACAGTGCATCTGTGGCTGCTCCAACACAGATAGGTGCAGTCTCTTAATTCAGATACAGATAGATAAATATAGATTTTGCTGGCACTACCCATGAAAACAAAAGGGAAAAAATGGTAATTAAACTAAGCCTAATTAATATTTTGTGGATAATTAGAGCTGCAGGTCTTGGTAAGTATATGAAAGCCTATAAAATAAAAACTTGACATATGCCTTGTGAAGATTTACAAAGCGTGTCTTGCTACCCTGTTGTTAATGTGGAACATCATTTATTTGGCATTGTATGGCCAAATTCTACCCTAACTTATGGCCATGCAGTTCCACAGACATTATCAGCTCAGTGTTGTTCTGAGTTACAGAATTTCATACATGGTGAATTTGAAAAGCGACTGCAGGTTAAATTCAGTCTTCTTCTCAATGCACCTGTGCTTACACAAGTTACTGACTGATTTTCACCATAAATTTGGTTCCCACTGCTAGCAAGAGAGTTCTTTGGATAGATGTAAGGTAATTACAACCAAGGTAGAAGTGAATTTTTAAACTGCTTTATAACTGCTTGGTCAGCAAATCTTAACACTGTATCCAACCGGATTTTTGACTAAGGAGTTTTTGCACTCCATGTGAGGGTTCTTAGCAGTCACCAGTATTCTATAACCCCTACCTTTAACATACACGACCACACAGCCCTCTCCTCCTGCCTTTGCACATTCTAGTATTTGTGAAAACAGAACATGCCTTCTCCTAATTTTGTTTCAGGTGACCTTGACCTTAAGCAGGTTACTTTGTATACAGTAACAGGGCTCAAGTGCAGAATGAAATAAATCCATAATTGGTGCATTGTCATAAATGGGGAAAAGTGTTATTTGTATATTTTTGTAAATATGTAACATTTAATGGCAGTTTTGTAGTGACGTGCTGTTTTTGAGAAAAAGAAACAAATATATGTTTGAATATGCTTGACGTAACACTTAACTGTGATTCAATTGCACAAGAAATAGCATAATCAAAAAGTCTTGTGCAATATGTAGTGCACACTCATAACCAAGTATCTGTTAGCGATCCACAAGCAAGTTTTGGCAACTGTTAACAATGGTGATGAACTGTGCAGTACAGATTATCACGGTCTCTTTCAGCTTCCAAACATGTAGCAGGCAAACTACTGTATACGTACCTGTGTACTCCACTGCATCCAAAGGTATGCATTTGTCCTGAGAACCTGCACTCCAGGTTTTTCTTTAATAAAATTTGGTTCTAAACTCTTGATTGCTTTGTCTTTCTTTCGAAGCTTTTCATGGGGGGAAGCTTTTTGTGGAGGGGAAACGGTGTAACCAGTCCCTAGAGCTTGTGTGTGTGTATTTAGCAGCAAACTACTCAGCAACACTGAGCTGAAAGGCTGCAGCAAACCTTCATTCTCCTCCTCTTCAGCCACTCCACTCCATCCTCCTCCACTGCTCGACTCCATTCCTAGGGAAGAAGAGAAAGTCCTTTTCCCTTTTCCCTGGAGCTGAGTGCTGCAGTGAAACTGGTGGAGGGTGACATCCTGCGGTGAGACAGAAGCCCTGCAGTCACTAAATCAGAGGCTGAGTAGTTCTGTCCAGCTCAAGAATTCCGTAGGTCTCAGCCTTGATCTCCCTATGGCAGAGCGCCATCAGCAGAACAAAGGTATGTGTGTGTTCTTCCCGTTCTTGATTCCAAACTCTTATTTTATTTTTATTAATTGTCCTTCCTTTATCCTACTCTTTTCCTAAGGAGTTGTCAGTGCTGTAGAGGCTGCATTCCCTTTGCAAAACTGAGGGGTCTGCAAGTCAAAATTAGCCCTTAAGCTGGATGTAGCTGTGTGCAAGGATCAGACCCTGACTCAAAACTCAGCTCCAAACTACATTCAATCATATACAAAGCCAGCAAAACCAAAATCCTCAGAATTACGTCCACTGGACATGCCCAGCTACTACATATGATACTTATTTCACTCTGCCTACAGTCTTTGGAAATGACATGCAAAATTATATAGTGTATTTCCATAAAGTCTTGGCCCTAATGTCCCAAACAATTTCTCCTACTGGTCCTGGCAAGTGCTGTCTGTCTTTGCAAATGTCACTGATTTGCTAAAGTCAGAAAATGCCTTGTATCCCTGCAGACTGGGCATTCCTTCCTGCTTCAAAGTTTAGAGGTGAGCTGCTTTTGGTGTAGCTCATATTTCAGGCTGGAGCAGAGTTTATGGTTTGCTGAGAGGTGGTTGCTGCTTGGTGCAATCCCATGGAAAGCGTATGTTTATTGTACACTGGTACAATAAAAACCTGATGGTTCTTTTCACTGCCTGTTGCCCACAGGGGAAGGACAGAGGTGTTGCCAATTGTTGTGGTTGTGGATGTGCAATGTGAAGTCTTATTAAACCTCATACTGGGATAAAGCAGCAACATGAACTATTATCTGCTGATTTTTAAATTAGCTATACAAACTTTATAAAAGTTTTAATAGGACCACAAATGGATTACTTATTCACAGAGTGGCTGTATTTTGAGGATCTAAAGATGGACAATTAAAAGGAAAAATAATTCAGACAAGATTAAACTGAATTTTCTCAGCCTGCCCTGGTTCAGCACTTTCTCATGGTGCCTGTGAAGGAGCTGGCAGCTGGAGGAAGGCTGTGGTGTGGGAATCTGACCCTACACCATGCTAAATGTGAGCCTGGGTGCAGGAATTAAGCTTGAGGCTTCCCCTGCTTGTGCAGCTCAGCTAGGAAACATTGCAATTTGTAATTTCAGCTTCTCTAATCCTGTATTGTGGCTAGCTGAGATGTTAAACTGCAGATTATCTCCAAAAAAGTGGAATCTCAAATGACATCTCATTTTCCAAATTTAGTGCTCTGATATAAATAAAAGCAAAACTCAAAGAAATTCTTAAGTCTCTGATTTTTAATGATGTTCCAATAATTCTTTCCAAGCAAAGCTCCTGATTTGGAAGGTCAGGAGTGAGAACAGACACAGCCAAGCTGCTCCCATAAATGAGACACCAAATAAAATTTGCTAATACTTAATCTAAAGGGCTATTTTACTTCAGAAACAGGTTTCCATGGAAATAAAATAATAATTGTTGCACTTCTGCTTCCTTTGCTGGTGCCATCAAAGTCATATTAATTGCTATCCTATTTTGAAGCTTAACTGGTTTCAATATCATCACAAGTCATGTCTCTATAATAAAACTTCTGAGGCATAAACAACAGCCAATATTTTTTCTTGTTTTCCATTAAGACACTGATTCTTTTTTTTTTATTTTTCTTTCTGTGATTTATGCCTTGAAAGATGTTTTTCTTTCCTATGGATCCAGCTGCTGTGGAGAAAACATTACTGTACTCTGACCCTCTTGGTTTTCAAAAACTGAAGCAAAATAGTACAAATGCTACCCAGTGTGTTTTGAAAGTGAGAAAAGGATCCATTCTTGCCATTACAGCATCAGACCAAACGCTGATCTCAAAAAAAAAAAAAAAAAAAAAAAAAAAAATTCAAAATCAGCAGCACATGCTAAAAAACAGACTAAGAAAGTAAAAATTGTTAGGAATAATTCAGTGAGGGCAACTAACAGTCTATTCAAAAATTAGTAATTAAACCAGGAATTAAGCTTATGTTCAGCTCAGCACCTTGTAGCTGTAACTCTACTGGTTCTACAAAATCTAATAAGAAAATTAGTACCTCATAATCAGATTACTGACAAGGAATACCTTGGTAAGATTTTTTTGCTATCTAATAAATTGTGAAAGAATAATTTTGCATTGCCTTGATCTTAAAAGAGAGATGCTTGCTTTAGAAGTCAAATTGAAAAAACTATGATACACTGCTTTGTAAAAGGGAATGTTTTTGTAACTACTGGTGTGAAAAAATAATATATATATTTTTCTGTGAAAGAACACAATTTCATTTATCAGTAGCAATGTGTCAGGGGAGCAGGGGAAGCACACAAGGAAACTTAAACTAAATACCCTTCCAGCCTCCAGCCTCTGGACTCTTCTGCTTTGACACAGGGAGCTTTGTGTTTGATACTTTAGGCAATTACTTTCTGACACGAATTTTGTTTATTGTTTATGGACCCATCTAAGCTTTTAGCATCAATAAAATGCTGGGACAAGTTCTGCAGCTGAATTGGGCAGTTGTTTTGAAACTGATCATTAATTTTGATGCCCTCAGTGTTGTACTTTTAGTGGCAGGGACTATTTTGTTTCCCCATTTTTATAACCTATTAACACAGTGCCCTCCCCAAGATGGTTTTTTTTTTTTTTTTCCACACTGGAATGACCTTATCTTTGGTTTTCCCTTGAACTTCATAGGCACATGAATAGGATTTTCCTTGTCTGGAGGAATTGCTGTGCCCCTTGTACCATCACCCACAGAGTTTATCTATTTATGACAGTCAGTGCCCAGACTCTGGATAATGTCGTAGAGGTACAAAAGCAGATTATTGAGACACCAGCAATGCAGGTGGTTTTTTGTTTTTTGTTTTTTTTTTTTGTTTTTTTTTTTTTTTTTTTTTTCCCATTTGCTTCTGCAAGTTTTCTGAATCACACAGAGCTAGAGATACTTGCTGCATTTTAGACCACAGAATTATGTCAGGTTTGTTACTTTTATTTTTCCTGTTGTGTTTTAAGGTTAATTTTTGTTTGTTTTCATTTATTTTCATATATTTGTGTTTAACTGTTGTTACTACACAGTACACAGACCTACCTATTATAACTCCATTATGATCTTGGGGACTGTAACTAAAGAAAGAAACCAATTAATTACTTTAGAATACTGCTTCCCTCAGTTTGAGAAAATGAAATGTATATTCTATTTAAGCTTTCTACTTCATAAATTTGGTAATAATTGTGGTATAACAGGAGCAAGAGCACAATCTAAGAAAAGCAGCAAGGAGTAATTACAGCTTAACACTTCTCAATCTCATCTGTCACTCATCTATAAGAAATTGCTACATTCATCTTTAAGCAGCCTGATAATCAGCTCAGTTTAATTTTAATCTACTTTCACTTCTTAGAGATAATTTTTAATGTTTTACATATTGCATAATTTATTAGTGGAGTTGACATCTAAGCAAACTTTCAAGAGGCAAGGGAGAAGTGCTGCAATGAGCTCTAAATACACCAAATCCCACATTTCCATTGCCAGGAGTCCTCAGGCTGCATTCAAGTTCCAGGAGGTCTTTGCTCAGTTAAATAGGGATACAACTGATACAAAAAACCCCTTGTGATAATGTTCAAACATTTTTCAGCTGACTGGCACAGAAGAATGCTTCTCAGCTGAGGCTATTGCAGGAGACCTGCTAAGGTGCCACCTTAGCACCCTAAGGTGCTTCTGGAACTGACAAACACCAAGAAACAGCAATACAAATCCTTTTTTTGACAGGCAACTTTATTATTAATAATGGTCTCGGATCTGTCGCACCTACCAGGTGCCAGTCTTTTTTCACACTTTGCAAGACTTTCTGAAGAATAAACTAGAAAGGCATAAAGTTAGTTGAAGCTACTAAGACACACATTTGAAGGTGAGTCTATTTTAACTTTTTTTTTTTAACAGAAATGTCCATGAATGTGTGTCAAAAAAAACTTAAATACACTGAGAAATACAGTAGAAAGGCTATATTTACAGTCAATTATAATGGGCACTGCCAACATATCCAATAACAAAAATAAAACAAAACCTTTTTTTTCCATGTTTCTATCATGCTTTTTTTTTCACAGAGATTTTTTTTTTTAAATATGATTTTGTTTTTTAAAAAATACAATAAGGAAATAATTACATTCTTAATATGAGAACATTATCATACAACATACACCCTGGGCCAATTAATTTGAAAGTGTCTAACAAAACTTGATACTAAATTAATATTCTCCATTTGAAAAATCAAATTGCCACAATCATCTCATTAAAAAAAAATACCCTTGATCCCCCAAAGTTATGATCTGGGTTTTTTTTTAAAAAAAGCATCACCCATTTAAAAAATACCAAACAAAACAAACAATTTTAAAAAAGCACCTGGTACAGTAACAGGCATTTGGTGAGGAAGCATAAGAGTAACATTTTCTTAGAAGACATAGAAATGGTTCAAAATACGAGTTTTCCTTTAAAACAAAAGTCATGCTGCTCTATGGCTGAGTTTGCCTGGTGATCCTGAAATCTAAAAACGGTGAAAATACAAACTCTGTCGCTCTTTATAAAAAAATTGTGCAGCAATAGTGCTATTCAAGGCAACAGAGTACATTTCACAGCACTGAGAGTGGTCTGTAGAGAAAGGTTATTTCCCAAGCTTTTTGGTTTTCCTCCTTTCAAAACCTTGGCTGTTGTACAGAATAGACTAAAGCAGGGGTGGCTTTGTGGAGCCTCTGCTGGAGGAAGAGTGAGAGGTGTTTATTTTGGGTGGCAGCCCCTGTGCAGCAGGCACTGAAGGGGCCCAGGGTGCTACAGGTGCTGAGGGACACCTGCACCTACAGCAGAGCTGAAAGAAGCTGCACCACACAATTTCTGTTTGCCTGGGCAGAGATTTATACACATCTACCTCAGGCATGGACTAAAACCTGTCCTTGCCAAGGTATTTTTCTTATTTTTTTACCATGGGATAAGGGGGTGGAAAGAGACAATGCCAATATTGGGTAAACAAGACAAGTGATCTGGCTTTTGACTACTCTGCATTATTTGATGTGGGACCACTTCTTAATGGCAACTGTTACATCATTGCTAACGTTGACTAGAAGCCTAATTTGCATTATAAATATGTACAGATATAAATTAAATATTTATTGAAATATACAAATAAATAACTTAATTTGAAATAAAAAGCCTAAATGAACTTACTTTTGCTTCAAATTTGTTTCTGCTATTATTTATGGGAATTTGATGCTGTTTAGTCCATAGTCATACAGTACACAATGTGCCCTCTAGTTAGAGAGTTAATAAGTAAGTGACCTAAACTAATATAGAATTGTGTTTTCAATGAAAACCACACTGACACTTCCTTTCCTTCTGTATCTGCATTCCTGTGGCACTTTGCACCAAGCACAGCCACAGGATGCAAAGAGCCTTTTCTCATGCTGGGCCCCATTTCTGCACTGCTCAGGTCAGTGGGATCCCTGGCCCTAAATGCATTTGGGAACAGGACACAGCCCTGTCTCCTGTCAGGGCTTTTTGACAGCTCTGTGCCTTAAAACCCCACAAGCTCCTGCAGAAGTCCCCTGGCACCCAGCTCAGCTGAGAATCCCAGTGTACCCTCCAGGAGTTGCACAGACCCATTCCTAAAGGAGAGATAATCTGCAGGCTTGGCCATAAAGGGATGTGATCCTTGATAACTGCTGTCTTGCCAACTTCTGTGATTTTAATTGCAGTCTTAACTAATTATCAAGACTCCAGCCCTAATATCTGTGATTAAAATCCTACTCATATTTTGAGGTAATTTTTAAAATTAATTTTCTACTCCTCACAGCTGAGGAGGAAAAATATCTTGAGAGGATGATTCAAAGCTCTCCAAAGGCCTAAAAAAAACAAAAGAGAAAAAGAAACCATCTTATTAGATATTCTCCCCCCTCCCCCTCCTGATTTTTTAAAACGAATCTTGAGATTTTGAAGGGCTTCAGTGGCAATTTACTGCATGTCATTTCTTGGGAATGACATGGATGGAGACAAAGAAAAACAGATTTTTTGTAATTTTACAGACTAAAATGCAAGAGGCTGTTTCCTACTAAACAGAAATGGACTCCTGTTTGAGAAAATCCCCAATTATTTGTTAAACTGTTTATAAAAGAGTCTGAAAATTATCAGCTTTTCAGTCCATCTTCCTCAAAAATAGTAGCTGAGGTCTGAAAAGACAAAGGAAACAAAGTACAGCAGTGTTCTATACCTCAAGTTTAACAATACGATATCATAAAAAACAAAACAAGACTGACTGCATAAGTTATTCTGATTTGCCATTATCTGTTGAGGACTAATTTAAATTGTTTTCTTTTTCTTCTTCAAAATGTATAGAAAAGAAGCAGTATCTAAAAATACCTGTTTGCCTTTTAAAAAAAATCAGGAACAAGTCATAGTTCAAGAACATGACCTTTGAAAATGACTGGTGCTTCAGAACAGCAATAAAGAGAACATACAAAAATGCATCTGTCTCAAAGTTTGGCAGCTTTTTATCTCCCAACAAAAGCATCTGTCTAAAAATATCCAAAAAACACTTCACCAACGAGCCATTGTCATGCCCTGCAGAGCTCCTGGGCTGAGCAGGCACTGCTCATTTCCTCAGTTTTGTTTTGCCATGAGAGCAGCTACCAGCACAGCCTCTGCTGAGGAGTTAGACCTGCTCTGTGGCAGTGTTCAGAGGCAGTTTGAGCTGTAAGAGTCAAGATTTCACACCAGTCTACAGCAGCGTTCCGGCCGTCTGATGCACTACAATTAACATTCCTGGTTCTCTGCTGGCTCAGCAAAGTAAACTTTCAACTGTGACTTTATGCTCCTTTTTAATTCCTATGGTTGGGTATTTTTGGTTTTCACTTTCTTTACCAGTGAAGTTGGAAACAAGGAGTTACAGCTAATAAAAAGGGGCACACAGAGTTACACAGCAATACAGTAGAGGGAATACAGGCAAATAGCGCCAAGCTACCATAACTTAACAGAGTTATAAAACTTCCTATGTTTCATCACTTGATGTGACCTTTCAGGTGAGTCCTTTGCAGCCTATGTCTTGGTCTGTAGTAGGTAAGGCCTTTATGGAAAGTGAGTGGCTTTGCTAGGTTTATGTCCCGTTTTTCATCTCCCATTCCTGGAAAAGGGATGAAAAAAGATACAGAAAATGTTAAAAGAAATCAGGATATTTCACTGATGTCATCATATCTGCTAAGACACAACTGGGATCAATAACAGTTTTTCCATTAACTTTGCTGGATTCAGCCCACAAGTCAGGGAATGCTAACAAGTATGTTCTGATAGTCCGTGCACAGCATCCACCCTTCCACAACAATATACAGCAACCTATTTTCTAGTGCAGTGCAAATAAGCCATGTTTGTACTCTGCAGAGGGGACTTCTGGAGCAATTCCCACCCCACAGCTGGTGCAAAGCACTCATCCCTCCCTGAGTAAGGGAGAGGCTGATTTAAGCACACAGGGCTCTCTAAATGACTTGTGTGAGACAGCAGGAAGCTCTCAATATATCTCAGAGCTGACAACAAGTGATTGCTTTACTGCTCTTCAATTTTTTTATTAATAGACTCATGGCAAACACATAATTCTATGGCTAAAAAGAGCAACTTAGCAGAGAGACTAACAGGAGAGGTTAAGAAAAACAAGTCAATTTGCACTGCATTTGTTTGCCTTATAGATAAAACAATTTCTTTAACTTGTTAGAAATAGCTCAATTTGTATTAACTTTTTGTGCCTCAATTTCTCCACCTATTAGCTGAGGACAAGAACACAGAAAACCATGTATATAATGCTTTTGGTCGTACGTCTCAGGGCAAGGTATTGACATTTTTTCTGCCACATATGTGAAAATCTTGAGGTTGCTGCAGGTGAACACCCAGTTCAGTAAAAACTGTAACTACTGAATGACACCTACAGCATTTCCTAACAGTACATAGCAGCAGAAGGGCTGAAGCAGGATGGGCTCACCTTAGGACATGCACACTGTACCCTCCCTGAGCCTCACCCTTACAGCCATCAGGAACTACTGGAGATCCACAGGTGGCCTCTGGCTCCAGCAATCCCAAAGGAGCAACCCCCCAGCTGCTCCTGCCAGGCACTGGGGGCTGCAGATCCCTCCCTGACCCATCACTCTGCAGAGACACTCTGCAGGCAGCCTGCTGGCTTGGCTTCCAACCTGAATTCCTGAACTGAACACTCATTCCACAACATTTAAGAGCTCTGACTGAAATCCATTACTTATGCACGTAAATGGCTGTTTCTGCTGCAGTAAGAGCACTAGTTTGGCTGAACAGCTGTATGACCATGACACCTCTTCAGCTGTTGTAAAATAACAGTAAAAGTCACACTTGATGGGTGCTTTAGCAATGTAAGAAAAAAACCCCTAGGTTTCAAGGTAGACAATAATTTACTTTGTTTCTAAACTTGTGTTTACTTGTTTTTTTCATTTAAATGGTGCTTTTACTAAAACGCAGTGTATTTTAAATATTCAGTTTTACTCTTAAAATTAGGGTAATTCTAAAGCTAAAACACAGTACTGGTAAAAATCAGATTACTTTTACAACTCTATTAAATGTATATTCGCTATGGATATGCTACCAAATCTATAAAGGAAGTCCTTGGCTAAGCAACTGGGAGGAGAATTTTTTGAAGTGTTAAATAAGCCTTGAAAGCAGAAACTTCTTTTGCAGGTGCAAAAGGAACTTCTTCTTTCTTTCCAAGGCTCCTGCAGGTTCACACCAAGGAAAGAATGTCTATGTCAACACTGACAGCCTGACTGGGAGCTGGGAACCCAGTTCCTTTTCTTCTCCAGTCCTTGAACATAAGCAAGATGTAAGATGCTGACATTCACCAGCCCACTAGTTTCAAAAACAAATCAAAAATTCTAATTTCAGTTTTCTTGCTGCACATAACCATTTGCTTTTAGAAACTAATTTGATATTTAAATGAATAAATGAATAAATGAATAAAATCTTTAAATAGTTGCTGTGCAGCAAAGATATTTGAAGCTTTTTACTTCTCTAGGACTACTGACGCAGAATATTGTTTTCTGTATTTTAATTAGAGTCTCAATTTCTAGCCAAGTACAGATTACAAAACTGCAATTAAAATGCCTCCTGGCTTCTTAAAAATGTATCATACTTTCTGAAAAAAAAAAAAAAGTAAAGATACCTTCAAAAAGAAAAGTTAAAAATTTCAAATGTAGGTATGCATATATACGTGTGTATGTATAGAGTTGTTCCAAACAGCCAATCCTGAAATTGCTGTTTTCTTACACTTGCATAACACTAAATCTTACTGCTTCTCTCTGTATTTCCTTCTAATGTCAGTGCATCTGAGAGGAGAAAGGTTTTGGAGGCAGAGCTCCCCAGCCTGCTGTACCAGGTGCAGCAGCAGCAGCTGTCCCTGCACAGTCACTGCACTGCAGCCTGGGGAGCACGGCTGGGACTGCCTGTGAACACAAGGCTGGCAGGTGACAGGCTCAGCAGTGCAAGGAAAAGGGCAAGAAGGGAGGCATTCAATGCATTCAAAAAAACATATTCTGACATTTTGAATGATTATAGAACTCCCTCATAGCATTGGGAGGTGTGCCAGCTGCTGGAGATGCAAGTGCAAGCACAGACATGGTCACTCCCACAAACTGCACTGACATCCATGTGTGGAGAGCCAAGCTCTGCTCGGGGATACTCACGTGTGACACCCTTCCCTGAGCCACATCTACAAGGCCTGGGCTCACTCTCAACTGCAAAGGGCCAAAAGAACTGAGAGCCAAATTCCAGCCCCACAATATAGAGCGACCCCTGAGCGTGGGGCGTGCTGCAGATGTGCACCTGGTGGCAGCTGTGGCTGCCAGTGGGCTGAGAACACATTGGGCTGCACTGTTCAATTCAGCAAAATTTCACTCTTAATATTTAGTGCATGAAGTTTTAGGGAAAAAGCTGTTAAAGCTGAATTGGATACTTTGAGTTGTTTTTCCCAGCATGGGAAAAATATGCTTAGCTGCTCCATATCCTTTTTGATTAGCCTAATCCTATATCCTCTGCCAAAAAGCTTGACCAACTTACCGTGCCATCCAAAGCACACTGACATCAAACAACACAGCAGGGTTTTCCTGTATGGTATATGCTGAGCATAAAAAATGTACTACAGGAAGGTATTTTTTACACCAAAAATGTTTAGGTTTTTATAATGCCTTGGTTTCTCCAGCTGTAATGATTAGATGTCTGGATTTTATGTGCCTGTCCAGCAAAAAATCCATGTTCCCATTTGCATGGACTGTTCTCTGCTAGACCACATTCCCTGAGTATTGCTGAACTAATATCTAAGACAGAGTGTACAGTTAGAGATGGTATCATTATGGCACAAATTAGGGTATAATTGGAATATGCAGATAAGCCTTAGAGCACATAAATCCTTCCTCAGGTTTGAAACACAAGCTGCAAACTTCAAAGTTGATTATTATGCTGAGTGTAATTATTCTTAGTTGGATTTAAATGAATCAGACTAACTGGCAGGAGAAAGCAGTTCATGTCCATGCACAGGGTGAGAAAGCTCTCACAAATTGTATATCAGGAAAAACAATTCTGTTATGATAATTTAATAATAAAATAATTTTTGAGACGCTGATTTTTCAGTATCCACTACATTTAGGTTCCAGCCTTATGCTCAGACACTGGAAATTTATATAATCAATGAATACATGCAACAAAAGTTACTTGAAGAAATCCCAGTACAGAAGACATCAATGAAAAAAGGAAATAGCCTTCATGAACAGTAAGTGTTTATGATTATTGCTGTTTATAATTACAACTAGCAGTGAACTACTAAATAAACAAAAGCTTGGGCCCAACACTATTATTGTCACCCTTGGTTATGTGTTGCCCACATGCTTATGCTGCCAGCAAATTTAGCTCAGAAGAATTGTAATACCAATCCCATTTCAACTAAACCACAAAAATTAGAAAACTGTAACAATACAAGAGGACAGCAAATTTCAGCCTGGTACTTGCAAGACAAAATTAAAGCAATTCAACTTTTACTTTAAATGTACATTGATACTTGCACAATGCATTGTCAATAATTATAAAGTACATCTATTCTGTTCTTGCAGTACCTGGAAAAGATCAGACCCAACCTTGTGCCACTTTTAATCACTTACTATAACTGCTCTTTTAACCACTTCTCTGATACACAGAGTAGTGCACACATGGACTATCTACACCACAGACAACTTACTTTGCAAATTAAGTCTATAAAGAAGCAGAGAAAAACATGGAATCAGAGTAGAGTCAAATCTGTCTCCCAAACTACTTACCAATTCTGCAAAAGGTTCCCCAAACCAGCAGTATTTATGAAGTAATATGAATGATTTAGAAATTCTCAAGGCAAAATAAGACTTTGTAAGAAAGCATGAAAAAGCGCAGAAAAAGAAAATTTAGACATCAGTTCTCTCACCTTTGCTTTCCTAAGGACATGGCCTCTACATGGAGAACTGTTTGATGAGGGAGGTCGCTTCAGAGCTGCAGCACTGTTCACAGGGATGGAGCATTCAGTATCACTGGTATCACAGCTGGAGATTGGAGAGTTTTCCAAAGTTCGGTGCTTGAAAATCGGAGACTAATAAAGAGTGAAAAGCCTATATTGAGTTTGCTTCAAGTACTCACATGTGAAGTATTTTCTACTTTAGATTCAGAACTGCAGAACTCTCTTTTAAAGAAACTATATTCATAATAATTATGAGTAAATGAAAAAGAGATTAAAACAAAAGAAACAAAACAATGTGCATGTGTGTTCTGTGATGAAAATTGAAGTTTCTTTTCTGTTAAACAGCGATGGGTTTGATTAAACAACTATGGATAATCCAGAGGAACTGATGCATCCCACTCTGATGTTTCTGTGATGGCTGCTTCAGACACAGATCTATAGCACAAGCCAGGACTGCCAAGCTCCACCCTGAAGGTGAGATGCAGTCCTTGCCAAGTGACACAACTGACAGGGGACCAGCACAAGCAGGTCTCCATCACTGCACAATGACTTGGTGCATTTAAACCTCCCTGGGCTGGAGCAATGTCTCAGTTTGCACTTGTACAACCACTGAGCACAAGGTGTTGGCTTTTTGCACATTATCCTAACACATCCTGCTGTGATACCCATGTCTACCTGCTCCCTGCTGCTGTAGGAAATGTAAGTAACACAGAAAGGTATTTAATTCTGCTCTTATTTCTTGGGCTGAACAAACCATTATAAAACTCTCAGTTCCTGCTCATTTTTGCTGGAGCATTCCCAGCCCATGGTACTGGGATTTGCATGTTCAATGGCTTTGCATACCTGTGGACTTGATGTTCCTGATTTGGGTTCAATAGCCAAGCCCAGGGTGATGCCCCCAGCCAAGGCTTTCTTAAGGCTCTCCTTCACCTCAGTCAGTTCTAGCTCCAGGTTTACACGCTCAGCCTCCTTCTGCTTGCATTCCTCTTCCAGCTTCTTTAACTTGTCTTCAAGAATCACTTGGGTCTTCCTGCCTGTCATTCACAGCAATTTTATTATTTCAATAATAACAACGTTAAATTGAGCCTTAAAGAAATTATTTTTTTTTCTAAAAAGTAAGGAAACAAGGTCTCTACATATCAGTGACACAAAAAAATAATAGGTCTTTTGCATAAAACACTTTTTTCATGTAAAAAGTTTAGTAGGATAAGTTAAATGCTTTCTATCAAGTGACATACCTAGATACCTAGTCTGGTTTCAAATCAGTATTTTTAGATTTTTTCTTTTCCCATATCATGAAAATATAATTAGCTAGTGACAAAAAAGTTACTCCTATGTTCTGCTTATATAATTTCTCACCAGTGTAATTCCTCAGGTATGTGTATATACACACAGGCATATATAAAATAAGTATATACATACACATATATATACAAAACATATAAAAGTATATACTTACACATAAGTATTTTTATTTATACATTTTGTATCTATACAGGAAGCAAATACAGACATTACAGAGTACTGCTAAGCATCAAAACCAAACCTTGTTTAGCGTGACATGCCTTCAGCACAGAATACAAAGCTGTTTGCATAATTAAGCCTTATTCTCAGGTGAAAGCTGAGCACAGAAAGCACCTCCTACCAGCATTGACTTCAATGGCAGCACGCAGATCTTTCCTCTCTTTCCGGAGCTGGGCCAGCCTGTTCCGCAGGGCTTCCTTCTTCTTCAGCAGCTCCTCCTCTTTGCTCTGTAATCTCTTTGCATCTGCCTCCACACGATTCTTGCCGTATTTGTACTGCTCTGCATCTGCATGTATCAGATTGGAGTTAATGAGGGTTTAAACTAACAGTTTAAACAACTGTGAACTAGTCCCTCAGACTAGACATGATATGAGGCATGTCATGGCTCCCCAAGGCAGGGGTGTTGCAATGGGTTGATCTTCAAGGCTCCCTTCCAACCCAAACCATTCTATAATTCTATAGTTTGAGAAAAAGGTTTGGCATTCCTCTTCCACTGGCTCTTTCTCAAAGTCCATGATTTCTGCCAAGTTCTGCAGCACAGCTACAACAATGATATGGAAGACAGTTTGTTCTTTATATTTACATGAGGAAAATGAGAAATACCAGTTGCCTTATAGCACACTGGTTTTGAAAAATGTCCTCATCTTTCTCTGTAGTTCAGAAGATGGAAAGGAGGCTAATCTCTAGCTATGAACCCTTCATTTCTAATTGAAAGGGTCAGAGGAAAAATCAACTGCTTGGCCTTTTGCCTGGCTTTCATTCCTACTTCAAGTGCACATCTTTTCTCACCTTACATAAGAGAATACAAAGATATTCACACTTCTTTGATTCTTGACAGCTTTCTTTTTTATTTCCCATACAAATGGTTTCATTTCATAGCTCACATACGTTTGTGGTCTAATTCATATCACAGCCCCTCTATAGCTCTGCTCCAGCTGCAGACTCAAAGATAGGTCAGCTAAGAGGTCACTTTGTCTGTCACATATCTGAAGGCATACTCTCTGATACGAAGTCATTTCTGACAAAGAGTTGTTAAAAGCCAGTTTTAGTCAGTTAGAAGCTACTTACTTTTGTCCTAAAATCTAGCACAAATTTCTCTTGTTGCCATTAAATCCATGGCTTCTTAAATAAGACTTCATTAGTAAGTCCACTTTAGAGCAACACAGTGCTCTTACATCTGCACCAGCTCCTCATCCTCCTTTTCCAACAGGAAGATGCAATTCCTCTCTGCTCCAAATGAGGAATCATTTTTCTCTTTTCCCTGCTGTCCTCATGACTTTGCAGCAGCCATGGGTCCACATTTCACATTTGCCATTCCTGACTCCAGTCCCAAGGAAGGCAGCAGTGAGGACAGATACTCACTGGATGCAGTGCGCTTCACACAGGAAACTGTTTCAGATTTCTTCGGCTGGCTGTTTAAAGTTCTTGCTTTTGCAGTGATCCCATTAGTAGTCACAGGAGGCTTCTTGCCTTTAAACTGTTTGAAAACAAAAGGATAAATGGGCTCCAACTATTCCCATGCCACTGGCATTACTTTCACCCTTTCATCAAGGGCAGAGCTTGACAGAAAGCAGCTTGCTACATCAGAGAGCCTTAATAGGGCACATTGATTAGGCTGGAGACAACACTTCCTCCAGAGATGCCTCTGGGGGCTGCCTGCTCAGCAGGAGCTGTGCCAGCAATCACAGGATAACAAGGGGATGAACTCCCTGGATCTGGGGGCATCATGGTTTCCAATGAGTTTAGAACCCTGGCATTTACAGTATTAAGAAAGCCATTGTAAGGCAGAAAAAAATGTACCTTTGAAAAAATTTTTACAATAAAGACTCTTGAAATACAAGGTTTTCAGAGTTAATTTCACACAGTAAATCCTACCAGGGTTTGCCACACAAAAAGACAACATTGTTTCTTATTTACTATATGACCTTGCCATCCTTGTGGTGTATTTTTTTTTAAACATTATGATTACTACACGTTTTTAAGTGCTAGGAATTAACATACCATTTTCTCCTTGTACAACTTCTAGCTACTACTTAAAAGCTTTTCTTACTTAAAAAACCCTCTCATAATAGCCAGAGAGGCTCACAAGGTTCCCAGGAACAGGATATCTGATGTTCATGGGTTTCCATCCAGAGAGCTCATGGCAGTGAGCTGTACTCAGGGAAGATAACCCTGTCCTGCCTACTCATAGTGTTTCCATGGAGGATGCTCCAGCCAAGCACAGGGAATATGTGTGCCATGCTCTGTTTTCCTGCTTCCAAAATTTTGTGAGGACTTAATTTGGAGTGCATCGAGAAGCTTGCTGCTGCAGTAATTTATTGCTCATGTTGCCCTCCAATTCTGCAACTGCATTGAATTCTAATATTCCAATAAGAGGTTTTTGTAAGGGTTAAGCGAATTAACACATAGTATGAAAGGTACCTTATACAATGGAAACATTTATCTTAACTGTTTGATGTCAGACTAGATGGAAAACCACCCATCACTGTGATATATTCACACTGTGGTATCTTGGTTTAAGCCAATGACCACCTTTCAGAGACCAGCTAAGGGCTCTTAGAAGATTCCTGGCATGGTTGGAGCAAGGCTTGCTCTGCTCCCCTGCTGGGTTGTGCCCATCCACACTGAGCTCACAGGACTTCATCTGCTCTCTAGTTTAAGATCTGTGGTACAAAAGCTTGAGCCACCCTCAGAAAGCAGCAGAGACGTAGGCTTATTTTTTTTTAATGGGGAAGAAAATAACAGGCAGCAATAGAAAGATGGTATATATGAATATATACAACATAATTTACTGAATATATAACAGCAAGTTATTATACATATGCATATTCACATACATATTCATATTCAAAATATATATAACCATAGTATGCTTGATATATAGGTTAGTACAATTCTAAAGAGCCAAATTTGCTGTCACAGTCAGGCCATATGTCACCTATCAATTCTGGTTTTTTTTTTCAAATACATATCTGCTTGAGGAGCTAGGAGGTAGCTAGACATGCATTCAGGTTAAGTGTGGAAGGTCACATTTATTTTTTTCTTGTTATTCACAATCTATAAGTAATCAAGAACATGTGGGGCAAGCCTTTCCCAAGTACCTCTACTTCCACATTGGAATTTATAACTTTGCAGACCTGCTTCATTTGCAGTGGGCTCATAACTAAACTCCAGGCACTTCAGTGCTAATACCAAAGGACTCTAACAGTCCCTTCAGGTAACAACCAGATAAACAGAACAGCCAACAAATAAAAAGCTTTGTTAGGTATTAAACAGTACAGTACCTGTGAGCCAGATCCCCTCCCCACAGCAGAGGTATTAGTGACAGACTGAGCAGAAGACAGATTGGATGAGACAGGGTGTTTGTAATGGTTAGAGGACAGTTTGTCAGCAGATAACCTATGGGGTTTCCTGTCAGCTGGCGGATAGCGCGCAAAGATTTTTGGAGACGGCAAGTTATCGTACAGGCCTGCGTTATCATAAAGCATTTCTTCTCCCATGTTCCTGCTACGAGAGGAAGGAAAGCCATCTTCTGGTTCCCACTGCAACACACACACCTCAGCAGTTAGTGAACAATGCACCATGCAGAACCTCCCAGTGAAATTAAAACATTAGTGATGCTTTGCCCTTCAGCAAGCCCCCAGTGCTTAGTGAGCACACACTTACTGCTTACACTTATTTAGAAAGTGGGGAGAGGACACTGTGTGGAAAGCAAGCATTGCATTCCAGGGCTGACAGCCTCAGCCCTGAGCATGTGACACTGTATAAGCAAACCTGTCACCCTCACTGTTTCATGGACCTTCAGCTGGCAACTCAAGCACCAGGCGGGCACAGGCAGACTGTGTTAGCAGGGGGATACTTGCAGTTTATAGATCCATGGGATTACATATGGTATATGAGTTGTTAAAAGTAATACAGCCTAGGAACTATCAGAAGCCAAATTTTTCTAGGGTTTTTTTTTTCTTTATTTCTTCAGGCTACATGTCTTTCCCATGAATATCAGCTGCTGATGTGTTAGCATATTTTATTTGACAGAAATTTATTATTCTGAGAACTAAAATAACTTTTTTTCTTTATAGTTTTTAAAAAAATGGAAAGCTCAACATTAGGCCTCCAGTGATTCATCTGATTAACCTTAAAAAAGACCAACCTGACTGCTAAATATCCTTTCTTAACCCATCCTGGTCATGGTAGTACATTACTCAAACAAAGGCAGGAGCACAACCAAGCACTACACAGAGATTGCTCTCCACACAAGTGATCACGCACTGTTCTCAGGAGGGGATTTCTAACATCTTTTGGACATTACTGACACACTGGAGGAATGAATGTCCAGTCCATTTCATACTTTGAAACCCTTAATTTCTCTTGAGTTCGCCCTTAGTGAGGCCTTTATACAACAGTCCAAATTAAGAGCTGACATGGGTGGTAGCTCCCATATAAATTTTACTGAGGAGCCCATATTGCTATTGGTTAGCATAAACTAGCTGTTAAATCCTATTACACATCTGCCTACGATCAGGTTTGCAATTTATGAAGATGGAAGTGACCACTGTGGCTCTCCTTTGGGACAAACAGCACCTACAGTCCTCAGGAATGCAGTTGCAGGGACTGAGAAGTGTCTGGATTTTGGTGTTTTTTCAACAGACATCAAAAAGTACCTGGTCCTTAATTTTGCCCTTTCCAGTGTAATGTAAAACAATTCCTCCTTGACCGAGTATTATATTCAAGGACTTGGCAACATATCATCAACAGGCAACTGCTTTCTAAATGCACATTGGCTCACATGCAGGTTAATGTAAACAATATGTCCCATGCCCTTACATTCTACAGGCGTGAGAGGAGTTTACAACCCCCAATCAAAAAACCATGAGTCAATCTGGAAAGTGCCCAGTGAGGATCTTTAGGTAAGAGAATTTTCAGATGTGCACGCATCCAGCAATGCCCAGCAGGTGCTGTGTGCAAGCCCAGCTCTTACCGATCCGTTTATGCAGGGAACGTCGTCGTAATGGAGCGCCGTCCCACTCGGGCAGGCGTAGCCGTTGGCAGCGCCGCCCCGGTACGGACTGCTGGATATCACCCGCCTGTTCATGAAACTGAGCCAGGAAAGCAAGAACAAGAAAAACAGCACTTAAACCTCAGCATAAATGATGGTTCAGTGATGTATTCCCCGTGCCTGATTATGTAGCTTGGAAGCACAGAGCTTCTCGCTTTTCTTTCTTTGCTACTCACGCATTGCTGCTACAGCCAATAACACAACATATGTTCCTGCTCTCCATTCTTACAGTGGGGATATGACTGTGTGAAGGCCAGGAGGGCAACAGCTGTAACTGCTCAGTGGCATGTTTACACAGGAACCTGCTGGTCTCTGTTATACACCAGCCTGACAGGGTCCCAGAAAAGTTCCCTTGTTGTCTGCACCGGGGAGAAGCAGGTGTTTGTGTGCACGCATGCCCAGGGGTATGCAAACTTAGGAAACGAGAGAACAAAGAATAAAATCGAGCAAAACTTTTAAAAAACCCACATAATTTCAATGAAATCCAAGTTAACATATTTATCAAAATTTCCTGAATAATTACTTCCTCAAACCCTGAGAATTCTTTTCTATATCAGGACTTTTGGCTGGCTATGGCACTATGCTTCCCAAATCTCTCTGGGTAATTGTACATGCAAATCTTCTATACCCTCATTCTCATTCTGTTACACATGGTAGACCTGAGTCCTCTGGAAACTTCAATTGGTATATATATATACATATATATAATATATTTTAATTTCTTTCCCCTTATCCTGTCCCAGTCAACATTGTTGCTTGTTTAACTGAAATTCTGCAGAAGATACATGAGATATCAAGAACTACACCAGGTTTGCAAAGGTCTAACAATGCAGAAAATGGCAGAGTCATGCCTGACAGCAATAATGACCCCAAGGGTGAGTTTTCTTTTGTAGGAACTGCTGGAATTGAATAAGGTACAGAGTGAGATCCAAAATAATTCCCTTCCCACAATTTCAGGTGTACGTGAATGGGAAAACAATGTTTTCCATCCTAAACAATAGAACTATTCAGAGTCTGTGCTGACATTCATAAAATATGATAAAGCACTGCTAAAGCAGAGAGGGTCTTCTGTAGTGCTGGCAGGAGCTCAGGAATGCTGTGGTTTCAACAGTTGCTTTCTTTTGGCTTTGGAATAACATGGAGTTCATTGAATTTCTCATTCAGAGGGAGTACTGAGGCTCACCTGAGCCACAGGAAATGGGCTCACAGGAGGGACAAACCTGCCCAGCTCAGTGTGAATCTTTCAGGGCAGTGTGGGGATGGAAAAACCATTAGAAAGCAGCTTTTCTAACTCCAAACAAACTAACAGCAAAAAGCCCAAGCAAAATTCCATTATAAAGATATTTTTAACTTTATTGTAACTCATCCCTTGTTAGACATTATTAGAGGGCTGCATTTGTTTGCTGTTCTTAAAGAAGAGAATTATACAAGTGTTTCTGGTTGGTCTGAAGAACTGAGTTTGTAGTTACTGCTTTTCAGTAAGAGCAGTAGGGGCTCCAATTACAGCAATATATAATAACCATATCTGAAAATTCTGATATTCATTAGTGGCATCTGATGCACCTGTAGTTACTATTTCCACTACCAAAGGAAGGCAAGATTTATCTCAGTAGTTGCAAACAATTCATTATTTCAATAATCTCATTAATCATGTTTTCGGGTGCATCCAAGCAAGTTAATTGTATTCAGAAACTGCTAGAAGCAAAATGGAGAAACTTGCCTGGAAGCACTTTTTCTTCAACTTTTCCTCCATACCTAATGATTTAGATGAAGGAAATTGATGGGACTGTTAATGAGGAGCTGATAGTTTTGCAAAGCATCAGTCTTTGTAAGTGAATAACCAATAATCTAAAGTGACTGAGCTTTAACGATAACTGCATTTAATTTGGAATACTGATATTCATTCTATAAAGGGCAAATGTAGCAGTTCATTAACACTTAAGCATCATTGTAATTTCTCCTCATTTTCTAGCAGTAGCTGAAAATCAACAGACAGTTATGCTATTGCTTATCAGCAAGCCCTCACAGGCTCTTAAAAGACACCCACTGAATTTTAATTAATTCTTAACAGGGAAATTCTGCTATTTTGCAAGTTGTATGACATTACTTTTTAACATGTGGTCTAGTTGCATATGTTTTTTCACTTGGCTCCAATTAGTACCACATTTGTGCAGAAAAGGAAAGCCACACTGAATTCAGGGGGAGAAAGGTTACCATTCTATTTCTCTTAAATGTGGTTATTGCTAGATGCTGACTGAAGCAAAAAATACATGTCAACACAGGATAAACTTTTTGAGCCCTACTAACTTCTAAACAAATATTAACATAAGTCTGCACACTAAGTGCATTTTAATTCTATGAAAATTATTTGGTTTTCACAAAACTGAGCTTGTGTTAACATTGAGTCACTTTGATTTCTATTAGAAGTCATTCAAACCAGACTCTGATTGAAGCTGGGCGTTGTCCCTCGTTAACTTCTCTTGGCAGCTTGCTAATGGCAATAGAATCTCCTTTTGGAAAACTCAAAACTTTCTTCCTTTTTTTTATTTTTCTCTTTATTTTCTATCTGTTAAAAGTCATGATGGGCATATGGGATGTAACTTTGTAATGTATTAAGTCACACACAAATTCCAAATTATTCTAGGGAGTGTCATTTTGCAGTGGGATGAGGGATGATGCCTTTGCCAGTTGTCTTCTCAGGCCACCCACTTTCTAACCACGAGGAACAACTGCAGCAGGGCATCCCCCTGTCCCCACTGTCCTTTCTCTCCTGTTTCTAAAAACCTGATCTAGCCAAGGAAAAATGATGGTCTTTTCCCACCAAGGACTGTTTTAATGCCTCAAATGATTTCAACATGTAAATCACTGTATCTGCTAAGTGTGCATTTCTCCTTTTAGCACAGGATCAGTAATGGGGTATTCACTTTATTGATTTGTAATTTAAACAGTTTCCATGCTGCACCCTGTAGACACTTTCCCAGTTTCCACCTCCTATATTAAACTCCAGGAATTAACTGAACTAGGGTGAGTTTGATGAAGTTTTCAATTAATCAGAAAGAATTTGAGAAAGAAACACTGATTATGTATGACTGTCCAGGATTTAAATTTTCTACACACTGTATGCACCATGTATTGATCAATAATATGCTGTATATATCCTTATATGCACAGCAAATAGAGCCAATAAATGTGAATTACATAGCTGCATATTTCAGAATATTTATTCTCTTCCAGGGAGACCTGGAAAGATTTTGACTTTAGGCAAAATAGAAGATTAAAATATACCATTTGATAACAGGACTTACTGAAAAAAGTTAATAAAGATCTGAGTAAAGTTGGATAGTGCCTGCTATCTTTTAGAGAACTTAGCAGGATTTCAACACAATAATAATAACACATCTAACTTGCTGCAGTGCTGAAACACTTCAGGGGGCCAGTATCTGGCAAAGGGGGAGGTGGGCTCTGAGAAGCTGTGCTGGCAGTGGGGTGAAGACATGGATATGAGTTCCCAGAGCATGGGGAGCAGCCCTCACCAGAAGGTTTGCTTTGCAGCCTGGATCACGCTGGCCGTCATTTCCACGTCGATGTAGTCGTAGTGCAGAGCTCCAGGGTCTGTTGAAGACCCTGTTTCTGCCAGCAGGATTCCTATCCACCTGCCCATGTCTTCAGAGGAGGAGGCCTGTGGGGAGAGGGCAAGAACACAAGAGGTCTTTGCTCTGCCACTGGGATGAGCATTACTGCAAAATACACATTCTGAATTCTCTTAAATACTCCAGGATTTTATATTAAATCTGGTTTGCCAGAAGGAGGGCATTTTAAGTAAACTATGTGCTCATCAGTTATGATGTAATACAAAGTGGGCAATCCACCAAAAAGAAGAAAATTAATCATTTAAGGCCAGTGGATTTAGAGGCAAGTAATGCTTATTTTAGAATTCAGAATATTGAACGCTTTAACATCACTATTTTCCTATGTTAGGCTAGGGGATTTTTAGATAGCATGACTCCTGAGAAGAAAGTGTTGCTTTAAACAGAAACAAGAGGAAAGAGGGAACAAAATAGTTAAGAGATTTTGACATTACTTTTTGAAAAATTTTGCTACATTTGTCTAAATGATGGCATTCATCTTCTTGATAACACAAGCAAAAGCATTAATACTATTAAAGTAATGACAGTTTTTTTTCATATTTTGCTTCAAATAACAAATTCAAAAGTTAAATAACAGCAAAAGAAATATTGGATAGAAGTAACAGGGAAAAGGCAACAATTTGTCATTAACAAATTTAATGGTTTCTAAATTTCTTATTTTTATGTATTTCATTGCTTTTCACAGTTCCTTGAGCTATTTTCTAGATTTTCATGCTCACTGAACTGCTCTCAGAGAACAGGCCTGGTTGCAAGGACAGGAGACATGACCTGTAGGCAGAAACCCAAAATAGTCAAAGTGCCTGTCCTGCCACTGAAAGTGAAGGCTGGCTCCTGCTCATTATACTTGGCTTTAAGTGTCTTCTCATTTCAGGTTTGAAAAATTTTTGAAAATTAGAAAGCCTCACCCTCCTAACACAGACAAAGGTGTGTGCATGTGAGGAGAGTCAAGAGACACAACAGGCTGCTGGAACACTGCCTTTTCTTAAATTAACTGTATTAATATAGACACAGACTGAGCAAAAGGAGTTCCTATAAATAGCAGATAAATTAAAGTTAGGAGTTTTGGAGCTCACATGAACACTGATCCATTGTTTAATTATTGCTAAGTTATTCACTCAAAGTAATTATATCCCTGATACAAAAATGTGCCTAGAGAAGGAACAGGGATATTTTAGTACCAGGCCAAGGGGAGGTCAGTGCAGAGAGAAGTATTTTACTGAGAAGATTTCTGAACTACATTTAAATTCAGTTTTTTCTTTGTCTACAACACCTACTATTTTTTCCTCCTTCCAATATTTATTGTTCAGTTCTCCAACAATATTACTCCAAAGGTATTTTTTTTTTAGAATGGACAGGCACAGTTTGCATGAAAGTGCTTTTCTAATTCACCTTGTGGGAGCTGCTAAAAGTCAGAGCTGTTGTACCTCGAGCACAGCGACCTCCTGCCCGTTGCGGAGCAGGCGGAAGGTCAGGGGATGCTTCGAGTCCAGCCCCAGGATGACTTCACAGCCACGGAGAGGGATGGAAACAATGTGAGTCTTCAGGTCTGTCCTGTCCTTGTGGAAAATGAGTTTATTGTCCTTCACTCTGCACCAGCGCTCGCGCCAGCGGTTGTTAGACAGCACGTTGAGATATCCTGCAATAAAATGAAGTGTGAGATGTTTTACCCCTCGCTTTTTCTGAAAAGAGAAAAAGAAATTTGCTTCTCAATGTAATGCTAGCCTTTAAGTAACTTGTTCCTCCTCTAATAGAAAGTCCAGATGGATTTTAGGAAGACAAGTAAATGACCCTACCCCACTTCTTTTAATGAAAACTTTCACTGTGCCAATAACCTAGAAAAAGCATATAAATATGTGTTCCAGCTCATGTGCAAAGGGCTGTTCTGTGTCAGTCCCTGCAGCAGCTGGATGTGCAGGAGCACACAGGTCCCCAGGACCTCAGTAAGAATGGGAGAGGGACACTGATAAAAAAAATTTGCATACACATCTGATGTGCTCCTTCTGCCTCTCTGTGGGGAATGACTTTGATAACTGTGGCTGACCAAACCTCTCTGGGAAAATCACAGCTCATATTATATGAGTATGTATTGAGCTACCTTGTGTAACATCCAAAGGCAGTGTTTAAAAGTCCTACTAAGTGTTGCTGGTCTATGTTCTAATTACATCTGGAAAGAAGAATGCACATCTGGTTTGCAGCACTTGCAAACCAGAACTTAAAAGATTGTCACCTATGCAAATAGAAATAAAATTCATATTGGTTTAAAATTCAGGAAGTAATTATGATACAGTACCCTTACATACTTAAATATCATTAAAAATTTCTTTTCAAACCACCTGCTTTTTTTTTTTTTTTTTTATCATGCTCTGTATCAAAATAGTGTCTAGGAATAAAGCAGCATTAAACAGAGAGAGTTTTGTGGTTTTCCTTCTCTGTGCCATAGCAACAACCATTCCAGACTCAAACATTACAATCAAAGCAATGCCCATTTTTCCTGCCTTAGTATAGTTTGGAAATAGAAAAAATAAAACAAACCAAAACCTTTTTCTTCCACACTACAAATAATACATGAATTCAGCATGTAGCTGCTTCCAAACAGGCTATGAGGAGGGAAATAGATGATATCTTGCAAGAGCCAGAAGTGAGGTTAAAAAGTTGTCTTCTATCTCAGACATGATTTTCATTTAATCCTGGTGGAGAGCTCTCCCTTTGGTTTTCATTAAAACTATGACTTATTATTCATTTTTCTGGGGTTTCCTTCCAACATTGTGTTTCCAATGTCAAAGTGTGATCCAACAGGATATAGCAGATCAGAATTGTGCACATCTTGGAAGGTGCTATAAAAAATGAGGATGTGCTTAATCCTCTGGTTTTGGCTCCTTGTGACAATCACACTCTTCAGCTCTCCTCCCCCCTCCTTTAACAAAACCTTGTATCACTGTGCATTGCAATCCCTAGAAATGAAAAAACCTTCCTGTGCAATCCAGATACAGCTTGTTTTGGAGTGAGAGACTTTTATTTCAGAGCTTTTTTTCCCCCTCTGCTCCCAGTGCACCTCCCAAAAAAGCTCTTGCAAAACTTCCTGCTTGAGTTGAACTATGCAGGATCCCACTTTCCCCACATATCTGTGCTTAAACCTTCACAAGCTGACATGACCCAAAATGTCTCAAGTGTGTTCCCCTTTGGGGCATCAGCAATTCAGCTCAGTGCAGGCAGTCTAGGAGCAGTGATGTAGGCAAGAGCTTTGCCATGACTCCAAGAGTAGATGGATTTTAGTTTCCACACTAGTTGGGTGACACCTGCAGCCCTGCTGGGATTTTCCCTTTGTTCATGGGAGGTAGAGCCTTCTAAAGTGTAAAAACTTTTAGCCTCCCAGAGGGCACTGAACTGAGCCAAACTGCTGGTGGTGAGAAACTCCTTCTAGCAAAGACTTCCTGCAATGACCAAAGCCCAGACATTTATATATTTTCCTTTAAAATCTGCAAGTGGTGTTGAGTAAAGCCAAATGCAGGCAAACAGCAATGGCTGAATCTGTATTTATGTCCATACCCAAACTAATGATAGAAATATGAGGAATTAGATTGTACAGCTGTGGTTAATGTCTCACATAATGCAGAATAATCAATGAGAGCCCGGATGTTTGAGCCCTTATGGAGGCCAGATGCTTTGGACAATGCATCTGGCTGGACACAGCTTTTCCCAGCTGTTCTTTTGGTCAATAAATCACATCTGTACTTAGCTGATGTATAGACACATATACATACACTTACTTAATCAAAGTTTGCTTATGTGACTGATTCCCAAAATGTGGCCTGAAAGCCACCTGTAATCTATGAAGATCTCTCTGGTGGTCCAGGGACCTGCTCCCATCACCTTGGGCAGGCATCCATCACACTTCATGCTCCATCAGTTCTGCCAACTGCTCCCTAATCACAGACTTCTGGGTTTCCCTAAGTTTTTCTAGTCAATTAAAGGGTAAAATCCAAACTCAGAATCCGGTGCAACTGCTTCAAAGCTTTCTAAAGAAATTTGTTTTTTGAAGAGATTGGGTGAAGGGTGAGTTCAATCTAATTAATGTATGGAAGTGTTGCCTAATACTGGAGCACCAAAAGATAAACTGGGAAATGTAAATACATTGCATTGTTTTACAATAGCAAAGCTGTGAGGACATCAGCAAAGTACATTACACAAAATACTTGCATAGCACTAAGTCTTAAATTGTGAGCAAATCTTAATAGCAATAATACAAAGCACAACTATTTTCTGCATGCCTTTTTATACACTTCCTTGCACACTACAGATGTCATATGGAATGGTCAAAATTAAGAGTTAAAAAAGCTTACTTTTTATTTACTTTTAAACTTTACTTTTACTATTTATTATTTACCATGTTACTTTTAAATTTTTTACTTCATTTTGTTCAATATGTACCACTTTAGGAACCCATTATTAAACTGGAATAATTTGGTTGAGGCCAGTTGACTGCTGTCTGCTATTCCATAAAGCTTTAACCACAACCTACTATAAAAGACCTGACTACTTTCCAAGAACCTTCCTCTACTTTTTAGATTCCAGTTTATTTCATAGTTCAGCCTAAATTAATTTTGTAACAATTCCTTTGAGAACAGTACTTGTTTCTTTATACTTCTTGTTCACATTTCTCTTCCTCCTCACTTCTGCAAAAAGCAGTGATACCTGAGCCTGTGTAACCATTATTTTTTTTTTTTAATCAAATTATTTTAGTCTCTTTGCAAATGACAGACTCTTGATTACTCCTCTTGCAGTCTGGGTGCATCCTTCCAATGTTGGTGGAAGAATTATTGCAATAAAAGCAATTTTAGAGAAATTCCTAGGCTAGAATGCTATGAAGTTTTAATAGCAATGTGAATTTAAGACTCAAGGAAAAAAAAAATCACTTACCACATGTTGGAACATCTTCTTCAGCTGATGAGGTCTGTTCATCTGTTGATGGTTTTTTCTTTCCTAAACCAATGATCTTCGTTATTTTTTTCCCTGTTACTTTAGTCACAGTGCCCTTGGCTTCTGTTTTTGAACTCTTTTTCCTCTTCACTATCAAGAAAGCAGAAGTGTGTATTTAGTAGTGTGGGTACACCAACCAATAGCAAGAACCTGAATAAAAACAGAAGTTCAGACAAAAATATCCCATGCAAGACAAACATTTATACAAAAGTTGCAGATTTCAATGACACAATTATATGCCCTAATATAATTATATATTTATATAATTATATATAATTATATATATTTATATAAAATATATATAATTATCTGTGTTACAAAAATCATGGCATTCTGAAGGATAATAAAAACAAAAATCAATCTCGCAATTTTAATCTAATCAATCTTCAAGTCTCTTTCCACAGCAGTCATCATATAATTTAAGAGTATGCATGAAGTACCTGTATATAAATTTAGCTCACATACACAGCAACAAAAATCCAGTCAGACATTTCTTCATTGTTTTCTAAAATGTTCCTAAACATTTTTATCAAAATACTTCAATAATTTCAAAAAAAGACAGAATATGCTTCCTTAGCAAAATTACTTCTATGTACAGTTAGGTTAAGAGATCTTATCATAATGGACATTTTAGAAAGACAATTCTTATGAAGTAACTACTAATTTCTTTCTTATGAAGAAATTAGAGGAAATGGTGTGAATGTTCAATAGCTGTAAGTTGGCCATTTTTGTGACCACTGGAAAGAAGAAGCTGTCCTGCAAAGGGGTATTTTGCTAACACCCAGTCTATGCTTCCACCAACTTCATTAGATACCAGGAACATTACCACTGTGAGAACTGAAGCATGTTCAGCTGCTGAATGCTATATGGCAAGGACTGTGGATACAGTTTTTTAAAGTGCCTACTTCATAAAAACCCTAATTTATTTTTTTTAAAGAATTTCTAAGACTAAAAAGATTCAGAAAAAAAACCCAGGACTTTTATTTGCAAAACAGAACAAACAAACTTCAGAAACCATATTCAGTGCTCTAAATTGGATTCTAGCAGTAGAGCAAAAGTCTCTGCTAACTGGTAGCAAAAATTCCATCAACTTGCCCTGATATGTGATTTTGATGAACAATTCATTTAAAATATTTATTAATTGAATTGCTCTATCTTTATCCCCAACATATCAATTCCTTTTGCAACAGGGAACACTTAGTGGTTAAGGACTTGCACAAACTGAGGGAAAAAATGGGCAAAATGTTCACATGAGAAATGACTGCAAGAATGATGAGCTGGGAAGAAGAATGCCCAGAAAATAGAGAAGCAATTTGAGACTCACCATGGTATAATTTATCACATTTAGTTTAATTGTTAGCAATCATGGAACATTATTTAGAAATTGCATCTGTAGCCAAGACTGTACAAATTTGCCAGTGCTGAGGGGAAAGGCAGCTCTGCAAGTGCCAACAGCTGCCCCCAGCCAATTCCAACACATCCAGGTCCAATTATCTCTTTCAAGGGAAGGGTGTTCACAGCTTACACTGCTCTCTAAACATGCAGCAGGCTCCCTTGCTGGAGGGAGGAATCCCATCCCATCCCATCCCATCCCATCCCATCCCATCCCATCCCATCCCATCCCATCCCATCCCATCCCATCCCATCCCACAGGTTTCCATCCCACACAGCAGCAGCCAAAGGCTGACTGTGGCTACTGAGAGCCAGATGAAAAGCATTGAAAAAACCCAGAGACAGAAAATCTCATTTTTGAGAGACAGAAGCCCAAAGGAATCATTCCCACAGTGGAATAAGCTTGTTCTAGTGTTCATTTTTCTTTCCTGTCTTCCCTTTTACATTGCTGTTTGTTTTTTTTTTTTCCTGCAGAACTGACAGGCAGCAGAAAAAAGGCCTTCATGACTTAATCTTTTTGAGTCTAAAGAATATACTAATTGCCCAATTGCCAGTGATTTTTGTCACAAAAGCCTTTTATTCCCATTTCCTTCCCCACAGCAAAGCAGCTGGTTAGAGAGCAGAGGCTGGTGGTTGGTGCCAGCTGGAGATGATCATTCTCTGAAGCCTCCCTTCACCACTTCCCAGCCTTTTTAAAAACACATAGCATAACTTCATCAAGGACACATCAGTCTTCTTGCAGTCATTAATGTCCATTATTTTTACTGCTGTGTATTGAAAGTCAATTTTCTGGTATTTTTAATGACCCTGCTCAAGGCACCTAAGCTGGGCTGCTTTTCCAGCTGCATCATCACACCTTCTGCAGGGTACCTGAACCACCAGGTACTTGTGGACATCGTGGTCAACACAGGTTTTGGATCACAGATGATTCTCCACAAGTTTCAGAGTTTTATGAAAGCTTAATAGAAGATTAAAAAAAAAAAAAAAAGCAAAAAGTACCACGACTTTCAGGAAACCACAAACCATGAAATTGTTCCATACTGTTCATAGATCTGTATATCCAGGAAATGCTGGAATATGAGCCAGGGAGGAGATAAGGGAAATGAGTCAAAAGGTGAGACAGTTCTGGCTCCAAGGCCAGTATTGACATTGTGCTCACTGCAGCTCACATTACCCTTCACTTGACAGCAGCAGAAAAATGCCTTGTCTAAGGCACCACTGCTATATGGCAAGATAATGAAGCCACAGAATTTCTTCTGTTTTGTGGAGGAGGGAAGGAAATGGGGAAGGCAGTATAAGGTTCAGTGCATTAGATATAACTTGGCCAGAATTTCCTCTGGATTTGGGATTTACCTTTGTTAGATTATAAGGAGTACAGAACACACAGCTCCAAAGTATCACATGCAAAATTATACACATATGTACTCAAAAACTCACTGATATTGCATGACCATATATTTCTTATTTAATATAATCATATGTAGTATGATAGTTTATATATGAAGGTATCTGTGCACACACACATATATAAAACATATATACAAATATTCATGAATCTTTTCTTCTCGTATTTAATGATAGCTTTTTTGCTTAGAAGATTTACATCACTATTTATATTGCCACTACACAGTTACTAAAAAACCTGTTACTTGCCTATAGTGGTCGCTCAAGCTTTAAAAAACTGTACTTTTGAACACAGAAAAGGCCAAATCAAAATTTCTATATTCTGTTTTCCTATACAGATTATTAATTATACTGATTTTACCTGCACAATGCATTCTGTTATTGCCAAAATTTAATGAAACCTTCTTGATATAGTTCAGCTTTAAAGTTAAATTGAATCCTAATAAAACCATTCAAAAACATTACATTTTTGGAAAGATAGAAGTGAGGTATTTCCCTTTCTCTAAGCACACACTACTTACAGCAGACATACCTTGTTCTTTACCATTGCACACAGTAGTGATGCCATTTTCCACAGCACCTTCCCCATCTGAGCTTGGCCTCTCAAATGACAACTTCTGCAGGGGCAAAGAGATTAGCTGGCACACAATGTTTGCACCTTCATAAAATCAAGTGTCATGAGTCCCTTTAAAAATATAATTACTATGAAATAAAGCACACCTTCAAGCTCTCATCCACTTGAAAGAGAATTAGGAGATAGTAAAAACTTCAGTTTTAGAGGCTTTAGAAAAACACAGAAACAATAAAATAATATATATTTGAAAGTGTATTAAAAACAGTGAAATATTCATAATTTGCCATATATTTTAATTAATTTTTAGACTCTAAATGTTGCAATAAAGAATTACATGGATCAGATAGGAGTAGGGTAAAAGCTCTATCTTTAAAGAATGCTTCATACATTCATATGCAATTACAGCTTATCAGAAAGCAGTGCATTCCTACAAGGTGCTTCAGTACTTTCAATATGTGCAAAAAAGGCTTTTGAAATAAATTATTAGCACTGATTGTTCTGTAATAGTTATGCATGAAGTCTGGGTTCAAGTCGATAGAGCTTATGACAGCACAGTTTTGATGACCACATCACTCAGAAGTGGTGAAGCTATGCTGATTATCACAAAAAAGAACAAATGACAAGATACATTACACCTTTTCATGGAATGCATTTTAGAAAAAAAAAAACCCTATTTTTCAACACTTGAAGTTACTTTGTTACTACTGTGCAGGTGTGTGCAAACATGAAAACACAACAGCTTTTGCCTGTGAAACCAGAAGTCTGGGCTGTCCTGGAACAGTTCCCAGGGTCAAAGCAAGAGAACACCACAGGCAGAGGTGCCCTGCCACCACAGGGGTGGCACTTGCCATCAGGAACTGGGTGAAGAAGCCTCTGCCAGTGGGATTTTTAAGCAGGGGCTGCAGAGAGATTTGCTCACATGGATGCCTTAATGGAGCGGGGGCTTAAACTGGTGCTGGTAATGCACCAATCATTCACTGCAAAGCTGCTCACTTCCCAAATTCCTGCTCTCACATCCTGCTGAGTCAAGGCAGGGGAGTAGCCAAGAACCACGTGTGAGTAGCCAAGTTTCTCTATTGAACAGGAATGCTTGGAAGTGTCTGCCAAAACAGTGACCTCACCATGCCCAGGGAGCTCTTCAAGGACTAAATTCCCCAAAATAAGAGACTTTCCCTTAAAACCCTGGTATAATCTTCATCCATTCTTCCCCAAGAGTGACACCCCTGCTTTCTCTTTGTGCCATGGACCATCTCAGCACATGTATCAGATCCATTAATCTGCACCCTTCTTTGGCCAAACACTGACATGGCAGAAACCTCAACTGCAGGATGTGTGCACATATCCAAACAAACCAACACAACACAGAGACTGTGTGCCTGAAACAGCAACACAAGGCAGCAGGAGTTAACACCCACTGCCTACCAGTGTCTCTCTGAGTAATCATAAGGAGTTTTGCATCCCCCTATTTTGATAACTTTACCTTTTCCAGCTCCACTTTGTGCACTGGAGAACCAGACAAAGGCCCATCAGAGTCTACAGCTCCTGTACAGCTGCTGCACACATCTTTGATAACCTTAGGAGACAAGGCCAAACTTATTAATTATTCACAAACACAAATCAGAGAGATTAGAAATTAGAAATTAGAAAGGAGATGGGAAGGAGAATCACACACACATTTACTAGGTGGGCAGGTGTCAGGCAGCCTGACACTACAGCAACTTCTCCATGTTCCCTCCCTAAGTCATTTCATACATGACCTGAAGGAGACATAAAGTCTAGAGGTGGAAGGTTTCAGTTTCTAGACACACTAAGCTCCAAGGCTCTCCTAAGTAAAGGAATCAAGAGCACTGCTCATTTCCATGAGCTAATTTTGCAATATGAACTCAGCTGACACCACCAAACTAATTTCATTACAACCATGAGAAAACAGGACCTGAGGTACCTCAAGCCAATAGACAAGAGTTTTGTATAATACACTACACAGATGCTCTTTTTCTTCTATCTGACAACTAATGAAGTGCTGATCAACTTAGAGTTAATAATGCACAGTGCTATTTTGTGGCATTTTTTTATTATAATTGCACATTAACTTAGGAGTTAAAGGTCAAAGTAATTGTAAACATGTTTGTAGCAAATGGAAATGGCACTTTGTCTTCCTAAAAAGTTAAAGAAAAATCTTGAACTGAGAATTTCCTGATATTTTGATGGAATCTGAGAACTTTAAAACCTGAAATTGCATAAATGTAACAAAATACATGAGTAAAGATATTTGATGATCCCCCTTGGCCATAACCAAGGTTTTTATCTCTTTTATGTATTTTATTTTTATGCAAGGTTACCACCAGTCCATTATCATCCTGAAATTGCTCGTGCTGATGAGAACAGGCTCTCGACCCAAACTCATGCTGAGTTCCAAATGGAACAATTTTGATGTGGAAACTACTAAAAAGAAAAGGATGGCACTAAACAGTCCTTTCCTAGCACTTAAGCTGCCTTTAAGGGTGCAGCTAAAACCAATCAAATGTTTATGGGCTTGGAAAGATCCTTATGCTACTCAGGAGCACATCATAAATTACAGGCATCATACACCATAAAGAAAGGAAGAGCACCAGCCCCATTTTACAGAGGGAGAATCCAAGAACAAAAGAATGATGAAATCACTCGCTCAGTGACACATAAAAAAGTCTAAGCAAAGCTGGGAGATGAATCTACACTTTTATTTCTGAGCTAGAATCTCAGAACACTTCAGCATCCTTTCCTGACTGTCTGACCTACTCTATATCTTGTTACAGAAACAAAACCAGCATTTCATAGCACTTCCTGCTTTTTGAAACACAAAATGTAGATGTATCTGTGGCAGAGCATTTGCACCTCAGATTTAAACAAAGCCCTTATTTCCCTAAAATCATAAGAATTTTTAATGTGTCTGTTGTTTTTTTTCTCAATTGCTGGTCCCCCGTATGGTGTAAATACACTGCTCTTTTCCTCCTAGAGAAATGTGACTGTACAGTTGTTGGGAACATTCATTTCTGTCTCCTGCATGACCCTGATTCAATGGCTTATGTTTTCAGCATCTGCTCACACCACACAGTTAGTTAATTTTGGCAAAGGCAGATTGTAATGGAAGTTACAGACAGAACAGAGGGAAATGATTTGGCAGCACTAACTCAGCAGTATGTGCTAAGTCATGCACTCAAGCAAATCCGGCTCTTATCATACCCCACATATTTAAGGAGAAGCTGAAGTGTTTAATTGGGTTGTAATTAAATTTTGATTTTAAAAATGACACATTGTCCAAAGGGAGTTGGTGGAAGGATCTAAAGTAAATGCATATTAAAGGGTCCAACACTTCATTTGGGTTCAAAAGGTTCACTGGCAAAGACTTGCTCATCACCTTCTATGTGCAATATAATTGTGTTCAAGGCACAGCACAAAGCTCATTCTTCTCCACCTCACCAGGATGAAATGTCTTTAATATATAATGGCTGCCTGGATGCACTCTCTGTAATTACGTTTGCAGACAGCTGCCATTAAAAATCTGGTTTTCACATGCATATAGCTTTAGCTCAAAATTTTAAGGATAAAACATTCCACCAGTATTGCCAACTTGCATAATTTCAATCATAAGACTCAAAAGTTCTTGTCAGTTTTTTCGATGTTCCATCTTCTGGAGCCATATGAAAACAAAAGATCACTATTTTCATAGAAAAGTAATTGTGAGTGAGAGGGAGGAATGGAGTACAGCAAATTTTTATCCATTGCAATAAAAGGTGTAAAAATATGAATAAATGTATCCCAATAGCTCCAAAACCATAAAAGAAAAAAGAAAGGAATCCCAAAAAGTGTTATTTTTAATAAAATGGCATCATGTGGAAGGCTGCACTGAGAATACCTCATAATGGCAAATATTCCAATAATAGCTTAAGTTTTCTCACACATTAGAGGAAGGAAATATTTCTCTTTCCCTCACCACAAATGCCTTTGTACATTAGATGCACACAAACACAGTGTGATCTGCCAGGAAAATCAAACTGAGATCATAAACAGACTATCTACTCAAATATTTAACATGTACGAGCAAATGTAATCAGAAAACAGAGGACCCTGTATTTTTTTGAATAGCCTCAAAAAGAAATATGTTTAAAATAATCTTTTGTTATTCCATTGCAAGAATCTTAAATACTACAATTGCCATTACAATGTCACTATTAGCAGACATCAGAACAGCCACTTTCAAATGCAGACCTGGAAAAAGCTTCTGCAACCTGAACTGTACTATTATTCCTTATTTATAGAATTATAGAATCATTTAGCTGGAAAACACCCCAAAGATCAAGTCCAACTGTAACCCAGCACTGCCAAATCCACCACGAAACCATGTCCCTAAGTGCCACATCTACACAGTATTTTAAATATCTCCAGGGACTGACTCCATCACTTTCCTAGGCAGCTTGCTCCTTTCAGTGAAAGAGTTTTTTCCTAATATCCAATATAAACCTCCCCTGATGAAACCTGAGATTTTCTCTTTTTCTGTCGCATGTCACCTGGGAGAAGCGACCAACCCCACCTGGGTGCAGCCTCCTTTCAGGGGGCTGTAGAGAACACAAAGGTGCCCCCTGAACCTCCTTTTCTCCAGGCTAAACAACCCCAGCTCCCTCAGCTGCTCCTAACCAGAGTTGGGCTTTAGAACTGGAATCCCTAGGTGGATCAGGATGTGTATCAGAGTACAGCACTGAGTGCAGTGTCATAAGGCACAGAGGGGAAATATTTGCAGGTAGGAAGCTGGAAAGATTCCCTGTCCTGAGCCAGGGGTGAAGTCAGTGGAATTTCTGCCACATGGTGTGTCTGGAATAGTTCTCTCTTTAAAACTATCTTACTACAGAGACACTAACATTTAATATAAAAAACTTCATACCTGCATTCACCTACAAATTTCTATAATTCTTGTATCTTATTTTAAAAGACACACCAGAACTGGAGGCAAAATACTTGCCCAACATTTATCCTTTCTACATGTGAAGTCAGAAAAAATAAAGTAGATTATTCTAGCTACTTTAAAGTTTCAAGCTCCAGATAAAAAGCACTGGCTCTGCAGTAAAACCAGTAAGCCAGCTGCCTGTCAGCCAATCCCTACCACACAGAAACCAAATTCTGAGTAAAAGTACATTTGTAGATAGTTCCTTTTGGCTGATCTCTTTGGCATCTGTTAAGGAATAAGCCTAGAAGTTGTCCTGTGCTCTGGAACTTGCAGACCTCTCTCCTGGTGGATACCATGGATGAGCTCAAGCTACAGCTTCCCTACTACAGGGATGTGATTACAGCATTTTGTATCATCTTGGGTTCTCATGGAACTCACATGAGAAACTCACACTTTTAATATGAACAAGTTCAAGACAGAAAGCTCACAGCCTGACTGCACATTTGCATTCTTTCATGTAATCAGGCCAGAAAGCCAGCCAGCCACCCACTCATCCTCCTCTGCCCACATATTTAGCAAATAGTGGAATTGCTAGAAATGGGATGGGCTGTATCCCTTGGCTCTGCCACTTCACTCTGGAAATAGGAATATGGCAAAGCTGAAATCTGCTTAAGTACAACACAGCAGAGGGAAAAGGGTTTGGTTCCAGATGTAAGTCAGTATTTCCCTCTCCTGAAACACTCCTTTTTCACTGCTGGAAGAGTACTGACCTTCTGGGACTCTGTCATTTTGGCATGACTATTCTTATTTTCTCTCTCGTGGACTGTTTCATATGACACACGTTAGTGTCAATACCCTCCTCCTTAGGAAAGCAGCAAAACTCTTCTTAGTGTTTCACAGAGAAGAAATGCCCCAAGGAGTTTACCTAGAGGAAAATCTTAGGCAGGAAAGGTAGAAATTATTCCCATCATAGCCAACTCTTTAAGACCCAAAAAGAAACCCCCTTTACCTTCTGTACTGGAAAACATTATTCTCAGGTATCCCTTAGTCTGGAAATATTAATCTTTCTGCCTTACTGCCATTTGTGTGAGCAAAGTGATGGTGAGATTCTGGCAGACAAGCAGTCAGTAAGCCTGTCCTTAGTTCCTGTGCATCCCCTTAGAAATACTTTTCTGACTTAACCAAGACAAGCCCTGTATCATTTCTCCTGCATTATTGCCATGAAGCCCATTGCCACAGATGGCCACTGGTTGAGGCAGAGCCCAGGGAGGAGGCACTCCCCAGAGGCTGGGAGTGACAGCAGGCACTGCTGCTCCAAGGGCAGAGGTGCCAGGGGAGCTGCATCCCCAGTCTGGGTTCGGAGATGCACTTCTCACTTTAGGCTGAGTCTGAGCCAGGTGTGATTTAAATGATTTTCCATCCAAAGCTGTGAGTAGGAAAGAGGAGGAATAGTATCTAGTGGTCAAAGTCCCAGCCCTCTTGGGTTCTGCTCTGACTGTGACAGATAGAATTTGTGATTTTAGCCAGAAAAAATCATCACTTAGAACACAATAGGATGTTTGTGGTTCTGTATTCATGGGTGGTTTGGTTGGGATTTTTCAACTTACATATACATCTGGTTCTTTTAAATAATGTATTGTTTTCCATGTTGCTGGTCACACACACAGACCCTGGCTCACAGCCAAACTGGGATGCTCTGGCTCTGCCCACTGGCAGAGTCCTGCAGACTGAACAAAACTCCCATGTGCAGCTTGGTCCATCATCTCTGCAGGTGAGGCCCTGAATAGTTCCTATGCAAACTCACTGACCCTGTGTCTTGAACTGAGCTATTTTAAACCATCTGTTTGAGACAACAGGGGTGTAATTCCTGGCAGGTTTAATTCAGTTTGCACAGCCTTCACTGCTGGTGATGATGGGCAGTGGAGAAAGAACCTGGCCTGACTGCCTTGGGTCAGAGTACATTCTTTAAGTTTCTTACAAATTAACAAACAATGCATGGAAATCACTAGTACCAAGTATGCATCCCCAAAACCATTTTTTTAGTCAGTTTTAAGGCTTGGCCATCCAGCACTTGACTCTTCTCAGCTACAAAATGGAGATAATAACCTCTTTGGGGAGCATTACATAAGCCAAGAAAGCAATGCCTGAAGTGTTGAAGATCTCTAGCTGGAAATTCCCATGGAAAGCAAAAACAGACACACAAAGTTTACAGTTAGAAGCTCAATTTTATGCTGATATAAACTGGCTAAAGAACAGCTCTGTCAGTAGTTTACTCTTCAAGAAAACTGTCCACATAAAGACTGGAGGCCAGAAGTTACCTGACTCCTTTCACTAAGCTCAGGGCAGTGAAAAAAAAGATTTTTTTCACAGACTTTCATGAGAGACAACATGCAGTTAATCAGAGAGAAAAACTGGGTAGGTGAACCAGCTAAACAGCCCTACAAGGAATGCTGCAGGGCCTTTGGATGACTGGATACAGTCCCAGCCATGATTTTATTCTCTCTTCAGGGCAAAACACCCCCCTTATTATGACAAGTTCAGAACTGACTGAGCATTGTCAGAATGACAGATGAAGAAATGTCTCCCTATGGCTGGGAGATTCACTGCTCAATTACAGACCCTCAGCTGAAGGAATTGCTGCACAGTGGCAGAGCACCATAAAATGAAGAGAAGTTAACAAAGGGTGCCTAATGTTAGGGAAAAATGAAAATCAAGGCCAGTACTCCAGGAATGATAGATTACATGTCGTGCATGATAAATCAGAAGCACATTTTTGCAGGAGGAATATTAGGTGGAAGAGAAGGCCTTGGGACCAGTCACTGTGACCATTTCCTTCTTTTACCAGTCTTCTACAGCAAGTTACCTCAACCTAATTTCTTTGGCACCCATGTATTTTTAATATTGATGCAGTTTTCTGTGGCCTAGTCTGAGGGTTCTGCACAGACCACATTCATCTGTACAAATGAAGCCTCTGAACAAGCATCTTCTTGTCATGACTGGTCACAGTCATACTAGTCCTTTTATTTTTAATGCAGCATTTCCCAGGGATGGTGACAAATAAATGCAGTTTTACCAGTCTGTTAGATGTGCTGAGACAAACAGGAAAATTTCAGACCTCACTTGACCACAAAAGGGTACACAGATGCACATATACTCAAGCACGCATGGAAAAAAATAAATTTTGGGTCAGAGTGTGTAACTGCACACATTTTTCTCATGTACATTTTTGTGGGAACATGTTAGGACTCAAGTCTGGAAAATTCCACTTTTTGTTGCCCACCATATTACTGAGATGACCTCAGCTCTAACCTAAATTTATACTAGCTTTGCTCCTTCCTCTGAAATCTTGACAGGCTCTTTGGTGACATCAGCTATCTGTTTTCATCAAGCAGTTGTTAGCTGGTCAATCTGAAACTCCCTTTGTGGTTTCTAGTCTAGACTCCAATTTGCACTGTTTATCAGCTGGGGTTTTCTTGGTGTCATCTTTACAAAAAAAAGGTCTAAAGTATTCTGCATCAATTAAGAATTTGTCTTCCAAAAGTATTTTAAAATTATTTCTTTAATAAATATATTCTGTACTGATTACACACATGAATTGGGAAAAAAAATTTGGTTTAGTTTCCAAAGGACAATCTGGCCTCCAAAAACATTTTGTGATTTTTAGGATCAAGTGTAAAGCTCTAATGTGATATTTAACATTTGAATTCATGAGAACCCATTGCTCCTGGGTGATAACCTGCCTCAAGTGGCACATACTGGTGCAGTATCTTTGACCAAGAAGGCATCTCATGCTCTAAATATGTGGTTGCAGATTATTTCTCATTGGCAGTCCCTGGATCTGCCCATTTTATTAACTACAGAAATCACATGTAAGGGATAGAGTACTAGGAATGACCCTGGCCCTCTGACTGACAGGCTGGGAAAGCTAAAATCTCCCAAGATGAAGCAGTGACCTCTTTTACAGTGTAAGAATGTCCTACACAAAGCCACATATGACTTTCAGAAGCTAGTTCTGAGTAAGGCATGAATTATCAAAACATAATTGCTTACATAATTAAAAAAAGCCTTAAATTTTGGTGCATTTTAACAAATACAGAAAGCAATGCTTATTTTATTTCTTCAAAGACCATACTTCTTTTGGAGGTGTTGCAAGAGCTGCACAGATAATTTCTGGTTAGCTGTGGGACAGGCAATTTGTACTGCAGGAGTAAAGGGCTGAAGCAGCACTGAGGACTTGGAAGTGAGTACAGTAACTCTGCCATGTACTTGAAAGATTTCATTATTAGAGAGCTTTGCAGCACGAAGTAGCTAAATAAAGTGCTGTCAGACTGCCTCCAAATGCTTTGCAGACACACAGAATACACAACTGTGTGAACATGCAACTGCACAAAATCCCTCTTTTTTTCTCATTTTGAAGCAGCAGGAATGCATCTGGGATATGGAAAAATCTGGTGCTGCTCTGTCTGCCTGTGTGGGGATGCTTTATACACAATTTAAAAAATAAAGCAATTTTTATGAAAGAACATCTGATAGATGCCAATGAATTCAGTATTACTAAACCCGAATTTAGAACAGCACAGGAAATAAGGGTGCAGTTACTATGATCTAATTACAGAGGAATTCCCCTGGAAGGGAACATGACTGATGAACTTCTTTTCATTCCAATCAGTAGTTTTGAAATGCTAGCTGAACTAGTGGGACACTTACATGGCTTTAAAACTTAGAACAAGATACTGATGTTAGAAGAAGCCTAACAAATACATGGCTGGGATTAGTTGCCATTAAAATGACAATAGAGAAAGCATTTTCTAAGCCAGGATACAAAGTCACAGTCAAAACCAAACACACATAAACCACAAATCCCCAAAAGGTATATTCGAATATTGCAAAATAGGAAATTACAGATTAATTTTCCATTTAGTACATTAGCCCACAGCAGAATTTATACCATTTAAGCTGCATTTTATGTCTCCTTCTTCTGCTGAAAAATTATCTGCCATCAGGAAATTCCTATGTGTTTAATTCAATTGTATTTGGAAAAATACAATTTATTCTCAGAAAAATAAGTACCATATAAGGCTAAGGCAGAGCACAGCATGGAGAATGCCTGATGAGTCTGATGCATTCAGACTTACACATGAATTTAAAAGGCTGGATTTAAAGGTCTTAAAACAGTTGCTGCTGCAACTGCAGTGATAGTTTCCCACACTACTTCACTGACCTCCACCTTTGAGACTGGCAAAGTCCAACATAAATACTGGCAATCTGGTTAGGATCTGTAACTGCAGCCCTTGCCTTGGGATTTTCCATGTTTGCAGACATTGAACAGAGAGGAACAGAAGACAAAACAGAAGAAAACAAAATCATGTTTTCTCAGAAGTCTGCATTCCCAGGACAAACCATAACAGATGATACGTTGCTAAACCAGAATTAGGAAACCTGAATGGCCTTCAGGAAGCTGAAGGGTTCTTCTCCATCCAGAGCAATTCAAACAAGTATCTCCTCAGAGAATCTTCTTTTTAAAAAGGTGACACCATGCCAAAAATAATATGGGTGCCAGATGCCTCCACCTGAGGGAATTTGAACCTTCCACTGCCATAAACACCAAATCTTTCTGGAAAATGAACCGGAGAAGAAGATGGAAGGGAATTTGCCACTTCTCCTCTCTGTGCCAGATTACTGTGCTATTAGAAGTGAAAACCATCACAGCAGCAGCACTGGTTAACCCTGAGGAATTATTTCAAGGCCTGAACTTAAAGTCTGTATTTCTGCAGTCCCAAGTTAGGTGGGATTTAAGTGGTCTGGATTTGGGTGGAAGCTGCTGTCTGTGTCTCAGTTTGTAACAGCAACTCAGCAATGTGAGCACTCTGTGGGTAGAAAAAGTCCTGGCCAGAAAACCCCCCTTACCTTTAGCCACTGTTCTGCCTGCTCTTTGCTCTGCACTGCCAGAACCAGGGCATCTGCTCCTTGGTGAGAGATTTTCAGCTCATGCTTCTTCTTTTTGCTGTCTTTGGGAATATAGGTGATACTGCAGTCATTCAGGAGCAGCTCCATCTGGGGCTGCTGGTCCTTGGAGCTTTTGTAACACTAAATAAACATAAGGAAAGTTCCAGGGTTAGATATTACCTTTATGAACCTTGGGGGAAAGCTCTTATTACGTAGAAATAATATAATTTTAATTCATAAAATTTTGCATATATTTTACGCATCCCTTTACCACATACCACAGAGTACAGCCAGAGCGAGCTCATCCACTCTGTAAATCAAAATTACTTCCAGACTGACAATAATAGATGTCTTTTATTGCAGGACAGGTACAACATATGGAGAGCATTAAGTGACTCTGCATTATCCTTATGACTCAACCTTGACCTTGCTCAGGTAGGAAGAGGGTGATTTAGGATATCTGTTCACATGCAGCACCAGAATAAACTTGTAACTTAATTTTAAAGCCCAGATGTTTACCTTGCCCTTCAGTGACATACCAGCATATGAAGGCAAATCTACAACAGTACCTAGATACTGCAATTTCAAAGATGCCTTACTTAACTGTTCATTTTCTTGAGATAAGTTTAAAAAACAAATCATAAGAAGTGGGTAAAATCACACTTTTCCAGTTAATACAGTCAAATATTCCCTGCACAAATTTCCATGTCACTTTATTCTGTAAGCTCCTGGCTACAATGATGTACTTACATTTTTCCCCTCATTAGTAAATGCTGTCAGTGAGCAGCCATTTCATTCTGGGTCACTGATGACCTGTTCTCTGCTGGAACTGGTGATCTGAAGACAGAGATCACCTCTTCACATCACTTGTGCTACAGACCCAGCCTCCATTCCACCTTCCCAACACATCAGTACAACTGATGCTCCCAAAGCTGCAGCAGTGCCAGACTGCAGAGCAATGTTTAACTCTCCATATGAATGTCCAGCTATTTTATATACTTGTGTAAATTGGGCTTTCACTCACACAAATATGCACTAAGGCTAAAAAGACATCTGATAATAAAGAGTCTCTGACAATCAATAAGATTAACTAGTATCTGCATATAAAGAATAGATGAGCATTGATGTGAATAGAGAAAAAAACATGAACTTCTGCATGTCTGCAGCAGTACTCATGCCAGGGTGCAATTGTCAGGAAGACAGTAGCTGATAAAATTATGATATAAACATTACAGGTTAGGCTAGCAAATACAGCCAACTCTAAACCAGCTTCTGCAGATCACTGACAAACTTTCCCTCTCTGAAGCCCATGGTAGAAAAGTTTCTGAAATTTGGTCACATATTTTAAATTTGCAACATTTAAAAAGTACTAAGTTTTCAAGCTATGAAATCTTGAAGATAGACAATGTTACTCATTTTAAGAACCAATAAACAGCCTGCAATTCCTTTTATATTAACCTCAATATTTTATTTATAATTACACATTGCTAAAACTGAAGTATGTATATATTAAAATACTTCAGGTGAAAAATGAGTCCCTAATGGATTTTAAGTGAAAACCAATTTCCTACTAAAAGTTATTTCTAATGCCTAATTCTAATTAAAATAATTTTGTTTTATGATGACAGCTGCATTTATGACACAAGCAATTAGCAATCCCCAAGAACACGTATTTGTTTTACTTGCATATCTCATAAGTTAACTGTCCAAGTCCTCCTTCAAACAATAAACCAATCTTGTGTAACTTGGTCGTTAGACTCCTATTGTGATTTTTATTTTCTTAATCCCCATTATAGAATTACTGAAAGACAATCCCTGTAAGGAAAAAAAAAATCTTTTCGGACCACACATGTGGGTAAAGGAAATGAAAATATAAAAAATAACATATTTTTATATGGAACAATGAATGTAATTGTAGAACAAATGCTGTATGACTTCAGGGAAAAATCTGTTTCTCTGTCTCTTTTTTTTCTTTCTTCAAGCTGTTATCAGATGGTCCTGAATGCTGATATGATACTGATATATGGGGATAAAAATATGCATAAAGGATAATGGCTTTATAAGAATATAATAAAAGCTCCATCAAAAATAACTTTTTTCAACATTTAAATACAACAGGATACAAAAATGAAAGCTACTGCAAACTAGCAAATTAATTCCAACTGTATTTTCAGAAAGCTCTTACCTCTATTTCATATTCTGCTATTTTCTATACTGCCATAAGCACAAATGTACTTGGAGAGTGAACACACCTAAACTACATTGTACCATTGTAGGACAGAGAGGTCTACAGAAAATGTTCTGTGACCTGTTAACCAGCTTTTAATATTTGGGATATTGCAGTAATTGTTAGCAATTAGGTACAATGGCTGGAAGCATCATATAGGAAGGCAGGAACACCAGTGACCCCAACTTATTGATTAATATAAGCATAAGCTTGCTCATAATGACACATAGTAAGTGTTTCCCCCCTTTAAGGCCTCTTTTCAGAAAACAAAAATACATTTATGAGTGGATAATTCACGGAATCTTTCACTGGTGGCTCCAATCAGAAAGAAGCACAACCAGATTTGCTTAAGGAATAAATACATCCACTTGTTTCTATCCCTTTTATAATGCAGCTGTGCATCATGTGAATACTGCACCGTAATTACTGCAGAACAGATGGCAAAGGTTTAGTTTAAAGTGTATACATTACCACAGCATATGCTGCCAAGTGAATTCTCAGTCCAACAAGGGACTTTTCTCTCCAGCAGTCTGATCCAACAGTTCACACACACAGAGAGCTCCCTATGAGGTTTTTTGTCCGCAGGGAATGAAAGATTGGATTTACAGTTTCAGCAACTTTTTTTTCCAAATTAAATATTTTAGAAGATAATGGGCCAGATGTTTTTTCCAGTACCAGAGAACTGCTGGGGTTCAAGCTTAAGTGAAATAAAAATCAAAGTTCTAAGTAGCTAAATGATACACTTATAGTTTCAGTGCTTTTCTGCTTCCTGGGTAAATCATGACTGAGCTCTTTGGTAAGGTTACTGCAGACTTGGCCACTGTTTGCAGAACATATTCCAAAAATCAGATTCCTGTAAAAATAAATACATCATCTAAAAGGTACAAAGAAAATATAGCTAGCTAAAAATAAGAATTACCAGTAGTTTGTTTTCTTTGATAACACACAGTAGTTTGGTCCATTGCCCAAATCGTTTTTTTCTAAGAAGGAAGGCACAGATTTTGGCATCCTTCACCAGATCCATAGAGGCTTCCTCAGAAGGCCACTGATGTCTCATTTTCTTCCCCTTTCCATCCTCTTCCTCTTCATCATAGGATTCGTAAGAGCTGCTCATAGCATCTGAGTCATAATCTTAAAAAAAGTGCAAAAGTGTTGGGTTAAAACACGTAGCCATGAAGCACATTGAAATAACTGAAAACCTCAAGCCTGTTCATTTTAAGTGAAAGCTTTTGACAGTCAGCCATGAACAAGTTACTGTTTCAGTGCTCAGTAACATCAATGCATAAAGTAAATTAAATTAAAGATACTTTGCCAATATGAAACTTGGTAGAAGACCCATACAGACACCTTGTGATTTTAATAAAACAATAAACTGGGAATACATAGCTAGAGTTTCAGGTAGTGTTTCATGATTTTTGAAGAATTATGTGACAAATAGCTTCACTTTTTGCAGTTTCTGAAGAGATACATCTTCATCTTGCTTTAGCACATCACATTGAGAAACAAACACCCCATATGGAAAAGGTCATAAGAATACATTATGGGGCAGTATCAACCCCACCATAATATTTCATATAATTCTTAAATTCTTCTATAATTCTTCAATTAGCACTGAACAGACAGTGCTGTCCCCTGGACTACAGGTTCTGATGGAGGTAAAAGCATTGTGCAAAAATCTTTTGTTCCGTGCTTAGCTCAGCTGCTTAATCCTGCTCCAAGTCTGCTGATGAAATGGCAAGCTTCCACTTAAATGAAACAATTTTTCTTCAGGCCTTTCATTTTCAACAATGTAGGTAGATCTAGCAGTACTCTCAACTAGAAAATCATTTTCCCATTATCACAGAATCCTCTCTTCCATATACTTGGTTATGTGGGTATATGTATGTAAAGCCCTTCAGGTAACACCAGAAATCCTGTTATCCACTGGCATATGTCCACATGGAGGAACACTGACTGGAATATTTTTAAAATATAAAATTTTATCTAAACATTTAATGTAGACTTTGAAATATTTTTAGGCCAGAAGGTGGAAGAAAAAGTCTTGTTTGCTTTAGCTAGGCAATCAGGAAAGTTGTGAGATGTAGGAGGAGAATTGGAAAGACTGGGAAGAGGACAAGAGAGTAGACTGCCAGAAAGTTCATTCTGCACCAGTTCCTCCCCTATGTGAAGTCAGAATGGAACATACATCTCTGAATCAAAATTAGATAATCTGGTGAGATTTCTGTTCTCATAAAAGTGGATGAAACAATATATCTTCATTCCAAAATGAAATGAAAGTAAAACTTAAAGCCCTGGAAGCTTATTTTTAAAATTGAATTGCCATTTTCTGGTGAATTCTGCTACAGGGTGTTTGGTTTGGGGCAGCTTCATATGGCAAGTGGTAAAAGCCTCAGATGATTATCAGTGGGAAAACACTCAAATTTTTCACTTGCTTCACAAAAATCAAGAGGAGGATGGAAAAACTTTAGACAAATATTTAAAGTGACAGATTTGGAAATGTTTATTCTGGAGTATTTATTTTTGCATGTTTATTTAAAAGAATATATAAGATCTACTAGAACTTGCTGCCTCATCCTTCCTACTCCTGAAGAAGGCAAAAAACCTAAACAAAAACCCCTCAAATCCAGAAAAACTCACTGCTCATATGCTGGGTGCACTATTCTGGTGGAATTTCTCTGTATCACTACTAATGAGATTTTTCCATTAAGAAACTATATTTTGAATGCAAACGTGTCTGGGTGTTAATTTTATCAGATGAATTTGAAACTTAACTGTACAGGAAGGACAATCTTCAAGCATATTCTTCCCAAGAGAGTGGAGCTGGGTCATTTTTCTGCACTCTGAAGATGGGAAGTTTGCATGACAAACACTTTTCTATCACTCTTCTAAGTGTATCAATCAAAAGGATGAAAAAATTGAATCTGTTTCAACACACTGTTTTTCTTCCCTGTTAGGAGCATGATTTAACTTTTTCATATTGGAGTAAAGAATGTTCCACCTTGGATAAAATTACAGGTCATCCCTTTGCCCTATACAGAAAAGTTGATTTTCTTCTATAAGCCCCATGCAAAAATCTTGCCTTATTATTAACAAATTTACTTGGTTAAATCCTTAGTTTTGCCTCACAACATTGAAACCTATTATTTATTTTTTTACAGCAAGTTCTACTAGTTTCCAGAAAAAAAAAAAAAAAAAAAAAAAGTGTGGAAAGTGCTGATTGGGACTTCACAGGAGAAACTGAAATTCTGCATGTTTAACACCCTACAGGTATTTCCTCTGTGGCTTGCAAGCATTCCAAGTGCAGATTTCCTGCTAGCCATAAGCTGTATGCTCAGCACAGGGACTCTGCTGGCACTGCAGTTGCAGTTTTATCCAAATCTCTGTTTCCAGGAGGCTGAAAGCCAACAGGAGCTTCTGAGACTCTCATCCTGACCCAGGCTAATGGGATCTTTGGGGACCTGTTGCCATATCCTGCCCATTAAATACTCCTCATGTCTCTCTTCTCAGCTTGTGGGACTCTGGTGTGACTCACAGCAGGAAGGATGCCCACCCTGAAGTGCTCATATCAACCCTGATGAAACTTGGCTCCTCTTCACCACATCCTGCCTCTACTGCTCGCTCTCCAAACTGCTCTATCACATCCAAAACAAGGTTTCCAGCCTCTCAGACACAAACTAGCAAGTGGAGAAAAATGTCTCTCTCTCCAAAACAAAGTGCATTTATTAAGTTTATTAAAGTCTCAGAGGGTAAGGATGCACTGACACAACATGTTCTAATGCTGCTAATCTACCAGGTTTTACATTTTCTCATTAATCTGACTTCTTTAGATATTTGCTTTTCACCTTCGTGTTCACAAAAGTTTCCCACTGTTATGGGGAGAAAATCACAGTGGACAAATTATTTGCAAAAGTGTATTCCTAAAACTAGTCTGTATTAATTTAGGCATATTATACAGATCAGTAGCTTTTAATACAGAGAGTTAGCAGACAAGTCATACATGCTCTTGCTTTCATCTATATGCAAGAAATTCTTTACAAACCAATTAGAGGCACTTGGGAAAGTTATGGATATTTCATTTTCATGACCATGTTCTGCAATTTTTCCTCAGTGTTTGTTTACTTCTACAGGTAAGACACATGGTATGTAAGTCTCCTTGCTGTTAATGACATTACAAAAATATTCCATAGAATATTTACTTTAAATAATTGTATCTATCTCAATAGATGCATTCTTGCACTTTGTCTACCTCAGGCATATTTTTGTATTGTCTTTTCCATCTCAAATACTCCAGTCAGCTAAGCTTGTATCTTTTAATACACTATGGTAGCTGATATTAATTACCACACCACAGGATTTAGTGGATGTTTCACATGAGCAAGGATGTATTACTAATTGCATATTGAATTTAAAAGCAACTTCATTACCAGTGAAGAGAGGAATTCTTTTAACACAATTTTTGAGATATGATAAAGTTCAGAATATAAGAAAGTACAACAAAACCTCACAAAGTAAGATGCTAATTCACAATAACAGAGCTTTAAATGTCTGGATATATATTTATATATATGCATATATATATACACACATATGTACTTAAACTATGGGATTATTAATTAATTAACTATTTTAAAAAATGCATTTAAATGCTTAAGTACAGTAAGAAATCAGCTTCATATTTTGTCTTGTTTTTCTCTAGGTTTTTTAGCAGTGCTGTTAATGTTTGCACTATTAATATTTTTCTGCCTGAGCATGGCTCTTGTTTAAGGACAAAACCCAAGTCAGAAGCTCACTGGGTTCCAGGGTGTAGCAGGACCACCCTGCAGCATTTTGAGGAAGGAAATAGAGGGAAGAGTGAGTCTGCTGCTCTTCTAAGTCCATATGTTCTTTCATCTGCTTTCCAGTACATGAAACTCTTTCTTACCTTGAATTTCTCAGGTTACTTAAAAACTGCTAGATAACATCAGTTTGTGCAGTGTTCAGATGAATAGTATTTTAGTTTTAAGGTAACTCCTATGCATGTTTTAAGAACAGAGAGATAATTTAAAATAATTAAAATGGCTATAAAATAGGGGATGATAAGCCTTTAATCTTCGGACCATAGAAAATAATGATTAGTGATAAATCTGCCCTACACAAGTAATAAATTACCCCAGCCAATAAAAAAACAGCAAAAAGATGGTACATAAATGCTGTTAACTGCCCCTGTGTAAAGGTCAGAGCAGTCATTTCAGTGCTTCATCAGGGTGCTCTCAGCACAGCTCCACTGAAGTGCACAGGTCCTTGGGGAAGTATTTGGGTGTGAGAAAGAACATTTGGGAGTTGCAGAAGGACATTCTGGTAGACAGTCAGAGGCAGCCCTCTGCCTACTGCCCTGAAGTCACAAAAATACTGTCATGGGCATCACACATGGCTTCTGGGAGCTGCTGTGACCAGTTCATCCCTTTCCACAATGTGTCATCAGAAATGCTGCAAATCACATCTTTCCAATATTTTTTTGTTGTTTTTGCTAGTCTATTTTAGCAAGCAGTTCAGTGCAATACAGGCACAGCAGGGAGATGTGAAGGTCAGTACCAGTTTCTGAGACCTCCACATTCACAGTATGATCAGTTTAGAGGGGTTTACTCTGGGCAATATTAAACTCTGGACTCCTGGTCCAATGCCCCCATTGTCTGTGGTTCAGTGCAGTCTAAAAGGTCAATGGCTAATTTGGACTTTGTCTCCAATAGCTGCTGAGACCTGTTAATGTGCTTCTCACTGAGCACCAAGTTTTCTGTAAAAGGAGCATGGTTTGAGCACACCAAAACAGTTCTGCAAACCAATCCAATGCATGGCCAATGAGAATAACCAAAACTGGCCCAAACTGTCAAAGCAATACTTATGACACATCAACCACAGCACCAACAGAGATGGAGTTCTCAAAAACTAAAAATTCTGAAGGACACTGGAATTACCAATTGCTCAGAAACTGCCTGGAAATCTCTTACTCACTGGAAGTGATGTACTCAGGAGCCTTCCCAGGACTAAGGGGCACTGCCTCTTCGTAATAGCCTTCAGGAAGGGAGGATGTTGGCAGTGGTGGAGGCCCATTGTCTGGTGGCTACATGAACAAAATGGAAAAAGTGATTACAGATCAACAAGGTGTTCAATTAAACATGGACAGAACATCTGCTCATGATCAGTGCCAATGCAACCAGCTTCATAGATCCTGCTCTTGTGATTATTTATGTTAACTATCTAAAGGCAAGGCTCTGGAGGGCTCAATTAAAAGTTCTGCAAGGTAGTATCTTTTAGATGAGAAGCAAATCAAAATCTCAAGTTCCTCATATGTTGTTATTATTAAACAATAATAATTAAAGGTTGAGACTTGAAGCAGTAAAGAAACATAATTATGCTTCATAACATACTGATGCATTTTTAAATCTATCATTATAACCCAGACCTTTAAAAAAACATAAGGAAACAAAACCTTCTTACATGTCCTCCAACCAAGTCCTTTGCAGATTGTAAACACTGTAGAATCCTACTTGCCATTGCTAAGGATCAAAATCAATATAACAGCTACATTAAAAGAATTTTTCTCTTCAACAACAATACTTCCCCATTTAAGAACTGGAAATCTAATGGGTCTATGTAAGAAAAAGATTTATATGCATAGACCACTTTACAGTGTTAAGCCTTATTTATTAGTGTTTTCCACACAAAATAATTCATGTTACAGCAGCAAGCATCAGTTTAGTTGGACACTTTAGAAAAGTTAAATAGCCTGACAGAGACTAAGGACAGAAAACTTAATAATATTTTCATGATAGGTGTTTTTTCAATGGCTAATCAATTCCTAATATACATATTAATGTTTATAATGCTATTTCTACATAGTGACAAGTGAGCTACAAACAAAAGTTTGAAACATCAAGAAACTATTACATGATAAACTAAACATGTCAAATATTAAGGAAAATTCTAAAACGCTTCTTTTAAATATAAACCTGTTTTAAATTTAAAACTGACCAACTGTTGGTATGTTGATATAACAACAAAGTAAATTTAGTACTCTGACTTCTTCCTTATGACTTTACTGTTCTATTTCCTTAATGAGTACCAAAACAACTGTTTTTTATGGAACCCATTCATATTTGCCACAGGTTTTTAGTTTCATATTTATGTGTTAGAGAAAAGCCTTTTTTCAGCACCAGTAGTTTATTGCATGATTACAAAAATTTAACTTGCAAGCAGAGTCGCATTTCTGCAATAACACTTTTTCAAAACATGTTTTTTTCAAATTTTTTTTTTTTCATGTTTTGACAGAGATGCAGTGGTGTTGGTCTGTACTGGACTGATCCAGTGTAAAGGGAATGAATGGAGATACTGAAGTGAGAAACTGGTCAGACACAGACACTTTTGGACTCAGGTGGGCTGACCAGTCTAGCAGAGCCTCCTTCCACACCACACAGATGAGGCCACAGGGACTATGCTCCCCTTCTGCTGCAGACCTGAAGTCACCTGGGAGGAGCCTGAGCTTTAATAACATGTGCCATTAACTGCAGTGAAATTACTTCTGTGGGCACTTTCAGGGCTGGATTCATCTTTGAATATTTCAAAGCTAGACATCTCCAAATCTCATTGCTGATTACACACCTATGCCAGACACCTGATTCTTAACAGCATCACTAAGATGAGTCCCACCCTTAGAGTGCTGTGTAGTTAAATTTGTATCAGGTAGCTTATTACACCTTGCAGGTAAGAGCTTGTGCATTCCCAGTGTGCAGGAAGGCAAGGAGCTAGTGACTAACCCTGCCCTTCAGCTCATCCAGCATTGACTTTATCAAGTAAAACCAGAAACTTTTTTCCTGAACAATGAACTGATTCATCACTGAACACAGAAATTCCTGGTCAGATTGAAATTTACACTAATAGTACTTCTATTATCAAATGATACAGCCAACTTCTTATGTCACAATCAAGTCTAAATTACAGTTGCCAATTACTGTTACCTACAATGTGAACCAAATGAGATTTCCTCACAGACCAGCTTTGCTAGAGAAATTGGCTAGCAAAGAAGAAAAATAAAGAAAAAATATGGCTTTTAGTGTAGTGACCCTGTAGTGACCCTGTAATTTTGCCAAAAAAAAATCAAAATGACAACCTGCACATCATGACAAAATAAATGAGTCTTTCAAGGTTAGCTGCTGCTGCACAACAGGCATAAGGGACATTAAAAATTATTATATGCTCATTACTGTTGGAAAATTGACAGCAATTATGAATTGCTCTACACATATCACCTCTGTGTGAAGTGCTAGACACAAGAGGAGGAACTTCCCCCAGAGAGTTGATTTTTCCCCTTCACAGAAGTGGGTAGAACCTTGTTCTCTTTAGTTAGAGTCACAGTTTGTTCCTGGGGCAGTACAGATTCATACCACCCTTTTCATTAGACAAATTAATTTCTTGGTCTAGCCTTAAACCATTTTTTCCATCAGGTGCATATAATATATGAAATTCCTATCATTATTGAGCCTCATTCACCCAGGAAATATGTGTCCTGAGTCATTCCAATTTTGACTTGACACAGCACTGAGATTTTAAAGCTGTATTTTATCTGGGGACAAATGAGAGATTCCAATAAAGATCAGGAGAAAGAAAAAAAAAAATCCTTGTTTTTAGACAAAATGTTATTCAGAAAGAAAGAAAAAAGGAAATGAAACACAAATGGTGCTTGTCTGATTTCGACCCTGCTGGAGCACCAGTTACTTCATGCAGCTGAGGCGGGCTGGGCTGTGCAGCCAATGTCAACACAGATGGAATCCATTGCTGAATTCACTGGGCCCTCCTCTCTGAAATGTATTTTGCAGTGCTTGCCATAACAAAGTTGAAAACAATTATAAAAAATATTTTTTTTTAAAGGCAGAAACAGAAACATCCAACATTAAGTGCTTTCTGAAAAAAGCATAGCTGCTTTAATAGTTAAAAAAACCTGCAATTGACTAAATGGAAAATAAAACTATCTCATTCAAATCTGTACCATAAACAACTACATCTTTTGGCAGCTATGGAGTATACAAGTTTGACCACCAAGAAACATAAAAACATAGATGTGTGCATTCTGGTATTAGTTACTAATATTCATCATTCTTTGATAGTTTTACTATTGCTAGTTGTATTGTTTCATTCTCTCCACTCAGCAATTTTTACTGGAAGAATTTTGATGAAGCTATCAATTATGAATTAAGTCTTTATTCAATAATTTTTCAATAGTTTGCCTGAAAAAATAACAAGGCCATAAACCCTACAATATTATTTACATATTCTGTAAAAAGATTAAATTTAAAAGAACACTAGAACATGTGTAGGTTGAGTGGCATCAGGAGGAAAAACCTGGCAACTTGCAAGAAAGGCATTAGCATGAATTTTTCTCTTTTTTCCTTTTTTGTTTTGTTTCTGTTTTGTTTTAATGACAGACAACAGAGAAGAAACCTCTCAAGATTAACACCCCTCTAAGTCACAGGAATAAGAACTGAGAAAATAAATTGACATTGCTTTTATCTCATACTGGGAAAACGGACAAAGATGTAGCATGTTGTTATTCAGAATAATAATAGCAATAATGAAACAGTACTGATGAAGACATTTTTTAGGTCCTGGGTTTGAGACCAACTGAGAGATGCTTTAATTGAAACCAAGAAGCAGATGAGGTGATCATTACACTACAGAGTTGAGACCTCTAATGAGACTGGATTGTGCATGGGATACCAAATTCCAGTTTACAGGATTGATGTTAAGAGAAAGAAACAAAATGGTAGAATAGTTATCCTACTGGACTCTGAAACAGACTTACATGGACATTTTAATTTAATAGTGTATTATGATCTTCCCCTCCACCTGCCCACCTATATTCCCCAGACCACAAATAAATTCTTTCTTCCTTTAAGCTAAGAAGAACGTCTTACACTATATATTTAGTATAAAAAGGTATCTTAAAAGTATCTAAAAAGTATCTAAAGTATCCTAAGATACTTTATTTCCCCTTCTGTCTGAGTACTGAGCAAGATGGACAGTAACTTTTATTTTAATGATGGTCTATCTGATAATCTGGTGACAATAAGGAAAACAGCCTGAAACACAAAGGAAAATGCCAATGTCAGAGGCCTGAGAATATAAAATCTCTTTGAATCCCAATGAAGACTCAAACTCTGTAGAAAACAGAAGGAAACCTCTCCCTTTATGCAATGATTTAGGATGTGGAGATTTCCAGTGCAAAGCAGAGTCTGTCAGTAACCCATCTGGCAAACACTGCCACTGCTCAAGTGCCACACTTACATGTGTGTTATTACATCAAGCCCAGTTTGGATCCAGCTGGACTCAGAGGCAGATGATGCAGCTGGTACAAACCTTCTGTGCTGAAGGCAGCAGCACCAGAGCAGAAATGGGGTCACACACTGGGGATGTCCAAGAAAGCTGCTCAGGAGCCAGCAGGCAAATCTGGGCTGTCAAGAAGAAACTTTGCCATGGGCCAAGTCATTTGTTCTGGAGCAAGGTTAGACCTGAGCTCTGTACAACCCTACAGCATCTTCAGCCTGGATGGGGGGTGGAGAGCTCACACACATCTATGATCCCATCTCCACGTGAGAAAAAATGGATGTCCAGAAAGCAAGATGAACCAACAAATTGAGTAAAATACAATTCACAAAATTACTGAGCATACATTTCAATCAGGCTGTTTATGCAATATTGTAAGGGTTGGAAAGTGGGTATTAGTACTTGCCATGCACTTGGTATGATAGCCCTTAAATAAATTCAGAATTTTGCTGAAGAGAAATCACTATTTATTGCCAGAAGTTGAGGACCTTGGATTTATTTAGATGAAAACTGATGACTTCGTGGGACATTAAGACCATATTGAGCTGTGCAATACTAGCCTGAGTGTACACAAGAAAAAGCTGAGAAATACTCTCAATTTGACCTCTGCTTCATATTCTATGGTTATTATTTCTGAGCTTGGCAGCTGGAGCCCACAAAACCAGGAGCCAAATAATGTGAAGGAAGTTTAACAACTGATCTATCCAGCTTCTGAGCACAAAAGACAGCAAAACCAGCCAGACAGCTACAAAACTCGACTTTTCAGTATGGAGTAACCTGTCAGTCCCAACAGAAGGGGGTAACAGGGCCACATGATGGGCTGTTGGTGTAGTCCCATCCAACCATCTCTGACTGCCCATGCAATTACAGCACACACCTCTACAATGCCAGTGCTACCAGCAAAAAACCAGAAGGAATTCCCTGAAAGAACAACAATCAGAGTTTGACATGATGGGAGTTTCAGCAATATGAATGCCATGAACAGCAGAGCAGGTCACCCACCAGCTCCTGCAGTGCTGAACAGATGAGGGCAAGGGGCAAAGCAGTGGGAGTATCACCAGGCAGAGGATGAGTGTCAGCTCAAGTAGAGCTTCCCCTCAGGGGTGATCCTGAACAGGGACTTGAGCAGGTTTAAGGTTAAGAAGAGAAGGCACACACTTGGCACACTGTCCTCCAGGGAGTGGAGGAACATCTGACACAGCCTGAGAGCGCGTCTGCTGACTGGGGTGAACGCCTAATTAGAGATATCACTGGGAAGTGCTTACTATGTACAGTGACCACAAACACAGCACAGCCTCAGAAAGCACAGCCTGATGATGGGAGAGAGATCTGAGCAGACTTGCTCACATTAAAGAATGAATCAGGGCATCCTATGGCTCCACAGTGTGATCTGAAGATTGTCTGGAGAGCATTTACACATCTCCCTCACCAGGAGCTGAGTTACTATTTCATGAGATACAACACTTCTGCTCAGGTACCTGAATAACCCTTTCACATAAGAAACAGGAAGGCAAAGATGGCAATGAAGAGGATCAAGTGGAAATAGTAACAGAACACAGTACATTGACCAAGTAGAAAACTCAGTTTCTTGCACCTCTGATGGCACTGTCAGTCTGTGTCCAGACACAAATTGTCTCAGTTCTTGCTTCTGTATGTAATTACACTTCACATAGTAAATAAAAGCAAAAAGACTGAGCATGGAATACCCTACTGAAAGGACAAATAGCTGGAAAGAGTTACACCCAAACTCTGTGGAAGACTGAGATGAAAATAAGCACCAGATTCAATGGAAGGAACAGAAGATCTAACAAAATAATTAAAAGAGAAAGTGAATGAGCCAGAAACAAAAACAAGGTATTTCTGTTCATTCATAATTTATAATAAAAGATTATTACACAGCCATCACTCAGACAAAACAACAGACTTGACTCACATCAAGCAAAGGGTCTGTGTGTACCAAGAAATGAAATGGGCTTTAATTAATGCTAGGGAACATTTTCATACATATTACATGAGAAAGATTAATCTGAATTTTAAGCAGCATAGGGCTCTCAGTCAGAGTTGTTTACTGTGACTGTGCTTAAAGAAGTGTCTCTATTTCCCTGAAAAAACAACATCACCTTTCTCTTCCAGGAGTTAATAAACTCATCCAGGTGTGTGACATGGCAGTGAGGACAAGGTAGTTCAGTGATTAAAGTGTAGGCAATCCCATTTCCACTGGAACAATATTGTCTAAGGGCCTGAGCACTGCATCAAATTAAAACAAGAGGTGACTTGGTACTTACTGCCCTAATTCCTTCCCCATGTATTTGTTCACAGAACATGAGCATGATCAGGAAAGCAAAAAATCTGGTCCCTAACACTAAACACAGGGAGGGGGTTATAAGGACAGGTATAGCATGGAAACAAGAAATTAAAAATCTGAGGTCAGAAGTGCAAGCATGCTACAGTAAATGGTGGGACAATACCCTATGAAATCTGTGGCATTAGTAATTTAATACATTTCTTATAAGTAATTTTAGTAATTTTCTTATAACAAATATCATCAGCATCTTGTTAAAAAAAAAGGCATATGGGCAAATAGTTTCACAATGATCATAAAAAGATCTTGGTAAAGAAGCTCTACTCAACTCATCCAGTTTAAATGTAAATTCCACTTAAAGGCAGCTGAGAACAGCTCATTCTGGCAGCTTACATATGAGGAAAGTTTTGAAATATGGTGATGTGTATTGCTATAAAGGTATACTATAAATTAATTGAGAAGGTAATTGCATTAAGTAAAAGTTTTCTGTGGCACCACTTGCAAATGTGAAATAAACCATCCACAGAAATTCACCAACCTCAACCATGGAAAATGGGAATGGCTATTAGAGTGTCCTGCAAGACATTGTTAACACAAAAAAGAGGTGGTACACATTTCTTCATCCTTATTCATTATGCAGTCACACATAATATTCCACAATTCCAGTGATGGCCAAGAAGGCCAATGGCACCTGGCCTGGATCAGGAATGGTGTGGCCAGCAGCACCAGAGCAGTGACTGTCACCCTGTACTCACCACTGGTGAGGTCACATCTCAAATCCTTTTGGGCTGCTCACAACAAGAAAGACCCTGAGGTGCTGGAGTGAGTCCAGAGAAGGGCAAAGAGCTGGTAAAGTGTCTGGAACACAAGTCTTAGAGGCTGAGGGAGGTGGGAGTGTTTAGCCTGGAGAAAAGGAGGCTCAGGAGGGACTTCATCCCTCACCTGAAAGGAGATTGTAGCCAGGTGGGGTCAGTCTCTTCTCCCAAGTAACAATGAACAGAACAAACGTGACAGTCTCAAGTCAAGCCAGGGGAGGTTCAGATGTTAGAGGAGTGGTCAAACACTGGAACAGGCTGCCCAGGGAAGCACTGAAGCCACCATTGGAGCTATTTAAAGTCATGTAGATGTGGCACCTGGGGACATGGTTTAGTGGTAGCTATAGGCAAACAGTTGTACTCAGTGATCTGGAGGGTCTTTTGCAATGTAAATGGTTCTGATTCTGTGTCCAGAAGATTGCTGCTCTGGTCACTTATGATCAAAGCACATGATCCTTACAGCAGGAGCTTGGGACAAATGCTGGTATTGCCCTCTAGCACTAAACCATAGCTCAGAATGAAACCCACAGATACACACATTTCTTATACACAGAGGGATGAAATGAAACCTGAGAGGAGTATGATTGGGATTACAAAGGGCATCTGAAGCACGTGTACTATGGTGAAAGGAAGGTGACTTACTTAAACACGCAAAGACTGGCAATGAACACCAGCATGGTGGAACAACTTTAAAATTGAAATAGTGGGTTAAAGAAACCTAAATGCTAGTAAATAGATTTTGTTAGGTTTCTGAAAGGGTTAATATTTTATCACTGCCTGCAGTAAGAGTAACTGCACTGATAATTTTAAAAGGCCTCTTTACTTGTTCCTTCATTAGGGAAGAACTTGCTCAGACCTGTTCAAGCTGAAGGCATAACCAGCTCTGAATGAAACAAATGAATATCTGTTAAATTTATTTTTGTGGCTTTTGACTCTTCTTTAAGGAAAGAATCTGAAAATTAACACTGTCTTAAGATCATCTTAAAGAAGAACAGAGAATAACAGCTGTTCTTCAGTGTTAGAAGAAAAAGGCAGATTAAACAGAGACTCCCAAGTATCCATCTGACACATGGACCCCTTGCTTCTGCTATGGTATTTTTATCAAGGCACACTTTAGAAGAAGTATAAAAACTGGCACTTTTTTGGTTGCAAAGAATGATTAATATAATTGGTGATGTATCACCTCAAGAATCCTTTTGATTTCCAGGTGATTTTTCTTCTCCAAGGACACTGTCTCTTTCCAGCATTTTCTAATAAATATCTAAGAGTTTACCTGACAGGCAGTCAGATAAAGGGAGGCTCTCAAATAATTTCTCAATAGGAAACCCATTTATATGAAGCACCCCTACAGAGTGACTGTGTATTGTGCAGGAATGGGTTGGAGGAAGATGACCCATTCTTCTGATTCATATCTGCAGGGTTCTGGAATGATGTTGAACATTTGTTGCAGTTAAATAATTATTAAATTGTCAATATTCCAAGAAAAACAAAACATACACTCGATTTCACCATGAAAACCATGCAAAATAGCTAAGAGTGCTGTTAGTGTTTGATTTTGTTGGACAGCACAGTGCAATGAAATCACCTACTGTCAGATGTAATATGACAACCAAATGCTCAGAGGCTGGAAGTATTCTGTCACTGTCATGCTGAGGATAATTTATGCCATTAATCCTCAGGCACATTTGAGCAGTGGGACATGCTGGGTATTATCCTGCTTCAAGGCAACCTGGTGATAATAGTGCAATGATGGGATCCCAGGTGCTAAACCACCAGCAGCACCTTGGAGCATGCACAGAGCCTTGGCTCTGTTATTCCTCCAAAGCCATCCCTGGGCACTGCCTCGTGCCTGTCAAGAGCAGGAGAGAGCCACAGAGGTAGCTGCTGGTGTAGAGGTGGATGGGGCAGGATGAAGACAAGCCCTGGCAGTGAGCAGGTTCAGGGAGAACAGACAGGAGCTCATCTCCAACACAGTGACCCCCTGCTCTGCAGCTGGCACAACAAAGGCTCAGAGCTGCTGGCACTGCATCCCTGCTGGCACTGCATCCCTGCTGGCAAGCTCAGAGCCATGCACCAGACAGGCAGAGTCTCAGCTCTGCAGAGGGACTCAATGCTGCCCTTCCTTCACATCCTTTATCTGCAGCATTTACTTCACCTGATGCCCAGAAGAGCTGCACACACTTTAGCTGATTAAATCAAGAGGGAATAAGTGCTTTCTACACCTGACAGAAAGTCTGCTGGACCAGATGTAGCCAAGGAAATGTATACAAAAGAGAATTAACTAAAAGATTGTGTGGTTAGTGATTTTCTTAATTCAAGAATACCTAAGGCCCAACTTTGTCCCTCAGATTTGTCCCTTCAAAGCCCACTGAGTCTAGGAAAACTCTCCAGGCTCTAATGTGTTTTAATAACTGGAGACTTTGTTTAAACTGTTAACAGTCTGTCTCTTAATAAAATGAATTTTATACTCTTTGTTCACGGGCTGATGAATAACAAAACCGATAGATTTGGCCTGAGCAAATATGCAGGTCTATTTACAGATTTACAAAGGAAACCTTGCACAGCACCTGCCCACACATAATTCTGGCTCCTGGCACTACTTTAAGGAGTATTGAATTCCTTCCCACCCACACATCTTTACATAAGTAGAAACTTAAACACCAATTCAGACTAAACATTTTTGAATGCAGAAATCCTTGAGTGACATAAAGAGAAACAGTGGTGTAAATGAACCTTTAATTTTCATCACATTCAATAACTGATGGGCTAAACCCAGAGATTTTAAAACAGTGTATAGTTTATTTGAAGTTATTGATTCCCACTTTCAGTAAATTCCTATGTTCCATCAGCACAATGTGTTTTCATTGGAGGCTGAGACAATCACTAGATGTTACTTTGCAAGTAGAAAAAACATTCTGTCCTGAATAGCTGTCAAAAAGAGGTGCCATACAGAATGACTTCCAATTTGCCATGTGAAGAAGGGCAACCAGCAGCTGGACATTCCAGCCTCTGGTGGGCCCAAGGAATTTTTTTCCATTCAGCTATGAAAACACAGCCTATGTCTCACAGTCTATGAGCAGTGTCTAGGAAAGGTAGCTCACTATTTATAATATTGTGATTATGTGCAGCTTTCATACAGACTGGCATCAGCTACAAATTTTTAGGACTCCATTGATTCAGGGTGGATTGAAAATCACCACACAAGAGCAGTAATGGATAGGAGAATTAGATCTGGGCCACTGTCACTAGTGCCCTGTGTATGAAAAGAAAGATAATATGACAGTGTCTGAACGTATCAGTGATAATAATAAAGGTCTAAAAAAGAGACACTTTATAATGAAAGGTTTCCAAGCTAATGATCAATTCCATTATATCAGTGTGACTTTAGGAGGGTCTGAGCTTACCATAGTGTCAAAAGGACAAAAAGATGATGATTTTGTCTTTCCCTTTTGTTTCCTCTGTCATCTTTTTCACAAAATACAATGAGCTACCATATTAAAATATCACTGCTCCTAACCTGCATTTGGATATTGCAAGACATTGAGAGGCTTGGGACATCTCCTGGCTCATCTCATAGTGGCACTGACACCAGAAAGGGAGGTGAAATGCACCACTGCCTGACAGCAACAACAGAATTGCAGGAACACTGACAAAAATCTGCTTCTAACACTATGGAAAAACTTAATTAATTCACTGAGGTGAAAATATCTGCAGTGTTACAGGCAGATCACAAGGGAGGGCCATATTCAAACTCCACTTTGCCAGGCTCAGCATGGGAAGACCACACCACAGACCAGCCAGCTCTTACTGTGTCAACTTCCATAGTAATTCCCACAGTATCTCAGAGAAATATTTTTGTTACTAAAAAATCCAATAACTAACTGCAAAAAATCAGTGCTGACCTTCTGGACTTAATTCATACTTCACACCATTTAACTTGCTGCAGCTGTACCAACTTTAGGGGAATTTACACATTAGTGTATGAGAAAGGAAAAGGAGAGGAGTCGTCCTAAGGAAAACAACTTGGATCTTCAGAGCCAAACTGAACCCACACAAATATAAAAGAATTTGGTTTCAGTTTATGGAGGTGGTACCTGAAGTCTACATTACAAAGGCAAATGCATTTTGCATAATTTTCCGGCCTCTTCTGAACCCTTTCCCTTCTAATTTATGCTGCATGTATTTTGAATTAAATAAAAATAATCAGTTTCTGGCACTGTTAACTGTGAAATTGATTATTTTAAGTTTCACTGCATAATAATAGGAGTTCTTTTGCATCCATTAAATATATGCATAATTCATTTACAGTCACAAATCTAAAGCTGGCATTGCTTAGAGAGAAAGTAAAATGAAGGTATTCCATACAATATATGTTTGTTGTGTTTTTTTACTTTTTTCTGAAGTCCATAGCATTTAACAAAAGGCTGGCCAGGAGCTCAATTTGATAAATTAGTTCTTATGTTCATAAGATGCTGCTAGCTTACATTTCTCCCGGGACCAGGCATAAATGTGATAACAAAATTATGTACTAAAATGAGGCAGAACATCCAGTTACTCTGACCCTATGAGCTGCATCTGTCCTTCCTGATTGAATGAATCTGGGTCTCCATGGATGATCCTTATCATTGTACACAAAATTTTCCACACGAGAAAGAAGAGAAGGATACTTTATCAGTTCAACCTTCAACAGGATAAACCATGGCATGCTTATGCTTACACTTCTCTACAAAAATGTTGAAAATGTTTTCTTCATCATATCTACTGTAAGGTCAGTATGAGAGAAGCACTGAAACTTGTTTACAGTTTTTTTTTCTATAACAAGACAGCTCCTCCCAACTGGAGGATTGAGTTACAGATCTCAATCAGTATCTTTGCAATAAACACCTCTAAGTGTAAGTGCATCTGCTTGATCTGAAGAGAATTTCCTACCCAGAGGCTGGGCAGGAAAGGCACTACAGTCTTGATTTAAAAAAAAAATAAAGTATTCTTCCTTCATTTTAAAACTCTGCCCCTTCATTTTTCAGCTACTCAAAGGAGTCTTCTCCTTAGGCTTGCTCCAGGAAATGTTAAAAGTGTAAGAAACAGTCTGGGACCTGTGGGCTTGGCCAGGGCAACCTCCAATACTGGACAGGTCAGCCTTTCAAATTAAGGCTATGCTGCTCAGACTTTTTTCTAAATTTTGAAAATCTCCAAGGATTGCCACTCAACAGCCTTTGCAGGTGACCTATTCCCAGGCTTACTTCACCACACGGAATTTTTTGACATCTCTTCTGCAAGCTGAACCAAATTCCCTCAACCAAAGTAGAGGTGAGAGGAATAATTATTTCCCTGGACCTGCAGGCCCTTTTACCTTGTAACCATTTCTGTTGGGACTTACCATAAATACATTCTGTCTTGTATATATTTATATAATTAAAGATAACACTCACCAGCCACTGCTGAGGTATTTCTGGCAGAGGCATTTGAGGAGGTGCCGGCAAACTGTTGGCAGCTTCTTGCTTCTGGACATGTTCTTTTATTTCTAAACCTGTGGAAGAGCAACAAACATCACTTAATACCTTGGTGGATGCAAATGGGATGTTTTTACCACATGTGGATCCCATGTCTGACTGTCACACACTGAAATCTGGCATGCAGTTCTGATCACAGCCCACCTCCCAAGAGCAGTTACTGAGGCAGGACAGGAAGAATGCTGGGAATTCAGGAATTTAATCAAGCAGAACAAACACATACTTGCTCTATATGATAATGACATATATGCTGTTTGGACCAACAAATACCAGACACTGAAAAAAATTACAGGAAATGATTCTAAACTGCCCATCCATCTCAAACTCAAAGACTTGAACAACATTCAAACACACTGCCAGGTGCCTGCCAGATAAAAACATTTATTTGGGGAATATACCACATTTGAAAACATCTCAGTGGCACCATAGACTGACTAAAACACAGCCTGTGGGCAGTATGTGACTGGCTGCTTCCTTTCAATGGAGATGACCAACAGTTGCTCCTGTGGCACATTTTGGATGGGCAAGGCCAACATGCAGAAACGAGCCCCAAACCATCTTTCATGCCAATCAATGGAGAAGAGAGTAGAAGAAGAGCCCCTGCCTGCCTGCTTTTCCTGGAAGTGATGGTGAGAGTTCCCTGGGCAAGCCCACAGTGCCCATGTTCCCTGGGGTCCCTGCTGCCACCAGCACCTCTGACCATGGAGCTGTGGTGTGAGCCTGAGTGCCAGGGGGTGCAGGATGTTGAGACACCCCAGCCTGGAGCACTGCTGAGGGGCACTGCCCCAACCAATCCACCATTAACAGAAATGCACACTGAGCACATTTTCCCACCATCTCTTTCTCAGTAATTTATTTATTTTAATGACCTTGTAGTTTTCCAGGTAAATTTGGAAAGGGAAAAGAATGAATGTCAAACCTGCTTTGAGAGTCCTTTGTGTCATTGTTGCAACTCCCCACAGAAGAAAAGAAGAAGGACCAACTCACTCTGTGTTTCTGGCACAGTAATTTAAATCCCAGCTGAAATCCCTTCATAGAAACAGGACACTATTTAATCTTCTAAATATCAAAAGAAGTTTAGGGTGCATATCCTCAATGTTCTGGAAAAAAATCAGTCCATGGATTGTACCCTGCTTAACCCTAGACTGAATTTAGTTCCTAGTGTTTAGCTGCACTTTTAAAATATATATTTACATAGTCAAATGGATGCCTTTCAGTCGAGATCATGTAATTCTCAAAAATGTAATCAATGATGAAACACTTCTTGTCATAATATCCCAGTCCCACTGGCTATGAAGGCATGGGTTGAACACTAATACATTAAACTGTCTCTAAAGACTACAGATTCTTCTTCCTACAAATCAAGAGAGTGATTAGCCTTGGGAAACATTCCTATTTTCTTTTTTTTTCCAGTATAACTTTCACTCGCTGCTCTTTACATAGTATGAGTGATGAGTCCATATCATGACTGCCATCCATACCCAAATCTCCCATGCTTTCCATAACAACCAGAAGTCATACATAAAGGGATTTTTACTGAAAAAACTCCAAAATATTTCAGGTGAATACTACTGACTCTGTAAAATTAATTTTCCCCCAGTTTTCATGTATGTGTGTTTAAACAAGAACCTGCTCTAACGTTTAATTTCTTCTACCAACTTACACTGCAAAAGGAGTACTACAGGTTTAGGGCATCAAGTCCTGTTAAGGGAAACAAGCAATGTTGACAGTCACATTAAATGACTATATCCAGCAGCTTCATCCAAAATAAACTCTTTGTGTCTTTTTTTTTTTTAGAAGAAAGTTTGAGTTTTAGAATGAAATGCCAAGTGTTTTCTTCAGACCTACAATCCACTGGGCATGCCAAGGCTAAGGAAGAAAAATAAGGTTTATGTTTTTATGAGCTATTCAGAATAAGCACTGGTTTGGATGCAGGGCAGGTTGAGGCCAAGCAGCTACAACCTGAAGAACACATCTGCCTGGCCCAGTTCTCTCTGCTTGATGAAGAGAACAGTGTGCATTTAGGGGAGATGGAACAAAACAAGGCAAAAGATTTCTAAAGAATTCCCCAAGTAAGAACTCACACAGTTTTAAGTGTTTTACTGAAACCCAACCAGCCCATCATAATAATTTCCACACCTTCACAAAAAACCCCAAAATTGTTCATTTCCAGACATTCTAATGAAGCCAGCTAGTTCCCAGTTCCCCAAATCATTACCATTCACCATTGATCTTACATGGTTTTCTCATGCAATCAAAAAATCCTGTTGAATTCACTCTGTTGATTTTTGCAAATGCAACTAAGGAGCTTGAACTCAGCATAGTCCTCAAGCCTCTTAAACTGTGCCAGCAACCCAAGAGCTCTCGTGGAGTTGCGTGGGTGGAGTAAAACAACAATTTGAAAAACAGACTCCAAATGATAGTTTGTCTTCGTTACAGAGCACTGTGGGTTTATGCATCTTTTATTGCTTTTAATTTTAATGAAGGAATGAATAGTTTCAAAGGGATGGGAGTACTGAATGTTATAACTGATAAAAAAAAGCAGCAGGGTCGGCTCCAGTAAAGTACATGACTCCCTGGGTAGTTTCACAAATGCTCAGGGCCAGGATGTGATGGCAGAGCTCCCAAGGAGGCAGCTCCTCTCCTTCCCTGCCTTGTTCCTGTCCCTACACCAACCTCAGCTGTGAGCCAGCATAAGCATGTGTGTGGCCCTAGGTTGAACCAGACCAGGGAAGTGACACTGGTTAGGACTAAACCAGCAAAAAAAAGCAAATAATGTTTGTGCTAGCAGAAAGGAAGAGACAATACATGAGTAGCCTGGGGAGAGAAATTAGATGCTTTTTTAGAGGCCATGCTGGCTTTAATCCTATTCAATTACATAAACTAGAGTTTACAGACATATAAAGCATAGTCCTATGACCTCTTATTTAACTGAACTATAGGGTTTCCTTAATTCTAGTTTGAACTAGAGCATATCTTTTAGCAAAATATTCCATCTTGATAAGATGCCAGCAAAGGCATGCAGAGCTTGCTAAGTTCTTCCATTAGTTCATAGCTTCAATGCTCAAAACATGTGCTTTATTTCCTCTTTGAAACATTCAGCCATTGCACTTACTGTTGTGTAAGTCTAGGAGCTTGATCTCAGTCATTCCTTTTCTACATAAAGATTAATTATGACACCTCATTTTGGATAATATGAAGGCATATTTCTGGATCCTTTAATCACTTTTACAACTTTTCTTTGAAATGTCTACATTTGGTCTCCTTGAACGAAGGCACTAGAGGTGAGTAAAATGTTCCAGTAACAACTGCACTGAGCAAAGCCCTACCACTTAATACATGAATCTCACAGGGATCTTGGTGATGGATGGATCCTGTAATTGGATTAAATGGATCTTGTTACAGAGCCTGCAATAGGCTTTAAAACCTAAATGGTAGGTGCTGAATAGTGGAAAGCTATGGCTCTGGGGTCACCATATGTAGAGACAGACTGAGCACACCTAGGAAGGTGCCCTGGCACACAGAAGTTGATATTCACACAGTTAAGGCCTCTCACCCTCAAAGTGACTTTGAACTGTGCATTGGAGCAGGTCTTTGCCTGAGCTAACTCCCACATCGTGCCTAGGAACTGATGGAGGAGACAAGACAGCCCAGGCCAAAGCAATGCAAGGATCACTCCACACCTGAACAGCATAAATAATTGAGCTCTAGAGTTCAGTAACATACTCAGCACTGAAAAAATGAGTGTTTTTCATACTGCAACACCATCCACAATCCCAAAAGAAAGAATGTGACAACCTTTCCCAATGTTTTCAAAGTTGGCAACAGAATGACACCTGACTTCCTGAAAAAGTCAAATGTTTTTCTTCATAAATTTAGTTCTAAAGGTTGCAAGAAGAACATGCTGTGTCAGCTCAGCATTGCTGAGGTTATTTTGAACCCTAGTAAAATACAGCTGTTTCTAAGCATATAAAATTGCAGGTTCACACCTATAAATTTTTGGGGGAGTTTGGTGTATTTTGATGGCCTTTTGGAGCATGAAGACTCCTTCCACAGTATGAGAAATTAGTATCTACCTTGTACTGTCAGTATGAAATTGAAATAGTCACGGGTCTTTAAGAATGTTGAAATGGAAAAGAGGACAATCATTATTTTAAAGATCACCTTGGAGTTGAATCCCATGGCAAAAACTATTTCTTTAATAAATGGGAGCAACACTGCATCAAGCAAGACCATATTCTTCTAGCACCAGAGAACAAGCAAATCATGAGAAATACAGCTGCTCACAGTGTAACATTTTTCCTCAACAAACTCTGGTATTTTTCAAGAATCTAAACTGGGGGTTTACACTGGCAGTACTTCTGTCTAATGTAGTGGAGACAGGTCTTAGACCCCAGATGTCACAGCATACAGAAAAGTGTGCAAAAAAATGTAAGGGTAGTGTTAGAAAAAACAGTGAGGAATGTTGTTCAATAAATCTCTGTGGAAAGGTTCCTGCACACAGTGAATCACTTTTGCTGCACTCAGGTCCATAATCTTGATGGAGACAAGCAATTGTGTAATAAAAACAGTTTTAGATAGGAAGAAAACAAGAATGTGAGTCTAACTGCAAAATGCAATCCAAACATTCTGACAACCATTTCCTATCTCTGGTTTGGCACTCCTGTATCAGTTATGCACCAGACTCCACCTCAGTATCAAGCCTTTTGATGGATTTGGGGCATCTGACACGGATGGAATGGTGCTGTGGCCAGCTCTCCCTGACATCAAAACTCACAAGCAGCATTACTGGCACAATTAAATAAAGTAGCCACTCTGCCAGCAGAAGTGAAAACATTCTACCTAGGAAATAACTCTTTGGCTGGGCTCACCCATGTGCACCCAGCACACTCTAAGTGTACCTCTTGCTGTATTTTACTGCTGGACACAAAGGAAAGCATTCAGGAAAGTTGCACTTTGGCTTCACTCTGTCTTTCTGTCTTTCTTCAATTTAGGGCTTGTCTTCAGCTCTCAAAGTTATTTCACTGAGCACAGACTTAGTCTGTGCCTTCTGCAAGTGAGAAAACACACCCCAGCACTGACCTTTTGATGACTGTATCCTCAGGAGAATGTTAGTTATTACTGCCTTCTTCTCCCTGACAGTGGAAGTTAGATATTCATGGTCCAGAAGTTCAAGAAACAGGCGCAGCTCAACTATTAACTCTTCCATGGCTGAAAGACAAAAAAAATAGAATTACTTTTCCTGAAAAGTCCTCTCTATCCCCAGTGCTTCTCAATTTTTTTAGCAATGAACTTCATAAGCTGAGTTCTACTTTTGTTCCTTTCAAGTTATCCCTAAAGTCTTGCATCACTATAAGAACTGCAGTAGCTCAGACTATACATAAAACACTTTTGTTACAGCCTGATCATATGATATCTCTTCAGAAGGTTTATGAGGAAACCCATGGTACTGAACCACATTTTCATGCTTCAGTTTTCTCATAATTCTGAGATTCTTTGGTCCCTTTGCTTGAGGGGATGTACTATTTATAGTTTTGTATCCTCATTCCAAAATGCCTCCACTTAAATTTTTCTCTACTTAATCACATTTGTTTTTATAGTCTTTTCAAGGCCTAACTGGGCAACTGCTGCTAAGCCCTTCAGACCTCTAAAAGGTACATTCTTTGCTGCTTACTCCCTTACCAGCTCTTCCCTACTCCTAAAATCTTTCTGATACAATTGTTTACCCAATGAACCTGGAATCCTTTCTTCCATTTGTGAGAATGTGTCTGGATGTTTAAACAACCCTTATGTGAGATGCACTTGCTTTATCCCACCTTTGACAACAGCACAGTGCAGGGAAGCCTGCAGATGTCAGCTACACTCCAGCAAGGAACTCTTGGCCTATTCTTGCCTCCAAGAAATGCAGATTTTCCCATGCATTTGGAGACTGTACCTACGCTCTGACTGCTCTGGCAATGCAAACAAACCAGCAGCAAACACAGAAGTTGTGTCAGTCAGCAATACCAGGGCAAGAAAACATCTCAACAAAGAAATTCCTGAAGAAGTATGCTTGGGTAAGTATTCTCATAGAATCATTTAGGCTGTAAAAGACTTCTAAGATCATCAAGTCCAACCACAGCACTGTCAATGCACCACTAAACCATGTCCCTGAGCACCACACCCACGAGTTTATCAAGGACAGTGGCATCACCACTTTGCTGGGCAGCCTGTTCCAGTGTTTGATCATCTTTTCGTGGAAGAAATTTTTCATAATATCCAATCTAAACATCCCCTACTGCAGATTGAGAGCATTTCCTCTTGTCCTGTCACTTGCTGCTTGGGGAAAACACTGGCACCCACCTCCCTATAACCTCCTCTCAGGTAGTTGTGGATAATGGCCACCCTGAGTTTCATTTTCTCCAGTCTAAACAGTGTCAGCTTCCTTAGATACTGCTCCTTAAGACTCGTGCTCCAAACCCTTAATTTTCTCAAAGACACTATTCATTTGTACCTATAATTCCATCCTGCCCAAGTTATTCTTGGTGATGATATTCTTTTATTCAACTGAGCAGTAGCACTGCCATTGCATAAACTGTCCACATTTTCAGGAACTATGCTTTCCAAAGATTTTCACAATATATTGGCAGAAAGAGGGCATTTAAAATGACAGGAAAACTGTCTGCATCACTTCACAATGCAGCTCATGAAAAACACCCCACAGCTAGAATGGTATTTTTTTTTTGCCATCACATTTGTAACTGTCTAAACACTCTAGAAGTCTGTCAGAAATCCAAAGTATTTCACAACAACCCTATTACTTCCAGAGTTGTTCAAATGATGAAGCAACAACATATATACAGCATACAGCTTTCTGAAGCACAAAGGCATAGGTTCACATTTGCAAAGTGGTAAGTGATCATGAGACTCTAGGAGAAATAAAAAGGCCATATAACAAAAAATACTCAAATAACCAGCTGTTTTTTTTTTTTTTCTCAAATTATACAGTTTAGAGAGAAGATGTATATTCCATTCTGTGTACAGTGGTCTCCAGCTTTTAAGTATGCTTTGAATATAAAATGCATTAATACTGTTCATTTTAGTTACAGAATATATGAATATTTTAATAGTTACTGGGTAGGATATATGCTTTCAAAAGCTATCATTAGCATACAATCTAGGCAATCATGAAACCTAATCAGTATGCAGTACAGGAAATGTATATTTTTCATGTAGTTCTACATCTGTATTTATTGCTAGTAATTGCAATTACTGTTAGTAATTGCATATATTACTGCAGTAATATTTCTTTGCAATGCCATGTTTCCTGATTTCTTGAAAAAGGCAAGTGACTGTAAATACGCTGAAAGAGAGCTCTCCCTTCACCTCTTCACCATGGAATTCCATATGCCACAGTCACCTCATTTCTTTGCTGAGAACCTTGACTACCAGGAAGAGAAGAAAGGATGAAAGCATCAGATACCTTTGATATGCAAAGTGTACACAACTGTGTTAAGTTATTAAAAATTATCTGATCCTTTATCTCAGGATCTTATAATCTAATATAAACGGATTGCACAATGAGAAATGAAAACAGAGCAAGAGGGAGTTACCAGGGAAGGAGACAGGGAAGCAAGAGGACAAGAGATAGGAAACCACTGTTGGAGAGACTTCTGGGAGCTGGCACCAGCCCAGATCTCTCCTGATTATCTCCATAAACGTGTGGCTTTTCTCTGTGTCTTTGGAGGAAATCTGCATTGCAGCAGTCCCTGGTGACCCCTTCCCACTGACCTACAATGACCAGCCCACCAAAGGTACTGGCAAAAATTTAACTGCCCCAGCAGAGGATTGAAAAAACAAAGCTTTGGTTGGGATGGCCAAGAGGATGGGAAGATGAACCTGATACCAATGAGGCAATGCTTGAAAACTTGCCAAAACAGAGCCTTAGCAACACATTCACATTCACTGCATGTGTCCTGGGCCTGCTGTCCAGCACTGAGGTTCAAGGGAATCACCATGGAATCACCAAGGAATACAGAGCATGGCCAGACTTGCTCCTCCTGCCTCGCAAAGCTCACAGGTGTGACCTTTGTCAGTATGGCACTCACTTCAAGCAAGCAGCCATGAATGCTGATCCACAATTTTAGTGTGACAACAGAGTGAAATTGTCAGCAGCTGTTAAAAATTGCTAGATGTGAACATGCAGATGTTGTTTCTACCAGGATTAAATTAGGAATGTATTTTCTTTTGTGGGAGTTAATAACATCATAAATAGCAAAGTGTGAAGGAAGAATTTCACTTCATGTATGTATTGATGTCAAATATCCAAAAGGAAAAAAGGGGAACACTGCTTCCAGCTAGCCAGAAACACTCTTTCCACGAAATCTTAAAAGCAGACTTTCCTCTATTAATATTATTGCTGCTTATATAATGAGCAGAAATATTGCCACAGAGTGTATTGAAATAAAGTACTGAAAACTCTCTTTTCCAAGATGGCAACAAATAAACTTGCATGCACAGGGGAAGAAACAAGTTTCCCTGTTGTCAATTTTTGGCTGATTTTCTGGATTCAAAAATCTTATCTTCTCCTTCCTAGAAAAAAATTGATGATGTGGTCACAAAAAAAAAATTAAAAATTGAACTGAATAAGAGAAAATCTACATATTTTCAGTAAGCAATCATTATTTCTTAAATGGAGACTCAAAAGGAGCGGGTGACGCAAGTCCCAAAGAAAAACATACTCTTCCAGTGAGAGATTACCCTTGGAAATCTGACATCACCACAAAGAAAGAATAATAATCAGAAGAAGGCTCTCAAAAAGGGGCCAATTTATTTGACAGTTTTGGCTGTATTCTCATTGCCAAAGGAATTACTGGTAAGTGGCAGGTGGTGAAAGGCAGGGTGGAGCCCAGGGATGCTAATCACAACAGTAAGAGCATTTTAGCTTGACTGAGGAGCAGAATCACATTCCATATTAAATCATGAGAAGTCCATTCTATGCTCAATAGGAATTACAGGCCCCTAATGAGCTGCTGTAATTGCCATGCACAAATAAAAAAACAATGATAAGTCCAGAAGGGTTTCCAAGATCAGCTCTCAGGAGTTTGAAAGTTTTTCAAATGGCAGCACATAAAAACTATATCATATGTACAAAAGCCAGCAACAGAATACACCAAGGTAAAAAATAATCAGGGGAAGGCAATTACATCACACTGCAGATTTCGTTCCAAACCAGAACTAAAACCAAATGGGACTAAAATGCATGATGATGCAATTATTCCAAATCTATGTTTACGGGTACTAATCTAGAACTATTTTTTAAAAGAATATCGTTTTCACTTCCAGTTGACTAGAAAAAAAAATCACAGGGGCAGTTCTATACCACATATATGATCTCAAGGTTGCTTAAACCAGAAGAAATGTCAAGAATGAGCTCATTAGAAAAATGATCAGATTGGTTTTGGTCAGTCCTAGTAATTACAGTATTTCTTAACCTTGCCATAGCTCAAATGACCTGAAAGTGATTTTTCAGTTGACTAATATATACTAAAGAACTTTTAAAGAAAAAGAAATGCAAGTCCAGGAAGGAGGAGAGGAAGTATGTTTATTAATTGCTGATTTGTCCATATAGCACAGAACTCCCACACAGGGTAACTTTACTTCCATGTCTGTTATGTATTTTCATAAATGCAGTTATAAGTATACAAATCTATCACAGAAATATGAATTTTAATTGAACTACAATTTTTGGAAGATTCTATTGATCAGTTCCTTGAACATTGCTGAATTATATTTCTCTGTGCTTACATCTTCTGTTCTGTTTCGTTTGTCATTTGTAGAAGTGGAAGGCAAGAACAGAGACCCACTACAAGAAATCACCTAATCTGAGTTTGTGTACAATACAGGCCAGAGACTTTCACCTTGCTACCCCTCTGTTTGTGGAGAGATGTGTCTTTTCCTGAAGTGCATCTTTCAGGAAAGCAAAAAAATATATGTCAGCCTTTTGAGCCCCACTTTCATGGGAGGTGATCCCACTTGACCTCCCCAAACAAATTTGATTGGATTAATGGGTAGTATTGGGTAATCTTCAATCTATATATAAAAACTTCTTGAAACATAGAAACTCTCCCAATCTTACAAAAACCCTCATTGGTATTTGGGTACACAAGCAACATTATAGAAACCAGACATATGTTCTTATTTAAAATCAAAACCAGAATGTGAACTTCATGTTTACATTTATTTATCTTGAAATAGTGTCACTATCCTTAGTTTTGGATGCTGTAATTTGAATATTTTAATGAAATGCTCATAACAGACTACTGCTGAGGAAACCATGGCTGTTTTTTATAAAGCTATAAATATCAGGGACACTACAATGAATGCAGAGCCACAAGAAGACAAAAATCTTTATGAAGAAAAAACCAAAATCACTTTGACTCAGTTTCACTCAATCCTATAATGCAGTAACAAGTATCCTGTATCCAGTAATCAATAAAAAAGCTCCTTTCATGACTATTTTATCATAATCCAGGAAAAGATTTTCACACACAAGCACATACAATCTGAAAGCAGGCAGTGAAAGCATATTTAGCAGAAGGAAAAGTTTTTATTTTTTTCAATATGCTGCCAGAAACTAATTGACCTATTTGAAAATTGTATTGAAATCCCTTCCCCCAAGAAATTAAAGTCATGCTGCTTGAGGAAGACCCAGGGATGAGACAAGACTTGATGAACTTTCTCTTGGTTGCACTCACCCTTCTCTGCTGCCCTAAGAACCATCAGGTACAAGGTGTGATGGATCCTACCTGAGAAATATGTTAGATCCTGCTTCAGAAAGTGATGATCAGCTTGGGGATGCATGGCATTACATTAAAGAATGGTAGTGTGTTAAAAAAGGGTGAACCCTAAACAGTAAATGAAACCCTAGAGATGAAGAACGAGTATGAAGCAAGTAAAACATATGTAAGGATTTCCATTAGAATGTTTTAGCATAAAAATAATTACACCTCTCTAAAAACTGACATAAACATATTCTCTTTAAAATCTGGCCTGTAACAAAGGTTCTTCCCAGATAGCTTGGGGCAAGAGAGGCAAAACTCATCTACTAGAAAATCCTACTGTCTCATGCATATTTATATCAACCTCAATGAATGTCAAGGGATCACTTCAGCACATCCCACATGTATTCCTCTTTCTCCTTCTCTCTGCTTCAGTTCCCAAGGAATTGCCTTTTTAAAAAACTGTATTTCCAACAAAGCTATCAGAGTTCCAAAAGCTACTGCTACAATACCTGGGTGATAAAACAAGAGGTGGGAAGGCATTAAGGAATGCTTGGACAAGAAACAAGCTGCCAAAAATCCTGTTCCATCAATGAATCCTACAGCCATGCGAGTGACAGCAATGCTGGGGTGTAACCATTAGCACAAGGTGGATGGATAAAGCATTTATTTTTTTAAGGGGCAGACCAGTGTTTAAGCAATGCCACAGACTTTGGAGTGGAACATCTAAGAAGTTCACAGACTCACAGAAAAAAACAGACCTAAAAATAAAACAGAGAAGGAAGAATGAAAAAAGGAGAAATAAAAGAGAAAAAAATAAATAAACAAAAGAAGAACCAAAACAAGAAGAAAAAATATTAGTGTTAAAGGCATATATTTTTGTTTAAGTACTAATTATTACATAGAACTCAATATGCTGGTCAAAAAGAAAAAAAAAAAAAAAAAAAAAAAGAACTAATAACCAGCTATATAAAGTTGCAGTGGATTTTATAAAGTTGTTCAAGACTTTATGTAAAAGTATGTTTTCCATATGAGATTTCCTTTGTTCCCAAAATAAATGTAACATACTTTGTAAGCACATGAACATGGATTTTAGCCTCACTGCATGCCCAGCAGGCTGAGAAAGTCTGACCCTCCTGCCCCTGTGCTCTCTGTGGGCACTCAGGTTGAGTTTTCTTTTTGGACCTCATTACCCTTTTGCAGCAGGACAATGAAATTTCTTGCATTTAACCATCTCAGAAAGTATCAGCTGACATTGTCCCACCAGGACAAGACATTCCAGGTCCTGCCTGCTGGCTCCTGCATTATCTCATCCTCCCTCTCCCCAAACCACAAAAGATAAGCAGCCACTAAGAATTAATGAACAGGCTGTGATTCCACAAAAGAAAAGCAGTTCTCTCTGATGATGAAGACAGAAAATCTGTGGTTGGAGGTGAAAGTCTCTGCCTGGCTCCAAATCTCAGGGGAAATGGGGCTCAGATAAGGCTGAGACACACAGAAACAAGTGACCTGTGGCTGTAAAAACAAAGAGAAGCACTGCAGCACCTCTTGGGAGTTCTTCACTTGAGTCCTCAGCTGAACACAGATCCCTTCTTAGGGTAGAATCTCTTCCAAAGTTATGAATAATTACAAATCCAGAAGAAATGTGAGACAGCAAATTAAGGAAATTAACAGAATGGAGAAACAGAATAGCAAAACAATGACAGAGAAATACCAATATGGCAATGGTAGGAACCACACATTATAATTTGGCATTTCTGTATTGAGCAACACAACTTCATTATCCACGTCAAACAGCAAACTTATAAATTGTTCAAGTCTGGAGGCTGATCATGTCATCCATATGAGCAGTACAACTGAAAGTTTTCACTTTGTGAATCTGGAGCTCCAGACTTCCAGTGTGCAGCTAAATTAGAGCCAGAAATGAGATAATATTGCATTTTATAAGAACAGATCCAGAAGTTCTCACATTTGGATGTGAAGATGGAAAAGAACCCCTTTTTTTCTGTCCTACAACATTTTTTTATATGACAGCTCTCACTGCTGGGTTCATTATGCAATGAGTAACTTCTGCCATACATTGATTACTGTCTGATGCTTTCCCCAAGGAGAGAAGCATGTTCTGCTTTTTCTGTCAGGCTTTTGAAAATTTCTATTAATAGATGTACACTGTGATACAGATGACACACATGATCCATAAATGCATGAAATATATTCTCTAATGAAAACAGCAATATTTACCTTTCAACAGTGGATTCAGCTAGCTGTGATAAAGTGGGAAAGTTGTAATTCTAAAATGGGGAATTTCAATTCCCTCTACCCCTCAGGTTAATTCTCTGAAATACACCAATATCTCTCTGATTTTTCCTCCCCCTCGTTCTCCTTCATGATTACTATGAAGACAAGAACATTAGATAAACTTTTAATTCTATAGTTTCTGAAAATAAATAAAAAGGAAATTAAAAATAAAAACCCTGAGCTCAGTCAGCCTGAAGTAAATTATTCATTTCAGTTCCTTCAGTCAACACACCACTTCAGCATGCCAAATGAGGCTGACCAAGGTTCCCAGTGTAACCCTCCCTGCCAAGCACAGAGTGCTGGAAGCCTGGATGTGATCCAGGTGCCCCTGGGCTTGGACAGGGGCTGCTGCAAAGGAGGGCAACAGCAACACCCTGAGCACAGGGAAGAGATCAGCCAGAGGGACCCACATTGATAAAGGAGCTCCACAGAGCAACCTTCAAGGATCCTTCTTTGTCTCCATTTGTTAGCCAGTGGTCAAAGGTTACACTTTCCCTCTAAAATATAAAGTCAGAAAGTGCATTTCAGAAAGCTATGAAAACCCAGGCCCCTGAAACTAAGTTATATTTTCTTACAATAGGAGAATCACAGCTCAAACAACTGCAATTTCATGTATTTTTTAGAAAAGAAGAGGCGCTAAAGAATATACTAATAAGTTGGTCAAGTAAGTCAAATTAAATTTTGCCACTTGATCTACAGACTGTATTGGAATTCTAAATGCTATTTTGTCACAAAATCTCATTTTCCTGCCTTTAAAAATATACAGAAACCTCATCATTTAAATATTCTAGCATGGAATGATGGAAGTGACAGTGACAGTTTTAAGCAATGGCAGCAATACATGAGAGGCTCATTGCCCTGGCAGGACATGGGCAATAACACCACTGTGACAGGACCTGAAACTGAGCATACTGCAGAGAGGAGCACAAACACTCTGGCACAATTTTTGTGACTGGGTTTAGACCCCGTAAATTTCATGTAAGAAGCTGTCATCATGTCACCAATGTACCATTTGAAATACACTAATTGGAAAGCTGAATTATTTTCAATAATCCATACCATTGATAGATGGCGATTTTCATCTGCAGTACTGATCAGCTACAAAAACTTTGGTTCTTTATCTGGCACACTTTGTGCAATTTTCACTAAAGCCCAATTAATTTACTGCAACCCTGGACATGCAGCAAGTACTTGGATTTTACAGAGATTTCATTTTAATTATGGCTGTGCTCTGAATTTATCATGAAACCAGAAAACATATGTTTAAGAAACAGTAATAAATTCCTGTCAACACCTTTCTCTCAGGCTGCTCCAGCCACCTTTCCTTCTCTATCCAATCAGCCTTGCACCTCTCTGGAATACAGCCTGTGCTAGACAGACTTACCTACAATGTCCCAGGGAAAATTTACCTCCATGACTTGCACCATTTTCTTTTTTTCTGGACATTATCTAGTTTTTTTGCATCTGGTCACGCTGCCCCATATGTTTGGAACAGCCTTTCTTTTCCCTGCCAAGCAGCCTCCCTCTCTCCCATGAAATCCCTCTTTCAGCATTCCCTTCAGCAATAATCCTCACATTCCTCCTTGACCAACAGTTGCACCATGTCTCGTCATGCAGCTGGTTTTTTTATCTACCTTTGGGTCAGACCCTGCAAATGTTTTCCCATGGTAAAAAAACTCCCAATCCTTCTGATTAGTTTCACTAGCCAAAGCAGCAGGATGAGTTCAGAGAGAGGAAAAAAAAAAAGTGTTTTAGTCATTAACATCTAAAAGGCACTGATTTCATTCCTATGCAAAAGGAGCAAAGCAGACAAACAGTCAGAGCTCTGTTCCTCCTGCCAGCAGTGGGACAATGCAGCTCTGAGGATGGGAGACCAGGGCAGTTGGCAGAACATATCCTGGCACCAGCATGGGCACTGCCTGGCCAGCTGTGCCAGCTCTGTCCTCCCCTCACACCTGGCCCTTTCCAACAGAGGTGGTATTTGCAAAAATTAAAATTATTATTCCACATTCAAACTATATTTCTAAGCTCTGAGGACATATGTCCAAAATGTTACCATCACCAGTGGCTCTCACTCACTCTGAGTCTGGCTACATTTCTTCAGGTCAAGGAGATAATTTATTGTTTGTAAAAAGTGCTGCCATGGGACCAAACAGCACAAGCAACACCAGCTCCTCACTGCTACAGCATCAAAACTTCTTATCAGGCCATATGAAGGAAGAAAAAAAGCACTTTACCTACATCCTCAGCATATTCTCTCCTCATGACTGCTCATTTGTGCCAGTTGATGGATATCACAAAGACAAAAAATGGACCATTGGGTTCAGAACAAAACCCTATATTCCAACTCCACAGCAAGCACAAATTATCTCTGCACTTGGGCAGGGAAGCTGCATTTTATGACTGAGAGGTTCACTGCACATCCATTTGCTCTCACCAAACTTCTGTCACAGCTGAGAGAATGCCATGATCAACACGAGCTTCACCAAGGGTTGGGTGTGCCATCAATCCAGTGCCTTGTCTGTCTGGATGAGATCCTGGATGGTTTGTTTAACCACACTTGCCAAAAGGTGTTCCCCAACTCTTCCCGTATTCCTGAGTAACAAAGAAGATGCACTGCCAAATGTCCTCCCACTGACACCTCCAAGGCAAAATCCCAGCACCCTCCCTCAAGGAAAAAAGCAACACAGCAGTGATTAGAGTTTATAGCAAGTTTGCACATTTTCCTGAGTTTATGTGTTTTGTTTTTCACAGACTCATAACCTAACTAGGAAACCACAGACTGATGCATCTGCTGGTCTCGGTTATTATCACAAATGTGCTGACTCTCTATAAAAGCTATCCCATTGCATCAGAGCACAAAGGAGTGGTGTCAGGCCCGTGTCTGGCAGCTGAGCCCAGTGAGGATCCCTCCCAGCCAGGCTGGGACTGACCAGCACCCACTGCAGCCAAAGCACAGAGATAAAAGCTGCCCATGGCAAGCATTTGCATCCCTGCCTCATCTCACCATCTGCTGCTGCTGCTGCTCACTTCAAAATTAATACAGTGGCTGCTTGAACCAGAAGCTAATGCTGCATCTGTCCTCATTAGGTCATTATTAGACTACTCATGCAACCCTCTTTGCAACCCAAATGGGGTGACAGCATCTGTCCTCCATCAAGACAGACCAAATTGCAGACTCTGAAACAAATTGGACTGAATCTTCCCCCTAGTCTTCCCTTACTTTCCCTTCTTCTTTCCCCATACATTTTCATCAGAGTTAACAAGTAAATTAATAAAGTGCACATCTATTTCAAAGAACATAAGGTCTTCCCCAAGCAAAAGTACAGAAAACTCAGGACTGGTCTTGCTTGTGTAAATTACATCTCCCAGTCCAATTTCTAGGTGCTGTTCATGGCTGTTAAATGAAATTTCATTTTATCATCTTGATCTTTTACTCCTAATACTTTCCTATTTGCATCTGATTTACACTGCATGAAAAAAAGCAATGTGTGAGAAGAATCAAGCATATATATTGATGTTTCAATTCTCATACAAATCTTAGCTCTGTGGCCTTTAATCCAGAGAAAGTCTCAGAGAGACATTCCCTACACATAAATTGCAGAATACTGATTTTAGAGAAGGATTAATTTCACAGGCTTCAGGGGCAATAATGTGAGAAAGAAATCTGTTCACTTCTTTTCCATGGAAGACACATTAGACACTTCTTACAGGAACATCATAAAATTGAGCATTTTTAAAAGCCTTCTAGTGAAATTTATTTTGCCCTACATGTATTTTTCATCATTCAATTTAGAAATTATTTACAATAAGAAAGCAAGCAGTCAAATCCACATTAGCAGGATTTTTAAGGGAATTCTAGCAAAATATATCTATCTACAAAAAAACAAAGCCCAAACCACTTTCTTTCTGTTCAAAGCACTTTGAAAATGAAGAAACTGTTAAGATGAATGTTTGCAACCATTTTTTTTCTCAAGCTACAGTTCGAGAACCATGGCTATAGCAAATCAACTTCTAAAACTAAAAAGGAAAAAAAAACCCCAAAAAACTAAAAATCCAAACCCAAACAACATTAGAAAGGATAAAATGTTTCATCATGTCCGAGTTCTTTCTACATCTGTTCCCATATTTGTAGGTTGCTCAGGACAGATATATACATTAGCAATAAAATAATACCAGGTAGCCTTGTTCATGTCCTAGAAGCAAGAAATGGACAGACAATTGGCAAAAGGCAGAAAAGACCAGAAGAAAAATAGAAATTATTTAAATAAGCCCTTGTTTTAGAGCATTTGAGAATGGCAGAAAGGTGGTTCAAAAAGACCAGGTGGTCCTGATGAAACAGAAAGAACATGAGAAGAAAAACAAGAGAAAGATGGGTCATTCACAGTCCATGAACCTTTACAGCATTCCTTGAAGAAAAACAGAAAGATTTATCTCAGTTAAATGGGCTGTTTATAAGAAAGAAGCAAATGTGTGCTTGGGGAAAGGCTTTTTGTCTTCTTTGCTTCTTTAGTCTGTTTTTTCATGATTAAACTTTTTTTTTAACCACAATTTTCCTTAAGAGAAATGCAAAGAAAGGCAGAATCAGCTTAGGCTTCCTTTTCACTCCAGATGGCAAAGTGATGAAAACTGACTAATAGCTAAATCAAGAAATTATGATGATGAAGGCATGGATTCTAAAAAAAGCCTTTGCAATTTTTCAAGACAGAGAAACAGGAGAGGAAATATCTCCTAACTTTTAGAAAGCAACATTCATTCTCAAGGCACTGGAGACTACTCCATTTGCCTACCCTCTTTTTGGGTTACAAAGCAGCACTCTGGTTTACAGATGGGAAACTGAGGCAGCTCAGTACCACAAAGACTCACAGAGTGTAACTTGGCACTGCCACCCAAAGAAGCAGCCATGGGCACCCTTCCCAAACCACAGCTTTCCCCAAACCCAGGATGTCACTTCTGCCTCTCCTCTGGGCTGGCTTGTGCAGCCACAGGATGGACTGAAGCAGGGTCTGATAGTTTTTAAGAACAATGCCCACTCATGATGGAGTAACTTTATGGTGGAACACAACCATAGACATAACTGTACCTACATTAATGCTCCATAAGCTCACAGGGCTGTAGGGACAAACTCAGGCTGTTTTGAAATCCCTTTTACCCTAGGATCAGGCAATACTGGGGTAATGAAAGAATCATGCTGTCCTTTGTGTTCTGTTTCCTGATAAATCACAAGGAGTGACAGACACCTTGAGGGCTGTTGTCCCAACCACACTGCATGTTGGGGCAGTTCTGTGCACACCTTGGTATTTCCCTCATGGGGACATCAGTGAAAAATGGGAAAAATTTCATGTTCTGCAGTTCCCTAAATCCACAAATTTGGTGTCAATCTAACTGCTGTGCTATAACACCAAATTAGCCCAACAGACCAAAATATACACGTTGAGTGTGTAACACTGAATGATTGAGACACAATCTCAGATCCAAAAATCCTCTGTCTAATGATTCCCATTAATGGTAAAGTTCTCCCAGTGTCAACAGCTGCTGAGATAATCTAACTCTTAGCACATCTGAAAATCCAAATCAACTGTGGCCCTCTCAAGACTAATTTTATCCTTTTTTGACAATGTTGTCTATTTTTGTCTTTGGCTTTGTAATGAAAATGTGGATCTAAATCATGTGACCTGAATGCAGTGGAAAGTTCTTAATGACCTATTGAAGAGAAAGTATTTTGTTAATCTTAAAAAAGCCCAAACTCCTATATAGTAGATCATTAACTAATTACCATTATTAAATCATTAAATTTATCAAATCATTAACATAACTACTATGCTATTAATAACTTTAATGACATTAAATTTTACTAAGAAGTTTCTACACAACTGTGCAGGTTTTCCTGACTTTGCAGCCCTGTGAATGGAGGCAGATCCCACTGGCAGGAGCTGCTCCACACAACCCACAGCTTGGCCTGACCAGATGTGCAGATGTCAATAAATAATAATAACGATGATGATGATGATGGCAGAACCATGTAAGCATTCATGACTTTCTAGTTCCCAGCCCCTCCTTGATGCACAATGCCAAAGCTGCTCAGATGGCTGGCAAGCAGTCAGGGGCTGACAGCCATCCTGGCAGGGCTCTCAGCCCTGGGCCCCTCACCTCATTATCCTGACATGGAGCAGGAGGATGCTGAGCCACTGCCAAGCAGGAGGTGTGGGCTCAGAGGGACACCCAATCCCCCCAGCCCCAGGAGTCTGGCCTGGAAGGACAATCACAGGTCACTCCAGACCTACATTCCTGGCTTGCACTAGTCTGCAGGCAAATGGATTACCTAGGTCCAGGAGCAGGGAGGAAGAGGACTGGATTGCAAGCCAAGGCAGAGATTATTTGCAGCATGGATTAATTAAAACTACTCGGATTTCATTTTTTAACCTCTCATACTGAGAAAGAATAAATGCTTCAGAATAAAAATACTCAATCATGCCAACACATCACACCCACTGGTGGCCTGGTGGCTGCAGCTGCAGGGCACAGCCTGGCCATATGTGGCTAGTGTCACACCATGGCACTAGCAAAAAATTATATTACAGTCTACAGTGAAACTGTATCCGACTATAACAGTTCATCCTAAAAGCCTGCAACAAGAAGAACATGGACAAATAAAACAATAGGTGAAAATTATCATCATATTCAAGCAAACTGCATTCCCAGCTCTGAAATGTTCATTATGAAATTCCAATGGTCTCAGTTCCACAGCCCTGAGAGACTGTATGTAGAAATAATGAAAGAGTAAGGGTGGAAGGGAGCTTGGAATAAAAGTCAGCAGGTGTAATTATTATTTGGAAAATTCTTAGGCACTTACTCTTCAGAGCACTGCATGAATATTCATTAAGCCTCCCAGCTTAGAGAGCTTCAGGTTTGAGCACTGGTATCTTCCCTTTATGGATAAAAAAACAAGGCATAAAAGCCCCTTTTCAAACATCTAAGTGGAACTTGAGAATTGATCTTTCTCCATAGTCTCATCAAGGCTTTTACCAATTATCCTTCTCTAAGGTAAAAAGAGCAACAACTAAGTGACTGTGGAGAAAAGCAATTGCCTAAGACCACTAGAAAAATAAATGGCAAAAACAGAGGTGAATTCAGAACTCTGAAAACTTATCCAGTACCCTGCTCCTTTGGGAGCACTACTTAAGTGTAGCAAATCGTGAGCTAATAATATCCCTCTTTGGAGCTCTGCTAACAGCTTCCCAAAGCTTGCTCTGCAAGGCCACAGTTCAGTGATCCATGCAGCAGATCAATGGAGCACTGCTGTCAGCAGAGCTTCAAATTAAAAGCTAAAAGAAAAGGGTTCATTGAGCTCTTGACATAAATTTTAGGTTCAGCAACGGTGCCTTAAAAACACTGTTCTTTGGCAATCAACACAGTCAGAAGGTATTTTTCAGAATATATATCAACTTTGGAAAACAACATTTCATCAGGGAGTGTCTTGCAAGCTCCATACTTTCTGATTTGCAGAATTTGCAGCTGAGGACATCACAGCAAACACCTCCTGGCACATAAGTTAGAGACAGGCACCTATGGAAGGGTAAGCTAGAGAAGCTTACACACCAGGGAAACAGTTTTGTCTCAAAAAGCTTCAATACCATCTCATTCCATACCAGAATACCATCTAGAATACCAGAATTCCATATCATCCCATTCAATACCAGAATAAACAATCCTGGCTACAAAGCCTGCATGGACAGCCTAGGCAGCAGACAGGTAATATGCTGTGCCCCCACACCTCTGATCCTCCAAAATTAGAGGACCAGAAGAAAGACACCAGAGACAAGCAGACATGCTTCTGGTTCCTCATGGGCCCATGAGATGCACTGAAGTGAATATTTCCTCTGGGGCTTTTTATTGCCTTGTCATTGGAGATAAAAATGATATTGCTTGTGTCTTTTAAAACACATATATGAAAGCAACATAAGAACTCTTGTGTATGCCATCCAACTGTTAAGTGGTTTTTCAGTTGCAGAAATCTGAAAGCAAGACAAGAAGTGAAATGTAGCTAAGCAGAGTATGATCCCAAAAGTCTGACAGCAAGCAATCCAACCTGCTTAATTTGTTCAGACATTTCTAACCTTCCCTGCATAAGACAATAAGGAATTGTTACTTATCCTAATTTATAGTATATTCCTTTGAGTAAAGGACACAGGACAGGTCACTGGTACCTTGGCAGGGTTTAATCTTCTAGGTGGTCTAAGTAATGGTAAAGTTTTTCCAAATGAACAAATAAAAATGTATCTTCTAGTCTTTCCCACTTAAACAATATGAAGCTAAATAACATAACAACTTTAAAGAGAGTAAATACAATTAAAAGAAAACAACTGATATGATACAAATGGTAGAAATTTGAAAAATGCAACTGAAAAGTATAAATATAAAATTCAACAAGGATTCCAAGAATGTATCTTTTTCTAATAATTCTGTCCACAGAGTAGGACACAGATCAGACAGGGCTATCTTTCTCAGGGGTTAGCAAGAAACTTCCCATAAGTGGTTATTTATGCCAAGGTGACCAAAACAATGAGATGAGGCTCTTTTTGTGCATCTGTTATAAAGCTGGATCTCTGGCACTCACAGTGCACTCACACATGGGCAGGCAGGAGAAAAGGGTTGCATTGTCTTTGTCAGGATCTTAGCAGTATTTGACTCTATCATCATGAATTGTCCCTGTTTCTGCCCTTACATTGGAGCATGTCTTGGTGACAGTGAACCAGCAGAAAAGTCAAGGGTGAAGCTGAGCTCAAGGAATAGTCTGGGTCATAGTTTATCTGCTTATTATTCTGGGTTTCACTTAATTCCACGAAACTATTTTCTAATTTATATGTTTTCCAAGGGCATTGAATCTCCATGTTTTCTTATAGGTTCAACACCTCACTGCTGCCTTTTGGCTTTGGACAGGCTGCAGCCTTATCTGCCTTCTCACAATTTTATTTATCCTCTTTGCAAAATCTTTTTTATTGTTGGACACTGGTGCTGACATCCGCCTCCTCAGAACACAAGTGTGTATACACAGCCCAAACCCCTGCAGAGTTCACAGTCCAAACATTCCCAGCAGAAAATCTTCATTAGCTGTGTTTCATCCCTGTCTCCTATCCCCTATTTATTTTGGCATTGTATAAGAATATGCTGTATTCCTCAAAACACAAGTCTCCTTTATAGCAGGATTTAGGTAAAGGAAAACTGTTGTGAACATTAATGTAATAGTCTGGTGGGAATACAGCTGTCCAGCTGTGCTTTTCACAAAAAGATGCTTAACTGTGTTGCCAGAGCCACCAGCTTCACCATGACAGCAAGAGAGGTGGAAAAGAAGGAGCTCCAATCCCAGAACTGAAGCTTCCCTGTTTGTAACATCCCATTCCTGAATTAACTGAGCAGTTGTGAGAGCCTCCAGTGAAAGGTTTATAGGAGGACACAGATCACTGCCAAAGTCAGTCTGATGGAGTTATGTCTTGGTGCACTCTTACTAGAAGGAGGAGGTTGTGAAGGGTTAAATGGCCATTTCCTCAGCAAGAATCAAATGCTATGATGAAGATCCAGTGCATTCTGCACATCCTCAACCATTCCTCTCTTCTCCTCAAGACCACAAGAAACTGCCACAGCAAGAGGTGAGATCTGCAATATGCAGCACGAACACCACTAGTGAGAGATCCCCTCAGAGAACCAAAGACCTGCTCAGGAGCCTTCTATAAGAAACAATGTCAGTGTCCCACCAGCCTGAGGTACTGAGATAAGAGCCAGAAGGTCCTCTCATTTATAGCCAATGCTTCTTAATGCTTTAAAAGCACAAGAACATTCTATTATACCTCAGAATAACACGGTGTTGTACGGTAGAAAAAGAAGCTCTGGAAACTTACCATGAAAATTACTGGCAAATATCTGCTTCTTGGCAGCCTTGAGTATTTGGAGAGGTCTTTTATTTAGTTTAAAAAAAAATAAATTACTAAATAAACATGCACGTTATTACTCACATCCAGGAGGAAGTGTGACTTTTCAGGAAAAATGAACTTTCTGCTCAGGCAGAAAGAATGAGTATAATACAAGTCAGATTTATTAGAAGTAAATTAAAATCATCTGTCATAGGAAACTTCTCTTTTTCTCCTCTAAACTCTTGTTCTGAAGTAGAGATAAATTCCAATTGCATTCAAAACAAAGTAAAAAAAGCTTTTGTAACTTACACTATCTTCTCAATTGTAGTATTTATGATGAACACAAGATATTTATTTTTGGAGGTTAAAAAATGAACACTGCTATTATTTTAGCCTATTTTGCGCCTTTATAACAGTTATGCATTTCACTCTTTTCAAATGCCTATTCATTTTTGGAATTAGAAATCCTTAAAGTAATTTTGTAAATAGAAAGACACTAAGTCTGTGTCTTTACATCATTATTTTACATACGTTTCCACACAAGAATTTTGTTGATTTGTTTTTAAAATCCACAAAACTTCAAAGTTTTCAGCACTTTTTAGAACTGGCCCCTATTATCAGTTAAAATATCATTGTATATTAACCTGCTTGGAAACCAGAGCCTCTTCACTTAATCATAAACACAACAGCTATAATCTGACCAAAGTTATCTGCCAAATGCTGTGCAGGAGCTGGTGCCAGTCAGGGTGACAATTTAATTCTTTCTGTTTCCAGAGCTGGATTTTATCCAGGGGACCATTTTTTCTTTGGGCTATATTTTTTTCTGAGCTACTTTGGGGCCTTTTGCCTTTGGCTAGGAACATTTTTCAAATAATACAAAAACAACAATTTGGATACAGTGTCAATGCCATAATGTACTGCTTTTATATGATTCCATATGAAAAAATGTCCCCATTATATCACAGACAATTGTAACAAAAAATACAGTCCTAAAATGCCTCTTTGCTTTCAGGCATGTGGGAAATGTCACTGAACGGACCTGCAGAACCTATAACAAACACAAAAGCTAACCTGGATCCTTTTCCTCTGGCACATCTGGCTAGAAAATGTAATTCCTTGCTCCTACCCCAGTGTGATTTTGGGTTGTTGGGACAAGGTGGAGCTGCCCTGTCCGCACTTTCTGCAGTGGGTTTCTGGCTTTTCCCTCCATCAAGGATGAGACTCAGCAGTGCAGTGCACCTCAAATGAGTGCAAAAGGAAGGATTCCTTTTTCCTGAGTAAGAGCCATCTCACCCTGCAGCTGCACAACTCTCAGATCTGGTGCATTCATCATGAATCCAACCAAGTCCCTGGTAAAACAATCCAGTCAGGTGCTGTAATCTTCGGGCTGCTGACTTTAATTTTAAAATTACTCTGGAGTAACTCAATTTCCAGCTGCATTTTGTTCTTCTTGCTAATGTCCTACTCTGAGTTTGAAAATACAATCTTTCATAGTCGGATTTAATCACAAATTCCATTTATACATCCAACAAGTCATTCTTATTTCAAGAGAATGTTTTGCTATCATTAAGATATAGAAAATTCAGATCTGTCTCCATGAAAGTGACTTCTAGACTTTCATTAAATATTTCCTGCTAGTGCTTTTATATTAGACCAATGTCTCTTGGAACTACAGACCTGATGATGGTACAGGCTGCACTTCCTGAAGCACGAAAAAACTCCACTGGAAGCTGAGCCTCTCTCCAACAGACCCTTATGAGCACTTCAGAAAAGAAGATATTTCAAAGTGAAAAACATAGTTTCAAAACAGTAACAGAATTTGATCTGAGAGATTTTGGGAGAGACTTGCTGCAGGGTAGATGACACCTGAGGAGCCTTCAGCCTTACCAGGTGTTAAGGTTTGCTCCTACAAGATACTAAGCTAAATACACCAATCACAGCCATAATAATCTGAATTCATGGGAATAGTCACTTTTTTCATAACATGCTCCTTCTGGACTCAGAGATTCAGACCTTGTTTTGGGTCCCCACAAGGCTGGTACATGTTCTGGCAGAAAGGCATTCTTTCATCCAAATGCAGCAGGACACATACTGACAGATTCATTCCCATTCTTTTCTGCAATCATCCTGCCTGCTCCTCCTCACTCAAGGAGGCAGAGCTTGATGTTCTACACGAAGGTTTTCCCCATCTTCTCTAGTCTTAGTGTCTGAAAAGTGACATGAGACTCTCACATTCTTTTGTCAGAGAATCATAGAATGGTTGGGGTTGGAGGAGACCTCTGGAGATCATCTAATCCAACTCCCCTGCTAAGCAGCTTCCCCTAGAGCAGGATGCACAGGGTTGCCTTTCTCCAGAGAAGGAGACCACAACCTGTTTCAGTCCTCTTTCAGCCTCAACATAAAGATTTTCCACATATTCAGATGGAATTTCACTCTGTGCCTGCTGCCCCTACCCTGTCTCTGAGCACCAATGAAAAGAGCCTGATCCCATCATCATGACACCTGCCCTTAAGATATTTGTGTGTACCTGTAAGATTCCCCTCAAGGGAATCTTAATTGTATCCTCAAGGCCCAGCTCCCTCAGAAATGCTCTATGCTCCAGGGAAATGCTGTATGGCTGTAAAAGATCCCACCCTGTTAAATGACTTAAATTTCTAAAGACATTTAATTCTACATTATTTTTTGCATCTACAATGGCAAATGTGTGGGGTGTTTTTAAGTTTTATACATTTAAGTTAACTGGATTATAAACAGAGAACTTTCTGCAGAACAAGTTTTTGATGACAGTTACAGCATATTGACAACACATTTACTATTTTAATTATGCTAATACCCAGAACATTGCAAAACTATGTGAAATGAGCTGAGGTTTTACTACAGCTACAAAGACAGTACCACTACTTGCAGGACTAGATGCTCAGGTTGGCTTTTCCACATATAATCTCATCTGCCTCTAAATTTATCTTAATGTTAGGAGAGACCCAGTTCTTATATCCTTTCCCTTCTAGATCAAAGCTACATTCATCTCAAGGTTTCATCCACACACAGATGTTGCAATTATACTGAAGGTTATTCTACCATGTCTGAAATACATCTTGGTCACGAAAACTGAAGTCTTATTTCTAAAAGTCCAGCAGGCATATCACAAAATGTAAGGGAAAACTCCAAAAGATACTCTCTTCTAGAAGATTTCAAACCTAATACAGACAAAAATTTTTCTAAGTAAAAAGAACTTTTTTACTTCCTGGGAAGTTACATTATTTGTTATTTATACACTTAATTATGCCCACTACAGATATATTTTTGGCATTAGTTACAGCAAAAGCATTTTACTATAGATGCCTACCAATAATTAGATAAGACTTCCAGCTCATTTCACATTAGCTAGAAACAGCTTCAGTCATGTTAATGACTTTGAGGTTGGCTGAATTTCAACTAATAACCTAAAGATGAATAGAGGTACATATCCAATTACTTCAAATGTGTCCTTTCAAATGAACACTAACAGAATACTTATCTTTGTATTCAAAGAGCAAAAGGGAAAAAATTAGCCAGGCTGGCAGAAGCCATTTATTTGGCATCTGTCTGAACTAAATAGTAGATTTATTAGTTTCAAGAATAGTATGAAAATTAGAATTGCCATGAAGTCAAACACACATAAAATTGTAATACAATTCCAGATTTCTACTATAATCCTTGAAATTGCATGCTTGACTCTACTACCAAATTCTAAAAGCCCAGGAAAGTCTTGGTGGCCAATCAAAAAGATACTTAGTAAAAGCAAGCTGTTATACAGGATAATAATCCTAACAGATGCCAGTGGTGATTGTATGGTCCAACTTTCCTTTCTTACTCTTCAGCATCTACTGAAAAAGTACACAGACTATTTCACATTCTGTTTTTATACAGGTAAATAATTTATGAGTAAATAGCTTTTAAGAGAAAAAAAATGTGTTTGGCAAGTATGAGCTATAACAATTAAAAACCTGCAAAGATTGCTAATGATGTGACTGCTAGTTAAAATAACTGCTGATTTTATGGCACGAAAAGTGGAGAAATCAAACCTGAAAATAAAACAAAAAATGAAGAGATTATGATCTACAAATATATAATTTAAATGACAAATATTGAAGTGAGTACAGTTTTCTTTAAACACTGGTAGTCTAAGATTGTTTGCTCTTGTTTTCCCTAACTTAATTTGTATCAAATTTATGAAAGTTTTGCTATTAACAGATGCATTGTCTTCTTATGCTCCAGTGAGAAACAAGCTACCTATCCTATGTGAAGATACAAAAGAGCACAAAACAGTGAATAATTAATAATTTATCATCATATCTGGACTAAAAGCATTAACAATTTATGACAAAATACAAATATACTGAGTAAATATTGTTTTCCCCCAGAGTTCTGTTAATTTTAAAAAAACACAAATGAGATTGCATAATTGCATAATTGTGCCCACACACATTTGCTGCTCACAAAAGCCAGGTCCCTGCTGCCTCTGCTGTCCCTGGCAGATGGGACACCTGCTCTGCAGAACAGTGTTACAAGTGTAGTTTAATCACAGTAGCACATGGGAAGATGTATTAAACCCCAAAGGCATCCCATACGTGTCCCAGATATCAGACAGATACTGCTTAACAAGAAAATCATAATCTTAAGGTTTTTGCTCAGTCTCAAGGTCTAAGAGAGCCAAACAAAGATTGTTCCTCTGCTGGTAGCCAAGGAGTGACCACAGTGACAAGGACCCAGTGTAACTCCAGCTCTGTGAGCTGATCCAAAATGGGAAAACCCTGCTGAGCTCCTGGTGGTTTCCAAGCTTCATTCCACTGTAGGTCAGGAACCAGTGGCTTCAGGGATCAGATAGGGGAAGCTGGAAATTTAGATTGCAGCATTTTAGTCTCAGGTTCTTCATGTTCTTCCAGTACAGCTTATGTTTACTTTATTTAAGGTCTCAGACAACTCTGACATATTGACACCTTCTTTTCACAAGTGCTGCAAAAAGCTGAAGTCCTCTGATTACAGATAGAAGTGGTCAGACTGCCAAGGTGCCTCTTCAAACCATCACATGCAACACTTAACACAGCCTGATTCTCAGGAAGGACACCAGAACCAAACCTCTGACAATGTAACTTCTGCACAAACAAAACGATCCAACAATTCCTGTACAAATTCCCATAATGAAGTTAATACACCAACACTTTGAAGACGATGATTTTAACCACTTTCTGTTACCTTTCATGCATTTACTCCATACTTTACTCTGATTTACAAGAAGATCCAGCAATATTCCTAAAATACCTAACACAACACTGTGGCAGGAAGAAATCAGTTCCTTAACTCTGCACTTGTGTGTTCTTTCATTCCTCACCTCAGTCCTCCTGGAAAAGTGCAGCATCAGTGACAAGATTCTGTTTGTTAGGAACTGTTAATGCTTACTGCCAAAAACCCACACACATATTTTGCTAGGCAGCAAACTTAATAGAAAAAACATCACATTATTTATGCCAGAATCATGTAGACCACATTAAACATTTTGACATGGTGGTTCACACTGACATCTAAATATTTAAGAAAGAGGGGTGCGATTTTTTTTCATGTTATTACTCACATAATTTCCAGGGAGCACTAGGTACATTATTGGCCCTTATGTTGAACATAAAAACTCCATCCTACATTGTCTTTCTGTTACTTCCCTGAAAAACTATGCTTTGATATTAGAAAAGATGTAACCAAGATGTATTTATAACTGTTTTTCTGTAATTTTATAACGAAAGGGACCACCAATTTTTGCAATTATTTCTTAACAATTTTATCTAAACAAAGCTATTAACAAAATAGGGCAGTCCATCTCTTTATATCAAATCAAACAATCATCTCCATGCAAATACAGAAAACAGTCAAAAGGTTCCCCTTGGATGTCTCCTTCCTTACAGAGAATCTATCATTTGAAAAGCAAAAACTACAGGAATATCCTAGAGAGTGAATATTCTTTAACTATTCAAATAAAAATTAGAATCCTACTTTTTGCAATTAAAAATTTATTACTCTTACCTGATTATTACTAAGACATTAGAATGGCTTTTTCTAAACATTCCAGTGGCCTTCCAAACTGCAAAACCTGCCAAATTCTTTGACTCAGTTGCCATAAAACATTTCTAAATTGCTGGAATGAGATTCAAATTATGTTTTATAAAAGTATCAAAAGGATATGAGTAAAACCGTGAGTTGATTCATTGTGAATGTAACATATGTTAAAGGTTTTCCGGGTCCTGTTACTCATTAGGAGAAAATAGCAATCCAGATACACAGATATATTATGGTGGCTCCACAGATTTAGTCTCATCCTATTGTTTTTGGTGCTTTTCCCTATCATCTAATCATCTGCATCTGGATTTTCCCTAAGTAAACCCATGTATTCCAAAACCAAGTAAATGAAAGCAGTTCCCTCAATAAAAGTGTGTACTTTCTCTAGTAATATTAACCACACACTTTTCTCTTTGTCAACAGAGCAAATTGGACCACAGAGAAAACAAACCTCTGGAATTCTCAACAATTCAGCTACATTACTATGAAATTTGGACTAGTTCTATCATTTGTGAAGACAATAATGTAAGTTACAGCTGAATTTATACCCAGGTTGTACGAAGAGCTATAGAAGATTCTCAAGGGTTTTTTTGAAGCTTATTTTGAATATTTTAGTTTTCTGTGAGTTTTACAGCCTAGCAAGTATTTACAATCTGTTCAGTAGTTAATAAATTCCATATAATCAATCAAGCAACCATCATGATACTCACACTTAAATATTTGACAAAACATGTCTTTTGCAGCAAGTGCTCAGCAGACTAACCCAGTTCAGGTGTGGGATCTCTATCATGTACATATAAGATAATTCCTGCCTTTCCAGATAAGCTTTGCAGGAGATTCTGGGAGTTTATCTCCATAGGTTCACAGTCTGCCTTCAGGCACACATAGGAAATTCTGGGAATGCACAGGCAGAGTAACAACTCTGATAGGAGGAAGAACAGCAGCTCACACCAGTGACCCCACTCAGCTCTTCCCTTACCTGCCCCTGTTGAGCTCCCTGCCTACCCTGAAAGCAGCTCCAAGCTCCACTCAGAGGGTTTTGGGAAGTGTATTTGGGAAGGGAACTAGACAATAATACCTGGTCAAGTGTAGGAGTGAAGCCTGCCAAAGGCTCAGCAGCTAATTCATGCTCATCTGCCCTTCTGGAGCCTCAGCAGTCCCAGAGCTGCAGCTTAGTGGAAGGTAACACAAGGCTTAATATTTGTTTGGCACAGTTGTTGGGCTTTTGTTTTTGTTTCTGTTTGTTTGGTTTTTTGTTTGTTTGGTTGGGGTTTTTTGTTTAAACTAGCAGCTAGAATTACAGACAAGTATAAAACAAGTTGAATTCTTATTACAGCTTGTGATGTTCATGTAAAGTGGAACTGTGTTTTCTGAATTTCAGGAAGAGTCTTCCAGAGAGTTCAAGTTTGGGTAGTGCTGGGGAAGTGAGGGCTGTTTTGACCTCTTTTGTACAGAACAGCATTTCCATGCTTTTACTCTGTTTTCAAAAAAGCAGAGGGAACTTTTTTTTTTTTTTGGGGTTAGTATTTTTAACTTTCAAACAAAGCCAAAAGTGATCCATTGCTTTGGAGAACTGTGTGGGAGGGAGGGGTTGCTAAAAATTATCCCAAGATCCTCTTCAAAATAAACGCTGCAATCTCTTCTGCCCCACCACTTGTGGGTTTGTTTTTGCCAGCACACTGATTTTTTTTAATGATTTTTAGGTTTTTTTCCCATTTGACTGTAATGTAGAACAAATATTTACTCTCAAACAGAAACAACATTCTTTGAATTGTTTTGCTGACTCTGTTCCTTCCACAACATAGTTTGGTTTTTAATGCTCATCACCCATATCAAACTGCCTTTAGGGAACAGTGCAAGAAACTTAAGGATTTCACTTAATATTCAGTATTCCTCTCCCTAAGCAATGGTGGTGGTGTCATGTTTCAGCTTTTGCTTTGTATTTCCCATTGTCATGTGTCTCTGTTTTTTTTAAGACACAGTTTAGGCAGAATATATTTCTGTGGGGCTCAGAGCAGCAAAAATGTGCTTTTAGCAAATAGAAAGAGCATGACAACAGGGAAAAATGAATGGAAGAACCAAAAAAGAAAAATACTAGCAAGCAGGGTGTGATTGTCACTCCAAATTCTAATTTTCAGTCTAAAATGTTTATAAAAAGTGGAATCTTAGCCATTATAACTGGGTGTTTTTGTTTTTGTAGCTAAGTGATTATATTTGACACGGCTTGAAGCCAGTTATGTTTATACAAGTGCGTGGGTTTAAGATGGAGAACTGAAGTTTGCCAAAAGCAATTGAACCATAAAAGTCACTGAAAGTTTTCATATTACACCAGAAGAGGAGAAACACAGATACTGGTGCTGTGCTCTAACCAGATAGCTGAAAAAGAAAGCTGGGGTTTTGCTGGTCATATTTTCTTAGAAATGGTATTTCCACGGTACTTCAAAGCAAACTCTTTTTGTGCTAAAGCCACTTCTAAACAGCAGCCATCAGAGGAAGCAGGATGAGACAACAGAAGGGGGAGGAGGGACAGACCACAAAGCCAGAAGGAGATGTCTGCCCAGCCAGAGCCTCTCCTTTAAAAATTCACTTGGGTATTTTCCTCCTGAAGACTCAGGCTTTAACAAGCTCAGACTTCCACACCACTCTGAGCAGACTGGCTTGTGCAAGTCGTGTCCTCCCAGGCTGGGTCTCAGGAGTGTGGAGCTGACCCAGGACAATCATGGAGAGAAAAGTGCCAGCAACTACAAACTGGAATAAAACAGCAAGCACGTCCCAGCCTGACAGCAGATGGTTTTCAAATTCTGGCCATTTGAGAGGCAAAGGGGAGGGAGAGAAAAGAGAAGGTATTGCTGTTGAGAAGAGGTCACAAAGCAAGCAATTCTGCAGCTGCTTTCAAGGGTGAATAGGTGAAGTACATGTGAATTTTGCAGAATTGAATTTAAACACAATAAAAGAAGAAAAGAACAGAACAATTCCAAATATAAACTTCTACGGAAGAGCAGCTTTGGGTGAGCGTGAAACTAAGATTTGAAAATAACTATGAATATGGTAAGTGAAGCAATGGTATTTTAGCATTTAAAGCTTCCAAGAGGTCAAAACTATTTTTCATTAGTTACTTACTGTAGGACCATCATACTGTATTTAAGATGGAAAAACAGAAGCTGACAGAAACTGTCAAGTCACTGAAGAGATCAGCCAGGAAATCCAAGCTACCCTCATAAAAAATGTCCTTTACTATTGTTTAAGTTTACTTTGTTTAGATATCATTAAGCATCAGCATGAGAAAAGATCAATCTTTTATGTGGGAGAGGGTTAAAAAATATGAGAATGCACACAACATAATTAGTTCATGTTCAGTCAAAAAATATGGCTGAAATTAACATTGAAGAAGTGATGCTGTTCATCATCCTCATCCTAGGTGAGACCAGCTACCTCATTCCTCATGGAGATCAGTCCAACCTTTCACCTGGCAATCAAATCCAACCTTCGCTCTGTTGACCTAAGAAGGAGTGCTTCTGATATGGATTATCAATCTTTCTTGAGTCTTACATCCTCTCTGGTTCTACCCACAGAATACATGGGGAACACTCTGATTTTCTCTTTACTGCCAGCTTTAACACACCTGAAGACTACTATGATGCCTTTCCTCCTTTTTCTCTCTGCTGAACAACTGAAATCCCTTCCCCAAGCTCTCACAGGCTGCATCCTCAGAACTTTTGAATATTCCTCTTCCTTTTCTACTGAAATCTCTTTTATGGTCCAAATTATCCCTCAAGTACAGTGCCCCTCATGAGACACTGCTCTAGATGAGGCACTCTCAAGGTTATTTGGACCCTGATGGTTATTTGACATCTTTTTTCAGACAACACTCTCAGTAAAGTGTTTGCCTGTTACCCTGCCAAAGGCTTGCCATCAGTCCTTCAGCCTTGGCCACCACATCTCAGACCTTACAGTGCATACAGTTATTTGATTCTTGCTGTAGGTAATGCAACAACATAAAAGGTAATGCTTTTAAATTATTTCTATTACTTAAACATGGGTAAGGGAGGGCAGGGATAACATTTTATAATGTTACTAGCTTTCAGCCTCTGCATAGGGAAAAAAACACCATTAAAAACTCTTCAAGGTTTCATCACCAAATTTATCATACCAAAGATGAAAAACAAGTGGGGAACATTCATCCTAATTGCCTATAATAATAAACCTTTCTGTCATCTGGGCATGAGACAAGATGACAATAAGCTGCAAACATCCCAGCTGGTGGCTGCCTGAGGAAACTGCTTTGCTCCAGGCTTGGAGACCCTTTCCCACATACCAAGATTCTGCAGAAAGCTTGCCAACTCCTCCTCCATGTACTAAAATTCAATTTTATGAGAAGCAGAATGATGGAAAGGGAAGGATTTGAAAGTGGATGATACAACTGATGTGCTCAAGAGTCCAGGAAGAACCTTCAGCCTGGACTTGCTACACTTCTGCTCAAGCACTGTTTGAGTAACAGTGTCAGCACAGGGGGAAAAACATGACATAACCCAACCCCTCTGATATTATTGCACATCACTTTAATCAGAGCAATAGCTCTGTGTCTGCCTGAAGTATTAGCAGTGACAATACAGATATAGTTCAGATGACCTTATCCTTTCATGATAAAAAGAAGTTGTGATGAGGAAACACAGCTCTGCTAATATGACAAATTAGGAGGTTGTAAAGAAGTGGACACACGACAAAGCCTAATTATGGAGGAGAAATGATGGGCTATTGGCTCCCTTCTGTCAGTCCTGAATTGTTACTTAAGCTCAGGCAGGAGAAAAAAAAGGCAGAAGGAAGAGACACTATACAGGCCCTTCACAATCAGCTCATCCCAACAGAATGGCACGGATCTCTTAGGGCTGGGACATTCCTTGGCACTGCTGCCAAGGATATCCCTCTGAACCAGTCTTATTTCATCTGCTGAGCCATTGTGACAGGAAGAGTCATGTTAATGCAAAAGATCGCTGCTTCTTGTTAATATTTAAATGCCAAGCAGCTCAGCAGCTGAATCACAAGTAGTTCAGCCATGAATTAACTTCAGCTGGCCAAGAAGGGCACACCAGAGCTCCTAACCAAGCATTTGACAGGCTTAGCAGTAAAGAAGCCTGTGCAGAGCTTGTCCTAAGATATTAATTTTCTTTCTTCTTAGTTTATCATTATACAGTTTTCACAGGAAATAAGTGATCTTCAATAAACATTTAGATCTAGTCATGCTGAGTTATATTTAAGTGGAAAGAAAATTAAGTTCTTAGGGAATCTCTTTGATGCATGTCAAGGAGTAGCAGTTTAACTTAAGAGAGTTGCTGTAGCATGTAAATATAATAAAAATAATAAAAAATCTGGAAGTCAGAACAATTCTGACATTGTTAAGATTTTAAATTCCAAAGGTATTCCTCTACTTCTCTTTTTAGACTGGCATGAGATAAATCATATACTCTGTGAGAGAACAAGATGTAGAATTGAATATAAATAAAAAACTCCTGGTGATGTTCTCTCTACTTCCCCCCTTCCCTTCTCCAAGATGCTCAAAGGGTGCTTTCAGCTTAACTATTTCCTGATTAGAGAACTTGCAATCCCTTAGGCCAGGCTGGATGTTCTCATTGAAATGAGTCACCAACACTGAGAAAACAATAACTGGACAGTCACTTTCTGGGATACTGAGATGACTTTCAGTGCAGTCTGTACAAGTGAAAGAAGCACACACAAGTAAAAATGTGGGTATTTCAAATCAGATGGTCATTTCTGGCTTTCTCTTTTTCTTTTTTCTTTTTCCATCCCTGCCTTTCCTGAAAGCTGTGGTTTTACAAAAAGTTAAAGTTAACCCAGGCTGCTGCTGAGAGGGACTGATGTCATCCTTGATCCCTCATTTCCATTACTTCCTTTGGGCCAAAATAAGCATTTCTGGGCCATGGGTGAGCCAGAGGAGGGCATGGAGTCAGCTCACCACGTGCCAGTGAGAGCTTCTGCTGGTGTCTCTGCAGGGCAAGAGCAAGGAAGGGACAATCCAAGAGCTGCATCATATCTTGTAGTAAGCAGCAGCCTACATTTGGACTTAAAATCACTGTGAAACATCTCTGGTGTAGATGTCACACAATGGTAACACCACACACACACACACACATATATATGTGTATCTCCACTGTGGGTGGAAGCATGACAGCAACCAGAGGACAAGGGCTGGGAGAAAACATCTCTGTCCCCTGGGTCAGGCACTCAGGGTATGGCAGGAAGGCTGCAGCTCATCCCCAGCTCCTCAGAGAACAGCCCCTATTCCTGTGGGGCTTCCCTTGTTTATCTGAAGGACTCAGCAGCTATGTGGGAGCAAAAACTAGGCTGCTTTTATTATGCAGTATGCTCAGCTTCATGCAGTATGTCTGATTTAGACAGAGAAATTTGGGGCTCCATAGAACATATTGTAATAAAACACCCGAAGGAAAAAATGGCAATTATTAAGAACAAATACAAAATACTTCTGTGTATTACATGTGAAACAGACTCAGATGCTGGAATTATCAGAGGCAATGTCACCAATAGCCTAAATGTGATTGTTTTCAAATGAAAGCAAAAGCTGCAAGCAGGCTCACCTTTAGCTTTCTCCTCCCTGGGGCAGTACATTCCTAGCAGGGGTGTTATCCTGCATCTCTGTGGAAAGCATTATCTTCTCTGATAACAATGCTGTACTGAGCTTTTAAAGGCAACCATGCAAAGAGTTGGAAAGTTCATTCTGAATAATTCTGTGAGAATTAAACAGCCCTGTAGTCTTTCATGTTTTACATTAGGGACTTTGTTTATTTTGCCTTCAGAAATTTGGTTTAAGGTCAATAAATACAACAGCAGCAGAGACTATATTTTCTTACATAAATAATGAACCAATGGGCTATCATAACTACCCTTTCCTTTTTATATTTTTTGATTTGTGCTCCTACCTGATAATTAAACAGAAGAGAGTGCAACTGGATACGTAAAAGTTGTAACAGAGCAATGCACACAGTTATCTTCATCTCACATTCCAAAGGGAACAATTTAGCTTTTTGATGTATTTTAACCTGCAGGACATTGTTCTCCAGGTGAAATTGAATACATCACAATTCTCAGTTCTACAGTCCCTTTTCCTAGAAGTAAGATCCAAGCATATTATTCAATCCTTACAGAAGCAGACTATATAAATACCCTTATACTGAAAGATTAATTTAATAAAGCTCACTGATGAATTTAATAAAGTTCATTGGAAAAATAGTTGTCAAGTATTTTGATTTGTGCTGACATGACAACCAAGAGGAGTGACTAATTTTAAAAATACATTCTGGCAAGGTTTTGAAATCCATAAGCAGCATGGCAAATGAAAGTAATAAACAAAAACCAAAACCAACCCAAACCCCCTCCATCACCAATAAAAAAACCCAAAAAACCAACAAAAAACAACAACACAAAAAAATAAGAATTAAAAAAACCAAAACAAAACAAAACAAAACAAACCACAAAAAAGCCCCAAAACAAACCCACAAAACTAATAAGCCCCAACACTCAGTTTAGAAAGAATCCATACTCTTTAAGGATGGAGTATGGAAAGGTAGAAAGTTTTGGTGTTTCCAGTTTATGAGAAAAATGGAAATGCATCTGGAGCAATAGGAAGAAATCTCTCCTGCAGGGTTTCAGAATTCCCCTACAATGGATTACATGTATTGTATTTCTATTTATGGTATATATAATATACAATAAAGGTATAAATACATTTACTGTATTTATATATATTCAGATATACAACCTGCTGTCCATAACACAGCTTAAGTACCTTTGTCTTTTCTACCCTACAACTTGCACTCAGCTAAACCAGTTCAGCAACTGGAAGCACTACCTAGTTTACTTAGTGTTTCTGTTTCTACAGCAAAATCCAATAGCCCAGGAAAAGCTGAAGAGCCTCACCAGGACTCAGGAAAAGTGGGCAAGCTTCCCTAAATTAAGCAGAGAAGCACCAGGTCCCCTGCAAAGACCCAGGGGTACGTGTCACACAGAAATTTCAGTGCCAGGGATGAGGCAGACACAGATTTGAGTGTTCTTTCACAGCATGGCTTCTTTGAGACATCCTCCACTGACCCACAAAGAATAACTGGTGTATACTTAGATATATATATATATACACACACATGGCAAGATAGATAAATACAAGCATATTCTGTAGAATATCAGAATAGCAACAAAAGGAGTGATGGGCACCAGCAATTCATATTTAAAAAAGTTGGGGTCAATTCTCTCCAGATATATTTGGAATCAGCAAATGAGATTGCTTGAATTAAAAAATTTAGAAGTTTACGCCATTTTGCAACTGAGAGCTTCTCTCAGTGTAGGCTTGTTGAACAGCACGTGGTTTTATTCCAGAACTACACTTGAAATACATTTCACTAGATTAGACTAGATAGTAGTGAGGTCAGACCTCACTACTTTGCAGGGGAGAAGACTAGTCACAAATCAGTTTTAAGTCAAGAAATCCTATCCAATGTTGCATTTGTTAATAACTTTGTGAAGAGGTGTAAGTACCTATGTGCTACATGGTGACTAGTTCAAATCAATTTCTTCTAAATCAAGATCAATAGTGAAAGACAGGCATCTCCAGAAATTTGCTCCTTGCACTTAAAATCCTTAATGCCTGCCCAGTTTTTTATATTTGGTTGCATTTAAGGCCTTTAGCTCTCAAAGAAATCAGCATTTCTCTGGACAGAAATGTAAGGAGAGCTGTGTAAATGTGTTTACAACCAAAATCTTCCTACCCACGCCTGCAGCACCTTGTGGTATTTTGCAAAGGATCCTGGATACAGTTTTGAAGAAAGCATAGAAGTATTCACCAAGGCTTGATGCTCTCATTTAGCTCTACTTTGCCTTTCTGGTTAATATAGAAAGCTAACAAAACTCCAGCTGCTCAGTGTATCACAGGCCCTTGTAAAGAACACATAAATGGACACTTGGCTAAATTAAACAGCAACCACGTGGTGGTCTGCACTGAGTGAATGTCATGTGTTTATGAAAGCACTTTCTAAAATACACTCTACCTCTCCAACTTCTAATAATATTTAACTTATCTCTTTCTTTCAACAAAAACTATTTAGGTAAAACAATACAGGAATAATCATCATATTCCAAACACTAATGAATCTTTCTGGGAGGTCACCTACCATACAAGCAACATGCAGACACACAGCAATTATTCAGCCTGCAGCACTGATGAAGAACTACATTCCTTACAAAAACAGCTTCAGCTTATTAAGTCTTTGAACTATGTTTAAGACTTAAACAGCAACAAGGAGTCAGACAAAGGCTGATACAAGTAAATAAATATCAACAAAGAAACTGAGAGCATGGGTTGTGTGCATTGTCTGCCTCAGGGGTAGATGAAGGAGCTTCACAAGGTGCTCTGCATCTTCACAGGTCTGCAGTTTCACTGGGACTTTTGGCATGGCAATAGACATATTTAAGTCTCTGAAATTTTCCACTGGATTCAATGCAAACACATGTGTGTAATGACCTCTGCCTGATTGCATCTCATGGACAAACTCATTTTTATAGGTGTTCATTTCCCACTGGAGTCATTTGAGTGCTGCTGCAAGTTTACAGTTTCCAGCCATCTCTATTTAAATCTCTTCTGCATTCTATGGAAATTATTGCTCTATTACACTACCTCAGAGTGATAACTATATTAAATGTATTCAATATATAATATGATATAGCATATAATAAAAAAACCAAACAACTGAGTTTGATTAAAAAGCAGCCTTTAAGGAGATCACCTTACAACACAATATTTTGTATATAGATTTCTGCTGAAGAAAAGTATATTTTGTTACTATCTTTATCTCTACTTCCTGGCTAAACCTGAAATACACTTTTTAAAATAATTATGTTTTGAAAATAAATCCAAGCCACTAGTGTCCTCCCTGGGCTTCCTATCAAAATCCAAAATCCCTGCTATTGTTTAAATTTAAGATTCATCTTTGAACTGATTAGTAAATTATTAGTTAAATCCAGATACTTCAACTTCCCAGAAGTTATGAGCTCTAGTGTGCACCTTTTTCAAAGATAAGGAAAAAAATTTCCCAAATACTATCTGTAGTTTCCCATGTGATGGCTTCCAAGCCACTACACAATCAGTTGATTTTCTTTTCTTAAGAACACATTTTATTTTGATGGCACTTTATTTTTGTTGTTTTAAAATTTTAAAATTGGCAATTGAACTAATTATTTTTAGTTTACTGAAGATTAAGAACCTCAGTTACTCAAATGCATGACCTCTTAATTAGTTAGGCACAGAGAGTAGCAGCCTAAATAAAAATCTCACAGCTGAATGAACTCAAATTTGATATGCAAATAATTTTATATGTGACCAATATGACAAACTACTCATAAATCTAGTTAGAAAACTAAAATTATACAGCAATGCCCAGAAGTACACCACTAAGAATTTTATATTATAAGCCTCATTTACTGAGAATCTGTCTCCGTCATCCTTCCTGCATTTCCAGTCTCTTTCCAAATATATTCTCCCTGAATGCCATAAGCCATCAAAGCCTTGAAAGAGCCATGAAAAGATGTTGTGACAGACCTTTTTGTAAGCACTAACTAAACCCAAAGTAGGAGTACACTTATATATGCAAATGCAAAGAATTATTATCTTGTTTTAAGCCTCCTGAATAAATTCCTTTAATTCAGAAGAATGATTCATTTTATAGGGTTGAAAGCTGAGGCAGGCCATTTGAGCTTTAGCAGTGACATTGCTCTGACTAAATGCCAGTGCTTACAAAGCACTCATCTGTATCTCAGCTACTTGCCCTAGGCTCAATGCACAGTCAATGGAGAAATTTAGGCTTCCTAAAATAGATGTCTAGAATAGATCAGATTAATTACATCCTAGAGAAGCTAATTTGTATCCCCTGATTGTACAGAAGGTCTACTGGGAAGGAGCTCAGCTGCAGACCTGCTCTGCCATGAGTGGCTCAAGTCAGGCAGAATGCATCCCACTCTAAGTGCCTATCAGCTTTCATGCCTTTCATTCGGAAATCTGATCCCATGTTTACTAAAATGAAAGTGAAAAACAGCTTTCTCATTACAGTAGCATATTTAAATATATATAGGAAGTTGTTTAGTGATATGTCATATTCACATATATTTAATTGTGCTGTTATTATTTATCATTTTTATGTCATCTTTTAACCGCGCTTAACCAGTTCTGCTGAGAACAGAAGTGGGAGAAATATCTATATTGCCTTTTCTGAAGAACCCATTAACTGGCTCCACAGAGAGCCACAGTGGAGATCCCAGAGAGCCTCCTCAGTTTCAGACTCACTCAGCATTCACATGAGGCTGCTGTTACAAGCACCAGGGACAGGCAGGACTTGTGAACATATGATGACACTTAGTTCCATACTCCCCTTTTCTCAACAGATGGTCTGAGTGAGTGCTTTTCTTATTGCTTGCAAGTACCAATAGTTGAGTCCTAATTTAGATGTGAATAGATTAAAACAAACTGTTTATCCTCAGTTAGGAAGCACATTTCCAAATGCTAATCTTCAAAATTGGTAAATGTAACATAACTTCATTAAAAATACATTATCATTTCACTTTAACTTTGGTTTCCTCCTGTCACAGACTCATCATGGTCTTTTTCTCCATGCCTGAAAAAATGGTATGAAAAACGTAACAGATGTGATGTATATATGAAAGATTTCATCTCTGTCCTAAGAAAAGGGGAGACAGAAAGCAAGCACTTTTGGCTCATAACCGACACCCATCTATCAAGAACAGCAAACGTGACAGGCCAGCACAAACATAATGAAAATGTTTTTAACAAACAGCATGCATCTTCCCTCAAGTCCCACAGATAAGCACTGCACTCAGTGCCTTTGCTTTTCCTAACCTACCAACAGCAGTTCAGCCATAGCAGCTTAGTTCCAGCCCCAGAGTACACTGAATAATGCAGTGAAATATCCCTTTACTACTCCTCTGGATCCCACTACTGCTCTTCTACACCTGATTTAGATAAGCATCTTATTTCACAAATCTTACTACCATTTGCAGTCATTCATGTCTTTAATCAATGTCCAAGTTGGTTGCCTTCTGTTTCACTTTGCCTTTGGTTGCACATGCCAAGTTGCATTCTGTCTTTGAAGGACAGTGATTGAAATGAAATCCTCTACATAATTTCTACTCATGATCTGATAAGAAAGAAGACCCAAATAAGTTCCCATCAGCAAGATTCTGTATTGAGGGACTGAAAATCTTCATGATGGAGCACCTTGGTCCCATTTTTTACAACAGGGACACTTCCTCACCATTTGTCTTCTAAAGCAATTTGTCAGGATACTGACCCTACCCGAAACTCATCACACATGAAAATTAACAATAGATACAGCTACTCAATCAAAGAGTAAGGCAAGGATAAGAAAACAGGATAGCAAAAGAGAGGATACCATTCAGGTGTGGATCCAAAATACCTCCAGTGTGGGGCAGACTGTTACTTAAGAACAAGCATAAGCATAAACAACAACAAACATGGTTGTTTTGGGTAGGATATTTTCAAGTGAAAAAACAGTTTAATGTTTTTCAAGTCCAGCAGATATATTGTCATCTTTGGACTTGGAGCTAGATTAAGGTCATTCTATGCTGCCAACAGCCCTGTATGAGTAGATGCTGATACATGATTATTTGGTAAAGCAGCTATCAGTCACAATGAATACATCATTCTAAATCTTCCCTTCAGAAGTTACAATTTTTAATCTGGAAAATGAAACCAATCTGACCTAACAAGTGAAAATCCTATAATAACTATAATAATAGCAAAAGAGCAGTGACACATTATTTTTCCAGTTCTTGCTTTGCGAGATTCTGAAAATGGATGCATGTATGAAGAAGGTAGGAAAAAACCCTCTGGGAAGATAAAGAAGGTGGGGCAATAGGAAACTACCTAATTAATCCACTTGCTAATCTTAATACACATTTTATAGTTGTTTTGCTAGCTAGCTTAATAATGCTGTTTCCTAGCCCTCACACTGAGCAGATAGGATGCAGCCCTCTGATCCTTAATTTAGAAACTATGGAACTTTATGCTGGCAAAATGTTTAATCATCCAGGACACAAAGTCTACCACTGTGAGAATTTGAATTCAGTAACATAATTCCATTGTGTAATCAGATAAAGAAAGGAAAATATTGGGATTTTCAAAAGCCCAGATTCTCGAAACTTTTGTTACTAGTAACAAGCTGGTGGACAAGAAGAATGTAAAATAAAATAATGGCAACAAACAATGAAAATTCTCAATTCTCTCCACTCAAAGGGCTCTGTGCTGGTGTTCAGTGTTTCCCAGCAGCCCTACTATTAAGATCCCAAGACCCTGATCTTTCTCATATCAGTCAATTACAAAAATACACTTGCCTACAGGCAGACAAAGAGTTAACTGCAGACAAGAAAGTTAATTCTTAAGCACAGGAAGGAAGAGGCATCACCTGGTTATAATGCCAAATTAAAAACTGAATAAAATTATTCAATTCTGTATTGGGTTTACTACAGTATAAATAATAATTCCATAAGAAAATGCACTTTACATGCAAAATCAGCAACCAATGAGCACTTATTTTTCCAGGTGGCCTTTATTAATTCTGTACTTAACAGTTTGAAATGGCATTTTCCCCTTCTGCTTTGGAACACTTCCACTGGTGTGTGCAAAGTTTCCTCCTTACAAAAATCTCACCAGGAAGAAATTCTCACTTTAATAAAGAAACAGTGGCAAAAGGAATTAAATATTTTCCTAGGCAGGCTGACTTCAGACAGTCCAACAACTACAATTTTGGAGAATTATGCCTCTAATAATGATTTCTCCAATCCAAACACAAAAACCTTCTTGCCACGCCCTTTCTCTGCTTTTATCTAGTTACACCTTGGCAACTCTCATCACAAGGTGCAGTTGCTCAATATTACTTTTATATTACTGAACTACACAAAAATGCTCTTTATTGCTGATTGCAACAACTCAGTGAAGTGCTGTGGTACACACAGAGCCAGGCCTCACTCCACCCCTCCTAGAGCTGCTAAGAGCCCTCTGGAATCATACACACACTTTCTGTTGCTTCTATGCCCTGTGTGCAACTGGACTGAACAGGGGAAGGATTATTTTGGCATGAAATGAACTGATCCAGGATGGTCAGCTCTTACAGCTGACCCCAGTGCAGGAAACCAAAGAGAAGTGCACAAAGTGTGGAGGGTCTCAGCAAGTCCCACACCATGAGAAAACCCACACAGCTTTTCTCTGCTGGCTCACTGGGAGAAGAGCACAGTCTGTCATTTCAATAGCAAACAGCAGAGCATGCAAGGAACATGAAACAGCAGGTGAGATGTTTGCTGTAGACTGCTTGGCACAAGGGGCAGGTGAGGTAACCCTTGCAAACCACAGTTCAAAGGTCTTAGGGATGTAAAACCTGGCATTATGTCCAAAAGGTTTCCAAGTAAAGTAGATAAAAGCTTGTTTATCCCAGAATTTAGGAGTGTTCCTAAACTAACAAGCACTGCAAGAGTTAAAAAGAAAGCTTTAAAGGTAGGGGTGGCAACACAAATAAATGGAAAAGATGCTAAAGGATTCCTACAGGCTTCTTTCCCTTCCTTGCACTTCATTAGAGAAGATTGTGGGTTTGTACTGAAATCTCAGAAGTGCTGAAGCACTTGCAGGGCTGATGAGAGAGGTGACCAAAAACCCTTACAATTTTATTATGCATTTCTTTCAGCCTGTCAGTTCTCCCCTTCACACCCTGAACATCTGCCATTTCCAGTTCCTACTGCTTGTCCAATTTCATGAAGTCATTAGATTTTAATGAGTTATTAACATATAAAGAGCTGCTCTAAGGTACTGAGTGCTTTATAAGTCACTGATGACAACTTGCTAGAAGGGGTGTGTGTTTTTTGCTCTCCATACATAGCTCAAACTACAGCTTGAGCAAGGGCATGTTCCTGCAGGGCTGTCTCTGGGCACCTCTGGTCCTGGCTGAGGATGGGCCCCATCCAGGTGACACCTCCTGGCCAAGAACCACTCTGCAACCACACCTTGGAAAGCAGCATCATTCCATGTACCTTTACTGTCACATTGTTTAGAGGCAGGTGTTGCTCTGGGTTGTTCAGATCCTATCTCACAGAGGGAAGCACTTAGAGCTCAGTAGGAAACAGCCCTTCCCTACAGCAATGTGCAGGGAAAAGGCCAGACTCATTCACAAATACTGCTTCCAAGTTATCTCCCTGAAGCAAAAGAAGAACTTAATTAGTGTCAGTGCAAAGACTGAGACTACTTAAAGCACACTCAAACCAAGCTAAGGTTTGATCCCTATTTGGCAAGAGTACTTTTCTTTATTTGGTTGTTTTTCTTTAAAGCTGGCAGAAAACCCCAGAACAGCTGGGTTTTTTTGTAAGAGCTGGTATGTCAGGAAACCTAGCCCAAATGACCCCAAGTCTCCAAGATGGATTTCACTCTTTGTTCCCATAAAGTACAATAAACTTCAGAGCAATCAGAGTTTGCACTTATACCCTGGAGCCTGTAGGTGTGCTGACCCTAAACCAGACAGGAATCCCAAGTGCAAGAACAGCAGAACTGTTCCATAATGCTTAAAAGATGTTATTGTGGCAGAAAAAAAAATTTTTGAAGGATTTAAAAAGGGTTGAGGAAGTCTAAAAATCTCCAAACATCATACCTCTTCAAGACAACTTTTGCTTTCCTTTAAATCTAACCAGTATTTTAGTTGTTTCTTTGGAACAGTCAGTTAGTTGGGCCTTCTACATACACATCTCTTTGCCCTTGGGTTGTAGAGAGAACTACTGTTTACAGAAAAGCCTTCACTACAATTTATTTTTACACTCAGAGACCACTTTTAAAAGTTACATAGTTGAACTATAAGCAAGAGGACAGAAAAATGAGAGATCTGAAAAAAATGAGGTCAAAGGGTGGACAGCTCTCAGCAAGATTTTCCACACATGCAAAATCTAGACTCAGAGTTTTGCAAACAACAATGAAGAGGAAGATCCAAAGGGATGGGAAGGAAACTGCAGTGATGAGAGGCTGTGAGGCTCAGTCATTGCAGAGACAGACAGGAACAGTAGTCAATTGGAGACTAAGAGACACTTGAGTCAGATTAAAATTAACTGTTGCATTTTTGAGGCTTGTTGAATACAGTTTGCTCCAGATTAGCTCTGGAATAATGTCCAGGATGTGGCTGTCACAAGGGGAAAGGTGTCTTGATGGCCACAAACTGCAGGAGTAGAGTCTGGTGCATGCTGAGCTGCACCCAACCCCACTGCCCATGTCACTGGAAAAAAGTCAAACAAGACTGGTCCCAAAACCACCCCCTGAGGAACAGCACTTGTCATCCATTTACTTAAAGTCTAGTGCTCACATAAGCACTTTTCTGGGCTCCAGGGAAAGAAGACCAAGAAGCTGAAAAAAGCAAAGCAAGGACAGCAGAAAGCCCCAGAGAAGATGAAAAGTTCACAAGCCACAGGAACAGACAAACTTTCCCAGAGAAGGAACAACTCTTCCTTTCCCCAGAGGACACTTGTTTTGTTTATCTGAGGTTCTTGGTGTGTGCTTTCAGCTGTCTGCATGTTTGGGGGCTTGTTTTCATTAATTTCTGAAGTGAGAGACTTTTAGACTTTTGATTTGAGTTTGTTTTTTTAAGGTCTCCAACTGTTTTTTTTTTTCCTTTTAAATGAAATCTAACTTGTTAAATATCCCCTTTTTCAGCAGAAATAGCTAACCTTGGAAATAGGATTGTTTTTGTAACCAGGTGGGGTCCCACCCATCTGAACTCAGCATTATTCATACTGGCACTCACCCAGAATTTTCCCCAAGACTCTTCAGGGTGGATTTCATTCCTGTTAAGCTCAAAACAAAATGCTGTGGCCTGACCTAGCCCCTTGTCTCATCTCAGCTCTCCTGGTTCTTCCTGCAGGACCCACCATGCACCCATCATTCCCTCTCTAAGGAGACTTTTCATGGTACTAATGACAAACACATGGTGCAGACAAGGGGGATCAGGCAAGAAGAGCTCTGTATATTCTCAGAAGTATGAATACTCTTTCCCCCTTCCAAGAGCCAGATCTTTTAATTTTCCAAAGGGTATTCTTTTGATAATGCTATGTATTAACAGAGCTGAGAATCACTGAGCTTCCTAACATTTTCAGGTATTTACTTTCTTCAGCCTGATCTTTTACAGCCAGTGACAAATCCAGTACTCACTCTATTCCATAGCATGGACTGCATTACATGAATAAATCCCACTCTCCAAGGGGCAATTTCTTTCTGTTTGATCTATGCTAAGATACAGCAGCAGAGTGGCCCCTCTGCAGCTCAGCTCCCACCCATCACTGCCCAGTGACACTCAGCAAATCCCTGCTCCTTAACTCATCCCTCTCCCTTCTGCATCATCTCTCCTATTTTCAACTCCTGACATTTTATTACCTCCTCATTACAGCCCACCTTGTTTTCAGGGCTGGAACCCTGTCTTTTTGTTTGGTCTGACCCACAGCCAGCTGGTTTGCTGCATCCCCCTGAAGCAGGAGCCCCCAAACAATGACACAGGACTCAGCATCTCAGACCAATTCCTGCTGGCAGCTTTCCCTCTCCTCCTCATCCTGCTGCTGAAATGGCACTGCTGATGGCTTTGGACTCTTCAAACTCTCTACCAAGTGTTTGTGCAGCTGTGGTGCCCAGCTGCTGGATCCAGAAGAGGCAGTAGAGTTTTGGGCAGGGACTGAGCAGTGCAGCCACTGCCCTGCCTGGTGCCAGTGCAGCAGCCTGGGACTCCAGAGCCTGTCAAACTGACAGAACACACCAAACAAAAACACAAAAGTCATTATTTCCATCACCACCTAGCCAGCTCACATGACTTCTTTTTTCCTGACAGAGCAGATAACCTTTTGCTAAATGTATGTCACATTTTATGCCCATTTTCCTTGCACCTGCTACTGCTCATTTCATATGGCATTTCAGACTTCCCTGCCCAGATCTGGTACCACGATGGCTTCAGCCAAGAACTGGCTGGTTAAAAAACACAGAAATTACAGATTATACCCTGCTGTTGGCCATCAACATTAACAGTTTGAAGCTCAAGGTCTTAATCTATTACTCAAAAGTATAACAGTGCATTTATTTATTAATTAGCAATTAGCTATTTTTCTCAGAAAACCTGTGTGACAAAGGCAGTTCTAACATATCACCTACACATATACACATCCTTTATTCATCTATGTACATCTACATATGTTGGAACCCAGAAGCCTGGAATTTTGGGCTTTCTGTGCTTTCTGACACTGACCCCCCAGGAGAACATTGCTTTTCACTTGAGGCCTTGGAAAAGGCTTCCAAATTTGAGTGATGGAGTTAGAATCACTGGTGTGTAATTAGAATGGAAGTGTGTAATTTCAGATGGTGAAAGGTTTTGAATTTGGGGTTTCAGAATATAATAATAGGTATGAAGACAAGATGGACGTTCTTAGGCATTGTCTCTTCCTTCTTTCTGGTTCCTTTTTCTTCATGATTTCAGGTAGTTGTTTTTGGATTGGATAGTTAGTACCAGAGTGCAGGCCACAGGTGTTTAGTTATTAAGTCACAAATATAAATAATATAGATGTTAGCTCTTAATTAAATAGCTAGCCTTTAAAAACCCTTATAACTAACTAAATACACTTCCATTTTGTCACTTTGAGCTTGATAGCTAGAAGTGTTGCAAAACTTTCTGTACTTCAGATAAGATTTAATAAACAACCAAGTCCAAACAAGAAATCCATCTCTTGAACATTCAATCCTAACTCTGAGTAAAGGCAAAAGAAAAAAGTTAACCACTTTCAAGATACATATTAATTTGTGTATATCTTATATAGACACAAACATATCACCATGAAGGCATCTAGAATACACATACAGTAGCAATTCTGCCTGGCCCCACTGCTTCTTGCTTTCCCATCTACCTGTCAACAAGGATTGTGCCTGCAAGCAAGTCAGGCATGAAGTGACAACCTGTCAAAATGTCACTATACTGAGCCCAGGAAAAGAAAGCAAGAAAGTTTTATCTATTGCAGGTGGCAAGAAACGGAGAGCAAAGGAATTTGAAAATGGCAGTGAACTTAGTGTAAGAATAAAAAAGTGTAAGGACACGAAATGTTTTAAATTTTAGCAAACTCCATAACTAGACCAAGGTCAATAGGGAAAACCAACCCAACCAACCAAAAAACAACCCAGCCACTTACAGTGTGTTAATAATGTTTTGCATGCTGAAAAGCAATGTTGCAGCTGATCAATTGACCTTGACTGTTGCCTTTGAAAGGCACTTAGAGTAGCCTGCAAAGGCACATATGATCCCAAAAAAAAAAAAAAAAAAAGCATACTTAATCTCAGAAAGCTGTTATTTCATATAAGAATCAGAGAAGTCTGAAAATGCTTATTTATTCTCTAACATTTACCTGTGTAGAAAACTCCCAAATTAATCTAACTGCGTGAATTCCTTTGTAAAAATAATGTTGAGGATTAGAATGGGACTGAAGAACATCACCTGAGAAAGGCTGAAGCTGCAATTGCTTGTGAATGAGATGCAGTGCCATTGAAATGTAGTGAAAATCTCTTCCACTGCTTTACAACCATCATCTTTTATTAATCAGCCCAACAGCACACGGCAAAACCAGAAATCTCCCTACAAAGCTGGCACATATGGGAAAAGCTCACTCCTGGTTGTTTATTTTAAACAAACCCTACAGTAGCTCCCATTGTTTGTTTGTTTCTCCCCCCAGACTAGACAGCATGTGGCTTATGAGCCACACTGATAGATGTGATAAAGCTCCTGCCAGATCTGATTGATGACGGCACTAGGAAGTGCTGTGAAGGTCACAGTGTAATTCTAATTCTCTCTTTGCAGCTGCTCCTGGCAAAAAATGGTAGAGGAAAATAAAATCTTGATCTGCTAATTGCCAGTAACAGGGAAATTCCATCCTTACCTCGCCTTCTCCTCTCTTTCCATTTCTAACAGGAATGCCATAAGCATGTGTAACTGATGAGAGACCAGATAAGTTTCAAAGAGATACTTAAACATCTTTTAACAGACAAAAAAAAAAAAAAAAACCAAAAAAAAAAACCCCACCTAAAAATCTATCCACAGCAACTGACCAAATATTGAGCCTTTATACTTTGAAGACAGTGCAGAGTAGTTTAGCATGAAAGCTCCATATGAAAGAGCTTTTACTATTTGCTCTTCTGCAAAACTGAGATAACATATCACTACATATTCCTGTGAAGGAGTACTATCTCTGATAATGGGAATATATGAACTAAACTACCTTTCCAAAGTCTATTAATTTTAAATGAACAAGGCAAGCATGTTCACTAGAAGTGGCTACTAGCAAGCCAGAGCATCAGTCAGTCAAGTGGGACACCAAAATCCTCTTTTCCATAAACGTTGAGATGTGATGAGAACACTGATAAGAGACTTTGGGGAATTCACAAGCATGATATAATGACAGTCCCCTAATGAATAATATATATTCAGTGTAACTCATAGCAATTACCTCACATGCAGTGTTGTATTTCTTGGGGGAGAGATGTTTTTATCTTTGAGACATCAGCTACATTGCAGATTAAATTTGAAACCACTTGTGTACTCTTTTCTGGCACTCACTATTAGTGGATGGAAATATTTTTATTCAGCATTTTATACTCACAAAGATTTTGGCACAATAAGGCCATTACCAACATCTCTCTTAGAGAAAGATAGTCTTTATCACTCAGCTCAGAACTACATAATGGCAGAGAGATGTTGGCACCAGAAATCCCCCAGATAGTAAAAAAATCCCACCACTATGTCATCATAAAAGGAATAATACAGTGATTTTTTTTGTTTGTTTTTCAGTTTAGGAAAGAGATTTAAAAAAGACAGGTCTATCAGTTTGCTCCTTTTACTGCCAAACATACACCATCAATTTTTAAAACACCAATACAAAGCGCAGTATCTATACAAGATCCAACTGATTAAAAAAATCCTCTTAGGACTTTCTCTCCTAGATTTCTTGATGAACACTAGCAAAATACACAATAGATATTGATTTATCCTTTTCACAGCCTCCTGTATTCTCCAAGGCATACTCTAAGAGAGGTAACCACCAGCAACTCATTTGGACATTGCTGTGTTAAGGGAGCTCAGTGTCTTTGGCAGCCAAACCTCACTACATACACTAAGTCATCAATGACTTTTTGCTGGGATGGCAAAGGGGAAACTGATGGCAGCTCTGCCATTCTGGTTTTAATTTGCTGCCATATCTCTGGAAAATAGAGATTATGTCCCAAAAGACTGCTACCTGCTATTCAATATCCCCACTGTACAAACCCAAGTTATGTTCCTGCAATACTATCCATTACCATTACTCACAGCAGCATGTCTTTTATGACCTGGAGAGTCAAGAGTTCACTTCTAACCACAGAATATCATAGAACAGTTTGGCATTGGAGGGACCTTAAAGATCATTTAATATAAGAGCAATTTAATCTACACATAGTGTTTTACAGCACTGATGCACTACAAAAGGCAGACTTCCATGTGTGCATGGACAGGTTGGTGCAGTGAGACAGTCGTGCAGGTGTAACCCCTGCACTCTGAGCTCAGTGCCACTGCAGCTACGTGTCTTCCTACCTGCTCATAATGTGTTGACAGACTGTTCTCAGTATCACCTCATGCAGACACTCCCCAAAAAGACATCTGGTATGGCCTTGAAAACTTAAATTGCTCTAAGGTCAGCTTAGGTTGCTTCATAGTAGGAAAACTAATTCCTAAAACTAATTCCTCCTAGACAACCCTTATAGACAGAGGAGTGCTTTCAAGATTTAGCTTTTTCAGTCCTTCACTAAAAGCTCAGAGTTCACAGTACCTGCAGTCCTCTGGCTGACTTCCACATTTATATTACTCTTGTTGGGTTTGACTATTAAGAATTCAACTGTGAGCCTAAGAACACTTTACATTAGAAGTATATTAATCTGGAATAATACCTACTGAGTGTGTAACACAGTCACCCACCCAGCCCAGGCAGACAGCTTCTATACCATATGAAACATTATTTGTCAATGAAGTGATGAGTCAGAGAAGTCAGATCCATACCAGTAGCTAGGTGTCATTCGCACCTAAAACCAGTACAACTGCATAGCTGGAAGGGATGCATAATTTTTTTGAAAAATTGCCACGCCTTACTGTGATTAACCCCTAGCAGCACAGAGTGGACTAAACTGTACAGGAGTTTGAGATGCAAGTCCTCGCATCCCACTCTCCCACCTCAGCAGGAGATCTCCTGCAAATGAATATGAAGTACATCCTTCCTCCTCCTCAGGAAACAAAGAGCACAGCTTTGAACAAAGCAGTTAACCAGGCAGGCTCCAGGATACCACACTCCCACTGCCTGACCTATGAGACACAAAACTTCTGAAAATGGATGGAAATTAAATCGGTGGACTCCAGATAGCATCAACCAGCCCTGAACGCTGGCTCTTTGTCCTGAGGCAATGTCACAAGGGAGACAGCAGCAAGCAGCAGGGCAAGACAATTCCTGGTCTTACAGCAGGTTGTCTTTGCACCACTGAAAGGAATAGCACAATTAGTCACACGTGTACCAAATACAGCCTGTCCCACTGAGACTTCAATATTTGATTTTGGCTTTTATGTCTCAGGCAGTATCTATCCAACTCTGAGAGCTTTAGGAGAGGAAAAGAAAGATCATTCTTCACTAAGACTGCAAAATTTTAAAATAGTGTGAGTGGCTGACCTATTGAAATCTTGCATTCTACCCTCTCCTCGCTGGCACTGCTTCAATATTGCAATTTCAACCTCGCAGACCTTCCAAGTCCTTTCATCTAAAATCTACCCAAGACACAGGAACACAACATAACACTTTGGATGACAAATCTCCTAGGAAACACCAAACAGTGCCACATATCACCAAAGGCAGTATCTGCTCATTGTTCTGTTTGCCGGCTTGTGACTGCAATCACTGGCTGACACACAAAGAAAACTGTAGATCCTTCTTTTTCAAATCCATTTAAAATTCTTCTTAAACCCATGTGGTGCCCTGTAGCCCCAGAAAGACAGGATGCTCTCCCTCTGGCTCTAATGTAGAATTTGCTCTTCTTTCATGCCAGTCCTAAAAGGAAAAAGGGTTTGTTCAAAACAAGTAAGCAATTGTGCAGCTCTTCCCATGGAAACCACCAGGAGGCATAAGGGAAGGAAGGGCACCAAGTGTTCATACAGGAGAGCACTGATGGATAAATCCATCTGGCTGCCAAGCTGTTCCCTTGTGCCCCTGCACTAACCATTCTCAGAAAGGCACACAAAAAAGGTTCATAACACTATTATATGAATGAAAAGAATGGCCCTGTTACACCTGGAGGAAACAGTAGCAGAGCACATACAAGGGCAAGACACTAGTTATGGAATAATCATTAATTGTTATGGATACCTCTGAGAATTGAATCAAGGCGTGCCATGACATTTTTTTCCCTATGGAACAAAACAAAAAGCTGCACAAAGAGCAGCAGAATCTGTCGTCTTAAGAAGCCCTGGACTGAAGTACATTATTTAATTGGATCTCTTTGGCTTTGAGATTTATCATTTCATTGCTGGATCTTGGCCACAAACTTCAGTAATACAATAAACAGAACAGGCACAGGCACACCAAGTGTTTGCATCAAACTGATCATAAAGGATCCAGAGAAGAGATAAGTTAAATACTTCTCTTTTTCTCGCATGAGCCTTGTCTTGCCTTTCAGAGTGTGCATTTACTCAGCTGCACTGTCCTTAGGGCAGGTGAATGTCGAGGGATGCTTGTCTGAATCCACTCAGCTCCTGGCACCCCAGAGCGCTCAGATTGTGGAGCAGCTCCTGCTTCTGGCTCTTTTGCCGCCCATTATTTTCCTACCGCCTAAATCTTTGGCAAGTTTCCCCTACACAAGACACATACCGCGCGTAAAACCGACGAACTTGAGTTTCCAAAAAACCTCTCAGTGGAAGAAATCGAACCACGTCGCTGTGACCTGTCCCCCCCAGCCTCCAATGGCAGGCTGCTCTCAGCTCGAACCTCCGTTCCACAGGAAATCAACGAGCGGTCGGCCCGGGAAGCCAAAGGATGGATCTGGAAGGATGGTTCTGTTCCCTCTGCCCTGACCGACTCCAGGACTGTAACATGATGCAATCTCTTGGCTATGATGAAATAGGATCAAGTGGCCAAGCCCGCCGGGAGACCACCGCTGCCCACCCCAAAGGCAGAGAATGAGGAAGCTCAGGCTGCACAAAGCAGCGGGCGGCTGCCGGGCCGGTGCCGCTCCCGGGAAGGGATGCGAGTTTGGGGATGGCGGACGGAGGGCAGCGTCCCGGAGATCCCAGCCCGGCTCCTGCCCTTCCAAAGCCCGGGCAGGAGCCGCCAGCGCCCGACAACCGGGATCCCTCCCAGCTCTTTCCATGTGCTGCTCCCAGCCAAGAAAACGAGCCAGACATTTTTTTTTTATTTCCCCCAGTAAGCCCATAGCTCTCCTAGCATGGAGCTGCCTGGAGCAGCAGCGGAGCAGCAGCTGGGAAAGCCCATTTCTGCATCCGACCCTTCTCTTCCCTCTCCTTCCCTCCCGCGCTCGCTCTCCGCCCGCGGAGCCGGCAGGGAGCGGCGGGCCCGGAGCCCTCCTACCTTTGCGGCCGTGCTGCGGCGGCTGCCGGCACAAAGCGCCGAGCGCGGCTCCTCCCGCGGCTCCCCCGCAGCCCCGCTCTGCCGCGGAGCGCAGCCAGCGCCGGCCGGGAGCGACGGCGGGAGGGGACAGTGGGGCGGGAGCAGCCGGGCGGGGAGGGGAGCAGCCCTCCGCTCCCACCGCCCCCAGGCCCGCCCCGCGGGGAGGGGACAGCGCCGAGGCGGAGCCAGCGGAACAAAGGCGGGGGGCTGCAGAGCCCCCGGGTGCGGGCAGGATGGGGCAGGGGAGCGCAGCAACCCCCGGGCAGGATGGGGCAGGTGTGCGCAGCAGCCCCAAGTGCGGGGCAGGATGGAGCAGATGAGAGCAGCAGCCCCCGGGTGGGCAGGATGGGGCAGGTGAGAGCAGCATCCCCTGGGCAAGGGCAGGATGGGGCAGGTGAGAGCAGCAGCCTCCGGGCAGGATGGGGCAGGTGAGAGCAGCAGCCCCGAGTGCGGGCAGGATGGAGCAGATGAGAGCAGCAGCCCCCGGGTGGGCAGGATGGGGCAGGTGAGAGCAGCATCCCCTGGGCAAGGGCAGGATGGGGCAGGTGAGAGCAGCATCCCCTGGGCAAGGGCAGGATGGGGCAGGTGAGAGCAGCAGCCTCCGGGCAGGATGGGGCTGGTGAGAGCAGCAGCCTCCGGGCAGGATGGGGCAGGTGAGAGCAGCAGCCCCGAGTGCGGGCAGGATGAGGCAGGTGAGCCCAAGTGCTCCTTGCGAGGCAGATGCAACCTGGGCTTCTTGTCCCAGATTAAAGAAAAGCCTCCCTGGAGTCGGAGGCTTGTTCCCCTAGTAAACGCTGGAATACCGCTATATCACAGCAGGAGCCTCAGTGCATCCCTTGCCCTCCCAGTCCTGCACAGGGAGTGCTGTGATCTGGGCACTGAGCAGTGGAGGAATAACATGGATTTGGGGCATAATGAGCATGTCTGCATTTATCTATAATTTAACCTCTTTTGTTGAAATGGTGTAAAATAATGCACAAATCCAACAGGGATTAACACCTGGAGCCATTATTTTAGTTTAGCTTGATACAAGCCAGATCTAAACCAAGGTGAGACTAAGTTTTATATTAATTAGACCTGTAGACTTCAGTTTGTAACAAAATTGCTAAACCAGTGCAAGTTTGCATAGGGGCAACCTGGGAAAACGTGTTCCAACTTTGAGAAATTAATTTATTTTCCTCCCTGTCCATACAGAAACTAGAAATCTGGAAGTCACAGAAGAATGTCACTAAAGGAAGAACATTAGTTCAGGCAACTTTGTCTTTAGTCCAGCTGGGTGTCAGAACTCCTTTAACTTCAGCTCTAACAGTTGGATGCACAAGTGTGCTCTTGTGAGAAATAGTTGGGAAACATTAGACATGCAAGTGCATAATTCTGTAAAAGCTCATAGCTTAGCTTGTACCACAGTCTGTGCAATTTTTAAGCACCTTAAATTTTGATTAATAAAATTTGGTTTGTTCTGGCCATATTTAATATGCTCTTCTGTCCTGGTGTTTCATCATCCTCAGTTATTCCAAGATGGTGATACCAAACGTAACAGGTTTGACCAGGGAAAATTCTATTTAGTCAGCATGTACACTGTGTGGCCACTTAGTATATGCATGAGATCTCTGTAGCCTAAAACAGGAGAGCTGAATTCACAGCCAACCTTTTCAACAAGTGTTACTTAGCCTAAAATCTCACTTTCAGCTGTTCTCTTTCTTGTATGCCTTTGGGTATGGGCAGGGAAGGACTTGCCTACTGGATGAGCTATTGCAGCAGCAGCCTGCTCCTACCTGCCTTTTTTGTATTCTGCTTCTTGGGAGTTGGCAGGGAGAGCTCTGGAGTACTTAGAAGTAGTGATATTTCAGGCAATAGTAAAGTGCTTAGCCAGTCTTGAAAAAATTAAACCATAGCTCCTCTTCTCCATGGTTCAATTGCTTGCAGCTATTGCTCTCTTTGAGCTACTTAATTTGTATCATGACCTGTAAAATATGATCTCTAGGGAGAACAATCCAGTACATTGCTGTACAAGCACAGCCCTTGGCTTCTGTAGCACATGCAGTGTAATCTGACAGTACCATTGATTCGTATGCTAGCAGTGAGCACTTCCAGTATTTGCTGGCTTTACTGCCTCTAGTTTTTTGGGGACTTTTTTTGGTTTGTTTTTTTTTTGTTTTGTTTTTTTTTTTGGTTTTTTTTTTAATTTTAATGCACACATCACATTAAGTAACACTTCAGTCTCTGCCTGCCCTAAGACATGCTGAGGTCTGTAAACAGGCTCTTGCTTCTAGCAACAGTTCAGAGTATTTCTTCCTGAAGAAGTTAGGAAGCTCATCAGCAGAGAAACACATGAGAGAGGATTATCACAAGACCATCAAGAAAATAAGCACTTTATGCCCTCTGTCAGATATGAATGTGAGATAACCTAAGGGTTTGTCCTTAGGCTGTTGGAGAGATTGGTAAAGACTTCATGTCTTGTGGTAACTCCACAGGGACTAAATAATGGGCTGTCTATCATGAAGACAATCATCAGACAGCACAAGCTGTTCCTCATGGAAAAACTCTCTCTCAGGCTGAAGGGCTCAAAAGGACTTTTTTTTTATTTGAATTCTTAGTTTTCACAATGCTACACTTCAAAATGGCCTTACTCCCCCACTTTTTAGTTTGTACATATGCATTCCATAAGCTACTTCAGCTGTAAAATACAACTTAGTGATTCATTGAATTTCTTTCCCATTAATCTCTAACTCACTACTTAAATACAAATTCTATTTTGTAGAATTAAAAGGAACAGCATATAATTCACCTAGAACACAATATCATCAAAATAAATCAAGTGATTCCCAAGGAATTGCTTGCATGGAAACTGAAGTCACATCATTAATAGGAAATCTGTGGTCCACAATACTGTACGTCATACTTTGCACCCAATAAACTTCTTAAACTAATCATCTTTTAACACAAAGTACCAGAGAGCCAATGTCCCCATTTGAAATAAATGTTCTCCAGCTTGAAAAAGCACTTTTTAGCTTTAAGACAAAATATCCATGTAGTGTTCCAAACTTCCTTTATTCCCAATAACTCATTATACAGTTCCACCCTATCAAGGGCAACTTCATTATTGTAGAAATAATCTTCACAAGCTTCAGGCAGGACTTGGTGAAGATTAGTCATACAGATCCCTTATCTTCTTGTAATCTTCTTAGCACTGGTTACCACAAAAGAAAAGAAAAGAATCAGACCAAAGAAAAATAAAATAATCAAATAGTCCCAGCAGTAAAGTATCCAAATAGAGTTGTTTACAAGACTGGGACTTTAACCATCAGATAATCTGTAGTGTGTTGAAACAGAAAAGTCATGACAATGACAGACCATATTTATTATCTTTAGGATGTGCTTAAAAGAGTTATTTATGTCCATTTTAAGATATTTTTTCCTCTGGATAATCAACATTAGATGAAATCTGAGAAACACGGGCATGAGAAAAAACATCTCCAACCATTTGTTGTGATTTATGTCTTGTAAGGTACTCCAAGCAATTTGGATTTGGCTCACTTAAGTAATGTAAAAAGGCAGGAAAACAGTACTTTAGGCATTTAGAAGTATGGGTCAGTTTTTAAAGATACACTCAATTCCACTTCAAATCTGCCTTGGATTGAGTCCATAACCTGACAACTCACTAGTTTAAGAGGCCCCAAAAACTCAGCAACATCCTAGTGAGAAAACAAGTGTGAGAAAACCTATTGGATACTGTAAGTGATGACTGGTATTCCCTGAAAGTTTGCTCAATACTTTCCAAGAAGACCTTTCACCTTTCAAGGTGCCTGTACAAGATTATGTTATTTTTATTTAGTACCTTAAAGAGAAATGACAGCTGTAAGGAAAAGCCTGTATATTCTTGATATTTGGTATCAGAAGGACTATAAAATACTGTGCAGTCAGGACTGGCAGGAGATGGAGTGACATTACAGCAATTGCCACTCCTGTCAGTAAAACATATTGATGGCAGGATTTCAAGAGCAGGAAACAAGCTAAGGATTTTTGGAACAGAAATATTCTGCTGTTACTTTGAAACCATCATTTTTCAGTAAGGAAAACATCACTGTTTCTGCAGTTGTCTCAGATACTCAAGGCATTTACAGACTAGGAATAAATGCATTTTACAAGTAGAAAAAATCTCTTGATGCAGATAGGGTCTTTTTCCCTTTCTTATCTATACTGTGATGCTGTTAAAGCAAAACCTATTGTTATTAAGAACCTAATACTCAGCATCTTTGTGATTCATGAGTTATTCCTTCTTGGGTCCCACACAATTTCCAGGTCCACTGGGAAAAATGTAATTATATTTTAGACACACATGAAAAACTTGTTTCAGGAATCTTACAGTACATATATGTCTTAAAAGGACTTACACAGCAGATATGCCATTCACCTTTGTGCAAAAAGCAAATTTGAAAAAGTGCATTATAGAAACTACAAGAACAAGGATTATGCTGCTTTTCTATAACACACAGGCCTCTCCTTACTCTCCACACAGATAGATCATCTGTGTAAGAAATCTATCTGCAAGCAAATTCACAGAGATGTAAATACCTTAAATTAGGTTCTTGATTTTGAATCAGGGCAAAGGAAGGAATATATAAAAAATAATGATATACATTTTACAGAATCTTAATGTGCAGGTAAAAATAGTTACTTTCCACTTATGTTCTTCTCTTTGAACCAAACATAAGCAAACAATCCTTCCTTCTGATTTCAGTTTTGGAAGAAAGTCTGTATAACTTGACCTTTGTGTTCTGGTGCAGGTATGAATGCCAGTGATTTCAGTGGGATTAGCATTTAGTTGCTGACATTTTCAAAATACTATGCTAACATCCTTTTATTAAATGCATATTAAACCCTCAGAATCACTAAAAAGTAGCTCTGCCTTTGGGTATTACTAACTTTAAAAAAAAAATCCTATTGTAATTTTACTTCTTATAAATTGAAATTTTATATTAAAGTTTAATACAATAGGGGCAGATTTCCTCTAAGTCTTGCCTCTTTGCCCCTGCTTTCTTTAAATTCAAGGAACGTTGGGCCAAAAATGGAATCTTACTGAAAGATAAATTTTAGCTTCTATTCTGTATTTATATTGTCTCCTGTGCCATTTAAAATGGAGCAAATTATTTCAGTAGTCTTTGATTTTTATTGCACTATAAAAATAAACAGTTCTCATACTCAAAAAAGGGATTAAGACAAAAAAAATGCAGTTTGAAGAATTTGATCCTTATACAGCAACTCATACTGTCCTCCTGGCACTTCCATCTGTCAAAAACTAATTGTCAGATGAAAAATGTCTAGTACAAAATTGAGAAAAAATGGGGAGCTCCAAGTGTTTATGCTCCACATCCACAAATTAAGAGATTTTTTTTTTTTTAAATCTGACTAGCAAAATTATCAAGTGGCATGAAGTGTTTTAACCCTGTTCCTCAAGTGAATTATTACAGGTCAGAGAACTGAAAGGAAGTTCAGACAGACCATTAACAACCTCAGTTGTTTAATTTGCTATCAATCATGGTGCTTTCTTAATTATCAGTCAATAGAAAAAAAAATTATAGTAGTAGTGTGAGAAATAATAGTGACTGGTGTCAGAGTTCAGAATCATGTCCACTTGGATGGAAAAATCCACCAGCAATTTGCAAGAATGAGCTTAGGTCAAGCAAGGCATCAGCATAATGTAAATTTGTAATAAAAAAGTCAGACATTCTTAGCTTTCTTCTTCCACACCTCCCCCAACCAAAAAAAAAGGGAAATAAAAACTTCATGTGCTTGACATAACATGGCAAATAGGAAACTTTTATTCTGTCAGGCCATTCCTGAACAATGGGTACAATGGGCTGAGAGAAATTAGCAGAAGAACTACCAAGGGCAAAGAAAGGTTTTAATCTAGAAGAAATAAAAAAAAAATTGCAATTTTTAGTGGATGGATGACTTAAAGAATGTAATAAAAGAATGTATCATTGGAAATGGAAGAAACAGGTTAACAGCAAAGCATCCGTGACACAAATGTAACCAGATTCAAAACCAGAAATCAGCAGTGACCAGACTTGCAACAAAAGTGAATACATAATATCTGGGACACTGATCCAAATTATGACACATTTACCTGTGTGGCCACCTTGCTCTTGCCTGGTTTTGGTTTCCTCCTGATGGCTGCTGCTTGTCCAGCCTGGCAGGGAAGGACTGGCAGGTCCCAGCTCCTGGTGCTGCAGACAGGTGTCCAAGCACTGCAGACACTCCAACTCACACAAACTCACACGAGCAAATGTCACACCCCGAGGGGAAGGAACACAATGTCCTAAACCATGAAAAGCAGCAGCATTTAGAACTAACTCTCTGAGCTGTAACTCTGTAAAGAGGGAGCAACAACCTGCTGCAATAACACAACAAACTGCAATTTGCTGTGGGTGTTTCATTACCTGGGAGTTAAACTACTGATATCTACTTTCCATGGCCATGCACTTTTGCTGAGTACCACCTTTTCTAACATGGCTTTTCACAAACTACAAAAAGTGAGAAGGAATACAAAAACTCAAAAAGCCTGAGCCAGCACCTCCTATGAGCTTTTAAAGATTTAGCCATTCCTCAGAGCCAGCTTGGATATGAAGAAGGGATGCAAGTATCCTGTATAAATTTACATGTACAAGAGAGTCACATCTGTCATTGTTATATTAATAACTGTCATCATTTTTTTTTTTTTCCAGATACTCAAGATACATGAAAAATGGTAGCCACAACTGAGACCTATCAAGTAATCACATTGGTCAAAGGTCAGCTGAGGTCTCAGGAAGCTTATAAAATAACCCTGTCCTTTTCCTCACACACAAATCAAGGGGCAGGAGAATATGAATATATGGACACTCTGAAGCTCATGCACCAGAGTGCCAGACACAAGTGCCTGGGATCTCATCTAGCTCATCTTCAAATAACAGAACAGCATTTTCCTGCACATGTGTGAAAAAGTTAGTAAAATAATTGGTCTGTCTTGGTCACACTTGGGAAATGTCAAATAGAGAGCTCCTCAAAATCAAAATGCAGAATATAAGATCAGGCCCCTGGTCTCTCTTGGTCTGAACTATATCATTTTTTGCCCATGTAAAATTAGCCTTGTTTCAGAGGGTTATTAGATTCCAGGTACTGTCTCACAACTATGTATTTTCTTGTTTCTGCAATTACAGGTTTCAGAATTCTCCCCTGAACCATAAGGAAAAGAAATACCAGAAGGTTAGACAAAAATGTCCAGCCTTCTCAGACAGCTATAATGGTAACCTGGCATGCCTGATTTCCTATCTGGAGTTCTTGGTCAGATATTCCTTCAGCAACCACAAAACCCCACATATTCCATTGTCTCAAAGACTGTGATGATGAAATGCTGGCTCTTTCATTGCTCACTTTGAGACATCTTCTTTAAAATACATGAGATGAGAATTAGGTCCTGCATAGGGTTGGTATGAGAAGCTGGGACATGCAGCTCAGATCAAGAATGAAAATGAAATCACTGACAGAATTCCCCTGCTTCTTGTATACATACCAAAATAAGTTTCTCCAAGAGCTGTATTGATCCTTTTGAGCTGCATAGTCACATCCATACTTACAAAAATGCTGAAAAATGTCCTTGAAAACAAGACTATAGAATAGTAACTTAATAACTCTAAAGAGTATTATCTGAAAAACAGCCTATGAGTCAAGACTCAGTTTTTTACTGCCAACACCAGACCACACTATCAGATGGAACATTTTGGCAAAGTCTTATCTTATTATTCTGAATGCCTTTTCCATTTCGTAATACTATATAGGATTAGCATATGGAACCCTATTAAAATAGACCTGAATATTTACTATGCATATGTTAGTCTATCCCCTATGACACTCAAAGTTCCTGAAAGAAAACTACATGACTAAAATTCCAATTTTGCAATTTTTAAATGGTGAAAGCATGATAGATTTTAGAAATTTGTATTCCCTGGTATACAAAGGTCTGTTTTATGGAGTTTAGATGATGTACATGACAACTTTGTAGAGAAGTAAATTACAATGCTACTCATTTTATGGCCCTTTTACACTGGTATATTCGGCTGGTGCCAAATCCAGCACACAATATGATATTATAAATGTGAATTTAGTTAGGCTGGAGAGCATAAATGAATAAGTCACTGCACATAACATGACACAGATGCTTTAAATATAGAGTGATACACTGGCATGTGTCACATGAAAAAATGAGCAGCTTTCCAAGCTGTGCCACCTTTGCACAGAACAGACATCTACAGACCATTTCAAACTTTCATGGAAATGAAATAAGGACACACAAGAGTACTTGTTCATCTAAAGTCAGCAAAGGTTTTGTGTATGGAAGCCAAAATTCCTTTTTGGTTTTGGCTAGTAGTAGGAATGTAAGTTGATAAACTGAGTGTCTTCTAAAACATTTTTGCGTGTTTGGCATTGAATGCATGCCTGTTTAGTGAACAGTATAATGAGCACAAAAAATTACTATGTTAGAGAGTTTTTTGAGATCTGTGTAACTTAAAGTACTTTCCTGATAGCTTGAAAGTGATTTGGTAACATGGTCTAGGAACTGCCAGTAATTTTAAGACTGGTATTCCACTGACTGGAATATTTCCCCCAACAGACTGTAGGCATAGAATTAATTTCATCCAAGATTAGATAGCCTGCAATGTGTACTTCTGCAGAGGGACTGCTTTCTTTATATTCAGTGGACAGGAATATGATAAGAGAAATTCATCTCACATTTTGAAAATTAGGATCTGAATGAAGAGGTTTTTTTTCTCTTCACTGACCATAAAAGGAAGGACAGAATGACAAAGGAATTTGTCAGCAAATATAGAAAGGAAGGACAACTCCTAACAGAATTGAGATAAGAACTGATGCTCATGAGCTAAAAAGTCTAGATTGAGATGTGTAAAACAAGAGTTGTACCTGATTTAGCTCAGGTAGGACAAGGACCTTCAAGAGACACTTTTTAAGGCTGGACATTGTAACAGATGAAATGTAAATGGTTCAAACAGCTCACATGAGCTCACTATCCTCACTTTCTGCTAGTGAAAGCAGTAGAGCAGCACAGAGCTGTTGATTGCCTGTGGTGCTCAGTAATGCACTTTTTCCTTACAGCATAGGTTGAATTCCACATCAGTACAAAAGCTGCTGTGGCTAAGAAATTTTCAAATTATTTATGAAAATCCACACTGAACCTGATTTGCACCGATACATGGATTTCTTTGATCAACCTTTTTAGTTTTTGGGGCTGAGAAGATGCCTGTAAGCAATGTGATGTCCCAGAAATGTGTGGATGACAAGAGTGGTCATTGTCAGCATCAAACTTCCTCATAATAGTTCTCCAACCAATTGTTCTCCTGGATTTAGTTTTTCATGGTTGCAATGGACCCTGCTGGTCACATTTAGGATTGGTCCATTTCAATGGGTTGCCAGTTTTCACAAAATAGTGCAACAAGTTCTTCTGAGGCTGAAGAGCATTATGAATGTGGTCCACATGGGATCAGGAGCTCTCATTTGAAACTGGCTAATGGTTCTCTACACAGGCTGAGGGTTCTGCACATCACCAGGGAAGCAACCTTTGCTTGGTGAGGTGTGACAGTTGCTTGATGCATTGCTTAAATCAAGACCAACTTTACAGTAACTTCACATTCACTCTCCTCAGTGAGCAAATTTAATGCAAATTAGATATTATTTACATTAATATCACAGGAAGACCTTATCCAGAGCAGCAATATGATCTAAAAAATTATACACACATTAGCAAAGTCATTAAGTTATGTCTTTGTTTTAATGAATTTTTTTAAACATTTGTATCATCAGACAAAACATTTAGGTCATGAGAAAATATTTATTTCCAACAGCATGGACTTTGAAAGTTAGTTGGAAGAAGGCATGTTCAATGCTATGATTTTTCCAATGCTGGGTCAGTTGAAATAGTGTGTTGTAGTGCATATATTAACCAGTTACCTTAGGGAGATGCAAAAAGACATAGTGAAGTAGGAGGTGAGTACAAACATCCAAGGCAGTAAAAATGCAGAATACTGACACATGGCTGAAAAATGTACTTTTTGTAATGCTCATTTAGTATCACACAAAACTAGCAACTCACTTTAAAACATTCTTTGTCAGCAACCATACCTCTGACCAAATGAAACTATTAAATTTAATGCAGTCTTTCAGCTGGAAGAGATATTAAGGTCTAACACTTATATCAAATGCTTAGATTTTGTTAGCTTTGCTTGTTATTTAAGATAGTTTCAAGGTACTGCACCGGTATCACATAGTTTGGTTTTTTTTTTTTTCAAATTGACTTGTACAGAAACATGCAAATAGTAATGCATGAGGGTTTTATGTATTTGATTCTAATTGTCTGTATTACTGATAGAGCACACCAAGCTTTTTTTGTTACATTTTATGCTGAACTGTTCCATTTCCACATCTATCAAATGCCATCATGGTGTAATTACTGTGTAAAGCTGAGAAAGTAAGAATGCCTTCACTTAGAACATATATTAATGAAAATAATTATTTTATAGATAGATATATCTATCTACATAGTAATTAAGATTACATGGTATTTTATCAGCATTAAATGTAAGAAAAACCATTCTTCAAACACCCCAAACTAGTAGGAAACCACAGTCAACTGGAACAATACACTCTTAAACCAGTTTTGTATAAGGCTTCAGTTTTCCTGATGAATGGAACTAAATCTTAGTAGGTCTGTATACATTTTAGTAATTATAACCATTTTATGTCACAATATATTCTTAACAAAATAAAAACTCTGGTGTTGTAATTAAAGATAGCAAGTTACCTTCTAGACAAATATGATCTTTTAAAGAGTACGCTGTGTTTAAATATAAGAAGTAGAATTAAGGTGCTTCCATATTTCTGCTTTCATTCTTAAAAAGTACCACAGATAAACAATTGCAATAATTGCTTGCAGATATGCTTTTCTTTGGCTTTTACCATATTTTCAACAGCATCTGATCCCCCGCTGGAAAATTTCTATAATAATTACTTACTTGATTTTGTAAAAATTGCTTTATAAAACTGAATGGAACAAAATGTTGGATGCATTTCCTGTGTACAGCTACACTTTCTTCTCTTCCTTTCAGAATTTCCATTTGCATCAAGCAACAAATGCAAGCAACAATAAATTTAAAGCTAAATTTTTTGCACATTGTAAGGTGGGTAGGACCAGGAGTTACTGACTTAGCAAATTGTCTGTATCCCAACACATTACCATCTAATCTGTCTTGTTTCCCCAACACATACTAACACAATGAAGCTGGACAATGGTTCAACAGCAAGTGCATGTGATAGTTCTGGCAAGACTATTTTTGTTTTGATTAAGCACATATTTCATCTGGGAGGGTTTAGAAAAGCAGGGCCTTTTTCTTCAGGTCATTCCGCTTCCAGAGTGCCAGACGATCAAATTCCTCAATACTCATTTTGAAGACTTCCTGGAACTCTTCAGGGGACAAATGCCTCTTGAAAATGAAAATACAAAAGATATCATTAGGCTTGTCTGTGCACAGGAATATTTCTGCCCTAAGTTTTAAAACCCACCACAAAATAATGCATTAGGGTTTGCATTTAAATTCCAAAATTGTTTCTGGAAAAGATTGCATTGAAATCAAATGAGCTCAGAGTAGCTGGGAAATTAAATTATTGATGGCAGTATGTTTGAAAAACAGTAATATTTTCAATATTTGACCAAGAAGAAGCTGTGGTTTTAGGGGCTCCTGATGACAGAGCACACTGAGACAAATTTAAATTATTCCAGGACTTTAAAGAGATTGATAACAATGTAATTTTAGAGTTGGATTTGTTATGCCTTGATCTTTAATGACAACAGTGGACACCACACTGGTCCACTAATAGCAACCTTGTAACAAAGGAGAGAACATACTGCTAAATTCTGAAATCCAAAATGTGCTTATCCATGGGGAGAGACTCTAGTCAGAAGTTCAGGCTGGATAAAGTAGGGGGTTTTTAAATGTCAAGAAATACACTTCTATTTGATGTTTTCATGCTTTAATATTAAAAGAAAATAAAAAAAGAGATTGAGAAGAAGAGAAGAAATCTAACATAAAGAATTGGAAGGAGGAAGGATAACAAGTCCCTAGCAATTATTAACATCCACACAGAAAAGGTAGAAAAGGTGAACACGTGAATGAATTTGGAAGCAAAATTTCACTTTCCATTTATTAACATAGACTTAACCTTTTTATTGTAATTTACTTAAGGAAACTGAAGAAATTGTAAGAAGTCATTATGTATAATTGCTTTGAATGGCTATCATGGGTCCTTGTTTCTTAAGAAAGGACAGCCTTGGGGTTTTGTTTTTTTCCCTTGAGATTCCACACATTCAGAACAACAGTGACTAAGATCTTGGAACTGAGCCTTCACTCTTCATTTAACAGCTACCCACCATAGGGGCTGCTTGTAACATGGAACAAACACACCATGCATATTTACCAAAGGAAATCATTTTTCACATGAAAATGAGCAACACCTGACAATGTATTTTAGAAACAACTTCTCATTGAGAGAATTTAATTCTGTTAGGCTCAGAAAAAAAAGTAACTTCTCTCTGCATTGGTTTTTAAAGACAATTTTACTGGTAATCCAGTGGACAAATGCACTTAAGATTAACTTTAGCAACTGCCCACAGCAAGGAACATGTCTGTAGGCTGTAGGATTGACAAAGAAGTCTGGATGAGCAAAGTGTGGAATATTTTATTTTATTTTACTTTCTAGATTGTGGGTAAGACTGATGACATCTCCTCACTCAGGAGAAAGCAGTGGCAAGCTGTAGTTCTTACTCAAGGAGGAAAGGAGAAAGCCTATATACCCTTGCAGGTAAAGCTACCTTGCCAACCTTCCAAAACCACAGAAAATTACATAAAACATTAAAACAACTATGTTTTCACCATTTTTCTTTTCCTGAGGTAATTTACACCATGTACTATGAGAAACTGCTGCAATCTCATCAGATCTGTTCCAGTACTGAAGGTCAGTGGAGGAAAACTCAAGGAGCCCTAAGTCATCCCTTTCCTCCAGGGTGCCAAATATTTGCTTCATCTCCCCCTCCTAAGGAAGCTTGCCACTCATCTCAGCCCAAGCTGTGCAATTCCTCCTTCCCTCTCCAATGCTGTACTTTGCCATTTATCCTTTTGCTTTGCCTGAGGCTTAGTGAGCTTTCAATCCACATGCAGCTATCCAAGCCAGAATGAATTAGTTGTGCACTGTGCTCCTCTGCCTGTGCTCAGATGACACCACCTTTGTTCTTTGCATACACTCATCTTCTATTTCTTACACCTAAGTTTCGTATTATAGCACCACCATTTTTTCCCTCCTCACAGAAGGTCTCATTTGGTGCTGTCTGATCCAAAAGGAATTGACATTTTCCAGCCCAGGGACAAAGTGACTGAGATGGGGAAAGCATAAGCTCACTTATTTCCACATCCATTCAATTAGAGAGTTTCTTTGCTTTCAATTTTCTTCCACATATGCCCTCATCTCAAGGACTAACAAATTGACTTCCCATATTGGCAGTTACTTACTCCATCAATGCTTTATCCACATGCAAAAATAATTCTGGTAGGAGGGAACATTTTCCCTTTGGTCTGAACTCTCTTTGAGAATGCCAGCCTGTCCCCAGTGTAACACATTTTCTGTTCTTGTCCCTACATCTTAGAAGCCTTCACCATACCCTTCTTAAGCACCATGGGCTCTGGATTTGGGACTGACCCTAGAAGCAGCAATTAATACTGTCTTCAATTTTGGAATAAAACCTTGGTCCCAGAAAGATGTCATCAAACTGGCAAAGCTTCAGATTAAAGCAATGGAAGTAATCATGGGTTGCAGTTTGATTTATGAGGAAAGACTACAAAGCTTAAGTATGTCTAAGCTCAGCCAGATGATGACTAAGGTAAAATATGGTAATACCTACAAGTACATGAAGGGTCTAGACTCCAGGGGAATACACCAGTCAGAAGTTTATGGTCACACTTTTCCATGTTTATGTGATGCCAAATTTTGCCTGCACTATTGTTGGACTTTCCTAACAGTTTTCCTTAAAGCTTTAAAACCTAGAGCTCTTCACCAATCTATAGGCAGAAAAAAAGCTTTAAAACCTAGAGCTCTTCACCAATCTATAGGCAGAAAAAAAATGCATCAATAGGAAATCCTGGATTGATTCACCTTTCTTTTCAGAATACTGGAATATTAATTTGTCTTAACTGAAGCATCACCTTCTCTCGTTAGTCAAACAAAAGAAGGCAAATTGAAAACTGTGAGCAGGGAATATGAAAGATATTCATCTTGAGCTGTGAGAGAATATGTGTGAAGCTATGCTTTACAAGGCCAAGAACATAATTTCCTTTTTTTTTCAGTAATGGAGCAGCTCAAAATATCCAGCTATGTTAATAATGCATCACTGGGCCATTAAAGGAAGGAATGGCCAAACTCACTAGTAAAAGCAACATTAATTCCTTTTTTTAACTAGAGTTAGCCTTGTTTACATAGGAAGTCTGTGTGTTTTACAGTATGCTAGTAAGTGATTCCTAATTCCCTTTGTGACAGATTGGCCATATTCAGGCAGCTTAACTCAATCTCCTCTGCTCTGCATCCACAGCAAGGTTGGGCACGTTGCAGACACTGAGGAGAGTAGAGAGGACCAACTAAGGTCCTGTCCTGCCCTTACTCTGAACTCAGTGTAAATAAAGTCATTTTGGAAGCTACATAATGATGTTAACATGATGCTACCTGAAAACCTTGCTAAAAGATAAGGGAAGCAGTTTCAAGATGATTTTTCACAATGACTGCTATACTGGACCTCACAGCATCAGAATATCAGCACTTGTGATATAGTTGTCTGATATTTCTACAACAAAAAAGACTATGGCATAATATTGTTTTGATAAATTTTCATTTGTATTAATCTGGGGCTTTTATTAGGATATACAGAACTAAGCAAGGGCTGAGCTAAACCTCTCCAATGCATTGCAACCACTAGAACAGAAAATCATCATCCTCTATGAAACATGAACATCAAATTGAGCAGAACACACATTATGTCATTTTTTACTCTCAGAACAAAGGTAATTAATTGCACATTCAAATACTTGCTCCACAGTGTTATTTCAGAAAGAAGTGGTCCTTTTCACTATAAATTAATAAGGCTTTTGTCTATTTCTGTGACCTGCTGAAAAGCCAGTAATAATTCTAAATAGAGTTATAATCTTTATTTAATTCAATGAGATTTATTTTCCCCATATATAATTTAGTTTTCAATGAAATTCAGAGATGCTCAAAACTAATACACAGTGTCATGGTTTTACCCCAACTGGCAACTGACACAGCCATTTACTCACTCCCCCACTAGTGGGATCAAAGAAAGAATTGGAAGGGTGAAAGCTGGAAAACTCATGTGTTGAGAAGATGACACTTTAATAGGGAAAAATAAAGCCACACACACAAGCAAATCAAAACCAGGAATTAATTCTGTGCTTCCCATGGGCAGGCAGGTGCTCAGCCATCTCCAGGACAGCAGGGCCCATCATGCATAGCAGTTATTTAGGAAGACAAAAACCTCCAAATGTTCCCCTACCCTTCACTTATGTACTGAGCATGATGTCACATGGTCTGGAATATCCCTTTGGTCAGTTTGGGTCCCTGTCCTGGCTGTGTCTCCTCCCAGCCTCCCATTCATTTCCAACTTCCCTGCCAGAGCAGAGTGTGAAAAAGCAGAAAAGGCCTTGGCTCTGTATATAAGCTCTGCTCAGCAATAACAAAAACATCTCTATTTTATAAACCCTGTAGTCAACACAAATCCAAAATACAGCCCCATACCACCCACTGTGAAGAAAATGACCCCAGCCAAAACCAGCATTTAGAAACATGGCATTATATGAATAAGTCACATAAGATCAAACTGCAGTTCAGCTGCAGCCACCCTGCAGTTCATGGTGACCAGGGGCTGCTTCACAAGCATCTCTGTTCTGGGTCAGTAACTGGATGGGAGTCCTCACCTGAAAACCTGCTGATGTAGGAAACTCAGAGGATATCCCACTTCCTCATGAGTCAATACTGAACCTATGAAAGAACTCAGTGGAAATCAAGTAGAAAAATCAAGGTCCTAATTCCTAGAGGAATTTAAAACCTCAGGTTTGTTTCTCTTTTGCTCTTTGTTTTGCTATATTCATGGGAAATGACAGCTGAGCACTACACTGTCTTTGCTTGAATCTGTAGTCATTCTTTCAGCCAGTCTCTCTGAGGCACTATTGTGCACACAGTTTTAAAGAGTGTAATTTTAAGTAGCTGTCTGCTTCAATTTGTTTTATTCAAAGTCCTGCGACACTTCTAACTTCTGATCCACAAAATCCTGAAATAAAAGCTACAGAATCTTCTCCAGAGATTTCAGGATGAGAAATACTCAGAATAAACAGGGACTTATTGAGAAAGGTTTATTCACCTTTTTAAGGTTTATTCAGGTGAGTGTTCATGTAAATAACCAAACCTTAGCTCTTCAAGTTGGTGCACAAGCTTTGCTGGTGAGATACAATCTTTTCCTGCAGTAAGATTCAGGATTGTGGAAGTATCTCAACACTTAGAAAAGAATAGCTTCTTTCCCTCTCCAGTTTGTCTCTTCTTCACTGCCCTTCCACTGCCTTCTCTCATGCCTCTCAAGGTCAGCCCAAATAAAACTCTCAGATGACCCATCAAAATTTGCTGGAATTTTTTTATCTATTGACTTCTGAATCCTCATTTTGCTTTCACAAGGTTTGCACTCTTCACCCCTCTTTCTGTTGCACTGCTGGAGCTCAGCAGGCTTTTCAAAGGTTTCTTCTAAGCCTGCTGCATGGCTAATTACAAAGCTGTAATTAGCCATGTGCCACATTCCCAAGGGAGTATTGAATGTTATGCTCATCTACAGCTTAATTAAGCTTCATGCTCAATAAATATTTGAAACTATTAAGTAATTATGTGATTGGGGAGGGAAAGTTAAGAAATGGCATGAATTGCCACCTAATGAACTTTAAAAGGTATCAAAAGATCAGTAGGGCAGCTCTGGTGATCAGAGGATAAGGCAGCAGGCACCTGCAGTTAGCCCAGATAAGGACAATTAGTGGCAACACAAATAGTTAGAGCCCTGGCACAGCCAAGCCTTGCAGGAGCTGTAGATCCCCCTCCACACAGCAATGTGGGTCCCAGCAAGGTTCCCAGGGAAAGCAGTGGAATAGAAGCAGTGAGGAAAGGAGCCTGAGACCCTTCCCCATGCCCAGATCACCCCAAGCAGCCCTGCAAGGCTCCTGCATCTGTGCCTGTATCTCATCCAGCATTTCAGGGTACCATGAAGTCTCTCAGAGAAGCTGCATTCCACTCAGCACTACCAGTACAATCTAACCTCCTGGGAAATACCACAAGGCACACACAAAATCTTCAGTAGGAAGATTGTACAGTCAGTATTTTTCCCAGCAGAGTCATCCATAAAGGTACAAAAAGCTGGGATGATGTATATCTCTCAGGTATATAAATATATTATCTAAGTAACATGCACACAGAACATCTCTGATGATAATCTATGTCACTATCCTGTTATTCAAACAAGCTTTTTCATTACTGACATTGACATAAGTCATTGCCTCCAGCTGATGGCTGATAAAAATTTTGGTATAATTAAGAAAATAATTCATACATAAAAAGAAAACTTGGAATCAATAATAAATTATGAAAATATAAAAAAGAGAATGCATTTTAAAAAGTTCATTTATTTTAGGCACAAAACCCCTTATTCTTAAAGCAGATTTCCAGTTTCCCTTAGTTTGGATTTAGTGCACCTGTAATATAAATATTCCTCATCTAATCTCTGTTCACTCCTACAGTGTTTCCACTCACATAGAAATTACTTTTCACATCATATCACATCAATTCTAATGTGTATTTCCATTTTATAATGGCTCCTTTTGTAAAAAGCTTTGAAATCTGATATAAACATGCTTCACTGATCACAACACAAGCATATGCCTGGAATGAGAAACACCACACATGTATTTCTCAAGTTAAACAGTGTGAAGTAGTTCTGCTGAAGTCAGTGACCCACACTTTACCACCCCAGGTTATGAGCTTTATTGTGAAGTGAGCCTGTAGCTTCAAACCCAGCCCCAAACTGCAAACTGTAAAACACACAGCATTCCAGTTTTGCCCTTGTTTTCCCCATCTGAGCTCCAGAGGAGCTGGGACACACCATGCTATTTGTATAAATGACATCCAGGAGCCTGGGCTCTTAATTCAGGCTCAGTTACTGGAAACAAGTCCTAAAATGCTTGGAGCCCAAATGGCTGGAACCCAGGGTGATGTTGAATGAAAACTAGTGGAAAAAATGTTATCCCTAAAGCAAATCCAGACAAGCAGTTCCAGGAGGAAAAGCATGTTTGACTTAAGAGAGTGCTCTGTTCAAATAAGACCACACCCATGTTTAAATCTCTCATTTCTGTTTATAAGAGAACAAGGTAGCAAATTAAAGTTTGCTACTTAACATTCCTGAGTACTTTTTCCTTGTCTCAGTTAAACAAAGAATGAACAGGCTCAAACAAAAAGTGGAATTATTTACTTTCTACTGCATTTGATAGGCATGAATGAATAATGCTTTTAAGCCTTGACATTCAAAAGAAATAGCTAGAAAAACTAAGATACATTAAGATAAGGAAATCAAATGAAAACACTAAAATATGGTTTCCAAATGGAAGATTCTAACTATATTGACTTTCAAAACTACTAGTCCGTGACCAGAAAAGAAATCTTATACTCAGTGATGAAAGCAGCTGCATTATGAGAAAAAAATAAAAATCTAAGCAGTTGGGCATGAACTATCAATTTAAATGTGCAAGCCCTGAAGCACACTGTTGTGACTGAAAGAGGCAAACAATATCCAACCTAAGATAAAAGTATCAAGTGCATGCTGTTAGGAGCCCAGGGCTCAAATGACAAAGGTATTCAAGTACTTAAAAGAAGTTCAAAATATTTGAAAGTGTTTGTAAGCCCAACTTCCTTTGAGAAGCAGCAGGTAAGGAATGTGCCAATGTGTACCATCCAAAGGTGATGTCTTAGTCCTGAAAACTCAGAACTTACATTGTCCAAAATGGGGAACTTTGGACTGGACACTTATATTTTAACTATTGCATTAGAAAAACCCCAAAAAAACAAAAACAAACAAACAAAAAAAAAACCCCAAACCTGGTAAAAAGTTCCAAGATAATCTAAATTGTCTATATATTTTTTTTAAATGCTATTGCAGCAAACTCACCAAATAATCATGTTTCGTAATTATACTGTATCTTCACAGAATACCAATCTAGGCAAATTAGAGATTTACAGAGGTCTTCAAAGCAGGGCCAGTTTTAAAGACCATGAAGACCATAAAGATAAAACAGACCATGTTCCTCAAGACTTTGTCCAGCTGTGTCCTGCAAACCTGCAGGGGTAGAGACTCCACAGCCTCTTGGGCAAACTGTTCACTGCACTACTCTTCCAGTGAGGAATGCTCCCCTCATATCCAATTGTAATTTCCTTTTCTGAAACTTGTGACTGCTGCCTCTTGACTTTCCAGTGCCACCTTCAGGGAAGGGTATGTCCTGCCCTACAAACCCTTTACTACGAAGGTGAGCTGCTGACTCATTTTCAGCTTGTTTTCCATCAGCATCACCATGTACTTCTCCTCAGAGCTGTTCCCCCCATCTTGCTCTGATGAATAGCATTTCTTGGTCACAAATGCAAGAACGTGGATTTATTTTCACTGAATTGCATGAAGTGTCAGCCATTCCTGCAGCCTGGCCAGGTCTCTGACCACAGACTCTGCTCACCTGAGCATCAGCTGCAGTTCCCTCGAGTTCATGTTATCTGCAACACTGTGAGGGTGCAACTCCTCTTCTACACCAGGTTGTATAACCCACCCCTGTGTTACTGCTTTGCCGTTCTGCAGTGTTATGTGAATGAACTTGTTCTCCACCATTTCCTGCTAAAATAGCTCATGGGAATGCTGCTCTGTTCATCTAATGTTACAATAAACAGCACTGTGGTAGAGAGAAACTCCTAAAAAAATTCCTTGGCCAAATCCTTATCTACTGTAAATTCCTTGCATTTCTAACCAGCTTATACAAAAGTGAGATCCAGACTATTTATTCAAAAACCAAACTGCCAGTAATATATTTAAAAACCAGCAGGCTGCTAATTATAACCAGTTCTTGGTGCTGCATGCATTAGTTCACTGTTGGCACAAATATCTCCTTGGAAGAGCACAAGGAGCTGGGTACTGTCTCACTGCTGAGTTAAGACAGGAAAACAAAAACATGCTGAGTGTTTTTATGCTTAGTTACATGTACTTTTGAGGAAAGAATGACCATTACTTGAATGCATCTATTACCAGTTGAGCCTTCCTAATCTCTAGATACCCCTTGAGCTTAGAAAAATATGCATTTTGACAGGAAAGTATTTTTTGTAATCCTTAAAATAAAATTTCTTGCACAACAGTGTAATCTAAAAAATACTCACAATGGGAGTGAAGTTAGGAAAACATTGCCACCCATTAAACCCCCACCCTCCTGTGATCCTGAACATTAGCCAAGGTTTTGTTGTAGCCTCCCTTAGTTTGACCCCAGGAGCTAATACCATTGACTTGAGTTCACTTTTCATGAGGAACACTCAGTATAAGAGACTTTCCTTGGAAAAGTGAATGATAGACAAACAATAGTGCCCCTTCCATGACATCTCTGATGGATCACACAAGTTCACAACAAACTGTTTCACAAAGAGCAGGCTGCTTCAAGTGAAATTGTGAGACAGCTGTTAAATAAATCTACCTCATGTAAATTTAGTCAACCTTCTTGCTCCTAAGTGGACCAGGAAACCAGAAACATCACATGTGTGAGAGAGATTCTGTTAACACCAGACACATTTCAGGTTTGACAGCTGATATGAAGTACAGAAAGTCTAGGTCTCCTTTCACTGACACCACCTGTACCCTGGCCACAGCCATCACACCAGGAACTTGCTCTGATCTGCAGCAGCAACAGTAAGGTGAGGCTTCAGCTCACACAAATAATCAGAATAAAACTGGTGTATTAGAACATAGATTTTTTCTTAGGAGATTTTCCTAGATATATGACTCTAGAGCCTGGATAATACATGGACTTAGTGCTGCTACCATTTCCATAGGCAAAATCCAGCCCTTTCACAAGTGACATTGGATGTACAGGATGGAAACAGAACATCAGCTGGAAACCAACTCAGATTGGAAAGAGCACTTGCCTCTTATGGATCCCAAGCACTGTATCACACCCTCTAGCAAGTGTGAAATTGACCTCAAGAAAGGGTGAAATACAACCTTGGTACATGCTTTCAGTATTCCCAGTGCTATCCTCAAAAGCTTGAAGATAGCAAGATATGTTAAGTGGGCCTTGTACTAAGAGACAATTGTCTGTATCCACATTTCTAAGCCTGGTTTTATTCTGTCTATAAACCCACACAATCCTGGGCTCCCCCAGTCCTGGGTCCTGCCAAGCCTGAAATCTGCTGAGTGCACAAGTCAATAATTAGGTTACTATCTTCTACTTCTGCCACAAAAGGGAAATAATGATAAGCTGCTTTTCTATGCAAAGCTACTTATTTCCAGGAATTCTGTAATGCAGAAAGGGTCAGGAAAGAGGGGAAGAGGCTGACAGGGAAGGCAATGCTTTGTGCCTGTCACTCAATGCTGCATGTGGTTTGAATGTGTGGATGAGCAGCTGCTTCTGTTCTTACAGTAGTTACAGTGCTATTAAAATTCTGCTAATTCAATTGTTTAAAAAACTACCAATCTGTATTAAATGTAAAACAGCCGACAAAGGATTGTTCCTACAGACACATGTGTTTAGCATAGTGCAGCAATCAGCAGGATTGGCCTGGTCCCCTCACTGCTTTTCTGGTGCAGGTTTGGAGCATATCTTGTTTATTGTTCTTTTTTGCAAACCTCTGTTGAGATCTTTGAAGTGGTTGGGCTCCTTGAGCCAACAGGCCCTGTGCTGCACCTGGTGTGAGGCAGACTGAGCAGCTCCAAAGTTAAACAAACAGCAATCCCAGCTGAGGATGGTGTATGAGTTACAGATAATGGCAGCCAGGGCAGGCAAGATCCATCCAAAGCAAACTACAAGTTGTCTTAAAAAAGCAATTTAGAGCTGCATTTGCTATTCAGACCAGTCTGCTGTGTTTAAACAAAGACTCTACTCTTTAACACACACAAACACACATATGTGTACATATGAAAGAGTCCTTTACAGGATATGTCCAGAGGAGCATCCCTCCAACTCCCTCCTCCTTTTTCCAGACTAATCATGCTTTTCAGTATTGCTACCATACCTTGCTATAAACCACACCTAAAGCAGCACATAATTTAGGCTCTCTTTTCCTTACAATCAAATCTACTTGTTGGGAAATCCAGTGACAAGCACACTCAAATATTCATGAGCATAGAACCAATTTCAAAACATACTACACGTATGCAAATTTGGGAAATTAATTGTTTTTAAAAATTGATCTTTAATGAGGAACTTTCTGCTCCTTCAAAGTTTCTCTTATTTTTTTTGTTTTAAAAGTGATTTTTCTTTCTTCTTTTCTTGTCATATTATCATGTTCAAAATACAGTAAATATATTAAAATATGAATCTCCCTAAAAGCCCAATATTTTTATCACATATTTTTTATTGAGCTGTCTCTTTTTCTTAATAGTAGTTCACAGAAAGATAGGTTAGTTAAGGTGAGTCTTTATTCAGTCCTGTAATTGATCAGTCAAAAAAATAAACCTTGGGAATTTTGCTTGAACATCAACTTCAGGGTTTGATCTTTGGAAACTCAGCTTTCTCTTATGATAAATTATATCTGCATTTCTCTACCTTAAGTGAGATATGGATGGTACATCAAAGCTGTAGTAGAGTGACCACAGATCACACAGCCAAAGGAGAGGCTGAATAAGACAATGGACCAAACATAGGTCCATGTGTTTTCAGGATAAATGGAGTATTTTTGTAGCATTTAGGTTATTCTATGAGGATGTTTGTTATATGAATTCATACCAAAACAAACTCCACATTTTCCCACTACTCACCTGAACTTCTAATACCCAGGAAAATCACCCAAAACTGATGGGTTTCATCTGTATCTTTGTAGAACACCATTTGGTCAGGCATTTGCCAGGTTTCTTGCAATTTTTTAATTAAATTGTCTACATACTGACTTTAAAAAAAAAAATATATATAATACAAAATGTTATTCCTCTCTTCTCTGTTGATATTACTGAGGCACAGGGATATCCAGCATATAAGCAAACAGGAGAAATGCTTGCAAAACTGTCAAGCAAATATCAATCCTACCTCCAGCCTGGTCCTGTCCACATCCTTAGGCAATTTCACACGAACTCGGTTTGTTACAATAAGTGTTTCATAAGGATAAATCTGTTAAAAAGACAAGAGCATATGAACTCTAGCTGAATCCAGTTCTGAGGCATGGAAATGGTGGTGTGGGGAACTTACTAAAAAATGGTACATACTTGCATCCTGATTTGACATATATGTCACTGGGACAAAAATTAACAAAATAAAATAAAGGAAAGGAACCCATGTAACCTTGCTAGGAAGTGCTGAATCTGATTGTTCTTCCAGTGTTGGAAAAGCCCTTCTTACCTTGTATTCTGCAAAAGAATGAGAACAGGTTCACAGTTTAGAATTTATAGCTGTCTTTGTGTCACCACAATGAACATTTAGGTACAACACAAATATGCTATGCTACTACATTTCTCTCTTCTCAGCAGCTGTTAAATAACTGCATGCATAGTAAGAGTTTGACCCCCATGCCTTGAATGCCTATAACACTGTCTATTACCAAAGAAATTGTCCTGGAAATCAAAGGCTTATTACAGAAAATCCATCTCCCGATGCCATTGGGTTACACGGTGAGTATGGCTGGCAAAATTGGGTATCTCTTTTTACAGGAGGCAGAGTTAAGTCAGTCTGTCATCCAAAACTCCTGCCCTTATTGTTCTTTACTGAAAATAGTTAAAATATAAAATATATGGATTATTAAAGGCATGTCAGTTTGGAAACATATATGAAAACCACTGAGATAATACAATATTACAAGATGCTGACACCCTGCACTTGGGCTGACTGCTGTGGGAATAACAATAGGGAAGAAAAGATGATTTGGGGATGTGGTAACAATGACTCCTGGATCTATACTAGCACAAGGGAATTCTAGTTAGGTCAGTGTATGACTATATGACTACCACAATATTATCTATTCACAATGGTGATTAAATGTGACCAGGATAGCCAAAATGTTTTCAGAGACCTCTTTATGGTCTAAAATTAAATCAGAGATTGAATCTACTTTTCAAAACCTGTACTTTAACCTATTCAAAAATAGAGACAAAGACTTTTATCAACACAGAGTCTTGAAATGGAGCATTATAGTAAGATTTTTTTAAAATGAATTAAAAAAAATTTTCAGCTCTTTTGAAACTTCCCACCCAAGATCCACATTAAGTGCACAGTTGACTTACAACTTCAATAAAAGACAACACTGCAAATAAATTCTACTTTTTGAACTCTGCACATTTTAATCACACTCTAGCATAACCAGGAAGCACAATGGACTTTTTCCAACCAGACATGAAGGAATGATTATCTTAAATTTCCCCCTGTCTTTGATATGAGACCAACACCACAAGGCTGTTGCCACATATCAAGGATCCTGCTATTGACTCAGCCTGGCTGCACCACCCTATGATGCAAGACTTCTATCAGGCCTTTAGGTTGGGCCAAGTGAAAAGGAGATTCTCTGTGATAAACATGATGCTGAGCTGTGTCTCTGGCTAGTCATTATTATGTGAACTACAGGAAAAGCTCAGAATAGTAACATGTATGGCAATATGTTGACTAAAATCCTCAAAGGGTGAAAAGACAAGGGGAGTGGAAATGATATTGCAAAAATCATGTACCTTTCATCCCCCAGCTTGCCTCCTGGTCCGTTTCATATTGGCCCATAGTTTCAGGCTGACAGAGAAAGAAAGAAGCAATGTAGCAGCAAAATACACAAAACCCCCACTCTGAACATTATTGAGAGAAAAAAGAAAGACATAGAACCAAAATAGAACCTTGCATGAGAGAAAGAGAAATAAGTCTCGTTCAAAGTTGACCTAATTACTCAAGTTAGCAAGGTAACACTGAAACTGTCACTTTTCTGTGATGCTGATGTGTTACTGCCATCATCACAAATCACTTCTGCTGCACTGCAACTTTTCTCCTTCTGCCTTCTGCTTCACACTGCTGATGCCACTGACCAGGGAGACATCTACATGTGCCATATGTGCTTTGTTTGAACCACTGTCTTCTTCCTTTGCTGACAAATGCTATGATGAAAAACAGTACAGGAAATCAGAAAAGCACTATTACATGATTTTTTTTCCCCAAGTCTCATTTTTGCCCACTAGTGTATCAATGGTGTGCACAGCTATGCCCACAATAACCTGCAAAGCTACTTGTTGTTTGCTTTTGGAGTTTTATTTATGCAGCACTAGGATGGTTGATTAAAAATAACAAACCACAATCCAAACAGAGGACATCCATTCTGAGAGGAATTTTGGCCTCTAGGATTTGACCATGAGCAACCTTTTCAACTCTTATACAGGTTTAGGATTCTTTATATGGGACAGATGCTGCCATCTGCTGCTTTCCCATCACATTGCAAGGCATCCTCATCTCTGGGAAGCCTTGGGATGGTTTTGGTGCCTCACCAGTGCAGTGGCTGGGCACTAATCAATGTCTTGCTCACTTCAGCCTACTGGCAACACCTATTCTGAAAAGTCAGAAAAACTTTTCTGGACTCATAGGTGGGATTATTTTCATATGGACCCTTGAAAATTCCTAAACATTATGTGATAAAATTTCAGTGTCATTCCTTTCTTCAGAGAAGAATTCAAGAAACCAGTGTCATTCCTTTCTTCAGAGAATAATTCAAGAAACCAGGTGTTGAAGCAACACAGGCATAATTAGTCCTGTAATATTAACTCAAAAGGGGTGGACATTTCAGCAGCTACCAAAAAATCCATTTAGCTACTCCTTGACAATTTCTTTCTTGTAAGTCCTTCCATATGACTCTCAGTTTGACTCTTGTCCCTGGGAAAGTTTAATCTTCCTCGTGTGGTTTTGCAGGTTTCACATCTTCCTTTGGAGAAAGCAGGGAATTTGAAGGAGGTCCTCTCCATGCAATTTGGACAAATCAATTCTTCAAAACCGAGGTGCACATGCATCTATGTATTGACAGCTCATGACTATAAACCATAGTGGTTTTTCACCTTATAGTATAAGCCATGAACTGAGAATCCATAATGCTAGATGCCAGAGAGAGAGAGAGGCCACATTTTCAAAGCTTCCTTTATATTAAAGACTAATAAAAGTTGCAAAAAGGATTAAAAAAAATAATTCCTAGTCTCTTCTGATCATAATTTTGTTAGACAATTTTCTTTCTAGATTGCTGCTTGTCATTCAATTTTCATTGACACCTCCCTGCCTTAAAATGACAATGGCTGTGTGTGAATACACATACCACACACTGACACACATTCATGCTAGAAAGAAACAGAGACAGTTCAAGGAATGCAATGGATGTGAGCTGTTCCACCTTTGCTCTAAGATCATTACTTGCCTAATTATAGGCCTGTCTCCATCATTAATTCAAGCTATCCTATAATTAATATGTGCAGCCTTACATTTTAGATCTTGGTAAGATTCCCAATGCTCACAATGCACACAATTAAAAGAAGACTCAATCAGTCTTACTCTTTCAGAGAGACAAACTGTAACTCATAGGAAATAAATCTGTCAGACAGGGCTGGCAGCCAAAACACCTTTGAAGTGTTATTACTGTGTAGATTTTCAACTAGTTACTGAGTTGTCTATTTATGAGTCCTTATTTCCTGGAGAATGTATTTAAATGTGTACCTACCTGATGTAAGCCATTCTTTCCATAGCCAGGTAGAGAAGCAGACTTAGAATATGGAAATCCTGTAAAAGACATAATATACAGCTATATTTTTTGCAATTCTATTGCAGCCTACTAAAACAGGGAATCCAAGAAAACATCCAGAAACAGCAACTACAAGATCAATGCAAATATTCTAACAATGAGATGAAATATAACTGACCTATGCTCATCTTTTCTCCATATTTCATGCACAAGAACATGTGTAACAATATCCAGAAAGAGCAGCATGCCAGGGGCACAACGTGGAGGGAATTGTGGGGCTTATGGAAGCCTCCTGCACCTATGTGAGGCAAAGCTTGTGATTTGAGAGATTGTGAAATCTCTGCCTTTAAACTTGGTGTTAAATCATGACTTGAAATTGGGATTAAAGGGATTTATATCATCACTTATGAAAGTGTTGTATGAGTTCTGGGTTATGGTTTCTTTTCTTAAAAAAGATGGGCTGATACCCACTTAAAAAAATAAAAACCTTTTTTTTTTCTTTCCATAAAACTTCTCTTGGGAAAAAGCAAAAATGAAGATATATCAGTGGATAAAGTAAATCAGTCAGAGTATATATACCCACGTGAAAGAAAGTTTGAAGATGGAGAAAATTGGCAAAGTGGTGTTACCATGAATAAATGATGTAACATAGTGATGAAACTGTGTGTGGTTATTATGACACAACTGAAATGTTTTAATTTTAGGACTCTAATAAGAAAGTTTAAAGGTCAAACAGTAGAAGAACAACCACATGTATAACAATAATTTCTCATTCCACTATAGGAAATTCTGAAAAACTGCTGCAAAAAAACGCTACAGAAATAAGGTAGCTAAAAGAACTGAATATACAATACTTCTTTCTGTCAAAATTGTTAGCAGTATGTGTCCAGAGAGGAATGCAGGAAGGGAGTCCAGACCCCACTGGATTAATAAATACCCTAAGGAGATTATTAGGAATAAACACAGAGAAAGAAAAAAACAAAAGATGGATCAGCAGAGAACTCAAAATGTGCTGAGATAAACTGAAAACTGCCAGAAGTCAAGCTGAGTTAAACACTGAAAATGATATTAAAACAAATATCAAAAGTTTTTCCAGCTATCCAAATAAAAAGAGAACAAGAAAAGAAGAAATGGGATCACGGAGAGTTGCACTGTGTCAGTACTCAGCACTCAGCAAAGGTGAAAGACAACCCAGGGCTCGAGCACTGAAGGAATACTTCATCCATGGAACAGAAAGTGGAGTACTGAGCAAGGATGAAAAGATAATGGAGTAAGGGTAGGCCAGTGAATCACTGTGATGATGGAAAAAAAAATTCAAAGCACCTAATGTACTTAAACAGGGAGCAATAAGCTCATATTGAATAGCAAGCCAAATACCTCTTACCATTACAAATGAGCAACTACAGCTTTTATATTTAAGAGAGGGAAAAAAAAAACCCCAAAATAAAAAAACTTTAATTGCCTGTTATGTGAATGGCAGTGCCACCAGAGAGCAGAGTGCAACACCTGTGCAACAGAATGCTGTATCTGCAGCAAAGCTGTCCTCTCTGCTCCTGCCTGGAAAAGCTGCTGTTGGACACCAGTGTGGGGATCAACCTCTTGGCCTTTTGGCCACAGAGAAGATGGGCCAGTGAGTTTTGTTCTGTCACTAAATAATACTCAGTCACTGAGAAACAATGCCCAAGGTAAGGACATTTTGGCAGCACAGACACCCAGTCAGGTGCTGCCAGGCTGAGCCATGCCCGTGAGGCCACCTTGGAGAACCAGAGTGCAGAGCAGAGCCTGAACAGCCCAAACCTCACAGCAGTGAGACCACTGACCCCTGCAACCTCCCTCTGCAGTCAGCACTGTCTGAACATCAGCCCCCCTCTGCTGGGCACAGCTCCTGCTTTGACCAGTACAACATTCACCCCAATCTGAAGCTGCCCCTCAGCACATCATGGGCAGCAGGGGTTACATGCCTTCCTAAATGTCTGCTTTCCTAAACACACAGCACTTAAAATCATGAATTATGGTAAATGATTAACTACTACACATCTACATATACAGAAACAAGACCCATTTTCACAAGTGGGTGTAAGGAGTTACAAGCTCCACTCTTCCTGCAGACTGCACAAGCCTCACATTTGTGCTGTGCTGTCAGTTGTCTTCTTCTGGGCTTTCAAGTAATGTCATGTGGCAAAACGTTTTCTAGAGCAAAACAACCCTTGTCTGGTTTGCTCAGAGGCTGGGCAGAAAAATGCAGGGCTTTTTGCTCAGTATATCTGGAAACATGACTACCAATTCACAGCCTGATAACTCCTTCCACTCTGCATGTAACCACTTGGCACCAAACCTATACCTAACAAATTTATTTTCTTTGATAATCACTGACTATGCAACAGGGATGGGGCTGAAAGCCAGAGTTCTCAAGCATCAGTGCAAAAGGTAGAGATGCCACTCTTCTGTGGCCAATGGGGGCCATATGACAGATTATAAATACTCAGAACTAAATAGGGAAACACTGAATAGAGAAGGAATTACTTAGGATGTCCACAGGTATTAAAACATTCAGGTAAAGAAATAAAACCATAATGAAAGGAAAAACGTAAACTTCAGGAAGATAAAACTTCCTCAATGTCATTTCTGTGTAGCTGCCAATTGTGTAATGGAGTCAACTTTCATAAGGGACAGAAAATGTTGATAAAAAGCAATGGAAAATGAACTATAGAACCAAAATTGCACAAATGTGATACTGACCCTGACACAGAGGTGTGAATTATCTATGGCATTTCTAGTTTTAATAGTTCCACATTACCAAGATAATAAAAAATATGAGGGAAGTGCTAGTATAGCTGAGTGACAGGTATAGGAGCATTCTCAGGGGAAAAAATAAACACCATATGTTGTTCCTGTAGAACAGTTCTTAGTGTGCAATGGTCTTCTCCCTGCTTAAAATCTGCACTTAAGGACCGGTCTCTCAAAATGTGTAGGAGAACATCAGATCTACTCCATAAAGCTTCCAGACATACCCATGTGTGTATGACAATGAAAGGTTTGGGTGCTCATTCCTGGGCAATGATTTATGATGTTAACTGTGTGAGGACTTGGTTTCCCCTGCACAGGGAATCCTGCAATACACCTTGTGCACATGTTTGTGATTTCTAGTGAGGATTAAATTACCAAATCCCTTTAAGCTAGACCAGTGAGACTGATGATCTAAAATAAATGTTCTTCTTTATCTTGTTACAGCCTTGTGACAGACTTTGTAGCATCTGTTTTCCCTCTTCCTTGCATAGCTAAGCCATAATTTCCTTAATACAAGTTGATGGAGCCAACTCTTACATTACCATGCCCACAAGACAGACATCTTAGCCCTGCTGCCTGGCATGCCTTGCATTGGGTGCATTCTTTTGGAAAACTGCTTCCTCAACTTGTTTACCCTGGATGACCTGCTACTGTTGCATATGTAAAGTGGAGGAGGCAGGGAGAGCAATGTACCAGTTATCTCTTAAAATTCATTAAACTTATTTTTTGTCATGTATGTAACTTACAAGTAAAATTCAGGCCCAATACTGATGCTTCTGACTTGCTGAAATGTGTAATATGAAATGTGTAGAACATGCTTTTGGAACTGACAGCTAGCAAGAGCATATGATCTCCAGGCCAGTATTAAGTTACAAAATTATTCCCTTTCCCACCTGGAATATTTCTGTGACCTTATAACTGTGAGCGTTAACAAAAAAAAAAAAGCTTAAATTAATCTCTGGACCAATTAAATCTTTATGCATATCATGATACAGATGAAATGGCTCCATCAACATTCAAAATACATAGTTTGTGTCAAGGACTAATTAACACAAATGAAATTGATACTGCCACCCTGTCTAAAAGAAATAGGTATCATATAATAAATGGGCACTTTTATGAGGAGAGGGTTTTTGTGGTAAGGAATCTCTGCTCTCCAAGGAGACAACAGTTCATTTACACAGTGCTGGTTCCTTCACTAATATGAAACTATAAATAGGGTCATCATCAAAGCCTGGAGGCACCGCACGCTCACAAGCCCCGGCAGAACAAAGTGAGAAATGGGTGCAGCTAAGGCAGAGATGAAGCACAGAGGCAGCTGTGGGGTTTCAAACCAAGACAGGGGCTGCAGCAGGGTCCCCCTGGCTGTCCCAGGGCAGTCAGCACTCACGGGAGCTGCCAGCCGTGCCCTCCTGTGCCCGGTCACTCCCCGCAGCCAGGGACAGCGACCGCGTCTCCGAGTCCGGCGAGTTGGTTCTGGTGTCCAGCTCCCCTTTCAGAATCAGCCAGCTGGTCTTCAGCTGCAGGGGGAAAAGCCTGTTACAAGGATTGAACACCCGAAGGCAGCTCTCCCACCTCAGCTGTCTCAGGTGCCTTGTGAACTGCTTTTCTGTTCCTGCTCACTGCAGCTTGTACCGTCCTTTATCAAATTATAAAAACAGACTATGTGATTATTATGATATTACTACATGATTATGTGACTCAGACATCACAGCTACCAGAAACTTTCAATTTTTAGCTGGGCTGAGGGTAGTTTCTCTGTTCATGAAGCTGCCCACTGCGCCCCACTTTAGAAGATGCCCTATGTTATTTTCTTATAATTAATCTGCTCTTGACATTTTTCTTCTAGGTTAATATGCACCCTCAGTCTGCAGGATTAGCTGCATCACCAGTGTAGATACTGAGACCAAATGAAAATCCACGAGTTTATTGCTATTAATCCCAATATCCCTATTTCTCTTTACTGTAGAATATACATATTAAACCCTCTGGGTGAGAGATTAAGCTTTTTTGTGTCTTCTTGGAAAGACCTAGAAGTAGTAATGATTATTTCAATTATTTAAAAGAATACCTTTACATATTGTGTTTTAAAGACCAGTTACTTCAAGAATGTTCAATACTTCCTTTTGTTCTTTCTGATCATTACCTTCTTATTGTCCTGATCCAAGCTTCCATCCTCCCCTTCTGATCTTCTTGCTGCTGTAAGATTAAATAAATTTTAAAAATTTGAACAGAGTATATCTTATTTTTTGTCTTCTGTTTTGACTGTAGTTATGTTCCAAATATTTTTAAAAGGGATAGAAAATCAATTTTAAAAAATAAAGTTTTACAGAAAATTTGATGTGTAGAGCTATGGTTTCACAGAATCAATTAAAATAATTTTGACGTTATTACAGTAATACTCATCCTTCACGTATACAGTGAATTTAGAGGATGTTTTCCTGCTGGATTTTGAACCTGCATTTTCAGGAAAAAAGTATTTTTGGGGAATGATTGGTGGGAAAAAGAATTGTACATCATAACCTAGGGGCAAATTTCTGTGGCCACCTCTCACAGGGAAGCCATTTCCCCCTTCTGTGTAACAATGACCATGAAAATACAAATAAGTCACATGTATTTTGTAATCAGCACACCTGGATCTCCTGGGTTCCCAAAGAGGGCAGACAATCATGGTAAAAAAAATAATGAACAAACTTGGCATTGCCATGTTATATAAAATCTGCAAGAGAGATTGTGTCAGACTCTAAAATTCAAAATTCTTTACCAACCAATTTTTATGACTGTATTTTTTTCTCCATATTGTCCTCCAGAAGAGTGTTCCCCCAAAAAATTGCTGATGTTTTTGGGTTTTTTCCTTGTAACTTTCTAACTCTCTGAGAAGAAAAGTGAAAACCTAAAAGCTCATTAGATAGTTCCCAACCTTCAAATGTCTTTTTCCTTGTCTTTTATTTTCCAGGGGATTGTTCCAGACACCGAGTTACACTTGAGAATCTTACAGAAATTTTTGTGCCAAATTTCACACAATTTCAGGTAAGTTCTTAAAATTTGAGCCCTATTTGCCTGTATATCCCTTTGGGTAGTCTAGGGAAGAGTTTTAATGGTGCAAAACTGGAGTAATGCAAGGACATAGCATAACTTTAAGCCCATGAGGAATGTAATAAGAGGGCTGTCTGCAATGCCTGAGAAAAATGGCCCTGTGAAATGCAATGCAGACAGAAAACATAATTATTATTAAAAGAAAGAGTATGATAATTCAAAAGTTAAGGCTCAGATGAGATTCTCAGAGACACAGATGGAGAGCAGATTAAATTGCACCATTAGAAGTGCTGCAAAACTCCCAGCAAGTTGGGAAAAACTCTGCCCTCTCCAGTTCCACAGCAATCATGTCTGCAGAGGATCTGCCCTGCATCTAAACAACACAGGTGAAAGGCCACCACCAAAAACATTTGAGTTATTCTGATGCAATTTCTGGTGCCATCACAAAGCTCACATCCAGACCTTAACTGGTTTTGCTGAGGAGGTGGTAGTTAAAAAATGACAAATTGTCATAAGGAAAATATCTGTAAGTTAGAGGTGAAAATCTAGAACTGTTGAGGGTTTGGCTCCTTCAATTTAGTGTGGGGAAAATTAAAAAAAAAAAAACTGGGTTAGAAAATATGAACAGCATTATGAAAAACCTCAAGGTTTTCACAGTTAGCTCATAGCATCCTGACAAGGGTATTTTCCCAAGATGGCAAGCTGCTTCTCTGATGAATAAATAGGAAGGAATACTCAAATATGAGAGATGATGAATAAAACCCCTACATTACAGGAAGGACCTAAACCTGGTTCACAGATGTTTTAGGAGCACACTCTAAACTGTGAGTCAACAAGTTATTTCAGGTTGTAAGTATGGATCTTGCTCTGATTAAATCAGAAACCCATGTAGAGGATCTGATGCTTTTTTTGAAATTTTATTTTTGTTTCAAGACATTGATGCTTTCAAAGTAAAAAATATCATGCTTGATTCATGATATCTATTCAGAAATTTCAAAAGTTCTACAAGATCTTAAGAGCATCTGACTTCACAGAGATGGAGAGGATTTACAACCAAAATCAGTGAGGACCATGAAGGCCAGCCCCTCCCAAGTTTCCAAGAACTTCATGTAACACACTGCTGGCAGATAAATCCAAGTGCCCTGAATTTCATCAGGAGTGAGCAATACCTTCACCTCTACAAGGGATACTTGGTTCTGCCATGAATCCCAATGTGATTTCAACATTTTTTTACTAACTCTAAATGAAGTTCAAATATTTCTAAAACACAAACACATACACACACAGCCATGTAGGCTCCTACACTCTTTCCAGCTCCAGCTCTGAGCCTGATCTCTTGCATGTCCCATTTTTCCTCCACCTTTTTCTCATTCTGAAGTTCGTTGTTTATAATAGAAACACAGAAGCTGTAGCTACAGCAAATCTGTTGGGTGCTGATGTAACTAAAACCTTTTAAAGCCAAATGTTTTGAAAGAGCTTCTTGCACCTCTTGTTTTAAAGAACATTTTTGTGTTGTTTGTTCAAACTTGGTCTCTTCAACAAAGGAATGTTCTCTGGCTCCTTTTCAGCATGAATTAGTTCAGTGTCCCATTAGCTTGAGGAGCTGAATCATCAGCTGCTCATGTGTTCATGCTTTAGCTAGAAGCCCTTCCAGAATAAAAGATAAATCTTATAAAATTTGATTTTCATTTATATTATTTTTATTGGAAGGAAAGTTTATTGATTTTTGTTTTTGTTGTTTCTGGATTTTGCGTTTTCTTGGTTTTTTTGTTATTTTGGGTTTTTTTATTAGAGTAAATTATGTTTTGCCCTCTGGAAGGGTAAAAATAGTATTTACAACACAATCTTTCAGAACATCTATAACCCAGAAAAGGAAGTTTAAAACATATTTTCTTGCTAATCTATTGAGATTGCTGACTTGCTAGTTTAATTCTCTGCTCACTTCAGTGATTAGGACAACTCCATACAGCAGTGCAAAACTGACATAATCCAGATTTCAGCAGACATCAAGCTGATAGAAAAATGCCCAGCCTGCAAATATAAAGCTGTTGCTTAAAATCCTCTTTGCAAAGCAAAAGTATCTATAAAATTAAATTACACAGCCCACAGCCAGGATACAGGATATCAGAGTCCTATCATCAGCTTCTATAAGTGAGTGAAACTATGCTTACACTAGATGATTGTTACTTTGCATTTGTTCATGATTTTTCCAAACACCATTACAATATTCCACACTTTTTATTGTCTTTTTTTTTTTTTTTTCCTCAGCCTGAGAAGTTGTGTCTAATGACTTATCTTGAGGAGCAGGCACAGAGGGGCAGGAGAAAGCAAACAGGCCATGGAACAGCAGTCAGGGCACAGCACTTTATGTGGCACTTACTGTCAGCTCTGCATCATCACAACATATCAAAATATCAGTATCCCAGTTCTGGAGAACTTACTGCATCCTTGGACATCATGTTAAACAAAATGCTATTTAATTTTCATGTTACTTTTTTCTTCTTCTATTTGACGTTATAGGTACATAACGAAATGCAAAGACTACAGTAAACAACTTGGGAGTAAATACACATTTTTTTGCAAAGACACACAGATAAAAGAGCAAGAGAGAAAAGCAGACTGTACCATGCTGTTTGTAGATAGGAGGTTTCCTATAGATGTTATCTTTTGCACCAGTGTCTGAGGAAGAGGAAAGAGAAAGGAAAGAATGAAAGAGTAAGCAAGCAGTTCAGACCACGCTGCTCTTGTCTCCTCAACAGTACCAATGCAAGAACTTCAGCAAAGACTATGCATTCATCCAGTGGTTTGCTATTCACTGGTTATTAAAAGAGAATGGAACTTTATCCATCCTATGCTGAAAACCTTTATACCTACCTATGAGCATAATCCCCCCCTAGGTCCCTCAAAATGCTCTAAGAAACTTTTCTTTGAATTCTATAGCTAAGTTGGCCTTCCAGGAATTTTCTGGAGGCCCTCAGAGCCTCAGTCTAGGGTTCCCATATCACATTTTACAGATACCAGATTTACTCAGTACTATGGACCCAAGCAGATACAATTCCTAATTGTGGTCTGTTTACAGAAACATTAACTACAGAAGCTAAATGTGAATAGACAATTATAGTGAAGAGTTAGATGTGTTTAGAAGTCAAAAAGCTAAGCAGTGTGCATGTTAATTCAATGTGCTTATTTACTGAACTTGAAACAGTACATATTCAAAAATAGCCACCATGCTCCTGCAGTTCTGAAGTCTTCCAGCTTCTTTTAAATTTTATGTTAATATTACTTAAATTCAGATAATAGACTAATAAGAAAAACAAATAAACAACAAGAACCCCTTCAGTGATTCCTCCTGCACACAAATTCAATACATCTATGCAGTTATGGCACTATAAATCATGGGATCTTAGAATCATTAAGGCTGAAAAAGAGCAGACCTCTATGATCATCTAGTTCAGCCACCAACCCAGTGCTGCTGTAACTTTGTGCTCTTGGTAACATCCTTCATTCTGTGCCTTCTGTAAAGCAATATTTTTAACATATAAGTTCATGAGCACACAGCTCTCTTTTATTTTGGAGATTAAGTTTAACAACAGATATTCACACAGTATACATTTTCTCTTTCTGCACTTCAAAATTCACAAAAAAAAAAAAATCACATTCAGAAGAGAATAAACAGGTGCCAGAAATTGAAGATCAAAAGCTAAGCAGTTAATGCCTACCTGGAATATGGAAATGCCTAGGAGCCTGCTGATAGACAGAAGGTGAAGATTTGCTGTCAGAGTACATGGATAAGCTTGGAGTGCTCCGACCACTTTCACTGCCTCCAAGGGGAAGAGCAAAGAAAGCAGATAAAAGAAAAATGGAAAGCAAAGTAGAGTATTTCAAGCATAAAAGCTTGTTTGGAATGACTTGTTAATCCAACAATTTTAAATATATGTTTTTGTAAAACCCATTATTTTTCAGCATAGTACATTGACTTAGACTCCAAACACCTCATCAAAAATTACTATCTGATAGATATCAGATTAAGATGCCCTACTTTGGAGTGAAAACTTCTCTTTTAATGATGCTTTTAAAAAGGAAATCAAAGGATAAGAACATCCAGAATCTTGCAATGTGTTTTGCATAGCCTTAACGGAATAATCCACTGATCAAGTGTTTTAAAAGTTTAATGCTATGGCTCGTAGCCTGCCTCTAAAACTATTAATATATAATTCAGTAGTGTTTAAATTATCTCAAAGCAGGACTAGACCAAAATATAAACATTATGGTTAAGTCAAAAAATCCTGCATATATCAGTGAAAAAATGATGTTGAAATTTGGCTTTCAATTGCAAACTTTTCCAACAGGTAACATGCCACAGCATTTTTATGCAAACAAGGTTGGATTATCAAGTCATGGATCTATAATGCCATAGTCACTTCACCAAATTTCAAGACATACATAGGATTTTTCCATATTCATTTTTCCACTTGTTTTGTCAAATGTTTATTAGGTGCCATTCATCTCCTCTTGGCTTATTTCCCTGAAGCACACTCTATGGCATTATAGTGCTGCTTGGCAAACAAAAAAGTAAAGCTCTACTTTTTTGGGACTTGTAAAATCCTTTTAGTTTACAGCACTGTTAAGCAACTGGAAGCAAACATGACATTTATTCTTACATCAAATGATGGTTAATTTGCTGTTATTGTTGTAGTATGGATGAAGCACAAATTTAATGGCCGGTAACGATGAAGTTGTAGCAAGTTTCTCAGGGCAAAGAAAGTGCAGCAGCTCAGGGCATTAGACCTGCAACTGAGTTCTGCCCTCATGAAAGGGATTTCTCATAACCACAGAGCTCCTGGGCCCCAGAGCTGTGGAGGCCATGCCCAGGGAGGTCTCTGCTGACAAGCAGTGGGAGCATGGCCAGCCCACTGCCACCACAGCCAGCCTTGCCATGCAGCACTGAGGCCAAGGGGACAGTGCCACCGAGCTCAGCAGCAGCACAGACAGGACAGACGAGTCAGGAGAGCGTGCTGTGTTATCCCATGGCAAAACACTAACCAATCCATTTTGTGTCTGCAGTGCTCACAGGCGATGAAAAATTAAAACTCAAAAGCTATTCAGCTGCGACCACTCAGTACAGTGATTTCTTATTGAAAAAGTGTAATGTGGGATGTTGAGAGATTGAAATCCCAACCACAGGTACTGATAGCCTACAGTCCTTCCAAAATGTTAAGAAAAAATTATGGAATTACTAAGAATCTGGTGCCTCACCCAATCTTGCAGGCAAGAAACTACAGAGTTATTCAGTTTCTTGAGTCCCACTTTACTTTTGGAAGGAAAAAAAGTGGAGACAGGTTTTCACTCCACATTTATGAATTCCCTCTTTCTTTGCTGCTTGCTGCCCAGATTCCTGCCCATCCCTATTAAATAGAAGAAGCCTCAATGTCACTGGTAGATACTTACTAAAATAATGCCTCTTGGAACTCCAAAATTCTTAAAAATTTTGTAATGTCCTTTACTCAAGTAAGATATTGTTACTTGAGTTTTCTAATTTAAACAGAAAATGAAAGTTCTCAAGACGTTTCCACAGTGTATTAATTCCTCATTTATTTAAAAATTAGCATATTATTAAAATGCCTATTCATATATGATCTGCATGAATAATCACATGGAGCAGTGACCCAAGGTGCTGGTATTGTACACACACAGAAAGTCATTCTTAAGTGATAGTGTCAGCAAGGAATCAGGATGAAGCATTAATTAAGAGGAACAAAGATGTAAGTGCAAGTACCAGGGGACAGGGAATTTAAAAATTGCTCAGTGCAAGGATCATCTGTGTGGAGCAGTTTGCAAAGCCATTACCTCTAACTTGTTCAAAATGGAAGAATTAAGGATTAAATGATGGAAAAAGTTCTTCTTGGACCCTGCTCATACAAACCAATGCACAATTGAACTTCAATTCTGCCACTGATTTGGACAAATATTGAGTAGTTGTATTTCACATTTTTTATACAAAAATAATTGTTTAATAATAAAGCAAACTGAAGACCCATGTAGAAACTTAATGAGTAGGAACTACAAACAGCTGCTTAAGCTAGGCTATAATTTAAAACACTAAAATTAGACTTTGCCAATAAACTATCTCTTTCTCTTAGGTTTGCCCAGTATAGACTGAAGAAGAACTTCAAATAAATTTTCAGAGAAAAGAGAAAATTGCTCAACTACCAGAGCAGAGCAATTTTTCAAACTTTTGGTTTGCCTTCTGCCATAAGCAGCCACAGGCTGTGATCTCTGCTGATCAGTGAAGAGCAAAAAACCAGAATCTTGAACTCTTCCCTGGATGTTGTTTAACTTGGAAGGAATCTGGGAAGGCTTACTTTGAACTTGAGTGCAAACCACAAAAGCTTCCTTGTGTTTTCTGGCTGCTGACAGGGCAGGCTGTACACTTTTAACCCTGTGTGCATAGACCCGACTGACCAGGGCTCAGACCACGCTCCATCTTCAAGGCACTGTCAGGAAAAGTGTAATACTGCTCATATCTCCTACTTAGTCAGCTTTTATCTTATCTGTGAGGATGGGAAATTTTATAAGTTACAGTAAGAGCTGTCTAAATTCAGGACTGAAGAATAAACTGGACTGGACTGAAGATGTCACTGGCTGAATGAGGGAACTGTTCAATCCTACTCACAAAACTGGACCCTTTAATATATATGCCCATGGTGCACTATTTATAGAAAGTTTTTTGAAGTTTGATGACTAATTCTTTTCAAGTTTTCAAAGAAAAAAAAAAAAGGGCTTTGGAAGCTGCACTAGAAAGGCAAGATAATTTCCATGTTTTAAACAAACATTTTTTGGCAGGGCTCAGCACAGTCAAAAACTCCATCACCTCAAGAGGAACTACTACACCAATATCACAGAATATTACACCTATCTCTTGCAGTGGCATGAACTGTGAGGCTTTCTTTAAGTGAGGTTGTCACAGGACTTATTTTGAAGACAAAAGTCCTTAAAAGAGCACAACCAAATCATTTTCCTTCATGATAAATAACAGCTCATCCCATTACACTTCATGGGAGCTAGACTGCAGAACACTGACAGAAGAACAGGAACTTAGTAATCATATTTGTCACTGGAAAAAATTATGAACCCTGTCATTCTCAGGAAGAATATGAGGCAACCTCAGTGAAATCAAAAGGAAGATTTTGCTTGTTTTAATTTCCCTAAAGTAGTAATGTATCTGTCTACTGGAAACATAAAGAATTTTTTTTTTATGACATATGTGGAGTGCTGTTTTTAAAAGATTACTTCCAGTATAGTAAAGCAGTGTAATATTTTTGGATCTTATATATATATTTTTTATTTTTTTTTTTTTAATAAGCAGGATTTCACTTTTATAAAACTGAAGTGGCAACGTTAAGGTTGGTCTGGATACAGACCAACTATTGCTACAATCCCACTCTTCCCACACTAACCACTTAGAAGAGAAAAAAAGAGCACATCCACGCCATCAAAAGGCTCCTTAAGATAAGGAAAAAAACACATTCTGGAACTCTGAATTTAGAGACCTTGAAGAGGATGAAGCAAATCTTCTGACTCATTTTGGACAGAGACATTAACTCAGTGTAAACCAGTGAATAATCAACTTTGGAAGGGCTCAGGATTACCTATTTAGGAAAAGTATAAAAAAGGTTGACCTGTTTCACAGAAACATTGTAAGGTACTGTGTGAAAAATATTTTAGCTCCTTAATAAAAAAGTGCTGCAGAATTGCAAAATACTATATTTTCATCACATTACTAGTAATTATTTGGGCACAAGGAGCTACCACTTGACAATTTCTTCATCCAAACAGCAGCACTTAATAATTGGTGCTGCTCTGAGAAACAGCAGGTAGCACTGAGCAGAAACTCAATTACCCAGGAGTGCTGCCAAGCAACTGCCAACAGGACTTTGAGAAACATCTTTCCATACACTGAAATCGTGTGCTGCAGCACACCAAAGAAGTTTCTCTTAGTACATCAGGTTGGATAATACCATCCAAAATGGGTGGACAGATTAAAAACCAGTTCAAGCACTGCCTCAGAGAATATCAGGGATTTTGCTAAGCTTTCAAGAAATGTGTGGGAGGCTGATTGCTTCTGGTCATGGAAGGGAGCTTTGCAGGTAGCCTCGAAAACAAGGAACAATTAAATCTCATCACTCTTTCCTCCAAAATTTTCTCTCAAGGATCATATTTGGATGTCTCAAGCTTGGTTCTGTTCCTGTTTATCCCAATGAAACTCAGCTGGCTTTGGGCAGCATCAGGGCCCAACAAAGATGTAATATTTATTATTTCAAAGGCAAAGAGTACCTGCTATTCATTTGAATGTGCAGTCTGGCTCCTGCACAGGGTCATTCCCTTTTCTTTACTGGTTACAACCTCAAGAACAAGTTTTACTTTATATCAGAGAGTATATGAGAGTCAAGGAAAAGGCACTGAAAGTGTTTGCCATTCATGTGGCCTCAGCTCATATTGTTACTAGAGAAGACAGGCTCAGGGAAGACAAATGTGGTGAGTGAATGCATTCTCTCTCAGATATTTAACCAACTGGTGAGAAAAAAGCCTTTGCCTCAAAGGCTCTTGGCATTCTTTCAGCACTGTCTCATCCACAGCATGAAGGCTGCTAGAAGTTAAAATCCATTGCAAAAAAACTAATGGCAAGGAGAACAGATTCAGTTACTGTTTATAAGATATGGCACAGATGAATTGACAGTCAGTGCAGCTGCACTGATGTAACCAGCTGTCATATTTTTTAGCAATGCTACATTACAAAGAATGTCTAAATGTCGATTGCAAGGTTAGATAACTGATCACCCTATGTTGTATCAAATGTGCAAGCTTATTATACTATTTAGCATCACCAAAATGGGTAAAGGCATTTCAGAACTAACAGACTTTCAAATATTTCCCTTCCTCAGTTTCATTATGAAAGCTAATTCCTTCCCTCTACCCCTCTGAAAGACACTGAACACTCACTGAAAAAGCAAAAATAAAACACCTCATACCCACTCAGTTTGTAAAACTTACACAGTACATCAAGGAAGCACTTGCACAAAATTAAGACAATTTTATCCAAGTGGAAGCCATGCTTGCACAGACATAAAAGTGAAACACAGCTGAATAAATCTACATTATCACAGCACGGTTTTGCATTCTTGGACCTTACCTTTGAAGAAAGGGATGTAATGATGTCTGAATGTAGATGAAAGGCTTGGGTGTTGGGGCAGGGAGATGCAGCTACTGGTACCAAGACTGTGAGTACCAGCTGGGGGCAACAGAGAGTAAGTGAAAATAAACTATTTAGTTCACTTACTGAAAGCCACAAATTACAATGCCATCCTTTTTTTTTGTTTTTTTTCAGGAACATTTTCCTCCTGATGCTTAGAAAATATACAGTTTATATTTAAGTCTTCTTCTTTCTCTGGTTATTGCTAAAAACATGCCAGTGGCCACGCTCTGGAGTCAGCCAAGGGACAGGAGCTGTCTGCAGACAGACAGGGCATCACCCAAAACGCTGCAACGCATCAGAAAATATTCCAGAAAAGGCACCACAAAAAGCATGGCTGCACTCAGGGGAAAACCTGCATATTAAAAAGCTGCAAGAGGGAATGAGAAATGCTCATAATGGATTTAATGGAATGAAATGGGAAGAGCCTTATCTCTGCAGAGAACTGAGCCTCGAGCAGGTCCAGTTCTCACTGTCGGCGCTGCACACTGACAGGATTTAGTTGACAATGCACCAGGGCACTCCAGTGCATGGTAATTTAAGTATTTGAAGAAAAATCCTGAAGTTATTTGAGCTCTGAAAGTTAGACATGCGATTAAGTACCTTGAAAAATATTCTCAAGTCATCTCTGCTTTGCTGCAATAATGTCCTGATAACACAGTTTGGAGGACAAGTGGCAATTATTAAAAATGGTGATTATGAAGATTATCTTCTGAAATTGAAAGCATTAGAATTTATTTGGAATTCCTTTTGTCTTTCCTCCTTGCTTTAACATTGTGCTACTAAGATTGGGCATGACAGCTACCAGGCCTTCAGCAGAGATTAATGTCACTCTACTAGATATTTTTATACTCCACCTCACTTCCATTTTGTCAGACTTTGTGTAGTACAAATATTCAATTCCTGTAAAAACTGCTCTTGTTACTTCTAAAATGTTCATTTCCCCGGAAATATTAAGAACTCACAAATTCCAAACTAGTTTAGAATTATAACGTATCCCAAATAAAATTAAAAGACAACAAAAAAATAATATAAATGCTCTGTGTTCTTCACCTGAACTATGGAGTAGAGAAAAAAAAATACAATTAATTTTGAGGAATTCCACTGATTATTTCCAAGGATAAAACTCTGTACAGAGCCCAAATATGAATGAGGTTTTGTAAAGCATTCCCACACAAAGGTCAAAAGGAGATGATCCCTCCTTTCTGTGTGACAAGAGCACCAACACAGCTGCTACTACAGCCCAAAGCTGCAAAAAACACTCTGTTAAACTTCTCAACTAAAGCAACTTGGCCTTCAAAATCCAGCCATCAGAATTAATCAATCCTCCAGCTCTTGCACTGTGGAGAGGGGACATGAACCACGACCTGTGGTACAAGAACATAACACAAAGTCACTTGATGACTCTTTTGGCTTTGTGTGCATTCACTGCTACTGTGCCACCCCTTGCAACAGCTGTGGATTGAATGTGTATCTTCAGGCAGGATGAGACCAGGATTAATTTCCTTAAACCCTCTTATCTTGTGTCTACATATAATCAATTTTTCTTAAATGCCTTGTTTTGTTTTCTTGGATGCACATTCCTGAAGCACTTGTTTCCTTTCTCCCCACGGAACTCGCTTTTCACCAAAAATAAATCACTGCAATGAACTGCTATTCCACCTTAAAATCCTGTCTGCTGGAGTCAATTCTACTTACAATATAACACAAAGTAATGGAAAAATCTAGAGAATAAGCAAGGCTGCTTTTGGATTACCTGGTCTGCTGTAATGCTGAGGAGAATGGGAGGTGGGGGTGTACCGACCATAGCCCAGGGAGCCAGCAGAGCTAGGACTTGATGTCCTGTACTGCTTGAAAGATCTGTCATCCTGGTCACCCTTAGAGGAAGAGAGGAAATACACATCATTAGGGAAGAGAAGTAACTTCTCAAAAAGGCAGAATTCGCCACCTCATGTGTTTCTGTGCTGTGTGGATGGGAGTCCATGCTGCCCTAAGATTCCATGCAATCCTAATGAAATGAGGTGGCTTTCAGCACCTCCACCCCCAGCGTGACTGAAAGAGCTCTGCCAAGCACCAGAGAACGGTCATGTTGCCAGGAAAGTCAGCACAGACATAAATTTAAAATTACAATTTAATTTGAAAAGAACTGTGAAAGTGTTGTTTCAGGACAGTGTAATTTCCTGAACAAATAAAAGTAGGTGGAAGATGAGCTCAGGTCAGCATGACAGTATCATGGTGACTTTGTACCCATATGAACAGATGCATAATGGTTACAGACAACACAAAAATCAGCCTTTGCTAGTTTCACTACATCATGAAACTGACTGTGTACAAATTGACCAGTGTGCCACACTGTAATATGGTCATTACCCTGAGAAACCCAATATTCCAATACTAACACTCGTGCAGCATTAACATTAATACTGCACCCTTGTGCAGAGCCAGTCATACAATCCAATTCCCACTGAACCCTTGGCTTCAACCAGTTAAAACCATGTACACACATTCTAAGCCTTTAATTTTCAACAGCTAAACTACAACTTGCAATTTGCAAGTAGGGTCTTCTTAACAGTAAAAGCACTACTGAGTTAAATAAATGGGGAAGTAACTTTGTGTAAACTAGCTATAAAAGAAAATTCAAATTTCCACTTTTTGAAGACACGTAAGAATTGGCTTGAGTTACCAACTTCATATTAGAATGAATCAACGTAACCTGAAGATGCTCTTTTATGGAAAGTCGTACTCAAAAAAATGCTCTCTCTCTCCTATTCCAGTAGAAAAGCATGAAGATATGCTATAGTGTATCAAGTATCACTTATCATGAATTTGGGGATGCCTTTAGGCATCTGTGTGATTTCCACTGGATCATTCATCATTTAAACAAACCGTACATCTGACTAAGCCCTACCACCATCTCCCAAATTCTTATCAGAACAACTTAGTTATGTCCATACTTTCATCTTTAGATGAATTTGGCTTCTCTGGGACTACCCTTGACTCTACAGAGATGTACAATATTCTCATCATTATCAGGAGGTTTTTCCTGTGGACAAGATATGCCCTGTCCCTTCAATGTTACCCCAGACCCACCAGCTGCATTTTCAGAAGTGGAAAATCAGTTTATTACAGTGGCCAGATTGAATATCAAGTTCAGAAGCAATGATACAAAAAGCAAAGAACAAGTGGTGCCTTCCCAAGTGTGCAGTGTTCTGCATTCTGCCACCAACTCCTCCATGTCCAGCTCGAGATGTTTCCTTCCCAATGTACCTACACTGTGTAATACTCACTCTAACCTTACTGAAGAGAATTACAAGCAGTATTGCAATGGCTTTACAAAGCCTTGTAATAATATTTAAATATCATATGAGTGTCAGCTAATGGTCTGTGATGTGTACAATTGCAAGACACAGTGGAACTCTCCTCCAAAAATCCCTGCAACTAAACTGGTGACAAGTTTGCAGATGATGATGCCCAAGCACCTGATCATGGACTCCTTAAAAAGAGACAGCAAGCACAGAGAAGCTGGATAACATGGGAGTATACACAAATCATGGCAGTCCCAACCTCCACACCAGAATCACTTTTGGAACTTAATATTGGCAGTTTGGTAACTGAATTTAAAGGATATTATTATAATCTTCCAAAACATCAAATTTTCATATTGTTTCAGACCTTACCTTTGTGTATCTTGTATCTCTGCAAGGAACAACCTAGTTCATGTAACCAAATATTACATAAAATATGCTTTTATTTTTAATTTATCAAATAAATTAAATCTCTACTGGTTAACTTGTCTGTTGACCAGTTCTTAAAATGATTGACAATCCTTAATTCTTCACGATTACCAAAATTTTGCCATACATAAAATTGAGACCCATGATATGTAATTAAGTAACTGTCTGGGACAATACATTAAATGCTTTCACTGCTTCCAAAGCGATGTTTGTTGAACAATGACTATTATTCATTAATAATTGACTATTATTCATTAATAATTAAGACACATCAAAATACACAGACCTAGAAGTTCAGGTATGTGCAAATGATTTAAAAGTAGGTGCACACAAATAGTATAAGTAGCTTAACTATTTGTGGAATAAAAAAATGAGAAGAAATAAAGAAGTGAAATCTATGCCGAGCAGTAATTCGAATCAGCTCACATGGGCAGCTTTAAATGTGAACATAAATCATATTTCCCAATATAATTTATTTAGTAGAACTTGAAGAAGTGACCACCATACAACCTTTATTTTGGAAAGCAGAAACATGGATGACAGTGGAGACAGATGCATACAGATGACAATCCAGAAGCAGAGCACGTATTGGACACAAGTAACACTGAAAATCATAAATTATAACCCCCATGCACTGTAGAGGCAAGGGGTGAACCCCACATTTCAGACACTGCTGGTTATCAATGTGACCAGGATTATGCATCACAAAATGGGTCAGAATAGGAGAACAAAGGCATTGGGGATTACCTCAGTAGGTGTTGGAGAGAGCAACTGAGGTGACTGCAAACAGCAACACACAACAAATTAGTGATACAAATTCATGCATGATGTTACTTGTGAGAAGAATTATTCTTAAAATATCACTATCCATGTATAACACATGATACAGTTAGGAAAAACACCTGTCAATTAAGTTAGGGCAATTTGTCTTATTATCTGTTTTTAATTAAGTACATAAGGACTAATATAGAAATAATTTCATATTAGTCTTTGAGTGATTTCTCTACTGCAAAATCCTGGAGTGTGGTGAGGCCAGTCCTATGCCACAAAGAGGGGCAGTAGTGAAGTCCCAGTTAAATCAACTGCCTGAAATTACACACAGGCCATAATTAAATCTGCATTGAACAACCTCCAAAATCTGGACTAGAACTGACAATTTTAAAGGAAAGAGAAACATCTGCACTATTTATTTTCAATTAAACATCATGTAATTTGACAACTTGTTGCTCATTTTCCTTTCCAAATCAAACACTATGTTTGGTTAACTGAGAAAATCAACTGAAAGTATTGCAGCTGCAGGTAAGAAGCCAGGATGCTGAAATTTGGGAGACAGGATTTTTTTTTCCCCTGGTAACATCAAGGATAATAAATATTTGGAGCTCTGGGAAATATACATGTTGGATTGCAAACACAGTCCATGCTTGGTCTGTGCACCTCTACCAAGTCTGGATGTCACCAGGCACTTGAGGAGGGTCACAAACATCATCTTCACCAACAGATTTTGACACAGAAAGGAAATGATTGTGCTCCACAGGTTCAGGGTAAGGCAGCAGCTTTTGATTTGGTGAAATCAGAAACCTGAATACATTTAAATCCTTTACCAAATACAATTTTACTATTTTTCAATGCCTTACAATGGAGCTACCATGGTTCAGCACTGTGCAGAGAGAGCTTGGAAGAAAGTCTGCAAAACCTAACATATGCACTGCACTTCACCTGACAGTGGCACTGAGACCTTTTGTGGTACTGATTAAGTGTAAAAGGTGCAAGGGATAGCATGACTAGGGCTATTAAAAACATCATGACTATTAATTATAGCATTTATTTGTGTCCTTTACACCTGCAGGAAACAAAGCAGACTTCCATGCTGGATGGTATATATCTTGGTTATATCAAGCATACAGTAAAGGTTTCATTTGTAAAAAATTAGCTAAATTTATAAAAGCAATCAGAAAATCAAATGAAATGTAGGTATGTTCAGAGAAGGAAAGCTAACTTGCATGACAGGAGTTATATACAAGTGTGTTTCACAAGGCCCAGAATTAGTATTAGTTATTAGTTTGTTAGTATTATGTTGAATTAGATTTCATTAGCACAAACTGTATCCTATTAGTTCTGCATGTGAAAAGGCTCAAGTTCATGCATGACATGAGGATGAAGTTAAGTAAGGGACAGTTGAAAGAAATTTGTACACAGGAAAGTGATACCATTGTTGTGTTACCAAAATAACATGGTACACTGATTAAAAAAAAAAAAAAAAAATTGTAAGACATTTGGCTTTGCTTCTCGTTTTTGCATTTTAATTAGCAATGGCTCCTGTTTTGTTCTGCATGCAGAACTGGTCCCATGGAAAAACATTTTAATTACATGTCATCTTTTTAAAAAATGATCACAGAAAGCAATTTTTAAATTTCTACAAACTAAAAAATGAAATGAACAGAAATGAACATCTTGGGTTTGGTTGTTCTTTTTTTTTCTTCTTTTTTTGGAAGGCATTGTGAATGAATGGATGACATGACTCAATCAACTAAAGCTATAAAAGTTACTTTTTTTTTTTTAAAAGTTATGCCCGTGGTAATAGCTTTTGGCAACATGTACAATGATGCACATAATACCTGAAACTCATAGTAAAAAAAAAAAAAATACCCATGTTTCAGTACCTCCCCATAACTATGCCTGTCATCTGAAGAGTAACTGATATATGGAGAATAGGAGATCATATCTGGGCGGTCAATGTTATAGATGGCTTTATTTTTAGGAAGAGCAGCCAAGTCCCTGTAGTCAAGAATTTCATCTCCAAGCTTTGCCTAAGAAAAGGAGGAAAGAAAGCAGTGAGAATAAGAAAGAATATGAGCAGAATGCAATCAGACAAGGAAAGGTAAATGTAGGTAAGAAAGTCATAATCACAATAAACCAACTTTTTGTGTTTGTGAACATTTAAATCTCTTGTATTTACTACATAATGTTAAATATTACTGCTGTTTTCTTTCATATGTTGTTGCTTTCTATCTTGTGATTTGCATTTGGCTAACAGGAGTAGCATGGCATCATTCCATTTCCCTGGTTATATCCCACTCCTTTGGATGCACAAATAGATATAGGGAACAGATATTGTAGTCTTTTTCAGACAAAACATACTGAATTTTGGTTTTGGTGTGCAGAATTCCCCTGCTGTAAGCAGTAGTGAATAATCAAATATATATTTCCAGCATATACTCTCCAGATGCTGAAAAACATCAATCAGCTCTTTGATCATTCCCATTCAGTCTTGTCCCACAGCTTTACCTCCTTTCCTGACTATGTCTAAACACCCTTAATTATGGGTCACAAACCAGCAGATGATGGATTTACACCACGGTGGAAGATCACAGATGCCACTCAAATAAAGTTCAAATCCTCCCATGAGACTCACACAACCAACAGAAGGAAAGGACTGTGCTGGTCCCTGTTCTCCTCCTACTACACATATTCCAAAAGCCTAACTTATTATTAAACTGCCACATTTGCACAGATTATCCTTAGGATAATTGCACCAAAACTGTATCCAGCACATACTGTGTACAGATATGATGACAAGTTGGCCACATTAAGAATGGAGGAATGGGCAGTATAATTGCCTTGTTCCCACTTCAAGTTTTGCAGAATGATAAGCTCTTTGTTGGCAACAAAATGATGAGTGACTCTTGCTGTGCTCTGAAAATCTCAGTATGATCAGCTTTAAAACCTTAATAATGTTTTCCACATGCAAAAGTACAAAAATATCCAGGATTTACGTGTGCAGTAATTCTGTTTTTCAAACCAGGACACTTAGTATGAGCTAAGAAAAGTTCAATAGATTTTCCAGGGGAGTTTTCTATCAGGTTAATAATGCAGGAAAAATTAAGTCTGACAACATTCAGTTATCCCTTTTTCTAAAACAATGCATGGATTTGTGCAAACATAAACTACAGGAAAAGAAGGAAGATTACTCTTAAATAAGAAAGTAGAACCAAGCTGCCATAACCATCACATATTCCTATTCTCAAAACTAATGAAAATATGTGTTTTAACCAAGCATGTGACTCTTCAGCAATCTAAAGATCTGACTTTGTTTGCAGCTCCTTTAAGAAGCTAAAGAGCAGTGAAATAGTCCCTTAATGAAAATAAGTCCCTCCCTACTGAGAAGCCAGTGGAGAGCTCTGATAAAGAGACAGGTAATGCAAAGGTAAAGATGTGTCTGTCCCATCTATCCCAGAAATACTTTGGGCAGCATTTCACCTACAAGGAAGGCCAGAGGCTGTGATTTCAGTTAAGGTATCCAGGCTTTTGGCCATTATACTAGTGAATCCAAAGTAGCTCAGAATTGGGAATATTTACATGTGAATTACATTCATTTTGGCTCTCCATCTAGATGTGCAACTTCCCCTTAGATTTCAGATCTTTCAGAGGAGTAAAACTTATCTTGTTATGTAATTCCTTTCAGTTTAAATGTAACAGTGTGGGCAAATTTGGATGAAGAAACACCTTAGGGATAGAGTTGCTTTCTAAACACTCAATTCTCCAAATATTGAGGCTACACTGTATTTTTATTTTATTTGTTTCACCTACATTTATGTGAATGGAGTTCAAATCTACTCAGGAAAGCTCAAATTACAGCTGAGAGGCTTCAAGCCATTTCTTCAGTAATTTGGTATTTTGGACTCTGGTAAAACCATGCTTTAAGTATAGAGTATCTATTTCATTTGGAATATGTAATTTTACAATCCTATAATTGTGAGTATGATCTGTATAAAAATATAGTGTGATTTCTATTCCTTGTATGAGAGGACATATAACATAGCTATGTAAACTAATGTAAGCCTTCCAGTTAGATATATTAGTTTGTAACACCTAATCATGTCTTAATAAAATTAAGCAAAATATAAAGTTGCTTTAAACCTTATTTAAAAGCATAATTAAGACATCAATGCATTTTTAATTTGGGACTCTGAAGGTTGCCAGCACTGGGGCAAATTTCAGTCTGGATATGAAGTCATCCCAACAGGTCATGAAAAGATGCCCATTACCTTCAAAAGGCACTGGCCTGTGCCCTTTCTCTGCAAGAAGACACCAAAGTCTGTTATCAGTAGATGAAGAAGAAGTGGTATGGATTTAGTAAATCACCCATATGAAGCACATTCACACTTATGTAAAACAAACCTTTTTTCCCCTTTCCCTGAGTGACCACTCCACCATGACCCTGCTGGTGTCCACAATGATGTCCAGCATTTCTGGATGGCCCTGGCAGTGTAAGCACCACCAACTCACAGTTACTAAGATTCAACTGTTCTCTCCAAACTCTTTTCTACATTAAGTATTTCACAGAGCTCAGCAGCTGGTAAGGCATTGATTTTACTATGGGTTTCATTATCTGAATCTCTGCTACTGCTGAAAGCTGCTGCCCTGTGTGCACCATCCCACCCTGCTCTGCCTCCTACAGCACCATTACAGGTCACGTAGACAGCTTGGTATTTTTATATTTTTTTTGCCTCTTTGGTTGTCTGGAGGTTTTTCCTGGGTTACTGTTTAGTTCAGCCTCAAATTTGACTGCATATCTCTGTGTACACACTATTATTTGCAGCAAAGAGGAGATGGGAAGACATGGTCAGAGAGGAACAGGGCCACACATGGGTGGGACCCTCCTTTCAGTGGTAGCAAGAATTTAGGTTTGGCAAAACCAGCCACAAAAACCCACAAGACAAATCTTGAGCATGCCTGTATGTCATAACACCCCTGTAAACAGAAAACACATGTAAAAACAGATAGCCAAGGGAGCATTGTGACAATATAGAAGTCAATAACATGTTTTGAATTCTTTTTACTTTCCTGTTTGTGAAAGCCAAAATAGCATTTAATCTATCAACTAAAATCAAGTTTTGACTATTAAGCACTGAGTGATGGGACAGATAGAACAAGAACTTGCACTTCTCTGGGGAATCTTTTTTTCTGACTGACTCATTTGCTAGACAACTTTGTATATTTGCAGTAACAAACATCAGAGTTGTGTGCTGATTTAATTATAGCCTTTAAAACAAACAACAAACAAAAAAAGAAAAGGAGAATTGAGGTTTGTCCTTGACTTAAGAGCCAGTGAAGTGTATTTAAAGTTGTAACCACAGACATCAATAAAAACAGTACCATCCTGCAGTTAGACAAATATCTCCAAAAACATATAAATCTTAGGAGATTACACATGCTTAAAAACACAATGAGATGGTGCATGCCTGAGAAAAAAGAGCTCATCTGGCCAAGGAAAGTGCTTACATGATAATAGGCTCCCAGCACAATGAACTGTCTTCATAATGACATTTCTTGGCTGCTAATGGACCACTGGTATTCACCAGCACTGAGAACCACTGATAAGCATTTAGAGAAGGGGCACTTGTTCAATCTTACTCAGATAAAGTGAATATTGTAGTCAACTTTTATTTGAGGAAAAAAAAAAAAACAACAAGTTTGGATCCAAAGCACCCTTTTGCTCGTCTCAGTGTAGGAGATAAAAGCCCTTAATATTTGTGTAATAACCTCTCTGGAAGTCAATTGCATCTCCAGCAATTTTCTCAATACATGGCTCTAACTGATGAGGATGCCCTGACTACCTGAGGGATACTTGGCCAGGAGAAAGAAAAGCCCTGGAAATGCTGAAGTCCTACAAGAGATATCTGTATAGATCACACCACATTTACATTTTTTATCTGTTGCTGGTAGCCTTGAGAATTTGGCCAAAAACATCACACTACAGCAATTTTTGATCTTGTATTGAAAAAAAAAAAAATTCCTAAGATTTTATTATACTTGTTATTTTAAATTCTCTCAATGAACTTCCCAGAGCACTTCATAAACTATGAACACATCAAAGGTCCTCTGAGTGAGGGACTGGCATTTGGCAAGGGCAGAGTCCTGCAATCACACACATCAGTGTTTTCATAAGCAATCAGATGCAGGCTCAGGAGCTCAATTTAAACAAGTTGTGTTCAAATCTAAGCTTGTAATCTACCTGTGGGCTGTACTGTTTACTTAAACCTTTCTTTTCAGAAAGAAATGTGGTATTCTGCATGCTTTGGTATAAGCCAGCTCTAGCTGTAGTGTAAGTGCTACAAATACTCCATAAAAAATAGGAAGAAAATGCCAGAATTCTGTTACAGAAAATGCAGTATTCAAATATTTCAAACGTGAGAAAATAATGCCATTTTAGAGGAATCACCAACTGCTGTGGTTTGGAGACACTAACTTTCCATATAATGTGCTAAACTGTAGGAGGAAGCACAAGGTTTTCCACATCCCACAGGACAAATTTCACTGGGAAATACTCACATAGATCACACGGCTTGGGGAACCTGATGTACTTGAAGCAGGTACAGAAATAATACTCTCAGAGGAAGTTCTAGTTTCCTATGGCAGGAGAAGTGAAATAGATAGGAAACACAGGAGAGTCAAAGATAATATAACTGCTATTTAAAAAAAAAGCATATGAGACATTTAATTAAATTACCCTTTACCACTCAAAAATAACATATTATACAGAGCTCAAAACATGGAGTTAAAAATAACATAACACTTCCAGACAATAAATTTAATCTTTCAAAAAATATAAGAATTGTTTTACACATGGCTTTCTCATCCCTGCTCTTCAGAACAAAACAGCCCAGAGCATTTCTGGGGTGCCAGGCCAGCCTTGGGGCACTATCAGAGACAGGCCAAGTGACAAGAGGATACAGGGGCAACATTTTTACTCCAAGGTTGTGCCCTCAAATCACTCTACATTGTGTCTGACACATGTCACACTGCCATGTCATTCACCCACAGCAAACACAACAAGGGAAAGGACCTGGGAAATGATCATTTAAGACAGACAGTCTAAATAAACACTTCTTCTGCATAATTAAAGCACTTTTCAGTTCTTCAGAACTTGTGTAAATGACAATAAAGTGTCACCAATACACTGATGTAATGTACGAACCATATTTCTTTTTCATGAGGTCCCTACAGGACACTCAATGCAAAAAAGAAAAATAACTTTAGAAAATTGTGCTATTCCAATGTTTTGAACCCTGTTAAAGTCAGTTTTGGATTACACTCAGGATTCCCAGATAAACTTCAGAGCTTCTTTCTGTGTCCTGAGCAGGTCACGGGTGTCTGACCCCAGGCAGCTGAGTTTGAGCAGAGGGGTGGACAAGATGACCTTCAGAGGATCCCTTAAAGCTCTGGCTCTTTCCAAGGGCAGACAAGGGGTGAGTCCATTTTTCCCCTTGGAAGAGCCCAATTAGGGCATTCCCTTGGCACCAAGGTTACTGGATTCCCAGTAAGAGCCTTGCACATTTTCAGTAACTGCTCTGAACTGCCCAGTGGAAGGCAGTACCAAGGGGGGCTCCCCAAGGGTCTGCACTGGAGCAGTAATGATTAATATCTGTACTCATGACCCAGACAGTGGGACTGAGCACATCTTGGCAAACCTGCAGATGACATCCAGCAGGAGGGAAGGGATGTCAACCAGAGGGATCCTAAAGGATTGGGAAGTGGGGCCATGCAAACCTCTCAAAACTCAACAAGGCCAAGTGCAAGGTACTGCACATGGGTCAGGGCAATATCCAATGACACCTCCACAAACTGGGTGGTGAAGGGAGAAGAAGGACTTGGAGGATACTGATGGCTAAAGAATTGGATATGAGCCATCCCACATCTCACCCATGTTCTTTATTCTCTTCATGATCCATTACTCCTTTTAGCATCTCCATCCATGCCTGCTCCATATAATCTCCCAGTTTTTTCAATGAAACCTCACACCTTTGTTGACTCTATTGCCTCTGTCAGTGTATTTTCTGTACTATAGATTTTTCTTTTTCTTCCACTTACCTCATTTCCCTATATGCCTTTATATAAACTTATTTTCCTTTGCTGCTTTGATTTCCCCTGTCTTTTCCAGTTTCCTCCCTTCTGCTTAAAATCTCACTCTCCCATCATCTTTCTCTATGCTGTCACTCTCTTTCACAACTTCTTTTTCCCCTCTACTCCATCTCCAAAGATTTGGAGCATGCTGCCACTTTCTCCTTTTGCCTTTGTCACCTACTTTAATTACATGCTGTTCATATATCTATATATAGGAAGATAACTTAAAAACAACAAACTGCAAGGTCGAACCTTAAATTTCTCAAGCAGTAGATTCATTCCAGGCTTTGCAAGTTATGTTGAAAAGTTCATTATTACTCTCTTTGAAATGACATCCTTCCTTCTGGTTTGATTTTTTTCAGTAATGAACATAAAGATCAGAAAATATGAAAAACTCAACGGAAAAGAAAAACCTCTAGGCTCAGGAAAATTATTTGATATTCAGAGCTTGTCATAAAGAACATCAGAGCAATCACTTCCCAAACACATGGGCACAAAAACTACAGCCAAGATCCTTTAGGGTAAAGCCCAAACAAATTTTATGTTTTTCAAACTGTAATTTAGTTAAAGTTGGACTTTCTAACACACCAGATTTAACAATCTTTTTATGGACACTGCCTGCTGTTCTGACTTGTCCCATGTGCCTTCCTCCAAACCTTGAACCAATGCAGAGCTTTTTTCAACAAGGACACCAAGGGTACCACTTGGAGCATCAGAGAACATCAGAAGTGAAAAACCCACACTTGGCCCCTGTATTAGATCAGATAGTTGTAACTCATTCCCACCACTTCAGAAGGATCATTAATTCTTCATGTCCTAGAGGTAGTTTATTTATCTGCTTGTCTTGTAATTATTCAAGTTGCCAGAATTCCCCTCTTTTCCCCTTGTACACAGAGAGGTGCACAATCATCCAACTTAAGGAGGTACTTAAAGCCAGAGATTAAATTCAGTTGTGGCTGTCTTGCCAACATTTTAGAAACAAATAATAAAATGGAAACTCCAAGGAGATTTCTTTCTTGTAAAAACAAATAAAGTGAAAGTCCTCTGATCTTTTAAGTTCAGAGCCACATGAAAAAAGAAGAGGTCATGAACTGATAACATCATAATCAGACAGAAGTTAATTTTTAACTTTTTTTTTCCTTATTCATATGTTCACATTTTTCCTTATTCAGCTTATATATATATATATAACTCTTAGGTCAACATTATCCTTAACCTGAAGCTTTAATCACTGATTAAAGGCAGAATATTTATATTACATGATTACACTTCATAGCCAACTAGATTCCCATCACTTAAAATTTAAAATTACAGCAGTGAAAAGTTTCCAAACCCTTCCATCCATGCCTGCTGCTGCTGCAAAAAAAAAAAACAAAAAAACCAAAAAAAAAAAAACCAAACAGATAGAGAATATGTCAATCAAATAACATTGGGTAAAAACACAGTTTTTTACCTTGTTTTTTTCTTCAGCCTTTGCAGCCTGTCTACAAACTGGATGCCAAATGGATGTTCCTGCAAAGTAAATTTAAAGTTCTGCTTAACTCAGTTCCATGATAAGAACCTTAAAAAGTTCAAAATAAGAACCTTATAAAACCCTCCTATAAGGTTTGATAAGACATAGGTTGCTGACTGCTTCCCCTGCTAGTGCAGGACACTTTCAGAGGTCAAGATGACAATCTCAGTGCAACTGAGCCTGACCACAGGCATTTGCAAGGCTTCAGAAAGCTGCATGTACATCAGTATGGCAGATCAACATCAAAATCTGAGTCCTCAGAAGTGTGATGAGCCTCCTGCTCAGGGCAGGGCATTACAGCAGGCAGGGCTGGGTCCAGCTGGGCCTGTCTCCGAGGATGGGGATTCTACCACATCTCTGGGCAACCTGTTTCATGGCATTTTTATTTCTTTATAAATAGTTAGAATTTTCTTCACTCTTATAATACACAGTTTTGCAATATTCAGGTTTGGGTGATACACAGTAGCACACTGGTGGGATGGAATAGCATTGTGCCATGTAACCCTAGCTGAAAATCCAGCCTGTCGATCATTGATTCACTGTTCCAATCTTGCACTTCCCATATTTTGTCTCTTGTAAGTCACCTACTAAGGACCTGCATAAATTCAGGGGAATGTCCATCCTGGAGAAAGCAGGAGATACTGAATGAACCTCTTTTGCATACAGGTATTGAAATGAGGATCTTTAGAAGATATAAGTAAACAATGAGTGTGAGATACAAACTTGAATAGTTTTGCACTAGTCACAAAGGAAAAAAATAATTTCAAAAAGTTGAACATGATGTTCAAAATAGTGTTCAGTAGAAGCGGAATATGTACAATGATATAAAACAAAATAATGATTTGCAAGTTTTAACAGTAAGAAGGAATCTTTCTGCCATTGTGAGCTCAGACATGCCACAGATAAAAGCTCCAGAGTTAAACAATGTGAGTGCACTGCAACTTCTGCCTGAATAAACTGGAATCTGAGAACCTTTGCATGATAAATATTTAATGTTTATACTGGGTGGAGAGTATCAAGAAGAGTTACTGGAAATGCTTTGTTTTCACAGCAGTTTGATAGTTTTCTAACTAGTGGATTTTGGAAAAAAGATAGAAACAGAAAGTCTATTTCCCAGAAGACAGATGGAGATCATTAGAATTCATTTCACAAAAATAACCCAAATGAACCCAAACTCTTGCAGTAAAAGAGTACCTATAAGTACAGGCCAAATAAATTATGTTTACTAAGGTAATGATTTTTGTTTGTTAGGAACATTTTTATAGCACCTTTAAATTTAATGCTAAGTTGTTTTCCACTTACAAGGGATCTGAGCTTGCCCCATTTGTCCCATAAATTGCTTCAAATTGTCCCTATGGATTTAGGCCTTTAGATCACTTTTTTTTGTTGTTTTTTTTTGTTTTGTTTTTAACTATTCCTGTCTATAGCCAAGCAACACTATCTGGGAAACTTTTTCACACTGAAGGAAAAAAAGTCCTTTCACCCAAAAGCTGTCTGTTGGATGATCACTGAAGATTTCTGCTAAGGAACATACAACACCTAAAGCAACTTTACAGTACTTTATTAAGAGGATGAATAACACATTATAAAACCCTGAGCTCCAACATTTTCTAATATTTTTTGAGTTAGGCAGTCTAAATAAATGATCATAGATCTTTCATGGCAATAAATCCAGGTTCTAATGGAAACTGCTCTCCATGTGAAGACAAAAAGGGTATGACAGTAATCTGATGTAAACATTCCATGGAGCAGAAAATGCAGTAAGATGGATCCAAATCAATAGAACCTGAGTATACCTTGCTATTATTTAAACTAATAATCAGAACAACACCTTACAAACATCCACCCTTACCAAAAATGGAACTTAAAAAGAAGCTTGACTGGCAAACAAGTTTCAGAAGGTTTGAAATCTAGAAACAAATTTTCAGTTTGATGTACTTTTTAAAGCATTGATTTCAGATGGGATTTTAGAACTGCTAAGATCCTTTTCAACCAAAACTGAAGCCTTTTTGGTTCCTGAGGGAAATTTCAGGAGCACAGACAAGTATCAGTATGTTTTTTAATGAGCTAGTTCTTGTTGCAAACCAAAGTGACAATAAAATTGTCATTTAAAATAAAGTACTAAACCATAATTGGATCTTACTGAGACCACTGTTGTATTTTAAATAAAGTCTAACTTTTCCAGCTTAAGGAAAAAATTTCAAAGTATACTTGTAGAAAACTATGGACAATTGCAAAGTTGTAAACACAGACCTGGGCAGGCATGGGATTTTAGGATAATACACCAGCCTTGCAGTTTCCACATCCTACTCAGTTTCTCTTTTCTGTTTTCCTTTGAAAAGATACTGCCAGACAAAGACAGATGCAACAGCTTTTATTTTCTGTGGTGCTTTCCCCTGTATTTAACTGGGTAAGCAGTTTTCTTTGATCAGTTTAGTAGAGCTAGAAGTTACTACATAAGAAGACTTCAGGTCATATTTATATTAAATGACTTTTTCTCATTGCATACTTTATTGCACAAGTCCTCCTGTAACACTGAATTTCTCCTGTGCAAATCTATGGTGTGGGCAAGCAGGTGAGGGCAAGAGAGACAAGTGTATCTGTTTGTTTTTTGTTTGTTTGATTTACCTTGAAGATACATTTCTTCTCCTTCTGCAAACATCTGATTGCACCTGACACATCGTGCACAGGTTGGGTGATAATGCTTTTCTCCTGCCTGTTTGGAAAGAAGGTACAGATGATTAAGTATATTGATCAATTTAGCAGTTTTTCTTTCGTCCTCTTGAATACAAATAATTAGTTAATGACAATTAGTTCAACAGTTTCCTACAACCACAATGCTAATTTTTCATCTAGACAATTCATGCTTCAAAATGTAATTATGGTCTTGTCTACGAAAGTTAAAAAAAAGTTTCTGTGCAATAGCTAAGCCTCTGAATTTACAGGATAGAAACAAATTTATGCAATGAACACATTTTCCCTGTAAACCAAGTGCAGGGTAGCTTAGGATTTACCTGCAGGAATTTGGGAGGTCATAACCTTGAGCAAGGATTTGCAACTCAACCATATATTCATCACATGTCAACTGAAAACATAATCCTAATGCTCACCAAAAACCATCCTGTGCAACCCATGTTTGTAGCTGCTTTGAAAGTGTCCTGCAGCTACCTTGAACTGAAGAGTTTCCATGAGGAATGTGTGCAGCCTGCCTATGGGACTGCAAGTCCAGAGCAGGCAGTTTGGGGTACTGGGCACTGACACCCTTGCATGAACAGACCAAGAGTTTTGCCATCTGTTCAGAGATTACTACACATAATTTAATACCAACGTTTTCAGTGACTGGAATGAGAGCAGGACTGAGCCCTCAATTTGCTCAGAACTGCTCAGTAAATTGCCATTTTTCATATATTTAAACTCTCAATTACCTGCTCTGTTGCCTTGAGCTGTGACAAAAAGAGCACTTGTGGAGTTGTGCTCTGCTGAGTGAACAGAGGCCAGGCCCTCCAAACTGTACTTTCACCCCATCTTTCAGATGGCACTCAAAAAACAGAGCTCAACATCCCAAAGACAGCTCTTGCACATGCTCCCAGCACTCTCCACTCTTCAAAATCCCTATGGAACTGAAAGCCAGGTCTGGGCATCTCCCTTCTCCTCTTTGACTCTACACTCCTCCATGCTAGACAGAACTGCCCATGGTTCAGGTGGCTCAAGGTCAATGCCATTTCCACTAGGAACAAAAGTCAGGACACCAAGTAACTCTACAGATTAGAGCTAAAGTAAACTAGGTTTAATTTAAGATTAAGCTAATCCTCTCTTCTGTAGAAATTCTCCTGAAGTCAAAAACATGAAAATTTTGGTCCATGTAGAATGTCTCATAACCTGCTTACCTGAAAAACATTGGAAGTGCTACTAGGATTATGGCTACCTTTAAGAAACTACTATCAATTATTGCCCCATTGCCTTCAGCATGTAAACAGGCTCTCATAGTACTGCACTGTAAATCCTCTTCCATCAATCTAGAAATTTAGCCCTGTTACTACAAAGATGACTTTTTAAACTCTTCCCTATTCACTAAATTTCAAAGCTTTCAGATGCATTTATAGTAAAGAATGCAATCTGTGTATGGGGGCTATTTTGCCATTCACAATACCAATTATAGGAATGCAGTAAATCTAGGTTAAAGCATCTCTGATTTTACTGCATCAGTGTTAACTTGATTCCCTCCTGAAAACCTGCTGCAGCATTTCAGATTGGCAATAAAGAGCAACACATCATATCAGGATTGCCATTCTGAAAACAGCTCTACTCCAGTTCCCTCTTTTTATGTTATCATTAGTACAGATTTCAGAGTGATTTTGGCCATTTTAGACATGGAAGATTGGTCACTACTATTTGTGATGATACCTTTAAAGAACCAGACCACAAAGTATCAGTATTGAGCTTAAACTTCAGAAACTTCAGGTTTAAAATTGCTTGCCTTAGAGCAGGTGTTCAAGCACAGAAAAGTATTTAGTTATCACCAGATAAACTTATGTCTGGCATATCAAATTGAAAAGAAATATAATTTCCCTTGGAAGTGCACAAGCATTGCTAATGGAATGAATAGCCTCAATAATTCAACTGATTTAGCACAGATGATACAATTCCCTGGCTAACATTCTCTAAGAGAATTCAATTACTTCTTTGCTAAAATAAACTGCCAGGACAGATTCTCAGATAACCTGGATGCATCACAGAACAAAGTCTATTTCCCTAAATTTAACAGTACAACCAAATATATTATTATAGTTCACTTAGTGAATTCGCTTGCACAGTCAGGAGCATCAACTAGGTATAGAATGGCACAGAAAGACCTCTTTTATGATATAGACAACCTGTAATAGAAAAATTAGGAGAGAAAAGTGTAGTCATCCTGTTGCTGATGATCACACCAGGAAAACCCAAATGGATACTGCATAATTATATCTGAATTAAAACGGCACAAACTCAAAAATTTCCATATAAGTTTAAGTGCTGACAATGGCTCTTGTTGCCCCTTATTTTTTATTATTATTTATTTTGTTTTTCTTTTAATCAAAGCACTGAAGACAAGACATAGCAGGCACTTCATCACTTGGAAGTATTTTAAAAAGACCACACCATAATTCTAAATGAGAGATCTAGCTGAACCTGAGGCTAGGCAGCTGATGCAGGAATTAATTAATACTATTTATTGACATGTATATGCAGTTACTCTGATTAGATAGCATAAATTACATTCAAACCTAGGACCTGAGTCTGAATCATAAAGTCCCTTGGGTAAATGCCAAGGAGGTTTTCATCAGGGCTCCTTTCTCCTGTCCCCTCAATTTCAGGGGCTTGATGTCACAGATGAACAACTGGTTCCAGCAGAACCCAGCTATTTTACAAGCTTAGGGCAGCATATATTGTATGGTTTAGGTTTAGCTGTAATAAAAGCCTCATCATTTTTTCTCTTCTTGCTTATATTGATGTGAGGTAGTTCACAAATTTCTAACCATATGGTTACTTTGCACAGTTTGAAAACCCGGTTTGACAGATTGTTGTCTTAGTGTTTAATAAAATACCAACACACACACAGCACAGAAGAAGTGACATTCATCTCTGAGAGATGTCTTACAGTTGAAGTGGTAGGTTCTAAAAAGCCTTCTCAATATCCTACATTTGCTTCAAGACTGCACCAGGTCTTTGTGCCCAGGAATCCAGATGTGAAGCTAGTATTATTGTGAAGATCAATTTGAACACTAATTTTCAGCTGAGACTACCTCAAACCTGCAAAGTGTGTCCTTAGTAATACAGTATATTACCAACAATTTAATTTTTCTTCAACTGACCATGAACCAGCTTTCCACAATCACCAAGCTGCACTCCAAGAGTGTAATTTACATGGAGTCAAACAGTCTCAACACTCTGGGACTCAGTGCTATGAGCTAATTCTTTCCCTTTAGGTATAAGAGACCCCTTGAATGTGAAGCTTCCTCTGCAGAGAAGGAAGATCCTTCTGGGCTGATCAACATAAGGAATGTTTTATCAGCATGAGGAATGTTTTACCAGGGGAGCCATGGACCTCCTGCAGAGCTGCCCTGAGCACAGGGACCATCACAGTGTTCAGCCTGTCCCACAGCACAACAGACAAACCCTTGCTTCACTTACAGCAGGACCAGACAGCTCTGCAACAAAGCACATGCAACCTCTTCCCATTGCCCATAACCTGAGAGGTTGAAAAGGAGAATAAAGCTGATGTGGCAAATGTGAACTAAATCATTCAAAGCACAATTTGAAAACAGTAAGGGGTGTTATTCAAAAGTCTTCAGAGCAGTATGATCACCAGGCCTGGAAAACATGCAGTGCTAGCAAAACTAGAGTAATTCATACCAAAAGGAATAACCTTAACTAGCTAAGTTTGAGTTTTAAATTAGCTGTCATCACCCAGGAAAAATATATTACATTACTGCAGACAGCTCAGCAAAAAACTCTGCTCATTTTCAGGCTATAGCTGCCATAACTGATGAAATGGTAGAATATATAAAAGATGATATGCACAATAACTGTAACTCTACCACAATGACATTGCTTGTCTGGTCTCTCTTGCTGTTTCTAGAAGTGTGATTTTGATTTTTTACTGCAGTTGAAGAGTGACAATTGCTTATGGATTGACACAGGAGAAACTGAGCAGCTTAAAACTCAGGGTCTGAGCTGAGTCCTGGAATGAACAATCATGATTTCTATGTCAGTGTGCTTATCACTGAAGTCCAAGCACATCTTATATCACTGCATTACTCAATGAAGTAGTTAGTAAAGAGAAGACAAAGTACAGAAAATCATTCAATGTACTAGATACACTTACAACTATTTGATTATTTTCCTGAGAGTTAAAAGCTATCAGTAAACTTTTTCCTGTAAAAACAATAAATAATAACAATAAAAAAATTGATCGTGTTATCAAAATGCATAGGGGTAATTGACATATTTTATTGCTGGGAGTAAAGAGTTTGTGGAAGTAACAAAAGGTTAGACTGCTGTAATGCATATCAAAGCACATTTTCCATTTTGAGTGTATAATACAATATAGTTGCTAAAATAGTTCCTCACTACCACTAAGTGTTGTCAATTGAGGTAGATCCAAATCCTGCCAACCTCATACTCTAAAATCCCCAAACCAAGTCCTAACTGTACCCTACCCTGAATAGAAATAATGAAAAACAGACTACAAAGCACTGAGCTGGTAGGTTTGCCAAGGCATGGTGCAGCTGCCTGACCCACAAACAAAGCCCACAGAATAAAGCATTCTTAGTTAAAAGCTTTTCACACGGAACAAATTTGTTGGAGAGTTGTGTCATCACCAGACAACCACCTGCCCAAGCAAATGGAAACAGAATAAAGCACAAAACCACAGTCAATGAGCCTTCCCACCAGGCAGCTTCTCAACCTGAAATATTTAAGATCTTTTAGAAGACATTGGATTTGACTACTGCTGCTTTTGAAGTGGAGGGAAGTTACTATATATGGGATGGGAAGGGGAAAAACACTTAGTCAATGTAGGGATGGGAGAAAGTGTAAAACTTTGATTAGACAATAAATTATTCTCTTTTGTATATATTTTGTCTCCATTTCCTTAGTAATGTTCATTCACGTGGATATTCCCATTTGTTCATTAAAGGGCACTGATTGTCCTTCAGGTAAACTTCATAGTACAGGCAACAGAAATATAATTCAGTTTAAAGCCAGGAAGTGTGCAAGTGACCACAGGATGATAGAATAATTCACTTAATCCAACCTCCTGCTCAAAGCAAGGTTGATACTCAATTCTGCCCAGGATTTTTTTCAGTTGAATATGTAAACCTTCAAGGATGGAGACTGCACAACCTCTGAGAATATTGCTCTAATGGATAGCAGTTATTCTTAGAGATTTTTTCCCCCTTTTTATCCAGTCAGAATCTCCCTTCTTTAAATTTGTGACAGTTGTCTCCTGCCCTCCCACCATGTGCCTCTCAGTAAGGTGCTTGTGTCCACATCCTCAAGGTATGGGAACACTACAATTAGGTCCCATTAAAGCCATCACTTTCCTGGGCTGAACAAGTTCAACTCCCTGAGCATCTCCAAATCCTCAACCATCATGATAGTCCTCTACCAAACTAACACTGTTAGTTCTTGCACTCAATAGAAGACTTCCTTAAAATCTGCTGGCTCTGTTCTGCTGCCATTTTCTATCATTTCATATCTGTTTTATTACCTATCATTTTAAACTCAACATTGAGGAACATGTACTTTCACTGGGAATATTTTTTTCAGAGTATATAAATAAAAAAGGTGGAAAATCACTGAAATCCTTTAGTGGAATTTAATTCATTCTGTTTACACTTAATTCATTTCCCAAATGATTGTTTTTACTGAGATATTAAGCCATTATGTGAATGAACTGTGCTTTTTCTTATGTGCCAAGAATGTACAGGAAACTGCTAATGAAGCACAGGTATAAAAAGGAACTCCACACATTTACCTTTATGAAATTTAATAAAGTTTTTGAATGAGATACAGCACTTTGTTGTTAAAAAGCCCAATCAGTCACTGCATTGATTTATAAAGGCAGATGCATAATTTCTGTAAGTAAATGCAGTTCCCTGTATTTAGCTGAGATAAGGTTTTAATCCTTCTTCCAGAACTACATAAGATATTATCCAATAACTCTCTGACCTAACAGCACAGAACTGGCTTAGAAAAATTTTCCTATCAAGTTATTCCACCAATTAGGCAAACCCAATCAGGGGTTGTTCTTGCTTATTCCCACGTGTTAATACAATCCTCCTGCTCTTGGCCAGTGCTTCAACCCACTTTTCACAATGTGCATTCAATCCAAAAGGCTGTGTAAAATCTAGGGCTAAGATGTTTTTCCTGCCTTTCTCTCATGGAGTAGCATGAAGAAGGTGCACAGCACTGCACCATCAAGTGTTACCAATGGATGCACACACTGATAAATCTGCCACTGCATCCACATTGTGGCATATTGCAGGGACTATACTGGCTTCCATAAACTGAAATCTAAGGGGTATATTCAAATCAGAGTGATACTATTCAGAAAATAACCTTTGTGCTTGGAATAGGACACTCTGCTCAGTTACCAGCTTTAAGTGGAATCACATAAAATCTCCACTCACATTTCTAGCAAAGCCAGAGTTTTGCATATGCAACAGAAGGACTTGAAGAATTACTCAGTAATAGTTGTACAGAGTAATGGTTAAGTTAGTAAACAGCTGTCATATCATCTACTGGGTTTGAAGGGACAGGCAGCATTGTCAAGGCAGAGGTATTTGGCAAAATATCTATTGTTTATGTCATATAACAGTGTTGAGGAGAAATAAGTGTGAGAGCCACTAATTCTCTTAGTCACAGTGGACCTGACTCACCACTGACTCACTCCAACAGCCTGCCAAGGCAAATGAACCCTTTTCATCAGGATTTACACCACTGTAAATGCAGTGTAATGGTTTGTATCAATCATTCTCTTCATCTTCTCCTTACTGGATTCATTAATCATCCTACTGCACGCCAAGAAACAGTCACATGAAATGTTCACTACACACACCTGCAGCATTACCTACAGCTCTAGCAATCTCATATGTACAGTTATTTCATGTTGTTTTGGTTCTGGCTCATCCTGCTGTGCTTTCCAGAGCCTTGAGAATTCCCACCCACATTTGAGTCATTTTAATTGCTTCCCACACTTCTTATTCTTCCAGGTATAAGGTGCAGATCAAATGTACCAACAGGAACATTTATCTCAGAATGATAACAACTTACTATAATACTGGACTCTCAAAGAAGTTTCTAATGCTTGTGGGAGAAAATAAAATTAATTAAAAACCATAAGGGGGATAATTGGGGGAAATAAGTAATAGAAGGGAAAATAGCACTATTACAATTGTAATCTCATTCTGTGACATCTACAAACAAGTTCTGGTTCAGGAGCAAATTCAGCCCCACCACAATCAGGTAAAATCTGGAAAAGGACCAAAGTGCGTTTTATTCTACAGAATTTGGGAAATGTTCTTGTAAACCAAAATGGTCTGTCATACCTAAATCCACTGATTTTGCACTCAGTTGTTTCTGTTATGGAGCGAGTGATCTGCCTCTTTTGTCTTCTCAGCTTTGCAATTTTTCTTGCCACCTACTGAGACTGGAAGAGGCTTCTGTTTTCCATCTGCTCAACAAATCTCCTTTATTTCTTTTCCTCTTTCCTTTCCCACTCCTTAAAACCCACCTAGGGGCCAAGACAAGCTGCAGCTGGCTCTCACTTATGCCAGCTCATGATAGGAGAGAGGGAGTACAGAAGGAGACAGATGACTTGCAGACATATTCCCCTTAACTTTCAACTTTGCAGCTGTGTATTTAGCACACCCATTTCAGATGGGAAGAATGAAGCTCACTGCCTGATTTATCAGAGGAAGCCAGCACAGCTCTTTTCAAGCTGAATTTGGTGATCTGGGCTGTAAACATCAGAGAACAGAAGCTGTCTCTCACTCTGTGCCTGAGTAAGGACTGCTGTTCTGGATCACTAGATTTACCTGGGAGTGGAAATGCTGCTGTCACACGCAGAACTGACATCAATAATCTTTCCTTAAAGTAGGAAGTTTCTACTTTCAAATCTAATCCACATACTTCCAACTCAATGTACCATTCAGAAGTTCTTACTTGTGGAGAAGGGAGAAGAAATTTGAAAAAGTACAAAAAATGCTGAAGGTTACTAGGATGAAAAAATCCTAAACCTACAAGAAATGAGTCACAGGCTGCTCTCCTGCTATTAGCAGACACACTGAGCTGTTTTCACACGGGCCAGAGCATCCTGGAGACATTTTAGCAACAAAAGCAACTTGCTGCTGCACCACTGCCATGGTTACAGAGGCAGGGGCTTGTGCTGCTGACTGGATCAGGGGAGGTCTGGGGCTTTGCAGAGCTGCAGCATCCCCCTGGTGTGGGCCAGAAAACCACCAGGAACAAAACAATACACCAAATAATTGGGGGAGGAACTGAAGACATCCATGAGGGGGCAATTTTTCACATTGTAAGAACACACAAATGCTGGCAAATAGCACTGGGCATTAATGTATCACCACAGCAACACATGGCTTAGAGAGGCAGTGTCACTGGCAGAGTGTGTGTGCTGGGGTCTGAGGCTCAGGAGGTACCAGGGTGACTCCTGGAATCACTCCTTTGACCCCTAAGTCAGTCAATTCAGGTAATGTAAGACAGTTAACTTATAATATATTTTTGCATGAGGAAAGGCAATGGACACCATAAGACTGCCAGGCTCAAAAAACAAACTGTGCACTAAAACTAGCACATACAAACCCACACAAGCACAAACGCACAGCAGCACTACTGAGGACTTTCCTCACACATGTGGGAGGAACTCTCAACAAAAAAGCAAGTAAGCAGCTAAGAAAAGAATTAAAAAAACCCCTCACGAAACCTGCAACAGTCATTCTTTCTTCTTTGACAACCAGTTTCCTGCAAATCTAAACTTTTGGATGTTATTCAGAAATAGTTTGCAGAATGCCTTACTTTGGTAAAAATGTAAGTCTTAAGCTATCATCAAATGATACTCAGTGCTCTTCAATAAACCTAACAAACTATCTACAGGGTAAAAGCTATGCAAAGAGTTTGGTTTAGTGTATAGTTTTCTCCTGACACATGAACAGTTTGTGAGTTTTTAGCAGTTCAGATAATAAATACAGATAGGCGTAGCTCTATTCTGGAGAGAAGTGGCTAAAAATGAAAAGGCTGAAAGTGGGAGAAAAATGAGTTAAATTAATCTACGCCAATTTAACTGGGCTACAGAAAACACTAAAAGATAAGGAAGAAAATCATTTGCATTGCTATTTATTTGCTTCCTGATAGCATTTTTAATGATGCCTGTTTTAAAGCAGAAGGTTTAAGTCATCTGTCAACACTTACCCAGCCAAATTCAGATACAATGCACTGATGATTAACCTGTCTTTGCAAGCCAGCAGCCCCAGATAAATGGAAGTGGCAACAAACCAGAGACCATTCCCAAGCTGCAAAATGCCTTGCATCCCAGCAAACATTATGCATTGAAAGTGCTGCTTAACGTTTCCTACCTTAGATGGTCTCCTTTTGCAAAAGCTAACGCTGATTTATTTGGATGTGTCTTTCCAACAGTTTTCTTTCTTCTCTGCTGTAGGGAGAAACCTGGTGTAGAGAGCAGTTTCTCAGGAAGGCAGCACTGACACTGGATGCTCTGAGAGCCCTCCCGAGGCTGCCCATGCACAGGGAGCCCTCTGCCCGTGCAGACAGAGCCCCTTTATTGCATGTTCCACTATTAATGCCTATAGAATAAGCTGCTCAAGGTCCTTTCACACATCAGTAGGTCCTGTTGTTAATGAAACAGCAGGCTAACAGACATTGCAGAATGAACCATTCTTCCACACTGCAGGCAGAAATTTGTACTCCCTGCTGCAAAGAATTAGTATCGTCTCTCTGCTGCACTGAGACTCTTGCAAAGGGAAAGGCAATCGATTTACAAAGTAGATATGGCTGCAAACAAAACCAGCTAAACCCCAGGGCAAAGCCAAAAACAAACTATGAAAAATAAGATTCATGTTTCAATTAATAAGTCACTGAGGTATAAGTGACATTTAATTGACATATAAATTACTGACATTTCTGGTCTCATTCATGGCTAGTGCATGCATTTTTTCCCTTATTTCAAACTAACATATGGTTGAGATTAATAGATTTTAAACACACATATTGATTAGGATTTTCTAGACATTTACACATACATGTAAACTAGTAAAATGGTAACTTTCCTCCCCCACATAAACTGAGTGCCATGCTGCTTGTTAGGGTGTCAGATACTCAACATAAAGATGGTTCCAACTGCTCTAAGTGATTTTCAACAGCACTTGTAAGACACATTTAAACCACAGCCATGTAGCTGTGAATCATGGGACAGTTGTAGATAAAGTGGAGTGCTGAAAATACCCCTGTGCAGTATTTTGGCCACTGATGGGATGCAGTTGCATATTCAAGCAAACACAACCTCCTCACAGCCAATATTAAAACATCCCCAGAAGGTTATCTTTGGATATGGAGGCTTCCTCTAACAATGTAGGAAACCACCAGCTGAAACAGCAGATGAAGAGAACCCCTCCCCTCAAAGTACTCTCTTGCTATGGGCTGTCAATGTGAAAGAACTCACAGAAAAAAATTGCACCAGTGTGGGATATAGCAGGACAGTGCTTTCTTTAGAAATAGTGGAAGGGGTTGCTATCAGTACACAAGATTGTGGTGAGGTGCTCTCTGGAGTACAGTGCTCACCCATGCTGAGAGAAGGTGGTTCCAGCTGGGAACCCACTGTGAAAGGTCTGCCAGCATCACCAGAAAAGCCTGGAGCTGACTGCATGAGCAGAGAATTGGGTTCACTCAGTTTTGTAAAATAAAAGTTGAGAAAAAGTAGTCTTAGTTCTATAAATTCTCCTTAGAGTTCATCAATTAAAGGGGACAACATTAAAAAAAAAAAACAAACTAAAAATCAATCTCATCCAAAGCATTTTCAATTATTTTAATGGGGACCACTTTAAAATAGAGAGATGCTGGAATTGAGATGATATTTCTAAGTGTCAGATGTTAAGGAAATCCAGACATGCCTCCCAGGAGAGGACAAGGAGGAGTCATTGGCTGTCACACAGTTTTGTCATGCACCTCAACAGCTTTCTAAACCTTTTACACAACCTGCTGTGTGGGAAGGACTGGGAGACAGACAACACATCTCTGCCTCCCCAGCAAAAAGCAGCTATAAGACTGATTAAAAATGAGGAAACAAATGGGAAGTTTTTTCTTGAATGAAAGAGGTTTGAAGCAAGCTCTAAATTATCATCAGAAATATAGTATTTTTTAAAAAAAGACAAGAACTTTTTTTATGATATATGCTCAATAACACAAGCTGAAATTTTAACTAATAAATTACTGCTTGTAATAGGAAAAAAAAGGAGAAAAATATTTTTAGTGCTAAGTGCAGAGAAATAGATTGCAACATGACAAAAGGGAAATGGCTGGTCATAAAAATCAATGGGTTGTTATTTTAAAATGTGTGTTATTGCATGATCATAACTATTGCAGGATTGGCAACAGAGATACAGCATAAGCACTCAAGTAAACCCTTTCTCTCCCTAAAGGTTTTCACAGTGCATTTTTAGTCAAACTATGAAAGTAAACTCCAGCAACCTCTTGCTCCTCACTTAAGCTGGCAGGTTTATCAATATACATGGTCAGGGATAAAATAACACAACTTCTAGGAGACGACTGATTTGTATTTAAGAGAGTTCTGTATGCATCACAAACAAAGCAAATCTTGTCCATAAATGCACTGGTGGGTAGTGTTAAAACAAAAATCAAACAAACCAAGAAGCAAAATCATTGCTTTCAAAAGTAACAAAATTTATCATCTCCATAAATGAACTGCTCAGCCCCTTGTACAGCTTTTCCAGTACAAGTTCCCTGGGAGAGTGAGTGCAAGCCAAGGTGGACTGGAGAGGAAGAAAGAAACTAGAAAGGAATTATAAACAAAGCAATCTTGTGTTTAAGCCCATTTACTACATGGAATTAATCTGGCCCCCAGAAAATAGGCTGAGAGAAGAATTTAGGTAACTAAATCATCATTGTATTTGGCTGACAACCTACAAAAACAGCCATATTTTTATAACTTATCAGTAACTCACACTAGTTGACTCTCCCTTCCTTTCTGCTGAATAAACACTTCAAATGAACAAGTGTTGGAAAGGGTGACAGTATTATAAAACCTGGACAGAGAATAATTGTGGAAGCAGCTGTCCTCCTGACATTATCATAAAAATCAGAGATGGAAAAAATCCTATTAGGTCATATAGTCCCTCCCTTTGTCATTGTAGAACTGCTCCCTAACACAGATTCTCCAGTGCCTTGTCCAACCTTGTTACAAGACTTTCTAAATGACAGCTTCCAGCAGCTCCCTTGGGAGAGTATTCCTCTGCCTAATAAGTATTGCTGTCAAGACTTCCCCCCACTTTAGGAGCAATTTGCCCTATTATTTCTGTGTTTCTCTAGATAATACTCAAGATGGTAAAAAGAAATACTGAATGAATACATTTGGGAAATGTGCCAGTATTCCAGACAGTTCCACAAATAATAATATGCCCTACAACAAAAGAACAGGCATGACAACCCTGTATTTTTTCTGTGCTCCTGACCAGGAGATACACAAACATATCAGTGAGCCTGCTGGTGACAAACAGACATTGAGTACAACACCAAGACCAGAGAGAGAGAAAAGATCAGCCCCAGTTCAAGCCTTTTGAACAAGTCCATCTGCTGCACACAAACAACAAATGCCTTAACCATGTTAGCTACAGACACATTCTCTGCATCCTTTCCAATCTGTTTGCTCAGCCCAGGACTTTTTGCTTGGCTTCCTGCTGAAACAAGGTGTGTGTGTGCATTGCCTCCTCATCCAGCTGCTCTCCATGGTCCACTCTGAAACTCAATGGCTGCTCTAAGTGATCCCTTAAGAGTGCCAAAGACTCATGGAAATCCAGGCTGATCACTGTGCAAGGCTCACAGTGTGAGCCACTGCTTGTAAACAGGCAGTGGGAACTACAGAAAGCTCTTGAGAAATGTCATGGAAAACAGAGGGGATGGGAGCAGATATACTGGGAGATGTCATGAGGAACAGAACCTCCTGTGACAGCAGAATGACAGGACATGTGACATGAACTCGTGCTCAAGCTCCATTAGCTTCCTTGCACACAAATCAACAAATGCTTTGTACAATTCTATAGGAAAAAAGTTTACAGATCATAACATTTCCAGGTTGTTCCAACAAGAGTCCAGACATTAAATGTCATTGCAACCATTCAAATCCATTTCCTGCTCCATCCTAACATCAACCTGTTTCCTGTTTCACAATGATGCAATCTGTGCTTTTACACAGATTTTTTTTTTTCTCATCTATTTTTTAAAAAGGTTTCAGAATCTTGCACCAGTTTTTCCACAGTTAAATGCCACAGACCAATGAAAGCAGCTCCCAGCCTGAACCAGTACCAAAGCAGGATGAGAATCAGTGCTACAGAGATGTACTGCTGCTTAGAGCAACACTGGGGAATGGACAGGAGAGAGACACACAAATACACCGACCAAAATCATTATATGTAATCTTTCATGGCAAAATTCTTACAATAGCTTTCAAAAATTAGCTTTTCCCAAGTTTGTTACTGGCCCACCTACAATAAAAACAAGGAACTGTCTTCCTATTCAGTACACTCTCACCAAGCAGTCAGGAGAATCAACCGCAGTCACACGTGCTCCCAGGTCCCATAAATCACACTTGGTACTGTTACTGTGAAGACCTTTAAGACTTTTTTTTTTCTTTTTATTACCCACAGTGACAGTAATGACCCAGTTCTTAATCACACCACACCACATGCTATTGTTTAACCAGACTGCAGGTAAAATATTACCACATAAAAAGAGCATTCTTGCACATATTTCAAGCCAAGAACCAGGACAGAAAAACAATACTGTGAATCCAAGAGTCAGTCCAGAAACTGGAGCTTCTGTTCTTCTCCTATCTCAGCATTAATCACTCCTTGTAAACTGCTCTGAGTAAGAGCACTCAAAATTTGCCACAGTTTTAACTCTTCTCTCTGCATTCACCTCTCCTAACTACCTTCACATTCAAATCACCCCCTTTCACTCCTTTTCATTCAGTGTCAATGGTTAACATCTCTGAAAATACATAACAGCTGCCACTGGTCACCTTTTACATTTTTGAAGGTTTTAAGATAGTTTCTTTTGTTTTGCCTCTTCCAGCTGAGAAAATTGTGTGCAAAAAAAGTGAGAAAGCTGTCTTTATACTCTTACAAATTCCCTTTTAGAAATCTCTTTTCAGAGAGATCTGCAAAAACATTTGTCAGTGGAATTCTCTCATGTCTATGTTAACACCACATCACCCCATCCAATACACATTCCCATCTAGTATGGATACTTGCTCATCAGTCCCTAACAAGTTATAATTATCCACCATAATTGTCCACTTGGGCAGTTAGGTCTTTGTGTGACTCCAAGCAGACCTTTCTCTGATGGAAGCCCATTGGGACTTCTCCAGGCTTTCCTGGCTGATGAAAAGAGTGAACTGAGCACCTCTTCCTAACTCCAGTACTGCTTGAACTTCACAGGGAAAAGCAGAAAGAAAAAGCAGATAGTTGATGACACTGACAGGGTAACAATACACTTAGATCCAAGGATAAATCTTATTCAGATCAAAGGAATACATTCATTTTGTGACACTGGGTCAGTTATATGGGAATTGTTGCATAATGCATAAACATACACCTCCACTAAACAACCTCCTGCTTCTTAGAACAACAAGCACAAAAAAAATATCTGTCACATGGTTCATTTATGGGTGCAAAAACAGTTCAAATAATTTATTTTACTTTCCAACAGCTTCATCCTATCTTTGGAGAACATATAAGAGAATCAAATAGCAGAAATTACAAATTACCTTAGAGCAAGCTTTAAAATGTGCCTGATAACACATTCATTTATTACTTCTGCTGCCTGAACATTTTCCAGTACCATAAATATCCATTTAGGGAGTTTGTGTATTACCAAACCATTAACAGAAGAAACAGAAAACCTAATTACAGAAAAAGTTCCTGGTATTTAATAACAGTAACTTTAAGCTGTTGCATTAACACTCATTTGTGAGCAGAGGACTAAACCCAGCAGAGCTACTTTTTTTGTTTGGAGATGTGCTTACATGACAGGCTCTCCTTACCTCGAGCACTCTTCCTGTGATGTACTTGTCACAATTGTCACACCTGATCCCAAACTTGGCATGATAGTCCGTTTCACAGTATGGAACCCCATCCCTAGGGAAGAACAACAGGCTGTACAGATGTTGCTTTTTGTAAGCTTACACTTTACTAGGAGATTATGCATCCAAAATTTGTCAATGTTTCAACACTTCATAGTGTATTTATGGGCTTTCTTGCCTCCCAAGTATCTTGTATTTATCAATATTGTAAAAAGCTGAATAGTAACGAACAGCTACATTTGACACTTTTCTCCTTTGTTGCTAAACTCATCCATCAGCCCTGTAACAACACTCAGTCTCTGAGACCCTCACACCAACTTTTAAATCCTGTTACCCATTCACTTGTTTCACATGTTTTCCCTTCTGTGGAAAAGACAGTTAATTTCTACATATTACTCTTCCTCTCTTATCATCTAATTCCTCCAATTGATGCATTATCCAGTATATGTATGACCTAATCCTTTAGCTGAGCCTGCAGAGAGTAATTTCTCAAATATCTTGTCTGTAAACCAAGTTTTGATAAACATTTAAATCTACTGGCACTCTTGACTGGACTTGCTTACAGTCATGGATCAAACATCTTGGGAATGTGCTCCACAGAAGCCAGCAATGACTGCAAGAACTCAGCCTGAGCAGCAGTGTGTTCATGCACAATGTGTCCATCACCACCAGCGAGTTAAGACACAACTTAGAAATATGAAATAAAAAACCTGGAGTCTCAGTTTTTATTCTGAAGCATCAAGACCAGAAAATCTGGACTATTGTCCTGAGAAGAATGTGTTAATTTTATATTTTACTAAGTTGTACATGTAGACCATTAAACTGATGAATAAAAAGAAATTGCTCTAAGAAGAAACTGGAGCCTCTTCTTGTGTCTCAAAGTTCAAGTTAAACACAGTTAAATATGTTTCATTTGTTGTACCAAAGCAGGCCATGATCAGACAGATTTGTTAGCAGAGGCATAATTTTATCAGACATTTCCCTGGAGAAACATAGCAAATAATTTTATAGCATGGAAGTTGGATTTCTTAGAGACTAACCTATAAGTTATCACAATAATTAATTTAATTAATTAAAGGCAAGATGTTTCTTCTCTTCAGTTATTTTGTTTGGCATTTAGCCTTTTTAAAAAGATTTTGCAATAATTAATCTACAGTTTATGGGAGGGGTTGTATTAAAATAAAAGCACTGTGCTGAAATACAGGACACTAACACAACATTGAGACAATGCAAAACCTTATTTAAAAACACCCTTTTAATAAAAATTGCTTTCCAGCATAAGCTGTGAAATTAAATGTTGTACTTGTGTTAATGGAAATCCAAAGAATTGTTTAAAGTCTGTGGGACAAGGCTCTGAAATTTCATCATCTCTGGGCACTGGGGATTGAGTTACTTTGCTGCTTAAGAAAATTTCAACATAACACACTTCTCTGAAGCAGAAATTAATCCCAGGTGCCTTGGCCAGTGAAAGGCCTGCATGTCACTGGCCTGATGAAAGTGGTGACATGGGATGTGGTCTGTGTGCATACTTTGTGCTGCTCCTTAGTGCTGTCATCACTTGCAGCCCCAATCTGGCAGCACGAAGGTCTGGAGCAGCACAAAGCATGGTATGTACATCATTATTGGATTCCTGGCTAACAATTCTTCTTATGTAACACATACAGAAAGGACAGTTCCTGCTTGTTGACATTACAGCATCACAGACAGCAAAACCACAGGTAAAAAGAGCATACAGTTGGGTCTTGGAAACACATTCCACCTGCTGCCTCTCTGTAGCATAGCTACCCATTCCAGGTAAATGGAAAAATGTGACTTCTACTTTTCTCCATACCATTTTTAAATACAATCCTGATAATAATTTAGACAATACTCTCTAATATCTTATATACCTCTAAACATATATATAAAAACCAATAAAGGGTATGCAATGATAAATTATTTTGCATTAAAAGAATGCTGAAAAGAGGTGAAAATACTGCTCTACTTACTTGCTGATATACTCTGCATTCAGTAGCTTGCCACACGTATTGCACTTAAAACAGCCCAAATGCCAGTGCTTGTCCAAGGCGACCAAGGACTGACCATTTTTTATTTCTGAACCACAGCCCCCACAATCTGCAAGAGAAAAACCCAAATGAGTGAACCTGTTCTTCAGGTGGTCATGCAGCAGTTGGTTATGGCAGAACAAGTTCCATCAGTGTCCCAGTAACAGCTCTCGAGGGCTCCACAGCTCACTCACTGCTCACTGGTGGATGGCAAGGGGGGCTGCCCTTAAAAAGCTCTGACATTGCTACAAGACATGCATAATTCAAAGAAAAAAAGCTGATGGCTTCAGTTTCCTATTGACTTAGGCTTTATTTGAATTCATTTATACTCTGTTTAAAAAAAAGTAAGTTTTGCTGATTAATTTTTCAAGCATTGTAAGTCAGCCCAATAAAAGAAATGAAAAAAACAAAGAGTAAAATAAATAACTGATTCTTCACATGAGCCTTTGCCTTTATATCTATATCTGCAAGTTCTACTTATTTCAAAATTCTTCTTGCAACTATGAAAAAAAACTCAAGCTGAAATTCTGGTACCAAGTTTCCTGTAACTAGTAAGAACACACCAATACTTAAGAGACATTAGTGACATTTCAATATGTGAAAGTGATGGCAGTCTATGTATTTATTGTATTTATTCTCTATAAAAATTCACTTATATAAAGCTCCAAGTAGTGCTAACAAAAAATACAGGTAAAACATGCAATAACTGGGTAACAGGGGTCAGTCTATGATGGTTAAACAGTCTGTAGGTGAACTAACTATCCTCCCCAGAAAGAGTAACTGAGAACAGGACTGTCTGGGGGTTTGGCTGCCTTTTTTTAAACAATGGAAGATTTTTACTAGGCTAGTAAATGCCAAACCTACACTCAGTTTCCATGTGAACCATCCACCAGTGAGTGCTCTCTTTAGAGATGTTACACTGACATGGGATTTGGATCTGGTTCTCTATATCCTGAATGAACCCTCTAATACCCTACAAGCTCCATCTCTCATCCACTCTTCACTCTACAGATTTCCTGCCTATGTATGATTTTCCTACTAAATGTTTAAGTAGTCAGAATATGTGGCAAAAAAGGGATAAATGCCACTGATAAATTGATTCTAGAACCAATATTTCATTAATCCTTCTAATCCTCCATAAAATATTTTCTATCTCATGTGGAAAAATATATAGCATTTTTAGGAACTCTTCGGGTATACCAACAATTTTCTAGAGAAAAACATTTAACCATTCAGAAAGGTGAGGAGAGAAAAAAAAATATAACAATGTCTTACATAGAAGAGAAAGCCATGCAAAAACATTAAAAAGATTTATCTAGCTATTAAGAAAGAATTCTCAACCTAGGAACTCATTAAAACATTTAAACAGTCCTCTTAAAAACTTTCTGATTTAAGACTGTATTTAGTTGGTTACATGACCCTAATGAGACAGTGTAAGTGAAATTGTAAATGTTTCACATCTGAGCACACAATGATAAAGCACAGTTTTTATTTTCCTTTAGTGATTTGGAATGTATTGAGGGAGTAATAATGTGTCTATTTAATGTTACCCTCTCGAGCACCAATACGTGGAAACAAGCACAAAAGCATGTGCTCTACAGATCAGAACATTTGAGATTTGCTAATAAAAACAACATTTGGGTGTGTGCCTGGTTTTAGTCCCTGCAGTATTCTACAATATCTGTTGTTTAATGGCAATCTGAAATTTGTTTGTGATCTCCCCTGTACTGGGGATTCATCTGGAAATCTAATTTAATCTCATTGCTTGAGGGTTTATTTCACAAATTGAATACAACATCATGTGCTCAGATGTCATTCACCTTTCATCTGGTTTAAGCTTGGGTGGGCATAAATGCAGCATTTTGTGAGCTGCTTTTTTTCCCCCAACTGCTGTTTTCTCTGTAAAGAGCCAGATAATTACAAACAAATATTGTGGTTGCTATGCCAACAGTGCCTACTAATGCAGTGTCCTTGTCTTCCTATCTTGGATGGAGCATCCTTTGGTGACTCAACTAATTTCAAGCAATAATTCTGCAGAACACATCAATTTGCTGCTACATGTTGATATTTTTTCCTGAGTGCTCTCTCAAAATCAACATTCACAAGAGGTCTTCAGAGCTACTGTTTTATAAAACCAAACAACACAGAGAGGTAGGTACTTATATAATAAGAAATTCAAGGACTCGGGAAGAAAACAAATATTTTATATTCTTCATTTCTTCCAAATGGAATGCATGAAGGAGGTGAGAAGCAAAAGGGGAGGATGAAAATAGAAGCACATGTCAGAGGGGGGGGCAGTGATGTTGGGAGCTCAGTGAGTCCCCAAGAGATGTTCTGAAAGCACTGCTGAGATAAATAGAACAGCACACATGGTACACATCAGACACTTCTGAGACAGGAACAAGCCCAGTGTTCCAGTGGGTCAATGTACTACTCCTTCCTTGAAAGGGCTTGCCTGAAGCATATGTTTTAAACAAGAGTTGTTTGTTTAAAGCATTAAGGTCTATTCCAAGAAAGCTGTTTTCAGGAGATACACCATTCACTGCTCTATAGAATTTAGGGAAAAGATAAATTTTATTTTCCAAGGTCAGGCTTTGCCTCAAAGATGGGCTCCCAGTGCTGTTTACCTCTGAGGCAAGTGGTTTGCTGAGGTTTGCAGGTACCTCTGCTCTGGGAAGGCTCAGTGCAGTGACACAGGAGAGCTGGGGAAGTGCAATGACAAGAAAAACTCTCCACGGTGTGCGTGGGCACAGAAAAGGAAATGTAAATACATTAAAGGATTCTGTATCACAGATAATCAAATGAACTTGTTCTGTCAGTACTCAACCAGACAAATAATGTCCATTATAGCCAAAGGCACTTCACATATGACAAGGAGACAGCAAAGATGGCCAAGGAGGATCCATCTCTGGAATAAGTGACAACATAAAGCACCTAACAGAGGGGGCCAAGCTGCCCCAAGAGAGAATGGCATTAGCAAGAGGAATCAGTAGAGCATCTCACAGAGCATCACAGAGCAGCTTTGCTGGTGAAAAAAATAGAAACAAGATGGTGAAAACTTTTGTGAAGAAATGTGGGGAAAAAGAAATAATAAAAAAAGGAGAGATTTCTCCCAGAAGTGGGCTAGGTTCCTTATGTAGGAAGAAGAGCAACCCATGGGCCCCTCCTAGCTATGGTGAATCCAGCTTCATAGAACACTCATTAAATATTTTTCTGTCTTTGCTGTTTCATTGAACTGCTGCTGCTGTTTAATTACATAAAGGTGAACTGCTAAAGCATGGCAGCACTTCATCAGCAAAACAGCAGAGGAACGGAGCACAGAGCAACACCACCTCTATGATCTACTGCAAAAAGGTTGGTGTAAGAACACATTTCTTTCCCACAGTGTTTGTATCTTTTGATAGTGTACAATAGTCTGAGGAAAAGGTAAATTTCCCCTGTGACATTTCACACAATAAACCCCTGCCTGTGTAGTATTTAGCCATGCAATTCTGCCACTGATATTTCTGAAGCAATATTGGAACACTTACAAATCATTAAATCTCACGCTGGATTTTATTTCAGCTGGACTTGGACTAAATCCTAAAAAAATATTAACATCTATATTATGTTTTTCTCCAAAAGATTTGATTTAGTTCATTTTAATCAAATTTTTGAGAGGTTTGATGTATTGTTAATCCTATAATGATACCATCTTTGTTTTTTTTTAATATCAGACTTTTTTGAAAAGCCACCTTATACTTTTACACGTGGCTTTTTTATGACACCTCTTATGCAGCAGAGGAGTAGAAGTTCCAGGTGTCAATACTGGTGTAAAATTCTGATTTTTAAACCTGTGCAGACTAAGAAGCAGTGACTGAGAAGAGCAGAAATCTGTACTTACTCCGCAGGTTCTGCACAGGGAAAGAGCCAGTGCTGCTGGAAGGGGGCAGGGAACATTTCTGGCAGATGCATTCCTTCCCATTGAAAGTTACCCGGTCACCCGCAGGGAAAGGCAACCTACAAGAGCAGAAACAAAAGCAAACTGGTTACAGTCTCATGCCTTTATCAAAATTAAGTATCATTCTATAAAGGAACTGATTATACTCTGGCTTCCTTTCCTCTGCTGCCCAGCTCTCATTCAGTTTTCCAGTCACTTACAGGCTTAAGTATCAAAGGGATGCATCAAACAGGCAACTTCAAATGCAAATGGTTACAGCTTCTCAGGGAAAAAAATAATATCTAAGGATACAAAAACACAGTGAGCACTCAAGTCCAAATTGTTGTGTATCTAAGAAATGTAGTATCAGCCAGAGTTCATCACTAACAGGATCAGTTACAGAAAGAAAATAAAATTGGCATTACAGGGAGTTAAGTAGGGGCAAATGCTGCTGCTTTTATGTTGTTAAATAGCTGCACAAGAGTGATGACTTTAATGTATTAAAAACCAGCACTTGTCCTCACAACTTTTTACCATATCAAAGTCTTTCCCTTAATCTTTGTGCTCAGAAAACAAATGTTATTGAATTCTCAAAGGGAAAAAAACTATCCCAGTTATAAAACCCACAGTATCTACATTACTTGCTTTCCCTACCCAACAACAGCTCTCCTTATACTTGATTAAATCTTTCCTTCTTATCAATGTTCTTAAAACAAAAGCTCTCTGCTGTGCATTTCCTTGTCTGGGCACAGAAACCACTGAGGCTTTTTCTCTCAGGGAACCAGATGGACAAATCACTTCACATGCAGCGAAGGATGGTGAGGATTTAGAGCACATCTCACTCCACCCAAAGCTCATGTCCAACTAAATCCCTGTCCAAGCTATCAAAATATGGCTTAATGGGGCACAAACACAACACACACCCTCTGCCTCGTGTTGAAGTCCATCTGATCACACTATTTCATTAAAACTCTGCATGGCATTCTCCCTCAAATGCTATCAAATTCATACCAATTGCAAGGTTGTCTCCACTACAAAAACTACACTGATACTTTGTGCTAAATTTAAACATTATTTTTCTCCCTAAACTGACTAGAAGAAGTTTATGCTACACTTGAATTACATTTAAAGGAATTTTTTTATTACTTGGAAAAAGAACAAAAGCAATGCTGTCCGTTGTTTCTGTATAATGTTACTAAAATACATTTGAAACCAGCTAAGTAAATATTCAACACTGCCATCCATTCTGGACCATTGGTGATAATTTAAAAAATCACAAGGACACACAGTGTCAATATTACTCTCTTTTTTTGATATCTCATAGTGAATTCTGCATTTCACTTTTTTTTTCTCTTTCCCAGGTTTTTATAGTCCAAAATCTTCTTATCTTATCACTTACCTAAAGTTATGATACAGAAAAATAATTTATGGAAATAGCCTTTAATACTGCCTTACTCTCTGACCCAACTAAATGATCTGTGCATGACTCTGGTACAACAAGGTCCAACACAGTATAGATCCAGATGGAAATATAAATTTCCATCTGTTTCAAAAAGGATATTGTACCATGAAATTTACTCAATAACCTAACCAGAAGACAACTGTCTCTACTGTGGCAGACAGGATGTGATGGAGCTGCACTCCAGTGAGCAAACCTGTCCTGTCTAGCACTAGCAGCAATGCAGCAGCAGCAAACTTCTGTGTTATATTAAAAAAAACCTTTCCAACTCTATCTTTTTAGGTCATAACTGTTGTCTGCAACAGATTTTGATACTTTTTGAAGTCAGAGATACTTCTAATACATAGAATAATAAAATGGTTTTATGAACTCACGGAAGAATTGAGGTTGGAAAGAACCTCTGAAGATCATCTGGACCAACCCAAAGTTTATTCAAATGAACATACATCTATTTAAATAAAAATTAGTAAATGTGATACACACTATATAGTGACTAACTACCAAAAATATCTCGAAAATGGAGTGATGATTTAAATGATATCCTGGTTTTCTACTGCAAATGTGAAAGACACCATTTAATAATGTTTTCATTTTAACAAAATATTGCACATCAAGACTAGAACTTAGCACTACTAATTGACTGGGAAGACATTTGCCAAGGGATTTCAACCATTCCAGAACTGAAACAAGAACTTGTACTTGATCTCCTGAATGTTTTCAGGAAGACATCTCATCCTGATTTACAGATAGACACAGGCTTATTATAACCACTGGTTACCTGCTCCAAAATAAAGCCTCATAAAACCAGCACCCTGCTCCACTGATGCATCACAGAACCACCCTCACTGCCACACAACTACCCTGGCATCCTTCACTCCTGTGCACAGTTCCATGCCCTGGCAGGACAGAAACTTCAACTGTGTTTGGCCACAGTCTCTGCAGGAAACAAGGCTGGGCTCAGCTCATGACCCAGCTGGGCTCTCTTGAGATGTCTCAGTAAAACTGCAGCCTTTGCACCATTAATAATCCTGGACATGGTGACATGCTGGAGCACAATTCACTGCTCTAAGGAATGACTGTGAGTAAATCTTGTAAGTAATATATAAGGAGCAGTAGGGAAAGGTAAGGTAAACACATCTTCCTTACTCAGGAAGGTATTTATATTAGGTATATACTATTTATATATGTTTATATATTTATATATGGCACAAGGACAGAACCAGGCAGATGACACCTCCCAACATGCCAAAGCTCACAGGCACCACAGCATTGACAGAGCCTCCTTAGATGGGAGGGCACATAGGGAATAGCCCATAAAAACCCTGTCCTGTTTACTTTCTAAGAGTTCAGTAGCTGCTCATCATGTCTTTCCATTCCAATGGGAGAGGGCAACAATTCTTTATTGTTCTCCAAATAAGCAAGACATCTTGCTCTAAAACCCCAGAGAGATATTCCTTGGAGCTGTCCACCCCAAGAGCAGACAGATGTTTTCTCCCCTCACAGGTCTTCTAAACCATAAATAAGCCTCAAAGTTTGTTTTGCTGTCTTTTTCACTGGGAATTCATACCCAACACATTTGTCAGTGTTCCTGTACCAGCTGACCTCTCCCTCTCACAAGCAGCTCTGCTCAAGCATTTCAGTGCCAGTATGAGTGAAGGCACAACAGAAGGTGGGAGCACTCAATTAACAAGGTTTCAGTTTCTGAGCTTTCTAAGCTGTGAGCAGGACTATATATAGAACTTTAGGCTAAGAGCAGCATATCTGCCTTCAAATACAATGATATCTCACCACCAGTCACCCACTGAACACTGCTAGGTATTGCAAAAACCAGGATAGGGTTTTAATTAGCTACTTATCCTTTAATAAATATTCAGTGAGATTTTCACAGTTGGATAATCTATTTTTAAAATGAGAATTAGAAGCATTTTTAAAGCAGCTCTCTCAAATTACTTGTAGAATTTTAATACATCTATGATTCGTCTCCCAAGAAATTTTGTTTTATCCACCTGCCTACAATATTTGCAAACCCAGAAAAAAATCTGAAGGTGGTCAAACTATATTGTAAAACATCAAATCACCATCAGCCTAATCCAGGTAACCACGTGCTGATACCAAAAGGTCAGGTCCTGGTCTTGTCTTCCTCTGCACCACACCTCAATCTATGCAGCTGTGGGCAAGTCATTCAAGCTTTCTGGGAGGGACAAAAGAAAAATTTTTTTTTAAATTTTTTTTTTTTTTCAAAGCAGATGGATGGCCATTTATTCTTTAAATTGCTGATCCTACTCTGTGGCTGAACATTCAACAAAATTTGATATATGAAAATTAACAGAGGCCCATAGTCAGGTTGGGGAGAGAGCAAAGCTATTCATTTCAGTAGCTGGCTGCAGTTACACCAGGTCAGGTGTAATGTCAGACTGCAGCCTAAGGACCAGGAGGATCAAATTGTGCTCTAACTTGAACCTGGTACAATCACATCCCTCAAGGTGCTCCATAGGGATGAATCCTCATGGATTAAAATGATGATACAAAGTGGACATTGAGTGCTATCTACACAAATTTCAGCGAGGGAAAAGGCTAAATCCTGCAAGCAGTGAGGAACAGCCCCATGCACCAGTGCACCACAAGGGTTACCCAGCTGGAAAGCTTAAGAAGGTGTGGAGGTCCCAGTGGACACCATGTGGGACATGGGTCAGCAGTGTGTCCCCACAGAACTGAGCAGCCACATCCAGAGGCACCTGCAGCAGCAGAGCCAGGGATGTGATCTTCCCTGCTGCTCATCCTCTGAGACTGCAGCAGGCACCTCCTTGGGCTCCTCAGGACAAGATTGTCTGGAGGGAGATGAGGGAAGGTGGCCAGGTCAGAGCTGCAGCACAGGACACACAGCAGGCAGGGGCTGCAGGAGATGCACCTGCTCAGGGAGGTTGCATTGCTGTCTAAAACACCTGATGGCATCTGCACAAAATGGGAGCCATGCCATTCTCAGAGGGAAAGAGTGAAAGGACAAGAGGCAGCAGACAAGCTGGAACATGGGAAATGTCAACTCAATATAAGGAAAAAAAATACCACGAGCTTGTTGAATGCTGGAACACACTGTTCAGAGAGTCTGATGAATCTCCCTGGAGTTATGTTAAAGGAATCCCATCATCTGTCTACTCAAACTGGACTTGCTTTGAGCTAGGGGCTGGACCACAGGAGCACCACAGATTCCCTTCCATCCTACATTATTCTAGGGCTATGGAGATGCTCCATATAGACAAAAGAATCCTAGAATCACTAAGGTTGTAAAAGACCTCCAAGGTCATCAAAGTCCAATCTTTGGCCAAACACCACCATGCTCATGTCATCACATATTGCCACATCTACTGATTTCATGCACACTGCCAGAGATGGTGAACCCATCACTTCCCTGGGCACCCTCTTCCAATGCTTAACTTCCCTTTCAGCAAAGAAGATTTTCCTAATATCCAATCTGAATCCCCTTTGGCAAAGCATAAAGACATTTCCCCTTGTCTTATCACTGGATGCCTGGGAGGGGAAAACACCCCCCAGCTCACTACACCTCTTTTCAGGAAGTTTAGAGAGCAGTAGCTAAGTGCCTCCTTTTCTTCAGATAAACAACTCCAGTACTCTCAGCTGCTCCTCACAGGATGTGTGCTCCAAACCCTCTCTCTGAAGAGCAGCAGACCTAACCTGAAGAGCACCACACCACCACCCTTTGTTCAGAAAGGACCACATATTGATAAACATATTTGGTTTAGAATCAAAATGCCAAGAGCACTCAGGCTGATTTCAAAACATTGGGCTCAACACCCATTGTAGGTTTCTACAATACCTAGCAGAGTTCAGTGCAAGATGACTCTCAGTTCTTTGCAGAAGCAGTAGTGTTATATATGTAGGACTACACAATCTTTTGCTGAAAGAAAGGAAAGGGTTTCAGCTTTCTGATTTTTGTATTCAACTGCCTGGCCAAAGTGAATTACCTTCTTGAAGACAGTAAAAATACAAATGGATTGAAAGAGGTTTTATAGCTGGGTTTGGCAGGCAGACCCTTGAAGAATATGTATCTGCCTCTTTCCCCTCCACATACTACTCACATCTACATGACACATATTCCATTTCTGTCAATATACTGTTTTAAAAGAAAACTTCCTGAGTTCAGAAAAACTTAAATATAAAAATTCTGTAAAGCAAACACAAAACTGTTTCCTTATTAATCTGGGATGAATGTGCAAATCTATCCTCCACCCAAGGGTCAAGTTGTCCTCTCTTTATCATTTACATGTCAAAATTTCTTTCCAACTTTTAAGTGTAAGAATACTGAAACTAAAGGGGTAACTATTGCACACACTCCTCCAACTGGGCACATTAACACCAACCCCTCCAACTTTATTAATTACGGTAATACCCATAAAATCAAACCCCAGATTTTTGATATTCAGTGAACACACAGCCCACAAGTAACAGAAATTATATTCCAGGTACCACATTAGACAGACATACATATGCTTACTAAATCAATGTGACTAATCCAAACACTAAGACATTGCTCGAAAATAATCCATTTCCAGAGTATTACCACAGGTATGACAACTCATTTCTTTCTGAAAGACTCAATGTCCTGCCCTTTCCCATCCTAAATAAGAGCCAAACTCTCCTGACTATGACAGCCATGTAAGAAGTACATGTAATTTTAATTTTACAATTTTAGTGAAACTAAGCTTCTATTACTACAGTCAGCCTCAGCTTTCTCCCTCTTTCTATTTCACTATTACAAACACATGATGTTTCTGAAGGAAATGTCTTTGGCAGCTCTCTGGAGAACAGAGCTCCTTCCAATTACTGAAGCTGTAAGAAGATTGCTCAGCCACTTCCTGGGAACTCAGAGTAAGAATTTAATCTGCAACAGTTTTCAATCTATGTTGTTATTGTTTCAATCATTCTTAGTTTTAGGCATTATCATCACAAAACACAACAGCAGAAGAAAGGTTTCACTAGACTATGAACAGCAGTGGAAGAAGAAAGGATTAAGCCCTCAATCTTTACTCCAACAGAGCAAACACACAACTGAAACCTGATTTTTTTTAAGAGCCACTTAGTTAACACAAGACATAGAGAAATAATCAGATAAGATGGCACAATATATTATACTTTTAACAGTTTTTCTCAGAATACTAATTCTTTTTTCAGACTTTAGCTTGTGGCAGCACTGGGTAGTAGCATCTGACTCCCAAGAGATGCCCAGGGATGAGCTGGAATTCTGACACTCCAGCTTTTTCACAGAGGAGGGCAGCAGGTTACAAGGGCAGCACAGAGGGTACAAGGAACACAGTTCCCTGTGACACTGGGCCATGTGGCACCCAACAGCAGTAAATTCAGTAAATCCAAACTGGGCTTGGAGTGCTGACTTTTCCCCACTGCTCTGCTAGCTAGGCTTTTCACTGATGCTACCACACACTTCCCACATGTTTCTATTCAAACCTTATCTTCTCTGAAAATAAGGGGTAAAAGGAGTTGCTACTGACACTGGTTTACTATGCAATGTAGAAACAGTTTAGAAGTGTTACTTCAGCAGCTACAGAAATAGGGGTTGAAGAAGTGCTCATTTAAAAGAATTTAACCATTCTGCAGCATTCTGGAGAAATGTGTCATGAGTGCAAAATGCCTCCTGCTGCCAGTGAAGATGTAAGAGCCTGGCTTAGTTTCTTTCCATGGGAGCAGGATCAGCCCCTCCAGCAGGCAGGCACCACCACTCAAATTCACACCATTCTGGAGGTTAGATTTCTAACACAGCACCCACATTGAAGTCTGGCTGTAAAAGGTAATGCCAAATACAGTTGGCACCATCCACCAGCTACTACTGACAGTGTGCTTTGGCCCAGTATTTAAGGTTTCTGCCCATCTGTAAGAAATGAGGGCACAAATGGTTCTCCTGACACTTCCCACCAAGAAAAATATAAAGGTAGAGAGCTTTACACTTTCTCCCCCATTTATTATTACTGTTTTTTAAATTAACAGAAAACGTTCCTTCGTTTGGTTTAAACAACATATCCTTATAGTCTACCAACCTTATTTTACTGAGGACATCACTCAATAAAATAAATACTGATGATGTTTAAATAGGACACTTCCCCATAAAAAACACAGGTTATGTCTGGCCTGAAATGACAGGGGTAATTGAAGTTGATTTAAAGCATATAAACACATGACAGGATTCTTCTGCTGCTCTGCACCACAAATCAGTGTTACAACCCCCCTGGGAGACACTAATTGAATCCTGCTAGTCAGCAGGGCATTAGCTGCCTCTGATGAAGACAATATGAATTTGTGTGTCCTTCCAAGAAAAGCAACAGAAGCAGATCAGGGTCTCTCTACTGAACAACGAGAAACGGTGAAATAGCATTTAATGCAACTATTTAGTTACACAAAAGGTCAGGGAATATCTCTGATTTTAATTTTTATATGATATATTGTTGTATCAGGAACTTAACTTTTAAAATCTTTACCACATCTTCATCACACATAGTATTTTCAGCATGAATAATTTCACAGTCCTGCAATTTAACTGACCTGAATTGTTAGGTACTTAAGTATTTTAGTCACAAGGAAAATTATTCCAAATATCTAAGGAGACAAACTATATCACCAAGCTCCAAACTATCATCTGAAGGAATGACTAAATGAAGCAGGAATTGGCATTTCCAATGGCCTAAAACCCAATGTATGGAGTTTCTAAGTACAGTAACACAGTTAAATATATTTCTAACCTCTAGTGGTGTGACTGAAGATACAAGCATGTTTAGCCATAAAAATAGAATCAAACATTTTTTTGATTTTTCTTAAATTGAGAAGTACCTCACTTTACAGAAGGTACTTGTTCTGAGAAAAAAGGTACTAAAAAGTAGCTCTGCTCATCTCTAGAAGACTGTAATACTGCCAAGCTGAAGGCCAACAGCATGTGCAGCCAGCAGTTAACTCATGAGATACACTTGAAGTCATTTTCCTTACCATTAAAAGAAAAAAAAAAATTAGGATTTTTTCTTATCTTTACTCTTCATATTTTTTTAAGTATCCAAAAGGAAAAACTGCCTATTAAACAGTGCAAAACTTAGAATGAAATATAATAAAGGCTTGTCCATCTCTGAGTCTTCCCTCTATCACAGCTTTTATTATTATTTTTGGAATTGCTTTATTTAATTTAGATTCTGCCTCAATGGATGTTCTGGAATCTGTTCCTGCTTCAGCACAGGAAGATTTCTGAGCTCAGCAGCTCCATGGGCAGGGTAGGCTGGGCTGGCAGACAGCCACAGGGACAGGGACATGGACATGCTGGTTTGGGGCTGCAGAGTCAGCAGCACACAGAGCATCTGAACTGTGCTGCACCACTGCCTTTGGGCTTTGAAACCCTTGGAAAGTGGGGCAGCTTTTCCTGAGCTCCTAAAAGCTCAAGTTCAGCTGAGAAACTATGGCAGCACTTCCATTTGGTCCAAACTGCTAAAATGGTGAGTTTTCTGAAGGTTTAGTGCACTTCAAGCTTTTTCATGAAGTCTTCAAGAGAGATGTTTGTGTTATTTCTACACAAGAGGATTAAGATGCAGGTCGAAATGACATCAGTTCCTTGTATTGCTGAGTTTGGGAGCCATGTGGGAAATGATCCCTCTGAACTGCACTGGGCTTTAGCAGCAGCCTGCTGAGGACTCAGCCACTGCATTGAATCCTTTGTAACTTCAGGCCAACAAATGACAAAACAGTAGAGGACTAAAGCAACACTTGGGGCAAAATGTCTTACAACAAAGACAGTGGCAGCTTCTAAAGCACTTTGAAAACCTCACATGTAAGATAACATAAAAAAGAAAAACACATTTGGAAAAAAGGAAGGCACTCAAAATTACAGACTTTTTTTCCTTTTTAATTCTGCAATTTTTTAAGGAGTAACAGAAGCTTCATGTAGAAAACTTACCTGCAGACAGCACACACAAAACAGTCTGGGTGATAGGTTTTGCCCAGTGCTGAGACCACTTCTCCCTCAATGAATTCATCACAACTGAAGCATCGTGTGCCATAGAGTCTCTGGTAGTCCAAAGTACAGATGTAGTCTCCCTGCCTCACAAAAAATCCTCCTTGAGCCAGGTCACATCCACAAGCTGCAGAAAGAGAAAAGGCAGACTCAGAATTCAAGAAACAAATGCTCTAAGATTAGGCTGATTTTCCACCTGTGATCTGAACAGTTCCTATGGAGCATTTAAGCACTTCAATGCATGGGCTTGTGATCACAGAACAGATGTGCATCTGAAAGATTGATTTACTCTTACAGTAAATTACATCAGTCATGTGTTTTGGACACTAATAACTGGACTTATTTAATGTAAAAATGTTGACCTCAGTGCAGCAGCTGTGAGTACAAAGTAAAAGTCTGCAGGAGTTGAATTTGGGGTTACCACATACAACATCTAACATATTTAACAGGTTAAAAGACACACAGAAAGCATATAAACCTTTAAAATCTAAACCACCAGTGTCACAAAGAAACATCTCTAACAGATTACAAGTGTTTGATATTCCTCCTGGACACTAAAGGAGTTTAAGTACTGCTGTCTCTAACCACAGGGGCTGATTGATGGTCATGGCAATTCCTGCAAGTTTTCACAAGTTAAATCAGCTCTCATGTTTACCTGATGAACATCACTCACCATGCATGAACTGGAAGCATCTCCAGATTCATCTGCTCCTGGCAAAAGTAAGGTTTTAGTCCCAAATATCAATTTCTACTTTTTAAACTAAACCTGTGGGAAAGGGTTAAAGTAGATTAACCAAAGGCTTGTGAGACTGTTCAGGGGATTTCTTCATTGCACCAGGGATGGAGCTAGGCTGGAATTTTGAGAACATATAAGAATGGGAAAGGGTAGATAAATGGTCTGGTGAAGTCATACAGAAATAGCAGACATATAGAACATGACCACCATCCACATTGACCAGCATCTTTGAAAACAGACTTGACTTGATTTAAAAAAGAACTAGACTTCAAAGTGGTGATTTTGCTGCTGTGTTCACTACTGCAGATCACAGCACCACACTTGTTACTACGTACTTCTGCTCCTGGGGATGTTCATGTAGGAATGTGTTCCCATCAGCAAATGGTGTTTACAGTCAAACTGCTGAACCACAGCAGTGTCACTACTCACATACAGCCCACAGAAAAGGAGTGGGAATGTTGCTTATTAAATTTGGGTTACATTCACAAAACATTGCAGAGTTGCTTGGCCTCAAAATAGCAGAAGTATCCACGCTGCTAAAATTCAAGACTGAGATTTACACTTAGGTACCTGAGAGTCCACAGGCACTGTGGTTTCTAAACATAAAGCATGGTAACTCTCACCCAAGCCTGTTTGCAGTGTCAGAATCAGTCATCTTGCACCTGAACTACATGAAAAGAGACCAACAGAGGTGCCTAAGGCACAAAGTAACACATACAGCTCAGAAACCCCAAGAAAGCAGATGATCCAGATCATTCATTCAAAATTACATCCAATCCTTTTGGATTTGGATCCTCCCTTTTTTACAGTATTTGTTAACTGTAGCACAGGAGACCTGGGCTCAAGGCCCTCCTTGAACCCTCTGTGGGCTCATCCCTGTGTGGGATTTCTGTTCCCATCATTGTCCCTGGACATGGCCCTGACTGCTGAGTCAGAAAACAACAATCATATTAAACTGTATTAGTGCATGGTCAAGAACTGAAGAACTATGGGTTCTAATCTTTCCTATAATTCAAAGGAATTACACTTATATTGCATGTGTCACGGACAACATGGATTAGATTATTTATATTTCAATACATTGTATATGTTCTCTATCTCACAGGCTTAACACATTTGCTTTAGCATTTCTCTTTCCCACCCATGCTCTCATTTTATGAAGGACAGGCTTTTTGAACAGACTTTCCAAAAATCTGGCACAACTTGCTGGATATCATGAGTTTCTTTCAGCCTATGCATTTCAGCTACTTACTAGTGTCACAGAAGCAGAGCTCAGCTATGGATTTAAGATGATGCTGAGCAGCATGCTGAGCTGATGCTGATGTCCTAGAGCAGTTCTAAATTGTATCATACAATGTTTGAACTTGCAAAGTGGATCATAAGAGAAAAAAGTTAAAAGGACATAACTGCATTTCTAAGAAAAGGAGGGAGGGTTTATGTCCCTACATACATTTCTTACATTTTGCACAATTAAATCTCTATTTATTATATAAATATAAGCCCAGCAGGCTTTGTCTCATTGCAGCTGAGAGCTCTGGTGCAAGGTTTGGGGCACATGGGTCAGCAGCAGTCACCACTGGCATTTGGTGGCACTCTGTCTCACCCTGGGGATACTGGCCTCTCTCTGCTCTGCCACTAATGTCACAACTACCACAAAGTTGTGTACAAATCCAAAGCAGACTGCACTAATGCACTTAATCTTGGATTCTCAGGAAACCCTGCAGTGAAACTGCTCACACAAAGAGCAACAGAAAAACAAGTTACTGGGACTTCGAAATAAAAGTGAGCTCAGCATCCTCTCACCAGGTCCCTTCCTGCATCACCATCACTTCAGCCTCCTCATGGCAGAGAGTGGCTGAATGAACATCATTCATTAAATACTGGCCTGGATATTAAAATAGCCACAGTTTAAAACTGAGGACAGTAGCTCTGAAAATTCAGAGACCCATTGTCCTCCTCTCAGGTGAGATGCTGTTTCCCTTGCCAGCTACCTTCATGGGCAGAGACACTGCCCATCTGAGATGAACCTGCAGAGACAAAAAACCAGGAAAGGAAAGCTGGAGGAAGTACAGAGAATATCTGAAGGCAGCTACCAGATCCTACTCTCCTAGGACAGGAAATCAGCATTATGTCACACCCACTCCTACCTAGCATTTGTCTTCCAAAAGGAGTATGTGGAGGAAGGGTTATTTATAACCTAGAAATAGTTTTCAACAGTTTCTGGAGTTCATCTTGGTAATAAAAGCACTGCAAACACAGCAATTATATTAATGAAGAGACTAACACACAGAAATTCATCTTGGTATTACCCCGCATATAAGGCAATGCCTTTTTCTGAGCAGTTATACCTTTAGGAGGAAATTGTAAGTAGTGAATAAGTAAATGTTTGGCTCTTCTTGTGGTATTTAGTAGCAAGCCAGTACTTGGATGTGCTATGGGACTTGAGAGGGACAATTTCCACACCATTTTTAGGGGGGGTACCTCAGTGTGGCTTCTCTTACAGCTGGATAATTCCACTCTTCAAGATGGTTTGCAGGTACCTGACACCACAATACCTCATATACATATATATATACAGTTGAAAAGGGTTCCTCTACTGGTTTAGCAACTTTTTCCCCTAGCATGGTGTCTGTAACAGCACCTGAAGCACTGGAATTTATGGAGTGTGTCATGGTAATGGTTTTAAACTAAAAGAGGTGCAATTTAGAAAGGATATATGGAAGAATTTTTACAGAGGCCAGCAAGATACTTGAACAGGTTGTCCAGAGAGGTGGTAGATGGTCCATCTCTGGAAAAATTTTAAGTCAGGTTGGACAGGGCCCTGAACAACCTGATTTACTTGAAGATGTCGCTGCTCATTCCAGGGGGGTTTGGACTAGATCACCTTTAAGTGCCCCTTCCATTATTCTGTGATTTAAAAAAAAATAAATAGCAGTAAATCAATTAATCAATGCACTTTAAGCATGTTGCTATTCCACTACTGTATGCATCAGTATTCCATTTACAGTGTACAAATAAAAAATGCATCTATTTTCTGTGCTGGCAAATGAGCCTTCTGAAAGTAGATAATTCTTTTGGCTGCATGCTGGGGCCTAAAAGCCAGCTGTGTCCTGACTGCTTGGGGGATGCTGCACTTGTGCTGCTGCAGATTACACAGGCTGCAGCACTTGCACTGCAGGTCTTGCCATCCCAACAGTGCTGTTCTGCTGCCAGACAATCAAGTGGTTTGCTTACATGCAACTGCACGTAACAAGTCTATATTTTCCCCTCCTATTTCCTTCCTGATGTAAGTTAAATAAAATTTTTCTTGCTCAGCACTGTGGTTTTATGTCCATTTCTGGTATTTTTCTCCATCCATGAGATGGATGTTGCTGGCTAACTAAGATCCCAAGAATGACACTGCTAAATTGTATGTCTTCATGCACCATTGATGAAGTCTGGGATCCCACTCTCCTAAAGCTCATAATTATATGTGGAACATTTCTCCTGGCCACTATGCCTGTGAGCAGGAACCACAACCACCTGGCAAACTTCCATTGCTACAGCTTTGCCTTAAATTCTAATTGAACTGCAATTAATCTGAAGCAGTCCAAGCCCATTTCCAGCAGATGGCTGTGACTGTGATACGCCTTCTTGCATGGTCTGGTAAGCCCAGATAAGCTTTTCACAAAGCTTTTAGGGAAGTCTTTCCCAGCTCCAAGTTTGCTGGCCATGCAAGTATTGGCATGGGAATATCACCTCTTAGTTAATTCACACCTGAACCTCCAGTTGATAGGTGAGCAGCAGTGAGACAGAAGGAATCTTGCAGTGGGGTATTTAAACCACACAACTGAATCCCCACCTATGCATGAGTGATCATATCAACTGTCTGTCCAAACACATCTGTGAAATCAAGAATACTCAAGCCTGTCAGCCACTGGCAGTGTATCAGCAATAATATCAAAAACACCATCTATAATCTCAAGGACTTGAGTGACACCTCATTTTGTTACCATCCAGGGCAAACTGAAGCAGCGTGCAGCCCCAGAGGTCTTGGACAGCCCTGCTAGCTCCTTCTCCACCTTCCAACCAGGAAATGCAGGAAGGCAGACAGGTCTGATGGAAGAAAACCAACAACTTTTGGGAGCAGAGAAGATACAGAGAACTGTGGGGGTATCTCATATCCTGCAACACCTCACCAAGCACATGTAGCACTGATAAAGTCATAAAGGACACAGAATGCAGTGCACCTACACAAGCTCCCAGGCTACACTGGCCATGATGCCCATAAATAAATTTGTATAGTAAACACTTCTGTGCAGGAAAACCCTTTGAGATTCAGAATGCTCTTATGAGATTGACAAAACATCAGAGTATACCCATTCCCATTAAAATGAAGAAGACCTTGGGAAGTTTCCTGCACACTATGTACTTTGATTCCTATATTAAATGGAAACTTCACATCAAGTAATTTTTCATTAGAAAGTATATTTCCATTTTCCTTCTGGAGACCATAGTTACCCAATAGCTTAGAGACAGTGTTACTCCCCTATAAAAGCTCTAGTCTTAGAGGTGAGCAAGGTCCTCACAGCATTAATATGGGGCTGTTTCAAACTATCAAAATAATCCCCATGAAAACATGTCTCATTTATACTAATTCCTTGCTTTAAGGACTCAATCTGGTTATTTAAAATTTACAAGTATGCTAAAGAAATTTAAGGAACAGAGTAATGTGCTTTGACCCATTTTCAACCTAATAGCATCTTGAGTGTTTATGATAAAATATTGCTGTCACTTGCCAGACTAATTAAAACAGGTTTTTAAAAACAATACAATAAAATAAAACCTACAACCCAAAAAAACCCCCAACATGCAAAGCAACACCACAAAATATTTTCAGAATTTTTTTTTAACAGTGCTTTGGGTGCCAGTTCCACGTTTGCAAATTAAGTCCCTGCTCTATTCACAGATATGGCAGATGGTCTTGTGTTAATGAGTTGCAGAAAGTGGGAGGTGGAACAACACCACTGTGGCAGTGATGAATTTTATGCAACTCTCTCTGGGTCTCAGTGCAGGCATCACATCACCTTAGTGCACTGAAATGCCCAGTAGCTCCTCCAGAGTGCTGCTGTATCCCTGCTGTGTCCTCAAGGGAAAGAGCATCACATAGTCTGGAGGTCCTTGCACAAAGCATCCTTGCTCTGGCTTCTTTTGCACAGGGAAAACCTTATCCAAAAAGAGAACTTGAGTAATTAAAAAAACTTACAGACTTTTGTTAATAATAATAACAACTCTGTGACATCTAATGTGAACCGAAATTATGTACATTCAAAACTTCTTTATATGAATAGTATCTTTACTGCCTGCAAAGTTTACATAGATTTGAAAATCCTATCCTCTAATGAGCACTTAGCTTTCTACTATAACTCCTTAGTCTATGGACTAAAAGAATGCAAATAAGGAGTAAAAAAATTGGAAAACAGAAGCAACATAAGTTTGGCTTCCTTTGATGGTTAATTACCTTAATTAGGTTAATTACCTTTTATTGAATGTTAATAAGATATTCCTTTACCAGTACTCATAACCATGATTCCTCCCTGTCCATTTTACCATGCTTTACTAACATTATATATTTATGAAATTTGTGAAAGATACTCTTAAAAAAGGATTCACCAGACTCTGGCTGAAATATATGCCATGTTGCTAGAGTGCTGGTGTGATGGGTATGTGGCCAGGACATGAGGGGCTGCAGAAAATTCTCAATGAATGCAAGGAAAAGTTGCAACACGAACATGATGATAGAAAAGGAACATTATCCATTACTTTGTGATAATGCAAGTTAACTAACTGACCAAAATTTGTTCATGCTTTAAATAGTGAGGTTTTTCTTAGAAAATTAGTGATTAAAAATTTTAAAGTTTAAAACTACAACATAGAACCATTTTGCTGCTACTTTTTGCACTAGTAAAAGTGATTATTATTATCATCATCACTTGAGTGAAATAAAAATTACAAGCTCACTGATATAAGCTGATAAGGCAGCTCTAAACCTACTACTCTCTGCAACCTTGGTGAGCATTACATTGGGAACAGTTTTTCCTGTTATACTGCTCTGGGATTGCAAACTCCTGAAGGACTCAGGAAGTGTGGGACACATTGCTGAGAGTGCCTGATGAATCAGAGTCCCTACACTAATCCCCAGTGCCCATGACACCATAAATACCAGGAATTGCTGCTGCCTGGCAAAAATCTGGGACTCGGAAATCTTACAAACGAGCTTCCCGTAAATGACTCCCATTTTGAAATGTGAAACCCTGTAGGTATGTTCAAATGTGAGTCCCTCAGATTGCTCAGTGTGGCTTTGAACATATTTATATCCTAGCAGATACATTTGATCTAATAAAAGAAATAACTCCTATTGCCAAGTTATTCCATTTTTAAAAATATTCTCACTGAATATTTTGTCTTAGTCCTTCCCATTAATAGGACTTCCTGATAAATGATACAGCTCTGGGTTCTGTTGCATGCTCTCCTGAGAAAATGGTATAGAAGTGATATATCCAGAGCTGGGCTTTTTTCCAATTCCCAGGACACTGCAGGGTCACAGAAACACTGATCCCCAAAGGCACATACCCCATTCTAAGATGAAGATGTGATAAATTCTAGCAGATTAATTTAAAAAAACCCCATGAAAATTAATGGAGGAAAAGTAAACTTGCAACTGCTAGCTGGGCCAGCAGGGAAGAGTGCATGTGCTGCACCCACAGCAAGACAGCAATCTGGAGAATTTTGATTAGGGGTAAACCAAGATACATAAGAGATAGGATGAAGCACATGGGTCTTGTTTTTACCTCTGTGGCTCAGACTGGAAGCTTATTTCCCTTCAAGACAAACCAGGGAAGGACACAGATGTGAGCTACAGTTCTCACATATGCACAAAGAACACTCCTTAGAGAGTGTTTAGAGAACACTTTTTAGATGGTATGGATCCTCCTGCTGAAATTGGTCACTGCCACTTTTGAAATGTCAGGATACTACCAAAAGACAGAAAATTAAATACTTGCCAAATACCAGTAAAACTGGGTAATTTCTATCCTTATCAAATATCTGAGAGGCTACCCAAGAAAATATAATTACAGCACCTAAATGCCTCCTATCTACAAGTCTAGTTCACCTGTCTCTGTTGGGTCTACTAAATCACACTGTTGTAAACAAGCTCCAAGTAAATATTTGTTTAATACCATCCACTCCTTTAAGCACAATCCTAACCTGACAGACACCCTTAGAATAGCTTATATTCCACACTTTTTTTTTTAAATTTGACAGTCTAAGTCATTAATATTGTATCACTTTAGCAATTTTCCTTGGTGCTTTTATTACAGTGGTAACAAATAAAAAAAAAGAATTATCAAACATGGGAATCAAAGCCCTTGAAGTCTAATGAAACTTTGCCTTGCTATATCAAACACATCTGATTCATTATAACAGTACTTTTGTAAAGCCTGATTAAAATGGGATATATTTTAAACTTAAAATTAAGTAAAAATTTGAAGTGAAGTTAGATGGGATTTTCCTGACAGCACTTTATTAGAAAGATTAGATGTGAAGATAAACAGGAAATAACACATACAAATATAAATCAGTATAAACCTTATTTATAATGCTTATTTACCTCCCTAGGTCCTATTAAACTTTGATACTGAGCAAAACTAGCAGATGCTCCCAGTACTGCTGTAAAATTTTTTATCTGGCTGTGTCTCAGTCTTGAATAATAAATAAATTGTTCTCCTTTAAAAAACTTTGAATTGTTTAGAAACATTATCTGGGGAATGTAAGAAGGACTGGATGGGAATGAAAGAAGAACTGCATGGGAATTAAGACTTTATATTAACCTTCCTTGGTTATGCAATTTAATTTTAATACAAAAGGCATCTATATAGTTGAATAATCAGACAGCAGCATGGCAATACATAAAACTACCTTTCTATCCCAAAAAAAAAGTAAACAATTCAATATATTTGACCCTCATAATTCATCCAAAACTATTGAAGAAATATTTTCACATTTCACACATGTTCAAAAAGGTATGATTTCTTCCAGTGTAATATCATCTGTCACTGATGAGATCATTCAAACAGACCTCAAGTACCTCTAGACACGACACCATGGTCATTTCTCATTCTTATCCACGGGCTCTTTGTCAGTTTGCATTTTCCATCACTGTACAGCCATGTATTCTGTGAGAGGGACCCAAATCTCCTGCAGCTCTATAAATATTAAATGTTTTCTGATGCAGGCTACAAGATGATTTAACACAGGCAGTGAACCAGGCATCTTAGCAGGGCAATGCAGCCAGCCCAGACAGGGGATTATCTGTCCTGGACAGTCCTGCACTGCACACACAGCACACACAGCCTCTTTCCACGTGCCATCTTTGGTGGATGAGCTGAGACAGGACAAACTGCACTGCTGAGTAGCATCAAAATAAATGCACCACAGGGAGGAATCAACAGTAAGATAAATACACTCCCAGAATCATCACTCTGCCCACGCACAGCAGGGGTCATGGCACAAAACTCTCCTCCAAGGCTGAAAGCAGACTGACTGATCAGAGCTGAATATCATTTTGTGCTATATTCTAACACATGATCTGCATTCTTTCATCCATTCATTTAAAAATCTAAATCACATTTGCCTAACCTGATTTTTCTCTTTTTATGTAGCTAGTGAAATGTATATTTAGTGCACTATTCTGTTCCACAACTCTTCTCATGTAGCAACATGGCAAACCCATATAATAAAGAAACTTATGCTCCTTAAGTAGCAAATAAAACCCAGAAACAAAACAAAAAACAGCTACCAGATAAATGCCAGAAAATTGATGCAAACCCTTGAAAAATGATAGAAGAAATTATGGCATTTAAATAATGAGAGAAAATCCTCAAACCATCTCTGTGTAAAAACCCAGCACACAGCAAAATGATTATTAAGGAGGAGTCCAAGAGCCCTGACACCAAGCAGCACCTCTCTGACACTCCTGTGCTGACAGATGCTACCCTGCTACCTCGTTAACATTGTGATTTTTCCCTCATTTTATTCAAGATCTGCCAGAACAAACTCCTCCTTATCTCTTCAGACAGGGCAATGCAGCTTCTACAGTGCATTCATCATCCTCCTCTGCATGGGGGAGGGAAAAATCCCTCAGCACTGCCTAAATTTGGGATCAGGGAATCAGTTCAGTGACCCCATGCTGCATTTGATGGTGACCTGGCATCATCTAAATGGAGGTGACCTATAAAACCAAAAACTGGATGTATCATTCTGTCTTACTACTTCTGAAGGATTTGTCATTTCTCAGAGCAAATCTGTTAAAAATAAAGGGGGCTTGGATTTCATTAAGATAATCATATGAAGCAAATACCAGAATGTTACTGAGGCTTCATGAAAGAGACAAGACTCCTGAATAAGAGATCAGCTGCTCTTTTCCTGAGTTAGGTCTGACAAACTGATTTAATAGTGAAATTTGCCATAAGAACAGTTGGCTTTAAAAGAACTTAAAAGATGTGTGTATGGGCTGTGCTCTGCCCAAAATACTAATATCTTCTGAATAGATGACAAAATTAATTTTTGCTGTGTAAGAAAGTGCAGTATGCTTATTTTGCTTGCTGTGCAATTTTGCAAAGGACACAATTATTGAGCTGAACATTAAGTCCTGTCTGCCTAACTCATTAAAGATTGTTTCAGTTATTGATAGTATGTACTGAATTCCATGGGATTTTTAAAAAAAATCAGTATAGCTAACAGATAGTGACAGATCTCTTTCTAGTATTAACTCTAAAGAGGAGTAGAAATAGATACAGTAACACATCTGGAATAAGAGACATGCACATGTTTCTAGACTGAGCTACAAGGATTAATAAATGTCATTTGAAACACTGGTTAATAATGGAGCAAGCAGGCTGTTCATTAAACATCAGTTAACATTTATGTGCTTGTACATTTAAAACAAATTAGATATTTGCAGCTTCCAGATAGGTTTTCAAATAAGCAAGTATCTACAGAAGGGGTGTTGTATCAGATAATTCCCTTTTCCTGTGACATTCTGCTATTCAGGTGACAATATTAGATCACCAGGCACCAACCTGGAGCAAAACAAGTCATTCCCCTCAAAGAATGGAAATGCACAGAGGGTCACACTGGAATTTAAAGATCACAGTCTAACACTAGAGAACCTGAACAGATGTGGCCATGGCTCAGCCAGGGCATGAAATACAGAGCTGGAACACAGAGAACCTCTGAGCTTCTTTGCAAATGTAAATTCTCTCCTAGCCCTGCACTGTTCTCCCAAACTGCTCTTCCTCCTGACATCCCAACTCTATAATAAACTCCAATATGGATATAAGCAGCTTTATATCCATTGAAAACAAACTCCAGTTTGGGGACTTAATTATTATGTTTATAACCTTACAGTAAGGAGTCAGAGATTTCACAGTAAATCCTTTCAGGCATGGATTGGACTGTAAAATATGCTTGTAAAGTTTGCAGGATCATTAAGTCACACACCATTGCTAATACCCTACTCACAGAAGCAGCAGTCACACTTACCTTTGCAAACAAAGCATTTAATATGGAAATATTTGCTCTGAACTCTCAAAACTTCTCCTTTGCATGGTTTTCCACAGGTGTTGCAGAGAATTGCAGTACTGGATGGCTTCTCCAGCTGGCTGTGTACAGCCTGGGGTTGTGAAACTGCAAACAAAACAGAAAATAGAGCATTTTAAAAGCCATAGGTGCATCTTCTGTAAGATACACAAGCAATGATAATTAACACCTAGGACAAATCAGGTCAAGCAGATTAAAATTATAACTTCAGGGATTGGCCAGCACAGGAGAAAAGATCTGCCAAAAGGAGCTGAGCCAAGCCAACCCTGATATTTCATAACTTTGAAAGCTTTTGACTGAACACACTTCAAAACATAAATCAGAATTCCTTCTACACATGATCAAGTCTTGAGAGCCTCAGCCTGAATTTCAAAAAATGCTTTGTCATATTTTCTCTTCAAGAAATCAAAAACTATAGATAAAAGCTATAGATTTTATTCAAAATATCTTTAATGGGACTTGGTAACTCTTACACACAAGCTACTGATCTTTAAAGTTTATAGTAAATGCTTGTTTTTACTGCTTTTATGACAGAAATACAGTTCTGCAGATATTTTGAGTACTTCTGAAACATTAACATCCCTGTAAATAGCACATATAACTGATCATTAAACAAAGTTTTCTGTCATTTTGTAAGGAAACCACAATTTCAAGAGGTTAGGTTAATGAAAATGAAGTGAATTTAAAATTTGCTGCCATCTTGTGATGTAAATTAGAAATTGCATTTATTGTGCTGTTGATAACATGAGATAAGTTGGCATCTCAACGTGTTATGTGGAAAAAGTGAGACATGACCTTATTCTTGCAATCCTGCTGCAGCACTGGCATTAATTTTTTATCACAGTGTACTTAGGAGTCAAGAGAGGAAGCATCAAGGCAGTTAATTATAAAGGAGCTGTACTGTAACTCAAGAGATCTGTTTTTTTCCCTGTGTGAAGAACTAATAAACAGGAAAGCACATAAAGCATTTTAAGTAAATTACATATTTAATGACATTTTCTTTTATAATGTGGCATGGTTGCTCAAAGGCTGGAGCGCTTATTTCAAAGTGATTTTGTTTAAATTTTAGCTACAAAACAAACTTGCCAGCCAACCAACCAGTCAAGCTGGAGCAACCTCTCCTACACCAACAGGCTTAAGCAAAAAAGGGCTTTCCACATCCACTGAGCTGGAGTTAGTATTTCAGGAGATGCTAAACTTCCCCTCCCACACACTCCTCCAGGGGACTTGCTGCAAGTTTTACCCAAAACATCACTTTCTACTCCTGAACTGAAGTGGTTTGATATTTTTTTACCCAGAAGATACATGTGCTTGAGCTTCTCATGGCATTATTCACCACCCACTAGCATTTTGTCTTGTCTGCTAAAATTACATGTTCTGTGATGGTCAAAAATGTCCTGCTCAAGGCATTGTGAACTTTGGAGCAATTACTGAAGGCCTGGTTATAATTAAAGACATGTCCAATAAAAACAACATAAGCACTACAGGCAACTGGAAGTTTATAGAAAGGCAGATTCCCAAACTTACACAGAGAAAGTAAAAAAGATCATTGAGGCTACTATGAGGGTCTGATTTATTCCTCAAACAAAAACAGAGGAAACTTTGCAATACTTTTCTTTTGACACAAGAATCTCTCTGTACTGCAACCTGCCCAAAACAAACAACCCACCCTGAAAAAGAATCAACCCTGTAAGAAACCCCACATTTCCAGAGAAAACACTCTCTTCTAGTTCCTTTCTTGCCCCTGGGAGCCCAGCATTGCACTTTTTGCAAAGCAGCAAACATAAATTGTTGCAAAGTTGGGGTTTTTTTTGGTTTCTGGTAACGATTGCAAACTGAAAATGTGGCAGAAAACAGAAAAATTTGTTTTTCACAATGTATTTGGCACTCAGTGTCTAGAGTTACAGGGCAGAACTTCACATGTTTCCTTCTCTTAGGGTCTCTAAATCAAGATTCAGAATTTTAAAACCTCAGAACTCAGCTAAAAAAGAAATTAAAACAAAAAATATTTAGGGTTTGTTTTTAAATTCTTCTTTGAAATTTCCTTTGGAATTTTCTTACTAATCTTGAAGTAACACAAAGCATATTTAAAATACACACTGCAGACAAAGAAGTAATTCTTTTTCCTTTCTCTCAGTTCAGAACTAAGCTACTAAGTATTTCACACAAAATCCCAGTGGGAATACAGTGCCTCTGATATCTTTACAAAGAGTTCCTTTGAAGACAGTTTAAGACACTTTTCTATCTAGCACAACAAAATTATATTATTAATATAAATAATATTTATAAATATATAAATAATATAAAATGTAATTAATATAATTAATCACATATTAGTTTATATTTTTAAACTCTTACACTTAATATGATTTAAGTTGAAATTTCAACTGCTGACAATTCTGAGAAGCTAACTCTATTAGGGAGCTTTACATTTGCACTTATGTTTCAAACCATATTTAAGGAGATAAGTTTACATGGCAATATTCAGTATTGTCCATTTATGTATCAAAATCAGTCTCCTCCAAAGCAGTAGAAACAATCAACATATTAATTAAGTGAAATAATGAATTACTGATGGAATTTAATGATCTGAGACAATTCATTGGATAATAACTAATTAAAGAGCTCATTATAAATGAAATGCCTCCAATATATCACAATTTGTAGAAATTTCCTTCTTAACTTCAAGTTACTTTTTCTAAACCAACATACAACTGAATACCTGATTCTCTAAATTTGCCTTTCTCCCAGACTACCTTCTGCTCCAGCAGAGGCATCCTCATGAATCCTTAAACCCTAAAAGGATCCAACTGTGCTCACTTCTTGACAAAGACAAAAACTGGCAAGGAATGAAGGAGCACTTTCCACAGGACTTCTTTGTGCAAGACTTGTCTGCTGGGGCCATCACTGCCAATGTTCTTGCCAACTGTCCAGTGCTCACACATCTCTGATGTCAAGACTCAGCCTGTCTCCACCAGGCTACACAGTAGATAATTCTGCTTGGTTCTGGACCAAATAGGGCACATTAACCAGCAACAGTTTGCTGGAAAACTTCTCAAATTTACTTCTACCCTGCTTACTCTAGATGTGCACTTGCTGCATGTACCACAGGGAAGGAGGGACAGTGGCATTGTTTATTATTAAAGCTGCATTGCACATCTTATGGCCACTGCCAAATGCTTTTTTGGTGTGCTTGTAACTTCCACAGATTCACAGAATACCCTGAGTGGGAAGGGACTGACAGGAACCATCAAGTCCAACTCTTGGACCTACCCAGACCATCCCTAAGAATCACAATATTTTCCTGAGAGCTTTGCCAAACTTTAACCATTCACATGAACAGTACTTGCATTTGATGATCTCAAACTCATTTCTGCAGGGAAAATTTCAGAAAAAATGTCTAAGCTTTTTATAAAGGTGAAAAAATGTTGGCATACAATGTATTGGTTTTCAACATCAAAAAGAAAGAAGAAGACCTTGCTTTTGGAAGTATTTGGATCAAAGGCTGCAGCCTGACTTTGGTGAACACTGTGACAGGTACACTGGATCCATGAAAATCCACAGCTTGTGGTAAAAATCCCATCCCTTTGACTAAACCCAGCTCCTGCAGCATTGCTAGAGTAAGCAGGATTTAACAGCTGTGGGGACCAGGATAAGGTGCCAGAGACAAGGAAAATATTTGGCTGAGACAGGAAGGCTTTTTTCCAAAAGACAAGCTGATGGTGGTAACAGAAGGGAGAGGATTCATAAGTCCCTGGTCATGCTCTGCTCAGGAACCTGGGATAGAAAATGTCACCTTTTCTGTGCTGTGAGTGAACTGGGAAACCAAACTCTTGGCAAAAGATCCAGTCTAGGATTGGTCTGTGCAGAAGATGACAAACCCCTTTGCTATCAGGCTCTCCAACAGCTAAATGAGAAATCTTCATGGTAGATCCAGACCTGATGAAGAAACATGTCCAGAAGCTGCAGAATTTGACACAGCCCTAATGCTTTTTCCAGTTTTTTTGTTTTGTTTCAATTCCACACAGCAACATACAGAAGCCATTCTGAGCTTGGAAATCAAGTACTGAAAATTAAGAAGTGTCATGCTTAAAAATGCATTCAATCTGGAATCAAAACTCAACTAAAAGCTTAATAATAAAGAATTCCTCTTTTTTTTATTACACAGACACAATTAAGGCCACATAACTCATTTGCACCACATTATCTAATTCTGTTCTGGAAAAAAAAAACCACAACAGTTTAATAGTTTTACTGTTCCTGGTGATTAAAGAAGCCCAAAATGATAAAGGGCCAAATGACACAATTTGATATAATAATCTCAGAATCTTTGATGAATTATTTGGGTTGGAAGTGTCTTTCAAGTTCACCTAGTTCCAACCCTCCTTTTTGTGGGTTGTTTTGGGTTTTTTTTATTGTGTTCTGGAGGCTGGGTTAAAAAAGTGACAGCTTTTCATTTCAGGCTCATACAAATACAGCACCACTGGCCTGCAACAGCAGCTCTCCATCAGCAAAAAAGATACAATAATTTTCTTTAGTAACTACAGGCTCCTCTATAAATCCACAACATTTTGCTTCATTAAATGAAAACATACTTTTGAGAGGAAAAGACATCAATATTTAAACTATAATTACCAGCTGTTTAGTTCATAGTAATGTTCAGCTTTTTCAACAAAGGCAAAGGCCACATTCCAACTCTGAATCAAAACGACACAGCACTGGTAAGGGATATTATTCAGCATGAAGGAATTACCAGCAAATTATCTTTGTGTCGACACTGAAACCTTTAGTCTCTATAGCTAGAAGTGGTTACTAAAAATCAAAATAAACAAATATGAGACCCAAATGCCATTTACTCACTTAGCATTTGAGAAACAGGACAGCATTATTGATTGCTGACATGCTGTATCAAGTGATTTGGGGAGGGTGAGGCTCACAGCAGCCCAATGGGGAATTAAATTTGCAATCTTCCTGGAGCAGGATTAAAGGAGACGCACACAAGTACTGCTGGAATTAGAGACTGGAGTTTAAATTCTTGTTTTAACAAACCCTTCTTGTGTCGACTGAGTCAAAACACTCAGAGCTGAATTTAAAAACATCCAGATGAAAACATAGGAAGGAAGCATTTAAGTGCCTCTAAATATCCCAGTGAAGCTTTATTCCCACTGTAGGGCTGGCCCCTGCTCTCCCCCGTCTTGTGTCTGTGTTTAAAATCCAGTGACAAGGAGCTGTGCTGATGTGAGGATAACATAGAAATGCATAATATAGTAATGCATGCAGTGATCAGAGAACCACATGTCAGCTACATTTAATATAGATAAGGGGGTTGATTTTCTTTTTTTTTTTTCCTTAGAACCAGGGGTTCATTATGGAGCTTCTCAGAGTCCTGAGACCTCACTGGTCTTTTCCACAGAAAAGATGAGAAAATGAGTAACTGTGTAATGGGAACTCCACAAGCTCTTCCCACCCATCCTGCCAACCCCATTCAGCAGTGGGGAAAAGCAAATCCCTGGCCCCACCCTGCCTGAGGAGGGCACGTGCTAGATGTTCTAAAACAGAATATTAAATAACTGGTGGTGACCTGGTTTATCCTACTTCTCAATTAGCACCTTGTGTTAAATGACTTTACAAATGTGTTTCCCTGCTTTATGGCACATTCTCACTATAATGCCCTGTTCTTCTGTAGGTCCCACAAGAAACCACAAGATCAGGAGGATAAAGGGAAAGAAGTTTTGCTGTCAATGTCCATATTATATGGTCCCTTGAGCCCTCCAGCTGGCCACACAGAGGCCAGCACACAAACTCACTGCCTTTCTTTCCCAAAGGTGCTTTTCTGCACCAAGAGGGTCCAGGCAACCCCCAGAAATGCCCACTGCTCTTTCCAAGACCTCTGTGGTGGCTCCTACAGCAAAGCACTGTTACTTCTCTCTTTAGTTCCTGTATTGTAAGAGAAAATATTCACCATATTCAATAAATGTCTAATCAATAGGTCTCAATTAAATTCACATTGTCCAAAATTACAAAGTAAAATGCTTCAAGAACTGTGCTCCTTTTTGAAATGTATACCTGTTTCTACTACATACAAGCAACCACTCCTACAGTGCCTTTCCAAAGCATGTCTTTCCCAGCACTTCCTACTCATCATCATCAAACCAGAAACCCACAGCTGATACAGGGCACACAGCCAGCTGAGGCGACCTCTGCTTTTACTGCCAGTTAAGAATTTATGGGACCAGAGGCAGAAGAGAGGTGTTATCCAGCAGGATGTGAATAAACCATGTACAAGAGGTGCAACACAGCCTGAGAAGTCACACAAGAGCTTCATATCTCACCACATGCTCTGTGTGAAATTCACATCACAGAAACAAACTTAGCACTAGCTAACCTCCTGCCCTCGTTATTATAATTAAATATTTACCAAATTCAAACACAGAAAGTTCATATAAATCTCTGCTGAGTTGGAGTAACTGTTACTGCAGCATTGCAAAAGCTATTTTTGTACAGGTTTAGCTAGATTGCAGTGAGATACAGAAACAACAGCCCAAGATATCTGCACGAAGAAATACAGAGGGGTTTCTTTCCCATTATAGCCAAATATAAACTCTGAAAACAATTTCAATTTAAAAGAATGAGGAAAGTTTTCAAATTGAGCTGTTGGCTAACTACCAGAGTCATTATCATTTCTGAATCATCATTCATATAATTAAAAGAACACAAAGCATAATTTACAATAACTGTTTAACCATCTTTCCCTCTCTGCTGCGTTTCCACATAAACACAGTTGTTGACAGCATCAGTGATTTAGTTACCACAGCCCCAGGTGCCAAACAAGTCATTTCAGGTCCAGGCTGACCAAAATGTGGAGTCATCACACTGTACCTGTATCCTCAGGCATTGCTGCGCTCAGTCCCTCCCCGAGGGGGATCTCCAGGAGCTCTGCTGCCAGCGGGGAGCGGGATCCTCAGGGTGTGCTGCCCCAGCCCAGCCGGGCTCAGATGAGTCCCGAGCAGCCCCGCACAGAGGGAGCAGAGCCAGCCCCCGTCACCGCCGGCAAAAACAGCGAGCGACAGCAGCGGCAGCGCTGCCACGGCCGGGGGTGACACAAGGGGTGTCCCTGCTCCAGGTGACACCACGGCCACTCCAGAGTGCTGCTGGGCACCTGCGGACACAGGCTGAAAGGACTAAACCCTGCTAACTCCCTGTCATGAAATAGAAATGCAGGCTGAGGTAGCAGGGAAACCCCTCCAGACGTCCCCCAAACACAGCACTCCTTTCCCCTGGTGCAGGAGGGCACAGCACGAGGAGATGATGTAAAGCACTGAGATGCTCTCACTGTGTGATACCTGGCAGCCAAAAACCTCTCCTGACTGCTCATATGGAGTTGGCATGTGTATCACTGGAATAACAGTGATGTGTTGAGCTATTTAAAGCACTACATGGGAACAGAATGAGCGTTTCTATAAGGACTCTGACTTCAGAAATCTATATGGTGAGTACACCACTGCTCTGGGCCATGCCAGACACGTTCTATAACTTTAAATAGCCCTCAGCTGACATGGTCTAAGACCTAGAGCACAGATCTGAAGGTCCCGGGCTCTGAATGAAAACTATGAGCTACTCAATTTTAAAAAATCTTCTATATGCATTATCTTGCAGCAACTGCCTTTTGACATGAAACTCCTTTGCCAGTTTTTTGTTTTGTTCAGTATTGTTGTGCTGCCTGCATGAAGCCAAACCCATCCTCACACTCTTTTGGATCACCATCAGCCACCCTGGCTGAGCTCTCCAGATATTTGCAGGATTTGGCCTACTTAGGTTTTCCCAGCAGCTCCTTCAGCTTGGCAGAAACACAAAAGGCACTTTGCTAAAAGGCAACACTCTGAAGGCACGTAAATTAATAGGCAGGAAAAAAGGCTTTCACTCTAACGCAGTCTTGCCAGGCTTCCCAGGCTAAACGCTTGGTAACTTGCATTTTAGGGCTGTATGACCATGATGCAGTCACACAGTGATTTGTATTTACAGCTTGAGGTGTGATCCCTGAGCCTCCCCTGCAGTCTCACCACTTGGATACAGCAAAGGAGAAATCTCACCCGAGGAGCTCAGAGGGTTTTTGTGGTGTTTCCCAGAAACTCCATCACCACTCATGAGCTTCACAGGCACAAAGCATGAGGCCGCTGCACCTCAGCAGCAAGATGGGCTGACTGGGAGAGTGACAAGGGACAGCCAAGAGAGCAGAGACCCCTGCTGCAAATGATCCAGAGCATCATAGCTTTAACCTGATTTCCCAAATCAACACAGACAAACACCTGTAACTCCACTGTTCCAATAACAGCACACTGCCCTGGCCACAGAAAAGGACAGGGCACTTGGCTCCTCTTAAAATCCCAAGTGAAGTCCTAGTAGCCACAGCAGTGCTCTCGCCCATCCCGTTTCAGGTTTGCTTTTTCCAAGGTTACGTTACCCAGGTCAATGTTGTCACCAAGATCTTTGCAAACAGCAACCAGACTGCAGTGAATTTAGGCCACTCTGAAAGGATCAGTTTGCTGCAAAATCTTTATAACCTGTGGTACCATGAGTTATAAAGCACATTTTAAAAAGATTTCAGACCCCTTCCTAATTAACTCAGCATTTTCCTGTACTCACTGTCATCTTCCCCAGTGTAAGCTAAAGTGAACGTCAGCAGTAACTGGACTGGTTATAGTTTAGTTTTAGGTAGTTCCTGCAAGGAAAAAGGAGTTAAGACTTGATGATCCTCATGGGTCCCTTCCAGTCTGAGATATTCCAATAGGATTCTGTGACTCTAGGAAGATGAAAGTACATCTACCTCCACTCCTGTTCTTCCTGCACTTCACTAAGCCTATTTTGAGCTTTTTTCACAATCTGTTTCTGAAAAGTTTTTGGAACAATTATATTATTAAATGTAGAAGAATGTAGTTTGTTCTTCACAATAAAATATGGAAGCATTTTTCTAACTAATTTTTTTAAAATCAGAGTTATAACACCACCTGAGATTCAGGGACTTTGCAGTATTCAACAGATACGTACCTGTTAGCTTGCAGCAGCTCTTAAATTGCTTGGGATTGGCATATTGGTTTAAATTTTAGGTTGCCTTGTGTGGAGTCAGGAGTTGCACTCAACAATCTTCATGGGTCCCTTCCAATACAGGAGCCCTTGTGATTTTATAAAACTATGTCCCTGGACTTTAAGTGGCTCATCCAGTTTCTACCTCATTGTATATATATCTATCTCAATACTGATTAAGATACTAAATTTCCATAAATAATATCTAATTAATGACTTTTACTTTGAAAATGCTGCAAAATACAAGTAATCATCATATTTAACATATTTTCTCAGTACATTTTTAGATGTATTTTCTTCTAAGTTGCTAAAACTGGTTGCAGTGCTACTTCAGGTTATTTTTGCTTTTGCTAGTTTTGATCCAAGTAAGTGATAATTTGGATCTTCTACTGGGGATAATATGATCAAAAAGAGCATTGCTGTCCTCTGTGGTGACAGTGACAGGAACCCAGGGAATGGCCTGAAGCCGTGTCAGAGGAGGTTTAGGTTGGATATTAGGAAAAGGTTCTTCACCCAGGGGGTGGTTGGGCACTGGAACAGCTCCCCAGGGAAGGGTCACAGCATCAAGCCTGACAGAGTTCAAGAGTTTGGACAATGCTCTTGGGCACACAGTGTGACTCCTGGGGATGGTGCTAGGGATCCTTGTGTGTGTCCTTTCCATCTCAGGATATTCAATTATAATAAAAAACACAATAAAATTAAATATACCTCTATATATAATGATACAGATTTTGGTAATACTTTATCACTAGGACAAAAAAAAAAAAAATAAATTAAGTAATAGATGTTTACTTTCAACTATCACAATGTATTAAGTGAACTGATGTATTCAGCTGTGTCTGAAGTTGGAACCAGTGCTGAATGGCCCATGTCCCCAGGCATTCGTGACAGAAACAAAAAAGGACAAACCCAAGGCAGAAGTGAAAACAAGCAGGAAAAGTCAATGAGTTGGGTAAATAGTACCTCTACAATTAAACTCATGTCTTCCAGCCTTCTGCCCAGCCTCTCTTGCATGAATCCAATTTCTGCTGGGACTTGCAAAACCACCCAACTCTGCCCTCAGTGACCTATTGCATGTTTCAGTCCTCAGAAACAGCCTGAGTTTGAACTTCTGGCTCTCAAACACCTCCATCCCCAAGTCCATAAAGGAGATAACAGTTCTCATTAACTGCACAGCAACGAGCCATGTGCACAGTTATCTTTAATTGAAACACAAGCAGGTCAGAGACAGTGGGCTCTTGTACATGGCACTGAAGAACAGAACCTGCCTTAGCAGGGAGCCTGGGCTAGATGAACTCCAGAGGTCCCTCCCAACCTCAACCACTCTGTGATTCTCTGAATCCTGCACATTTATGAAGCAGGAAAAATCAGGCTGAGAACTCTGAGCTGTGACAGAGAGCAGGCAGCTGTGTTTGCTCCAGAGGTAACTGGGTCATGAGTCCCACTCTGCTCCTTGCTATCTCCTGGGAATAAAGAGCTTCCTTCAGCCCAGAAATCCATGATGACAGCCCTCGTCTGCTGGCCAGCAAGTTGGATGAATGAAAGCAGAACTTCTCCCACTCCCAGCTCCTTTTTCCAAGGGGGACCTCTCTATGGCAGACCTGGATCCAGACCAAAGCTGCCATTAGCCTTCTGTGCTCCCCTAAATGAAATTAAAGCATTATCTAACATTCTTCAGAAAACTGTGCACGCAAAATAGTGAGCAGAAATCAAACAGAAAACCTACAAAGCCTTTAGCAGAGATTTTCTAATGGGAAACCGTGGTGTATCAAACCCAAAAAAACAGGGTGCAAGAAAATGCTTAAAAAACTGAAAAAAAAAAAAAAACCCTGCCCTGTGATGAGGTGAGATCAGGTCCAGAATTCAAAGTGACCCAGAGGATAAAGGGATAGGTCTGGTTAGCAGCAGAGAGACAATGAGAGCCACAGCAAAGGTCCCACAGGTCCCACACCTTCAGGAATGAACCTGCCACACAGGGACCCTGCTGGCCTTGGGAAACTCATGGGGATTGCCAGACCTCAGATAAGGAAAGATCTGCTCAAGTAGAGGTCACAGACTGCAATTTAGCTCAGAGAAAACCTGTTGTGTAATAAGGATATGGCAAGCAATTAACAAAAGGTATTCATTTCTAAAAGGTCAGGCACTACAAGGGACCTGTCACAGAAAGGACTTCAGAAAGCAAGAGGGAAACTGTACACCCAGTGGTGAGCTAGGATAATGGGATGCATTGTAATAAGGGAAGGCATCCTGGCTGCAGCAGAAAAGGTACTGTAACAAGAACCACCCAGAAAAAAAAACTAGGATCCAATCCCAGCATTTTATAGGAGGGAAATCAAAAATGAACAAAGCAATAAACGCCAGTTGGTCTGGCCAAAAATTGCACATGGTAGGCATGAGAGTTAGAAAAACTCATTTATATATTTGAATACAGGAAGATTTAAATTACAATGTGAATTTAGCATTTAGGGGATCATGAGTGGTGCAAGAAAGATGACAGGCACAGCAAAGATGCCAAGAAAATTTTGGGGTATTTTTTTTGGGACTAAATGAAGGCATAAAGAAGGGTTTTAAGGGAGGATTCTACTGTGTGGGCTGATGCTTCATGCACACAAAGAGAGAAAGAGATCACTAAATTTTAATTTATCACTGTTTTATATATAAAATTAAATTGCCTGGATTTTTAATCAATGAAAATTTCAAGTGCTCAAATAGAGAGTAAACAGAAGTGTAACCTAAAGATTTAGACAGACTTAAAGGTCCTTCACTGCACTGCTGTCTTCTGAGAAGTTATGCATACAATTGTCATAAATCTGCAATCACGAGCTACCTATTACACAAAATTATCAAATGATGATGTGAGTTGGTGCTATCCAGAAAATAAAAAAATATTCAACCTCTCATGTGTTTTAATTAGAATTAATAAATTTAACTTTGAAGGTTTCTTACAAAAAAAAAAAAAAAAAAAAAAAGCACACATCCCACTCCCATCACTCTCCCCAAAATGGGAGATCCTGGGTCTATGTCTGAGAGAAGTCATATGCCTGAAATGCCACACACATAAGCCCAAAGCTGCAAGGCTGCAAACTCCTCTTGAACACATCCAAAGGCAGGGCAAGCTGATTTTTCACTTCCCACTTCCCAGCTGTCCATGGCTGACTGTGGGAAAGCACCTTTGGCTTCCACATGTAGTGGGAACAGCTGTGTGTGCTTGTTCACAGCTTGTGTCCTTGGTGAGATTGGGGCCACCTGAACGAGTGTCAAGGTGAGTTTTACACCAATAGATCCAATAGAGAACCACGGGTGCAAATTCCTCTTGCTCAGAGGCTCAAGCAGCTGCAAGTCCAACCCTGGTGTTTGCACAGACAGCTCTGCTCAGGTTTGTGAAGGAGAGAGACACTGAAAGTCATATTTAGGATCTGGACCTCAAATCCCAAGTGAAAAGCCATGAAGAAGAAACCTGTCCCAGAGGGGAGTGGGGATTTCAGACCCATTCTCATCTGCAGTTCTGTGTCCTGCACACACACACAGCTCCCAGCACTTTAATCCTTGCCTTCAGCCCACACTGACCATGCCAGAGAACATTCTTCTGCCTGCTTTCCAAATCCCATTCTCTATGAAGGGATGTAGCTGCAAAGCAGCAGGTCAGATCCAAATCCTACTTAAATACATTCATTTTGGTTGATAATCACTGAGGAATTCATCAACAACGTTGAGCACTGTTTGGAAAATAAAGAAGTCATAATGGGAAATGTGACGTTGTTACTTAATCATGCTCCCAGTAAGGGCACCAGTAAAACCACTATTGAGCTGGGTGGAAGACTTTCATCAGCATTCATTTCCTAATTCTGTCAAGTTTTGATCTTAGCAGTTGACTCATCAGAACCAGAAAGTTCAGCCCTTCTCCTGCTTGCCTGAGGTTACTATTTCCCATCATCTGAAATGCAATTATGTCTCTGAGTTCACTTGAATACCAAGAAACAAAGCAGATTGTCTTTTTTCTTGGAGCGTGTCTAAATTAATGGATATTCTTTATTGCTTAGTTCTACTGTAAGCAGCTCCAAAATCTTAAGAATCAACTTTAAGGAAATCATTGGACTCTATATCTGTTACTGTTCTGCACTCCCTGGCTGCCTGATGATCACTTCTAGAACCTCCACCAGTTACCCAAACCATATTCCTGCCAATCCCCTCATCTTTAGGGCATTCTTTTTTTGAGAGCTGTGACCCAATACCAGAAGCTGTCACTGTGGTGCTGCTTCCTGCCCCCAGGTCTGTAGCACCTGCTGGGTGCACCCTGCTCTGCATCACTCTTCACACTGGCATCTGCTCCATCTGCATCCTCAAACAGGGGAGGGGACAAGCACATTCCCAGGCTTGGAAATGAGCAAATGTTTGCAACTGGGGAAAAACAGTGTGGAAGGAATTTCCACGGCTCATTTGTCTTTCCATTCCTTGGTACAAACAGAGTAATAATAACAATAATGATGCCTGTTTGTTACAGCAACACCAAAAAGCAGAAGCAAGACAAAAATACAGAAAGCAGTAGTTCATTTTGCTAGCCAAGCTGCAATCTATCACCCCCAATCATTATTAATATATTTTAATATAAGTTTTATATATTAATTAATATAATTTACTAATTTTTTAGACATTTTTATGTCTAAAATAATTACTTTGAAATACAAAACTGAACTCCTGCTTTTACTTGCTCTGCTTAATTTGGCATTAGAAAGGGATTAGCTTTTGTTTTATTGCAATCATAGAGTTAATTCAAATATACATAGATATTGATGTGACTGAAGTTCTGGTGCTAAATTCACACTATCTCAAACAGTGCAAATTAGCTATCTTTGGTGAATTTTTCACAGTGTAAGAATTTCTTCTTAGATTCAGTTACACCCATACAAATCTAATTCTGCTTCTTCCCCATCAGACAGACCAGCACGCTGCCTCCCTTTTCACATTCAGGCTACACAATTTCTGCAATGGATTATTCCTTGACACTGCATTCATAGCAGAAACATGTTACATTCACACAAACTTGACCCCAGAGCCCTCAGCTACAGTGAAGTAGCTTGCACAGTTCTACTACTAACAGGAATATTTTCGGGGTATTTATACAACATGCTTTGAGACCAAATTTTGAGGTGTTTAATGCAAACCAATGCCTCATTCAAACAGCAAATGAGTTTAGGTTCAAAACAAATATTTTGTTCTGAAGCTTTATATTCATCTTTTACAGACAGAAGGGGAAGCAGCAACACCATCTGATAAAATCATGTCTTATTTATAAAAAGAAAGATAGTGTACAGCATTGTACAACATTTTCCCCAGAAATGCAATTCAGTGAAGGACAGATGAAAATCCAGAGTCAAATTCCACACTAACCTCTCTCCCTTGATTTCAAAAGGGCTGAAATATGAAGTATCTTTATTGTGTCAAGTGAACAGTAGTGTGGTCAGGAGATCCTGAAGCACACTATTCCCCATCCAGCCTCTGAACCTGGCTAGTTCCTCACATTCTACACAAAACATACAATTAATCTAAAATTGTAGCCAAAGCCTGGTGAACACTGAGACCCTTTACTTCCCTGTGTCTCAGGAGAAGCCTTTACCTCTGTCCCTAACAGAGAAAAGCCTGGCAAGTCACTGCAATGTGGAGCCTGACAGCCCCTGGGCAGATGTAGGTCACTCCTCCTCCTCCCAAGGGCAAGGAAACCAGGAGTTCCATCCGCTGCAAGCTGCTCCAGTCGCCAATAATCCCACCAATTCCAGTCTAATACCAGCCCCCAAGAGGGCAGTGACCCACATCCTGCTGCAGCAGACCAGGGCTCCTGGGCCAGCACAGGCACAGCTGCTCAAGGAGCCAGCTCGTGTCCCAACACACTCCAGCACATCCCCTTCTTGTGGCTGCCTCCTCTGAGGCTGTTTGCACTCACAGTCCTCCCACCCTGAGCACTTCAGGCTCCCTCCCACCACCCACACCTGATGGTTTGGTCTTTGTGACAATGACTGCTCTTCGGGCAGCTGGCTCTATGTAAAGCAGGACAAATTGTGCACAGCCAAATCTGGGGGACCTTGGGATGTAGGGATGTGCCCACACATAGCCAGCAAGGAGCCCAGTGCAGCCCCACCAAACCCTCACACAGTTTAAGAACAGAGGACAAGCTATGGCCATGAGGTGCTGGGCTCATCAGAGCAGGACAATACCCCATGGCCAATCTATTTACAACCAGGTCTTTTTACTTCTAACATATTTTCCCACAAATGCTCCTCCCTGACTGACCTTAACATCTCCTTTTCCCAACTTCAATCCTTCTCCTGGGCACACAGTTTCTCCAAACGTTCCTTCCATCATGTTGCTGGAGGAAGTGTCTCCCTTACTATTTCCCAGGGCTGCAACACCTCTGTGCTGTGTTCACCCTTCCCCACTGCTGACTGTGTTCCAAAAGGGCATCAGAGCACAGTCTGGCACTGCCCTACACCCAGTGCATCACAGAAAAATAAGTTTGCATTAAAGAGAAGCCCAACTTTAGTTTAATGCAACGCATTAAAGAACAAGTGATCCATGGTACCACAGCACATTTCCAGTGTTTATTTCCAAAACAGAAGATAAACAAAGATAAATCTCCTCCCAGTCCAAATACTCCTAAAGCAAATGATGACTCAGACGGTAAATACCCTATCACATCCCACTTCTATCACTTGGAGTGACAGCCCTGCTCTCAATGAACTAAAGAACAATTCTGCTTTGTAATGAATAAAATCAACATTCTCTCCTGTATGACTTGTTTTTCTGTACTGCTAAGCACTATTATTATCTGGACTTTAAAACTTCATTTTAATAGTGTTTCTGTAGAAACAAGCCTGAATTTTAAAAAGTTATTTTGCTTTACAAGGTGCTTTCTTAAAATGTGATGTAGCACTGAGAGGTACCTAAGGAAAACATAGTCTAATAAAGTTACACAGACCAAGGTGGAAGCAATGAGTATTAATTTCATATTCAAAACACGATATGCAATTCCATGAAAAGACTGATGGGTTCCACAGGGTATAAAAAATTATATGATGAATTATCCCAGCAATACAGTTTCTTACATAAGAGCTAGGAAAAGCACATAGTAAGGGCTAACGTGCTAAACAAACAGGAACAATTCCTTAATGCAATCCAATCCTTACCTCTGCAGTAATTTTAGCTACAACTGTCACTGGGGCTGTGGAAAACATGACATCTTGTGGAAATGCTTCTCTCTATGACAACCAACTAGCTCACCCAACCAATGAGACCTTGGGTGCCGAAAGCAGAAAACTCAATTAGCCACCATGACTTGCAGAAATCCTTAATCTGACCTAGCTTCCAGACTCATTCACTCTGACAAACATTTGTCATACTGTCAATCACAAATCAGTCCCAACTCTTAAAGTGCCTCTGTTAGCAACATTTGCTGTATCACTAAGCATAAGAAATTCTGCTACCTCAATTTTAGTTCCCTTCCCACGCTGAGCTGAAACAGAGTTGAAAACTCTGGTCTGAATTTCATCCTGGCACAGAACAATGAATTCCACTTATGCTCCAAGTCATACAAGCTCGATGACCCCCTCATGTCACAGGTTCTCTGCCTGACACCCTGCTGGAGCCCAGGGCAGGCAGGTTTTGATGCCTTGCATTGCACCACTGAGCTGATAACAGCAATGCTTTTATGCACCTTCATATTTCCACAGCACTGTAAGACTGACACGGCATCTTTTCCAGTGGAGCTTTAATCTTCAAAGGAACAAGTTTTCAGTTCTTCCCTCTATGTAAACATGAGCTTTATACAAGAGAGATCAGGTAACAATTCACCTTTCCATTGTTTGCTACAGTTTCCTGAAATGCCAACAACAATGCAAATTTTATCAGAAGAGTTAGTAATTCCCGAACAAAATCACTCAGTGAGAACACTGTATATGAAACAACGTGCAAATATATTCTATTCAAAGTAAAGGTGTAATATTTAACAGTTCAAGCATTTCTCTTGGGCAAAAATTAACAATGTGTGGTATTGCATAATAAAAATGAAACATCTTTAATCTCTAGCTTTAAAATTAGGCACTGCAAGAAGAAATTCTCTTTCTGATTATTTTCAAAATGTTACAAACTCTTACTCCCAGATGTTCATTACACAAGTTCAGGATATAACTAAATATTAAATAAATGTGCAAACTGTATCTTTAATGTAGACTCATATAAAAACTTCACACGCTAAGTGAAGAACAAAGGAAGAAGAAGAAAAAACAACAGAGCTGCCTCTTTTAGGGGAAGATTTGCAAAACAATAGAAAATAAAAAAAAAATTGTATTTGCATACAAATACCTGGGAACTGCTGGCCAACACAGATGTGGTACTGAGGAAAGAAAAGGACTGGGGGAAACACAAACCCCACCAACTAATATTTTCAATAGTAGAACAGCAACAGGTTCTGTAAAGTGGAGAAATAGCAGATCTCTGCCTGATCTTGGGCCCTGCTATCCACACAAAACAGGCCTTTCTTCATATTATTTGCTTGAGAAAATGTAACTTTGCAAGAAATACCTGCTGTCAGTTCTTCCTCTTAACCAAAATAATAAAAACTGCCCCAAGGACTAGCTAACGACTTGGAAAAAAAATAGTAATAATGTGTCATTCTACAACTGACATCTAAAAACACAGGATTTCTTTGATAAATATTCTTTTGTAAAGATAGTGTCATGGAGGTTTTCTGTACCCAATATAATATTATCCTGATTTAGCAATGCATCACTAACACAAGACCATTCAGTATGGCTCTTCAGAAAGCAGCAGAATCCCTGCATCTCTGGTTCAAGAATGTTTTCTACTGCACTTCACAATTTGCTTCTTTTAAACCTCTATTTAACTTTCTTTCCAAATGCAGGTCAAATTTCCCACCCAAATCCTGCCTTGAGCCCCCTTACTGACAGTCTGCTAGGGTGGTTAGATCCATACAGGTGTAATCAACACTTATTTACAAATTGATTAAGTTAATTTCTGCTGTGAGTTCCACTTAGCATCAGGTAAGGGTAAAGGAAAATTGCTGGAAGTCATCTCTGTGTGCTCCAGACAGCAGCCCAAGTGTCCAACTCCACAGCACTATAGCAGCAGTCCCCAAAGATGCTCCAGCAGACTGACAGATTTCCCACTTCCACATTTGGTCTGTTAATAATTACCAGAAATTGAAAAAAGAAAATAAACTCATCATTATCACTCTGAAACCTACTGAGATGGAGTTTTTCATTCATTTTTTATGTCCTCTTTTCAATCAGCAAGATTACATTTCTACAAAGGTTGAATTGTAACAAAGACTTGAAAGTTTATTATTCTACTCACACAGTAAGATTTAATTAATTTTATTTAAAAGTACTGATCCAAACCTTTCAAACACATTCAGACCTACTCAAAAGCCTTAATACTCATATGCTAAACCTCAACTTTGGCACATATAAATCCATTTATTGGTTGCATGATTAGTATGGACAAAATTAGAAAATTTAATAAAAGAAAGTTTGCTTTTTTAAAGTTGAAATTTCTCTGTCTTTAAATATAAGCTCCTTTTTCTCAGTATGTTTTGCTATCATTTTACAGACAGTTTTATACTACTGAGATTATACCTCTCTGATCTAAGAATCTCTTATATATTTTACATTCACTCAAAAAGAAAATAAGGGTCCCAAGATTCAATTTTAAATCAAGACATTATTTCAAAATTGGCCTAGCTGTACTAATAACATATTAAATTATAATGAGAAGCTGTATACTCTGCTGTGCAGCAAATCCACAGACTATTAGAAATTTATTCTCAGGTCAGCTGTACAAGAGATTAGATCTTTTAATTATCTGTCACAGAATGGGAGTTAGGAGCCTCGAATCCATTCAGCTGTTCAGTTTGTGACCTCTAGAAATAAATCTGACCTCTTACAAAGCCCATGTAAGCACTACACACACTCTGAGGCACAGCTATGGTTTTAAAGGCACCATGCAACTCTGGTGTAACCCTGTGCTTCAGAATAACTGAGCTCCCACTGGAAATGTGTGTGAGCCTGTGTTTTTTGGAAGTGCTGCACAGGAGTCCCAGGAGCATTGTCTTGCTGTCCTGCTTTAGCTTTAAATGCAATTTCAATCATGCCAAAGTCAAATTTAGCACTCCCACACGCTAAATTTAGAAGCAGAATAATTTTGGTTGGAAGGCACCTCTGGAGGTCATTCAGTCCAGCCTCCTCCTCTGCACAGATCCCACAGATCAGGTTGCTCAGGGCCTCATCCTGCCCAAATCTCAAACCCCCAAGGATGTAAGGCTGCCACTTGCCCTGCTCCAAGGCTTTACAGTCCTCTGGGGAATTTTGTTTCCTCTTGTACCTATCAGAACCTGCCAGCTGGAAGCTGCCATGGGTTGATTCATCTCCTTCCCCATGCACCTGAGCAGAGCCTGGGTCCATCCTCTCCCCAGCCCAGCAGACATGAGGACAGTGATGCTCTCCCCCAGCTTCCCAAAGGATCCTGGTTCCTGCAGAGCCCCTTGTACCTCCAGCCTCTGCCCATCCAGCCTGCCCACAGCTCAGCTCCACTTCTTCCCAGAGCCAGGACCCTGCCACGGCAGCAAAGCAGATCTCTCTAAAATCCCCCTTTAACATGAACACCATCACAGGTCAGTGAGGACACAAATTTTAAGCAGGGTGACTAAAATTAGCCTTCCAAATCCATATTTTGTATCATTTGAAAGCTGAGCCAAGGTTCAGTGCTGCTGAGCACCTTTAACTCACAGCATCTTGTCCATCCAGGCTTTTTTTACACAGCCACCTTCCATCACAGTATCATGTATCATAAGTAACAAAGCAAACTCTTCTATCTGCACCTGCCATAAGAGAACTGAGGGGGGTGTCAACATTTCTCCTCTGAACATGTAGCTTTAGACCCCTGGATTCTAAACTAATAGCAACTAATATTACACTCATGCTTAAATGGCTAAATAAATGCCGTTTTTTAGATACAAATATCATAATTAATCTATTTTCCCACAGCATTATCAGTCACAACAAATATGCAGATTTGCAGCAGCCTAACCTCAGGACTAACCCTACAAACAAAATATTAGACACACATTGTGATCCCACATCAAAAATTCACAGCAGAATAGAGCAACCGAACAATTTTTAAATCTATGCACAGACCAAACATAGAAAGAAACCAAGGCAGTTAAAAAGTTACACATTCAACATTGTAATTTGCCTTAGAAGTAGAGATTTTGTTGAAACAATAAATACCAAGCCCCAGCTAACAATATATCCTCAGGATCACAGGCATTACTGCACAGGTATCCAGTTTCCAGCCTCTACACCCTGCCCAGGTTTCTTACAATTTAGAGAACAGGCAATGTGATTAACACTGCTAATCTGGCTGCACTGTGAATTTTGGCTGACTCTTCCATATGGGAGCTCTGGGAGTTATGACTGCAATATAAGAAGTATTGTTAAGCCTCAAAGTTCTATCACAGCCTTGAAATACTTGTTGTTTTAAATTAAGTACCATCCCTCAGAGATATGTGACTGTGCAGCAATCTGTTCTTTAGTTTTTTATTAGATTAATTTGGTTCTAGTTGTCATAGTTGCAGAAAAAGGTTAAAAGTTTTTAACATTCTGGAAAGTCTTCTCATCCCTTTTCAGTATGAACAACATAAAAAAACATGCAAATGGTAAAAAAGAGGCTCCAGTTTTTTTTCCAGTTTATGATGACGGATGGCACTGTTTGTGATTTTTCCCTTAATGCTCTTGTGCATGTACATGGCCTAATTTAAAGATCTCAGGTATATGCACAAGGGTTTGGTTTCTGTTTGTATACTCTCTAGTAAATCAATGATACCGTAGTATTTTTTAAAAAAATACAAAATATTTGTATGTATTTATGTATAAGTCCTAGAGATACACTATAATACCTTGCTTTGAAGAAAGAACACCAATAACATGAGTTTTGGTCTGAAATAACCCTCCCAGGGTGTTGGGAAGAGCTGACAGGCAGTTCCACTCACCAGTACAGCACCCAAGGAAAGGAAAAAACATTCAGGAAAAGAGAAGACAAAAAAAAATAGTACCACAGCAAGTGCTATTCCTCTTGGAAACAGCAGAAACCACCTCCTGGTTCCCCTCACTGATTTTATGGCTTTGGTGGGGGAAATAGGGCAGAGGCAACAATGCCACAGCTGAGCATCTTGTAACAAACCAAGGCAGGGGCCAAAAGCATCTCACCAACATGGCTGGTACCAAGGGATCCAGAATTGGCCCCAGTCCATCACTTGGAGCAAATCCTGAGCTGCTGGATCCATCTGTGTATCTTTTGCTATAATACTTTGTTTTCCAGCCCGTAGGCAACTGACAGAGCAGATGTCACTGAAATGAATTAACGTATTAAGCTGCTATTTGTTTAATTCTGATGTGGAAAATGTGTCACACTCTAAATAGTTTAGTATGTTAATGTACCACTGCAGCAACCTACAACAACCTTTTTTCATTTCATTTTAGACTTATTTGCTTACTTTACTTTAAATCATAATTAAAATATGTTTACTTGCTTCCTTTTAAATGTACTTACTCTTAACTTCACCTCCAGTTTCCTCAAGCTGAATAAACAGAACTATTATCACAAATAAACATTTAATGTCCTAAGATATTTTATCTACAAGTTATTTGCATTAAATTACATAAGACAGACAGAGATAAAACTTTCAGTATAATATATTCCGTTAACAATCTGCAGCACAATAATTCATAAATGAGAGGGCTCTGAGGGTTTAAGGAATAACTGATTAATTTGTGTGTCTGCATTAGAAAGCTGACCAAAACTATAATTGCAATGTATCTCTGAGTAATAGTGTTAAAATCTGAAATCTAAATATTCTTATTTGAATCAAACTTTAAAAATTTTTTTTCAGAATTTAATTCTAAGGGAAGAATAGATTTTAATAACTATAGAATGAAGTTTTATTTCTTATAAAAATACACAGTTCCTTGTGCTTCAATTGGATTATACATGATAGTACAGCTAGTCTTGAACCTGAAGATTATTAATCTCAAAAACTTTTATGGAATAAATTTTAGAATCATTTTTAAAACATTATGATGAGCAGTACAAATGAGGAATTCCAAGCTGTAAAGATGAACGCTGCACATTTCAAACTGGAGGAGCAATATGAAGTCTCCTGAACTTTTCTGTGCATTCACAAGAGATGTTGCAAAGCCTCATTAACCTAAAAACTCTAAGCATGTATTAGTAAAAATAATCTTCTAGCATGTAGCTGCAGCCCTTTGATAAGTCAGCATCCCTTGCATTAGCTCTTCTGGTTCCTTGAGACTCTGGGCACGAGTAAAACACATTCAGTTTGCCAGTGCCCTACCCTGTTGACCTGGGTTAGGCACTGCTCTGACAGACCTTCCCTACAGGCACAGCAGGGCTCTGCAAATAACCCTCATCAACTTCCTAAACTGCAATGTCAAACCAGAATGGTTAAATGTTAAAACACAGCTTCTGAAACATGCTTCTGTGCCTGTACACCCAGTCAAAGGATGATGCTGTATGACATGGAGGAATCCCTGCAAAGAAACACCTGTCTGCATTTTCCTGTACAGCAGGCTCATCTGGCTTGATGGTGGGCAAACACTCCCCACTGAGACTGCAATGATCCATTGCACAATGGGGCAGGCACAGCCCACTGTGAGACTACCCTGGAACAAAGGCCAATGGCATCAAAAGCTTCTAACAACAAAAAAGCTGGAAGGAGAGTGTTCAGAAACAGCTCATAACCACCCTGTGCTGGTCCCCAGCAGGCACCCCTAATGTGGCCTCTGCTCCTCCTCTCCTTGGAATAGTTCTCATTATGCATGTGCTCTTCCCCCCACAATTAAATTATACCAGCAGTGACACTTCTGCAAGGATGAAATGATCAAAACCTGCTGACAAATAAATGAACACAGCAATCTGCTACTTCCAAACAGAGAGTAAGCGGCCACAATTAACACCATGCACTTTGGCCACATATTTTTAAGATGGACTTGTTTGTCCCAATGTCTTTTGAAGAGGACTGCCATGTGTGGCTTGCAGCAGGTTTATCTAGACAAACATACTCAGTAAAGAAGCTTGACTCAGTACCAGCCTTAGAACTGAAATAATCATCACCCCAACAATTCAGTTGTCAGGTCACTGGGGAATACAAAAGCTGACATGTGCTATCAGTGTGACCTGGAATGGGTCACAGATATTTTCTAAATTCCCTACTGAATCCATGTGATTGCAACCGATGAAAGATGCAGAAACTGAAAAATTGGAAAGTTGCCTCAAACCCCAGCTTCTTTACCCAGCTGGGAAAGGGAGATGGATGAGCAGAGAGAAACCCAGAGCCTTTCCACTTTGCTGCACTTAACCACAACAATGGCCTTTGGGGAAATATTAACTTAAGCCTGCCTCTGGAGGAAAAAGCTGCACGTTATCTCTTTGCCACGTTATGGCACCTTTAAAGAGGTTTAAAGAGCTGGCAAGTGACAGTGACAGCTGCTGGCAGGGGTCTGCTGGGACAGGCGTCACTGTGGGCTGCACAGATTCCTTGGTGGGGCTGTACACTCACAGCCTGGGTGCCAGCACAGGCTGCCTTTTCCTATCATGCAAAAATAAAATGTAAAAAAAAAAAACCCAGAAAACTAAACTTTTTCCACGGTTAGGTTCTAGGATTTTTTTAAGTATTTTACATGTGAAGTTTTATCTGATGGGTGACATCAGCTGCAATCTTGAAATGAAAACTCCTCATGGATATGATCCAAAGAGAAACAAAAATCAAGGGCAGGAATATTTAGGCTGCCAGGGGCATGAAGGCAGCAGCAGGAAACTGGCTTTGTTGCAGTTGGTTTTCTCAAGCCCAACTCTTCCCTCCCTCCTTGAGCCACTGGACAAGCTAAAGACCAGACATTATTTTCAAAACTTATAGAAAGATGAAAAACAAATTAACCTTTCATTTTCCTTTCTTACATCTACAGACAAATGTCAGCCCTTCATGCCAATGCCAAAAATAACCCAAAATGCATTAAGTCTTACACATGTAAAGTCAGAGTGACCTAACAGAAGGAACATTTAATTCAGACATTGGTATTTCAGACTCTTCCTCTCTTGACTAATCCTACCCAAGTCACAAATCTCTTCCCAGTTCTCTGTGCACAAGAAAATCCCCTTCTCTTGGGAGAGATTTGCAGTCAATTGACAAAAATACTTTAAAATGCTAAATACATTTACAAAAATATGAGCACTAGCATAGCATCATGAAAATCTACCAAAAATAACCTGACATCAGAGAACATAAATGTGACACATTCTATCAAAAATGCAGGATCACAAAAAAGGGGTTCCTACAAAATATGGCAAAATTTTCCTAAAGTTAAGACATTATCTTTTAGTTTGGGATTAAAAATAGTGCAACTGTTTATCTATAACACAAAGCAAGAGACAACATCATCTTCCAACAGTTCACAAACTATATGAACTGCAGTCAATAAAAACACAGGGAATATTAATATAACAGCAATTATCATAATAATTACATTATTTGTATTTTTAAATTTTCAAATAATTTACTGCATTATTGCTCTCTTTAAGCCACACCACTTCAGAATGCTTACAGAGAAGTATGCAATAAAAAACTGAAATAAATGGATAAAAAGAGATTTTAACACAGACAGTGAGATTCAAGAGCCATGTTGGAAGCAGCCTAGAGACAGGAAGGAGTGGAACACGTAGGGTGACTTTTCTATGAGTCAGTTCCATGGTTTGTGGATGTGCAGCTCCCACTGCCCACCCAAAGTGCTCCCTCCCACTGCTCCAGAGCTGCCAAGGTGAAATGCCAGGCAGCCTGTGACTAATCTGGTTCTTTAGTAAGTGTTGATTCTTCATGGTACCATAACATCTATGCAATGGAAATAATGTCCATATAATATTTTTTTCCACAGCACAGTTACAATGATTTCCCTTGAAAATTCACAGGGGCTATCCAAATTTCAGTCCTTTGCCTTCCAGCACAAGAGACATGATCTGCCTTCCAGATCCACAGCACAGAGCCACAAGGCAAGCTAAGGGTAGGAATCTTTAGAATGTCAAGGTTTGTTGTTTACCCACTGCTAAGGTCTCCCTAAGCAACAATGGATGAGCAACTCTTAAAATAGAGTCACAGGTTCACTTAGGGAAAAAAAAAAACCTATTTTTTTAATTACACAAATGTAAAGCAGTACAACACTTTATAAGCACACAGTGTAACTAGCACAGAAATGGACTATCAGGAGAAGTGACAGGTCCAATACCTTTCATTGTCTTGAAAGGACACACTTGTGCTCTTGAAAGCAACTCAGTATTGGGATACATGAGTGAAAACAACCACTTCTACAGAGAAGGAGGAGAGGATTAGATGTTTTAGCAATTGAATTTGACCCATAACTTAGGCAGTGTCTCATAAATAGTTTATGCAAGTAACTAGAATTAAAGACAGAATTCAGACTGAAATATTTGTGCTTTTTGATGCCCACAGTGCAAACAGCTATACTGAAAGCATCCACCACTCTAATAAATACATAATTACCGACCATATAAAAGACATGTATGATAGCAAAATTACTAGGATGGAAACTGGGACTGCCTCCAATATATAGGATTTTGATGTATTTCCAAAAATACTATTTACCCTTATATTTAGAAAAGGTCTGAGAGGCTTTATCTTTCTAATTCTTAGCAGGACAGGTAAATCAAGCATCCAACCAACATTGTGGCAGCTTCTGACAGCTTTAGCTTAACAGCCAGGCTTCTTCTGCCAACTTAAATTTGCAGCTCGTGCTGTTTGCTGCTTTCTAAAATAGGCACCACTATGGCACACTTCTAGATCTATGTAGACCTTATGTGCTTCAGAGACAAGACACAGAAAGCTCAGCAGAGCATTCCCTCAGAGCTGGCAGCACTCCCCTAATGTCAGTCTCAAACTTCACAGGACACAGCCTGAGCTGTTCCCATCAAAAGTCAGCTTTGACCTTGGGAAAAAACTCAGGCGTATCACAAGTTAAAATTATAGATCTATGGAAAGAAATGCAGAATGTGCCTATTGCTTCAGCAGTTTTTCTGAAAATTTATGATATGACTTCAGACCAGAAAGATGATTTAACCCCAAAGTTTAGCAGTAAGGGAAGTTAAGGGTTCTCAGAACAACCTAGACTTTAGTCTTAGGTCAAATCCTATTAGTAATATAGACAACCAAATCTACAGCTACCCAATCAGTGGGTAGCTCTATTAAGATATAAATAGAACTTTGTTAAGCTGGCTTTCTGCATTCAATGAAATTTAGGCCACCCTACCAAAGAGAAGCTAAAATTCATCATCTGAGGTGATGATCCCTTAGCACCATCTTGAAAAACATACAAGACCAAGATGTACACAGCCACTGCCATCCTTAGCTCCCAGGTCAGGACAATGGGCACAGCTGGAAACAAACTACTGGGCCACACAGGCATTCAATCCAAGCTGGTACAGTCCAATGATCTCAAATAATAACAATAAATGTCAGCAAATTGAAGCACAATCTATTGTGTTTTATCATTACTAAAGGTCCCATGGCTCATACAGACTGAAGCCATAAAGAAGATGCTAGAAAAGCTTTGGTTATGCTCTCCCTGACAACACATTAAGGCAATCTGTGAGATGCATGTTACCTTAGTTTGGTACTATGAAAACCTGTGGCTGTTAGAACAAAGATGCTGAAATGATTGCCCCTAACTCTGTACAAAGGCACATAAATAAATGCCCTGGTTTCAAAGAGACAAAACACTGCAGTTCACAGTGATCCCACCCATGGGTGATGATACTCAGAACTTCTCAAAGTCTCAGCAGTGGAGAAACCAGATTTTCTCGCTTGTCCCAGATGAGGAGGGGCTCTGCAGCTGCACATACATAACACCCAGCACAGGTCTGCATCTTTAGGCAATTGTTCAACAGATTTGTGATACATAAACCCTGTTTCTCCATGGGGTCTGGTTCAGGAAACCTTATCAATCCTCATAGCATGCAGCTGACACTAGTTTGTCTCCAATTTTCCAAGGAAGGAATGAGCCATCAAAACATGTCCAGGAGGACTGGTTGGTAAATGGCCACATAAAACATTCAAGATTAATCTGCCTGTGGATCTATAGCAGCACAACAGATGCTCTGCAGTCATGGTTAAGGACAGTTTCAAATACCCACCAGATGCCCAGAGATCCAGCTGAATGCAGGTCTAACTTCAGTTTAGCAAGTGCTGGAACAACCTGGCCTATTAAATTTTGAAAATCTCAGAGGCTGGAGATTTCACAGCCCCTCTGCCACCCTTCTTGGTTCAAACACTTTCACTGGGAGTTCACTTTTCCTTGCAACCAAGCACGAACTCCTCCTGCTACCCCACCTGATTGTTGCTTCTTGCTCTTTTTCTGTGCCTTTGTGAGAGGAGCTTGGCTTCACCTCTCCTTCACCCATTCCTCAGGGGGTTGAAAAACACAATTCAATTCCCCTCTATCTTGTCTACTCTTCTCCAGGTGGATCCAGAGCAGCCCTCTCCAGTCCCTCTCCCTGCCTGACACACTCCCAAGAGAAGTGCCCAGCAGCTTCCACCATCTGCTCACTGCACCAGCCCTGGTGGGTCCCCTCTGTTGACCAAGTGGGTGGGAACATCCCAGCTGAGTTACACTGCTAGTCATGGGAAGGTCAGTGCAGAACAACTCTTCTCCCTTATCACCAGTCTTCACCCATCACCTGCGCCCAGGAATGTTTCTGTCAGAGCAGCAGAGCACAGCACAGGGGTCAGTCTGAGCAGGGCAGGAGCTGCAGAGCAGACTGAGGCTCAGAGCACAGGCAGGGCTTCTGCCCTGCAGTTGGCAGCCTGACTGGCAGCCAGGTTAGCAGGGAACAGGGAGCATATGTGCAAGGAGAGGTGCAGAGCCAGTGCCAGACACGGCACAGACACAGCCCAGCTGCCCCCACTGCTCCTGTCCCTGAGGCATCTGCCTGCACACCCCTTTCCATTCCTATCGCCTCCATCAAGGGGCATGGTGGCAACACTATTTCTATGGTTTCCTTTGGTGTCAGCACACAATTGTAGGTGTGACCTTCAAGATTAGATCCTCTGTATCTGTGCTGCATCTAAAACTGTAACCAAGTGATTGCCTTTATGCTGCTGGTGCTGCACAGCCAAAGGAAGCACCACAAAAACCCTACAAGGCTCCACAAAGCCAAGCTTCCCAGCTGAACTCAATCAAATATCCTCAGTGGGCTCTTACAAGGTAAAGAACAGAAAAAGCCTGTTTGACTCACATGTCCCAGCTGAGTTTGCAATACCAAGAACACCAACATGAAAAAAGAGGGGAAGAACTTGTAAACAGAGCAAAGAAAATGAAGGTAACTGAGACAAAAACAAAAAGGAAACCGTACAAAGTATTTTTCATGACTTTTAGAGCATCCACATTATTTTAAACTACAACACCTATAGCAATCTAGGATTTATAAATGTACCTCAGTAAACTCTCTTGACTGAGGTAAAACTAAGTCCAGAACAAAGCAAAGTGGTCTCTGATCAAGAACTCTCCAAATGAATCCCTGCATACAAGGCTGCCCATTCATTCAGTCTCACTCAGAGCTGCTCAGCAGAGAAGAGCCCAGTATATATTTAGATATCAACTGGTAAACTGCCTTATGAATCACTTCTGAAATTCCCTTTATCCTAAGTCATACACTCTATGTCATATAATCTCTAAGTCATATACTTAGGAGGAGGAGTAGTAGATGACCTATTTTTTTAAGTGACAAGAGCTCTTGCCTGACACTTAAGCAGAACAGGTTCTGTGGCTTTTTCTTCATATGATATGAACCAAACTTTAACTCTTACTTCACCATGAATTTTACCATACAAACACTATCACAGAAATTCAACCTTATTATGCACTGCCTGAAACAGACTTGAAGGAACAAGATTACTGAATGCTTATTGCTCCCCTTTTGTACACCATGCCCAGATATTTCACTCCGTAAACCAATACAGGTGAGGGAATTTTTTCCCACTGAAGTGCAAATGAACTTGGCACAAGGGAAGAGGAAGAACCACATTTCATCCTCTTCTGAAGTATGACAGTGCCTCATGCTAGAAATTGCTAAAAATGAAGAGGTACCTGAAAATTTCCCAAGGATGCTGTATTTGTGAGCAGCTACTATGCAGTAACAACTAAGATTACACACTTGCTCTTCACAGCCACCATGAGGAGCAACTGCAAGCTGTTACTGTTTCACAATGACAGCATTACTTAAACCTAAAAATAACAGTTTCTAAGTAGACATGGACAGTTTCTAAGTAGACAAAGAAAACAACATGTATTTAAGAACATTGAAGTATTCTCAAAACATCACTAGTGATCTCCTGCAATTCAGGAATGTGTATTTTTCATGGCCAACTGCATTTAGACTTTGTTTTCTTTCATCTACAGACCAAGAAACTTTTCCTATAAGATCAGGGAGATTTTTCAAAATACAGTTAATGATCAATTTGTCCAATGCCAGTCAAAGGATTTGATTTTACACAGAAAGAGGAAAAAAATTGCTCCTCAAGCTACAGAAATATTCACTGAACAAAGTTTTTATTCATCCCACATTTCTCATCTGCAAATGGAAAAATAAATAACCATGCTTCATGCAAAACAATACTCCATCTAGATTTCAGTGCATGAAGATCAACTAATAAGCTGTGAAAAAAAACATTCCAGCATTTCAGATGGTAACAGTTATGGACCTTGACATGCTGCTAATGGACCTTGACACAGGGAATATTCTAAATTCAGAAAAGTCTGCCTTAAGGTTATATTTAAGCATGCAGAGAGCAAGCCAGCAAATTGTCCAATAATCTCCAAGGCCCATGAACCACCCTCCATCTGATGCTGGGCTTGTGCAGAGACCCAGCTCTGCTGCCTGGGCCCCCTTTCATGCTGGCACTTCCAGAGCTCTGTTTCTAACAGTCCCATGCAGCACAAGCCCTTTTAACACAAATATGCTTCATTCATTATTAATGCTGGGTGCTTGGTTGGAGAACCCAAGGTCCAAAGGTGAGTTAATGGCACCAGCAAACCCCTACAGGACTGGAAAATGCAGCAGAGAGCTTAAAATTAACAGTCAGGAGAGAGGAGTTTGCATTGCTAAAGACTTAATTTGTGTAGTGTAGAGGGGAATTGTTTGTCAAATCAAGCAAAACTAAAATCAGGATTTCTTCACTTCTCCTTGAATGTTGGCCATCCCAATGCACAGAAGAGATAAAAATTATTAATTACCTCAGTAGCCACGCTTGTTTTTCTCAATTTTCTTCTCGACATTTCTTAGCCCTCTATGTTTTTATGTCAAAGATAATTATGGGTGATTAAGTACAAAAGGAATAATGTCCTGAGGAGTAAAACTGAAAGCACAGTACATGGTACTGCAGATGTGAACAGCCCAGAAGGGTGCTCAGTACTGGACAGAGCTGCACTGAAAACAGGCAAGTGGGCAAGAAGGAAATCACCCTCAGAAAGCCAAATATCTGGATTTTGTTAAGCAGAACTAGCCACCTTTCCATAGCTGGGCTGTAGCACTTGATCCAATGGGATACAGGATGTCCTCCAGTCAGGAGCTGCCAGCTGATGTGACAACACCTGAGAATCTCTTCTGACCTACTTCACCTTCTCCTAACTGTGCTGGGTGTTTCCACCATCCAAGAACATGCAGCCATTTAAAATATACATACACTGAGCTGAAACCACTTTCATTAGAGCTGTGAAGAATCCCCCAAAACTAATCCCAAGATACAGCTTCCTGTTTTTCACAGTCTAAGAAATTAAACAGAGTCTGCAATTCAACCTCAGAGGAAGAAAATACCATCAGGAGATATGTGTCATTGCTTATTTTTTTCAGGGAAACTTGGCTAAAATGGCAATGAAATTAAGTAATTCTGCTTTTGTTTAATTTGAAACACGTGGGATTGCATTTTATAAGGTGAACACATTCATTAGCTGGCAAACTCCAAAGCAAATCAATCTCCTGGTGCTCCTGTCTAGTAATTCAATGCTCTTTTAGAGGTGCTCAGAATGAAGGGGTGAAAGAAAAATGCTGCATCTAAGTACAAAATATAGCAGAGTCTGAAACAATCATAACTACTGTCTCTAGGGAGGCTTCTTATCAGCACAGTTGCATGTGAACTTTGAAAAGGAATTAATCATCTCCAAACTGAGCTGGACCCTGTGTGACCAAAGTGAGAAACCTCTTTTGTAACCAGAGCCACTACATTCCTGCCCCATTTGGGCTGTGACACTCAATTTGCTGTTCTCTGATCCATGCAGTCAAATTGTCCCTTTAATATAATAGTTAAAAGACTAAATAGCTGTGTGAATTTGTGTCATGACATTTAATTTAATCTAATCTAACTCACCTAGTATGTAATTAGCTCTGTGATTCCCTTTTTTGCACTTAAATAGTAGACATCATGTTACCCTATTTCTGAGAATTGAGGAGAACCTCATTTTCACAATCTCAAATACTTAACCTATTCTGTTCTTCTTGCTATGATTTCAAGACGGCAAATAACTGAATTATTAGACTGAAAAGCATATTATAAACTCTTAAAAGTACCTTTAGGATACTAAAAGCACAATTGTTTCACATAAATCTCCCAGTACAAAAAACTATTAATAGTCTCTTTCCTAGAAATAGTTTGAGCCAAGATCAATGGTATGTATATAGAAGGCAGCTGAAGATAATCACATGTGGAAAAATCTAATTAGAACATATGTAATAATGCATCTGAACTGTGTTATACTATACCATGATCATATGATTTCTAGATTTAAAATTATGAGTCTGCAGTCCATTCATTAGGACAATAGCTCAATGCATGTACTATTAAAGAGCTTCAAATTGTATTACCTACATCAATATATTAGAAACCACATTATGTTTACCAAATATTAGCATTTCTATATCTAATGGCAAATATTATGGTTAAAGTGCAAAGCAGTGTCACAGCACTGCCTGAGACCCTCTTGAAACAGACAGAGAATGATGTGATTACCCTGGTGCAAGAGGGGACACAAACAGCAAAAGTTTCTGGAGCAATAAGGCAGATCCACAATGGTTTGCTCCATCTCAAGAGTGAAAGAAACACTGTGAATTTCTCCTGCAGTACTAAACTATGCAGCAATTAATTGGATCTTGTGTTTGGCTGATTTTAACACCCCACTGCACCCTTGTTTTCTTTCCAGAATCAGAAATATCCTTCTGTTACAGTAAACAGCAAACTTTAAATTAAAGCCTTTCCATAGTAATTTTGGTGGAAATCTTTTTGGAACAGCAATTTTAGACAAACTGTGGCATTGAATTGGTTGTACAATACTTGTCCCATCAATGTTAATGGAAATTTTCCATTGATTTTACTGAGTAGATATGGGTTCCTCACATTTAATTTATCATGAGAATTGATTGCAGGTTGTTTACACAGCCCAGACAGACACACAAAATCAAAATCTGGAAAGATCAAAGCTAACCCTATACCTAAAACTAAAACTCCTAAAACTGCCAGTTATTCTTTTAAATGAGACATAAGAACTCTCAGGGTTTTTTTCCACTCCCTTTTTTCCCAGGATGTTATTTTTATCTTGGCACTGTTCATTTTTGCTATTTAATTTACACCGTGTTTGGAGCAATTACTGAGAGAGAATTGTGTCAAGTCTCCTCTGCACTTACTTCTCTGTTGGGTTTACAGGTTTAGAATCTATTTAATTGACATTTAAAATATTATAGAGAGAAAGATTTGGACTCTAATATTTCCTGTACCAGGCTCAATTCTACCACAACAGAATTTAAACATTTCCCAGAGTTTCATATTCTTCAGCTCAAAATCACAGCCAGGCGACCAAGGAAAGGATTCTGTAGTGGCATTTCACCAGTGCTAAAAGAGATGTTACCAGTCCTGTGAACTGTCTCAGACAGGAGACAGATTTGGGATTTCTATCGTAGATCAAACACCCTGCAGCCCATCTCTGCTCTCACCTGCACACCTGCCTTGGCCTGGGCACTTCCACAGAGAGCACGGACGTGCTGGCAGGACACGTTTCACCCACAGACCGTGTGAGAACGTGGACAAGCAGCACACATGAAAGCACTTACACCATCAACAAACACGAGGAAACGCCAGACTAGGTTTTCAGCTGAAACCTGCAGCAGGTGCGTGACCCCAGGTCACTCACTGTCCCAACCGGGAGCTCGTTCTCTGTTTGCACCAGGCTTCCCTCTGGCTGGTGCAAGGATGTGCTATGATTAAGCATGTTGACACACACAGTCACCACATAATTGTAGCTATTCAGCCTCTCCCTGTTGTTGTGATAGAGCGTATATTTAGCACTACAGCTACCCTCAGAAACGAAATACACAACCAACTCCCACAGTCCCCCCTCTCCTCTGTGCACAGCCCTGCATTTGCCTGTAATATTTTGCAATCAGCTGTGCTTGAAGTAACCACCCCCTGCCGACACACAACGCAGATGAATACTGGAATCGCTAAAAAATACAGTTCCAAGTCAGTTCTCAAATCCTGCATATATCACAGGATAAATTACTTTTGTATTGCCCTGGGCAACTGGATTCCTCCGGGCGGCAATCCTAGCTTGGGCTCCGCGGCACATCCTCAATAATCACCTCCTTTATCACCACAGTATCTCGACCAGCAGAAAAGGCCGGGCTTTTAACCCAAATATCCCCGCCTGAAAAGCCGTGTGCTCCCACTCGGGATGCCGGGCTGGCCGGGGAACCAGCTGATGCCACCAATGCCACCGGCTGCGGGGCTGGCGAGACCGCCGAGCGCTGGGTACCGGCGGGGGATGGACACGGGGCGGCCGAGCCGCGGCTGGTCCGGCCGGATTTGGGGCTCCGGCCGGGATTTGGGGCTCCGGCCGGGGTCTGGAGCGCTGGTCCGTCCGGCAGGGCTCGCCCGGGGCGGAGGCGGCTCCGCCGGAGCCCCCGAGCAGGGTCCGCAGCCCCTCCCGCCCGGCAGCGCCCGAGGCTGCGGCAGCTCCCCCCGCGACAGGCGCACACACAGATTCTCGTATTTTCGGGTGGCTTTAGGTGAGCAATTTTTACCCGGCTGCCGCTGCCCGCACCCCGCGCGGCAACGAGCCGAGCTGGGCAGCGGCAAAGGTGTCCCAAAGCACGGGTGGTCGCGGCCGCCCCCCGCGCCCGCCTACCTGTGCCGGTGCTCATGGCGCGCAGGACGAGCCGGAGCCGCCGCCGCCCGTCCCCAGCCCCGCGCCAGCCCCGCCCGCCGCGCAGCGGGGCCGCGCCGCGCTCCGCCCCCGCGCCAGGTGCCGGCACCGCAGTCCCGGCCCGGCCCGGCCCGGCCCGGCTCGGCTCGGCTCGGCTCGGCTCGGCGGCACCTTGGGAACTGTAGGCAGCTCCGCGCCGCCGCCCGCGGACTACATCCCCCTCCGTGCCTTGCTGCGGCCGGGGCGGCTCCGGCCCCGCCGCTGCTGCGGGCAGAGCTGCTGCGCTCCCCCCGCCCCGCAGAAACTTCTGCCCCGGTCTGGGCTGGAGCCGCAGCCCGCTCCCATCTGTCCGGCCTGCCTCGCCCTGCGGCTGGGATCTCGCTTTGCGTTTTCCCGTCCCGCCTGTGCTCGGCTCGTGTGATGCCCGAGCAGAGCGGTCCGGTGCGCAGGTGCTCCGGCTCGTCCCCGCAGCGCCCGGGCGGTGCCCATGAGGATGCTTGCGCTGTTCTCCGCGCCGCCCAGGCTCCCAGGCAGCGCTGCACCGCACCGCAGGTGCTGGCAGCAAGTCCGGGCGTTCAGCAGGGCAAAGCTGTGCTTTCTGGATCGGGTAAACTTTAACCGGTCCTTTGGATTTGAAAGTACAAGGACACACAATTACTATTAAAGCCATTTGTTTATTAAGTACCGATTTTTTCAGTATTTCATCAACCCGAAAACCTATTTTATTTCTGTGAGAATTAATGGGATTCTTTAAAAAAAACCAAACATCTGTTTCAACAAATACAAAAGCAGCCAGCGTGGTTGTGTAAGCATGTTGTACTGCACAGCTGCTCTGATGCTGATTTCAGACTGGGCTCGGGGCAGCTTGGGGTTACAGTAACACTGTGAGGAAATGGGATGTGAAGACTCGATTTGCATTAGTATGAGTCTGCTGATTACTCTCTACTCCACTGACAGTTGCCTAAAAGTAATATCTTAATTAGCAGTTGTAAGCATAAAACCTACACAGCTTTCCCAACCTACACCTGAAACTGAAGAGACATGAGCTGTGTAGCAGTGCTTACATGTCACACTTTGATAGAGACATGGTCCTTGGCCCTGTGTAGGGATAGCAGTACCTTATGTACTGATGTGCGTGGTTCCTGGACCTAAGCACTGCTATCAGGAAAGAATGTGGACCTGCAGTACAGATCAGACAACCCAAACAAGTAACATCCCATTCCCATAGCCACCAATCAGTGGGGATCTCTGAGGGGGTTACCTGAGCCAGATGTGTGTTCTTTGTTTAGAACCTTCTGTGGATTTTCTTCTGTTGTCTTGTCCAGCTGTAGCTTGTTGTCCAGTGTCCAGCATCCTGTGAAGGGAATTTCACAGCCAAACTGTCTGGTGTGAAGAACTACCTGCTCTTTTTTTTTGAGCCTGCTGTTTGCTGGTTTTACTTGATACCTGCTCATTCTAGTACTATAAGAGAAAACAAACATATAATTCCCTGTTCTCTTTCTCTGTGTCATTTATGAATTTACACTGCTCTGTCAGATTGCATCCTTCACTCCTACTCTAGTTAGTCACTCTTTAAACTGGGTGACTTGTAACTTCAGTACCATGCTACTATCTGTCACTTTCTGTCATTTGTTCTGGAGTTTTATTGTTTGATTATCAACTTTGATTTTAGTCATGAAGTGTCTTTGCATATAATAATCATCATGAGTTCAAGGCAATCTCTGAGTGATGTTAGTGATACAAACCCTGTGGCTATGCATAACTGTTGCATTAAAAGCTAAATTAGACAGAGCTCTTGAACATGGTGGGTGTACAGTCCATATTGGAGGTAATGAAGAGGAAACTGCCTTGGGCTTGAAGTCTGTTAAAAGACAGTTTGACCCTTCAATTGGGTGGCAGTGCAAGAGGAGAATGCATGCTAAAGCCTTTCATAATTCATTGCAGTGAACACCCGAGGCCCATAAGAGGTTTTTGGAAGTTTTTCCTACAAGTCATAGAGGTAACTTAAAGGTCGAGGTTGCTACACCGATGCTCAAAGTGCCCACATGATGCCACATCTTGGGGAACACTGTGAGAAACAGGGCATGGACTTCAAATTTGCCCTTGCCACCTACCACAAGCTTGATTAGAAGCTCCTGTGAGCCACTGGAAAAATCAGTCTGCTTCTGGTAAGATCCCATTACTCCAACCAATGAAAAAGGGAGGAATCAGCAATTAAAAGGTCTCCTGTCTATAAAAGATCTCCAGGCTTACCCAGGAAAAGCTCTGCTTCAATGACTTTTGGATGGATGACACAGATGACCCAAGCATTACTTGGGAAGAGGTCACATCTCAGTGCATGAGATCTATGGCAAAAAATAGTTGCCAGAGTTTATTATGAATTCTGTTGGATTTGATGCTATCCTTGCTCTGCAGAAAGACATTGCCTTTTTCTCTGAGAAGTTGGCCTTGAAAGAGTTTATAGCAAAAGTGTGGTGAAATTATTGGCTTCACAGTCAAAGTGAAAGCATCCAGAAAGAGTTGCCAAGAAGGCTTTTACTAAATAATTTAAACTGAGCACCCAGTCTCATAGAGGAAATATCTCAAATCTTCCAGGACCATGATCCATCCCAAGAATGGGCAGATACACTCTTTGGAGCACTCTAATATTCAGCCTCTTGTTACCAATCTCAGGCTCGTGAGCAGTCATCTCTTGATTTTCATTTTTAGAAGCAGTCAGCTTGTTCAGAAGTGAAGAAGGCTGAAAAGTCAGTCTTTGACCTGTCAGCACTTTGCAACACTTCTGTCATTACTGGGAATTCAACTGGTACCTGGCAAACCTGAAGATCCTGTTTCTTCCTTTAGGTCCTCAGTGTTATCCTGAATTCTTCTAAGAGCATTTTTTTTTTGTTTTTTGGGGTTTTTTTATTTTATTTTTTTTCTTTAGGAAGAAGAGCTTGAAAAATGCTATGCAAGACAGATTTACTTTTTAGCTTAGAAATGTGTCCTAAAATTTCTCCACTAATATTATTTGGACAGTGCTATGGAAGAACTTTGCATTTTTCTCTTCATGTGCATTTAAACTGTATGTCTCAAGTACATTTTTATGTCTTGCTCTATTGTATTGGCTGTATCAGGAAAATAAAATCTTCACTATCTACTGAATCTGTAACCATCCCAGTTATCAGAAATGCATCCTCCTAACATAAAGGAATATATCTTCATTCATCTTCCCTCAAGTAAGGCAATGTGTTTTCATGTAAAGAAAAAAAAGAATGAGCACTGTAAATGTAAAGAAAAAATTCAATATAGTGTGTCTTCTGTTAAAAAAAGCTTCAGCTGAAATGAGAACAAAAGGATTGTTTCTAATATTTCTGAAGTTTCCCAATTCAGGGTGGTCATGGTCTTCCAGGACAATAAAATTATTACTTTTATTGGATTGTCTGCACAGTTTTTTAGGTCATTGCCATATGAGAGGGGTCATATTTTAAAAGCACCTCGGTGATGAAGGGTCCAGCAAGAGAGAGAGAAACTGGAACTTCTGCATTGGGAATGCACCAGAACCTTTATCACTTCCCAGAAAAATCCAACAAAACAAACCAACCAAATATACAAACAAAAAAACCCAAAACAACAACAAACAAACAAAGTGGGGAAAAAGAAGTAGTTATCCATCCAGCTGCCAGAAGTGATTAACATGCTAATCCAGACTATAGAAAACTACAAATCCAAGCATCTGTTTAACCTGGTGAAATTTTCCCTTGGCTTCATGTTCAAAGCTGATACAGTATCACAAGATTTTCAGGTCAAATACCAACTTGGAGTGAAACTTAAAAGGACAATTTGTTTGTGCCAGCTATGCTATTAGCTGTTGAAACCCTTCTGAAGTTGTCCTAAATAGATATCTCATGGAAAAAAAAAATCAGAAAAAATTGCATTAATTAGACCTGCTTTTGTAAATCTTATTGTGCAGCTCTGTATTTAATGCCATTAAGTTCTATTGTATAGTCCTGAAAACTGAATTTAAGCTCCTAAGAATCTAAAGTAATTTTTACTTTTTTAACCTGAAATCCTCTTTATAAGCTGATTTTCAATCTAAGATGCTCTCTTTTGACAGCTATTATGTCTTCTGGAAGACAAAAGAAAACTGGCAATTTACAGTAATGTATTTTGAAGTCCTTATGTTTTCAATGGCAAATTATTCTTCAATCACATTCTATAAATTTACAGAAATATGTCATTTTCCTATTGATTGAAAAATAGAAATTCTTTTGTATCACAGAAGATTAGGAACCTGACGTGACATGCTGTCATGACCCCTCTTTTGCTTTTTCTGATTCTCTTTTGTGTGAAGAAGGCTTCCTAAAAATCTATGTGCTAAAAACATTTATACTTTTATTTTTTCTGGTGTCATACCTCTTATGAATTCAGGGCTGGGATACTTTGTCTGGGTTACAATCCTGTAATTAGACTTGAACTTATGTACTTTTATGACTAATTCCATATGGAGTGATGAGTTTTTGACATCAAAATTACTTTATCACAGAATTACTGATACTGGGGCAGATGCCAAAATAAGCCACCCTTGTGTTTGCAGCCAGTGACAGCAGTTACCTCTCCACCACCTTACTCTGTTGTATTGGACTGACATTGATAATAAATAAAATATAGGGCATGTCTGAAGTTCCAGAAAAGTAACAAACTGGGATCTTAAAATGAGATTCTGGGTATGGGAATAAATTACCAGCTACTCATGGAGCCAGAAGCACACGTGTTTATAAATAATTAATTAGTGTGAAGCAGCCATAATGAAATAATAACATGGCTCTATATTAAGATGTCTGAGTTGCACTATCAAGATGTCAGTAATAACTTTTGCACAAAGCTCCTCTCACACTGTGGGAAGAATATAAACACTGCATCAGCAGCAATAACTTAGATATCCATTACCCATCACAAACCTAAATGCATTATGATCAGTAGGTCAAATAAAACTCCCAGGCAAACTTTGCAAACAGAAAGCATGAAATAACATCAAAGGGAGCAGTGGCTGAGGATGAAAGAAATCTTTGTTACAGTGAGACAATCAAGGACTGTTCTCTCGTGTCAGCAGTCAGCTTTTGGAAAGTTGGTCAGAACAAATAAATTTTTATATCTCAGGCTGCTGCACATGGCAGGAAGTCTAACAGGTAATGGTGAGCATCCATATAGAATTCAGACACCAGGATGACAAACCCCAAGGTTATAGCAATGAAATGGGCAGAAATACAAATGCAGAGAGGGGTTTGGGGAAGAGCCAAAACAAAGCCTGGATGATATAAAAGTCACTACACTTGCAAAAAACATTGGCAAAAATTTAATTTTAATTTGGGAATGGCAGATGAAGCCTGCAAGGATTTCAGTGTAATGTCACACAGTCTGAGCAACCACTGATATCAATACTTATGACAGTAAATGTGCAAATGTTTACATAATGTTGTGCTTTCTGTAGTAAACAGGAAGAAGGATAATGTGTCCCTTTTGTTGCAGAGAGGTTAACACTTATTAAACATGTTGTGATCTCTTGCAAATGTGACTCCTTGGAAAACCACTCCTGATGTGAAGATACAGCTTCTCCTGTGGAATAGATGATATTACAGTTCAAGGCCCTGAGTCAATTTAACTCTGTTTTGCAGCCCAGGCTGATGTGTGCTGATTTCTCATTCCTTACCCTACACTGCATATCTAACACAGTTCTTAAAAAAAAAATATCCAATACAGCCTCATGCCAGCAGAAAGTAAACTCTTCTGAGGCGATAAAATTCTCTGTCTAAGTGAGGCTTTGCCTGGGAAGATGTGTGACAGTTTGCAGGAGCTTTCAGCCCACTCTGGCAGGGAACATTCCTGGGACATCAGGCCCTAGAAAATGCAGCTGTGACTGATACTTCTCTCTGTGACCCCAGCTGTAACAAACCTGTCCTGTACTATCAGTGTTGCTTTCCAGGCTTCACTAGGGGAAGGTCTCAGTCAATATGAAATAGCCTGGACCAAGTCCTACCTAAAAGAGAATTTAAAGTTTACATGGGATTGTGGATAGCAGGTGCCCAGGTGTCAACTAGGAAAAAAAAAAAAAAAAAGAATGGAAACTTTTTTTTATTATTATTATTAAAAAATGAGAAAAAGTGGAAAAATATCACTGAATATAATTAATGAACATGAAACATTCTGTGCATTTATTGGAGTGGGTTTAAAATATGTTAATTCTTATTAAAATTTTTGTGTTTAGCTTCACTGCCTTAAACTTAGTAGGAATCTTTTTATAGCATCCCCCCTCCACATTCACACCTTAACACCTTATTGTCTGTGGTGGCCAGTGCATGTACATTTATTTAAACAAATATCCAGGAATGGAATTGTAAGATGGTTCCAACACCAAATTTCAGATAGAAAGCATCTAGAGTTTTCATGATTTTCAGATCCAATTGATGAAAGTTCCACTGTCTCAATAAAGAGAAAATCTTTCCTCATATTTCTCAAGACTGATGGTTGCACTATACCCTTTAAAGACTTTATTCTTCTTGTAAGAAATACTACCTCAAGCATACAAGGCTGGATACTTCAGCATAAAATGTTGTGCTTGTTATGTTTATAAACATCTCTTAATATACTTAGTTCTGGTAGCTGTGGCCAAATGGTCTAAAAAAGATAAACACAAGAGGAAAGTTGCTACTAGAAATTCTAATTTAGATCTACAGATAAAGCTGCAAAAAAATGGACATATTCAGGTCTCAACTAGAGGGCAGCAATAATTTGGAAAAATTCCAATTATTTAGCTAGTTTTATATGAAGTCAGATTTTTATAGTTATTTGTTGAAGTGAAAAGTATCACTATGAGATTTTCTCTGCTGTAGACATTTTGGTGGCTGGAAATGCTAATCCCAAACTATAGGAAGACAGCATTTTGGGCTACCTTGATCAAAGGGAAAACTGCTGACACTAAACCAAGTTGCACAGAGTGAATGGAACAGAGCTCGTAGGATGATAAATTGAAATTCTGTGATTGTTTCTATCCTGAAACATCTATCCATTTCATCTATATCTATGGCTATCTATTTGTTTTGGTCTTCCAGTTATTCCTTCAGGCATGTTCTTCCATGGAGCATTAGGAAAGCCAAAAACAAGCCTTCATTTCTATTGAATCCATATCAAAATATCTTTTCTCCACTTCTGGAATGCCTAGGGAAGTCAAAATTTACTTTCTCAATGCCAAAACTAGCTCAGGAGATATCTGTATTCCACATATATTCAAGCTCCTATAAATAAATTTCCATGGCCCTGCACTTTTTAGCACTAAGCAGAATCACCAAACAGATGGGTAAAATTTCAGTTCTGCAAATTAATTTTTTCAGTGTGTGGCTAAGGATTGTAAGTGCTTCTTTCTTGAAAGTCTTTTAATCCATCCCAGAAGTGCTCTGGCATGCTAGTAAAGAAAAGAGTTGAATATGCATATAGAAATATAAAAATACATTTCAAATAGTACACATTTATGCAAATCCTCAGAAGGGAGAAGGAATTGAAGCAGAACTAAATATTCATTGCCTCTGCTCCTCCCCCTTCTTTTTTAAGATCAAGGAGCTGTGGCTTTCTACTCCACTCCACAGAATAAACAGTTTTAGATATACTGACATAGTTTTCTTTGCTTTAAAGGAGAGCAGAAAAGCTGTGACAACCTCAGCAAGAAATCTTATTCCAGGAAAAAGCCTTGAGTGGTGCCTTTTTCTAAATGCTTAATGTGGGACTAGGTCTTGAAGATCTCTTCCAATTTTGATGGACATGTGACCCTGTGAAAAGAGTCCTCTAAAGGAAAAGAGATATAAATCCATTTGAACAGCATAACTAATAATCTCAGTATGTGATTACAATATATAATTATATCCTAGCTACCTATAAGAAGTTCTCCTTAAGAATAAATTCTTATTTCTACCTGCAAACTTCAAGCAGCTGAAAATTGTTAACCTTTAATTAAAAATCACTTCACCTAATTATAAAAGGAAGCACCTATTTTTCTTTTAATTCCCCTGTAATGCTGTGAAAGGTGGGGATTTAGCCTGTCAAGGGTAAAACAAAAATTTTTTTATTTTAATAAAAAAGTATGTTCTGTGGGAGTTTAAGTGTAAAGTGCCTGGAATACAGATATTTTTTCTCCTTTTAATAGTTGGAGGTTTGCAGATTAACAGAATTATTGTTTCCATGTTAACATGTATTTCCTAATTTCTTGACACTTGGATGTTTTAGAGGCTGTATTTGCCAAGTGATTTGTTAATTCCAATAGATAAGAGGAGTTTAATTCCTCTTGCAAGATGAAAGAAAATTAGGGAAAGCTCCTCTCCAGTGCTGAAGCTTGTGAATACAAACTCTCTCAGTGTATTTGGTTTGGGGTGATTGAGAAGTAACATGCTTTCTGTGCTGCAGGGAGCTCCAAAGTTTGTGCTTGATTTGGGGAGGCTATTATTCCTATGGGGCAGAAAATAAATCCTGCTCAACCATAAAGTACAGAAATGAAATTATTAATCTAAGTATTAGTGGTAAGTGGTAATTGAAATTTTTATTCTGAGCTGATGAGACACTTTTAGAAGTTTTCCCTTCTCTGCTGTGGCTGAGATGGAATTGTGACTCCAGTCATGAGTGGACTCCTTTCTGCCTGCTGAGGTTTGAATATGGGCTCCCTTGTTAGGGACACATTGGCTTTTTGGTCTGCAGATAAGTGTTTTCAAGAGAGGAGGAAGCTCTGTCAGGTGTGTACCATGGCCCTTCTTGTGCTTGGGAATAACAAGCTCAGTAACATCTATTATTAGCACTTGGTAACTGTAAGCAAACTTAGCCATTCTGTATGGGCTGTGTAAATAGCTCAGGAACTGTGTGAGTGGTGTAACAGCTGGATGTTCTGACTCTGCATTTTCCTGCAGACTGTAAGGCGACAGCATTTCCCTACAGATGGGTGCAGTATATTTATCTTCTCGTGTTTTCTGTTTTTCCTTTCTGAACCTGGCTATGGAGCTGGGATGGTGTTTTTTCCAAGACCTGAGGGGAAGTAAAGCTATCTGGGTTTCAAGCAGGCAGATGCAAAGATGACAGGAGACCAGAAGAAAGCACTTTAGCTAGTTCTGTATGCAGTTGCTGTGGAGAGATAACATGCTAATCAAAAGGAAACATGTGGCTAAACCTATGTCTGTGGAAGTTGTGTGTAATCACATAGCATGAACACAACACAACTAATATCCATCCATGCTGATAATCTAGCTAGAATTAATATAAATGGGTCAGTTTGCTAAAATGTTACCACTGTGAGTTAGTACTTCAGTTGGAATGTTTTTTACATCTAGAGGCTCAATTGATTTTTTTTTTTTTTTAACTTTGCAATACAGATTTCTTTTTAGGGGGGAGTTCCTCAATTACTAGATGAAAGAGGAACTAACAGAGTAATTTAGCCAAGACAGCAGTCAGTATCTTGTGTGGTTTAAAATTTGACATGCTAGATGCAAATAGTGGAGAATCTGTTTGTTTCATGTTTTGCTGAAACTAGAAATCTTTTTATGATCAGTTCCAGCAAGGGGCAATAAGCTTGTTAATATATATTGGACTTGGGATGAAAGAAATCAGACAGAAGTTTAGTAAAATGTGTAGAAAGATCCCTTCTCAGCTAAAGCTGGTATTTCTGTCACTTATCAGGGAATAATCAAATTAGTTATGACTCAATGTTTTTACAAGTTAGAATTGTCCTTTTGGCAGTGGACTGTTCTTTCATAGGTATTTCCCCAACTGTGCTGGAATAATAGTTACACTGGAAGGTATAACTTGTCCTTAATATTAAAATGTGTTGTTTTCCCTAAGACAAGCTGCTGAAGTAAAAAATGGTCAAACAAACATGCAGTTGCAGAAGGACAGACAAACAGGATGATGGAAAGCAATGCCTGAGAGAGACAATTAGAGGAAGTGTCTTGTGTGTGACACAATGTCCTCTCCAGCCTCCTGTCAGCTTCTTTTAATAATCCTGAAGAGATCAGGGACAGCCCAACATAATCAGGATCATCAAGTCTTCATGTAATTTTACTAGTTAAAGAACTGACTAGAAGAAACAACTTTGAAGCCTATTTTTAGCAAAAGGAAACCTGAAACAGGTAGCACAATTCACAGTAACTAGAATGTAGCGATTACTAATATGGAAACCAATCTGTGCTGCCTCTGTTTTTTTCCTGTTTGCTGCAATATATTCTCTGGAGTTATTTCATGAGAGCAGCTGTCCAGTAAGGTTATTCACCTAGATTTTTTGTAATGCAGATTAGTACTGTTCAAATAACAAAACAGGAAGTCCAGGGCCAACTTTTGATGTCATTACATTAAAGTTGAAAGCTTTTTTTTTTTTTCCTGTTTTTACCTAAAATACATGTCCATATACATCACCAAGAATGGAAGTACTGGCTGTGGTGTGATGAAATACCATGGAACATGACTTCAGAGTAAAATCACAGAGAAAGCTGAATATTTCTGATCTAGTTGAAGATTGCAGAAAAGATTTGGAGGACAACTTTTAAAGGTCCCTTCCAACCCAAACTATTTCATGATAGTATGGAAAAAGGAATTAAGGAGCCTGGATTTCAGTTGGTGATATTTTGTTATGTGTCTCTTGTAGTGAATTGCATCTCTCTTTAATTTCAGTACTTTAAAATAAAAGTTAGTTGTATCTTTTAAGATTTTAGGGACAGTGGTAGATTCTACAATGCTTGGGACTCTAGAAATAGAGACTAAAATATTATTATCCATTGGTAAAAATACAGGCTTAGATGACTGAGGTTTTTTTAAAACTACTTTGATTCACATAAAAGAAGAAATACCAGTGAAGAACTGATGTAATAAAAATGTAACCAAATATCTTAAAATATACATATAAAATAAATGTGATGAAAAGACTTAGAGATTTTTGAAACTCGTGGAAAATTAGTCAGTGAAGTGGTGACAGAAATGTGATATTTCATGGTGTTGGCATAGTTTCTGCACAAATTGATTGCTCCTGAAGTGGTATGCTTTGTGTACTGCATTATAGTGCAATATTAAATTAGTTCCCTCTGGGATGATTGGTTGGTTGTGATTTACACGTTTACTTTTCTACCTTCCAACTTCATAATTTCTGGTAAGATGGAGAGTCCCCAAGTACAGGGACAGAGCTCCCTCTCAGTGTGAAGTAGCATTTATAATTCATGTTTACGTGGTGTGATGGGGTGGAGAAAGGTAAACAACAGCATGATTTATAATTAATACCTGATTTCTAAGATTTGAAAACAACTCTGAAATGCATATTCCTTGAGATAAACTGGCAGGAGTGATAACTAAGGCAGTCTGAAAGGTCTGGTTTTGGTGCTCCTGCTGGTGAGAGCTGTAGGAGGGCAGCAGTGCAGTAGGGACAGCCCATCCCCTCGAACCCCACTGCTTTTCTGGGTCATTTAGGACATGGCACATGGATCAGCCTTGTTACACAGAATATAAACTCTGTGTGCATTCCATAACAGCCTTGCTTAGCTCCCCAAACTGATATTTAGTCCTGCAAAGTGCATGATAGGTCTACTAAGTAATACACTTCTGCAATTTAACCCTGAGCATATTGGTGTACATTTCTTGTAAAACAATTTTTCTTTTTTTTTTTTTTTTTGCAGCTGTAATGATAACAAGAAATCTAATTTTGCAATCAAAAGCAAAGGGGTGACAAAGCCCTATACTATATCTGAAGGACTGTTTGTTACTTTTTTCTAAACAATAGCTTTTTTTAACACAATGGCCTGAATGTGTCCCTTGGAGCCTTTTAGCCACCAATGCAAAATGCCACAATGAATTTTGAAAAGCTGGAGTGTATGAACGAACCTTCCAGCACACTTGATACTTTTCTGCTTTGCATAATGAACTCATCTCCATTCTCAGGAATGTTTCTTTCTCTAAAAAAAGAAAAAAGTTTTGGAATTAACAGTATTGGTTAATAGACAACTTTTTGTACTGGCCCCATCCAAGCCAGGCTGTGCAATCAACAGGAAAGATAAGAAGGTCAAACAGGAAGAGCTGTGCTGGAGTCAGTTTTGAGCAGAGCTGAGAAAGGCAGGGATCTGCCTGCTCTTTACCAGCATGTTACAGTGGATCAGACCTGGAAAAGGTAGGGAAGTCCTGTGCTCTATGCCTACATCTCCCTCTTTTGCTCTCTTTTAGGTTCTTCTGGTCTGGTATTTGACTGTGGGTTTATTGTCAATGTGTTGGAATTGCAGCCAGTTAAACAGGTAATTTCGGTAGTATTCTGTTCTTTGGTGTGTCCATAATGAAATCACTGGAAAATATGTGTAAATGTGATCTGTCACAGTTATGAGAACCTGCTGGGATTTTCTGTGCTGCTCTGTTTCCCTCTTCTAGGTAGTGTGGTGTCAGCAGAGTGCAATTCAGTAGCAGCAGCTCCTACTTTATTCCTCTGCATTATCTGCCACAGGCCAAATTCTGTCACATCTAGCACTCAGAATGAAGTACTTGAGATTCACAGATGCCTTTTATAGCTTTCTAACAGAGATCTGATTTTTAAGGCATAACTGAAATTTATGCTTATTTTTAAGCAGTTATGAGATTGAGGATTTTAGTCTCTAATTTTCCATATCTAAACTTGGAAATTTTGGACTTAAGGTGCTTTTTAGAGCTGTGTTGAGGAAGGAATATATAAATTTTAGTGCTACTGAGATAAAAAGAAAATTAGTCATAGAGAGGGCTAAAGCTTTGAAAGGCATCTATTACATCTCTGAATCTTGCTAGGGCTGTTTTGTTTGTAGACCAGCTGGGAACAATGATACCTCTTGCAACATTGTTTACTGAGAATTGCTAACTAACCTGAAGTTACTTCCGTGATAAAGGAGTCAATCTTCCATTTTTGGAAAGCACTCAGATTCCTAAGTTTGTTTATCCTGATTATAGATTTACTTACCTTTATGTGGAATGCATAAAAGTTGTTCTCTATACAGAATCTTACACGGGTTTTTTTTCTTACATTTTTGCCTGTGACTGAATTTCATAGAGATCAAGTCTGTGATTTACTCTCCAAGGAAAGTGTTTGTAATGATCTTGGCTTTCAGATGTTTTTAGCCTAATATAGAGGATGTGATATGCTAGTTGAAACTGGAAGGAAGGAATAAAATAACTAAGTCATTAGTACATTGTCCTGAGGCTCCTAGAGGGAAGAAGATGAATGAAAAATATATTGTGTTGCATGCAGGTTTTGGGCAATTACTTTGAATAAAGCCCATTCTTGTATACCAGGTCCTAGTCTAAGAAATATAACTTTAGAAGGAGAGAGAGAATCTGCTTCATGAATGTTATTATTCATCACTCTTTAAATGGGAATGAATCGGTGTTCCTGACATCCACAATACCTCTTAAAATAATAAAAAGCAGGGGAGAAAAACAACACTCAGCCTACATGGAAAATCTCAAGCTATATGTTGTTTTTCTGATTAGCTGGGATTTGAAAACACTCAGCCAAAAGGAAGCAGCAACACACAGAAAAGCATGATAAAGGAACTACTCCATTTAACTTCCAGAAGGAAAAACAGTGTCTCATTTCCACCTGATGTTTAACCACTGATGGATAGTGTCCTTTCCTGCCTGCTGTGCCCTGAGAAGGGACAGGGAAGGTGGAGTGACCTTCTGAGCCTCACAAGCCTGGACAGGGCTGTGGGGCAGCACCCAGAGCTGTCAGACACACTCCCAGTGTCCAGGGAGCTCGGGCCACAGAGGGAGAGCACCCAGGAGCACTCCAGGTGCTGAGCTGTCCAGCTCCTGCTGCTCCTCCCTCTGCTGCCCAGAAACTGAGCGGCCCCTGAGCAGTGGGGAGTGCCCACCTTCACCACATGGCTTTCATTTTGGGTAGAGGTTGGCTCTGGGTCCAGAAAAATAGGAAGATCATTAAGTTTTATGGCCAACATCCTGCACCAAATAGGAATTTTTTGGTCAAGCCTCAAGGAGCATGAGAAAAATAGTTTTATCTAAATTACAAAAAAAAAAAAAAAAAAAAAGCTTAGTCAGTACACATAATTTACACATAAATGTAGATTGTAGGAACAAGTTAGAGATTACAAACTTTATATAGTGAGTGCTAGATCTTCAGTCTTGAAGATCCTAATGTTGTATTTGTTGCTATCAACAAATGGTAAGTTAGCAACTAACCATTATACTTACTAGCATTATAGGTTTATGAAACATCTCTAATAATGAAAGTGACTCAAGCACTGCAGTTTAATATTTTCTAAATCTGTTTTATATTGGACAAATGTTTTTCTCTTGTTCTGTGCCATTAAATCTGCTTTAATTTGTGGTGGAAAAGTTTAATAATTGAGAAAGCATCAGCATAATAAATAGGGTAATTACACTGTAGCTTTGCTACAGTAGCTTTGTAAGTACTTTGGAGTATTTACATGATAGTTAAAGGCAAATAATAAAAGTAGAGATGTAATGTAAATATCTATGAAATCTTTATCTCTTGGGACCCAATTTGTGTCAGTTAGGATACACTTAAGTACCAGGTGCACATTCAGAAGGTCCTAGGTAGATGAGGGCCCTAGCTACAGGGAAGTTGACTGTTTTGTTCTCAGTACTTACACAAAGCCACATGGGTTGACATTTGGTGGTTAAGACAAACATTAAAAATGGAAAAGAAATCTGGAGAGGAGAACAAGGCTGCTAAAAATGTTTGAGGTTTGAGTTTTTCTTCAGTGCATCTTGGAAGAGCCCAGATAAAACAAAAGGACATTCTGATTTTTTTTTTTTTCCCTTGGCTTAGGCTCTATGACTGAATCTTCTTAATAAACAGATTATATCCATTTTGATTTGCTCAGATGTCCTGCTTGCTCTTACAGCATCAAATTTTCTAAGTTCATTCACAGACCTGCATATATATTACCCTTAACAGCAGATGCTGAAGACATGAACAGTTTTATTAGTATCTCTTCTCCAATTCAATTGAATCCTAATAATTCCAGTCAGAGTACGTTTGTTTTCCTAAATTTTGTGAAGGATGATAATTTTGCTTGTGGATAGGAGCTTATGGAAAAAAAATGAATAATCTGAACACTGAATTTCATTTCTGGGATTAAGGATAATCCTGATCTAAAAATAGCAACTGGCTTTGGATTCATAGAACAATGTAATTTAAACAACCTCCTTTGGTATTAAATTGTCATTAATACCAATACAATACCAATACATCTTCATCAGCAGGAGATACTATTTGCAAATTATGTGGAGAAAAGTATTTAATTCCTAAGTGAGAAAGTTGGAATACATGACATATAATGCAGGTGCAGTAATGAAAAGAATGATGTTACCTACTGTCATTACTTCAAGGAAAAGATGAGCTGTATAAATAGGAAAAACGAATCCCTGGCAAAGTGAGTTTGGCCTTTGGCAGGGCCTTCATTTTTAATAATTCATAACTAGGTCATCAAGTCTGATAGGCAGTTTTTCAGTGCCAACCAAAGATGTTAATGAAAATGTTCTTTTGTGAGAGAAGGAATAAAAATTACTCGTGTTTGAGTTACCACCTGTGTTTTGTAGGTGCATATATGAATTTTTACACACAGCTTAATATAAAGAACTGTGATGCAGCACCAAAAGCATATTTTGAAAGTCAGCCTCAGCACTCTGAAAGGCACTTTTAGATAAATGGCAAAATGGGACAAAGAAGGCATTAAAGCAAAATCCAGCCTAGATTTCTTCATACTTCATTAACTTGTGGTAGACATGGTTTGATTTAATTCTGAGCTGGTCATACAACCTGTAACTATACCTCATTAATTTTCTATAATTGCATAACTTGCCTCAGTCTATATATAGTTCACTGTTTTTTCAAGAAGTGCTCATTTGGGGTAAAGGTTTCACTGACTGTAAAAGAGTGGAAGGTTGTGCAGACAGATCCTGCCTTGTCCTGTGTGCTTCCCTGCCTGCCCTGGCAGGCTGCTGGCAGCTGATGGTGCCTGGTCTGCTCAGGTTTAGGGATCTATGATGTGAAGCTTGAAAGGCAAGAAGTGTTGGAAGGTGGGGTTGTGAAGAAAAAAGCCAGAACCATGTACTTTGGGAAACCCCATTGGATGGTAAGTGGAGAAGCAAGACATCTTTTGACCAGACTAAAGGATGATCATAAGTGGATACGAAGTGACCAGGCATTAGTCTGAGGGTTTTACAGAGCAGAAGTGCATCTTTCATCTACAGCTTCAGATTTAACCAGTTTCTGCTGGAAAACAAATGAGATGAAACTTCCTGAAGATCACAATGTAGCTTGTTAATTATTATGGCTGGAGTATACACAGAGGAATTTAGATTAAATCCAAATGACAGGATCAAAGAAACATCATTTAGAGACATGTGAAAGCCTACTGAGGAAAAGGGTGTAAATATCAGTGGGCATGTTCTGGCTATGTGAATCATCTCCTTTGTGGATGCTTTGACTGGTGGTCTGACTGCATCTTTCTGGCCCTGAAGTATCTTGTTCCCAAGAAGTGGGATTGCAGGATGCCTCAGCTCAGTGACTGGAGGGAGCAGTGAAGCTTGCAGCCCCTTGTGCTCTACTTCCATTTCTATTCCTTCTTCCTGATCATGCCAAGTGGAGTCTTGCTGCCAGACTCAGCCTCTAGCTTCAGCAGGGCTTCATTTTTCTGCTTTGCTGTGAAGTAATATTTGGATTCTTGGATGCCTGTCTTTCTGAACAGTAGGTTCCTGTGGAGGATCCATTCTTTAGCTGAATTTATATAAATGCTCTTTGTTGTTTGAATTCAGCATGCAGTACTTGTTCCATTCTTGTCACCTTCAGAAAATGATGTTTTTCCCCTTCAATTCTTCTGTTAATGTGAATGATGTTATTCCTGGGAGGCTCTGCTTTACAGCTGGCCAAGAATGAATAATTAGCAGTGGGCACAAGTACATTTCACTTCAGGCCTTGGATTGTTGCTGTTAGCCAAGTCTATTGCTTTGTTCCTAAAGCAGTGATGCCACCTCATTGCAGGAGCTTTTTCTGGGATAAATTTGGGTGTTACACAACAGTTCTCTGAAATAAGCATATAGGAAATTATCTAATCCATATTGCAATTACAAATAACTCCTGCAGGAGAGGGACAGTTCTTGAATATGATCATCTTTTCTGATGCTTTCTAGAAAAAAATATTGGTTTTTTTTTTTCCCCTTTCAGGTTGTTGATAATGCTAATTGTGTCACTGTGAGGAACTTCAAATTATGGAGAGTTTGGCAGTGGCAGGTGGCACATCTATGGTCAGCATGAACACCATTGTCCCTGCTCTGGAGGGAGAGCAAGACAGGAACTTGGAGAGGGAAGAACCAGAGCAGGGAATGTGCAGGTGTGACTGTAAACATGTGGAGAGCAAAGCTGCCATCAGCACTCTCAGGGATGCAGCTGGGATGGACACATTGCAAGAACAAATGGGTAAGACCTCAAACAATACATCCTCTGCTTCCAACTTCTCCTTTGCTTGAATTACTGTGGTTTTTTAAATGGTGCACAAACTGAGAGCTGCCATGTGCTTTTCACAGAATCACAAAACCTAGATGGCCTTTTTTTAAAATGAAATAAACAACTATGTTTCCTCCATAGAAACACTGAATAGATTGGATAATTGAACAAACTACACCAAAATTCACTTGGGGCAGGCAAATGGATTATCTTATAGTAAGATAAAAGGAGATGAAAATGATCAGAACCCAATATCCAGGGTACTGAAATATAAGTTCTTTTTCTAGCACTTTTTGCTGTACCTGTAAGAAGCCAAGTTTCTATTTTAATAATTTTTTTAAGTTCCTTTTTCATGTAGTAGTACTGCATGTAGTAGTACATGATGTAGTACTGTCTTTGTGCAAAAGAAATCTACTTTGTGGGGTAAAATCATACAAGTCAGAAGGACCCTTTGGGTAGAGGAGTGGAGTGACATAGGTAGGTGGCAATGGCCAGGCTCTTAGTTTACAGTAGGCTCAAGAGCTTTTTTGATGTGAAAACACTTCAAACAATGACATAAAAAAAGTATTTCATTTAAAAGTACATGCCCTATGACTTGCACAATGTGTTTCTGCTCACAACTGCAATATTTCTGAAATCAAAGACCAGGTACAAGCATCTCAGGACAGTATAAAGTTGCTCTTTAGCTTTCCAAGAAGTATGCAAGACATACCACTAAGAAGGAGCTTGTATTAAGTTTTTGAATCTAGTTATAGTATTTTAAACAGTTTAAACATATTCAAACTGTATTTGTACTAACTTTTACCCTTTTACTCAAACTTACCAGCAAACTATTATTTTAAATTAATCTGATGAGTAATTCAAATGCTTGCTGGTAGCCTTTGACTTTTAGGACAAGTCATAGAAATGGATGTTAATGTCTTGATAACTACCTTTCAAGGAAAGTTATAGTTTTTAATATCAAAATAATAGTGATAATAGTTTACATATCAAAAACATATAATAATTTATTGTCCTTGTCAACTATTAAATGATAGCATGTTCTTAAAGTTTTGACAACTTCTGTGATTATAATTGTGAGTAAAACCAGAAAAAGCAGAACTACAGGTAAATCTAATTCCAGAAGCTCTAGGGGACATAAATTAAGAATGTTTCCTAAACACAGTCAGCCTGCAGTGCAGTGAGAGTACTATCAAATTTATATTTAGAAACAAACATCACAAAGTTCATATTAAGAAAATAAATAAAACCCCAACCCCAATGCTTCTGTCAAACACCCAGCTAAAACCCTACAAAACTAAAGTGTTTGGGATTTCAATTTCCAATTTTAGTGTGTGCTAGTAATAGGCCTTACAGACATTGTTTTTAGTGCTTGTTTGCTTTCTTTGTGATGTGGGGAAACTGTTTTAAGTACCCTTATTTATTTGTATTACTTTGTCCATACCTTCATAGATGCACTTGAGGAAACGTGCAAAATGTTTGGAAATTACCATGCCCTGCTATATTAGACTTTTTTTTAAAGCAGAGCTTCATAGGCTAATGTCTTGGGATATATGAAAATTGCCTCAGAAATTTTCTACTAAAAATGAAAAATCTATTTCTCCTGCTTTTATTCTTAGAAATATGAAGCCTTGTCTTCACTGATATTTGCCCAGGGAGCCTTGAGAACATGGAAGTGCTTGCAGTGGGTGTTTTATCAGCATGAAAATATCATTCCCCAAAGGACAGGAAGAAATATGGGCAAAGTAAAAAAGCAGATTGCTACTAATAGAAAACATACCTTATTTGTGATATTTTTCTGAAGCTTCAAATCATTTGATTTTACAGTACCCCCTCACAAGTATTACATACACATGGAACAGATAAAGAGAAGAGTCATTTTTCTCCATGTATTAATTAATACATAGTGCAGCAATTTCTACCACTGAAGCATCAGTGGGAGCCACTTTTAGTACAGGTGCAAGGGAAGAGAAAATTAGATCTGATCCTTGCTCCCTCCTAAATGAGAATTCTGTTTCCTGAAGACCTGCCTTTCCACCAATTCTCCATCTTGAAATTTCACATCAAAATGGTGCAATAAAGATTTAACTTCCCTCTCTACCCCAGGAGCAAAGAAATATTCTGCAGATATTTTTTGTGGAGTTTGGAAATTATAAAGTAAGAAGGGGAGAAAATATTCATTTTCTCTTAGAGATTATCTGATCCATCAAATGCTTTGAAAGCATGGGGCATTTTGTTGGTTTTTTTCCAGTGTGATTTATATAACTGAGAAAAGGCACATAACCATTGCTTTCATTTTTCATAATAGAGTGTTCTCCAAGTGAAAAATGTATGAATGTCAGTTCAAGGACCCTTCCCAGTCAGGGAGAGAATTTTCCAACTGGTAAGGAATTTTTTACCCTCATCCTATCTTTATATTATAATGCTTTTCTCATTGCTTACTTTTTATTTTTGAGACAACTCAACTATGTCAGCCTTTGCAGTCATCACTCCTGTAAGGTTTATAATGCATTTTGTAGTAGCTGTGAAGTGACTAACTTGTACATAAGATTTGTTGAGAATTTCTCATAAAAAGAGGGAGCAACTGCTATAAAAAAAAAGAAATAATTTATGTAGTATATTGTATACACATTGCAAAAAAAAAAAGAGAGAGCTCTAAGCAAATAAAAAGTTAATGGCTTATTTTACATATCCCTTTCAGTCCTTTAAAATTTTTAGCTTTTAAAGTTTGTGGCATTTCAAAGTATCTATTTTTATTGTTTTTAATCGTGTATTTTCAGTGAAGTGTCAATTGGGTGCAGTTCTTCAGTAAGTGGGTTCAGTAGGGTTCACCTCTGGAGGGCTCATGGCAGGCACTGTGAATTGAGGGTCTTGGCACATTTCCCTTCTTGTGCCATCAAAACCAGCACTGAGCTGTTCCCTGCTCTCTGGCTTGACCTGACAAATCACATCAGTGGCAGATAGCCTTCCCCAGGCATATGCTTATTTCTAGGAAAATTATTAGTGCTTTATGTATCTGCTTGTCTTGACGTGTACAGAATTTGGGCTCTTTGTAACTGGAGGTGTGGGTCAAGGCTCACAGAAGCAGACAAGAGATTATAATGGGGTTTTAGATCATATTTAATCTCCAAAAGGCATTATTATAGGATTTTTTTTTTTACAGAAGTAGCTGTTTTTCTGTTGTTTTAATTCAATGTAATAATTATTTTATTAACCTTCTATAAAAGTTAGATTGTGTGCCTACTGTTACGTATTTACCTCAGAACCAATCTGATTATGTAAAATGAACATATACATTTTTAAGTTAGTCCAGTATGTTTTATGTTTTCAGATAAAATGAAAAGGTCAATAATTCTGCTCTAGCAGTGATCTGAGCAACATTCAGAGACTCTAGTTTGTGTTCTTTCAACTGACAATTGACTATATGACCACAGCTTAAAGGGAGAGGCCTTGTAATTCAGTAACACGGGTTTATATCTCTGAGCCACCTTCTTGACCTTAAAGTAATGAGTAATTTAGGTGCAAGCCATGGTAAAACTCCTGGAGACATGCATAGGAAGCCCTCTGAAAACAGATTAAGATACAGCATATTAAACTAGAATGTGAAAAGCATCTATTTTACCAGATTAAAATATGAAACTCAGAGGAGGCGGAATATTTTAGTATGCACAACATCCCATATTGCTGGAAGTGTGACCTAGTTACATACTTTGCAATTGGAATTCCTCCTGACTGGGTATTATTGGCTTATATGTGCCCATCTGGGTGTCTGAAAACCTATGATTTACTGTTATTGAGCTAAATTAATGGAATAATGTGGAATGAAAGCAGCTTTATCAAAGATCCTCTTTATGTGAGAGGAGCTGGCTGGAGCTGCAGCCCTAGCTGTAGTAAAAGGTTCTCATGAACAGATGCCCAGAGCTTGGGAATAGGTATCTAGCTGCTTTCAGATGTGCTGGGAAAATCATCTAAGAGAGCTCTTAGTTGGACTATTTAACTTGGTACTGTTCAACCAGCTCAGCTGAGAAACAGCTTTTGCAATATTTGATGTATAGAAGCTTTCTGAAGTAACGTGGGTGACATGCCAGATAGCTATCAATTGAAGATTAGTATGAAGGATTATAACATGCTGCACTATCTATTCTTGTTCAGGGCTTTTTTGGGGGATGACAGTATCTGTTTATTTTGATTTTTGATATGCATGGATTATTTGGAAATCTGGGCATGTTTGCAATGCCCAGAACTGTCTAAATTAACAAATGACCAATCTACTTGCTTTTTTCTTTTTTTTTTTTCTTCTCCATTCATAATTATCTGTTGTCTCTCAAAATTGTTTCATGCTAGGCTCCTGTGCCTGTAGGATAATAAAAACATAAAAGAACCATGCAGTAGATCAGTGTTCTGTGTGCCTGTCTCTGAGGCTGAAAAAACATACCTGAACGTGTATTCTATGATTGTGAGGCATTTTCTGGTTCTCCAAAGCTGATTCACAAAGCTTGGATATCCTCCTCCAGATATCTCCTTGAAGTTAACAATGGTAAAAAGAAAGAGTGGATGTCCTGATCCCAAGCTCCAAAGACAGCTCAGAGGGCAGCTCCGACTTCTGGAAAATGACAGCAAGGAGGTGATGACTGTCTTCAGTGTAAGTCAGCTGCTTGGAAATCGTTTTATTTATTCAGATTATATCCCCTGTGCCACTGAAATAGTCTGCAAGATATTTGGGTCCTATTTCCATCTACATGCTGGGTGCTTGAATTTGAGTCACCAGTTATCTGTGGCCCAAAAATATTTAGGGACTATATAAATATTGAACTCTTGAAAAAGACTGGAACATCAAATTGATGCAAAATAAATAAACCTACCTTAATATGTAATTGAACAAGTTTATTTAATTTCTTTTCTGCTTTAATTTACATGTAGGGAAATAATAAGGATTTGATTTATTTTAATTTGCCCTTGTATTGACTCATCCTTTCAGTTTCTAGACACTCGGAGTTACTTGGCATGCTAATTTCCTGGGAAGCTCACTGCTAAGCCAAAGAGGAAGTCTGAAAGAGAATAGCCTAAGCACTGGACTTCCTAGGGCTAAACAGCCATAACTTTAGATACAATTGTTGGCCAAATTTATTAGTGTCTTTAATTTTTTGTGTATGGGAAACCTGTCCTCTACAACCAATGAAGTTTACTTTGAATAAATGTTAGTCTCCTCCTCCCTCTTGAAGAAAAGATGAAATCATACTGTTTAACCTTTAGTGTGTCTTTTTTTTTTCTGTTTGTGCCATGGGATCCAGCCTTCTTCACCAGCAAACAAAACTACTGAAATCTTAATTTGTTATGGTTTTGACTAAAACAGACCCATGTTTCTGCACCATTTTCCTTTCACATGTTGTGACTACCCTGCCACCAGGCTGCTGACTCTGTGGCTGTGCAAACAGTCTGTATTTCTGCTTCTCTGCTCTCTATTATGCTTAGAGGGAGATGGAGGAAGGAAGATGGGATTGAGAGGCAAAGGAAAAGAGCAAACAAATGGCCTTAATAGAAACAGATTGGAAAAGGTTTTGAAGCAAAGATTGATCATGTTTTGTTAGAATGTTGTTTTGATATCCGGCAGAGCATGAAGCCCCTGAGGCTGACATACTTTAGCATGTGTTGCCAATTTATTAATAGATTTCAGGGTCTCATTAATATGTAATCTAGTGTAGAAAGGTGCATGCAGAAGATCAAAGCAGTGATGAGATATGCTTGCTCAAAAAACCTAGGTTGGAATTTTATTTTAATGTGCTCAGATTGTGTGAGTTGAAATTATGGATGTTGAATAGAATTAATTCAGAGATATTTTAAAATTGTGCTGTAAAAATTATAAAACAAGTGGATCAGCTCCATCTCATTTAGATAATAGAGAAAGTATGAGGACAATTTCTTGAGTTAGAATCAATTTTTTGATCAGTCCTTCAATTTTTTCAAGCTGCATTTCAGTTTTAATGTGATGGCAGCAAGGGTACAGTAGCTTCATACCTGTTAGCTTTACATTTGATTTATTCGCTGAGACAGTGATTCAGATACTTCTCATAAATTACACAGTTCTTTGTATTTCCCTGAAAGGCAATAGCCAGCATCACTAGGGAGCCCTGTTTTTAAGCTACAAACTGGAGTGCAACCGGACTATTACCCCTCTCTGTCTAGAATCCATCAAAATGTGTATTTCTTTCACTTATTTGAAGGTTTATGTAGTTGTTCCTTTTAGCATTTCTGGAATAGTTTAAAATAGTTTAAAATTCATCATTACCACAATGACCATTGCTTATCTTTGTTAAAAGTGTAATTTAATGCTATTCCAGCAATGGGAACCAGTACAAATGAGATAAAAAGACCTTATTGCATCTTTAAAAAAAAGAAAAATAGTACTTCAGTATATTTGTTTTAACCCAAAAAGAGTGAACTGGGAAATAATTATTCAATATCTCTCCTGGATAAAGACAGAGAATACCAGAAAGCAGGTTCAAAGTTGCATCAAAAGAGCTGTGTTTTTTGTGTGTGTACAGTGCTCTCAGAGGAATCTACATAATGAGGTTGTAGAACCTAAAAATTTACAGTGATCAAGTGAGAAGTTTCAAGTTAAATAACCCCAAACTAGCTCCTTTCCACTATTTAATATTAATTCCCACGTCTGGCAAAGGCATTCCCAAGCTATGAACCACTCTGTCCAGAGGTTATTCTTGGAAACAATTACTATGTGCTTGCCTGTATATATACATTTGACTATATGGTGATATGCATGACTATACATAGACACTTCTGAACTAGACAAACCTTCAGTCCCACTCAGTGTGCTCTTTATTTTCTCTGTAAATTAACCTCACTGAAACTGTTGGGACAATTGCTAAGCAAGAGCCAGATGAAAATTTGGCTCCCTGTATGTTTTAGTTTTATATTAAAGAACAGATATCTCATACAGATAAAATCCTGGATTATTTTTTCAATCCTTCTTAATGCATAGTATTTTAGCCTGAGTTTTGCCTAGTGAGAAATTGTGCTTAAATCTGGTGTAATTGTAAATAAAGTATTGGTTTTGATTTTTAGGAGCTTTCTGCCAGACTCCTGTCTATTCACAGTGATCAAGATTTAATTGTGGTGACATTTAAAACGTTTGAAGAAATATGGAAGTTTCTAACCTACCACTCACTGGGTAAAGTTGTTTCACCATATAATAGTTCAGGATGTTAATTTGTATTCAGCTGCATGCAATTTCTGGAAAATTGTTGAACACAATTTTGTGATTTATACACTGTGCATTAAGTAATAATGGAGTAGTCTCTAACTCTCCGAAAGTTTTTATTTTTGTGTAATATTGTAAAATGGCAAAGAAAACATATTGGATTTTCTTTTTCCTAGGTTTTATAAATCATTGCATGGAGAATTTATTCCTAGACCAGTCTTTCTGGCTATATTCCCAAGAGGAGGAAGACACAGGCATTGAAGTCTGTATAAATGAAAAATGGCTAAATTTGATGTACAGAAGTCTGCTAGTACAGGAAGGTAAGTAAGATTGGACATGCTAAGGCTGGGTTCAGGGAAGCATCTTTATTTAGAATCCCCAAATCAGACACTAAAACCTATTCAAATACTTAATGAAGTTGAAGTTTAAATTTACTCACTCCAGATGTACATTATAAAGAGAAAAGAAAGGAACAAACACGGATTAGGTTCAGTGAGATCATGAAGGGATTGAAGAAATTAATGTGCACCTGGTACATAAATGGATACCAAAAGGATTAGGGAGCCATGTACATTCCAACTCACGTGATGTTATTGCAGGCTCTGGAGATGTGCAGGGGAAGGATTATAAACAGCTGCCAGGCTCATGTGCTTCTCCTAAACAGCATCACCTGCTGGTGCTGCCAGAGACAGGATGACAGGACAGGTGAATGATTTGTTTCTGTAATAGGAATATGCAGAACTGCAGCAGAGGCTTCATTATTTCATTAATACATCATCTTCTTTTTTTCTTTTTTTTTTTTTTTGTTTTGTTTTAATTTTGTTACTCAAAGACTAGACACTAGACAGAAATGTATAAATATCTGATGATCAGCAAGAAAATTCTTGATTGATTTCTATATGAATATTACTGATGTTCTTGAAGCCAGTTTTAAGGTTTATATGGCACTAAAACATGACATAAAATGACATCTGCTCAACTGCTTTTGTTTTAGGATCTTTTTTTGTTATATATCCTGATAATACAATACGAAAGGTGATGGTTACAGATAATGAAACAACTTCTTTTGAAGCTTTTACTGAAGATGTAACAGGTGGATCTGTGGATAGTGACAGACCCTTGTGGTCTAATGCATCTCTGGAGCCATTGGAGCCTTTCCATCAGTAGGTACCTGACTCCACCTATTTCATCTACATCTGGTTCATCTGTCTGATTAGAGATGCCTCTACCTGGGGCAGGCAAAACCAGCATGACTTTCTCAGTTTGGTTTTTTTTCCTGAGGTAGCATTATTTTAACTATAATATTAATCTAAGCATAAGTGTGTCTGAAGTGTATGGGCAGTCCTGAAATTGAAAGCTAATTGTGGGAGAGACAGATCAGTTTTCATTTATATCTTAAATATGACTGTACTGTCACAACATTTACTGAAGTGTTCTATACACTAACCTCAATTTCTTTTTCTACTTTCAGATGGTTTCTTAAAGGATACTCTAATCCCATTGATTTTTCCTATAAAAATGAATCTAAATCCATCAAAAAAGTTGGTAAGAAACTTCATTCAAATATCAGCATTAGAATAATCCCAAATGTACTCTATGCTTTTGCTAGAACAGACTTTAAAAGTTCAATAACTTTTTTTTTCCATTGTATTGGAGCAGGGAAACAGCTTTCAAAATTAGTTTACATTAAAATTAGTGAGAGGTCTAAGATTAAACTCTAAAGAGTCAAACTCTAAAGTCTTGTCTTTCCCCTTTTTCCTCCTAAATACTACACAAAGTACTAAGCAATTGAGGATGTCTCAGAAAATGCACCAATGTAATTCTAGATCTTCCACATGTATGGCTGCTTTAGCTCATACTACCAGAGAAATAAAACTTATATAGATGATTTGAAGTTAGAGAGTAAATATGGCTTATTTTCTTCCATGATGTCAAGTTTAAATGCTGTACTGACTGGTATATACCCATATTTATCCCACAGGGATCATTCAAATTGGTTCAAAAGCAGTTCAAGTGCTTCACTCTGGCCCAAGTTCAGAGGCCTTTTTAACAGGGAAAGTAAGGACTTAAAGCATTTCTTTTTGCTGCTCCATGATAAAATCTGGTAGAATTGTGAGAATATTTTAAGCTTTGCTTTCTAATGGCTGGGAAATGAGGATTTTCATGCTATTTATGGATCATCAAATCAATGAGGTTTGGATGCTTTAAATCTTGCCACAGCAGATATTCAACTCACAGGTTCCAGGAATGTCTTTTGCTAAATATATTCTGCTGAGTTGCTATTCTATTAAGTGCATTTCTATTGTTAAATGACTTTATCTGCAAATATTATTTATCTCCTTATTACACAGCAATGGGATCCTGTCTAGCTGTGATGAATTATGAAAGTATTGTGTTGGAAGAGCTGAGTTTCCAGGAAGGGGACAAAATTGAGATCCTTGGTTACTTCATTGAATGCATGGAATGGTTTCTTGGAAAACATGTGTTTACTGGCCAAATAGGTTTTGTGAAGACAGGTCATGTTAAACTGGATTTATCTCAAAATAAGTGAGTGATACATATTTATATCTCATAAACAAAAAGCACCTAGTGTCTTTATCCCAGTTTTAAAATGCTGAACATAAAATTCAGGGTGTGGTTTTGGGGTGTTTTTGTTGTTGTTTTATGGTGGGTTTTTTTTTTTTTTTTTTGGGTTCTTTTGGGGTTTTTGTTTGGTTGGTTTCGTTTGGGGGTTTTTGTTGTTGTTTTAATGTAAATTGTCTTAACATATATCGATCAAAACTGCAAAAGAATTGGAGTATGAAGTCTTAGATGTATTATTAGTCTGTAGCTGAGTTTCTTCCTGGGAAAAGAGGTTGCTGGGCTTTTTATATTGGTTCAGTTTCTATTCTTTGGCTCACAAGATCCAAGCAGCTTTATCCTTGCAGAAGGTTTTCTTGCTCATGTCTCAAGATCCATGTTAAAGCATCCAAGAACTGTGTTTTGTTTTTTAATAGTACCCTCAGTTATATGCCTTAATTTAATTTTAATGACTGCTAATAAAGCAGACTGAAACCTCTAAAAAGGGTGTATTTCATCATGCATTGGCACCATGAAAATAGGCTACTCTTATTAATATGCCTGAACTGTTTTCATGCTGAAACAAGGAATCCTTAAATGCTGCTTGCAGGTCCATTTCATATGTAACTTTAAGCTTATATCAGAAAATCAATACCATAAAGTCCTTCAAGACTCATGCTTCTAACAAATACTCTCATAAAATGCTATACAAAGACACTGACATAAAGCTTACTTTGATATGGCAGAAACTGTTAGCTGTAAGCATAGTTACTACCAGTTTATATGTACATTTTATAAATTGACTGAAACTAATTTTGAATATACCACAACCTATAATGTAAAGATTATATTGGTTTCTCTTACAAGTTTATATTTGACTGATGCAATGAGCTCCTCAAGCCAAATCTGCTTTCAGGCACCTTCAAAGTTACTCCTTTCCTTGCTAGACCACAAGATCTGGATTTTCTTGAAGCAGAAGAGTTTTCATTTTTTTCAAAAGAAAAAAATTTCGAAGAAGTAGTAAACTTGTTGAAACAGACCTCCATCACAGATGTTTGCTCTGTGTATAGAATAGGTAAGTATTAATTTTATTCCTTTTTACTGCACAAGATACATGTGGAATTCCTATACCCCTGTTAGAAAATTATGTTTTCAATGACATCCCAGCATTTACACCTATTTCAAAATATCTTGGTATTCAATTGGATCTTTGACATGGCATATAAAAAATTATTTATATTATCTTTGCTATTTTTCTGCTGTTTCAAGACTTTTCCCAGCAGAGGATTTGTAAATCTTTATTTTCTTCTTTTTCCTGAGGGAATTTAAACAACAGGCTTTTAAAAACTCTCTTATTGAGAATTCTCCAAGCTTTTACATGACTGAATTATAAATTATAATGTCACATGGTTGCATTATAAAAAGCAGTATGTTCACCCAAACACTGCTGGCTTTGCATCTTGGGAAAGGCAGCACAGCATAATAATTATTGACAGCTAATGCAAACACACACCTCTTCATGCTTGATTTAATTTTCAAAGGTATAGAAAAGTAGCAAAATCTAGCTGTAGAAACATCTCTGATAACAGCTGTTATTTCTCTCTGCTGTGCATAAGCAATTGGGATAACTGGGGTTTCACCTTTATAGACTCACTGTGAGGCAAGGTGATGTAATTGTCTTGCTGAACTGAAGAGAGGCAGTGATTTTTTTTTTTTTTTTTTTTTTAATTCCACCACAGTCTGTTGGTGATGCATATGCTTGTCCAATATCTGACAAAATTTCATCTCCATTAGTGCCACCCTGAGAGACCTGTGGGCTCCAGGTTGAAAGGATGCTGCTGTGTAGGTTGGAGTTGGGTGTGTTGGTTTTAATTCTGCAACTCAGAGTGTGTGTGTGAGTGTGAACAGTAACTAGGGCATGTCACACCTGCCCTGGCAATGTGCAAATTGCCTCCACATCTCACCTCCTGTGCTCTAATGAGAATCTGGGAAAAACAGCTCAAACCTCTAAGGTACTGCATGGGCTTAATGGAGACACTGCTATTTTTGTGGCTGTGCATTTTTCACTACATCTCCTCTTTAATCTTTGTAAGTAGCACTTTCTTTTGCATCTTCCCCAGCCCATTGTACCATCTTTACCACTTTTCCCTTAAACAGCTCAATTGATATGCACTTGGTACTTCACTGACTACTTGGATTTTCAATTCTACATCAATCTACTGAGAAGTATTTACTTATGAGCACTTCCCTGATTAGATATTTAGAGTATTAAGTTACAACTATTGTAAACATCTGTGGCTTTTATCCACCAAAGTCAGGAAAGCATTTATAAAAGGGAGGTCCAGAACTAAACAGTCAGTGAGAGGTCATTCTCAGAGGCAAATAAAGTAGCTTTCCACCAGCTTAAATGGAGCTATTCAGGTCTGTGAGCTTCTGCTTTTGTATGTCTTTCATACCCTCAGTACCACTTCTGCTGCATCAAGGGTATGAAAGACAGAGAAATATTCCTGAAATGCAGCATGACAACTGAGAAATATCTGCTACACAAAACAGCAATTCTTAAATGCTCTACAGATGTGCTATGTTTAAATGTAAAGCTAGATCTATAGTTATAATGTCTACAGAATTAAGATAAATATTTTAAAATAAGTGGTTTTTTTGTTTTGTTTTGGTTTTTTTTTTGCCCAGTTACTATTGGAATGCCTACAAAAGTGTGATACTTATCTACACAAACAATGCTAAATAACTTCCCTTCCCACCCCTCTCCCCATCACTCAGGGAGTGACATTGAAAATATTAAGGGCTCCTTATCTCACTTTATGAGTGGGTTGTGGAGAATGGTCATATCTTTGCTGCCCACTTGTATTTAAATGCAGCAGAAATGCCTCCCCCCTGCAGGAGGGTTGGCTTTAATTCTGACTGTGATTTGCTCCCCACATCACTGAGCAGAGGTAGCTGCTTGATGCTATATAGCCATGTAGAAGCAATGAATTGTGTCAACAGGAGGGTAAGTCCCTGTTAGCTTTGGGTCTAAGAGTACTTCTTTCCTTCTAAATTTCCAGAATATATAAAATTTTTCTGACATAAAGAATTATCAACTAAATAAACCCTAATTTTAGGAGATTTGAAGCTGAAAAATAACCAAGATACTATAGCTAATATTATTTTTTTTCTTTCTTACAGATGAATTAGAAGAACCTGAATTTCAGAAACCCCATGAATGTGGTAATACTTCATACAGATACAATTTTTTTACATAAAATTAATGAGACTTCTGATATTTTGGTGTCTTTGCCAGCTATTCTTCTTCTAATGTCTCTTCACATGCTAATTTTCTTCTCTCATTTTTTGCTTTCTGAGATTTTGCTTTAACCTCTTACTAGGTTTTCTGTTAGACACTGTGAGTTTTCACTGATATTAAATGTCTTTCTTAGGATTTGCTATCCAACTGCAAATTGCATGACTTACTTTCACTGATGTGGCACACATGCATCACCTCCCAGCCCCTCCACATTGTTTATCAAGGCAGAATACTGCTTATTGGGCACCTGGCAACTGCTGAGCTTGAATTCCAGCAGATTTTTTTGTCTACTAGAAAACTTCGTCCCAGAAATAGATTTCCCAAAGGAGATATTTTGTTGAGGATGCAGAATTATTTCCCTTTGGCATTTTGTTGCAAAGCTGTCACTATCATTACTCATATTGTACTACATTTTCCTAAACAACAATTTTTGTATTTATGATTCTGCTGCAGTTTCAGAAATGATTCTAAGGGAATTGAGCTCTAAATCTGTAACTTCAACAATCTCCTGTTGATCTCCATCTGTAAACTTTAGAACTGACTATGACTATATACTCCAGCCCTAATCCCTGCCCTATTACTGGGCTGGAAAACAGTGGGAGGACTAAGAATTGATGGCATACCTTTCTTTATTATATCTGTAAGGTATTCAGTGATGTTTTCACTAGGAGAATTTAAATCAATGGCCACAGCACATTTGCCAGTTGCTGCAAATTAGTAATTTTGTGAAAGATAATCTGTGCCAGCAGAGAATCAGGGCTGATATTTGATTGATAGGAGAAATCTTATTACACAATACACAGGACAGGACAAGAGAACAGAACTTTTGCATGCACCCATGTGAAACTTCACCAGCTCAAACAGCACAGTCCTACTCCCATAGGCATACCCTTACATAGGCATACCCTTACTCTGCTTGAATGGTTGAATTCCCATTTCCCTCACACCTTGAGTCCAACCAGCATCTATGCCCTGACCCTGGGCCCTTCACCCAGCCTCCACTTCAGATCTTGGATCTTACTAGATCTCCTTAGAGATCTTACCAGCTAGTCTGAATTGTATTTTTTCTGGCAGGTCTCTTGTTCATATACACATGGAGAGAACTGAGAATATACACTGTGTTTTTGAGTATACACAGACAAAAGGCAGTTTGAATTAATGCTGAGCTTCATCTGGATTAGTGTTGGATCAGGCCCAGGGCCTGGCTAGACAAATGTACTGATCACTAACCTGCTTAAATGTGGCAAGTTCTGTTTATTCCCACTCCTCCAGTTTCCTACACTTCTTCACCCTCCTTGCTATTTTTTACACCTTTGGCTTGTCTCCTAGACATATTGTTAAGAAATCATGGTATGTTTACATAATGTTTTTGTAACAGCATCTTCACTGAAAAATGTTGTAGTTGGTCTATCAAAGGTCTTTGATAGAGTGTGCATGCATACAGGAAGTTGTGATCTGTAATTTATTTTTAAATTTCAGAAATCCTATGCTCACCTTCTAGCCCAGGATCCACTAGCAAGAATGGCAAGATAGAAGAATTGCTGAAGAACTTCAAGAACTTGGAGGCCCCTCAGGCTGAAGATGCAGCTGCTGAAAAGAAGGAATCTTCTGACCCTTCAAAGACTGAGATATTGCCTCTACTTGAAGGGCCTTGTTTCCACATATGTAAAGAAGATATTCAAGCATCTGACATGTTTGAACCATTGTTACTCTTCTTAAATAGGAAAGAGTATGAGAGCAACTTCAAAAGCCTGTATGATTTATCTTATTCATTTACCAACCGCATGTTTTATGGATTTTTAGAAGAAGAAGAACTGGTTAGTTTTTTAAGTTCAGCAAGGGAAGCAGCAAAGAAAGCAGGCCTGTCCTGGGCACTAGCAAGGCTGTGCTTTCTCTTAGGCAGGCTCAGTGTCAAAAAGCTGAAGTTTTCCCAAGCTCGGGTGTATTTTGAGGAAGCATTGAGAGCAGTAGCTGGAGAGTTTAGTGATTTGTACTTTGTGATTGCTCTTTATACAAATCTAACCGTCATCTACTTGACCCAGAAGAACAAAGAAAAGTGCACTCATATCTTTGACAAGGCTGCATCTCTTCTGATGGCAATTCCCAACTACATTTGCAGTGCTGACCTGGAGTCAGACATACTGAAGTATGCTCTGAAGAGGACAGTGCTAAGCCAGAGCAAACATGCAGAAGCAAGGGCTTGCTTTCTGCTGGCAAAACATTACAGTGCACGCAAACAACACCAAGAGGCACTGCCCTTCTTGGAAAGGTTTCAGCTCTTGCTCAATCACCTGGGTTTACAAAACAGTTTATCCAACAACTGTTACTTCAAACTGGCAGAGTCCTACCACGAAAAGTGTTTGCCACACATTGTATTAAGTTGCATAAAGGTTACCTCTCCCCAGAGCTCCATAACCTTAATGGATTCCCTGAAAAGGATTGATTTAGTCATCAAAAATGCTCCCAAACTATATGGCCTGAGAAAAGTCAGACAAATATTCCCATCCCAAATTGCACCTTACCTCGTACAAGCACTTTCTTCTGTGTTAACTGATGAGGAGGAAGGACTGTGCAGCACTCTCTATCTCAGCTTAGCAAAGCTGTACAGCCACCACAAACAGTACAGAAAAGCCATTGCTTACATGATGAAAGCACTGGACTCTGCTTCTGCTAAGCCAGAGGAAACCATCAACTATTTGGTTTCACTTGCTTGGCTATACATTCTTTACAAGCAATATGATGTGGCTTTAGCCATTTTAAATGCTGTTGTAGGCTCTGCATGGAGCAATCCTCAGCAACTCGGCATTGCTTATAACATGCTTGCCATTGCCCTGAAAAAGACAAATAACACCAAAGCAGCTGCTGAGAGCTACTACAAAGCACTGTGTCTGTCAGAAGAGACTGACATGACTCATAACCAAGCCATAGCCCTGGCTAATTTTGGGGCACTCTGCCTGCATGCAGCAGCCAGCAAGCTGGCAGAACATTATTTTATCAGGGCAGTTAAGCTATTCTCCAAGCTTCCAATTATGGACTGTGGTCAAGACTTCATCCAAGTCCTCCTTCAGCTGGGATGTTATTATGTTGGTGGAACTGAAAGAGAGAAAGGAAGGTTTTACTATGAATGGGCTCTTTTAGTTGCAATAGAGACAAATCATCTGGAGGGTGAGTATATCTTTTATAAGTCACAAAATGTACTCTGTTTGGGAATGTTAGCTATGCATGTATGTTACATCTGTATTTAGAAGATGCATTTATTACTTTGTTATTCTTCCTACCATGACTGAGGCAGCTTATGCAGGTAAGGTGACTCTTACTATTTTGGGAATGAAGATTGAAGCAACCTCTAACCTTTGTTAACTTTGGGGCTGAATGAAAAGGCAGTGGGACATTCTTGTAATGGTTTCTATATTTTTCATTATCTCTGCTGTAACTTGAAAAATGGTGAAAATGAATAATTTTAAAATTAATCAATTTTCATTTTAAAACAGAGATTCATATTCATATTTCCAATGCATTCTCCTAGGTCAACTACAAGCAATTAAACTTCTGTGTCAGTTCTACAGTACAGTTGCTCCCAATGAGGCTCAGTGTCTCATCTACAATGAATATCAACTGTCTTTAGCCAGAAAGATGTCCAACAAAGTTCTGGAGGGACAAATTTTGGAAACCATTAGTCAGCTTTATTTGTCTTTAGGAACAGAAAGGTAAGACATGATCACTGACTTTCCTTTCATTCTGATTTTAACTTTTCCATCCTGCAAAGGATCTAAATTTGTGCAAAAGCTGAATGTGACTGATTTTTTTTTTCCCTCTCTGCCTCTCTGATCAGAATTGAGAAGTCCAGTGTTAATGGAGAAATTTCTTGTTTCTTTGTAAGTAACTATAATTTCTCAAGAGAGACAAGATGTTCTGCATGGATTAGCACTACTTCAAAAACCAACTCATTTTTAAAATCTATGCAAATACATTTTAAACCTATTGTATGTTATGCAGCTCTGGATGCCTGCTATATCAGGTGATTTGTTTTCAATGATTTTTGCAAGACCTTTTTTTACTTTTTTGAGACACCAAAGCACATATTCCAAACAGGTCAGGCATTAAATTGCTTCTATGTAAGTGTTTCTCTTTGAGGAAGGTTTTTTTTTTTCAAAGCTTACATAAGTATGAAGCCAATGTGCAAACCTGCATAGTTTTACTTTTCTGAAATTTCTCTATTGCTCTTATTTTCCAAATCGCTATTTTTTGCTCTGTTCTATTGAAACAACAAACTGCACACTTTAAATTATAGTAGCAAGGGCTGAGGAAACTTGGTTTTCTCTATGAATGTTTCTCTAAGTCTGTTTTTAAGGCTGCTTTGTCTGATTTTTTTCTGGCTTTTTTCTTGCTTTTCTAACTTCAAGGAGTTACTTTAGATTCAGATCAAGATTCAAGCTTGCTTCAGTAAGGATGCAAAAAACATTCTCAGTCATGGAAAGAGAACAAATGTCTATTTTAGATTTAAGTGGCTGTAGTCTGAACATCTTACATGCTTAGTAGGTCACCCAATATATTTTGTTTTGTTAGGGCTTTGTAATGGTGTAGTTGGTGACCATCCTTTGGAGAGACTGAAGACAAAGAAGTTGGTTAAGATTTCAATCTGCCTGGAATTTGCAGAAAAACTTCACTAGCTGGAGAAGCTGCTGCTTTTTGTGCTTGTAGTATACATGTGCTTGTATAGATGGAATCTGTATATCCCAGGAGCCTGGCTCCCAGATGTTGTCTGTATAACCTTAGCATGCTACCAGATAATAGCACAAACTCAATATGGTATTAGACCACAGTATCTCAGTATTCTTTGTGTTAGCTGCCCTCAATAACAAGGAAACTCAGCTCTTCTGATACCATAACTGTGCAGGTCACATTCTATTTTAATATGTTTGTGTCTTGTGCTCAGAAGAAAAAGCATTGGGTCAAGGTGATGGGAGTCTAGTGCAAGCTGGAGAAAGATTTAAGACATCCAGGGTTTCTATGTCTGGTATAGAGCATCATAACATCAATAAATCTGGTAATCCAGTTCTCCTCTCCCTACAAATCTCCTCCCAGTTTCTCTCTCTCTTTTTTTTTTTTTTTTTTTTTTTTTTTTTTTTTCCGAACAATTGCTGATTAGTCTGATTTACACTTAGGTCAGATGTCTAGATGGTTAAAAAATGCAATTTCTTTGATATTTTTAGGAAAAACCCATAAATAATAGAAGACTTAAAGCTGAGGAAAGACTTGCCTACTTTCCACAAGTTTGAGGCAGAGGAAGGACACATAAACCATCTTGAAATAATATAAAATATAACAGGAAAAATGTATCCATTAATAATATAATTATATATATATATATATATATAACCTATTTATACAATGATATAACAGGTAACAATCTAACAGGAAACATAGATGGTATATAAAAAGAAAAAAAAAGTCCTTTAGTTACTCGTGTAATATAGCTGAGAAATTATAATCGTGCCGTTAAGTAGGGGAAACAGAAAGTAACATTTCTTACTATGAAGAATGCCATTTGCAATTCTGAAGAACCCTTCTGTGATTAACACTTTTCCCTGTTTCAGGGCCTACAGGGCAGCTCTGGAATATACCAAAAGAAGCCTTGGAATATTTATAGATCTCCAGAAAAAAGAGAAGGAGGCATATGCTTGGCTCCGGGCAGGAAAAATATATTATGTTCTGAGGCAGAATGAGCTTGTGGATCTTTATATTCAGGTATGCTGTCAACACTTACAGGCATGCACATGGTATCAGTGTTCAGTGGCATGGAAAGAGTAAGTAAATGGATGTAAAAATTCCATATATTTTGCCAATTGATGTTCTGATCATTTAGTGCCACCGTTCTTGTAATGCTCAGCAGGTGAAGGGAAAGTCTCAGCATTTTCCACTGGTAATCCATTTTAATCCGTTGCTTGATTCTGGAAGGATTTTGGGCAGTGACCTTTCTTAGCTCCTGTTAATTCTGAGTGTTTCTTCAGCACCATTGAAGAAACAGCTCTACAGCACCACAGCAATTATATAACACATGCATGCTACATGCTGGTTGGTAACAGAGAATAATCACCTTAGCATGCTGGCTTCTGGGCCAGATTCCCAGGAAAACAGAGCAGCTTCTTTAGGAAGCATTTCAGAAGCATCTGAATCTTTCCTTCTTTGGCCATGCCCAGCATGACACAGAGCCAGCTGGAGCTGCTGTTGTCTTTTCACCTGTGAGAGCAAAGAAACGTGTCCCACACCTCTGTGCTCAAGTAGGAAGAAGGACTTTTATTAACTGAATTCAATTTGAAAACTAAAGAAGACAAAGCCAGAGCAAGATTCTTAACCTTTGCTTACGTAGAAGGCACATTTTCATTACTATTTTCTCTGTCAATAACTGAGGACCCTGGTATTCTTGCTTTGCATGATATCCTTCATTAAATCCTTTTTGCTAAGAAGACATGTATTTATCCATAAGAATAGTACAGTAGACTTGCATTTATTTACAGAAATCAGTTCACAGACTTTTAAATATGAAGTTAGCAATATCTAACTTGCAATTTGAATTTATTTCTATGATATATTTGATCTAATTTGATAGTGGCAACTATCAAATACACTGTTTTTAGAATGTCATGTGCTGACAAAGATAGCAGGATGCTACTGCCAGGAAAAGGAAACCAGGCTTTTGTTTCTTCTTCAGCACCTGCCACTGGCTTGTTCAAAGACAGGATACCAAAAAGGAGCATGTTCACCTCAAATATAGCCTTTCTCATCATTATATTAGGAAAGATAATAAAAAGATTTTTTAAAAAATTGCTAATACTTATGATTTTTTAACCATGAAGTAAACAAGATTTAATTTCTTTCTTTCCTTCCCCATTCCTTGTTTTCTTTCCAGGTTGCTCAGGATGCTGCTCTTTGCACAGGAGATCCAATTTTAGGGATGGAATTGTTTGAAGCTGCTGGAGACATATTTTTCAATGGTACTTGGGAAAAGGAGAAAGCAGTGACTTTCTACAGGGTTTGTGCAGTTTTTCTGCTGCATTGATAGTTATGTACCTCCTGCCATAGCAGGTATTCTACAAATGCTGAACCAAAAGCTGAACCTCTCAGCCTACTGTTTATAACCTGTTGCATGCTTTGTCATGATGTTAGTAGATATTGCTTGTTTCAAATCCAAATCACTTGTTTCAAAATTCTTCTGGTTGCAAGAATTTTTAAGCAGAGAGCAAAATGAAACCAGAAGTTAACTCATTTGATAGAAAAGAGAGCCTGTCAGTGCACATCTTGGGGTTCAGCCATACCTAAGCTGATGTTGTGTGTTTCAGGACAGGGCTCTCCCATTTGCTGTTCAGACTGGCAACAAAACCACTGAACTCAGATTATGCAACAAGCTGGTGGAATTGCTGATGAATCTGAAGGTTTATGAGGAAAGTCTGGAATATGCAAGAGTAGCCCTTGTCCTCAGTGTAAATTTAGGTAAGAACAATTTCCATTATAGCTGAGTATGAGTGATGCCTCTAAAAGCACAACAGAACTCTAAAGGTTTTTTCCCTTGCATTCAGTAATTTCTTGCCAGGATTTCATAACACTGCTATAATTGCTATTTTTTGCTTCTATTCAAGAATGAGCAATTTCTTGCTTCCTCTTCCAACTTAGGATCAAATGGAAAATCTTTGGTAAAACACTGAATCAATCCTGGAATTTTAGGTTCAAACTGAGTGTGCTTCTAAGAGCTTAGATACAATACTCATTAATAATATAGTCCTAAGAGGCTTTTGAGTGTCATATACTTTCAGATTTGCCCACAGCCTTGATTGTGAACCAACATAAGACAGAAAAATCAAAAATTATAGGTCTTGTTTCAAAATTACTGTTCTTCAAATGTGGGAGCTGTTCAACTGATTAAGAGCCTTCTTAACCTTCAGTAGAAGCACAGACAAGTCAACTTGATCTGTCTGAAAATAATCTTTTTGCAGTAAATTTTCATGTCAAATATGTATTGGGATGGCCAAGAGAGTCTTTAACCCCATTAACTTTCTTTCTTTAGTTTCTTTCATAATAATCTATTTGTATTCTTTTTAAGTATGCACACTGTGTGTGTGTGTGTGTATTATAATACATACATGAGAGATAAATGTAGTTACTTCCTAAAATCTCAGATACTGTCAAATCCTATGGGAGGAAATTCAGAAATTCCATAGGATTTTTCTTGAATTGCAGGTTTTTACCATGTATCTTTTCAGCAAATGTGTTTTTATTCAATAAAAGCTCAGCAAATTCAATACAGATTTTTTTTTTAAAGTAGCACAATTTTGAGTACTTTGTCTCTTTGTTTTTATCCTGACTCATATGTTATCTCATTAGGAAATCAGCTAAATGAAAGAATAGCTTACCATCGCCTGGCAGCCATCCATCACCATTTGGGTCACTGTGAACTAGCTGAACACTTCTATTTAAAGGCCTTGTCCCTCTGCTCCTCTCCTCTGGAGTTTGAGGAGGAAACAGTCTATTATGTTAAGGTGTACTCAATTTTAGGAGACATCATATTCTATGACCTTAAGGTAAGGAATTTTAATAACTTATTGGCAAATTTTTAAACTGAGTAATATTTCATAGAATCAGATTTTGCCATTTTCTGGTTTTATGGTTTGGAATATAAACTGTAAAGTGGGAAAACCTCAAAAGCTCAGAATCTGTATTATTCTTGCTAGATTCTCACAAACCTGAGCTCTGCAGTCCTCTTGCACTGGTTGTACTAGCTTTGAGCCTCTTATTTCAGGATCCCTTTGATGCAGCTGGCTATTACCACTTGGCACTGGCTGCTGCCATGGACCTGGGCAATAAACGAGCTCAACTGAAGATTTACACCAGACTTGCTGTGATCTACCATAACTTCCTTGTGGATCGGGAAATGTCTCTCTTCTTCTACCAAAAGGCAAGAACCTTTGCAACAGAGCTGAATGTAAGGAGAATAAATTTGGCTCCTGGTCAGTGTTATAAGAGTTCATAAGCATTTTTGGAAAACGCAGATCAACTACTGCAGAAGTACCTAAGGAAATACTGCACTGCCTTTGTAGGAGGATGCAGGCTGCATTCAATGACTCATTATCTGTGTGCTCCTCATCCCAGACTAAATTACCAGTTTATATGACAGTGAACTCCATTTCATTGTCTTTAAGAAACTGCTTGTACTTGTTGTTTAAGGATCAGTCTGTGAACTAAAACCAAAGCCTAAGCCTCTTTTTTAAACTACAATTTTCTTTGCTATAATTTTCTACCTTGATGGATACTGGAAAATGATTAATGCACAGATGCAATGAAAAATATTTAATAAAGTGTTACAGAAGAAAAACCACTCAATATGAATTGTGGCTTCCTTTGCCTGACCTAGCTTTATTACTCTTTTTGACAAGTAAATGCATTTGCACAAGCATGTTAGATGGGTGTGAGAATTGGTTTGACCCTGCTCTGCAGACACCACTCCTCATTTTCTGTCAAATTCATCTACTGCAGTACTAATGGGCACTAGCTAAGATTTATCTTCTAATTCAAGAAAACTTACATACCTATTGTAATAAGAACTAACTGGTTTGTAGAACTGAAGGCTCTCATGTGAGTAGCAGTTTTGTGGATTTCAGTGGTCATGTGAAGGCTGTCCTTCCTTATTTTCAAACACAATTTAAGTGCCCTTTTCAGAACTGTTGCTATTGCCTGCTATGATTGTCTTATTACAGTTTTTCCTACTGTGCTACATAGAACAAAATATTTTTCAAGAAAATTTATCATTTCTCTTTAGTTCCAAAAAAAAAAAAAAAAATTATTGTTAATTTTGATACTTCTAAATCTTTTCTAAATCTTTGTCTCAGAACATTTTTGTACTGAAGCTATGGTAGAAGTGACAGATCAAATTCATTTTGAGATTATGCCTTTTCATTCTCTCAAGAACTCTCTACAGAAACTGCTGATTTATTTTATATTTAAGAGATATTACAAAGAATGGAAGTATAGATGTTTTTGGAAATTACACATAAAGTCTCAGAAACCAGATGGGGCTGTTGGCTATGTATTATGTTTGTCTATATTGTCAAGTCTGGGGAAAGGTAAAAAACACACCTTCATTTTTTTTTTTCAGACCTCTATAGCTATTTAATCTCATTGCCTTGGTTTTTTTTTTGCCTAAGAATGCTACTTTTCCTAAAATCTATCATTCAGAGCATGCTCTGAATTCTTTCTATGTTTACATTCAGGTATCTGATTTTTGTCGTGTTTTTGACCTTTAGAATTTTTTGTCAGTTTTACTTATTTCCTACAGTAAGACAATGAATATTCATATATACATTCATACTTACATATATATATGTTCCTATATATATGTGTATTACATATCTATGTCTGTAAATATATAGATCTAGATATAACTGAGATACTCTCCAGGGAAAGGGGAAGTGCATCTTGTTAATTGGTCTTCCCATGGCTTATATAGCAGCTAATTGCCACTATCATGACAATTGTAACCTTTTAATTACCTGGAACCAGTGTGATGACTTAGGTAGTCAAGGTAACTCACTATTGTCCTGCTCTTAGCTCAAGGTACAGAAAGTGAAGTAGCATTTCAGTGCTATTCCTTTGAGATTAAACACTTTGTATTTGCTATTTCTAGAAGACTCTTTGCACATTAAGCATTTGGTTTTCTTGTTTTCTCTTCTGACACTAAATTTGAAAGATTTATTGTAATGATGTCTTAGGAATGACTTGATTGCAGATTCATGATGATGTCATATTGTCCCATTAAGCATGGGAAATTAATTAGCCCATATGCTCTTCATTGTCTTGACCTGAAAACTCAACAAAAGTCCTGTATGATCTTTGAGAGCTGTGAAAATTGTGGATGGTGCTCTCTGTTCATTAACTTGCTTTTCAGTGCTTGACATTCTATTTTCCATTTGATTTGGTTTTCAGAGGAGCTAAATTTAAAACCTCTTGCTGATTCTGACTGCTGCAATCATAGGCTGTCTGTATTCTGGGACAAGAAGCTGCACTCTATCTGGAATTCAATTCTGCTGATAAGGCCTATCTTTTTTCTTGCATGGCTACTTCATCTTGTTGCCTTGATTCCATGGAATTTTTGCTTTCATAGCAATCTAGTTCTATGTTATTCATTTACCCTTTAGTCTTAAATTGTGCTTAAGCAGTGTATAGTGCATGGAATTTCTTGACCATTCCCTTGAAGCCAGTAGAGCAGCAGTATATAAAAATTAATTTGGTTATTGGAAGGCAGGATCTGAATTCTCTCCTTGCTCTGGTGATGCGGGAATTCTGTTTTGCTACTGCATGTGGTTAAAGTACATGACAGGCAGAGGATTTCAAAGAACTGTATATATATGGCATGTTTAATTTTTTAAAGCTGCTTCAAAACCTTTAGATCTTTAAATACATATTTTTCTCTAGGGAGCACAACATCATTTTATGATTCTGAGATAACAAATACAATCAATGCACTTGAATAGCAAATCTGGAACTGACAAGTTCTGTGAGAAACTGAATCTGGATAAAGTGGTTGCACTGATGAGTCTTGTTCATCCCATCAGGATTCATCTTTCCTGCAAGAGACACTTGTTATGTGGCCCTAGTCTCTTTTGCATCAGAGAATGGTCTGCAATGTACACCAAGCTGCATGTAGCATCCAGAGGTGCATGAGATGAATCTTACCTGATGAGTTTCCTGGTAAAAGTCTGAATTAAATGGAAATCTGATTATTATAAAACTGTTTTCCCATAGTTGTTATGCAAATGATCAATTTTGGCCAGATAACTGGTAGAACATTCTTCCAGCATAATGAAGCAAAAGGGCTGAACAGCATGGAGTCAAGATGCCTCCTAGATAGGGTATAAAATCATACCTCTGTAGAGTATCTTTATTAGAAAAGACAGTGAGGAATAGGATGTTTGAAAGAGAAATGACAAACAGACCTAGGAAGCACTTAAAGATTCAGAGGGCTTCTACCCAGAATGAGTTATGTAGCTGATCAGTAGAAAATTTTGATACTCTTAATGAGCCAAAAAGTGCTACTGAGCTGTTAAAAGCTCTGCAGGAGCTGACACACTGTAGGTATTTCTGCTTGATTTGAAATAACAATGTTCTGCTTCCTGAACTGGCACGAACTGGTGCCTGTGAGCAGTCCCACATCTAGAATTTTGTCAGATACAGAGCCAGATGCTTGTGGTGCTCTCTCATCCAGGAATGACATGTTCCCAAGTATCACCCATTCATTTTAAAAATGGGATTGCAGAGAAGGAAATTGTAGTGATGGTACCATGGTACAGAATACCTAATTACTGAAAAGGATGTCCTCCTGTAGAAGCTCATTTTTCCAAAGAGAAATACAGAGTATTGTACTCAGGCAGTTAGGGGGCTGTCTTCTGCCTCTCTCCTGGTTCAGTAAAAGAACATTTCAAACTCTGGATATTCTGTGTGTCTGTGCAAGGGAGGGCAGTCCTGTCCCCTCTCATGGATAAGTAGCTCACTTTGGAGTAATAGATGCCAGGGTTACATGTCCCCATTTTTACAGCTTTGGCGTGCTTGGAGAAGTTGAGCCCCCTTCACGTTGGCTTTTCCAGGAGCCTGAACCTCTAACTTGGTCTGAACACTCCAGGCTTTCCTAGCCCAGCCCCAGCGCTGGGCAGCCGAGCGCCTCTGGCCACCGGGTGGCAATGTCTAACTTCGCATCGGTGCCTTCCCTCCTGCCAGCTCAACAAAGGCGTACACCAACTTGCAAAGTTATCCCCCTTTCTCCATTACCCTTCCCGGCCAGCTGAAATGTCTTAACACAAAGCAAAACCGACCCTAACAATCCCATGACCCACTCAAATAAACCTTCCAAAAACGGATGAGCTTAAAACTCTTCAAGATCCTTTACCAGGGCAAGCAAAACAGACCTTTCATCAGCCAGCCTCTATTGCAAAAGAAATAAGCAAAAGAGCATTTGCAGGGAGTAAAAAAAAAAAGAAAGAAAAAAAAAAAAAAAAAGGAAGATAATAATTCTAAGTTACTTTGAAATGCCTTTAACTGACTTATCCACAAACAATCTAGAGTAAGTTGGCTGCTCTGAGGTACTAGGCAGGTTTATTTTGTAACAGGAACACTGCTGTGGTCAAGAAGAAACCGACTAAATGAGGTTGGATGCAGGCACATGCTCAAAACTCCTGGTATGATTTTTAAGTGGTCAGCTTTTGACATCTACTTGTTTTGCCAAGAGAAATGCCCCATGAATTCTTTGTATGAGCCTGGTGCTACAGTACTCTCAGCAGTGATATTTAAAATACCTAATCTAACGAACTGAGAACTTTTTCTGAAGCTGTACCAAAGATATTAGTGGTTAGTAGCTGTTTTCCCAGTTAATACAAATTGCCTGGCTGGTGTTCTTCTCTGCTGAATGCTCAGGAAATATTACTCTAAATATTTTGCTCCTAATGATTTGCTGTCTTCATTTGGCCACTTCAGGTAATAAAGGTAAGAAAAATGTTTAATTTCATGTATACCTATCCTGTTCTGACATTTTAATCACAGGGTGGAAGGTTAAGTTGCTTTAGCACTGACATACTAAATGGATTGTATCTTTCCATGAAAAAGCAAATTAAACACAATTACTCTGATTTACAATATTATGAAACTTGTATGCCATTTAGATGCTGAATTACTCTAGAAAGTTATGTGCTGGGAAACTCTCAAAAATTGTCAGCAGGTGTTTTTCCTGATGTAGCAGATGTACAAAATCTGTTCAAAGTAGCTTTACTTTGCCAAATCAACGGAAGGGAATTTCACTATTGCATGGAAAATATCTAATTTTCCGGAAGTTGGAATGAGCATAATAAATGGAGCATTTTTGCTTTTCTTAAAATAACACTGGTCCTTTTGGACTCTTTCCTGAAGTATATTTAACACTGGAGGCTGGTGTTAGATACTTGTGTTCTATCAGTAAGGTTATACACTGAGGGAGAGAGAAACTCCTTAAGATCCAATGCATTCCCAAGCTGGGGGAAGACTTTACAAAGAATCATGGATCACTATCCTTCTGTTTGTATTTTGGTTAAGATGAAGACATTTTTTTGTGCCTGCCTTTGCTAATATATGCCATGGGTGCATGTTTGAGATACAACACAGATGCTACTTTCTCTCCCTCAGGAAGAGGATTTAAACCAGTATCAGTATAACAGTGTGCTTTTTGTAATATCAAAAAGGAGCAAGAGTGTTATGGCTATTAGGAGGTGCAAGTGAACACCTAAGAAGTGACTGAAACTGAACAGGAACCCTAATATTGGCTTCTTTCCTGGAGTTCTTGTACATTATGCCCTTTGGTCATGAATGGGTGGGGGTGGATGTTTTAAAGATAATTGGGGACTTAGGTCTAATGATACACCAACCCCCCAAGTTACTTTCTACACTTTTCTAGAATTTCCCTTTAGCAATTCTTATCCATATAACAACATACAAAACCTTCCAAATCCAGATATGCTTTTCATCAGTGGCCATGCAGCAAAGCATCTGTGTTTCCTTGAAATACAAGTGTAAATTAATCACTTTTAGTCTACATTCCTTTAAAAAATACCTTTAACCTTGAACAACCTATTGTTTATTGAGGCAATTTTACTCCCAATTCACAGAATCACAGAGTTGGTAGGATTGGAAGGGAGCTCTGGAGATCATCCAGTCCAACCCCGTGCCAAGACAGGGTCACCTAGTGCAGGTTACACAGGGACACGTCTCTGTTTGGAATGTCTCCAGAGAGGGAGACTCCATGACCTCCCTGGGCAGCTGTTCCAGTGCTCTGACTCCCTCAGTCAAGAAGTTCTTCCTCATGTTGAGAAGGAATTTCTTGTGTTGTATTTTATGTCCATTGTTCCTTGTCCTGTCACTGGGCATCACTGAAAAGAGTCTGGAACCTGCCAGTGAAATATTTGTGTGCAGTGATCAGATCCCTCCTCAGTCTCCCTTCTTAATTTAGACTTAAAATGTAAAATGTGGTTGGGATTTGTGTTATGTTTTCAGAGTTGATAGTCACATAATCACAGAATGGGTGAGGTTGGACCTGGGACATCTGGCCCAACCTCCCTGCACAAGCAGAGTCAACTGACAATACATTGCACAGGATTGTGTCCAGACAGTTCCTGAGTATTTCCAGCAAGGGAGACTCCATATCCTCTCTGAGCAACCTATTCCAGTGTTCTGAAACCTTCACAATAAAGGAGTTTTTCCTCATGTTTCGATGGAACTTCCTGTAAAATTAGTATTAACCACACAGAAACACCCAAATTGTCGAGACACAGGGTAGTAAAATTAATACATCCACACTCTCCATAAAGCTATTCCTTAGAGACTTTCCTTTGGCTTTTTAATTCTTGGCATAAATCTGTAGCTATTTCCTTGGTAGATTAAAATGATATGCACTGAAAATTCCTTTAAATCTTGAATTTTTGTCTCATATTGTTCAAGACATATGTTGTATAAAGACATGGTTAAAATAATGCATTTAATACTGATGAATTGAACTCAAGAGAAAACACTTGTAAATTGTTTACTAAGTAATCTTAAAACTGGTTTTCTTTTATGCTCTGCTGTAGGTCTATCAATTATACACTGTATAAAAGTTATTTTTTCTGTTCTATCTGCATACCAAAGATAACAGCAGTCTTACATGCAAACATACAGCTGAGTAAATAAACTGTTCAGCATGCAATGATGATAATTAGATGATTATTCTTATTTTTTTATTATCCAAGATATCCTATTTATTTTAAATTATTGGTAACTTCAGGTTTCTTAAAACCTAGAAATATTTGCAACTACAGGAAATTTCAAGAAAATTGAGGTATGTGTCAAAAAATATCTTAGCCTAAAGATCTGTCCTTTACTAATGAATTTTAATGAATGTCTTTGTTTCTGACATATTTTTTCTTTTGCAGTGGAATTTTTATGTAGAATCACTTTGCTGTTACATACTTTCATTTTACCATTTGATAAATGTGCATAAAGTTGCACGTGTGACTTTCTGGGTGATTAAAAAAGATGGCACACTTTTTTACTAAAACAGAGAAAAGTTGTCTTTATTGCATCATTTGCCAATTATGTTTGCTCTATTGCTTTCCTTTTTTAGACATCATTTTTACTTTTATGTCTGCTAGGCTTTTCAGCACTCTTGCTGGTTCCTGGGTGTCTGCCACATACCAGTTGATGTTGGAAAAAAAATCAATCCTATTTCTAAGAATGAGTCTAGAGAAAAGTGTACTAATTGGTCAATGTTTATTTTAGACCAAGCAAAGTCTGGTTACCTGTTCACTATTAAGCTTTAGTTACCAGGAACAATGATTTGCCAGGAAAGCAGAGGTTTTTTTAACAATGTGCTTTCTTCTATCAAAAATTATTCCTGTCATAAGCTTTTAAAACATTTTAACTAGTGTGGGAAAGATGTTTTGAAGCATGCTACCAAAATTCTGTGCCTACTGAGCAAGCTTCATCTACTTGCATCTTGCAGGGGTGATCAGGCTCTGCCATGTGTATACTCTGTGCCCTGAAAAGGGTGAAGCAAAGAAACCTACAAGGCTTCCAAGAGAAAGTGAGAGAAAAGCTGTTAGAAGTATGAACAAGACTTATCTTCTACTTAAACTGAGGAAAAATGCCATGGGAAGTACATTTGAAGATACTGCTACATAATGTGCAGTCTCCCATACTCACAGCAGTTATACAGATTCAGGATTATTTGCTGGTTTTTGTTAGACACATCCTTTCTAATTGGCAAGGGGTAAAATTTAAAAGCAGTGCACTGAGCACATTTCTCTATGGTTTTATTCTTTGTTAATGTACAAATACCTGCAGTTTTGCAAGCTGGTTTTTTTAGTGCTCATCAATTTTACTTTAAAATCTGCACCTGGATTACCCAAATGTATTTGTTGATGTTTTCTGAATTGTGTTCTATTTTAAAATTATTTTTTATTAACTAATCCTTTATTAAATATGCTGGATATGGTTTATAACAAGTTAAATCTAATATAAACTTTGAGTATTTAAAAATATTTATATTGCTGCCTTTGGACCTCTGTGTTCACAAGTTAAGGTTTTATTTTACTCAGTTGCTGAGACATGGAATTCTGATTTGGACAATAAGCCACATTCTCAGTTCACATAAATCAGCCAAGCTCCATTAAAATAAAGCCCTAGATCTGGGTCAAATTAAGAATTTGAGATTGGCTAAAGGTCTGTATGTAGCACAACATTCCCTTGCCATGGGAGATAAAAGCTGAATGCTGAGGTCCTGCAGAAGGGCTCAAGTTGAATGGAATAATGGAAACAGTGAATGTGAGCTGAGGCTGAAGCTTCCTCCCATCTGGGAGCTGCTCTGGTGTGTGTTTTCCCATGTGAGAGTCTGGAGAAGTGGGTTACGTGGGCAGGGATGAATGGGAGAGATTTCCTCATCCTTGTGTTTGCACTAAACCATGAGGAGCACTTCTCCACAGGATGTAAAAGTTTTGGCATATTCCTACACATCCTTCTTGTTTGTCCTTTCAGTGACCTTCCCCTCTCCTTTACTGCTCTACAAAATATTAAAGGTTCTACTGGAAAGTGGGTTGCAGAGTTGGATGAATTTTACAGGATTTGGTTTATAAGACCCATTAGAGAGGTCTGATTTTGGAAGAAGATCACAAGTGCATGCTCTAAAACCCGTCTCTCTCTTTCTCTAGAGTTCAAGGCATTACAGCTTTTATATCTTAAAAAAATCCATTATCCTTTAGTGGCTGATTCATATTTCTGTAATTAGAGTCTTCTCCCACAATTCCTAAGCCAAGTTATTGTCTGCTTTCTTTACACTTCCATGAAGCTAATATTTGCATGATTTTTCTAGAATATGAGTTTGAGAATTTCTGCTTGGATTCTCCCTTAATTTGTCATCTTGTGCAGAAACCTTGCACAGTTAGTCTTCATGAGAGACTATTACTGAGAGGATAATTTTAATTCTTTACTTAATTTTCAGTACTGAAGAGTCAGGAAATTTTAAAACAGAGCCTTCAGTTTTCCTGAAATACAGAAAAAGATAAGGGAAAGTGTGAATGATTTTTATTTCTCAAAAGTTGTATCAACCCATATTTTCACTCATCCTTTCATAATTTCAGAAATTGTAACTTAAAGCTGAAACACATTAATATAAATGTTTTGATTAGGCAAGCACTTGTATTTTCCATATGACTCAGGTAATATAAAATACTCTGGAAAGATCCAATTAAATATGCATCTAGGTTTTAATTTCAATACCAGTGCACATGGGATATTCTCCACTATGGTCAAAGTAGTTTGGAGAATTCCAGCATAGCAGAATCAGTGTCATGAGACTTGTAGATCTTCTTTTTTAGCATTATTTTTTTATCTAATAGAGTGCTACTACACTGCTTTTAATGACTTTATCTCCACTCTGCAAGAAACCCAGCCATAATCTCCAGAATAAATTATGCAACCAGTTCTTTCAGAGAACAACAACAGAAAAATTAAATCTGTGCACTGGACAAGGACAGGACAGCAATGAATTGTTAGTATCTTCATTGCATCTTCAAAAGTTGTTCTTTGGTCATTGCATTGATTAGTTGTGCCATAGCAACTAAAGATAAAGCCATTAAACTCCCTTCTGAGCTACCAGTAACACATCTTAAGCAAAGAGTCTCAAATTAGTAACTGAAGATCTGCATGCTAATAAGATTCAACAATTCATTAGCTACATTCCCATAAGTACATTCCTTGGTAAAAATTAAATGTATCAAAAAAGTAATAAATGTACATGAAAAACTACCAAAAGAATTATGAAAAGATGGAAGCTTGCAGAATTAAAATTTTGTATAATATGCCTATTTTACATTTCTTAGGTACCTTTATTACTTTACTGCAGATCAGAAATTCTTTAAGTTACAGTTTTTTTCCAAATATACAATTCATGTTGAGATTTTAGCCCTACATTTATTTTGCTTAAGTGGACTGAAGAATTTATTTTCACACAATACAAGGAGGATTGGGACACTATGGAAGATACATGAAACAGAGATAATTACTTGTTAGACCTCATGGAGTAAAGTACCAAAGTTACAACCTTTGAGTTCCCCAGATCCATAGGTTCAGTGAGCTGAGTATAAATGTCTCAGATATGTTCACAGTCTTGGCAAATATCTGAATTCAAGCATAAGAAAGAAGAATCTGTTAATTTTTACTATTGTGTTTAGTTACTGTGTCCTGTATTACAGGGTATGGTATAATATTAAAGTTTGAAATAATTAATATCTTGAGGCAATACTTCTGAGTAAATAGTGGAAAACAAAATGGGTTAAATTCATCCAACTTTAGAGAATATTGGAAACCAAACTGAAGCTATTTTCTTCCTTTCAAATTCTCAGTCTCCTAAGGGCAGGTGTAGCTCTTTGCTGGGTGGAGTTAAGTATAATTTTTCATTTGGTTTCTACTCCTTTGCACATTAAAATCATGTTCATTCTTTTAATTCATCTTTCACGAATGAAAACAAATTAACAAAATCTCTGGAATAAAGCACCATAAAAATAAATTTTCATTATTGCAGAGGCTTAGATCATGACTCAGAAGTAGGTTTATGTATTTATAATTGAACTTATTAAATGCAAAGATCTTGTAACAAATTTATTTCACACATCTTTTTCCAAAGAACATATAAATTTGGTTCAATCCTAAGACCCTGCTCTTGAATGGAATTCTTTGGTATTGAGAAGAGTCCAGGAGAAAAGCACAAAGTCTCTGTAGCTTTGATTTGAGAACAATTTTGCAATTCATGGATTGTCATTGTCTTTGAGAAACCTGTAGCAGCCAAGGATCTCAGACATGGGATTTAATAAAACAAAGGCAGAATATCTGCCACTGGCATAAAACTGGCAGTAGGAAGTACCCAAGATGATGGTAAAGTCCTTTTGAACTCTCATGTCAGAGTTTTCCAGGTTAAGTGCTTTAATGAGGCAGTGGATGGAGGTGAAATAATAAATGACAAATTTTGTACAAGTGTCACTTCATACATGCTCTTGTACATGATGTAAATATGGGATTTATAAAGAATTTAAAAACAAGTAGCTGGGCCTTCATACTATGAAAATGGAAAGGATTTCAAACATCAACCTTCTGTTGAAGAAATCTGGATGTATATAATTTGCCTTTAATGGCAAATTGGAAGGGGCTAAATGGAATACTGAGGCAGGATCAGAATTCAAATCTCTTTCTCTTAAGAAAGGAACCTTATGTTAAAGACCTGTGTTAAGAAAAATAGATGTAGACTGGGTAACAGAAGTGGATGGGGGATTGTGATGGGTGACAAGTCAGACATTAATAAACATTCTGGCTCTAGTACAAAAATGGCAAACTTCAAATCAGTAGAAGTGTCATGGACAAAAGAGATAAATTTATTCTCTGTCCAGCGAGATCTTGGGACTGTATCCAGTTTAGGCACAATTCAGTACAAGAAACATGTTGACAAATTAGAGTACAAAGAGGAGCAATAAAACTGATAAGAAGTTTAAAAAATATGAACTTTGTGGAAGGAGCAATGTTTGTTTAGTCTAGAACACACTGAGAGCAGATGTAACATGCTTGACAATGTAAAAGCCTTTTACAAAGAGGATGTCTCCTCTCATCTGCAGGGGAAAGGAAAACAATTTATATTGTATATTTTCATAATAGAAGGAGTACTTAATTAAAATACCAAGATCTATCACATACTGATGGTCTTGTTCATTGAACTTGTTAAAAACAAATTAGATAAATATTTTTTTTAATATTTGGTGTCCTGGCTGTAGGTATTTCTGCCTCAGGGTTGCACTAGGATCTCTAGGGATCCTTCTGATCCTTTGCATTTGCATGCTTTCAGGATTTAATTTGACAAAATGGAACAGCTTTAGCTGGAGGGATCAAAAGCCTTCCATCTGTAAATGTCCCAGACTATAGTGGATAAAAGCCAAACATGGTGATTCAGATTCTTTCATGTCTAGTTGTCCAACCACTAACTAAAAAGGCATTATTTAACTTGGTTGTGCTCTGTAGGAATAAACCATGATTACATCACTAGAGCAAGAGATAGTAGAACCTGTTTTCTTTCAGATTTTTTTAGGCTATAGCCATATCTTTGGCACTGTCAGTCCTAATGTGCTTGTGACCAATGACAAAGCTGTAAGTGTCACGGGATTTAATCAGGTTGAAGAGTTCAGGAGAGATTTTGAATGGTGGTTATACCAAAACACTGGATAGATGCTTAGTAAGGAATGACGTATCCTACAGTGACTGAAAGGGCTTTGGTAAACCCAAGCTAAACAATAAAAAATCTTTTTGGAAGATTTAACTTCTCCATTGTATTATTCTTGTGCTCAGACAAGCTTAGTGCTTCTGGATGAATATGACAGCAAAAGAGACAGACATAATTTCTTTATCTGTACAGGCACAGCACAGGCAGAGTATGAAATACATGATGCTAAAAGGCTTTCTCAGTTTATTGGGAGGATAATTTAGTCTTCAGGCTGATGCAGAAACAATTACTTATCAAGCCTGACGATTCTGCTATGGGTGCCTGTCCACTTGGAAATGAGATTGGGAGAGGAGTGTAGGCCAATGAACAGCTGTCACTAACATCTTGGACTATAAACCCATAATTTAGAACAGAAATGTTACATCAACTGCATGTTACTGGTCTGCTCAGAAATTCATTTCCACTACTAAAACATTTTTATAGGCAGAATTGTTTCATATGAAGATTTTTATTTCAGCTGAATGTAAGACTCCCTAATAGTAACTGAAAAATGAAGCTACTCTCAAAATTTTACAATATTTATCAGGAAGAATCAGATGTAATAGTGGGTGAAGCATGACACAATCTTTTCCAGTAATTTTTCTTGTTACTTGTTTCTTCTGGCTTACATTGCTTTTCTGTCCACTGCCCTCAATGAAAATACTTTGAAGCACTATTATGTGATCAAGACAGAAGAATGGCCAGATATTCGGCACCTGACACCAAAGGTCCAGAACAAACTCATGCTTGTCAGCTGCTCAAAGCAATCTGAAACCCCTAGACACTTACAATTTTGGCCATTGGATTCTCTTGACTGATGTTCTTCCTGTGGTAGTTTCTATATCATGAATAGCTCAAACCTTAAATCTAAGTCCCATCAGAATCTGCTAACAAGATATTCCTTTGCTAATTTTGATTGACAGCTCAATCCAGAAAGCAGTTTCAAAGTTCCTTAACAAATCAGTCTTTTTAAAAGAGTAACAGCAACAGGTTGCCCTCCCTAATCACCAGGCACTATTAATTTTAGGGAAGATGTAATAGAAAATGAAGAAAGTTGTAACACAATGTTTCAAACAGGTCAATAAGACTGTAAAATCACACAGGGCTTCTCTGGCTTTGTGGTTTCCCACAACCTGATGGATACAATTAATGAATATCCTAGTACTTATCTGAAGGTCCCAGATAATCATGTGTGGGCTTTGCAGTTCCAAAAGTAGGTCCTTATTGGAATGAAAGTTTTCTACTGGAAGAGGAAGTCCCATCTGTAAAACAGTGGGGTGATTTCCATATATGTGCTTTTGCTGGGTCTCAGTTGTGTGTGAAATAAATGATCCCAGTGTTGGAAACTTCCATTACACATCCAATTGACTTGTTGATTGTGCTATTTTGGCCTTTCAGCTTTGGGCACTGTGGTTAAAAGTTGAGGAAAACTCAGGCAAGTGCCCTGAAGACTAAAAGACAGCTGCTTTTCCAATGACTACAGTATTTCTCCAGCAATACTGCAAAAGTTACAAAGGTGCACACAACCATTCCATGGTATCAAATCATTAATATGTGCAATAAATTAATTGTATCACTCCATAAATCCAAAAATCCAGATTAATGAGAGCCTTCTCATGGTTAATTGGCAAAGTTCATGCTACTGTGCTAATTTTGTCACCTGAGAGATTTGTTGTGATTGAGTTTGGTGTCCTATTTCAGCTGTAAACCAAGAAATATACCCTAGAAATATACCCATTTTTAGCCACTCGTTTTATCACTTTCATTGCCAAGGATAATATTTTCAAAATTGAAAAACATGCAGGCTTTCTCTTCATACTTGCTTAAAAAAAATTTCCACTGCTACACAAACACAAACACACCAGTGAGTACAAATCCTCAGTGAGGTAATGGCACAGCTCAGAAGCAACTCTGCAAGAACTGGAACTTGCTTATGTGAACAAAAAATGTTAAATTTATAGGCTGGGTGCTGACTGCTGTCTTCCACAGGTGCTAGTCATAATTTAGCAATTGAATTCTTTTAAATGACAGCACACATTTTTTATTTCTGTTTGCTGTTATTTATAGAATATGCCAGTCAACAGGCCTTGGTCCTAATTACTATCTTCTGATTACTCTTTCTGAACAACTTTAATTTTAATGGATAGCCATATTAGTGCTTGAGACTAGTGGACTGAAAAGACAACACTAAGGCTGTGGTTTCCAGCCCTCATGTTTGCCCTTATATGCCATCAGGCAAAATGTAGTCCTGGTTCTGTTATTAAGAAGAGCCAGCCCGTTAGTATAAGCACTATGGATTGGAAATTATCCTTAAATATTTTTTAAATTAAAAATTACTTTCCTTTTGGTGAAAAAGTAAAGAATATAAAATACTGGGAAAATAAAATATTTGGTATAATTTTTAATTTTGGAAATGTGCATAATTTTTCCTCTTTCTGTAAGACCACTGAGTTGCTGAGGAAAGAGTGAGATCAGTAAGTTATGTTTTTTGTTAAATTTCAAATTGAATATTCAATAATTCCAAATGCACCTCAAGGTGAAATGGCTATTACCATGCACACAAAGGGAGATGACTTCAAGAATATTTTGTCTGTGGGTTTCATAAAAACAGATTTCTGAGGTAAATGTATCTCTTACTAATGGAAAATTTCTGTGAATTTATAGAGCCATTTTGAGTTATGAAATGGTACCAATGCTGATTGTCCAAGGAAAATCTTGACCTATGTCATGAGACCTAAGGGAAAGAAAAACAAGTCCCATTTTTCTAGGAGAGAAGTAGGAGGGAACTATGAAGCTGGTAGGGAGAATAACAGCTTGTGTAAATGAGTTTCTAACCTCTCACATAAACAGCTTCTGGGATCTATACCAGTAATACCCAGACTGTAACAGAGCAGACACCACAAAAATCATATCCTCAAAGCCTGTAAAGAGAACCAAAAATTGCCCCAGGGAGGTCTGAAAATGAATTCCTTCACACATACCTCTATATACTCTCATGTGTGTAGACAAAATCATCTCTGTGGAATGAAGACCATAATCCTCAACATTATAGTCTAATAGAAAAAGTGACAGAACAACTAAGAGTTAGAAACAATAGGTAATGATAAATGTAGGACACAGAAAAAAATGACACCATACTGAAGCTTCTAAACAAGTAAAAAACCACATAATTAAACAAACAAATTAAAAAAAAAATCCAAACCGTAACAAACCCAAAAACATAAATCCCCCCACTTCCCAAAAAACCAAACCAAAATAAAAACTCATAAAATTATCATCATACAGAACTATTTCACAGGAGTTTTCTGGCCACAGAAATTCAGTTTTGTTCTGTCTTTCCATTCAACAGTCTGGACATCTTTGACCCAAGTTATGCATAAATATTTTTTTCAGGGGCTCTTTGGGAAGGAAGCCAAAGACTCTTTCCTGATGACCTTACACAGTTATGTCCTAAAAATACTTCCTTTGAACAAAACTGTTACACTATGGTTCTTTGGGAGATGAAATATCCTACATGGTAAGAGTCTGGGGTGTATTGCCATGTAACCATGTCTGACTGGTTTTCTATCTGCAGGAAACCAGCACATATATTGACTTAGATATGTGTTGAATTAAAAGTAACACCCTACCAAGCCCACCTGAGTGCTGCTTTATCAGACTCTGAGAAATGAAGAAAATCATTGCCAGTAAGTTAAGAATAATGTAGTTCGATTTCTTTTTAAGATAATCTCTGCCTTCCTATGAAACCTATAGTGATAGCACTGGACTAAGGGATAATAAGACTAATATAAAAAAAAAAATAGAAAGCATACTGAAAACCAGCTGCTTGAGCTTATTTCAAGCTATGTATACAATCAAAAAATGGTAACAATTTATCTTTCTATAGCATGTCAGATAATTTCTAGGTCAAAACCAAAATGAAAGACTAGAATTCCTACTGCAGCAAAATTTTCTGCTATGCTCCTCTGTAGCATGGTAATTTCTTTGAATTACTATTGCATAGAATATTCTCCTGTCTATGAGGCATCATTGAAGAGGCCTGACTCACTGCCAAATGGAAGCAGTGTAAAAACTATAACAAACTTGAAGGAGTTCTTGAAAAAGGAAGCCTGTTGTGAACAAAGTTGTTTCCTTTTGGTATGGCTTCCCTTGAATAGAAGCATATTTCCACAATTAGAAGTTTTCACGAACTGCTACAGGCCTTAGTGAAGCAGACAAGCTGAAGACCCTATATTAGCTTTGCTACATGGCAAAAGCATGGTTGCTAAATCTCATGTAATCTGCTGTTAACTACTTCCTGAAGGACTTCTAGTAACATTCCTGAAAGAAACAGTGAGAAAAGAAACAACAAATATTTAGAATTAAAATGTGTATCAATGGATATTACACTGAGGGTATTCAAGATAAAGTTGGCAAAAATAATGCAAATCTTGCTTGTGTTTAGTACAGGAGAGAGATCTGAATAGTTCAAGGTCCTTAATTTCATACACATACACTGAAATAATTTTAGGTTCTTCCTTTCTGAAATGATACTTTCTTCCATCCCACAATCTGATTGGTATCATCAGTTTGGTGTTGGTGCAGTGGAATGGAATTGATGACACAGAAGGATCCTTGCCCAACCCGAATGAGTCTATGTAAACAATTTTTAGCTAAAGCAGATTTTTCTGCCTCTCTGCTAATCCTTGTATGCAGGATATGTTACTTTCTAAAGGAAAGGGATATTCCTTACATTTTAAAAAACACAACCCTTTGAATGCAAATACAATGACTAATGTATCTTAAGCTCACAGTGGTTCTATGCAGTAACTTAAATGAGAGGCTGTTAGTTCATCTATGACTGAAAACCAAAACCAGAAGAATTAGCTTGTTAGAGTTCTCACAACACATAGCTATGAGTTATGATCGTGGTGGGGCATATATTTCTTTTTCAGTTGCCTTCTTTTAAGCTTCTCTTTCAGCTGTTTCATTATATTGGGATTTTAGAAAATGATTGCATCTAATCTTGTTCTAAAAAGTCTTACTGAGAAAGAGGGAAGGAGCAGATGTTATTTTCAAATGTGAAAATCTAGCTAAAAAGATGAAACACAAGTTTGCTAGCAACAGTCCATAAACCCCACATTCTTCTACTCTCTTTGCTCTCTAAGGGAAGCCAAATTTGAAAAGCAACAGGAAAAAGATATACTGGTCTCCTTCTAAAAGCATATTCTTTGCATGAATTTAGGATAAATGTATTAATATAAGATGCCTGCTGGTCACTGCTCTCTGTGTGTACATGAAATGCCTAGTGAAACATACTCATCAAAAGAATTTGACATAAAGATACCAACAGTGTGGATGGTCATGGGCTTTACTGGAGAGCAGGTAACTTGATACCCAGCTTGGGCAGGACAGGACAACTGTATGCAAAAACCAAGAAGCAAAGCTTCATATGTGTAAAGAAGTTTTAAAAGGAAAATTATACATATTGCATTTCAGCTCATAAATGCACTGGTTTTTATTGTAAAGAGCTTCTGCTCTGAGAGTTCTGGCAGCAGAAGTTTGCTTTGAGTCCCTCTCCTGTTGATGTTGGAGTCAGCAGGAACACCTCCACTGCTGTGAAAGAAAGGATATCCTGGATTGTCCAGCATGCTTTAGGAATGCTCTAGACCCCACTCCAACCTCTTTGAATCTGATAAGCAGTGTGGATGCTCAGTGCCTGGCAGGAATTCCTGAAAATGTTCATCAGGACCCATCACAACAAGATCTTTGCTCTGTACAGCATTTCTCCACTCTAACTGCTGTGGTGACTGCCCAGCCTCAACCCCCAGCTGCTGGGCAATTTCCAGATCTGCTTTGCCTTTACTGGGACTACTGAGACTACAACGTAACTTCCCACTGCAGAGCTCTGGAGCTCACTCACTGGATCAATCTTCTTCAGCAGTATTATAAATTCTGGATCTTGGATACATATTTAGTATCAACTTCACCAGTTTTATCAGGGATGTAGATATCTATCCAAGATAAAAAACCGCCATTTGATGAGCACAAGTTTTGATTCTGACCAGCTTCCCTTTTATATGAAATGAAATCATGCAGTCTGGATAGTGTCAGTTTGGAGGGCTATTCAGTCTCCCAAGCTGTTGCCTTTACTTTATATAGCTTATCTGATTTCCATCTGAACCAAGGGAAAAATTGATAGTGTCTTCTGTGAAAGATGAACTCAATACTTTTCAAACTCTCAAACGAAACAAGATACAATGCATGTGATCCCTCTGCCATAACTTCAAGGTCTGAATTCAACTAAGTATCAGTGCAGACTTTGATTTTCAGCTCTTTAATATATTCAAGACGTTTGCAAGGCTGCCAGGAAAAATGGGATGTATGAGAGAGCTATGCTCTTCTGCAGTGCCAGTGCCCTTTTGCAGGCCAGATAGAATGCAGCTGAGATGGCAGCAGATCCATATATGTGCAACTGGATTGAGCCATAAGTGGTTGCAAAGGACATGTTTAAATGTAAATCAATTATCCAGGCTAACCTTAATATCAATGGAGTTAATGTGTCAGTAAAATACATTGAATTATTTCTCTAACCTGAAAGTAGACATCCACATTTAATGGAATTAATGGCACCTTGAATTTAATGCATGATATTCATGAAATGAACTAAATTTTCTGCTTGTCTTGTGTTTGATAACCAACACTGACTTGAAATTTTCATTTTTCTGCCAGGTTGACCCATGAGGGTTTTCTCTCCTCAGAGAACTGTAATGGCTCTCCAAATCATATAATTTTCTATATCTCCTGCAAATTGTGTAAAACTGTTTCATTGTAACCATAGACTTCAGTATCTAAGAGGGAGCATTCAGACTGAAGAGGTGGACTTTCTAACATGACATCTAACTTCCCTATACATTTTTTACCTTTTCACTAGCTAACTCAGTTTGATCTCTCTAGTTGTGTCTTGAAAGCTGTACTTGTATTCTGGAAGTTGTGTGTATTGTGGAAATTTTAGCCTGCCTGCATAGTGAAGAGCCTACTTATCAGATTTAAAGATTTCTGAAATTGTGATGCGCTTTCAACTCAGACACTACACAAACTTAGGTTATCATCTCTCCATATTTTGTGGAGCAATGCAGGCTCAGAGTGGCTAAAATCTGGATGGCAGCTGTGATGTCAAAGGACTGCTGGATGCTGCAGTGAAAGGGTGGAAGTGATTCAGAAGACAGCAGTGTTCCTCCAAGTGCCCATTGTACTTCAAAGAGGCAGTATTATAAAAAACTGCTGAGAAAGATAAACCTGACTCTTGGTGGCCTGTGGTCAAAGATCTTATTGAACACTTCACAAGGGAAAAGACACTGACCTCAGTGTCCTGGACAGGTTATATTACACTAGTAAAACCAAGTCCAGAACATTTTGGGTCTAGTTTTGCATTCTTCACTCAGTGTTAGGTGCCAGTATTTCTCCTGATGTGCTCTGGATTCAAACAAGCTCTACAAACCAAAAGCTGTGTTGGACTTAGCCCCAAGTTCAGCTCCCTTCTAAATCTGCTGTCAGCTGCGCATTGGGAAATTCACCCACAGCAGATGGGCTTTTGTTCTGGCTTGGTTTTGATGCTGTCAGGTGAGTGGGAGTAATTTGAACTCCAAAGACTGAAGTGGAAATCAAAAAACTAACCAAAATCCCAAGTGATCCTGTTAGTGAGCAGATGTTTTTAGACTGTAGCCATCAAAAAGCCTGTAGAAGAAAACATTAGCTACAAAAGAAAAACAGACTGTTGGCACTTTGTGCACGTCAAGAAAAGAGAGTTACAAAAATGGGGGAAAAACATTTTGGTGTTGCTAAATCATACTTATTTACTAAATATTGATACCACATGACTTCCCATTTGTTAATAAAACAATAGGATAAATGCTTTCATCTAAAAGGTTTTTTTGAAACATATTAAAAGGTAGGGAACACTTAACAGGAGAAAAAAAATAGGAAGAGCTGATTAGTTTATATAAGAAAAAGCAAAATGTCAAGTGTGATATGTAGGGACAACTTCATCACAATTCACTGTGGATACAAGAGACAGACTTGACTGCATTCCCAATCCAAATATGGGTTGGAAGGAGAATGCATTGAGAGAAACTCTTGTGGAAAAGATTGGGTATATCTTGGGGAAGGGACCTCTACAACTTGATAAATTATATAGTTTATGTGAGTGCAGCTCATCATATCCAAATCAGATGTCTGGTATAAGAGTCACCTCTTTAAAATCAGGGGGTGAATGAGGCAGGGGAAGAATGGAAGAAACAAGGAGCAAGAAGCCAGATGAGAGACAAAGGTAACATTAAACAAAGTAGTTCTGATGAGAGAACCTCTCAAGAACTTGTTGCTATTGACAGGTTAGATGGAGAGAAAGGAGAAGGTCCTCTCACCCTCTAGGTGAGAATGGCACCCAGTTCTTTTCCTTGCTTTCAGGATGATGATAAAATATGATTAAATTTTAGTCTCCTTCAGATCTTCTAAAGAGAAGGTGTAGGCCAATGTGCAGTCAGGGATTATACCAGATGCCTCAGTGCAGAAGTTATTTCAATCCTGGGTCTGTTTCACTGCAGTGACTCTCACCTGGCAATGTCACACTTGGCCCGTTTCAGGGATTTTCACCCACTTGGTTGTGATGAATTCCATCCCCTTCCCATTGCTTATGTCTTTGTAGCACTGTGTAACACCAATCACCTCATCTACTGGCTTGGAAAACTCAAGCTCATCCTAATCCTACTAAGAGTGCAGTGCCTTCTTCCTTCCCTAAGGAGAGCAAGAAGGCTAAGGAGAGTGAGACTGGAACTTGGAGGTTCTTAGACCTGACTGAATGGAGAAAAGTACATTCCATTTGGGACCTGAGTGGTTCACTGGTGCTGTTGCTGAACACCATGAAACTGGTAGAACCATAAAAGAACTGCTATTGCAACTCAACCTGCCAAAAATGTCCGATGTTAAAAGATTTGTCTGTGGAAAAGCTTCATGAGTTTGTGCACCAATAGAGAGGGAATTTTTGAATCCCTGTTCTCCCTTGCAACAACGAACATCACATTACTTGTTAATTTTCAGATTTGATCTCAACTGCAAATACTGATATATTTATTTTGTTCTCTTCCATATGTAGTCACTGCTCTTTCCTAACAACTCTGAAATGCAGCTGCTCCATGACAAGTAAAGGATGAGGAAACAGGCATGCATGACTCCTTGACTAGTAAAATTTTCCAAAGACTGAGCCAGGAGCACAGAGAAGTCCTGGGGATAGCAGTAAATATACATTCCCTTGGGTTCTCTGGAGTGGAGAGAAGACAAGCATCTCTTCTTTTTCCTCCCTCATGTACAAAAAAAAAAAAAAACAAAAAAAAAACCAAACCCTTAAAACACTCACGTTTTATGCTCCAATTTCCCTGTAGCAATATGATTCTGTAATTTCATTATGCAAATTCCTCTAATTTAGAGTGCCTATTAGTTATTCTTTTTTTACCCAGTCATCGCCAAAAAAAGCCATGATGGTTTTAACTTACTTGGATAAATCACACTGATAAAAGAATTTGTGAGAATACTGATTAAATCCTTTATTTTTTCAGCATGAAGCATTGTGGGAGGTTTCCTATACAAGGCAGTTCTTGGCCCCAAATGGAAGATGAGTGTGAAGCAAGCGTGAAAGAGGTACAGCTCCCATCTGTCTTTCAGTGGGGCTTTGATAAGGACACACAGAATTTCAACAGGCCCCCATGTGGAGGGGGTGGCAAGCAGAAAGCCCTGTTGTGAGCACTGGTGAGTTTTCACAGATAGTCATGCATGGAGACAAACCAGAGAAAAGTGATTAATGAGCTGGAACACAATCTTGAGGAGTACTATAGTTTGTGCTACAATGTTTCTTCACACTGTACACATCTGTCACAAACCAGCTCATGAAATCATTTGCTGTTTGCTTTATCTGCAGAAACATTCTCTGTGTGCTGACATCACACAAAACGTGCCAGGGTAAGCAAATGCAACCCCGTGGCAAACAGCTCAGACCAACAGTAACATCTGTCTTCTTAACTTGCTCTGGCCAGTTATTTCACAGGGCTGAGCTAATAAAAATGCCCATAGCTTGGGTGAGAATGTGCAACAACCACCTCTGCAACCAGCCCTTTAGCTCAAAGCTATCCTGAGTCACATGGTTGGGCTGAGAGCTCCAGTTTAAAACAGTAAAGGCAGGAGGTGAGAAAACTGCTGCTTCCAAATCAGCAGCACCACCTGCCATGGGAAGTGTCACTTTCTTTACTTTCTTCCAAGGACCTGTTTTCAGACACCCTAACTGAGAGAACACTGGCCCTTTGGACTGACCTCATCTTCTCCACACTTGTCCCCATGTTCTCTTTATGGTTTCTCTCATCCTATCAACCTCCCACCCTGGCTTTTGAGTTCTGCTAGCTCCTCTCTTCTGCCATCATTCCATCTTTCAGGGAAAACTGAGGCTGCTTTTTAATTTTACTCATTGTGCCTATGTTGCTTTTTCTTTAATTCCTCAGAAGTAGTTCTACTTATCTTTAAGTTTTAGGCCTCTGACTTAACCCAAAATTTCCAGCTCTTATAATTTTATGGCAAATCTTGAAAATGTGATATTTTTCTTCAAATATTAACTACTGCAGTAATTGGACACTTTCTGTTCCATAATAAAACAATTTTCCAGTTCTCATTTAACAGAAGGAAGCTCAAGAACACAACTCCCAGGCTTATAAAAAGAAGACCATAAACACACTGTCCCCCAAATATCGGTTATTAATTTTTAAACTCAGAAGTTTGAAAACTTGAGGTGGGAAAGGCTCCTAAACCCACCTTTCCTCAGCAATTTTCCTTTGGACTGATCGTTTAATTAGAAAAATATGATGAGAAAAGCATCATATACTCTAGGCAAGCACCATTTTTATGGTAAATCCCCTAACCCTTTCCAAGTTAAATGGAACAATTTATCTTTTCATGAATTAAAGGTTTCTTCATAAATTTAAACTTTCAACTTTGATTTCTAGAGTTAATTCTATATTTCTTTCTCTAATTTATTCTAAAATTCTGTTTCAGTCTTCCAATCCCCATCCCTCTTGGCACCCACCCTGCAGACACTCTCACAGAAAGATTGGCTGATATCCAGTGACATCCACACCATCCTTCCACAAAGCCAAGCCACCATAAAAAGATTCATAAAATCTGCAGGCCCCTGAACCTTGTTACTCTGCCAACAAGTTAAAAACCAGTCACATAAAATGGGATGGTATCAAGAAAAAAAGGCATTAGGGAAGAGATGGAAAACATAAGAAGGTTGATTTTGGGATGTTTTAGAAAATATTCATAGCTATATACTAAATACAGAGTGATACCAATAATGACAGTACAAAAGGAGCAAGTTGGGTTAATACATAGAATCTGCATTTCTAAAAGAGAAACTAATCTACAACAAGTCTTTTCTTACCTGCTAAATAGAATTTAATATAATACAGTTAGTACAGCTCCATTCACAATATATCCTCCTCTGGGCAAGATTCTCTAATCTTGCCAATCCTTCCAGGAGATGATACATGTCATCTGGAGGAAATGTTTCTCTTTCCCCCACCCTCCCATCTGTTATATATTTATCTTTGATCCCCCCCACCCTCATCACTTTATCCTCTCATCATCCCTAGACCTCAGACTCTGGCTGTACAACCATTTTCACTTTCAGTCTCATTGTATTTCTCTTTGGGTTTTGCCTTGTGGTTTTACCACAGTACTGAAACTCCTAGTCTGCAATAGTCTTAGTGGAATCCTCCTTCATCTCTAATTCCAATCTGTCTCTTTCTTTGATCTTGAAAATATCTGTGGGCTTCCTGAACTCATTTAAGGACTTCTGCTCTTCAATCATATACTCTTTAATCAGGCTGATTGTCTGCATTATGGTGACACAATCAGAAATAAAGTAGGGAATTCAAAATCCTACCTATCCAAGACACGATTTTTTCTTCCTATAGTAATTTCTGAGCAATAAATATATAAGCTTTCTTATAAACAGGGTCTTTAAAAACAGAGATCCCACATATTGTCCACAAACTGAGTTCCAGTCCTTTGCTCTCTTTATACTTAAAAGTACACTTTATACTGAAGACAATCTTTATAGTACCAGTTCTAAAATTCCCTAGCAACTTTGATTCTTTTTCTTCTTGACCCACCCCAGTGAACACAAATAACAGCTTGTTACTCTCTTTCAGCAATCTTTTACATATCTGGATACTCTTATCATGTCCCTTTTCTGTATTTATTGTCCTAGACTAAACAATTTCAGGTCTTTAAAGCTTAGCTTTGTCATATTTCTAAAGCTCTAATTATTTTAGTGATTTCACTCTTGTAGGTTTTCTCCAACTGATTTATGTACTACATTTTAAGCAACAAAGACAAATCTAGACACTGAATTCCAACTGAGAACTTAGAAGAAGTAAGGAAAGAAGAAACAGGAGAGATTAGGTAGTGGGGTCTCTCACAGGCTTGCAAACTTATATGGGGAACTGTACTGAGACAGTCCAGTCAGTACAGTTCACTTTGTTTCACTACTCAATTGCTCATTGCTTGTGCCAAACTGTAGTACTCTGCAGTTGCTCTTGTTGAATTGCATCTTATTTACTGAAACCATTTAAGTAAACAATTGCAAATTTCAATTTTTCTATTATTTTGTCTTGCACTCAGCCGAAGGAACCATAACAACAGTGCTGGGCTCAAGACATGTTCCTATGGAAGTATCCAACATAATTTGTGATAGACTTTAAAAAACTGATGACTATTTGGACAACAGAATTCAAAGAAGTTGTGCATTGCAAAGTTTTACCCAAATTTTAATTTCACTGTTTGCTTACAAAAATATTATCAAAGATATTAGTAATATCAGTATGTAATTATGTGACACCCACAGCTTTTACAGTCTACAACACCTATTATTTTATTGTAGATTAAATTAGGCTTGTGAGACAAGGTATGTTCTTAATTATAATGTCTGTTTCTTACTTTATGGTGTTCTGAAGGCTTATAAGCTGATTTTATTTTCACTGTACTTTGAACTGCTCCTCTAGGTTGGTTCTGGCAGTTCATTAAGAGCATCCTAAGGTGAAACATACTGGCCTAGCCAAATAGACAACGGATAAAGTGACTCCTTTAATTCCTTAGAAATTATGTTCCCTTTAATGCACTGTATCCTTTCTGATGAGCAGGATATTGCAGGACATGTATACACACAAGGATATATCAGGGATTAAGTTATATGAAGTTCTAGGCAGTTGTTCAACAGCAAAGCAGCACATGGAGCAGAAATAAGCAAATTCCCATTTATGTTTGTGTTTTCCTTCAATTCACAGTAACCATTTATGACAAGAATAAGGAGTTTCTATGACTCACAGCCATTTCCATGTCACTGCTGGTTCCACAAATCTTACACACCCAAATCTATGAGCTAGAGCAAATGCAGCATGGGCCTGGCAACACTTCTTGTCTGAGGAACGCACAAAAGTTAGACTTGAAGGAGATTCCTCTTTCTTCCAGACAGCCCTTCACGTACTGAACTGATAGTAGCTGGTGCCCCCACACTCCCTTTGTAGGCCAGCAGGAGGTAAGGACCCATAGATCAATCAGTACTTTTAGAGAACTAAAACTTTGGTATTCTGCTGAGCAGTGACTCTGCCTTAGGTTTGCAGAGCCACCTCAAGCTCCCTCAGCAGCCACACGAGCTGCCCCAGTGCAGCGAGGAGAGAGGGCTGCAAAGCAGGAAACCTGCACTCCTAGGTGGGTTTGATCTTTTCTGTCTTTTTGCTTCTATAAAAAACCAAGAGTTTCTAAAACTATATAAGAAAACTGAATTTTCCAGTGTAGATAGAATGTTTACCTGCAACACAAAAACACCAAAGCCTGTTCTTGACCAGAAAGCTCAGAGAATTGAAATTGTCTCCTACAGCATATGAAAAAAAGCCTGAAATTCTGCTACTTGGATTTCATGGAGGGAAAAAAAAACGAGGTCTTTTCTTTCCTTCTCCTTACTTCCCTCTTCAAACACATATTTTAACCTATCCTTGTCTCCTTATAAAGACCCTCACACATCAAACAGATCTTCAAAACACAAGTCATCTCGCTTTGTTTCTCTGGACACCTTTCATTTTTATGAATCAGTATTTTCCAATAAAAAAGCAGATTCTTATTTTGTTCCCAAACACCTGCTCAAAAATACTTATCTTTTGACTGCAGACTAACTTAAAAATAAAGTTTGAGGTACAATTCCCCCTTCCACAGCTACAAAAAAATCTTGTAAAGACTGACAAAATGTATAGCTTATGATTTCTAGGCCAGTTCTGTTATTAACAGTCTCAATTTCCTCTCCTTAAACCTAGTAACACAAACTGTTCTTTTGGCTGGAAAGGGAGTGAAGAACAGAGCAGGCTGTGGCATTTCCTTCAGATCATCCTGTCTCTGTGCCAAAAGCCTACCTTTTTTTCTCCTGCACCAAATGCAATGAGTTCAGAATAGCTGAATACATGCAAGAAGAGAAAAAGCTCAAGATTTTATACTTTGCTTTCAGTATACTTTCTGAGCATTTCTTGAATAGACTTTTGAATTCATTAACATTTCCTAAGATTATTTATTGGCATCAGTTTCAGGCAGAACACAAAAAAGAAAAATAACCTCTCCTTTTCAATTACTATTGGGGGATGGAGGAAAGACAAATAATTTTTCCTTAGAAGTGTATTTACAGGGCACAGCTTGCCTTGCTTATGGAGACAGCTGAAAAAGTTCTCACTTTGTTTGAACTGATGTGTTTGTGAAAGTCTTATTTCTCCTCCCACCTCTTCTTTTCTTCTGCAGTGTCCAGTTTGAAAACAAACTGACAGATGTGCTCTTGGATCAGCTTGTGAGACTTGCAATGTCAGGAATACAAACAGACTTTTGCTGTTTAGTTCAGGAAATGAGATGCAGACAACCTGATAAATAAACAGTGTTTATTACTCCAGTTTAAAGTGTGCTTTGTATTTCTTTTCAAAATATTCCTACAAGGAACTGAGGATGAATATTAAACATGTGCTCCTAATTTAGAGACCTCAATGGCAAGGTCAGAGGCTCTTTAAGTTACACAATTTGCATAGTTAGGTTATAACAGCAGTGAGTGTTTCTGATCTTTAACCATACTGAAGAAACAACAAGAAATATGAATAACATAGAAATTTACTCCAAAGGAACTTACAAGACATGAATACACCAAGATGAATTAGAAGAATAGGATTTAGGACTGTGTGGGAATTGGAATGCTTTGTGACTTTATCTAAGAGACACATAGAGATTTAAGGAGATCCTGTATGGGTTGGGACAAGACAGAGTGAAAATATTTTTCTACTCAAGCAATTAAATATGCATTTTAATGGTTATGGGCTCATAGATTTAGATTTAGATATCATTCAAATGGCACTTCCATTGTCAGCAGCATCTAGATCCCCAGAACAGCACTAAAGTATCATTTAACTTTTAATTCTGTGTAAGGTCATGTGCCACCCTATATCTCTATCATGGCAATGTAGCCTACACAGCACAGAGGAGCCCAGGATCCATGGCTCTGCTGCCAGGAACAAGTAGGAACAGAGAGGGACCTGCCCTGCATGTGTGCCAGGAGATGCAAACAAGCAAGCACAAAACCACAATTAGCTTCATAAAAAGGCAACAAGAATTTCTTTCCTATTGTGAGAAAGAAAAGAGGAGAGTTCAGAACGCAGTAGGTGAGTTTTAGAGCTGACTCTTGATATTCTGTTAAGGACATGGTGACAGCATGCTCTGCTGTCCTTTGGGATTTGCAAAAACAATTTGGCCCTCAAGAGAGAAAACAGAGACCCACTGAGTCACCAGTAACATTTGCTGCATTGCTTTGGATTTGTCTTGAGGCACCTCCCTTCCCTTCCAGTTCTGCAGTAAAGCATCACTTCCATCAGACAGAAGTGATTCAGAACCCATTAAACAGTAATTTTTCCAAGTCTTGGAGAACTGTTACTGAATGAGTTATCATTGAAACAGCTTTTTAGTGCTACATTTGAATTCTGAATTAATTCAAATTCTAGTAAAAGGTGTTCAACAAGTGTCACTGAGCCAAGAAACTTTACTCACTGTTCCCAAGAGGAACACACCCAATACTTGTTGTGAGTTTCATTTTCATTCCTATCCTTACTCTTTGCACCACTCTCTTCTTTTTTGGAATAATGAGTTTTGAGGGGAAAGTATCCCATACTACACCTATGCTTATCTGAGATAAATAATTTCTTCTGTTATATTTTGGTTACAAGACATCAGTTAGCAGAAGACGCCTTTCAGATTTATTCATTTTGTTTTTTTAAATCCTAAATGAACAAAATGTAGACTGATAAGTTAATTATGAAAGAATCTGTGAAACTCCTTACACCCATCCTATTCTATTTGCCACACTCTCTCCAGTTAAGGTGGCTGTATTTACCTGCTGATGTTCACCTGTTTTCTTATATTGTGTTTGAGGTCTCCAAGTGTGACTACAGAGGTAACAATAGGAATCAAACAGAAAGATGAAATAGTTTGTAGTCTAACACTAATACCAGCAGCTCTTCACAGACTATTTTGTATTTACTATTTACTACTTTGTAATTTGAAACATTTTCCCCAACCTCTTCCTTGCAACTGTCATTGTAAATAACAAAAATACTCACTTTACCTACACATAGTTCTCGTTTCCTTCTGATCCAGGCCAAACACTTTTCACTTCTAGTAGTTTGTTTACTTAAAGGGCAAGTTTATATCAAAACACTGACATTTTTCATATTTTAGATATTGCATTATAAAATCATTTAGGCAAACCTTACCTCTTCAAAGTGTGGCAAAATGTGTGCTACAGCAAAATCTTAAAGTTTTCTTATCACGAGACATCTTTAGCTATGATGTATACTTTTTTTATCATAAGTGAGACTGCTGCTGTTTGGAAAATCCAGGCTTGGACCAACTCCACCACTATAACAGAGGGAACAACACAACACAACGCTCACTAACTGTAGTGGGGGATTCTGGCTGCTGCATCCTGCATCAAGAGGTCATTAATTAGAAGACAGTAGGGTGATTTCAAACCTATAGCCTGATTACAGCTCAGTGTGCCTACTTAAAGCTAGCTCACAGGATCCCATCAGAAGGGCTGAGGCAGTACCTTGCAGGGCTAGGTATCCCTTGCATGAAAAAGAGGGAAAGGGGAACTGCAGGCAGAAGGTTGGATGTGTCATGTGTAGCAAGTTATACTTCCAAAGTTTGGTATATTATCTGGGTGAGCTATGCCAGAGGTGCTTTTTCTGAAGTCATCTTAACTTTTTTTAAGCCCGCTCAATCCACATTTGGATTACTCAATTTTAAAGCTATATCTAGGTTGTGATTACCTTAGAGCAAAAGTGAGTATTTTCTTGATAAAGATGGCATGCATGGTCAAGATTTACTCTGCATGTTATGAAGACTGTGGAGGTGACTAGTTGACAGAGCTCGACAGATGCTCTCTTCCACCTGACAATCTTACTGAATACATTGTAATTAATAATGGATTTTAAAACCTCCAAACCTCAAATATTAAGGCTTTGGCAATATTCTCAACTACTGTTATAGAGAAGCTGCCAAATCTTTTGTTGAGGCAAATGATGGTGGGGAGCCCAGCCGATCCACTTTGGCAGCAGGAAAGTGCAATGTGCCATGATACAATGCAGAAAAAGTGGCTACAAGGACTATGTTCGGCTACTTGGGTCTCTGCTCCGACACCTGCAAAGAGGGATTTGTGTCCTAGAGCGTGTTTAACCTTACAACAGAGATCAAACTAAGAGAGGCCAAACTTCGATGTCGCATTGCCTTCGGCGGCAGGGGCGAGAAACGCCTTATTACCGCTGGCACTAAAGACACGTATGAGGGAAGGCAAAGCTGCTGCTGGTTTTCTACCCCTGCACCCACAGAGGTCACAAGCGCTCACATACACACATCCACATTTGTTTATGCCGCGTCGGGCCCCACAGCCCCCGTGTCCCGGGGGCACATCCTCAGCCTCAGGCCGGGGCTTTCCCGGCTCGGGGCGGTGATTTACCAGCACACGGGCGGCTCTGCCCCGCAGCGCCCACATGAGGGGAGCGGACCCTCCCGCTGTGTCCATCTGTCCGTCCGTCCCGCCCGGGGTGGAGCCTCCCGCCCGAGGCTGCCGCTGCTGCTGGGGGCGGCGGGCCCGTCCCACATAAAACCCTGCCGCGCCGCCGCCGCCTCCCCACAGCGTCCCGCTCCGCCTGCCCCGGCGCTCCGTGCCATGGCTCGGCGCCTCAGCCCGGCCAGCTGAGCCCCGGAAGCCCGTCCGGCAGGGCCCGCGCCGGCCGTGACTCCGCGGCGCTGTGCTCCGGCCTGCCCCGCCGCCCGCAGAAGCGCTGCCGGGGCAGAAGGCGCTGTCCCGAGTGTGCACAGAGCCCGCCTTCCCCTGCCCTCGCCGCGCTCGCACCTTCCCGCCTCCTGCCCCGCGGCCGGGCGGGCTCGCCCCGCGCTCCGCCGCCGCTGTCCCCGCCGAGGATGCGGGTGTCGCTGCTGAGCCCGCTGCTGCTGCTGCTGCTGTCCCTCAGCGCCGGCCCGCACGCCGCGGAGCTGCAGCTCGGCCGCGCCAAGTGCCCGGTTCGCTGCGATGTCTCCAAGTGCCCCAGCCCCAGCTGCCCCAGCGGGTACGTCCCCGACCGCTGCGGCTGCTGCCTCATCTGCGCCGCGGGCGAGGGGGACTCCTGCGGCCGCAAGGAGGACCCGCCCTGCGGGGACAGCCTCGACTGCCGCTACCCCATGGGCAAGCGCTTCGCCAAGGGCGTCTGCCAGTGCAAGCTGAGCGCCCAGGTGTGCGGCAGCGACGGCCGGACCTACGACAACATCTGCCAGCTGAAGGCGGTGAGCCGCAAGGCGCTGCAGCACGGGCTGCCCGCCGTCGCCCAGGTCCAGAAGGGAGCCTGTGAATCGGGTAGGAGCATGGTGGGAGCTGCCGCGGGGCGGGGGTGGGAGACCTGGCTTCCAGGATGAAGTCATGATTTTCAGTGGCCTGGGTGGCTGTAGGGACTCTAAAAACCTCCAAGGACATGGCACATCACCCAGCCGCTGATGACACCGGTGATGTGCGGAATAGATGCTCAGGTGCTTTCTGAGCAGCAGAACCTCTCCTCGATGCTCAGTGTGTGCTTGGGTTGGGTTTGGGAGGTTTGGGAGGTTTCCCCCCGGCAGCGTGGCTGCGGGTGCCCCGGTGAGGTGCAGGTTGCTCCTGGGGCAAGAGGCGGACGCGCTCGGCAGATGGAGCGAGATGGGCGGAGGTGGCTGGGCGGGCAGGGCAGGGGCCACGTCCTCAGCCGTGGCCTTTCCGAGGCAGGGCGGCGGTGCCAGCCTGCGGTGCGAGCCTGCTCCGTCCTGCCGGTGCCCCCTCCGCCCTCGCATGGGCGGTGCTGGGCGGCATCACCGTGCAGGGCGCACGGCAGCACGAACGGAGCACCTGAGCCCGGGACCCACCCGGGGTAATCACATTCACCCGGCAGGACAATCGGGAAATGCCTCTTAAAGCCTGTCAGGGCAGAAAAACACTGAGTGTTAGATAAACCACCTAAAACATAGTCTTCTGCCTGGTTTGCTTTCTCCCCCTAAGGGTTTTGTAGTCTTGTAGAGCCCTAAGTACAGACAAAAAAGCCTGAGAACCTCCTTTATAGTATAAAATATTGATACTTGGGTTATCAAATGGTCTGGTTGTAGTAATGTGTTGAGGCTTTTGCTCGGGTGCTGTGATATGCTATGACAACTCCAGGCTTGGTGATTTAACTTTGGGAAGTTTAGTAATCTCTTAAGCTAGTGATTTCCTATTAGTATTAAAATTTGTCTCTATGGAAGTGTTAATGCTGGCAGTATCTTTCCACATACTTACTGATACATTATTCTAAGGGTTTGCTTCTGCTGCATTTCCCATAGAAGAGGAGTTTTAAAACATGCATTAGTGTTTCCATTATGTCAGGTGAGCCATTCACCACCCTGTTTATTCATAGCAAACTGGTCAAAATTATTGGGAGGGCTCAGAAGGGAAAAGGGCTCCTGTTGCAGGCTTTCTGTGAATAGAGTACCTTTCATATATATCCTGATCTTTGGAAAGGGTAAACCAGTTCAGAGTAGGAGGATATTCAAATTATATTCCTGGAGTTCCTTCCAGGGTATCTTGTCAGTGCCAAGAATTGTTCCAGGTGCCAGCCTGAAGCTGCAATGTTCAATCTCTTCAGTATTTTGTAGTTATAAGTTGTTTTTTTGCCTGTATCTTTTCACATCAGCATCTGTTAACTTTAGTACTCCTAAAACTTGGTTGAAACTGATCCACGTGAAATAATCAAAATGTTTAACCAAAATGAGTGAGCTGGTCTGCATCTGAGAGCTTGCTGACTGCTCAGCATTTGGTATAAATGACATTTTCTTTAAGGAATCCTCTCAAATCTAATGTTAATAGGCATAGGAATTTGGAGCTGTGAGGCACAGGAGCTTCCCCCCCCCCCAAGCAACTCTTTTAGTGTTCACTTTATTTTGGCTTTATTTTTTTTGTCTCAGAAAACCTCAGCTTAGATGAAGCATGTGGTTATCTGTTAAAATTTAAATTTTTACTCAGTTCTACAGCTGCACAAACTGAAGCTCAAAGAAACTGAGTGTCTTGCCCAAGGTCAGACTGAGTTGGTGGTTGAGCCAGGAATAGAACTCAATTATGGTATTTTTTTTTTTGTTTGTTTTGTTTTGTTTAAACAATAACATGCAATGGCTGTAATGAGAGGCTTGGAAGAAAGTTGACAGTTTAAAATTGCTGTCAAATTTCTTTCTCCTGTTCTTGCCTGGCCTCAGATGACTCAGAGTTTGAAGGGATAAGCTCATTATGAAGTAAATGCAGTTTTACTTAACCATCTCTATATTGAAATAATCTCAGATAACAGAAGCCTCACATAATATGGCTTGGGCCCTATTTAGAACATGCACAGAGCTAGAGTTGCTCCTGAAATGTGTTCTCTCCATTTTCAGTTGTTTATGTTGATGCTGAGTTGGATTCTGGCTGTGATAAACTCAGGCTGAGAAACTTAGCCATGGTTTCCTAGTGACAGCAGTCTGGTGAATAGGGATGCATGAAACATGGCAGTAAAGGATGCAGGGAGGAAGAGAGGAATGAGGTGGACAGGCTTAATGAGTGGCAATTTAAAAATTGTCAGAACTTAGAATATTTTTTTCCTTGTTGAAGTGCTGGATTAGGTTGAAGAACACCATGCCAAATTGCAAGTTCTGCACACAGTGAACTAAATGGGGTGTGTACTGTATGGAGGTCCAGGAGCTCCACAACTGATGCTCTGCAGAATTCCAGTGCCCAGGGGCTTCTCAGAGATACTAATAGGAGCAGTCTACAGAAATCCTGAGCAAAGTTAAACTCCCTACTACAAATACTGGGTTTTTAAAAAACTTTTTTTTTAACACTAGATACCTTTATGTATGGGAATATATTGTGAAGCAGTTGTTCTTTTTCTGCCTTCTGTCACTGACTGTGATAATGACAAACTATTACAAGCTAGCATGTAAGTAATTGAAGAAATACTTATGGAGGACAACCTCTGTAATTAAAGATCTATTTTTACAGAGCCCTGTTTTCTCAGGGCAGCAAGTGTAAGTTTTAACAATGCCACGTATCAATCTGCTGAGATGTCAAACATCTCAAAGGATTCACTTTGTCACCTGCAATCTACAGTCAATCTACTTGTTTCTTGAACAAAGGACTGGTTTTGATCTCAGTACAACTTTGTGCAGTTAAATTCCCTGCAAGGTTATTTTGCAAATAGCTTCTGTGAAGAGAGTTTAAATGTCAACAGACTTGTATTTTCTTGCCTAAGATATGGAAGCAAAATTATTTTTTTTTTTAATACAGGTTCTCTTTTGTCGACGGAACAAGGAAAATAAAAAGCTTAATAAGAAAACCTTTAAGGCTGGACTTGACACCATTTACTGTCCTCTGCACTGTTAACCTGAGGTCACTCTCAGAGGTCATGATGATAATACTCACCCAAGTCAGTCAGATCTTTGCAAGATTTGAGCCTGAAAGTTCATTTTCCTGAGACCACATGTGAAACACAGTTAGTGTATAAGCAGGATCATTGCACACAGTTCTGTGTGGGGTGTTCAGAGTGTGCCTGTACAGAACCTTGAAGATACAACTTGAGTGTATGATTACTTACACTTCTGAGAAATTGACCTAGTAAGAAATAGAAGTCTCCTGCTGGTGTTTTTTTCATCAAAGCCTTAAAGCTGCTTGCAGCTGTATTTAGGGAAATGTACTGCAAGGTATTAGCTGGAAATACAAACTTCAGTCACATTCCTGTACTGGTTGTTTTCCTTATGCCTGAGTTGGTTTGAGTTGCTGCAGGTGAGGATGGTAGTGTACAGTATTTGGAATACAATTCAGAGTAGACCACTTCACTCCTTTGTAAAGGATGGGCAACAAGAAATGGATATTTTATTGCATCTCCTCATGAGGGTCACTTGGAAGGGAGGAATACCAAGCATGCAAAGCCAGAGTGGTGTCTGTGCTAGAAGGCTTGTGCCAGTCTGCTGCTGTCTGGCCCCTGTGATTGCTGAATTGCACAAGAAAGCCACTTTGGTGTTGGTTCACCAAATTGTTTTCATCTGTGCACGGTAGACATCCATTGTACAAACAAGTTGCCTGAACCATAATGTGGCATTAAACTCACCAAGGCTTTATGGTCAGTGCACAGCTATGCAACTTGATCTTAATGCTGAATTCATCAGAAAAGCTGCCCATGAACCTATGTTTCCAGCAGATGTTTCTGTTTTTTAAGCAGAGACATTATAATCTTTTATTTGTCTTTCATTTCTTTCCATGAAAGCACAGTAGGGACAGTGTTTATCCCTGGTGATCAGATCTGCCAGGTTGCAGTCCTCCCTTAGACATAATAATTTTGCTGAGTGCACAGATCTTTTCTGAAGCTGGTTTTAAAAGGGGGATGGGGAAACAGCCTTAAAAGAATGAGTTTCCCAGGCTCACAAATTCTTAATGAATATAAAATTGTGGATTTTAATACAATGTATTGTCTTTAAGGAAGCAGTGAATGTGATTTGATTTAATTCTACAGGGATTAAGTTGGCAGATAGTCAGAAATGTTCAGTCTTTTGCAAATGTAAATTAGTCTGGCTTTATTGTCTTCAGTGGGATTATAATGATTATTTCTGCTGAATTTTTTCCAGTTCTCTTCATACTAGGTTAACTCTACAGATTTGTTGGCATTGTTCCTGGTTTACAGCAGTGTTAATGAGATTGGAATGGGTCTATTGTCTCTGCAAGGAAGTAAATAAACCCCTATTAAATGAACCCATAGCTTTAGATAACATTGTCCAGGAAAAATCTTAAACTGATAATAAGACTACTCCTACCTGAAAGGCATTTAGCTTTTGCCATTTGAATTCAGTGTAGTTGGAGCCCATGAAATGGGAAATGTAAGATGACATTGTAGAAAATGAAAATCTTCAGCTCCAGTTTATGCACTTACCCTGAAATCTGGATTTTGAGTGTTCTGTGAGGGGAGCTGGAGGCCTGAAGATCTAAGTTGAAGTGATAGGCTCAAAGTTCAAGGTTGCTGAAAATCTGGTTCATTGGTGACTGTGGTGCAGATTGGGGAAATCTAGGGTTTTTGACTAAGAAATGCATAGATAGCTAAGCACTCATACAGCATAAATTTGGTTTTATTTCAAGTACAGCCTGGTTGCAGCACCTTTGAAATCTTGGTTATGCAACAGATGGCTAATTGGATTAAATTATGTCTTTTTGCCAAGATAAATTAGATTTTCTTAGTGTGAGATGATTTTGAACACTCAGTAATAACATGGGAAATAATGCATGTTATTGAAAGATCTTTGAAGAAGTATGTGGCAAATCTCAGAGGGTCAATGGGTCAAAACCCACAAAGGTGCTGTGAGCTCAGAGCTGGTGCATGCTCAGGGCAGCAGAGGTCTGGGGGCTGTGTGGGGCTCCACAAGGCAGCAGAACTATGAAGGGGGGAGATATGTATTTAACTTTCTCTTTTAGTAAGGACAGTAGCAGCAGCTAGTGTTTAGCAACTAATGCAAATTATAGGGTAGATTCTATCTTTACAGTTATAACACCCGTGTTCAGGGTGACATTATACATTATACTCAATTTTGAAATTGCCTCCTTCAGCTTCCCAGACTTCTTCCCTTTTGAAGTGTATTGAGAACTTCTGGTGAAAACCATCAGTTTAATAATTATGCATTAAAATGCTGTTAATAACAACCAACACTTCAACTCCCTTAAATAGTGCTGTATATGGGAGCAAATGTGAGTGCAGTTACATCTTCCATGTCCATAGTTTGAGTTCCTGGCACATCATATAATGTGTTTAAAGGTTTTTATTACTGCCAGCTTGCAAAAAATGATTTTAGAAAGATCAGGTTCTATGAAGGCATCTCATCTTTGTAAGTCAGTTTTCACCAGTGTTTGGCCTCCACCACAAGAGGAAAAACAGCTCATTTCTGATCATCCCAGAACTTCAGGCATGCCTTTCATACAAAGCCTGGGTGTCTGTTATTCTTGATCCTCCTTTGTTTCAGATTTCCCTTTAATATTGGTGTAGATTTGGATTTTCTTTCAGGTTTGAGCATTCTTGTCTTTTAAACCCAGCAGGGAGGTTCCAGGTTTCTTCTCAGACAGAGAAGTGTTTTCACTGTGGTATGAAAAGAGGACAAGCATCGTTTCAGTTTTAGTCTCTTCTGTGTATTGCTGAATTTCATTTTCTTCACCTTTTTTCATGTTTCATCCACTGCCTCTTTCAGATACTTTCTCTCTGCCTCCACCAAATCCCACCTGGAAAGCCACTGCCACCCATGATGTTTGCCTGGTGGCTACTCAGGAGTGGTCCAGACCTGAGGTTTTTGGCAGCCATGCTCCTGTGCTTTTGACCATGTACAGTGCTGTATCCATTTGGCCTGAGCAGAACAGTTGAGCACTTAGAAGATGTAAATGGCTTTAGCTGCCCTGACTCACAGAGAGCTATGCTGATTTACACCAACTGAAAGGCTGCATTCATCCCCAGTTTTTCCCCAGTTCTGTGCTAGTTCATCAGCTGCCAGCTGATGCATGGTCATGTCTGTTAAGATCAGTGTGATGGCAATGTTATATCCTGTCAGTGAACACTTGCTGTGTAGACAAGTGTTCAAAGTCATCAGGCAAGCTGCTTGGGAACTGAAGGTGAGATAACTCTCTTCAGTGGCCTAGTAAGCAAAACAAATAACAGTATATTGTGCTTACATTTGACTGTCCTCTGATTTTTTGTTTGTGGTGTCTCTTTTAAACTAAGCACTGAAACAAGCACATTCAATTGGCTGGAGTGATTTTTCAGAGTGCATGAGAATGTACATAGAAATAATAGACTGAATCTAGTCCTGCCAAGCTGTTCCTTTTGTTTATTTGGTATCACATAAATCTAGCTTGTTAAATTTAGGCAGGGTTTTGTTTCATTCAGAAGTAAATCTCATGTCCAGTAACGGGATAAACAACTTGCAGGCTTCTGTGAAGAGATTCCTAATCTTCTTGGTCTGGTTTCTTCAAGTCATTTGCTCCCTTTGGTAGATCCCATAGTTAATTTTAAAGCTTCATGGTGTGAACATGAAAGTTTGCTCTTTGAGTGTGGTGATACTTGCCCTATCATATGCTTTGCATGTGTGCTGATATGGCTCCATGTATTAGGAACCACAGAGAATATGATTAGAACAAGCAGTGCTATCTATTCCTTTGGTGCTAGAATGCAGGAGGCTGTGGGCTTCCCCCCCTGCACCTTTAAGATCTTAATTTCACACTATAATATTCACTCTTAATGAATGCAGTGTATAGTGCTGTTTAATGTACAATACCAACTTTTGTCAGATGTTTTAGTAATCTATTGCTAGGCCCAGCTTGAATGTGAATTTGCAGAAGGTTTTAGGTGTAAATATTCTAATTTAAAGCAGGTTTCTGATGTGTCTACATAAAAAAATAGAACTGAGGTTCTAATTGTGGCTCCCAAATTCTGCAGCTGTGTTACTCTGCACTCATTAGACTACATCTGGAATTCTGCATTCAGTTTTGTATCTCAATACAAGAAAGGCATTGACAAACTGGAGTGAGTTCAGACAGATGTGAGGATGGCTGGGGGGAACTGGACTTATCTCCTGTGAGGAGAAACTGAGGGTACTGGACTACTTAAACCTTGGGAAGTGAAAGCTTCAGGAGCATCTGAGAGCAGCCTGTCTGTGTCTTGGATCCATACAGAGGGACATAATGGGAGGATGAGACAAGGGGCATGAGTTGGAGCATGAGCTCAAGTTCAGACTTGATGTAAGAAAATCTTAGACATCATGGGGGACAGTGAAGCAGTGGGACAGGTTCCCCAGGCAGTTTCTGGAGTGTCCATCCTTGGAGTATTACAGGTCCCAACTCTGTTTCCCTTTGTAGCTGATGTAGATTTGAGCAGGAGGCAGAACTAGAGCCCTCCTAAGGTCCCTTCCAGCCTGGCCTACCTTATGACCTTATATGTCTTGGATAATAACAAGTAGTTGTCAGAAAAATGCTCAAGACAGAGCTTGTAGACTTCCAAAGAAAATAACTCATAGCTAAGTGATGATTATGTTTCATTTTCTCAGGATCTTGCAAAATGCAAGATAAGTTTTGAACAATCTTAACGACTTTGATTCCTTTTCCAGTACTGTTTGGAAGCTGTTCTAAACAAACCAATTCAAGGCAGGTTCATCTTGCCTACTTGATAAAAAAATGTATTGTCTTATTAACATATTAACATATTTAACAATTCTTTCTGCTAGTATAGGTCACCTACAGTCCAGCAGCCCAAGATACAAATTCAACTTCATAGCTGATGTGGTAGAAAAGATTGCGCCTGCAGTTGTGCACATTGAACTTTTCCTCAGGTAACACACTCTATTCTTTGTTTTAGTTACATTGTTTAACAAAGCTCTACAGTATACTAAGTTTCCTTTTGAATTTGTGACATTCACAAAGTATTCTAAAACAAAAATGCGTTTCTCCAGAGAATCTCACATTTGTGTGTTTTGTTAATGTTCAGTAGATCTATTCTTACAGTAAGTACTATACAATGTATGCTGTCTACCCTAAAGCGGATCTATCTTATATTTGGAGGTCTCTTCAGCCTTCACTAAAATGTTTTGCTTGTTGAAATACATACATGCATATATATATATATGTGTGTGTGTGTATGTGTATATATACATATTCAGATGGTAAGCTGGATAAAAATGGCTTATTGTTACTTTTTCAGCTTTGAATGAGAAGTGATTTTATTTTATCAGGAAGAGCATTAAGGGGTAGAATGTCAAGGAGATGTAGCCTATCTAAACACAGAAATGATTTCTGATAGGAAAGAAATGCACTAAATTTCTTGACCAGAACACTATCAATATTCAGTATGCTGAAGCTGCAGCTGAGGTGGCAAGATCAACACTGAGTGCTCAAAACAATCTAGGAAGTTTAAATATGAGTCCTCAGAACAAACTACTGTCAGAACAAATTACTGCAAATATTGCATGTCCTCCATTATGTGAATACCTTTCTTCCTGGAGTCCTCTCAATTTCCACAGATATAAGAATTTCTTGGAGAACTTTTGTTGGCTTTTTTAATATGCAAAATCAAGGTAATCAAGTATATCAGAAGACAGTTTTATGCACATGGTGATTGGTCCTTTGAGAGGATGTTACAGGTGAAGATGCTTAAGATTTTGCATATGTAGTTAAGATTGTTTGTTCTTTTACTGTAAGTAAATGTTTGCCCTGCACCTTGCTGGGTTCTAATTTTGGTATTTTTCCTGGGATTGGCTCAAATTGTTCACTGTTAAATAGCCCAGAACATTCAAATAATATCCTAACCAGGACCATGTCTTGGAAGAAAGACTGTGGGCCTTTTCTTGTCTTCTGCTATGCAGGCACTTTATGTTCCCCTTACATTCTAAGCTCATTACAGCAGCTGTTCACTGAGAAAATTTGTAATGCCTTGAACAGTTTGTAAAATCTTACTTGCCTGTATCATAGCACGTGTTGTTTCCCACCAAGTTTTACCCATTGTTAGGGTTTTTCATATTTTTTCTTTCATATTCCTAGTCATTTTGGTTTCCAGACATGCTTTTTCCAGCCAGTCTGCACTTGGGCTTCATGGTCCACTTAGATCTCATCTCTTCCTTTATGCCTCTGTCCAGGTGCAAAGTTCCTTCTTCCCCTTTTCCCATTAGACAATCAGCTCATTTTTTCCTGTCATGGTTCTCTTCCAGTATAGAATCAATAACCAGTGGGATCTGATGGGCTCCTTCTCCTTCCTTTATCACATACCCTCTGTGCAAGGTAGTCTGTAAGACAGAATTGGAAACCAAAGGAAAAGGACCCTGCTGATTGTCTGTAAACCTCTGTTCCTATCTCCTTGACTGACTAAAACCAATCACCACTTTCAGGAAGGGATTCTTTCTATGTAATTAAAAAAAAAAAAATTATTCTCAGGGTGAAAGGTGGTAAATGATGTCTAATATAATCTTGTCTTAAGTTGGTTTCCCTTATGACACAGAATTACTTGATTTTTGTACAGGCACCCTCTCTTTGGTCGAAATGTCCCCCTTTCCAGTGGATCTGGGTTTATTATGTCTGATTCTGGTTTAATTGTGACTAATGCCCACGTGGTGTCAAGCACAAATGCAATATCAGGGAGACAACAACTGAAGGTACAGCTCCAGAATGGAGATACCTATGAAGCAACCATCAAAGACATTGACAAGAAATCTGACATTGCAACAATAAAGATTCACCCTAAGGTGAGTGACATAAACAAGAAGAATGACTTCATTTGGGAACTCTATTTCACTTTCACATAGTACAAAGTGACTGGCTAGAATATATGTTTAAGGATTCCTTAGAAATATCTGTGGAAAACAATGTACTGAAATACAGGCCTGGAAATTTTTCATATCTTGGAATTAAGTTACTTTGTCTTCTGAGCTAGAAACTGTAAAAAAACTAGGAAGAAAAAAAAGACACTCATTTAATATGTAGCAAAATTTTGCTATCTTTTCCTAAATACCCAGGCTAATCTTTCTAAGCTTTGTACCAGAATGGACTGCAAGGTGAGACATAGTGCAGAGAGAGTGGCAGTCAACAACTGGTCAATGATTGGTTTGTATGCTGTTTTTAGGAGGAGGGAACAATCTGCTGGAAAACAGGGAAATTTTGATGTCTTTCTTTTTCTCAGTGAATTTGCAAGGAACATACATACTGTTTGTTTTTGAAGACAGTTTAAAACAGCAACCTTGCAAGCATAAATTTTGGGTTTAGGATAGTGAGTGGCTCTTTCATTAATGCAATGGAAAGTGTTTGTTCCCTAACTTTTTGCTAGTTTTTATCTTTATAATCACGTAATTTTCAAGTATGAACTAATGTTATTTCTTTCTCTTTGTGTTTACTTAAGAAAAAATTACCAGTATTGTTACTGGGACACTCTGCTGATCTGAGGCCAGGAGAGTTTGTGGTGGCAATTGGAAGTCCATTTGCCTTGCAGAACACTGTGACCACAGGTATTGTCAGCACTGCTCAGAGAGATGGCAAAGAGCTGGGCCTGCGGGACTCGGACATGGATTACATCCAGACAGATGCCATCATTAATGTAAGCATGACATGTGTGGGTTTCACTTCAGTCCCTCCCCACACAGCATGGAACTGCCTGCCCTGAGGGATGAGCCCAGTAAATACAAGCAGCTTTGTTTAATGTCAGTGAAACTCTTCTTTTTTAAAAGCCTATGCAGTGTCTGTAATTTGTGTTCAGGCAGTGTTTTGAAGGGCATGATAAATAAAAGTTCTCCCTTAGAGGTTGTCTGTGAGGATGCTGCATAGGCCAGACCCTTTTAATTCTGTAAATCTCATGCAGTAATATGATTGTATCAACCAGCAGTAAATCAAAACATTTCTATGTCTGCTTGCTGAGTTGCACTGGTCAAGGAAGCTGTAGAATAGAGCCAAAATTTCTTTCATCTCTATCCATTAGAACCAGATGGAGTAGTCAAACTGAGAGTATGTGCTTCAATTTAATTACAGGACACCCAGGTAAGAACATAAGAAGAGGACTGGGGGTTCTGTTGCTGTTCTTGTTTTTCATTTGCACATCTCATAATCAAAACGAGAATCAAGGTATAAAATAACAAAGTTTGAGGTAGTTTGGAGCTAAGGGTCCTAGCATTTAATGTTGTATAGAAATGCATTAAAATAATGTTCCTTCAGAGCAGCTTGGAGTGATCCAAAGAGCTTAAGTGAAGTCTTTGGGTGTGTGTTTAGCTAGTACTGCTTCCATAAAGAGCACTGCACGCATATCTGAGATGGAAAATGCCCTGAAATTTTATACCTTGAAGCTGTTACACATTGGTACAAAATATTGTCAGGATTTACTTGTTACACTTTAATGTCAAATTTGACATACCAAGAAATAACATTGAGTGTTTTACACTCCAAGTGCTTCACAAATAGTTATAGTCACAGACTTGAGAGAAATTGTGTGGGGAGGAAGAAAGAGGGCTGTTTTTGTGCTAAGATATGACAAAAAAATGAGCTCTTTCAAGAAGCTTTTATATGACCCCAGGACTGAACCTCTCCAGATATTTAATTGGAATTATTCTCTTCAGCTGTGCAAGGAGAATAAGGAAGACTTAGGCAAGATGAGTTAGTTGGGAGCACATGCTGAATTGGTGGCAGAGACAGAATTAGAGCATGGGATTCTTGACCTCTTGCCAATATACATTTTTCAAACTCGGACTCCTTGTGTATGTACTTAGACGTTTTCTGCCCTCCAAAGCTAATGAGCAGGTTTAGACAAGGATAGGAGAGTGTGTCTGAAAATGCTGGACCAAAGGAAGAGTGAGGAAAATGGCACTAAGTTTGAATTGCTTTGCCATCTGACTACAAAATATGAAGATGGTCCCTGGCATAAGGATGCTTTGTGCTTAGCTAATGCACTCATTTTCTCCTGAGAATGGGAGGAGTTTGAGAGTTGGTCTGTTCAGAGCATTCCTGTGGCTCAGCCAAGACTTTCCTGCAGGAATGTGCATGCAGCTGCCTTTTGAGGAATGTTGGGACAGCATTAACATAGGGCAGGAGAAAAAAAGGCCATAAGGTTCTAAATGGAGTTATATAGCATGTGCTGAAGGTCTTTCACATCCTTCAAGCAGGAAAATGAATGAAAGATGATGTGCTGAGGAAGGCTGAAAAATCATTATCTTGGTTTTAAGCGTGCAGCCTCTGGTAACTGGAGAGATCCAATATAAGGAACTGATCTGTTTGTTTAAATTTGAGCTTTGAAGCTGTTTTATAAACTTTATTGTCTGTTTTATTCTCCTAAGAATCTATAAAGTTTGCCCAGTGCTATCTAAGTGTAAACAGTTTGTCTCACTTTTCTGTCATACATCACTTAGCTTTTGTTTCTTTTGAGTGGTAAGTTGCTGCTCTTGGCTGTTTTGCAAACCTACTCGAACTCTGGCCTCACTCAAAAACAAATTGTTGAGCCAGCATGAAGATGGACAAGCAACCTCCCCAACTCTCATTTCCTGTGGTCCTGTTGCATGTTTCCTTTAAAGGCCATTAGGTATTAGGTAATTTTGGGCTGCTCAGAGCTGCTCTATGCTTTCCCTAGAGAGGCATATGTGTCTGTGGTTACTAAATTAATCCTTATGTAGTAGCTACCTCATAGCAATATGCTGTGATTAAATATATAAAGCACTGTGTTCTGCTCCAGTGGAGAATGAGAGACTGACAGTGTTACAAACCACAGTGATGAATAAAACAAAAACTGTAGAAACACGTCACTGAAGTATAACTTTAAAGAACAATTATTTCAAAACCTTGTTCTGACAGGCTTTAGGAGAATCAGAATACTAATTTTAGCTATTCAATGTCTTAAACTTAGGGTCTGACTATTTAAGGCCTGCTTCTGGCAAGAGAAAAACCTATAATCATGAGAGGGCTGAAGGGGTAGGATAAGATCTACTTGTAATCTTCTGTAATTAGCAGTGTCTGTCAGTGCTGCCTAAGAAATTACCTCCTCTTTCATTTTCCCACAAAAAAAAAGTAATGTTTCTAATGAGAATTGCATTTCCAACAGTGAAGTATTAATTTATTGTTCCCTTATGTCATTTTTGCAGTATGGCAACTCTGGAGGACCTCTAGTTAATCTGGTAAGTCCATGTCACTTGGTTTTGTTTCAAGAGCTAGTGTCAAGTTAGTGGGAGAATGTTGTTTTGAAAAGATTCATAGGTCATTGAAGCTTCCAGTCATTTAGCTAATGGTAGGCAGATAGCCTGAAGCTAACTCAGAATATGCAAATTAGGTCAGTTCACACATCATAGGAAAATATTTCCCCATTGAGCACATAAAATTTTACATAGCAGTGAGGAATATGGGATCTGCAACGGGCAGCTACACTTGTTCTTCACACGGTGAAACCTGGGATGCACAACAGAGATGGGACCTGGTGAACCTGCACAACTTTTTCAAAGTAGACTGCTTTAAATCAGCACTGGTTTTGCAGGTCAGTGACTTGTGGCTGTACTGGTAGTAGTGAATCCACTGCCCACTTGGCAGAGGAAATCTCTTCTGAGTGGTGGGATGGACCTTGGATGAACACACTGTACTGTAATCTCTCTGGCCATCACAGTTATATGTGAAATGGATCATGAATCAAAGCCCAGATCCTCCCTTATAAGTAGTGTTTATTTCTTGAGTGATTACAACACACTAAAATTTCCTACACCGGCTTTTAACATGAAATGCTAGACAGGGAGCTGAATCCTGTACTTAGGAACAAATTTAATTGGGTGTTGTCTCTCAACAGGATGGTGAAGTGATTGGGATTAACACCTTGAAGGTCACAGCTGGAATTTCTTTTGCTATTCCTTCTGACCGTATCACTCAGTTTCTCACAGAGTCACAGGACAAACAGAGTAAAGGTAAGGTCTGCAAGAAACAGTGACATCTTCCAGTTATTATCCTGATCCAGGTGAAGTGCCAAGAGACATGGGTCTGGGATCCTGTTACTGAAAGGAGGAAGCACCCTTTTCCATTACAGAGAATCACAGACTGGGAAATAGAAAACAATCTCACAGAAGTGGGAGAGACTTTTTATTACTCACACCCCCAAAGACCAGACAGTATCTGTATAAACATGGGAAATAGGGCCTCTGAGAATAGTGAGGACACAGATGAATCATCAGTCTCAAATGATCTTGGGAAGAGATAACCACTTGTTTAAGGAGTTTTATTCTTTTTTTTTTCTCATTTATTGTACAAGCAAAAAGATTAAGGTATGCTGTAGAAAATGAGGTAAAAATCTTTTTAAGCACCTGTCCGCAGATGAGGTGTAGTCCATACAACCTGACTTACATTTTGTCATGGTTATGTATGCCAGTGCCATATAGTTAGACATTGTGACAGACTCAGGCCCTGGTGAAAGAAGAGCTGTTTCTAACTCATGAAGAAATACATGGGAAGACGGAAGAGAGACAGAAAGAAAGAAAGAAAGCCCTCTGCACTAGAGAGCATATAAATCTAAGTATATTGGCAATGACAACTGCAGTATTTCAGACTTTTTTTTATGTGCTTGCACCATATCTGTCACCCTGTTCTAGATGTCATTCTACAGGCTGCACAGCCAAAGCTGATCTAGCAGCGCTGCATCCTGGCCAAACCTTCCTTACTCTTTTGCTTGCCAATTTATCTGTCCACACCCTACTACTCATCCTTTACTATTAGTGTTGGCTGCTGCTGCTTCTTCTCTTCAGTCTTTGTTATTAATCTTGTCTTCTCCTGAGTTCATCCAGTTCCTGATGCCAGGGTTGTTTTCCTACACTATTGTCTTCTCAGATACTGTTGTGTCAGAAACTTCTCTTAGTCAGCACTTTGAAGTGAAGCATCTGCTTGTATATATAAGAGCATCACAAATCTGATGGGTCCCCACTGTGTTTTGCTGAATTCCACAAATTATATTGTTTCACTGTTGATTTGGGGGCAGGGGGAGGAGTAGATGAAAAAAAAAGTTGTTAATTATATGCTGAGAAGTATATTTTAAAGTAGCTGATGTGATTTTTGCTTCAGTCAGCATGTCAAAAAAAACTTTATTCACCCTGTTACTAACTTACTGTTGGTTTCTGAAACAAATGGGTGTTTCATTAGTGATGTTATTCTTTAGAACCAAACTGCTCCTCCCAATCCAGGGAGGAGCAATGGCTCAGCCTGCAGGCCTGGCCTAGAGGCATGAACTCAAGCCTTATGCAGAGCCCACCATCTCCTGGTAACTGGGGCTGGAAAGTCAGTGAAGCTTAGAGATGTCACCACTGAAATCAGTTACCTTGCTCCTTCAGGCATCTTTACCTGCACAGAATGATGAGCCCAGCTAAATTTTGCCCATGCAAGAACCCGAAGAAAAACCTGAAATATTTACATTTATACTGTGATTGTAACATACAAAATTTTTAAAAATCATGTTACATAATTCCCTAATCGAAAGGATTCACATTTTCTTAGTGTCAGTGTGATTGTCACTGCTTCAAATATCCTGAGGCACAGGCAATTTTATTATTTATTTAATTTTTAATTTTTTTTGCTTCTCTGAAATACATCTTGTCATTCTGCTATGGCAGAACAGCCATTTATAGCCCTTGATGCATAGAGAAAGTTTCTAGGAGATATTTTCACCACATATTTGAGACTTAGTTTGCATTTTTTAGGCCTTTAGTAACAGTTGTCAAGTTTATTGTATAGTTGACATTTTTTGGCATAATGAACTTATGTAAGCAGAATTTTAGGATTGTTTTCTTTTCTTCCATTTATGTTTCAGTATTTTCAGTGGGATCCTCCCTTATGGTACAATTAGGTCATAGAAAGACATTTATGGGTATTAACATTTTTTATTTTAATATCATATTGCCTGAAGATAACACTCCCTTAGGATACCACTCTTTCCAAATTTATTCTGGCATAGTAGATACTCAATTATTTAATAAGCTGGACCCTAGTCTTTTGAATCTCAGTTGATCAGATAACTCTTTAAAAAGAAGGCATATATTTTTAAAAATCTCATTCATTATATATAACTGCAAATATCTGATCTATTAAATAACAGGAGCGGAGAGCAGGGAAAAAGAGAATGTAATTTAAATGAAGAATTTGTACTGATTGTTATCTATACATTCTATATTACCTAATGCATTGGTAATATATAATAGCACCTAATGTATTTTTGATGTAAGATTTGCCACAGCCTTCATGGAGATGTCTGCTGTATGTTCTGAAAGTCTTTGCTAATTTTGAGGTTACCAGTCATAAGGTTAATGTCCTCTTACAGTTAAAAGTCTTAAATTGCTGCATGAAGTCAAGTGTCTCCATCTGTATATCAGTTTTAACCAGCTGTGTATTCTGTGTTTATGTCTGGAAGTTACCTACATACTTAAGTGTTGACTGATTTTTTTTTTTGTTGTTTTTTTGTTTGTTTTTGTTATTTTTATGAGGAATTTCTCCATTTTGATCTTGGCTCTATCTATTCCTAGTTTAGACTTGAGCAGAACAGTAAAATTATGAAGTCTTTTAGACACAGATGCTTTAAAATAGAATGTAATAAGTCAGCAATTTGACAAAATATTAAAGAGAAGATCCATCCTAAAATGTCAGCTTGGCTTCTAATGTAGTGTAAGCATAAGAGTGAATAAACCTTGTTTTAGATGGACAAGGGGAAATGGGTGAGTTCTGCATTGGCCACACCCAACAACTTATTTACATGAATCCTCATTTTATATCCCCAGGACCTGTATTAGTTGTGTTGAAACAATATTGTAACCTTTGTATTTGAGTGATTATTACTCTTAATAATTACTACAAATCATGAGGGTTGCTTAGGAGCCTTGCTGAGTACAGATTCAGACCACTGATTAAATTCAGCTGTGCAGTTTATATGAAAGGGACACTGCACACAGTCCAGCATTATAAGCTTGAGCTGTTTTCATGTTTTCTGCTTGACAGTAGAATATCTTTCTTAAATGCTTTCAGGGCTGCTCATGTAATCTGCAAAATGAGCTAGGTGCAAAAGAAATTAGCAGAAAAGTAGAAGTTTTGCCTGGCACTTGGATAAGAAGTGCAGGATCCATTTCTTCACTTGGAAGTCCTGGTTATATCTTGGCCCCACTGAGATCAGCTGCTTTGGGTATAATTTTGTACCAGAGTTACTCAAGCCCATAGGAGTTTGAGTACATGACCCCTTAATTTGGATTTATCAGTAATTTTTGCTACAGTTTATAAGTCATAAACATTTCTGCCTTCAATTGGTATTTATCTCTCTGGTTTGCATCTCTATTGTTGCACACATCAATAAATTAAGTGTAGCAGTAAGGCAAATGCTTTCCTTACTGTGGAACAGAAATTTTTGTGAATAGTGAACTGCTTCTAGATACTTGGGGTTAGCTGCTTGTGACTTTCTATTAACACTAAGCAGATTTAAGTTTAAACTTGTGGTTGGGGGCTGGTTTGCTTGATTTTGTACCTCTGGAATCAGTGCTTAACCTGGCCTGGTGTTTACAAAAATTAGATGAGATTTGAGTCTTTCTCTTCTGTTCTGTGCTCCAGCTTTAAGCCACAATGGTTTCACATTTGTAAAACCTGATTCTTCTAACATATGAACCTTCTTTTAACTACTGCTGGGACTTCACCCATGTGATGTGCTTCTTAGATTTACGGCATTTTAGATTTACTTCATTCTAGTTCTCCTAATTATTTTTTCTTTTACCTTGTGATTACACAAATTTCCAGAATGACAGATTTTGAGACTCTTTTCACAGAGCAGATGTAATATGACAGTGGTAGTTCCAAGTGCCAAATACTGTTCTGCCAATGTGACTTAGCCCCAGCATCACCTTGCCTATGCTTTGGGAGTGATGGAACACTACTACTGGTTGTCTGTGCCTGTTCAGTCTGATACTTCTAATAAGATGGAAAATTACATTGACACTAATCATTGTTGCTGAAAACTTTGGTTTTGCTTGAAGGTGTCTGACTTGGGTTAAATTCAGTGGAATGGACTTCAGTAAAACAAAAGGACTGTATTTTTTTTACTTTACACAAAATATCTGGAGAGGGGAAGGAGAGGAGTGTGTACTCTGCTGCCAAAGTAACGCATGGCTCATAGATTTTAGTTTTACTTTATGCAATAGCCTGCTATTCTTATGTTATGATTTGCTATTTTCAGTATGGCAAACTTGCTGCAGAAAGAGGGCAGAAGGCTTTTTTGGATTCAGTGTGTGAATAGGAGTGAAATAATACTTCAATGTGCCCGAAGCTGAAGGTAGAATTAAAATTTTGGTTAGCAATAAATCTGTAGTTGCAAGATTTATTTTTTTCCCTAAAGCTTTATGTTTACATGTATCTTTAGCCACTGGGGAAATAATTCTCTTTATCACTAGTGTAATTTCTCTTGTGGTTTTTCTTTCTTGCTGTTTTATTTCTTTCAAGTCAATTTTTTTTTGTCTCTTCTTAATTGTCATTTTTCATTTTTCATGTAAACATTCCTAACTCAGGCTCTGGAGTATCTTTGTGTTTCTGCAAATTTCTGCATCACAAGCAATTACCAGTGTCAAATTGTTCAGTGCAAAGAGAAAACTGTCACCAGAGATGCTGTCGCTGACCTTATGAAGGGAATTTCATTATTTAACTGTCCACATTGCTTAGACAAGGGGATTATTTTCAGATGGGAGAATTATCATTTCTGTATATTTTTAAAAAGTGAAAAGTTGCATTTCTGCCACAGGAACTGGAGGAGCACCATGAGCTAGTTCATGGTCATGCCCAAAGCTCTTCAGACTTCAAATTTGAGCAATTTAACTTCTTGACACCCTTACTATAGCTGATTTTGGTCTTGCAATTTTACTTTGAAATAGAGGAGAGCCAAACATTTCAGGGCAAAGTATGGATGACAGTTATAGATACAAGATTTTTTAGAGTGTAGTAAATCCAATGTGTAGTAGTCAACATTTTCAGTTCCAGTGGGAATATTTAGCATGCATAATATTCAGAACTAAGTCTTCTACTTAGGAGTATTTTTCTTGGAAAGAATGAGAGCTAGAGAAGACTGTGTACATTTCCTTTTTCCTCATATGAGAACCTGCAGAAACTCAAAGATCTTGTGAAGTCATTGTGCTGGAACAAGTAAGGGGAAATATTGTTTCGTGCCGGATGTAACTGAGTACTGCAGCACTCACTTCAGGAAGTCATCAAACTGCATTTTTTTCAGAACACAGCTGTGCAATATCATGACTTACTAAAAGCCAACTTCAGAAATGTGGTGTTCTTCCTAGAGGAATAGCTTCTCACCATTAAAAATTCCACAGAGCCCTGGTGAATCCCAGAAGTATAGAATAGTTTGTTGGAAGGGACCTTTTAAGGTCATCTAATCCAACCCCTGTGCACTGATCAGGGACACCTTTTATTACATCAGGTTTCTCACAGCCCCATCCAACCTGAAAACTGAGTGTTGACAGATGGGGCATCTACACTTCTCTGGGCAGCATTTTTCAATGTGTTACCACTCTCATCATAAAAATTCTTGTGATACCTACTGCCAATCTACCCTCTTTTAGTTTGAAAGCATTACCCTTTGTCCTGTTATAAGCCCCCTTTAAATACTGAAAGATCTCATTAAGGTGTTCCTGGAGCCTTCTCTTCTCTAGGCTGAACAACCCCAACTGCCTCAGCCCATCTTCATAGCAGGGCCCAAAGCAGTGCTCCAGCCCTCTGAGTGTTTTTGTGATCATTTTGACAAAGGTCTACATGGTTTTTTTGTTCTTTCTTTTGTTTGTTTGTTTTTTTGAGGTTTTTTGTTTTGTCTTTTGGGTTTTTTTTTTCCTTTTTAACTTTTTATTCTTTGGGGTAAAAATAACAAGCCATTTGCATTATAATTACTGTGGCACTTTTGATTGCCCTTTCTCTGAAAAGTGGAAATTTTAATTTGTTTAGATTCCATTTCTACATTTTAATGAGAAAATCATATGTTTAAATTGTCTTGTCCAGTTTCAGATTAAATGGTAGTTGGTTATGAAATTTTCTATTTGCTGAATTCATGTGAGACTAGATCACAACAACTTCCTGAATGAAAAACTCTTGTAGAGTGTAAATGAGCTTTCTCTCTTACCCTTAGTTGCAGGGACAGAGATTGTCATTCTGGACACAAAGACTAATAAAAAAAAACCTTTAGTACAGATGTGCATGATGTTTAGTTTTGTTAAAATCTGATACACTTTATTTTAATTTTTAGGTATTTTGGTCATCAAAGCAGTTATTTTTGTCAGTGTTTCCCTAAATTTCTTAAATATCCTCTGTGTTCTTTTCAGATGGGAAGAAGCGTTTCATTGGCATCAGAATGCTCACAATAACACCTGCGTAAGTATCTCAGGTGATTGTTTGTTCATGCACACAAGACATGGTCAGTAATGGTTCAGAGCTTTCATATTTCATCACAAATCTCCAGAGATCCAGAAGTGGGCACTGGCTTCTAGAAAATCTGCAGACATTTAAATGATGTAGGTGACATCTGTATTCTGAGACCTGGAAATTCTCTAAATGCTGATAGTGGGAATGTTCTGCTGATAGCTGAGGGGAAATAGGACGAGCTTGAACACAGATTTTGATTCTTGACAAGGACAACTGGAGTTACACCAGGTTTTAGGTGACATTTAAACAAAACAGTGCTTTCAGATGACCAAGTGCTACTGACAGATCAGCTGCTGGCTTGGTGGTGTTTTATCAGTACCAGTGGAAGCCATATGGTGTGAGGCTTAGTGCCTAACCATTAACTTCAGAAAGTTGCTAAAGTTCCAAACTAAAGATCTTTGCCTCCATGTGCCTTCAAAATCAGGGATGGACACCCTCCTCTGGCTCTTTACTGCATTTTCCCTCTGACATTGCTTTGTGTCTTGCTGTTGCCCAGATTTATTCTTGGATAATAAATGAGGGCTCTTATGCTGATGTTCTTTCCCAGCAGTAGGCATGTTTCCAATGTGGCAGTAGACTGCAGAATTAAGCAAGACAATTTCCAGCTGGGGTTGTAGTAAAACCATCTTTTTTTCTTGAGTTACACTCCTGCAGTCCTCCCTGAAGGGTCAGATCCTCAGCTGGAATGAATCAGTGTAATGGCAATAACATCACTGGTGGAGAGAAACTCAGAATGTTTCTCTGCAGAATTGTGAACACTTTGTGAGATTTTACTGCTTTTGGAGAATCTAAGGAAGCCATGTAAAATGTCTGCAGGCCTGTTTTCAAAAAAAGACTACTTCTCTTGTTGTGTTGCTTTAATTATTCAATTGTTAGCTTACTCAGTACTAAATCAAGTGAAGATAAGCTGTGCAGCCATGTTGCTTTCCAGGTTTTTCATGCTAGACAGCTCAGTAATCCATCTTTGTTTAAAATCTTTCTTTCTAGAAATGAGTTTTAACCCATACTGTACACAGGTGTAATCACTGAAATGGTGTCATCATCTCTGAAATGAGGGAATGTTTGTAGAGGCTCTATTTTGCAGTGGGTTCCTGTCTTCTTTCTTTAGAAAGTGATGCAAAAAAATTTGCACTTGTGGAAACTGATATGTCTCTTCTCTGCAGATGACTTTTTGTCACAAAAAGCTGAAATAAATAAGAATATATGCTATTTTAGTGCAGTCAATTTCTGTATAACTTCGTTCTTTTAGCTTGGTGGAGGAACTGAAGCACACTAATGCTGATTTTCCTGATGTCAGAAGTGGAATTTATGTACACGAAGTTGTTCCAAACTCACCTTCTCATAGGTAGGTAGAACACATTATTTTCTTTGCTACAAATAAGCCTCCAGGGAGGTACTAGAAGGTAATATTTTTTTTATGTTCAAGTGTTTTCTCAGGTTTGATCTGAATTTAAACAATTAAAAAATTGTGCCTTTAGGTTTAAAATATTTGTGCTAAGATTTTGCTCACCTCTACAAAAATGAAGCATTTCAGAACTATTTAAATTATGGGATTGTTTAGTTTGGAAACGACCCTTAAGATCAAGTCCAGCCATGAACCCAGAACTGCCAAGGCCACCAGTAAATCCTGTGCCTTAGTGCCACTTCTACCCATCTTTTAAATACCTCCAGGAATGGTGACACTACCACTTTGCTGGGCAACCTTTTGCAGTGTTTGAAAATCCTTTCTGTGAAGGAATTTTCCTATTATCCAATCTAAACTTCCCCTTGGACAACTTAAGACCATATTTTCTCCTGTCACTTTTTACTTGGTAAAAGAGACTGCCACCCACCTCACTACAACCTTTAATGACATTGTGAAACACTAACAGTGTGCAAATAAAAAGAACACCCCAAATACAATGAACTAATTTGAGGAGTTTTGTGAAGTATGTTGAATATTAATAAACAGAAACTTGGATTAAGTTTAAGCAAGAAACAGAATAACATTCACATAAGGCACTGTTAGAGCTGTTATCTGAGACAGTGCTTAATCTTAAAGGAAGAGGCTGTTCTACAGAACAGTTGCAAAAAATTATTTTAGGAAAATCAAAAACAAAAGTAATAAATGCAGCTATTGAGGATTACATTTGAACAGCAAGATAAATAATTTCCCAATACTTTGGCTGGTGCACATCACTTGTTTTGAAATGTTGAGGTTGTAATTTTCAATTCTTGAAATATGTATTGGTGGCATAAAACCATGGTCTTGCAAATGGACTGGGTAAAGTGAATCAATTTCTGTTTCTCAGTTGTAGTTTTATAGAAGACATAAGAAATCTTTTCTTGTTCAGGAAGAAAATCCTTAGTGAAATAACCTGAGCCTTATTTTGTATTTAGCAAGCGCTACCTGTTATTCTTTCACAATCAGAAGGCTGGAATTTCTCTTCAGTGGAGACTAAAACAAACACCAATTGATTGTATTTGCAAAAGAGGTGGTGAACAGCCTTTGTGCTTTTCCTCTGCATGAAATGCATCCTTACTGCCATTTTCTTGTCTTTGCAGAGGAGGGATCCAAGATGGAGATATTATTGTGAAAGTCAATGGGCGTCCTTTGGTGACTTCCAGTGACTTGCAAGAGGCTGTGATGAATGAATCACCTCTACTACTTGAAGTTCGAAGAGGAAATGATGACTTGCTATTTAACATTGAGCCTGAAATTGTCATGTAAATAGAATTGAGGAAGCTCTCACCATAATTAAACTCACTTATTCTGGAACACTAGATACCTCCTTTACAGCTACAGTAATTATACTTCCTGTTGACTAATGACAAGGTGGACTAACTTAATTGCCTGAGCCATTTCTGTACATAGTAGCTAGAATGACTTCAAAGATGCCATTTATAGAAGATCTAAATTTCAAAGAAACTAAAAACTGTGTTCTGGGGAGAAGGAGAAAAACAAATTTTGAGTAGCTGGTAGAAATGGGTCCAATTTCCTGTACCTGCAGATGCAGAGCAGATTCAGTTCTGCATATTGAAAGATCCAAATACTACTGGAAGTGAGCAAGTATATAAAAGGGGGAATTATTCTTAACCTACAGTTATGGCTGCAGCAGACCCAAGCTATTGCAATGTAAAATTGAGCTTTATTTTTTTCCATGTAACTTTTTCAATGTGAACCTATTATTGGCAAAGCTTGTATTTTTTTTTTAGTGCTTCTATGCTCCATGTCAATGCAGGTAGATGAAATCTGTAAATATTGAAAGGAACAAAAATGGTATCAGGCTATAGAGTGTTACACCTAGGTCATGCAATTTTTGGAATATAGTAAATGATTCTTATAGAATTAATGCCTTATATATAAATCAAAACGATGTGCTGAACAAAGTTAAGTTTGAGAAAGTGCACAGTTTTTTAAGAATTTGATACAAAATTGTTTTGCATTTTTACTGGTATGCTTTGCTGTAAAATTGTTACACTACTTTTGGCTTTGTGTATGTTTCTACTGTAAGGAGATTAAAGTTTACACAAATAATCTGTTGATGTAAACCTCTTTTTAAACAAATACATCTTCCCTGCTTCTTCTGTCTGACTGGAATAGGCTTTCCCAAGAGAAAATTTTCTTACAGAAAATTGGGTCCTGATGTTATGAAAACCCTTTGCATCCTATGATATAATTTTTCTGCCCTTATTTGGACTATGTTTAGAAATGCTTTGTGCACAATTCATTTATTTACACTGTGTTTTTCCATATTTATGAACTGTGCTTTGATGTCACTTAGAGAGTTTCAAGTTGAGATCCTGTTGTCCTCAGTTCTCCCTGTATGTGATGAGAAGCAGAAAGGAAGCACCAGTAACTTTGTTGTACAGCTAGAGCATGTGAGAATTCTGTGTAATAAACCCAGGAGAGAAATTGCTAAGAGCTAAATCCAGATCTCCTAGATCCCCCAGACCAAACAAGTATCTTCTCCCTTATCGAATATTGCTTCATTTCCTAAAGAGTCAGAGGAATGTTTTTATCTGTAGCATTTTCCACATCAAGCTTTCTAGACCTGTTTCTCATGTCTTTGTTACACTGATGCAAAAGAGAATCTTTGGAGCAATTCCCTTGAGGTTGCCATCATGCCTAGACTTTCTTGTTATACCAACTCACTTGTGTGTGACACGCCTTGCATCTTCAGATTTGTGCAGTGCCATACACACAGAAAAGCTCAATCTGTTCCCTGCTTGTTGACTAATTGTGACTGCAGCTATAAAGTTCAGAGGTGGAGGGGGTACCTTCCTCTTAAAAATGACCAGTGTTACTTTCTGTCACAGAAATGTGATGTGCCTGTAATGATGGCTTCATCCCCCTGTTGTCACTAAACAAACAGTTTTCACACCGCAGACCAAAGATGCTTAGTTGTACCTGTTGAATATTCCAATTAATTTGTAAAAAGCCTACTTGTGTTCTGAACTTAGGGTAGCTGTGGGTGCAAGAAGGATGCTGTCTTGGCCAAAGTTAAACCCTATCCATCCATGTGTACCATGTTAGTACCAACATTTTACAGTTTGTGAGGGGTGTCTGTAACCATTGATTAATACAAAAGAAATGAAAGTATTTCTGGGTTTGTTGCTAATTTTTCAGGTCTTGGCCATGAAATTGTTTGCTAAGAAAGCCTAGAGAGTGATTAGCTTATTTTACTGTAAAAGAAGCTTTTTTCTTCCAGTTAACAAATTTCTGATTTTGAAATAAATTGTACAAAAAACTCCTAGTACAGCAATAAGGGATGAAGACTGGAAGTGACACAGCAGTATTAACAATTGAAAACACTGTTGTTAGTGCTTGCCAAATGCCTTGGCCTTTTAATCAAGTCACTGTGTAGGGAGGGAAAGGATATTTCCTTATTCATCAAAAAAGGTTGCATTCCACGAGCAGTCCCTAGTTTTTTTAATTGTCTGTAAACCTTGATGAACTCACACATCACATTCAGTGGTCTGCAAGTGCTGCTGCACCCTAGCAATCTCCCTCTGAGGTAATAAAGGCCAGCTGAGGTGCTTTAGAAAGCATTGTCATTCCCTTTGGCTGCAGGAGCATCTGTGTCATATCAGCTGTGGTGTGACCCTTGTCTGCTGAGATAGGAGTAGACTTTATTAATTTCCACTTGTCCCCCTGACATCAGCCAGAGCTGCAAAGGGTAATTACTCAAAGACAGGGTCAGCATCTTCTGAAGCCAGCAGTTAGCATTAAGTTTATGACCCAAACTTGATATCTCCATTTCTTGGATAAAAGGAAGTAAAATGGCAGGTGGTGTCTTTTTAAAGCAAAATATTCTGGCAGTCTTTCTGCCAGAAAACAGAAAGACTTCTGTCTATGCCTCTTACGAATTAAAAAAAAAAAAAAAGAAAAAAACTGACCTTGATTTCTCAAATGAACTGGCCTGGCAGCTACAGCTTTTACAAGTCAAAGTGGTCATTGACCTCATCATCTCTGCAAGGCCTAATCAGCAGAATAAGGAGAGACCTCCAGTTGCTGTAAGAAAGACTCATGAGTATTTCAGGACATTTGTATGCTGCAGCCCAGCAAGGTCATCTGTGGCTGCTGCTCAGCCCTAGCCAAGCTAAGCCCTGTGGGAGAGCTCCCTCTCACTGTCCTGCTCGTGTGTGCCCACTGTGAAGCTGAGCAAGGCAGTGACAACTCTTCATGCTTAATGTGTGGTAGAAAACAGGAATAAGAACACACCATGCACAATAAAATACCATTTAGAAACAGAGATTGTGGCTGTTAGGAAGACAAAGTATGGGTGGAACAGACAACAAAAAACAACACACAACAGAAAGAAAATAACCATATCCCGAGGAAAAAAAAAATTCTTTTATATATGTTATATGTTAATTTCTTTTATATAACTAGATAGGCATAACACTGGGCCAGACTGCTGTACAGCTGCCAAGGACTTGAAGGCCCCTTTCTGCAGGGATGGCACCTTACAACTCTCTACCCTCAGAGCAGTATAAGATGGGTAACATCCCAGAACATCAGTGACTCTCCCCAAAAGGAGCCATTGATGGAGAGAGAGCTTTTAGGGTGAGTCAGTGTGCCACACACTTTGTCATCTTCCCTGAGCCCCACAGAACTGCTCCTGTGGCTGATTATTTGTAGCTCTCTGCTCCACCACTCTATGAGTGCTCTAGCACATTTGTACCTCTGGTATCAGCTAAAAAACATCACCGGGAGGGGAAAGAAAGGCACTTTGTATTTGCAAACAAGGAAAAACGGGAATCCAGCACCTGTGAAGGAGTTGTATATGACTCAAGATGTGCATGAGCCTCAGGGTTGGCCAAACTTTTACACTTGGTAATGTGTAACATAATGTGTGATGTGTAACAGCAAGCTCCTGATTTGTAGGCTGTGGCTGCTGTGCTGTCCAGAGCAGTTGTATCTGCTGTAACTCCAGGAATTTTGGACTGTGAAGATCTGAAAAGGCTTGAAAATGAAGCAGAAATATGAATTACTGGGGAACCCCAGTGCTCACAAAGAAAATTAGAGCAAGGCAGCACTTCTGCACAACCTGCTGTCTGTGTGCTGTTGTGCACATTCTACATAACCAGGCGACAGTCCCTCCTTTCTGTGCATGTCCTGGGACTGCCTCACACTCTTTAAAGTTTGTTTTTACTGCTTGCTTCTTGCTTGAGGCTTTGTTGTTTTGGCAGGAAAAAAAGGAAGAAGGAGGAAATTTTATTTCTTTCTTCCCAAGCTCTGGGTCTGAAATGCTGTGCTGAACATTTCAAGTCTATAGCAAAATACTAAGGCACTGGGTTGATGAGAGGTTTATTTAACCACAAGACACTGCAGGATATAGGTGATGCTGCCTCTGTTTAGGTGCCACCAGGCAGGAGCTGGTGTTTGTAGATATACAAGGCTGAGGGCATACCCCAGGGAGGGTGTGTATGGACACTATGGGTGTATTTTCTGTGCCCACATACAGGACTGAAGTCTGAGTGTTGCTTTGAAATAGGAAGAAAGCTGAAAAATGGAAGGAAAAGGCTGTTTAGCATATTTTTAAAAATACTATTCCCTTTATTTACTTGACTGTCTGTAATCTTTATTTAATTGGATGTGCCCAGGGAAAGCCTCTAGGTCTGTGTTTATTCTGAACCTTATTCCAAGAGTAGCAGATTATTTTTGCAACTTTGCTGTTCTGTAAATAGTAGATTTGGTCTTTTATCCAGGCTTTCCCAGTGTCAGCAGAACAGCTTGGTGGACTTTTTCTGTAGAAGAACTTTGCAGGTGATGCCATGACCTACTGTCAATTAGGGCTGAGTTTCTTAGGAGACCTTGGATGGTCCAATTCTCTATCCTCTGTCAAACATTAGAGAAAATGCTATTTTGCATTCTTTTACTCAAAAATGCAGATTATATTTACTAGCAGTGAACTAATGCTCATGAAGAACAGAACACAGATACAGGAGAGGAACTTCAGTCTGCAACAATCACAAACAAAAAACAAAAAAGCAAATATATATTTGGGTTTTTTCCTCCTTTGATTTTTATCCTCTGGGGAAAGAGGTCAGACAGTGCTCCCCCCATCCCCCCTTCCTCTTCCCCTCCCTTGCTCTGTCCCCCAGAGACTGTGAGAATATGTCAATATTAAGCAGCATTTTCCCTATAAAGATCTCTGGAGAATAACAGAAGCAACTTCTTGCTCTTTCTTTCTTCAACAAACACCAGCCAGACCTTCACAAACAGCCAACTGAAGCATAGTCAGGAAAAAACAAGTAAAGGCAGCAGCTGCCAAGGAAAATAATTGGGCAGCACGAGGGTTTTGGTGATGCAGCTGCACAGCTGCTGGGTTCAATGACTCTCCATTGCCTCCATCTGAAGTTGTGCTCCACTCTTGAAATCATTTTTACCTCCATTACTATAAATAGCAGGGCAGGATACTTTTCTGCTTGCAGTCCCAGAAGCAGCTTGGGAAAAAGCAAAAACACAGCCAAACCCTAACAACTGACCCAGCACACAACAAGAAAACAAAAAGCCTTCAAGCTTCTTCTCAGTCAGTTCCTAAATGTCAAAGAGACATCATGAAATTAGACAGTACAATGCTAATGCTTTTGGTGGTGATTTTCTGACACCTTTGTTGGTCAAGATGTGCAGCACTACAGGAGCAGTGCCAACTGCTCTGTTCTCCTGCTGTAGGAACAAGTTCCCCTCAGGATTGGTGTCCCATGGACTGCTGGTCTTTCCCTCTGAACTACCTGCCTAAATGCTCCCTAAGATCAAGAGAAAGAAACAGTAGCTTTCCTGTTCTTAGAAAGCAGAATTCAAAACAAGTCCAAAAGGTTGTATCCTAAAAATATTTACTATAAAACCTCCTTCTCTGAAGTGGCCTCAGATAACCTGAACTGATGTACATGACTGCACTGTATAAATTCCAGTTAGATGACATGACTTTCAATGAATATAATTCCTTATAATCATAAAACAGATTCAGAATAATAAACATTTCACCTTTGATTACTAGCTTATGTTCAATACTAATTTTGAATGAGTGAAAAAAACAAAACCTCAACTTTTTTTCTTGTCTAGCAGAGTAAGACATAAAGTTCTGTAACAAGGTAAGAAATGTACTTTTTGAATATAGTAACAGGTGATTATTCATGGTATTGTGTAGATTTATCTACAAGAGCAATGGAGAAGGTTTTTCTACTGAAGGCAGCAAAATGTTGGTTCCTGACTTGTTTGGATTTAAGCTTACTGACGTGCCCACCACAGCCACCTACCTAAAGTTATCTGATCAGTGTTTGAAATGCATTAATTACACTCCCCTTTCTATCTATTTTACCACCAAAGCTGTTTCTCTCCTGTCTATAAATCTGTCTTTACACAGCCCCATTCCCATGGCATGTGGATGATGTAGGTGGTATTTCATGAATACCTTACAGATGACATGACTCGCTGTGTGTGGTACTTTATATCCTAGAGACTGGCCATAAGACAAAATTTATATGTGTGTGGCAGTATCTAACACCACAGCACTGGTTTGTGTCCTGATTTAGGGGAGAAAGTAGCAGAATGTAAACATCTTTATTAGAGGAAAGACTTCCCTCAGGTTCATCTCGATGCTTCTAATTACAGAGGCACATTTTGAGGTTCATTTATCTCCCTAAAAACACATCAACAGGTCAGACAGAATGAAAATAAAATATTTTGCATCACAGGGTACATAGAGTGTCCAGAAGCTGTCAAGAAGAAGGAAATTTTTCAAATTTGTAGTGGCAGCTATATGTAACTAGTTTTAAATTGTGTGGTTTGCTCCATGTTAAGTATCTTTAGCTAAACTCAGGCCATTTTGAGAAAATACTTCAAACAAAATAGGAAAGATCTGCATGACATTAAGGCTAACTGCTTTGTGATGTGTAGCAGCAGCTTGTTGTCACTGATAATTCCCCACCTCTAATTGTGCCAGCTTTATCAAGTAGAAATTCATATTAATTATAATGCACTACACATTACATTTTAGGTTTGCCCTAAAAACACAAAAGAAAAACTGAGCCACTATAGGTAATTTAAATTTCTTCTGTGTGTGCAGAGATTAGGAGAATTAGAGAAGGGGGTGTTAGTGGCATAGAGGATGTTCTGGGTTAAACCCAAAATCTAATCCCATGGCTGTAGCAATAGTATTTTGAAAAAAAATTTTTCAGCTGCTATGATAAATGTTTCTAAAAACAGAGGAGAAGTTTATAGTCTGTTACAACAATGAATCAGAATAACTCTGCTCATTTTCCATGCTAAGTCTCAATGGCTTTGCTAAACACCATATTGGCTCATTTGAAACAGGAGAGTGATTGACAGTGTAAGGTAACTAAAATCCTGACAGAAAACAGGTAGATTAATTATCCCTTAAACTAATACTCATCTGCTCCTCAGTTCCAGGCACAGGAGCTGTGTCTGCTTAACAAATAATCTGTCTGTAGATTCAGAACAAATACATCACAGAAACCCAGGGCCTGATCCTGAAATCTGGGAAAGAAAACATGTGCTTGAAGTTGAGCACATAATTAATATACTGGTGAACTCTGAAATCTGGTCCATGCTGGAATTCTCATGTGTCCAGTATTAGAAAATCCCTACAAATCTTTTCAAATGAATAATCACAATTTGCCAGTCCAACATGTGTTTCATCTACTATTGGTAGCAAGTTGATAGCAGCCCTGATCTTATGAGAGATGAAGACACAGCACACACTTCTAATGAGTTCCAGGTTATATATACTCCATAATACACATGATGCATTCATGTTGTGTGTGCACATGCAGTCTGTATAAACATAAGACATGAAAAGTAGAAATTAATATAAAGGAGAATATAAAAACTGTAGAAGCATTCACCAGGGAAATCACAGATTAATTTTGTGCTAGCAGACATTAAAAACATCTGATCAGGAATGAGAATCTCCCAGGAATGAGAATCGCGTGGCAGGAAGAGGGCAAGAGAGGAGGTGGTTGTGGTAAATAAGCCCTGACTTTATACAAAGTTTTCTGCAACTTGCTTCAAAAGTAGGGGAATTTTGCAGTTTAAATCTATTCCAGACTGTGATTGATGGTGGTCTGGTTGTTTAATTCCTCTGCTTCAGTTCCTGCATCTATTAGATGGAACTGGTAGCAATGCTAACACAAACCATTCTGAAAACTAAGGAAAATAAGATTATGTTATCAAATTGCAAATTTTGTCTCTATGTGATTTAAAACAACACCACTCAGTGAGCCTGCAAGAAGACAGGACTCAATGGCCACTGGCTCCTCTCTGATATTCTGCCACAGAAACCTCAGCTCATGGATGTCAACATGTGCTTTTATAGATGTCTGCATTCAGTGTCTCAGCAGGCTAAAGACAACATGCCCAATTAGTCAGTGTTGTCTCTAAGCTTCAGAAAGTTTCATTTGGATTGATTTTCCAGCTGATGGTTTGTATTTTAATAATTTTTTAATCCTGATAAATTGCCTTCTATTCTCCAACACATTTTGATTTTCTGGGTTAAAGTCATACTCTGTTTCTCCTTTATCAGAAAGAGTCAGTGCTGGTGGTTTTCTTTTGTTTGTTTGTTGGGTTTTTTTGTTGGTTTTTTTTTGTTTTTTTTTGGTTTTTTTTGTATGTTTTCTTTGTGTGTCAAGTCTCAATTAGAACACTCTTTTAGGAATTAAGGCTCTTATAATGAAAAGACAGAACAGTAAATATGGCATTAACAGATAATTAGATGCTTTCTTAATAAGTTAGGGCCATACTTCATACCATAGGAAAAACTCAAAGGTAATATATCAAAACAAGACTAATCCTGCCTTGCTTTTACCTTCTGAGAGGAAGTGCTTGTGTCAAAACTCAGAGAAGTTCAAGCACAAGGATGCTCTCCAGTTTTTAGAGGGACTGGAAGAAAATACCCCAAATGCAAAAATTGTGCCTGTGCTGACAGATCTTAACTGCACAACTACAGCAAACATTTTTCTGAAAGGGTCAGGGTTTTTTTGGAGACAGCCTCCATTATCAGCCACCTACAAATTAACTCAACATTACAGCAACTAGGAACAGGAAAAATCCCCATAAACACCCTTGTGCATTAACAATGTGCTTGGTTCTGGAAGCTCTGAAATATCTGGGAGCTGTTGGGGTGTTTGAATATGAAAACCAGCTGGGGGTTTTGAGGTGGGCTAGAAGTGGCTAACTACATGCTACCTGTCAGCCTCCTTGTAAATCTGTCTGAAAGCAGAATCTGCACAGCCTGGCTAATATTCCCTATTTTTAGGCATTCAGTAATATAGCAGGAGGTGATTTTAACATAAGTCAAGTAATCTGTGCACTTTATACAGTATAAACTCATCAGGCAGCTATTTGAATACTGGCAAGGCTTCTGAGAAAGGCACTTTTGAGGGGGAAAATAGAAGACAAGATTTATTCCATTTTCTTTGATACCTCAAGATGTAAAAAAGCATCCAGCTTTTCTGCTACTAAAGCCTTCAGAAGACCCTTTAGGGATCATACTAGTGCTGTGTGTTCTGTGCTCCCCCACTAAGGTCAGCTTGTCAAATTAAATAAACTCAATCATTTTTTTTCTGTCTTTCTACTCCCAGCCTTTGCTTTTAGCCAAATTGACTTTTCCAAATAAAGGCAGTAGACAAGCTTGGGGAAACATCAAGCAAAGAAAAGGAGGATTTATGAACAGAAAAATGAAAGAAATTCTACCTTTTTACAAGAATAGCTACATTTTTATTATCTATATGAAATATTGTAAATCCCAGCAGAGAGATGTAGTGAGGCAAGATTTATTCATTAGCTTATCATGAAATGTAGGTAAATAAGAAAGCTTTTTTACATGTTGGAAACCAGTATTTTCCTAAAACTAAACTTTTACTATTGGGGAAAAAAACCCCATTATCTGATAAATATTGGTGGACTTTATTTTCAGTCATGACTCTGAGAAGGAGTATGAAAAAGGCAAGGAATAAATCAAGACACCAGCCAATCCCTTCCATATTTATTGGAAGTACAAACAAGGCTTTGTGGTAAGTTACAAGCTGGTGAGATCTGGTCTAAGAGCAACAAAGTCCTTTTGCATTTGTCATGAAAAAGCTATAAATTTATGTTAAGGAGTGACCTGGATTTGAGCCAAGTGGCCAGGTGGAAAATGTACTGCCAGTTTTAGGATCTGTATAAACGACTAAGTTGATTTCTTCTGAAGAAACAAAGCTAAAAGTGTTCAGATTCCTTTGAAACATTGCAGAATCCAATGACAGGTATATCTAACAGGTGTATCAAATATACATATATACAGGTATATCAAATATACAGATACAGTGTCTCAAACCAAATGGAAGACAATCTGGTTCTGGCATTGCCTGATCTGGCTTTGCCTATCCTATTCAATGCAATCCTTTTCTATTTTATGTTTTTTCATTCTGTCCTCACCTGACTTGACCTTACTGTGGTAATAAATAAAAATATGACTATGCAGTCACTGTGTGCTATTCTCTAATGCTCTTCTCAAGGAATGCACACAGTTGGTAAAAATAATGGGATTATGTAATGGTCTGTACTTCTTAGCTAAATAAAACAGAGTAAGTTTAATGTCTAAGAAAATGTTATCCTCAAATCAGAGTTTTATCCTGAGCAGGATGAATTTCAGAAAAGCTTAGGCATATCCTAAATTTTAATCATAGATTCAAAGGATCACTAAGGTTGGAAAAATCCTCCAAGACCATTGAGTCCAACCATTAACCCAGCACTGCCAAGGCCATGAGTGCCACATCTACACTTTTTTAAAGTACCTCCAGGGATGGTAACTCCCTGGGTAGCCACTTCCAGTGCAGATAACCCTTTCCATCATGAAATTGTTCCTAATATACAAAGTAAACATCCTGCCTTAAGGCTGTTTCCTCTTGTCCTGTAACTGGTTATCTGGGAGAAGGGGCTGAACCCCCATGGCTACAACCTCCTGTCAGTGGTCTTAGTCAGTGACAGGATCCCCCCTGAGCCTCCTCTTCCCCAAATTAACATCCTCAGCTCCCTCAGGCTTGTGCTCCAAACCCTTCACCAGCTCCTTCTCTGGCCACTCTCCAGCACCTCAGTGTCTTTCTTGTTGTGAGGAGCCCAAAACTGGACACAGAACTGAGATATGATCTCACCAGTGCTGAGCACAGAGAACCAGCATTCACTAATGGTGAAGGCTGTTAGACTGAATAGAGGGCCTATGCTGCTGTTTAAGTGAGAAATACAAAGCCACAAGAAACTGTAATTCCTTGAAAGAGAAAACAGAGCACACAGATCTACAGAAACAGCCTAGATGTCTTTAGGTTAATGGAGGAATATCTCAAGAATCAAAATAATAACCTTCAATTCAAAATACCAGATCCAATGTATAAATAGAATAAGATGCAATAGAAAACTCTTGCTGCAGTCTCTAATATTGTGAGAGTTTGCCAGTCTACCTCTGTTGTATAAATACAGTACTAACAAAATCATATTTTCAATACTGATGCAACAGTAAGATAAAATTTTATCACATGAAAGTTAGTTTCATAACATTTATTTTGTAGCTGGATGTACTGATAGAAACATCCAACTTCAGTGTTGCCCCTTGCCTCATATCCTGGAGACACATTTTTTAATACACAATGAAATAATTATTATAATATCTCTTGCAACTATTTCATTGTTCAAACAGGAATTGAATATGAAACAGATATCTCTTTTTAACTCTACAAATTGTGGCAACTGTTTTGTTACAGCAGATATTTTGCTTCTCTGGGAGAATCTCCCAATTATGTGGTGGCCTTTTGTAAGAATGTTTTTTAAAATCTTTGGCTGAAAACTGAAAAAGTAACCCATAACATCATAGCCTTGAATCTTGAGCCTGTACTTACTTCTGCAATTAGATGAGATCTTTTTCCAGTTACTTTTCTAAATCCATTTATGGTGATACAGAAGGTAGTATGACCAATAATGGAAGTTTAAGAAGACTCCAATAGAATAGTTTTAATCCAATCTTCAACAGCAAGTAATAAAATTCTATCTTTTAGTAAAGAGTTATCAGATCTCACAAAATGCTCCTCACAACTCTACTTTCCAGTTCCAAATAAAGTAGACATTGTTCTGATAAGACTATTATTAGGATTTTCCTTTCTAGGGCATAAATAAATTTAAATTCCCTTTAGAAAACTAAACATTTACTGCTTCATGTACCATGGTGAATTGGGTCTCCTTTCCTACTGCGGACTGGAACTGCTTCAGAGCAACAACTGACTCCTCTCTCTGTGTGCACAGCCTGTAGTCCAGCCTCTGCTGAGCTCTAAATAAGTGCATTGACTCACACACTCACTCTGACTTAGCCTGGGTTTGTGGTTTGATAGATTTCCCAAAAGCTTCGAGAATTTAGTCCGAGATTTTTTGCCTGCCTGGCATATGGCTTAATGCACAAGCAAAAGTGTTGGGATACACTTTTTTAAAAAAACTATTTCTCCCTCATCAATAGTAAAAGACTTCATCTGTGAAATTTTCTAACAGGCTGGAGTGCAACAGTGGAGCCACAGAAGTCAGTGAAGGTGTCAAGTCAGTCATGGACTGAGCAACTCTGGGGTCAGTCCCATGGCTTGTATGGAAACCCTCATCTCCACCTCAGCCCCCTTGATCTCTGTCCCAGTGTGGGCACTGTTATCCCAGCAGTGTCTGCCAGACCAGCCCATCCAATGTGCTGCACTCTGCCTTGTGCTTACTCACTAATAGGAAGAAGAGACAGCAATTGCTTCACTTTTGTACTTACTGGAACTTGGATACTATGGAAAGGTTCAGGGTTTTTTGGTTGGTTTGTTGCTTGTTTTTTTCCATGTCTTTTATTTCTTCCTTTCCACATAGGGCAAGAATTTAGTTCCATTCAGACCAGTTGACCTTTAAGCTCTGAACAGATCCCTCTCATGAATTATAACTAATACATTATCTAATTGTACTGGAAATAAGAATTGGGAAAACTGGATTTTCTTACTCAGTGTACTATGATTCCTGCCTCAAGGGGAAAACCCAAAAACTTGATTGAATTAAGAGAATTGGGGTCTGAGAATCTATTTGAAAAAAAGTCTTAACTGAGACTAGATACAGGGGTCCAATACTGCAATATTGAAATGCTTCTCAAGCACCATCAATCTTGAGAAACACCCAAACTTCAACTTACAGCTGCCTCTCTGCATCTATCCAATGTCAATGCAGCTGTGATGGGACTAGGACAAAAGTTCCCTGTGTAATTGTCAGGTTTAGAGCTCTTTTCCTTCTACTCAACTTTCTTTTTATTTGTTGTTAGTTTCTGGCCATTTTTAGAGAGCTTTCACTGAGAGTAGGGCAAGTGAGCCCTGAGTGGAAGAAAGTCTTAAATCAATGTGAAATGCTTTCAGAAAGAGGTGCTATATACATATCCTTTCTTCTTTGTGGGTGGCTCCAGAGAATAATGAGCCTACTTTTTATACAGAGACAAAAGGGCAAGACAGGGGAAAAAGTTTGACCCAACTGTAAGCAGCCCTGTAAGCTGCTCAGGGGGAGGAGGGTAATGCAAACACAGCTCCATAAGATGGAAGGCACTTTATTGAAAGCAGCTGGCAAGCAGAGAAACAGGATATTTTGGCACCATCAGAAACTTTATCAAGACTTAACCATGTAAGGTTGCATTGATTGTTATTTATAGCAGCAGCTTAGAGGGGGTATGGAAATTATACCAGGAACCTCATTAGGATCAGCATGAGAGCTGTGTCCAATCTTTCTGCTCTAGTGATTGTATTCATTCCATAACACAGATAGAGCATGCAGTCAGGGAGAGATCTTCCCAGTGGCTTTCAGCCTTATTATGGAGGAAAAATGTAAAAATGGAAGGCAACTGCAATACTGACCAGGCAATATCTTTTCTTTTTTTCCAGTCTTTTTCTAGAGTCCCAGACATACACTGCCACCCCACCTGCCTTCCTTTCTGGTGAAAAACAGATTTCTGTTTCCTTCACAAATTAAACCATTGGAAAGTAGAAAGTTTCCAGAGATAAAGCTTTAAAAATCTGTTTTTCTTTTCATCAAAAGAGAGTATATAATAGACTGAAACCATCAAGGAATGACATATGCCATTTACAGATATGCAAATTATCTACTGTGTGGCAAAATCTGCTGCAAATTAGTTTTAACTGTAAACATTTTATTAATTTGAGAATTTTTCAGTCTTCCAGGGACTTATTTTCTTTAACTAGGCCACCTGATAGTGTATCATGTCAAAGAGATGGCTGATTGATTGATTGTTTAAACCAAGGTACTGCCAGTTGCTAATACTGCCTATATAATACAAATACCTCTATAGGTGTCACAGGTCTAATTTGTGCCTAATTTTCAGGCAGTCTGTATGTGCTTCAGACTAATTTTGAATATTTGCTATACTCACATATTTTGTTTCAAAAAGCCCTTTCTCAGGTCTGAGCAGCTGGTGTGTCTGTCTCACTCGACCTTGTCAAGGAAAAGCTGAAAGGGGCTTTGCTTTTCAAAGGGTTTGAAGGACTGGGATGTATATTTGAGGGCTTTGGTACTTATCTGGTTTGCAGACTGTGTCATCTGAGAATTGCAGAAGGGGCAGATGGAACTTGAGGAGTCTCAGTTTATATAAAGAGCAGACCTGCAAAAATGTTATTGAAAAGAAAAATCATAGCTTGAAGTGTAAAATTTTCCCCGTGTGCTTACTACTGCTTATTGCCTGCATTTAATAACATATCCAGATTTTAAAAATTCAGAGTAATTTGCAATCTGTCCTTATTCTAATAGCTTTATATCAGGTAGATCAAGTGGAAAAAGACATGCAACAGCACTATATTTTGAAATTCTACATTCCTGTGGGAGTCTGTTAATTTTCAAACATTGCCATTCAAGCTCTAGCTGAATGACTGGGAAAGAAGTTAGCAGTCTGATGCTTTTCAGTATTAAGCCTTAGTTGAATTGGTATAAAGTTGTTTGGCTTCTTCAATAAAGGCTTATTTTGCATTCTGTACTGTCCTTAATAGTTTCATTTACTTATTGATAGTAAGCCAAGTGGTAAAGTACATGTGAAGTACAGCCATGTCAGTAATTGAAATATATGATTTAACTTGTCTCTTCAATTTGGTGCACGTATTCCTAATTTCTTTACCTCTGAATTTTTCTTCTCTGTGATTAATTACTCAGGAAAAGTTGTCTTGACAGCCTCACTCATATCTGAAGCTCTATTATGTTCAGCCAGTGCATCCATCCAAATTTTTTGTCTCAGACTGAATGACATCTTAGTACATTTTCTTATGCTTTAGATATTACAGGAAAATCCAGAATGTCTGGGCTGTGAATATGTTATTTTCAAGTGAGATTTTTATATGCAAATTTTTTTTCTCCTTTTTGATAAAGTTCTGATCTGATCTACCATTTGCAACTGTTCCCTTCAAGTCTTTATGAAGGTTAATTAGATCTACTGCAATGTATGTACATTTGAATTGGCACTTTGAAATGTATTCTTCTTAATTCTTTCCCGTTACTGTTAAAATCAGATGGAGTAAAATCATGTATTTCCAAATTGTGTCTTTTTTTTCATTGCCACTGCAGAGATCCTTCTGCATCATTTATCTCCAACACTGCTTCCTCTCCTGGACTTTATTACATTTGCAGACAAACTTGAGGATTCCTAGTAGGCACTTTTACTGAGAAATAACCTGCAATGTGCATTTTTCTGTAACTCTGAAAGAATATATTTTATTCCCTAGTAGTATTTTATGGTGTTTCATTTAAGGTTGGGCATCTGCAATCAGAAATTTCCAACCCCACAAAGCCCTTTTAAACTTACTTTCTTTTCAGCTGTCAAGAGGTGACTGAAGTAGTGTAATCTTGCATTTTCTGAGGCACATCTGTTGAAAGGGGAATCATGCTGCTATTCTCAAATGAGCTATTAAATAATGATAGAGGATTGCTTGGTTTCTGGTGACTGCACTAGAAGTGTAGCAGACAGACATTAAACATCCTGTGCCTCCCATTTGCATAAACATTGGTTTGGAAATCACTAGGGTCAGTAGTCTTCAAGATGCTCAGTATCCACCTGGAATACCACTAGGGAATAAGTATGCAAGGCCAGCTTCAGGCCATGAGTGAGGTTTGGGCTCAGGATCGTGCCCAGGCTGTGACCAACACCTGCTCATCACACAGCACTGGGTAAGGGCAGAGGGAGGGGAGCAGAATATCAAAAGGACCAATAACACAGATCAACAGCAGTGTTTTTATGCCCTGCAAGTCCTAGTTCCTCAAAACCTTAGGTGGAACACAGAGCCATGAAAGAAAAATAAAATTTTAAAAAAAAATTATTTTCCTAGAAAAAAAATGATGTTTCCTACATGAATGCTTCTAAAGCCTCTGTCACATATTTAAAATTGTTTAAGAATATTCCCTATGTGTAGTACGTGTACCAAAGTCAGAAAAGACAGCATTCTTCACTGACTCCACGGGAAATGAGAGCTTCCTAAGAAAGATTCCAATGGCTGAGATATGAGTATCTCCCTTTGTAATTGTTGTTGGGTGCCCATTCCACCTGTGACCAGGGAGAGAGCAGCATTTTATGTTAACTTCTGAGTTCTGAAGTAGGAGTTAGGGGTATGAAATAGTTTTAAATATTTGTAGAGATTCCCACAGAGATAGTGACAATCAAGGAGAGAATTTGATAAAGTAGAAAGGGGGCAAATTGGAAATCTGGGGTAATGTGGTGAAAGAGACAGTCTGAAGAATAGAGGAGTGTCTGGCAAATGTTATATAACTGAAATTATTCTGGCCAGCTTTGGGTAGAAAAGAGCCAAAACACAGAGCAGGGTCTGGTAAGGACCGCCCAGAGTGAAGAATTGGAATGGAAAAAACTTGTGAAGCAATTTCCAACTGTCCCAAATTCCTGTGTCAGTAACGTGAACGCTCTTTACGAATTGCCTTGGATGGGCTGCAGGTGGTGAGGTAGTGTCTAAGCTTCAGCATGTACCTTGCAGCTCCCATGCATGAGCAAGCTGAATTGGAGGAAAGTGGAGTTCCACAATACTTTTACAGAGATAAAAAAGAAATTCTGTTTAATTGCTGTGGTGTTTCAGTGAAGCATCTAAAATTAAATCACATGAAGCCATCTAATTTCTTATTTTCCAATTCCAGTAAAGTCTGTTTTCTGGTTGAAAAACATCTTGAATGCCCTCAGATTTTTATGACCTACATTCCATGCATTAGATAGTCTCTCCCTGCCCCCCTAGAAGTGACAGACACCCAAAAACAAAATGTCAATAATATTTTCCCAGAAATAGCGATGATGCATGTCTGAGTCAGGGAGAGAGAAACCAATGGGTGTATAAACAATACTAGCACAGAGAGATGAAAATGATGCAAGAGAATCTGACGGTTTTTTGTATTTATAGTTTTTATAAACACCCAGTATATTCAATGCTGAAGTGGTGTTATTTGCCTTTCAAAGTATTGGAAGTGAAACAATTCTTGTTTCACCATTTTAAAGGTGTTAGGCATCTGTTTTTCCCTTCCTACAATTCTCTATAGTGCAAAAGGCTAATTCTTTTCAACTTGTGTAACTCAAGTGTGTGATGATGCAATTCTAATTTTTAACTGGCTATTTATTAATACCCATTGGCATGACATGTATTAGACACATATTCTTGAAATATGTTTAATTAGTTGATTACTAAAGCTTTGAAGTAGAGGTTTGAAGCACAGTGAGATTTGAAGGCAACCCAGAACAACCAACAAAGTAGAAGTTTGAAGCTGATGGTAGCCCCAAAATACGTGGCCTTCTTAAATGTCTAAGCCTCTTTTTCTTTCTTGATCCATGCAATTAAGATTTCATACTTTGGAACATGTAACTTTCTTGAAAGTATGAGATTAAAAATTGTGATACGAATGGATTTGGTGGTAGTGGGTAATCTGTTGGCTTTTAGAACAAAAAGGCAGATTGTAGAATGCATTGTAGGATGACTTGAGTTGGAAGGGATCTTCTGTTTCCAATCCCCTTGCCACAGACAGTGATGCCTTTCACTAGACCTGGTTGCTCAAAGCTCTAAAGTGTCCTTGAACATTTCCAGGGATGAGGCATCCACAACTTGTCTGTGCAATGTATTTCAGTGTCTCGCCACCCTCACAGAAAAGTTCTTCCAAACACTATAACTTAACCCACTCTCCTGCAGCTTAAAGCCATTCTCCCTGCTCCTGTCACTACAAGCTCCTGTAGTCTCTCTCAATCTTCCTTTTAGGCCTCCTTCAGGTATCAGAAGGCCACAATTAGCTCACCCTGATGACTTCTCCAGGCTGAACAATTCCAAATGTGTTAGTATTTCCTCATAGTCAACAGGTAAAAAACAGACTTCAGATGGCACAGAAAAAGCAGAAGTCTTTTTAGCAAAGTATTCTGTGCTTTAAAGTAACTTTAAATAGGGTAGGAAAAGGGCAAAATAATCAGTACTATGTAGTCCTTGTATTATTTTACCAGGAAAATATTCCCCCATGACTTAGGGAAGTTGAGATTCAGGTTATATGCTTCTATCATTCAGTGAAAACTGATGTGGTTGAGGGAATCCCAACAGAAATTTTGTTTCTTGTGGCAAGGCATCAGCAACAATTAGGACAAAAACTGGAACATGTCAATGTGCATATTTGTTTCTGTAATCCCATTCACACTAAGGTGAAGTGAGTATAGACTGAGCTAGTTCTTCCACTTCCATTGGCAAATCAGTTGCAAGATTTCGTCAGAATGTGCTTGGTGGCTTCAGTGGCTGGAGAAAAAGTATTAATTTGGAATCACAAAGTGCAACAGTCCAGCCAGCAGTTTTCCATGGCTCTGTTAGACAGAGCCTTTAGGTCTCCATTTCTGTATCCAAAAAAAAAAAATATTAGTGTTTTGATTCTGTAATGTGTTTTATAAACATTCTGCTTGCCACACTATAAATGGTTTTTCTATTGTGAGGGTAAGTTTTGAGTGTCTGGATGTTTCAAATCGGCCAAGTAAATGCAGATACTAAATTTTGTTACATGCACAGACAAGAAATTTAATTATATGGATGTAGCCTATCGGTTGTTTTCCTAAGAGAACTTTGATGCATCAGCATATTTAATTCCTTGACCCTCTGAGTGCAAAGAATAAGTGTGTATGAAAGTACATAGGCTCCCTTTGAAGAGCAGGGGGGAAACTGGACATCTTGGAAAACACATAACACATGTATTAAACAAGGAGAAGCTTAATGCTAACCAATAGGAAAAACTAAGAATGGGGTTTTTATATGTTATGAATACTATCCCTCTCCAGAGCATAGACTCTGGATTCAAGCCTACAGAATGATGTATCCATACATTTTAGAGTTTAGAGGGTCTTCTGTCGCTAGAGATTTGCATCTGGTTTTTGAAAGAATAATGCTTCATGCTTTTCTTTAAAAACAGTTCTCCTCAAGACAAAAGTGGTTTTCTTGTTCCATGAGCCTTCAAGCTCTTCCCAGGCGAGGAGCTGGCCAGGCAGGCACTGAATGAGGGGCACTGAGCTGTGCTGCTCATGGCACAGGGCAATGCTCTGTCCCTGGGCTGGGCTGGGCAGAACTGCAGCTCTCCCTCTCCACTGAGCCCACAGGAGTCCAAGGTCCAGCAGGGAACAAAGCCAGGAGTATGCAATGTGTAGCTGCTGTGGTGGAGGCTGTCTTGTGTTTTGGTCCACCCTAGCACAGATAAAATCTGCACTGAAAAATTTTTGAAGAGAATATGGAAGGAAAACTTATACTGCATACACAAACAGTATTCTGAATTCTTCAAGACTGGGAATCCCTCTAAAGTGGACTCCTTTGAGCAAAGCTGGAGGAATGGCTTCTGCCTGTATCCCAGATAGGCACAGGGCAGGAAGCACCTAGCCTGAGACATTTGTGCATTGGTACCTTTGCTCTACCAAAGCCCTCTGGCCGTGGTCTAAGTTCCCCACTGGCTATAGCTGTCAGAGACTTGCCTAAATCTGCTCTATTTAAACCAAGGACTGAATCCAGACCTTCTCAGTCTGGCCTACAGCCTTACTCAAAGCCAATAAGATCTATCTTACAGCCATTGCTTTAAGATGCAACCTGAGGACACTTAAATTTGTGAACAATTTCCTTCTCTGAAAAATTGACCTCCTCAGATTTCCTCCATTTCAGAAAGGTGAAAAGATTTTCTAAGAAAATCCTAAACCAGCAGTGCTTGATCAGAATTCTAACAAGTCACCTTTCTCTCAGCTTTGCTGTAGGAAGCCTTGGAGAGCAAAGACAAAAATATACCCTGCTTTAGCTCAAGTAAGCTTCAACCTTTCAGCTGAGGAAGAGGAAGAATTTAATTCCATGGAGCTGAGGTTTTGGTGTTTGATGCTGAGTGAAAAGGGAAGTTTTGCTGGCACTGGTGTGACACAGAGTGACTGTACAATGTTGGAGGCCAAGCCAAACTGTGGAAAAAACAGTGACTGACTCTTCCTAACCTCAACTGTAGGTGAAATAGAACCTCAATAGCACCCTGGGTTTTTCCAACCACAAACAAATATCTGTGCTTTTTTGGTTCATTATACCAAATTCAGAAGGAGTATCCAGAAAGGTTTGTAATTTTCTTCCTTGGTTTCAAAAATAAAGAACTGAACACTGAACTAAACTATGGGCCATATTAATCCTGGCATCCAGAATAAAATTTCTTAGATCAGGATTTCTTAGATCCTGAGGAACATTTCATATTTTAGGGAATTATATGAGTTAGCACATGCAGAATCCTTTGAAATGACCCAGGCAAATCTAGAAACTAAAATCAGGCACTGAAATCTTAAGAAACCATTATTTGATCACAAGCATTTGCCTTCCATTGTTATCAAACAGCGTTTTTCACAAGCCCACCTCATCATCATTATACTAAATAAATTAATGAAGGCCTACCTATTTAATGTTTTTCTACCAAATAAAGATTTTTAGGCTTTGAAATATTCAAATTCTTTCATTGTGGTTTAGGTCATGCCCTAGCATTTTTCACCAAAACCTCACCAGAATTCACACTAATTATGGAAGAGACACTTTTAGGCTTCATTTAGAGATGCTGGAGCCATTGGTACAGTTAAGCCACCAGAGGAAAACACATTTCTGGCTAGTGTCATCTTAAACCACAGTACCCATTTCTGACCAGGCCTGATTTCATATTGCTTGTAAAAAAATAGAGGTATTTCATCATATATCATTGCTGAGCACAGCAGGGTGCTGTCAAGCAGTTAAATAATTTATAGCAGAAATAAATTGACATAATTTATAGAGGCCAGCTGTGAAGAGGAAAAATGCATTCTAGATCACCAATGGGTTTCACAGCTACTCTCTGGCAACAGCAGAGGATGAGGCTTAGGAAGCTGGGTATCAATTGCAGGCTAAAAAAAGTATGTTATGACTCTCAACTTGTCACTTCATGTCTCACCTTCTCCAACATGCTCCTATGACTGCATTGATGTTTCTGGGACTCTAATCCCAGTAATTAATCCAGGCCCACTATCCATCCTCCAGAAAATATTTAAATCTCTGTTAACTCATTTTCAGAGTGTCATTCCCTTCACTGGTCTGTCTTTGCCCCTTCTCCAATTCTTAATAGACCATTTCTCCTCTGTGCTTCCTCCCATCCAAGTTCATGTTTCAGCTTGATTTTTATTGCCTAGTTTCTATACCAAGAAGTCTGTCTCCAAAGAGAGGAAATCTGGAAGATGCTCTATTTCCAGCTCTGAGAGACCAGCACTGCAGGAGATGAGAGAAGATTAAGGCTGCTCACTGAGGACAGAACTGGTGCTGTTAGCTTCTAAAACAGAAGCTGCTTCTGCTGAGCCCATTTAATCTATGATATCATAGAACTTTATCTTGTAAAACTTTGTCTAGATTTGGTGGAAAGAAGTGAAAACATGCTTCATGTAAGGAAGCATAATTTTTATTGTCTTTCCAATATGTCTTGTAGCACAGGCTTCCAGCTTCTCCAAGAAAATGTCTGTGTACTTTTAACACCAATAAGATATTTAATTTTCTCAGTTTTGTTCTTGAAGAAATCTGGAGATTTGCACAATTTTGGCTGATACTTGCCAATAAAATTCAGCCTAAGGCTATATTTTCTGAGCTACATGTAGAACTGCAGCCTAAACCATCCAGGTCTGGCAAAGCTATATGTTGTTGAGCACAGAGCCTTGTAAGTGGAAGTGTTAGCAATGTTTAATAGTAGGCAGTGCTACCAACCCCACCTCTAGGATATCTTAAATTGACTATTAGGTCTATAAATAAGATCATGCTAAAAGTAATATTAAAACAGTAACAAACAAAGTTTTTATCAAGCTAGAAGTGTCATGAAAGGCTTTACAGCCTTAAGCTGATGTATAAATGTAGGTTCTGATCTTGCAGTATATCCTAAGTGGAGGCAGAAGTCAACACTTTCCAGTTGTGGTGTCAGTATTCCCACAAGACTGTGTTGGCAGGGCTTCACTACCTTGATCTGCTACGTAAAATTTCCGTGGGAGTTCTGTGCTCTGCAGTTCATGACCTGAAATCTCTGCCCCCACTGAAGTCAAATTTCCCCAAGAGAGCATTGAGCAGTAACTAGATAAGGACCTCAGTGTGTAGAAGTGTTTTTACTGTAATGCTACCCTGTTTTTACTGTAATGTGTGTAGTGCAGTTTGTCGTGTTTTTATGATGGAGAACAGGATCAGGGTGTGCACATGGCAGGGGGAGTAGGCAAGCAGCCTAATAATTAATATCTAGCAGACCTAAATTCTTTCTAAGTTGCTGGAAAGCAGCTGTTAAAGGGATTAAAATAAAGAAGAAAAAAGCACAGTTGTTTCAGACAAATAGGTGCACTAATGTCTTCCAAAGTTTATGCTGAATTCTCAGTAGGCAAGAAAATGGAGAACAGAATGAAATGTCAGGGTTCAAAATGGGTTTTGTTGGCAGAAAAAGTTGTTCTTTTCTGTGTCCCTCTTTTTTATATCTAGAATTCTTGGGCGGGGGGGGGGGGGGGGAGAATCAAAACGTGAAGAAAAGAGAATTAAACATCTTGAAATGCTCATAACCTAATTCTAATAGCTACAACACCTTCATCTTTACACTTTATGATCAGTAATGATACCCTTCCACGTCTCTGTGCCCCAAGTCCAAAGAAAACATGTAAAGTTGTTCTACCAACTTTATCTAATCCCCAATCCTCTCAGAAATTCTTAATGTCTTGTCTTTTCTCATGTACATTTTGCCTTTCCACCTTATGCTTTTGTGTGACAATTTTGGTTGCTTTAAATGAATTTATTTTGTCTGCCTCAGGCTGCTATATTGCTTTTGTTATCTTACTGCCCAGAGACAGCTGTAAGCACCAGCTACAAGGTCACAGCAGAAGCATCAGTTTATGGGATCAAAGTGTGTCTGATGAGATTCTGAGCTTTAGATGCCCTAGAGGGAGATGGAAACTAGGGGTTAGCAACTGAGACTGTTGTTTTTTAATTCTTGCCGGTGTTGGGGGTTTATTCTGCAGCATCAAAATTAGAAAATGAATGAATTCTCCAGCCCCAAGCTTTGCTGATAATTATTTTTCTTCCTTATGAAGTTGTAGACTGTATTTTACACCACCTAAAAGTCTCTAAGTGGGCTTATCCTGTTCAACAATGCTTATAGAGACAGAGGGAAGAATAAAGTAATACCATTAAATAAAGGTTGGCTAGATAATTTATTGCTACTCTTACTGACATTCCTTGTTATATTTCAGAAATTATGAGAGATTTCTAATTGCATTTGATGGAAATATTTTTTGCCTCCGCATTGCTCTTCAGATGCTCTTTTGTGGGTTAATGGGTTGTTTGCCCAGTGCAGAGGAGGCTTTTCCTTATCTAGATTCAGAATTCCTGCCTCTATGAATCAGATTCTCAGTTGCCTCCACTCCTCTTTTCAGTAAAGACAAAGGTGGAAAAAAAATCAAGGAGAAACAAATTTTCGGCAATGGAGAAAGTTAATTACCTCCTTGGCTGATGATTACAGAATGAGAATAAAAGCTATTTTAAAACTATTTAAAAAAAACTTTTGAAAATAGCAGGTTTTAGTCCTTAGAATACAATGGAACTGTGTTGAACACATCAAGGATGATCACACTAAACCAATTCCCCCTTAGAATGCCAGCTTTCCTGAAGGTATTTAGAAGATGAATAATGATAGAAAAGAACTATTTTTCTAATAATGCAGATGAATTCTTGAGGAAAATGAATAAAGACAATTTCCTGCTGGCTCCTTGGCATAATGATAAAACAGAAGGTCTGTACTCCTGTTCTGAAAAGGGATATGAGTATTCCTGAAATCCAGAGTCATTTCTTCAACCTGTCAGTCCTATTTTCCCTATTCTTGTGGTTCTAGGAATGCTCATTCTTAACACTCCTTGGGCTTTGATTTCTCCTGGAAGTGGCATCTCTGGTTAAGTGGAGTGGCAGGATTAATACACAATTGGAATTCAGAATATTTTCTGAATCTGGACTTTATAATAGCATGGCATGGAGTCTCATTTCAGAAAGGAATTAAAAAGGAGTAGGATAACTACACTTTCAAGTAGGCTGGCAAGCAGACAGGAGACCATAAATCAAGGTTAATGATAATGGCAATGTTCCAGTTTGGAAGGGAAGATGAACATAAGGAGTATTACAAGAATTGGTGCTAGGCCCAGCTTTACTTAAAGCCATTATTTATTATGTTAATGGAAACTAAGGAACGGTGAAGGCAGACCTTGCCAAAATCTACAGAAGAGGGAGAAGACATCTTGCCTAGCTTAATCTATCTGAGTCCTAGATGCTGAGAACATTTTAATTTTTGTAAATTTTCTTGGAAAAAAAAAAGAAGAAGATAAAAAACATACCTCAAAAGGTGAAAAAGTTAAGGGGAAGGATGGAAGTGGAAGCACCTTTCCACACATTTAGGAAAAGTCCAGATGATGCTTGTAGTCACATCACTGAAGTACTTTCAGGATAAATAGATACTATTAAATATGGAAAAATGTTAAAATATGTTCTTTACTGGATTTTCTTTGGAATGAGTTACAGAGCTGGAGAAACAGATTTCGAAATCTTGATGCCAATAAGAAGATTTAACACAAATCTTAGTGAGAACTATCTTTTAACATTGAAGAGTTCCATAACCGAGTGGTTTTGTCCTTCATATGTGAACTTCAGATAGGTATTAAATAATTTAATTACAGTAAAGAAATGCATGTTGAATTTGAAGAGTTAACATTATTGAATTAAAACACAATGAGTTAGTTTAACAAAGCATTGGAAGTTCAAAAAAGTTGGGGTTTTTTGCCAAATTATGACTAAGAAGAAAACCTGCTAGAAGTGTTTATTAAAGATGAAAACATCAAGAGGAGTGATAGCCCAAGGAGCATGAGTAAGGAGGATGAACTCAGTGTAACATTAAGCTGAACATTAAAACTATTGCTTGATACTAAATTTCTTCAGACTCAGAATTTGGTTTTGCCAAAAAGAAGATGGAAGACAAATAGCATGAGTTGTGCTTTTGAAGTTGTTGGTTTGGTTGTTTTTAACTGGTTTACAAAAGAATGAGTGCACACTGTAGAATGCATCCCTATGCTACCAATGTTATGGGCAAATCAGAAATGAAGTGAGATAAGGATGTGGACCACTAAAGTCAGAATAAAAATTTTTTCATCAAGGGTACTATTAAGTTTTGATCAAGGAAAATGAATGAGACAGAAGAAGCAATGAAATCAACACTCTAATTTAGTGGTTGGGTCGTTTCCCTGAAAGATGCAAACACACTCTTCTAATTTTACTTCATTTAGGAGTTTTGCATCCTATTTCTACAGTATCCATAGTAATTGGACAAGATATTTAAACAGGTCTTACAACAAGGACTGGAACATGAGTCTGCCCTCATAAAGGAATATTTTAAACTGTAAAAGGAAGGATTATCTCTTGGCCTAGTGAATCTTTTATAACTCCAGTGAAGGCTGGCTGTCTAGAAGGGTGCATGAAGTCATCCTCCAACAGTGCAGTGTTTAGATCCCATTCCTAGGACATGTGAATTTGATATTCTTTAGGCTAAGTAAACAACTGGAAATAGGTTTTTCACAAACTGCATGAGTGCTCTGCCCACTGTGTTAACAGATGACAAAACAACACAACTGCCAAAATCTTTGCTGGCACTGCCATGAAAAATCTTATTCAGTAGATATGCTGAAAAAAACTGTAATATATGAGAGGTAGGAAAATAGTCACAGTCATCTGATGTAACTGATGTGCTGGACTTTTCTGTGCTGTCAGTGCTACAGCTTACCTGGCTGCTGCTGACTGGGTGCATAAGTTACTGATGGAAATTAAGACATTGAGGAGCTACCATTTAGTAGTTGCACAGCCTGTGGCACATATCTGACTTTTATTGGCAATTCTGAAAAACACAATGTGCTGACAGCAGCATCTGCCTGGGAATTCACTGGAAAAGAATAGTCACACAGACAATAAAATCTCCAGAGCTGATTTTCAGGAAGCAGGAGTGGAGGACTGGTGTCTCTGCAGGCTGCCTATTTGCACTGTGTTATTAATCCTGGGAACCTTGTCACTGTCTGGAAACTATTTGCTTGGACTATACTCAGGACTTCTGAACCCCATTTCTACCTGGCCCAAAGCAATTCCCTACACTGCAGGTAGTCCATTAAACAGCACACAATTCCTGTTTAGGGTTTTAAAAAAAGGAGCCTTTTGCTTTTTTGCAGCTCTATTTGGAATTTTATTGACTGACTGTAGTAGACTGTTATGTCACTTGCTCTGTAACAATGCACAAGCCATGAATGACATCAGTGTCAGAGATAAAAAAGAAAGGCCAAGGTCTGCAAAGGAGCTTAAGGTACTTAAATCCAAAACATAGAACCTTGGATTTTTTCATACTTTTCAAATAAATGGAATTCCCATCAGTGAACATGTCTAGATGTCTACATTTCTGGTGTTGGAAATATAGATTTCTTTCAAAATCCTGATAGCAGACCAGTATCTAAGTCCTCTCAGGGTTCCTAAGCTCCACAGGTTTTGTTAGTCTTCATGATGTCCCTGTCCTCTGGGGAACACTCTCAGGACATGTTCCAGTGCTGCCTGGAGAAAAGTTGGGACAAGGACGTAAAATCTCTAATCTTTGGCAATGCAATGATGAAGATACTCCATGCACAGAAATTTTCCCCATGTCTAGTTTGATCCAGATGCTTTTTGCTGAGACTGTTTTTTCATATAGGTCAGTGAAGCCTCTCCTGTCTGTAGCTCCCCTCAGTCTTTAGTGAGCGCCTTCCACAGAAGGATAAGTGCATTTCTGAGAGCTCACTGGTCTGTCAGGAGGGGTTCAGACCATGGGGTTGTTGGTGCCCAGGCTGACTTTTGTCCTCTTGAGGTTTCTGAATGGATAATTTCACTGTGCAGAAGCTGTTGAATAATCACTGGGTGGTGGAGGAAAGTGGTGAAAATTCTCTCTGTTTTCACTGGCAAAGCACTGTGCCCTGTTTATGGGCAGTAGAAACATGGCTCCTCTGCTTACATGAGCACTGCAACCAGGTGGATGTTTGGCACTGAAGAAGATTTGCATCTTCACTTTGTGAGAAAAATGCTGGGCTAAGATGGGGCCTCATACAAGGCAAAAGTCATCCCAGGTCTTAAGTGAGGGTAACAAGTCCTTGCATTTTCAGGGATGTGACAAGCAGACCATAGAACAGTGATGGAATAGAAAGCAGCTGATCTGTCTTAGGTTCTCTAAAATTTGGGAAGTTTTAGATCATGGAGCAGGACTGAGCAGGAGCTCCTAACCACCAGTACAGGTGCTATGCTAGTCTGAGTTAAAGTACCCACACAATATCTCGTGATGCAGAAAAATACTGAGTATCTCAGCAGTACAAATAGACCATGGCTTTAAGGATCATGGAAGATGGAAGCCTGGGTGGCAAACACATGGAAACCATCTGGAACGTCATCAAAAGAGTTTTCTTGTTTCTTAACTAGGTGTACTGTTACCTGTGTCACAGGCCAGTCCTAGAGGGATGCTTAAAAAGCTCTTTGCAGGCTCAGGTTGCACTTGATACCTTCAAAACACTGCAAGCAGCCCTGCCATTGTCTGCAGGGTGTGTTCAGAGTGAGGCTGAAGAAATGGAATTGAAACAGCATTCTCAGGGTGGGTGGATCCCTTGTCACCAGCTTTTGGCAAGGTAGCTGCTGTGTCAAGGCTGTGCCTGCCTTCAAGTCTGCATTTTCAGACACTGTGTTCTTGTCTCAGATCTTCAGATATCCCTGATGTTTCATGTCATTTCTAATGGTAAAAAATATCTCTGTCTTTTATTTCTATTAAAAACCTGCTGTCTAGCTCAAACCAGATCCTTGATTTTTTGAACACTCTCCAGTATCTACCTGGACTACTGCTAAAATAAAAATCCATTTGCTTCTCTTTCAGTAATGCACTCAAATATGGTCTCTGCAAAATGCAATTTCCATCTAATGCTTGAACTAGACCTCATGAAATAAGATGCTGAGAAAGATTTACGAGTCACTGAAGCTCAAGCTAATGTGCTGATAGCTGTGGAATTTCAGATGTTTAAATAAAAAGTACTCACAGCTGCAGCAGGACTTTCCTAATTTGCCAAGAACCCTTAGAAAATAATCCTCCAAACTGGTAAGTAAAGGTTTAGACTATATATGTACACTTGACTTTTATACAATTTTAAATCCTTGCAGACAATTAAGAATAGTTGTGGAATCATCTTTATCTGTAAAAATACTTCTGAGGGAAGAACAAGCAAGCAAGCAAGAGTGAGATGGAGCTTTCTGTGTGCTCTGCCCTGGAAATTCTCCTAGATGCACACACCTGATGGCACCTACTCTGCAGAATAGCTGCTAAAACCTCCAGAGTCCTCTGGGAAGACTCTTACTGACTTACCCTCCATTGAGACTTTCCTTGGCTTCCAAGCACAGCATAAAGAGCATAACAGACCAGCTCCTGCCTTGAATAACCATTTGAAAGATTCAGTGGTGTTAAGTGAATGTTTTACTTAGCTAAGGCTGCAACACCAATTTCATTAAAAATAATGGAGGATTTGATGCAATGGAAAGCTGATTTACAAATATGTCACATGGCAAATCCAACTTTCAGGTTTCTTGGTTCACTTAATGTTATTTCAAGATGTCAAATGAACTATACACTATATTTTCTACTGGAAAGAGACTGAAATCCACTTTTATATGTTTCATCCTTATAGTAAGTGTTCTGAAGAAGAATAAAAACCATTTGAGAAGACAGGCAGTGCTTATAATCATGTAGCTGGGATTGTTTAAGACTATTATTATTTTTCCAGTGTATATATGCTGGCATTATGCTGCTTTGGATACAGTTATGAATGTATATTAATAAATACTTTTTTACCAGTATAATTCCTTGCCTGGCCAAAATCAGCTACACAAGTATAAGCATATGTATATAAGCACAACTGTGTTTATACCATTACCAGCTGCAATTGAAGCCTCTTGTACAGGCAAACCCAAGTCCTTCAACTCTTCAGAGTACACCAAAATGGCACCAGCCTTAATGTTTAGAGATCTGACCCTCTTTTGTAAACAAATTATAAATTAATACTCTGTGTTTGGAGAAAAGTCCTTAAGTGAACATATTTAAAAGAGTTGTTGTGCTTCCAACAGAGACACTGGAAACATTTGGGGGTTTTTTGCAGTGTCTTTCAAAAACCAGTTGTCTCAAGCATGCCAAGTGTTTGATGTTGGTTTTCTGACAGGAGAGCTTAGAAATGTATTGCTTGGGCTGATTTTGGGTAATACAAATGTTTCCATGCTTTGATGAATCCTTGATGTTGTAGTACTTTAGAAGAAACAAGACAACAACATCAAACTTCAGTCAAGGCCCTTCTTATTTCACTTTCATCCAGTTCCAATCCCCTGCCATGGACAGGGACACCTCCTACTAGATCAGGTTATTCAGATCCTCATCCAGCCTGGTCATGAACATATCCAGGGATGGGCAGTCCACAATCTCCCTGGGAAATCTGTCCCACTGCCTTACCACCCTCACAGTGAAGAATTCCTTCCTTTTATCCAATCCAATCCAATCCAATCCAATCCAATCCAATCCAATCCAATCCAATCCAATCCAATCCAATCCAATCAATCCAATCCAATCCAATCCAATCCAATCCATTCAATCAATCCAATCCAATCCAATCCAATCCAATCCAATCCAATCCAATCCAATCCAATCCAATCCAATCCAATCCAATCTCCTCTTTCAGTTCAAAGCCATCCCCAGTTGTCCCATCACTACAAGCCTTTGTCAAAAGCCCCTCTCCAGCTCTCCTTGATCCCCTTGAGGCACTGGGAGCTGCCCTAAGTTCTCCTCTCTGGCCTGAACAACCCCAACTCTCTCAGACAGACTCTCTTCACAGGAGACATGCTCCAGCCCTCTGATCACAACCTGGACATGGACTGGCCACCCCACACGTGGGCTCTTGGTGACCCCCATCCCATGAGAGAGCACTGTAAACCAGGTAGTAACTTCTGTACTAACACACAGAGTTAATTTAGAACCAGAAGCGAAAATTTCATGTCAAAATAATTAAAAATGCACAGGCAAAAGATATAACACAGACATTTCTGAACAATCTGTTGATTGAGCTGGTTGCTTGTTCATCCATGACATTACTCTGATGATCCATTAATAGTTAGTGGAAGTTGGCTGTGTATGTGTTTATTGGTATAGAATGCATCTTCTAAAGCAGTGGGAATTTTACTCTTAACATAGAAAATGATCTTGCTTCTGTACTAAGAAATGGACATAAATTAGATGTAAATCCAATTAATTGTTTTTAATTTGCTGGTCATTGGAGAAGTCAGTGCTTTTCAAGTGCTTTTTCATTGAAGTCTGTAGATTCTTCTTTGCTGTTATCTCCAGCCTCTTAGTAAGTGTGTATTTGCAATTTCCATGATTCATTATATTGCTCAAACTTCACGCTCTGAGATGGCATGAATGTGTGATATCAGTTTAAGGAGAATAAAAATCACTAGAGAATTGTTCCAAGGGTATTTGGGACCACCTAGCATTAAATGAGGTTATGTATTTTCAGTTTATCTTACTGCAGCCAGTCAGTACGTGTCATTCTGAGAAGACACAGCTGAGTTAGGATGATTTCCAGCTCACTGTAGGTTTTTGGGAATTTGCTGCAACAAATGAATACTCATCTCTCCTAGGAGAACAAACCTACTAGACATCACTGGGTGTGTGAAACAAATATCTTCCAAGGGATCAGCAGCATCAGATGCTATTTGACCACTGATAAAACAAGACACAGGCAGCTCAGAGCAGGCAGTAAATTTTATACTTTGCAAAACAAATGTCTTTGCAAGTGCGAATTCAGCATTTAATCAAAGCTTGTGGTCACAAGAAAGTTGTCAATTTTGTTTTCCCTTGTTCCTTCTTTTTCCTTGTGAGTTGCTTTTATTAACACTGTCTTTGATGTTTCATAGAAAGTCTTCTCATTTTCCTGCTGTTTGTATGAGATATACTGCTGCAAAGTTATTGCTGTGCAAAATGCTCCAGTGTCAAACTTCTCTTTGTTTTCAATGTTTAAAAATAGTTCTGTATTTAAATATCCTCTAGCATTGAAGAGAATAATTGAGCCATTTTCTTTATGGGTCATGTTGAACCATATTTTTGTCACAGAGTGACTTCACATTTTATTTATTAATTTATTTTGAGAGAGTAGCTGTTTGACATGCAGCAATTTCAAGCCAATTCTACTTTCTAAAATCCTTTTAATCAAATTGGATAACCTCCTGATATAAATATTTAATTTTAAAAATCCTCACACTTGTGATAATTTTTTATTCTGTGTTGTAATTTTCAAACTGTTCTTCCATGCATGAAGAAACTGATATCACCCTTATATAAACATGAAGACATTAACATTTATCTTCTACCTTCCAGTCAGCTTGTGGTAAACATGCTTCAGTATAATTAACTAGTTTAATGTTTGGAACTGAGTTTGGACATATGACAATGCTGTGTCTGCTCCTGTCTGTAGCTCTTGATAGAGTAGCTAATTTGGGGCAGAAATTGCAGATTTCCTAATGAATTGACCAAAACTTGTCCATAGTAAGGATGGCATTGCCTGTCTCTGAAGGGCTGGGGTCCAGCCTCTGCTGTGCAGAATCAGCCTGTTATTGAACAGCCTCGTGTCCAGGACAGCTCTGGACATGGCAGGGACAGTGCTGGGCTGGCCCCACAGAGGGGCCCAGTGCCACAGCCAGGCACCAGAGTCACTGGGCACTGCCTGTCCTGCCAGCTGCACCAAGGACACTGGGATCATGTCATCCCACTCAGGGGCATCATCTGGGCTTGTGTCCTTGCACAGACACTCACTTTTCAAAGGCTCAACTCAGAGATGACATTTAAAGAATAGTTGCAGTGAAAGAAGGAATAGGCAGAGGCAAAACTGGCCTTTTAGGTCATATCCTAATGATTACAAATTGAGCCAAAATATGAGAGAGGTTGGGTGATTTGTCTCTCTCTCTTTCATTTCTTTTTTTTTTTTTTTTTATTTGTTTTGGGGATTTTCCATTATTCCTTCAGCCTAGGAGGGCTCCTGGCTGGGCTTTGCTTTATGCCATTGTGTTGAGGCAAGCATGGATGTGCAAGTGGGAGGCTTAACAGAAAAAGTGATCTGCCAGTAAAATGTAGCTTGTTCCAGGATTAACAGCAGCTGAATGAGACTTTTCCACATCACACTTAAAAACTTAGATTACTATTAAACTATAGCTGACTCCTTTGGAGTTAGCCTTTAACCCCTCTGCCTGTCTTTTTCTCTCTATTGAGGATATATCTCTCCCTCCTTGTACCTCAAAGAAGGGTTTATTATCTATCTTATATTACCTCATCCCTTCCACCTTCCCACCAGTAGATGATTGCTCCTGGGAGAAGTACTTAGGATTTTGTGTGGTCCAGTTTTAAAAGACTTTGGACACAAGAAACAGCCTCTTTCCTTATGGCATGGCTTCACCTCCTATTTTGCTCATGGTATAAATTGTATTCCAGTTTAAATTTTCCTTTTTCCAAACTTTGTCCTGTGAGAGCCCATTTAATTATACCAAGCAACTAAGCCAATTCTCATTCAGCCAAATTGGTGTTGGCTTAGTCTAACTCCCCCTGATCTTGGAAAAGCACCATGCATGTGACAGAGTGGTAAAGCACAGACATTCCCCACAGTGTCCAGTGGGTTTGCTGAGACCTGACCCTGACCCTGCCATGGACCTGTGGAAAGTGAACAGCCTGAGCCCACACCCCCACTGTCCATCCAGATTTTCTATCAGTCTGATTTTTTTTCCTACAACCTGCTAAAAATGTTGATTTTCTTTTCTATTTAAAATAAACCCCTCTATTTTTCAGAAATTGTTATTTACTACAAGTGGGACTGAATCATGTTTCTGCATTTCCTCTCCCTTTTTCACTTCCTGAATCTGGGCTAGAGGCAAATTTGAAATGCTCTGTGGCAGGCAGCAGGGCATATGGAACATATGCTGAGCATTTTGAATGGACTCTGGAAGGAAATTTAGCATTTATTAGAAGATGGAAACACTTTTGTTTCTAATGTGCAATTAGGGAATTACAAATCTTTCAAGAAAATCCAAATAGTTCGGAATAAAAAATTCCAACAGCCTAATACCCCTAGCAATATCCAGGCCTGGCACTTAAATTAAGCATCCCTCTCTTTCAAGGTGTGATCCTTTTCACTTTCCCATCCATGGCCCAAAGCAACATTTATGACATTTGTACACTTTGAAAATCCAGTCCTTCTGCTCTATCAAGGATTCATGTACCCTTTTCTTCTGCCCTTTCCCAAAGCAGGGAAAGGGTCATTTAAAAACTAACACTTTCTAAGAGAAGTTGTTTAACAGGAGTTGGGCAAGATTGGATTTTTTCCAGAGCAATTCCTAGAGCAGCAGCTGTGAGGGTCCTGTCAAAACACCAGCCTAAATCATTTACTTGCTGTCCTTTGCCATTCCTTTATTTGTGAGCAGACTAAAAATAGAGATGAATTATGGGGCTCCAAGAAACTACACTGAGTGTAGCATTTGAGATGATGGTGTGTACTTAACAAGAAATGTTTTATAATTGAAACAGAAATAGTAGGAGCTAAATACAGACCTCTAAATTCATTTGGACTCTGGAGCTGGCAATTTTGTCTTTATAGGATTTGTATGATTTCCTTATTTGAACCAACATGAAGTGGTTTTATTTCTCTTTTCTAGACTGCAAGCATTTCGATGATCCAACATTTTTGGTACACACCAGCATGGAATATCTAGCAAGTACAAGCCAAATTTTAAAATCAGATTTTTTTCCCCTTAGACAAAGTTCCTGTGATGAAATCAAACTGGGCAGTAGTGAACCCCTCAATGGTGACAGAGGGAAATAACTTTTTTTGCCAAATCTATTAGTTTTGTTTAATTTTGATTAACAGGTCTGGGGTGGTGATTCTTCCACTCTATTTGTAGAGAGACATGAGTTATTTCCTCCCACACTGATGCCAAGCCAGAAGTGCTCAGAGACAGCTGAGTCTGCTGTGCACAATTCATTGATGCTATGCCAAGCTAGTAAGTCCTCTTCTGTGATTTTCCCCTTGAACAGCTCTTGAAGAAATCACTGCACCACATTGTGGATCTTCTCTAAACTCTCCTGGACAAGTGGGAAGCAGTCTCCTTTCCTGTGGGGCAGATGTTGCCTAGTCATTAAGAGCAAAGGCACATTGGGTTGTCACTGCCCGTGGACACCTGGCTGCTGGGCAGTGTGGGTGTGACAGAAAAGAAACCAGGGTAAGAAAAACAAAACATCAAGGTTTCTTAGTCCTTAAATTTCCCAGTAAATGGGCAGTAAAACATTGAGAGTCCTCCTTTCACCTAGCTGCAGCTGCCTATAAAACAGGAGTTGGGTATCAGCTAATTGTATCATTCTAAGACTGGGAGAAAGAGGATTAATCCCATTGTAATACAGCATTAGTACTGCCTATTGGAAGTGTGCCACTCTAGTGGATACTGAAAAAGCCTAGATGCCAGTTCAGAGTCAGACAACCCTATTGGAGGAACAGAATTACCCAGAAAAACTCAAAGATCAATGTGGGTCAATAAATAACTTGAAAGTGTTCCTGTAAAAGAGATTTTAGACAACCTTTTCTTTCCAAAACAAATTATTTGGCTGAAGATACCAACACTGCTTCAGTTCAATCTCAGTAGAAATAAACAAAAAATATTTTTCATTAAAACCAACAATTACTGAATAACAGGATATAACTTCCCACCACATCCTATTTCTAGCTGCAGGCCTTTTGAAAATGCACCAGCATCCCAGTGGCAGAAGTGGCATTGTTGTCTGAGCTCTCTGGTGAAAGAGCTTTCCAATAACAGCAAGTCTCATCTTCACCTCTCCATCAGGGCTGCCAGGGGTGAGTTCAGAATTAAGTCAGGAGGGGCAAAGACATCACTGCATCATCTTTCAGCCCTTCGAAAAAAACAAAGAGCACATACTTGGCAGCACTTTAATTTCTATGGTTACTTATGAATAACAGCACAGCTGGGGAACTGTTGCTACAACCCACTAGCAGAGATCATTTAAGAGGTCACACTTAAGCAGACCCATTAAAAAAGCACTTTTCTTTCAGAGATAATAAAACTGAGGACTGCAGGTTGTACTTTTTATGTTACTACCAAGTGGACTATTCTGCTAGCCATAGATTCGCCCTCACTGTTTTGAAAACAACAGGAGGAAGGATGGCTCTTTATTTAAGACAACAACCAAGGCTGATGATTTCTGGACAAAATCTTGACCAGGAACATGATTCACTGAGATTTTGTCAGTCACAGATGTGGATGTCTCCCATGCTAATGCAGGCCAGTTGGAGAGCTCTCTGGCTGAGAGACCTGCATCAAGGCTTTGCTTTCTACCAAGGGGACAGCAGAGTCCAGAATTTTCCAGCAAAGTCCAGAAAAAATAATTGAGTAATCCTGAATCAGAATGATTTGGGAACTGTGACACAGATTTCCTGTACAACCTGGGTGAAATGACTGCTTTGTGCCTTCAGTTTTGGTCTTTATTTTGTTTCTTTGTTATCAGGGCAGCCATGAAGCCCTGGCAACATCACTGCAGCAAAACATATCTTTAATTGGTGGAACAGACTTTAAAAGCCTTTTGGCCAAGGAAAGGTTATTGCTTTGTGTTTCATAGTGTTCTAATCAGCAGGGAAATGAAGGCACAATTCAGCCTTATTTTGTCTGCCATGCACTTACTGTGGTGTCCTCTGAAGCAAATTCACTCCTGAACAGCCAGGGATAAGGAGTAAAATAAGGACTTCAAGTATTCTTTTACTTTTGCAAATTCAAAGAGGCAGCATGTCCTCAGGGAATGGAAAAACTGTTCTTTTACATGTTTCTGTGAAGAATTTTAAAGAACACTATTACAAATATAAAATAATTACCAAACGTAGAATCACAGAATCATAAATCTCGGTTTGGGAGGGACCTTAAAGATCATTTTGTCCCAACCACCATGGGCAGGGATGCCACCCACTGGATCAAGTTTCTGCATTAATGCCCTGAGCCTGTGAGCTGGCCCACAGAAATGCAAAAGTTGTGTTTGGACTTTTTATTCAATGTAATGCAGGATTACTGTCAGAAGAGACAAATGAAATCCATCTAAGTCCTTTTTCAAGATTCTTGTTTTTACATACTGTCCTTGCACACACTGGAATAAGCACATCATCCCAAATAAAGCCACTGACATCAGCAGAGTTTCACCTGGGACAGATTTGGCTTACTTTTGCTAATTGCATCACTACCCTCAAGCTACACTGAACAATTCATTAGTGGCAGACAGCTGAATTTCTAAAAGTGTGTGTAACCTAACTCTAACCAGCAGCACAGTAGAAACTACTCTCAGTAGCTCCTCTGGGCAACCAAGGACACCATGAAATTGAGTAAATAAATATAAACAAATAATGTTTTCCAATCTCCTTCCCATCTGGAGTACTGGCTATTTTTCCAGCTCTTAAATTGAGGCATCTTTGCATTCTGTTAAGACAATCCTCTGCCTTTTGCCATCTCTGATGACTCCAGTGAATTTAAGAGTATTTCTGTAGATTAGAGATTTCTCTTTTCAGCACTTCTAAAGAATAAGCCAGTCTGCCATGGGTTGCTAAATTTTGAAAATTCCTTCTTAAATCTTTTTGTTGTTGTTGTCGTCTGAGGGAAAAGTCAAAGTATGATTTTGATTTTTATTCATTCTTCCTAAATTTTTCTTGCCCATTTTCACCCACCCATTCAATTCTTACAAGTAGTGAGGCATTGCTGGGCATGGGGCTGAGTAGTGGCAGGGCTGGGTGACAGGGACAGGCAGCTGCTACCACCATTTAAAGAGGAACAGAATTGCTTCATCCCTCTTGTGTTAGACTCTGGATAAACAGGATGTTTCCTACAGAGCTTGCAGTTTGACTGGTGTGTCTAATACCCAGTGTAGGATTTAATTAAATAAATATCCCCAATCCAAACAATCTTAGTTGTTGGCTAATTTCATTTCCTGAGACACAAGAAGTTACCTAACCTAAAATGTCATGGTTCTTGTCCTCATAGTTTTTGTCAGTCAGGAGAAGAGGGGCCATCACTCCATGAGTGGGATACTCTTCTTTCTCCCCATGATGGCTGGAAGGCTGTGTGTAGATACCCACAGGCTTTTTTCTGGATCTCACCAGTGCTGGTTGGGTGCAACTTCAGCAGATCTGGGGACATGTGAAATAGACCTGTAGGTATGTGCCCTAACAAACATTCCACTCTGGAAACAAATTACTTTTTAGTGTCTCCAGAAAATGTGGTTCATCTCACCCCACCACAGACCTCTGAAAAAGCTGCTATGAACTGTACCCTGCAAGATCCTGTTTCTATGCAGTGATTATAAGGCAAATCCAGATGATCACCTCAGCTGCACTTTCAATAGATTTCTAAGGCCAGGGGAGGCTGGTTCAGACACCAATCCCCTGATGAATGTAGGTCTAGGTGGGGAATTCTCAGCTCATCACTTCATCAAGTGTCACATACTGTATCACAGATTTTCTCACACAGGTACTTCCTACAGAGAAAAATCAGAGATCAAATCTTCTGTTTCTCCTACTTGTCTCTCTCCCCTATGTATTCAGAACCCTTTGGCCAATGTTCAGCTTGCAGACTGAACCCAAGTTTTCCTTACACTTGTTTTTGAGGAAGACCTATGTGTTCCAGTCCCAGAATCAGCATTTTCAAATTTTTCAAGAGCTGGGGTTGTGCCCAGAGAAATGCACTGGGGACTGCATTTGTGAATATTCCTGGTAGATGCTGACTAACGTGCACCTGCTCCTCAAACAGGTCCCTGTCAGCATCCTGGTTGTGGTCTGGGTTTTCTGTTGTCTCAGAAGTGCTGACTCATCAGAGCCTCTCCCATTATATGCTGGAGCAGTCTCTCCCTTTGTCCTGGAGTTTCTCCAGACTTTATCACCTCTAACAGCACAGGGTTCCCAGGAAAACAAATCATCCTTCACAAATGACCGCATAAAACAAGCATTTAATTGTTCCCCACCTCTGGTGAGCTGCAAAAATTCCATATAAATAAAGAAGCTGAATCATCTTTTTCACAAATGTTTAACTTGACCCAGTCTATAAAAAAAAGGAGAAGAGTAGAAAAAGATTTTTATAAACATACTGTACATGTCCAATTTATCCTTCTTCAGCAAAGTGTAACCAAGAACTAGAGAGGCATTGACCAGTACCTGGTAGAAAATTTTCTTATCTATCTATCTATCTATCTATCTATCTATCTATCTATCTATCTATCTATCTATCTATCTATCTATCTATCTATCTATTTTAAGCAGATTTCTTGCTATAATTATCTCATGAAAATAAGTTTAATTTTTTGTCTGAAATAGCTAAAAGATTTTAGGGACCATTTAATAGTTATGTACAGTCCAAGCACATAAGTAGAACAGAAACAGCTTTTCAAATCTTAAGGAATCATAGCATGCAGCAACGGTAATTTGACACAGAACTTACAAAACAGATTTCATTTTTTCTTAACAGAACAACAATTGAAAACTGGCTAAGCCCCTTAAATAAACCAGTGACAGCTGGGAAAATCAGCAGATTGGCCCTTTGTGCTTGTTTATAGTAGATTTTGGCAGCAAGATAGTTGATTTCGTCTCTATAGGACGCAGCTATTATATCTTCCAGATGTGGTTGACCTTTATCTTGGATAAAAAAGCATCTTGCCATAGAAACTATCAATTTATGTACTCTTAGCCCAAGTCATCAGCTCCTTTAAGAGGCTGAAAAACCCCTCTTGTGATGGTAATTATTCCACTGCCATTCAGTACTGACACCTAACTTGTGAGTGTCCAGATTTTTCGAACATGAGTCCATAATTCAGATCAATGCACCTCAGAACTTCTAATATGAGGAAGATCTGTAACAGGATAAGGGTTCTCAGTGCTAGCAGAAGGACATTTGGGAGGTCCTTTCTTTGCTAGCTGCTCACAGTGGATGAAAGTAGAAAGAAAAATTACAATGGCTTTTTCACAGGTTGCATTATTATTTATTTATGTGTATAGAGTGATGATACTGATGTCTTTAGGGCTTTGGGCAAACCATATCAGACACAGTGCCCAGGGAAGAGCTGAGCTGCAGGCAGCTTAATGTCACCTGCCAGTGGAGAAGGTCACAGGCCACCTCATACACTCTGACTCAAGGGCACATCTGTGGCAATGTTAATTGTCCCACTGGAAAAACCCCAGAGCCACGAAAGGATAAAGAGGAGCCTCTGGCTGTAAATGCACTTGAGTCAAAGGAGGATTTTCAGTAGTTGATTTGATTCAAAATTTGTGTCAAAAACCACAGTGGCACTCAGAGTGGCACAGGAACAGAGTGAATGTCAGACATCAGTGTTTGTGGGGAGGAGAATAGGGGACATAGTGGAGCAGAGGAAAATAGGGGAAACAGGAAGAGTGTTGTAGGATGAGAGAGAGCCTGTGAGAACTCTGGGCTTTGCTTAGAGGCACAGAGGAGAGGTTGAGAGCACCACATCATCTTGAAAGAGGACTTGTTTTGATAGAAAATAAAGCAAGATGATATCAAGTGTGTTGTACTTGCTGTGACATACTCAAGCCTCTGTGCTACTAGCTGAAGAGTGTGACTACCTGCCACCCAATGGTTTTGTGGCATCTGCTAACCCTATGGTGACTGAATTTCTTGCTTTTCTATTTCACATAGATCAGGCATGAGCACTCCTGATACAGAATACGGGTTCAGTGCAGGAATCCAGGCTGACACACTCACTCAGATCTGACCCCTGGTCAGTGCATCTCAGAAAACCTCAGTGCAGAATTTCAAACCTTCTCCTTTCATCATGGCATGATGTGATTTCTTGGTCCCCCTGTGACTAGGCAGGCTCCTATGTGTGCTTGTCACCTGCTCTGAGGCACAGTTCTCCCACAGGGCCACCTCATCATGTGATTTTGCATGCAAATAACTTGTGCTGGGAATTTAAAGGTTTGAGGTGAGGTGTGGCAGGGTAGATTAAGGATCCAGCAGAAGAAACCTTGCTGCAAGAAAGCTAGAGCTAAACTGAGTGAGCCTGTGGACCACTGACAATGATGGATACAACTTTGCCCTCTACATTGCTGTGGGAGAGGAAGATGAGCTTACAGAAAGATGGGAGCATACAAGTGATGAAGGGAAGAGGGAAGAAAGAAGCTGAACAACATTCTTTCATGCCCACATTTCACCTGGATATGAAACTTTTGAGATCCTGTGACACAACACCCAAAGGAGTAGGAGGATTCTGGAATGCAGTTTATGGAATAGCATGCAGCACTGTTTCTGCAGTCGATTTTCTGAGGAATTCTTTGTGGGAAATTAAAAAGAAACAAACCCACAGTAACTGCTCAAATTTGACCTAAATTGAGCATTCACCAAAAATCTTGGTTTTCAGCCTTTGCGTCTGTCTTCTGGCTCTTCTACTGAGTCAAAAATTCCAGCTGGCAACAGATGGATGGCTCTTTCTGAGATGTTGTTTCGTGGAGATAGGAATATTTTTAAGAGAGGTGATAGGCAAGGCAGGACTTTACTTCATACAGAGTGTCTGGTGCAATGTTGTTGTAGGACATTGCTTAGTTTTGTGAAGTGGCAGCTCTAAACAGCTCTGCAGAGCTTCCTGGAAAGGATGTATTCTGTCTATAAATCCCTGCTGAGGAAGATGCATGGTGCATGTGCCAATTCATCCACATGATTTAAGCTATTTCACAGGATTTTTAAATCTTGAAGCAAAACAAGGGGGACAGTAAAGCAATATGGTAAAATGTATTTCATCAAAATAACCAAAATGTTGAAAAAGGAAAAAAAAAAGGGAATTTGACTGGTAGGAAGAGGAAACAGCTGTGTCAGTAGCAGTTGTTACTTTGCTGTGTAAACAATTTAAAGCAATTATAAATATGCTTCTGGTCACACTTTGTTGTAAATAAAAAGGTTTTTCACGTACACTCTTGCTCTGCTTTCAGCATAAGTCCTGCTCCTGGATCCTGCTGCTGTGGCAGTTTGGCAGTGCTGGTGAGTTTGTGCAGGGACACAGATGTTGCAGACAGATGTTGTGCTTGTCTGCACCGCTGGGAAGGGCAGGTGCTGTCAAACCCCAGGGCTGGGCAGCTGGGCTCAGGCCATGCCCTACACTCAGGCTTGGTGCCAGGCTAGACCTCAGCTCATCTCAGTGCTCCCCTGTGACCCGTTCAAAATGCTGCTCAGGTTTGACCCACACCTGCCACCTTTGACAGAATTAATCACTTTTACTCAGGCACCTCACGATGGTTCAAGACGAGCAGCATGTCCCAGACTAAAGCCCAGGGACTGTCCCTGTCCTGGCCCAGCTGGGGGACCCTTTGGGGAGCTGCTGCCCTGGGTTTTCTGTCCACAGGCTGCTGCACACCCCTGGTTCTGGGGGGGCAGCTTGGGGTGCATGGGGCACTGCCTGCTGCCTTCTTTCAGCTTCATGAGCTGAAACCCTCTGGCTCAGAGAACACTGCTTACTGTAGGCTATTCACTATTGGTTTTGGGGGTTTTTTGCTGTGGTTTAACCACTGACTTACTTGCTGTGCCATAGACACACACCATAACCTGCCTGAGACATGGCAGAGTTTGCATAGGTCTCAAATTTGAGGAATGGGTTTGGGCAGAATTTGCCTTTGAAGTGTGGAAACAGTACAGTGAAATAATTGAAAACACATTTTATTGCCTCAGTAATCAGAGAGGGTGTATGTGTTGACATGGAGTTTGCATGAAACCATCAAGCTTTTCTAACCATTTATAGTTTACATAGCTATATGTTAATCCACAGACAATCTATAGCTCTCAACAGCCCCATAGCAACCACAGATCAACAAATGATTTCCCTGGGCTCCCAGGCATACCACTGCCATTAGGTCCTCTGATTTTTAATTAAGAGGAAATGTCTCTAAACATCTTGAGGTAATTAAAGTGGTAATATCTTCTGTAAGATGCATTTGATAAAATAACAGGAATTCCCCTGTGTGACTCCAAAATATAATTGCAACTTCATTACAAAAATTAGATTTACTGAATTATTCGTTTTGTATGAACTTAAAATGTAAAATATGCTCACAGTTCTGCTGTAATTCTTGAATATAATAAGAGAATTCTTTCCCCTGCACTTTATAGTGCAACTCTTCATATAATTATCTCATTAACTTTTATTATGATTCTAATTAATATACCACATTACAAATAGCTCCTTATTGTCTCTTTGCTGTTCTTTACACTTTCATAAGGAGATGATCACTGTCATAATGTTATGACTCTTATAAAAACATACATGTTAACCTAGATTTAGACATTTATTTCTGGCTGAATTCTGACAGAAAGAAGTAGCACCCAGAAAGAGAATGATTTCCATAAGCCTGCTTAAAATTGTTTATTTTTGCTTCTGAACACACATGCGTGGGTTGAGTTTTGTAAATAAGTGTGTGTGTATGAAACCTGCATATGGAAAAGTTGCAACATGTTGCAATGAACCACTGGATTTTAGAAGATTTTAGAAAATAATATTATTCCAGGTGTTGCCTAGATACATATGGAAGCAAAATAACTGAATAAAAATTTTAACAGATGTAATTACTTAAAGCAGTGGTTTAGGGAGAGATTTCCAGTGTGGATGAAAGCTCACCATCAGCCAGTTTTGTTCTTATGTCCAAACTATCTCGAGACATTAAAAATCTTTCGAGTTCTCTGTAAAAAACTATTGACTTCCCTCTCAAACAGAAAAACATACTTATAGAATATGTACCCATTATTCTTTTTTCTCTCTCCTTAGAAAACACACCTCTGCCCTTATCATTTCCATGCCAAATAGAAGACATTGCCTGCATTTTCTCTTAGCACAGGACTTGGCACTGTCCTTTGCTTTCTTTGTCTCTCCACTGACTTCATTCCTACATTAAGTGTAAACCCTTGGTCTTTGCTCTCAGGACGCATTATAGTGTAATCCTAAATTTGAAACCTTTTATTCACTGATGGGATATTTACTCCAGACTCCATGATGCCATTCTGGATGCTGAGCACTGGCTACCATTTTTCATGCAAGCTTCTTTTCCAAATTAGGAAGGCCTCAGAAAATTTTGGCTAAAAATGGCAAATGGAGCATTGAGATTGCTGCATGTAGTGCTAGCCAGTACTGACATACTGATTTGTTCAAAGTGCATAATTTCTTGTCTTCTCTTTAAATTGCAGTGTTATGGAGATCTATTTGTTTACAGCACTTGGGATGGTGGCTGTGATTTCCTCTCTCATGCATTACAAGTCCACCAAGAATCTACAAAAACATGTGATGAAAAAGTATTAGATTTCTAAAACAAGATCTATGCCTGCCTGTTCCAGGAAGTAAATTACAATTTAACATTTAATCTGTACTGAAGAAAATGTGAGATTTCAGGACTAACACAGCTACCATTAATCTTGCCTTGAAAAACAGAACTTGACCATATGACACTAGAGTAACTCCAGTTCCTGTGATGTGGGAACATCTATGAGTGAGTCTTTACTGGAGCTCCTAATTGTTTTTCTTGTTGCATCCCTGAATGGGAATTTGAATACATGAGTGAATCTCTCTGCAAGTTCAGAGGTGAAATGATGGTTCTGAGAAGTTTGAGACACACCTCACTACAAATGATGATGCCACCATATTCCTCCCTACTAAAACAAGCTGTAATCAATCATGGTACAGATTGACCTTCTAAGGAATGTGCCTTTCTGTAGAATTCTTTTGCTCTCTACCCAATTAAAGCAAAATACAGCATGAGCCTTTCTTCAGTCAAAATGAAAAAAAAAGACAAGAAAAGATTTTTTTCTTCAAATATCTAAAATCCTGTCTTGTGAGATTAGTAAGTGAATCAAGTTTTGAATAATATTATTATGGGAGAAGTCAAGCAAACAGAAAGATGACTCAAACAGTTTACTGCCAGGACTATTTCTTAACACAGAGGAAAATCATATCTGGTTGCATATGGAATCCTCCCACAATGAACAGGGAGCCTGGCAACAGAAATAAAACTGCAAATGCTCCAACTTTTGCTGTTGAATTGTCCTCACAGCTGAAGTGTAATGAGAAGACACCAGAAATTTGGACACTGAGGTGGAGAAACCATAACATAACCATGCCTATTGCCTTCCTTATTGTCAAAACAGACAACCTGGTCATCAGAAAGGTAAAATTTGGACACTGAGCTGGAGAAACCATAACATAGCTAAGCAATTCTATGCCTATTACTTTCCTTATTGCCAAAACAGACAACCTGGTCATCATAAAGGTAAAATTTTCTTGAATTCTCCCTCTCCATCAAAAGAACCAAAATTAAACCCAGAGCAAAAAGTGATGTAAAAAGATAAAGGGAAAATCCCTGAAGACTTGTTGTCTGTGTAACCACAATGGGCTGTGCAGGCTGAGAATCTGTTCCTTGTGCTCCAGTAAAATCCAGCAGGACAGCCCTGCAGCACCTCCAAAGGATCAATTGGTGGCTGCCACAGCCACTGGGAACAGAGGCCAGCAGGGAGAGCAGAGTGGCTCTGGCTGGATCTGTGCCCATGGGCTGTGCCTTGCATGAACACTGAGTGCAACTGATTGCTGTGACAAAATACATGATTTTCATCTGCCCTGGAGCACAGCTCAGCCATGCAAATATTTGTGTTCTGAGCAAAGAACTGGGCTGCTGCTTGCTGAGTGTCTGAGGCACTTGTGTGTTTGTCCCACTGCCCCACACTTCTGGCTGCAGGACTCACCCACAGATTAAGGACTGGAACAGGATATGCAGTTCTGCAGGGCTGGAAGACATCCCTTTAATAAGAATTTGTAAGGAGATCAAAACAAGCACAGAAACCCAATTCCATCCTATACGTGTCAAAAATAAATTTACAGCTGGGAATACTCCCCAGGAGATATGTTTTTCCTGGCTTCTCCCTCACACTAGTGAAACACAGCCAGTGCTCAGTTCTGGACTTTGCAAACACTCATCATTGATAAACTGGATGGAAAAAGCCAAGTGTTTGTGTGGGCTCAGAAAAAAAAAAAAAAATCATTATTTAATGACACTCAGTCAAGTATGTTTTTGGAGGGCAGCTCATATGGCACCAGCTGTTCTGATTTAAAGGATCTTGGTACAGCATGTAAGAAAACCAAAGACCATGGTTTGGTCATCCCAAATAATGTGTATATGCACAAACCTTCCTTCAAAGTAAACCATACCCTTAAATCTCTCCCCAGTGATCAGGCACAAATTATATTTGTTTTGACATACAACATTTTGCTCCACTTTGGAGAAGTTTATAATACTGCAATTTCTCCAAATTTTAAGCCCCTCTTTGACGTGCTAAACATTGAGTTTGTTCAGCTTCCTGTTGTACCACACTTCTCTGGCTTTGAATTCAGTATTTTTGCTCCTTTCTGTTGCTTTGTGCCCTGTAAGGAAAGCAGGACTTTGGCATATGGTTTCTGCAAGCACAGATGAATAGTCACACACAACACAGTTTCCATTTTCTAGGCAGGCTGGCATTTGGAGCTGGCTTTTCTAACAGGAGGACTGGACAAGAATCAGTTCTCTGATCATATTAAGGTTATAATGATCTCCCATTGTCTCAGTCTTCCTGTGACACTCCTGTGGCATTTAAAAAAAATTCAATTCTCTCCCAAATATATCAGTTGAGGTCAGTCCTTAATAAGAGCAACCAGAAAAAAACTGCTCATCTTCTCTCAGCTCTGTCTGGCCTAGGATGACAAAATCTCTATTTATCCCTGCATTAAAAGAGATGTACCATACTTGGGTCAGTAAACCAGTCTGGTTTAAACTTATTAAACACTTCAGATTATATCTGTTTTTACCTAATTTACCAGTCCACCAATTCTGAACATTTTAATAGAAGAGATTTTAAAATTATTTCCAGCTCACTGAGGAAAATAATAAGCAGTGGCAGGTCTAGGATTATCCTTAACAACATCCCTAAAGCACAGAGAATGATTTCTCCACTGATGGCTTCCTGAGATCCTGTCAGACATGAAGTTCCTAATACAATTCAAGTGTTTTTACTGATAGAGAGAATGTTAATTTTTTTCAACTCAGTGTCATGAGACACTAAATATGGTGTGCTAGAGTTAAATGTTTATGTTAAACATCACATATATGGAAAAATCAGAGTTTGAGAATACCTGAATGAAGTCAGGTTTGCCTGACAAACTCTATTTTCCATAAAATTTCAGATTAATATTTTGTGTATTACTATATGCCAATTATTTTACTAACTTAATCCCCCTTCAGGTTTTCCATTCGTTTGTTTGTTATATAATTAATTTTGTCACTTTTCTTCCTTTTAAATTGTTGGTAGAACAGAAAACTCTATTTTGTTTTCAGTTCTGATGGAATTTCTTTGATACTGTTAAGTATAAGAGAAATGTGTATGCTTAGGCCAGTCAAGTCTTCACCATCTTTTGTTACATGGCACTGCTGATTTTAGTGCTTACCATTGCATGTGTTGCTTAACAGCTTTCTGGGTTACTGGGGGATTGGAAAGCATTTCATCACATCCCAGTGACAGGAACACATAAACAGAGTGCAGAACCACTTGTTGAATACTTCTTCTGCCTCTTTATAAACAATTTTGTCATCAAAGCTCATATTTTTGCCAAAGGAAATTATTTCTGTCTAGAGATTCTTGGTTTGATTTTTACATTAAAAAAAAACCAAAAAAACCACAATCACACTGTTAAAAGAGATTTCATTCTCAGCCAGTGGTTGCTCATTGCTTGTAGACAGGCTGCCCCAAAAAGCCCTGTGGAGTGGGAAGGAGGTGGTAAGTGCAGTATGTGCTGCACAATGCAGTGGCATTTCCTCTGGATGCCCTGGAACCTGTCCTGGCCCATGGATCACATGTGGAAAGCATGAGTCACATCCCAGTCCCAGTCATAGGACAAACTCCAGATCCATGTTGGTCCTTCCACAGGTTGTTTTCTAACTCCTGGCTGTCTCTCCATGTCAAATATGCTTCAAGGCATATTTCAAAAAAAACCTGACATTACAAATTGAGGCATTTTTTCTACCCAAGAACACGTAGTTTTAAAATATCCTTTGCTTAAAAGGAGGAATAACAATGATTATTTTATAATTTGGGAAAAAAAAAAAACTATTTAGCAAAGCCCTGAGTAGAGAGATGAAAAGTGAAATGAGTTGGGAAGGGCAGGAGGATGGAAGAACATGGGCAAGTGAAGGCAGCTAATGCCCAGTGATGTTGGGTCTTTGGAGACTGATGCAAATCTCAGCAGATGCTCTACACTAAAGCTGACCAAACAAAAAATGTAAAAAATTGTCTTCAGGAAATACACTGGGAATTTTCTAGCTACACACTTACTAGTCTATTATTTGATAAAAACAGTGAAGAGATTCTTGATGGAGCTCAAATTTATTCAAGAGAGATCCATGCTGTGGGAGTGCTGAACAAACACAACCAGGCTGCAAACATTTGAGAAAAAAACAAGGCAAGGTAGTCAGCAGAACTGCTGTTCTCAGCATTTACCTCTCTCTCTGCCTTGAAAGAACTGATGTGAAATGCTCTGCCTGTATTTCATAAACCTGTGATTTGACTTGCTTGGAGAAGAAGGAAGCTTTCTGTTGGATTGCCAGTGGTGTGGGCAGCCTGCTGTGGTGCAGCTGACCCCTCTGGCTGCAGTGTGTGCTCAGATGATGCCATCACATGGATGGCTCATGCAGCCAGCTCCCCTCTGCCCGCAGGGCTGCTCCACTGAACCCAGTTAAACTGATCTCACTGATCTCAGGCTAATGAGAATGGGGAGTAACAAATCACTTGAGGCCCGTGAAGGCAGGGTGCTGCCAGAGGACACACAGGGCTCTGAGATGCCCATATGGCTGGAACAGAGAGAATGGTCCTGCTGGTAGCACGGGCTGCTATGAAACCACCACTTGCATTTGGAAACACACTGAGCCAGTAAAGAAAATAAATGGACAAAGACCAAGAGGAACTTGCATCCCTGCAGCATGTGGGATAAATCATTTATTACAGGGGGAGAAGGATCCATCAGAAAACAAGCACCTCTGAATCCACATCCATGAAATTGCAGATGTAAAGCATGGCAGGGCTTCCACCTGCCCCACAAAGCATTCCTCCTGAAACCACCACTCCTAGAAAGGTGATGTGAAATATTCATGCATTTATCTTGCCCACCAGCAAGGGAGGCGTGTGCATTCATTGTTCTAATGCACATAAACAATTTGATTCTTTCTGTTAGAACCTTTTTGCTTTTGAGTCACATCAGCAGAAATATTTTACTATAGAAGAAATAGCTGGATTGAAGTACCCTGGGCAGGTAGGTGGTTTGACAGGCACAAGGCAGAAAACTGCCACTCCCCAGGAGAGAAGCAGGGCACAGGGCACTGGGGAAGCAGTGTTAGGGCTCTTTCAGATCTATTTGGATTCAGCTTTCTGGTGCCTTCACGTGGCAGCTTAAAAGGACAGATTCCTGAAGCTAAATTGTTTTGGACTGAAGCTATTTGACTGACTTTGACTCAGCTCCCCAACCAAGATAAAATGACACATCCAACTTTATTTGGCATTTGAAGCGGGAGGGAAATTACTTCTCTGTTATGCCAGAGACCTATTTTATTTAATGTTCTACAAAGAGGAAGAAACTGCATATAATAATGACATCTTGTGGTAGTTGTTGAATTATTGCCCTTTGATTTAGTAGGTGATTGGATGCCAAATTTCATGACATCTCTCTCTTTCCATGCTGCAGTTCTGCAAGTTCAAAGTTACAAATTCTCCTGCTCTGAGGAGCTGGATGTAGAAGACCTCTGGAACCTTTGGCTGTTGACTTCAGGGGAAAAGGATGTATTTGCCCATTTGATTACACAGATCTAGCTAAAAGGTCAGAAATTCATAGTCATACCTGATTAAAGAACCTGATCATTTATCCAAGTATTTATACAGAAAATACTACTTTTGATAATGTTGAGCACAGAGTGGCTTTGGCCCACAGCATGAGCCTGCCTTTGCTGCACCATGGCTTTGTACTGGGTGTGAGATAAAGAGTGACAGCCTTTGCTGCAGCATGTGAAGCCTGACAGCTGCTGAACACTGCACTGAGCCTGCAAACAGCCCTGGTGAGCAGCCAGTGGCTGGGATGCAGGAATCTTTTAGAGCAAATGCCCATGGCCTCACAGGGCTTATACTTATTTCAGCCTTGGTGCTCAGGTCTGTGGCTCCAGCCATCAGCCAGGTGTCCAAGGGTCCCACGAAGCTCTAAGCTCACTGCAGGCTGTGTGACACTTCATGTTTAGGGTCCATAACTGTGCTATTTAACTGAGTATCCCATCTGCATGCCCATAATCTTGTCCTTGCTGGTGCAGCCTCTGCTGTGCTTGCTCTAGGTGAAGTTAGAAGCTTTTCAGAACAAACAGCACTTTTTCCTCTCAGTTTGTATTGTCCTTATCAGCAGAAAAGGCTCAGCTTTTATCAGGGAGTTTGGCTACTGCTGGAATAGTCATAATAAATAAGATTAGCAGGAACTAAGGCTAAGGGATGTATTTTTACAGGGTTCTGTTTATCCTGTCATGTTTTGGTGAGTATCTTTGTGGTTCATCAGGTCTCTAGGTCTGTGCTACTGTGACACAGTTTTGCTGTGGCTTTTTTATTGGGATGATGGTGGCTTAAGCCCTATGCCAAACACCTTTGTATTTTCTTCTGGGCTACCAAGGCCTCATAAACAGACTTACAGCTCATATGAAAGATTTACACACAGCTGTTTCCCAGCTGTGGGGAAGGAGGCAAAGATCAAGTCAGAGGTGCTGGTGAAATCAGACATGTATTACAGTGAAATAATGCTCCTGACCAGCACTGATAGTGCAAAATGGGGCCTGACAGATCAATGCTGCTACATTTAATGCAGCATCTCTTCCCCTTTTGCCTTTTCCATTGCCAAAGTCCCTGGTGTTCACACTGGATATTGGGCATAGAGCCCTGCCTCTTTCCTTTAGAGACACTCATTGGATTCCCTATTGATATGGAAAATTCCTAAAGATAATAATGAGACCCCATGACTCCATAACATCTAATGGTAGGTGTTCAGCTGTACTGATCTATTTTTTCCCATAGGATGATGCCACCTATTGGGCTTTATTAAAAAAAGCAAAACAGTAAAAGAAAATAAATACTTTACACTGGGTTGTTTTCTTTTAGCAAAGAAGGTTAAACTTTTCTAAAGTTCAATTGCAAGAAAAAGAACTCCTATTAGGACATCCTGAGTTATGGTACCTCATTAGGAAAGAAAACAGAATAGAGGCATAAAAATCCCAGGCAACACTGACTATCTCTGGTGAAGAAAAAGAAATTAAGGAAAAAAATACAGTTTAACTTTTTAGCTTTTATCCATTTTTCCAGTGGGACTATAAACAACAGCCATTGAACTTCATTTTTTTTTTTTTTTGGTTTTTTTTTTTTTTTTTTTTTTTTTTTTTTTTTATCTGAAGTGTGTTGAGGGTAATAATTTTTAATTGACCTTGAACTTGTGGTGGTAAAATGATCAACATTTAACACTGCTCTCAGTCTGGCTAAGAAGTTATCTTTACTAAAAGAACATTCCTGTCAGCTAAAAGCTAACAGTGTGATTGTTTCCAACTTCCCACTTCTGAGCTAAGACAACACAGGGTGTGCCACTAATCAGAGCCATCTTTTCATACTGCCACGTTTCTCACTGCTTGGTTCCTCAGCATCCTGTGCCTCCAGGGATGGATACCTGCCTTTGTTAATATTGAAATGATTGCTTTTTGCTTTCCCTTACCTCTTCCTTTTTTTTTTTTTTTTTTGTTTTTCTCAAAGGCAGTATAGGTTGGTTCTCTGCAATCTGAGGATAGTGATGCAGATGGAAAGATGCACCCCCAATGTTCTCTCACTATAATCATAGTTAATACAGGTTTTGTTCAGCCCTAATTTTTTTTTTTTCTCTTTTATCAGCTTATTCATAATCCCTGGAGGAAAATATTTTAAAATTATTTACCTTCTGTAATATAAAAGTAATGACAAGAGATTAATTGGATTTTTTTTTAATGTAAACTTTGCAAAGCAGCAATTATAATAAATCTTCATATTTTAAAAATTTAATTGAGTAAATATGTATAGTGTGCAGATATGTTGCTCTTGCTCTTGTCATTATTATGTTAACAGTTCCTCAGATCAAGCTGGACTTGATTTCAAAGTTATTTTAAAACTTGGCACCTCTCAATGAAAATATCTTCCATTTTCAGCATTAGACATATGGTCTCATTTCCTCCTGATGTTTGTAACAAGGTGTCCATCTCAGGCCCATGCAGATTCTTAAAAGTTGTTTGGTTTACAATCTTGACCTCAGCCTGCCTATAACAGGTTTATTGATGCAAAATTCTGCCCACCATGAAGCTCTGTTCAGGGTTTTGTTGCCTTGAAGGATCTCTCCCCATATATTTTTATATAACTGCAAAATAATAGTAAAAAAGGATTAATGCATAGAGAAGAAAACTTCTGCAAAATAAATTATTAAATGAAGTTATTGGCTGAAATGAGATTTTGATTGAATTTCTAGACAACAAATGTGAATAATTATGTACAAGGCAAGAACAAACAGAAGAATAAACACAAAATTTCCAAGTACTGTAAACAGATTTCTGTGCAAATCATTTAGACCATCCTTGGCATAAGAGCAGGAAACTAGTAATTTTATTATTTCTTGTTTTCAACTTGACTGGAGTTGTACTATCAAAGGTAGAAATTTGGAAACAAGATTACATTAAGCTAATCTTTGTTCTGTCCAAACCTGAGGACTGTGTCTGGCAGCTCTCATGGATGGCTGCTGTTATCTTTGCTTGAACACACTTCTGCAAAGTAACAGAACTTCTCTCCCAGCATGAACTGTTTGATTTGAGCTTAAGAAATCATTCTCTCAAGAGCAGATTGTTTATTTGTCATTTTGCCAATTTGCAATTTTTTTTGTGGAAGAGTTAAAAAGAAGTAAATTTTGCAAAAGTATTATTTTAGGAATGTGTGTCAATTCATAATTAACAAAAGGGTAAAATTTTAAATAACTTTATAGAAAAATCAGGAAAGAAAGAACATATTTTCAGCAGTAAGAGGGTACAGTGTAACAAAATATTAATATATTATTAAAGCAGTCAGTGAGGTAAAGTGAAATGCCTTTTTTCTTCATCAAAAGGTGCTGTGGCCCTATATGTGCTCACTTCAATAAATATTGAAATATAATATATTTAATATTGAATATATTTTAGCTTGATGGCATGGGTAAATTTTAACTATGCATTCCAATTTAATTTTGATTAAATATTTTCTAACAAATTCTAGTTAATCCTGAAATAAATGTGGTAATACCTTCACAGACTTAGGCTAAGACAGTCAAAACTTTTATGGAGAAATTATGTCTATACCACTGAAATTTCTTTTAAAGAGAATCTGAATTCTTCTTTCAGGGCTTAAAGCTGCCTATAAAAAATCCAAAACTTTTCCTCAGCTCCAGCTATGATCTGTGGCTTATGGTGCAAGGCACTCCCTTACACAACTTAATCCTGAATTAAATTCACCTTTTTGTTATACTTGGATAATCTATTCTTTACAATACTCTAATTTTTACTAAAATGTTTGCACTGGTTCTTAGAAGGTGCAAAGATAGCAATGAATAGAGGATTAAATGTAGACAGACAGGAGACAAGGATCTTTATTAAGTATTTTCTTTGAGTGAGGAATTGGCAGCCTTTTTTGAATTTCAGTTGAAAATGTTTACACAAGTTGAAAACCACAGACTTACAGGCAGTTCAGAAAACCTTCCTGAATTCTATAGAACATGGGTTGAATAGCATTGGTTAAAATTATTTTCTCAATGATTCAATGAATTTATAAAAAATTAAGTACATGAGGAAGTGTTAAGATTCCTACAAGCATTTCTCAAATATTATACTCCTAATATTAGTATCTAATATTAATAAGTCTCTGTGGCATCTGCTTTTGCAAGAGCTAAGAGCTACCCAATGAGGAGCCAGCCAAATCCATCATGACAGCTTTTTTTTTTTTATGAGACATTTCCAGGTGACTGCTAGAAAGGGGATACTATTCTAGGAAGGGATCACTGTGTACTTGTGCCATATTTTATATTTCTGTCTATAGCATTTGCTCACAGCTTCTGCTAGAGACAGAAAAATGTGCTAAAACGGGCTTTTGGCCAATAAAGATACTCATTCTAACAAACTAAGTTCCTTCTCTGAAGAGTTACCTTTGGAGGTTCCCTCCCATGACCTCTTGCATTAATTTAATCCTCAAAAACCTATAGAAATGGAAACAAAGTTTCCAGTGATGATTAGAGCTCTCTGGGAGATGGCTGGAGAGGTAGAGCCACCCTTTCTGCCTCATTTGCAAAGACTATGCTAACAAAGTAATCATTGTGTTAGGTCAGGCTGGAAACATCTGTCCTGCCCTCTGTATTGCTGGATCACCATGGGAACAAGGGGCAGCTTCAAAAAGAAGTCAAGGCAAGTTCTGAAAACCACAGAGTCTGATGCAGCATTCCTGTCAAACATCCTGGCAGGCTCCCCAGGCTCCAGGGATGGTCTGCAGTGTCCATCCACACCAACCCAAACTACTGCACTGTGACACTGGTCTCTACAGAATAGTTATCCCAGCTTGGCCCTGATGAGTAGGTTTGGCCCACTAAGCAAGAATTTCAGTTTGCTGAGACTTAGGAATAAAAAACAGATCTTGAAATATGTCAGAAAAAGGCAGGGAGGGACCAGGAGCTGTTGTAGCCAACTGTTGTAGCCAGCTGTGGGTGCACCCACATCCCAAGTCCTGCTTGTCGGTCTGGTTATGCCACTTCAGAAAGGATATGGCAAAAGCAGAAAAAAGAGAAGGAAAACAAGGTCTGCCAGAGGAATGAAAAGGCTCCCACAGACAGTAAATAGATATGGACTGGGACTAGGAAGTATTTTCTCACAATACTCATAATTAAATTGTAGAAATGATGGTGTGATATAAGCCAAATGACAGCTGAATTTGAAAATTGATGGAAAAATGGAGAATAGACACATCCGTGGCTACTAAACAGAATGATACAAACAGAATCTATGGCATGAGAAATTTCTTAAACTGCCAACAGCTGAGACATCAGGAAAAGAACATCTTGCTGTTTCATCTGTTTCACAGTGTTCCCTCTGGCTACCCATCTCTGTCAGTCACAGAACATTCTGTGAATTGAATCCAATATAACCCTTCTTATGCTCTTAACTCTTGCCTTGTGTAACTACACCAAAAAATTTCTCTCAGCCCTTTTTTGGTTCAGTGCACAGATGTCCATAACAGCAAACTACAGATTACTGTACAATTACTGTACAAGTTTCCCATTGAAGCTTATCTCTAGAAAATGAAAAAGTTCATTTTCTGCTAACATCAATTTAACTCTGGTAGTATTTTCCACTGAAAATTTGTCTTTCTTCTCTTTTGTATTCATGAAATGCCTTGAATATGTTAAGGCTAATTGCAGGCAATAATATTCTTCATGATTAAACTTACAAATTTTAGAATGGGTTTTCTTACCTCTCCACTTGCTTTACCAATGGCAGAATTGAGAATGAAGTCAGGAGGAGCAAAGACATCAACCAAGGCAACTGCATCATCTTTCAACTGTTTAAAACCAAAAGACATACATTTGACAACTTCTGTAGTTATTTGCAGCTGAACTACAGAGCAGCATAAAAATTATTTTTATAAAGTGCCAGCTTTGGTAATTTAAGAGAAATCCACAATAAGTAGCTAGTTTTATTTTGATTTTTTTCACTCCCAGTGTACTGCCAAAAGAGACTGTATTTCAAATATTTTCCTCCTTTACCTATGGGGTTTAAAACACATTTTAACCAATATGGTGCTGTCTACACAAATAAATACATATATTTTTGCACTTTAAAAACATAATGACCAGAATTTTCTTTGAAATTTTGCTGACCTGTAAAGAATATGTTGTAGTTTGGAAAGCTTTTGTGCTAAGGAAAAAAAAATCACAAACTAACTCAATAATGAAATAAAAAGAACTGGATTGAAACATTTCACTGGTTTTACAATGAAGATTGCAGGGCCACAAATGTTATGGTGTTATTTGGTAGGACATAGTGTTTTCCACTTATTGATAAATAAAGTAAGACTAGATTCAGGGTCAACGAGTTGCTAAATTTTACAGAAAATTAGTTAGAAACCATTAACATAATATTCTGCTGATTTCCCCCTTGGAGTACAGAGCAATCTGTACTATAAACCATGTATCTTTTTTAGTATTTATATAGTAGATATTTAATCACAATAAACAGGCTTACCCTGTAGCAGAGCTCCAAAATAGCATCCTGAATAACCTTTCCAGGTTGTTCACCTGAAGCATAGCCACCTTTAAAAACATTCACAGAGAAGCTTATAACAGTGAAATTGATACAAACTTTTTGCCAAGTTCACGAGTTGAGCAGTCAAGACTAAGTAGCTGCAGCTGTATAATTGAACTGACAGTCTTTCATTAATGAGCTGACTGCAAAACTTTTAATCTAAGCTATGCAGAGCCTTTTGCAGTAATGAGCTACACTACAGTGTCTTGCTGCCTATCCCTCATCCTCTCACACAAGCACTGGATCACAGCAAAACCTGTGATCTCTCCATCATTTCTGAGGTAAGATAGAGCCTTTTGGGTTAATTTTTCACTGCAGATTCCTGCTCCAAAAAATTTGCTCGAGAATGACTGTTTTGTATTCAACAGGCAGTAAAAAAATGCTGTAACATAAATTGTCGCTAGGATCCCCTGCCCCAGCCAAGTTAGGACTTTATAAAGTGACATGCACAGCACACTCAGGGACCTGATCTCACCTTGGTAGAGCAGAGCCAGGTGTTTACTCAAGGACCAGAGCCCATAGAGAGCACTGAGGTTCCTCAGCACTGGCTGCAGAGCTGCTGGGACGCTGGGGTGGTGGGTGCAGTCGTGGTAGCGCTGCAGGGCTGTCTGCTCAATGAAAGCAATGGCCAGGGACCGGCAGTGGTACACCTTAGGAGAAGGAGCAAGGACACTGAGCAACAAAGCTCAAAGATACACTCCACAGCCTGGGCAGTGCCACTGGCCTGGTGAAGTTAGTGAGTTCTGCTGATTTAGGTGTGATGATATTGAGGTATTCTAAGAAACAGTAGGAGAAAACACGTTCCACAACATCTGTGCAAAGGTTAGGTATGAAATGCCTATTAAAAGTAAGACTGAATGCCTATTACCAGCGTAATTTGGCAGTGGCAACCAGACTTTATAGGATCAAGAAGCTACATCAGAGAGCAGACAATGTAAAAATCAGGTCTGCTGCATTTAGGATTGTCAAGAAGCCTACATGAATCTAAGAAGAAAAAGGTAGGTTTATATTTATTTAATATGATCCAGAATTATATAGAGGATAAACATCTTCCTATTGAAAAATTATTACAATCCCTTCAAATAATAAAAATCTGATCATGTCACCATAAGTGGATTCTGATGATGGATTGCAACAGATTGCAGTATGTTTTGAAAGAACTATGCAACTAGTCCTTGCCAACTATCTGATGAGAAAGACAAGTCACCAGTTACTGTTACTGCAGAGTATAAAACCTTAAGTGATTGTATGTATTTACATAGAAACACTTGTCTACATTTATATACTTCAACTTTGCAATACCTGCTCCTCTGGAATAGATTGCTGACTGACAACATTCTAGCTGGTGAACAGAAGGGGATTATGATGCCACTGCTGTCCTGGCTGACTTGTTGCAATTATGTAACTCATGTTTGTTTAGTTTGTTTTGTTAAGGTTTGGGTGTTTAATTTTTTTCACATAAAATTACTTGATTAGTTTTAATTATTTTCTTTCAAATGCTTGCATTATCCTTGCATTTAGATGCACTGCAGCATGTAAAAAAGGCATATTCCAAAGATCACTGTCTCTTTCAACAGCAGTGTGCCCATAAGTGGCACACTTATGTCCAAGCTCAGATACATATATGAACAGCAAAATGGACATCATCTATTCTCTGCAGCATTATGGAGGACTGCTTCCTTAATAGATGGTTTTTTGAGATATGCTAATTCCCTAGTCAGAATGAAATAAGTCTTAACATCACAAATGAAACATTATTTTCCTGTTATTCTCCCCTATAATTCTACTTTCTTCTTTACCAGTGCTTACACTTCTGTATTGTTTCTATCAAGCTGCCCCACACCAAAATAACCTAAGGATAGACTAGGAATCTCTTCCAGATCCCCCATAGCATGAACAAATATTTTGTATTAGTCAACCACTAGGATGACAGAAAAGTGTTTCTTCATGCCCAGAAAGTTTTAAATCAAATATGTACACGTCTTCAAAGCACAGCTTGTAAATATATTTCAGATGTTTTTGAGGCATGACATTTAAAATAAAATGTCCTGCTGTCCTGAGGATGAATTATAGAGAGAAAATAAAAACTAATGACCTAAAGTATATCAATGCCTCTCTCAACAGCAGTTGTGTGCTTGAACCTCTTTGAGTTTAAAATACAATAGGCAAGACAATCTTCATACTTCTGAGCTCACCATTCTCTCTAATGCACTGCCCCCAGTACCAGCTTCACCAAAATCTGGCTGACAGGCAATTACACTAGAGTTTCTGGCAATTCTCATTCTGGATTTGACCCTGTAAATTTCTCTAATAAGCTGCTTCTAGGGTAAAATCATGAAAGATTTTATCCCCTCTACCAGTGGTTTTACACAGATAATCCCATGTTGAAGCCATGCTGGGTCTTTCTAGGTACAGAGTTGACTGTTGACTTTTCCTTCCTGCTTTTTTTTAGCTTTGCAGGTAAGGTAAATGACACTGACCATCTTCAGGGAGCAGACCTTTCTCAGTGAAAAATTACAAATGTTCATTCTTAGCATGTGAGCCAATTTTTCTCATGGAGGTAGTAGAGGAATCTGGTGAGCTTGAGGATAAATACTGAAATTTGGAGTTAAGCCATTCCTAGCTGTTAAAGCTCTCTGGTGAGAGAGTGGATCTGCTATATGTAAATTGTCAATGTTTCCTTTTCAGGTTCCAATGCTGTCAGTCTGGTATCTTTCATGAGTACTTTGCACTATAAGAATTAGAGATTCTTAAGACCCATTAGGTCATCTAGTTTACCTACCTGCCAGAGCAAGATTCTTTCCTACACTATGTATTTGGCCACAAGCACAGATGGAGAAGCAATAATCAGATGCTGCCATGTATTTAATACTCACAGATTTAGTCTTCAGAAGTTGTGCTATCAAAATTGCAGACATCACACAGCACATGCCTGCAACTTTTATGAAGGGAAATATATCCTGAATATATCCTGGAAGACTTCTGCTGATGGTAACTGTCCTCATGCTATCATGTTCTATGCAATGCATACGGTCAGGTATTAAGTTTTATTAGTTATCTGACTTGCTGCTTTATGGTTCAGGAAATTGTTCTTTATGGCACAAGAAGATAAAACTAACAGAAACTGACAGACTTAGATGAAAATAAATAAATAAAGTATGAAAGATTAATAAGTATTACCTGAGAGTTGTTTTTTGCCTCAAAATCACTTCGTCCAGCCTGCTTCTCCTTATTCATTTTTAGGTCACTTTCTCGCAGCAGGTAGCAAACCAGCCACTTATAAGCTGCTAAAGGAACTATGAAAAAGAAAAAAGGAAAATTCCTAACATTTACACTTATGATGCAAGAAGTCATGTGAAAATTCTACTGCAGTCCCAGATTTTGCTACTTGAGATGAAAAGTGAAAGCATTAATTAATCAATCCATTGACGTGCCACTTTGTCCATTAATGTAGATACAGATCTGGGGAGAACAGTCAGATTGTGAGTGTACAGTGAAGACATAACCATGTCTGGCCATACCCTACTTCAAACTGACCCCAAGCTGGGAGACAAGGTATATTCACAGCTCAGTTTAGACTTCTTACTGGAATAAATTTTTTAGCCTAGTTTTTTTGGTTTTTTTTTTTTTTTTTTTTTTGGGTTTTTTTTTTTTTTTTTTTAGGTTTTATTTTTTGTTTTGTTTTTCATTGTTTGTTTTTTTCCATATTAAGACTTATGCCTGCAAGATATGAAGTCTCTTCTGAGAATATAAGAACAGAAAACAGTCCACAATTACTGGAAGCATGTGACTTGCAACATTGTTCACTGGTGGCTGAATGTAATCGCATTTAAATTACTATTTTTGTATATAATTGTGTCATATTTCTAAGAGCAGCCTAGAACTATTAAGGTAAGAAGTTATTCAGCATAAAGTCCTTGCATGAATCCTGCTTGCTTGTCTTTTAGCTGAAGATTTAATGTAGAGCATACCTTAGGGTACATGGAGGGTTTACATGCTGCCTAAATTAATAGTCCAGTTTCTAACAGAATGGATCAATAAACAGATTCAGATGTTTTTTGAATTATGGTCTGGCTCAGTAGGTATTACATGAGAGGACAGAACATGTGCTGCTGCTCTCTCATTATGTGTTGGTATTCTTTTTAACTTTTGTGTCCAACAGCCAATCTGGGCTCATAGGGATGCACAAATGGGAACAGCATCTAATGTCACTCTTGACTTGATTATAGCTGAGTAAAGCAGGAAAACTGCAGATAACTCTTTTTCCACCATTATTCATTTTTCCTCCATTCAATTAAAAGCAACTGTCAAAAGCAGATGAACTTCATGCCTTTTCAACATACTTGTAAATCCCTTGCATGGTTTTCTAAAAGAAGCTATTTTAGTGAGAGAAGGCAGTGGCAATCAATCCCTTTAGTACTGGAAAACAGCAATACAATGGGGAAAAACCCTTCCTCAGAGATGTTCTTTTAGAGGAGCAGAAGAGAAAAAACAGTATCTGATGCTATCCTCCATTTCAGAAATAAATTTTGGGAAAATTGAATGTATTTTGAAATGCAAACTATGCTCTTAGTAAAGAAAAATGCAAGTAAATACAAAAAATGTCAGCAAATATGACAAATATCTAATAAGTAGCAGAGGCTGAATCTCAGATCTTTGGATTCTTTCTTTTGGAAAAGATTTTAAAATTCCATAATCACTTTAATAGCAGTAGAAGCCTACCTGAAGAGTCCATGCAATCTTCAACACTAATGGCTGTGAATTTCCAGCCAAGGATATGATGGTAGTCTTGCAAAAAGTTTATTGTTCCCAAAGGGGATTCAAAAGGAGCTTTATCTGAAATACCAGAGAAAATAAAAAAGATTTATGAGAAAAGAAATCAGACTTTTTGGAACTAAAAGCCTATTATAAAGCCATGCATACACTTGACAGGCCAGATGCAATTAGGCCATAATACTTATTTTATTATGGCCTAGTCCAGCCAAAAGAGGACTGGTGGACAAGTGTGGAAAAACCTGACATCACTGCCTATAATTATTCCCCATAAGATTCAACTCCAACTGCTGAGTTTTCCAGCACTGTAAGATGCTAGTGAAATTCATTGCTGGAAAACTAAAACAAAATCTAGAGAACTACAAGATGTGGTGATGGATATTGCTACCAAGTCAGGTGATATGAACTGTTCCAAGTACAATAAACAGACTTATGATGACTTTACCAATACAGAGTGACAAAATTACAGAATAGTTTGGGCTGGAAGGGAACTTAAACATCATCTTCTTCTAACCCTCCCACCCTGGACAAGGATTTTTTCCACTAGACCAGGTTGCTCCAAGCCCTATCTAGCCTGGTCTTGAACAGTTCCAGGGATGGGGCATGTACAACTTCTCTGGCCAACTTGTACCAGTGTCTCACCACCCCTGCAGAGAAAATTTCTTCTGAACATCTAATCTAAATCTATCATCTTTTAATTTAAAGCCATTCCCCTTTGGACTATGACTATCTGGAAAAAGTAAAAAAAAAAAAAAAAAAAAGAAAATTAAAAAAAAGTAAAAAGTAATATAAAAAGTTTTGTAAGTACTTTATTATAAGTACTGGAAGACCGTAATGAACCTTCTCTAGGCTGAAGATACCCAACTCTCCCAGCCTGTCTTCATAGCAGAGGTGGCCTCCTCTCTAATGGGTCCCCAACTTTCTTTTGCTTAGGACCCCAGACCTGGATGCAACGCTGAGGTAATTTCATCAAACTAAAGTGCACTTCTCAGGGAGTAAGATATGGCTTAACTTGATTAGGGATGGCAAAACATCTAGCTAGCTTCTGCAAGAGAAGAAAGAATATTTCTTGCAGCAAATATTTCTGTATTGTGAATGTACCATATGATGGAGTCTGAAGCACATTATTTATGCTCTACAAAAGCATTAAATGACTGTCAATGCTTTCAGTATGAAATTACCTCCTAATTCCATTAGCTACACGTTGTTGGGTCCAGCATAAGATTCCATAATGAAAACATACCTCTTATGCAATTCATCCAGCTCATTAAGTAGTTGCTGGTTTGCTGAAGCAGGACATTGTTATCTCCCTCATAGGTGCAGTTTGGATCATTGTCATTTCGGATGTCACCCAGACGATTCACTTAAGAACAAGTGCAGAGTTTAATAATATTGCAACATATTAGTGGAAGCTGAGAGAGATTAAGTAATTATTCTGTGACAAAATGCAGAAGACGTTTCTATTCCTGTATGTAAAACTATTGTTACAAACAGATGAACTTGAAAATTCACTGATTACCTTGTACAGCAAAGATTTTAGAAAAGTGTGGCATTAAACTTACATGAGAAATTTTTATCTATAAAGTCTTAATCTTTATATTTGAAACTGAGACTGAATTACTCGTACAGTCCAAATGCTGGTGAAGATCCTGTATGGGTTTAGGGAGTTTTTTTTTGTGACTTCAGCTACGAAATAAAATTTAAAAATATGAATATGAAGATAAAATACTTTCGAAACACATTGCTAAAATTCAGAAATCATGGCACAACAGCAGTCAAAGAACACACAAAATAACCATTCTCTTTCTGATCAGTGCATGCAGTGTGTGTAACTTACTGGCAAGGTAACCATGTCCTCCACAAGCCTCTCGGCACTCCTGGGCTGCCTGCTGAGCCGTCCAGGACGTCAGGGGTTTGCTGGCAGCAGACAAAGCGTGAATCTCACGTCCCAAATCAGCCTTTGTGAAAAACAAATTATAAAGGGGGAACAACTTCAATAGAAATTGAATTGGTGACCAGCTAAAGCCATAGATACATGTACTGCTTTACAGCAAACAGTAACTGGCAATATAAGCATAAAACTCTGAGATCTGTGTAAGTGCAAAGCATATTCTTTGGTGCCACAGAGGAACTCTGCCACAACTGAGGAACCTCCAGCACCAACTTTCTTATATGAGACAGAAATAAATGTGCCATATAATGGGCACATGGGTGCTCTCAGCTCAGCTGTAACAGCTGGCACAGCACTGAGTGAGTTCACCACCTGCCAAGCTTTCCCTCCCAAAAATGGAGAAAGAGGTGGTTGAGGGTGGCCTGTCCAGAAAAAACACTTCTATCCCCTCTGTGTTATAAGCAATATCTGTCTCTCTCTCCAGCCAGCAATAGGATATATTTATTGCCTTTCACAGTTTTCATTGATCTTTTAAGCATCACTTTTGCAAAGAGCAGGAAAACTTTTATGTACACCCTCAGAGACTCCAGAGAATCAGAGCAGCCTGCATTTACACTAACTCAGTTGACCTTCTTTTGAAAATGCATTTGGAATTCTGGTTTCTGGAGACAGGGGCTTGATACAACCAAAGCTTGTTTAAAAGCACCTCCCTAAATGGTGTTCTTTGTTCAATGATCTTTGTAGAACAAAAGGAATCTGTAAGGATTACATTCTTAAAATTTTCAACTGTGAAATTCTTTCCTATCATGATTTTTTCCTGATAGCCACTGTTTTCCCTAAGATTAGGGACTGCACTGCAGATCCCCAGAGATGAAGTATCAGGTAAAACAATCAAATAGATTCTTCTGTGTTTTCTGTAGAGAGGAGAAATTAAAATATCCTGCCATTAGTAAAAATTATTTCATGAGCTTTACTTCAGATAAAAAAAAAAGCTTGATGATTTAAGTAAGACGTGAGCAATACACAGCCAACATGCAGGACCTAAAATTTTTATTGCCAAAAAATTATAAGAATTATAAAATTTATATGCTGTAAAAACACAATACTGAAGTTAATTTGATTAAGAATCAGTCCACAGAGACTGACTAAATAAACTATTTCTTCTGTAAAGGAATGACTTTCAGTGGGCTGATTGTGGATGAAAAATTCATCACTAAGACTCAAAAATCAACTTTTTTCACTAGAAGTATTTCTTTTAATGCACAAATTTGAATTGCAAACTTAAGCCAGACTCAGAGAGTCTGTGCAGGAATTAAGATTAGTGTATTTTCAGAAAATCTTTGATATATGTTCCCTGTAGAATCATTTACAACAGTTATAAGCTAAATTTACACCATCATAATATATTTATGATAAAAAAATATGCATGAGAACATAACCTTCAATACTACAGAAATCAATAAATCTTTAATAACTCCATCAAAACTAATTTAAATGCATTTCTAAATTCTACTTTCATCAGTACTTCATATGCCCCATATTTCTGAGACATTGCTCTATCATTTTTGATTGTAAGAGAGTCTAAGCCTTCTAAATAGGTCTGCCATTTAACAGTGCACAGTTTATTAAGTAAGAACTCAGTGAAGAGGAAATATGTAAATATCTCACCTGTCTCTGATTCCTTTGCTTTGTCAACACACCTGCAAAAAACTCTACAAAGTTCTCAAACAGGGACTTTGAGAAATAATCTAAAGCATACGCAGCAGCCAGGTAAGGTAAAAGACGCCATTGCTGGAAAAAAAAAAAAAAGAAATAAATTGATTACAAATTCATACTTGCTTTAAATAGTTATTATATTGAACCAACTCAATTTTTACTGTGTTCAAAATGGAAATCTGCTTAATGGAGGAGAGAACAATAACCTAGAATGTAATTTAATTACATTTAATTATTTTATAGCTGGTTATTCTTCTCTCTATACAAGTTATGGTTGCATTGTTTTAGTTCTCACATTTCATGAATTTGTGATAAGCATTCTGTTAAACCAGGGAAAAAGTTCACTGAAGTTTTGGGGACTGAAGACATATTTTTGCCATGTGTTTATAAAATGTCTGGCATGCCAGGGGCAATCATGATTCATAAGTTGCTTCAGCACAGACACGACAGAGTTGTAACCATTTAATGGGGCTCGTGAAGGAAAAGAAAAACTGCTTGAAAGTCTTTGTGGTAAAGGAAAAAGGGAATGAGAGTTTCAGCAAGCAGAACCCACAGAACAAGCAAAAACTGGGAAAAATTGAGAGACTCAAATAGTAGAAAACAGATCCTGGCTTATTCTGAAAAGGTGGAAGGAAGGCATCTACCACCAATTCGCAGAATCTCATTAAATCTTTCAACATTGCAAGATAAGTGTCAACCTGGAAAAAGGCACCCACAATTCAACTGGGCAGGTCTGTTTTCAGCATTTCTTGTATATTAACCTTGGTAATTCAGCACATCTGAGTTTTCCTTTTTCCCCAGTTATTCTACATACACTTTTATCTATTTTTTTTTCAGAGCAAAAATTGTTTATAACCTGCATAAACTGCAGGTAAATCTTATTCATAATCCCTTTAAAACAGTATTAGCTTGAGACTTCTCCACAATGAATGTCACTGAGTTCTGTACTTTTAAAGCATAGAGGCTACAAATGAGAAACTTAGTGTAGCAACAAATGAAGCAGTGATATTTTGAAACAAATGCTACTTTTTACATCTGCAGTACTTTCACATGTGCACGTAAAACAGATTTTCTCTTAAAAGGTTACTATTTTAGAAGACAAATGTTTCTAGGTACTTCAGAGAAACATGTATTTTTTTGGTTTTGCTGCTCCAAGAACTTATGTTAAAAACCTGGTCATGCCAGGAGAAGGTTTTGAGTTGGAATGAACCCCCATAGCTGTACTAGAATGACGCTTCAGGTAACAAAGACAACTTTAATTTCACTAACTTCAGGGTCACTACCATGATCTGCAGTACCTCTAAATGTGAGTTTCATCATCTAGGAGTCTGTAGATGCAATTCCAAAGTATTTACCTGTGTTTGGTACTCAAGGACAGGTATTTCTTCATCCTCAGTTGGTCCAAACTGACGGCGAACTGCTGAGAAGCGAATGGCTATTGCCAAGGCAAGCTTTAAATTGGTCATGGACATTCCTGTGATCATAATTCTGCCACTGGACAAGGATCCCAGAGCTGCACTGAAACGTTCTTTAACCTCCTGAATGAATAGAAAGCACAGAATGAATGCTAATGAGGCTAACATTTCATTTTACCCCCATAAAGATGCAACTTGGCAGTATGATCAGAATCAATTTTGCCAATTTTGTTTCTTGATTTGTTCAGATGAGATATTCAGGTGAGACTCAGATCAGCCTTGCTTGAACACAGTCAAACTCTAAACTCCTTGGGATCAGTGGGGTCATCTGAGACATCTCTAAAATGCAATTAAAAAAACAACACTCATACCTCATGTGAAATCGTCAATAGCTTTCTTAAGTTCAGGTATTCAGTACTTCCTGACATAAGAAGCACATCACTCTCTCAACCTACATATATCTTTACATATTTAATGACACAAGACCTTGTTTCCTACCTTGATAGAACTTGAGTACTTCCCCTCAGCTGTGACATCTCCAGCTATATTCAGTAGGTTTTCTTTTGGTATTCTGACATTGTGGAACATGGCAAATCTGTTTAAACAAGCACACAAACAGTATAAAATTGATGTCTACATACTCTGAGGTGTTTATATTACAGAAAAAAGATCATAAGAAGAATAGAATTGCAAAATTATCTCAGGCATGTCAGTGAACTGAAAACAGTGCCTGTCAAGCCATGTAAGCAATTTTAGGGAAGTATGCCTGGGTCAACAAAGACTTTCAGGCTCAGAGCAGTACAACAAATTTAAGAAGATAAATTATTCATTATAACTTCTGATTTTTGATTTTTCGCTTTAAAAAGATGGTGTTTACAAAACCAAAAAACCACTTCATTGATTCTAGGAGACCATTTCAGCAGCTTTGTAAGGAAAAAAAGTAAAATAAAAGTAATGGAAGGAGGAGCAATAGTATTCTGGTTAAGGGAAGAGACAAGTTACTTATTAGAGACCATGGATACAGTCAGTTTGACAGGTACTTTCACTGGCACCTCAGAAAGCTGAACTGAATTCTCAGGCTGCATGACTTAGGTTGCCTAGGTTGGTATCTTAGCTGTCAAAAAGCTTGGGAAGATGAACAACTTCCTTCTGCTGCCTAGAATGGAACTGGGTCATTCTGATTCCAAATAATTCACTGCCTCAAACAATTCTGCAGAGTTATATTCATAACTGAGGTGCTGTTTAGTCCAGTCTGGAGACTGCTTTGGAATAGAGACACTATATATTTTTATCAGTCTAAAATATAAATCTGTGAGGATCACTCATTCTACTGCAATACAAATAAGGACATAGCTGAAATAGTGCTATGAAAAGCACTAAAGTGCTGAAAAGAAAATTTTCCTTTGTTTAAAATCAAATTCTGTTCCCTGAAAGAAAAGGAAGAGCAGGATAACCCTTTCTAAATTGCAGCACTCTAGCAGCAATAGAGGGAAGGTCTTAAGATAGAATGCCCTGAGTATTCATATTCTTCAGGAAGAAAGTGATTGAACTGTTTCATCAAATGGGCAAAACAGTTTGGCACAATAGCAGCAGTATCAACCCTACTCACAAATATCTATCTAATAGCACTTGAAAAGCTGTATTTGTAATCAAAGAAAATTCCTTTCTCCTGCCAATAAAGGCTGATCTATTTAATATGGCTCGTGAGAGCCAGATTTTTCACATTAATAAATTACATAAGGGCTGCATTGCTGCATGTGCTTTTAAATTATGAGTTGTTTCCAAGGAAACATATCTGAATACTGAATTTATTCAGCCTTAGAGATACACAGTATTTTCAGACTTAGACATGGAAGAAGGTGTGCTATCCTAACCAAGAACCAGCTGCCTCAACAAGGCTAATAAGTGCTTTGTTAAATGCTAATTTCAGGGAGACTACACTACTTTGTAATGGAAGCAAATTCAGATTTTCCAAAAATCTGATTTCCATCTATGTTAATTTTTTTTTTTTTCATAACACTGAACTTTAGAAAGATCTTTTGGCTAAATTTGCATTTGCTGCTCCCTATATCCCAAACAGAATCAAAACTAAAACTGTACAACAACTAGTATTTTTAAGCAATAGCATGCTTAAAATTAATTATTACTTATCATTACTTGTTAATTATTATTAGTCATTATTTTAATTACAGAAGAGTGTGTGTGGCAAGGTTTAGGTTTCTAGTTTACAGTCTTTTTTTCACAGCTGCTGTCCATCCATAGAATTCCAAGAAGGTGCTTCCCTCTAGGACCTTACAATACAAGCATAAGGCAGGAAGCTACAAATATGTTCAAACAGTGAAGCAGACACTAATTACTGAAGAATATTTTCCTGACAAGATGCCTGCCAGTCACAGCACATCAGCAGCTATCAATTGCATTTTTTATAAGTCATTAGGGCAAATGAGAATTTTAAGATAAAATCAGAGTGATGAAAGTAAGGGAGCTCCATGGACGTTTATGAGGATCTCTCTCAAAAAGGAAGGGAGGTATGGAAGAAAGCAATGAAATAATTTTTTTAAAAGCTATTGAATGGGTGATAAAAATTAAAATTATAAGTCAGACTAAAGGAAGAGTTGGCCTAACAGAGAGATACAATCTTTGGGGCACATATTAGGACAATATTTCAAAGGGCTCCAATTCTTGGCTTTCTCTCTGCAAATACATATCTGGAACAAGCTTAGCCTTGTATGTGATTAATGGTAAGATTTCATGGCAGCATTCATGGAGGCACAAGGGTGGAAAACACCTCCAGTATCAGAGTACAACCATTACCCCAGCAGCACTGTGTTCACCCCTAAACCATGTCCCCAGGTATGACATCCACACATCTGAACACTTCCAGGGATGATGATTCCACCCTTTTTCCCTGGGCAGCCTGTCTCAATGCCTGAACAGTCTTTCAGTGAAGAAATTTTTCCTGGTATCTAACCTAAACCTCCCCTGGTACAACTTGAGGACATTTCCTTTTGTTGTGCCATTTGTTACCTGGGAGATAATGACTGAATAAAATGGCACATTATCCTCTGTTATATGTTCTGTTTTATACTGTAGTGATTAGTTCAATTCACAGAGCAAAGTTGTGCAGTTATAGAAATTCTTTTATACTGACCTGTGCTTGAGACTCAAGTGTTCATAAAAAGCAAATTGAAAGCTACTACTTTATAAAATCTATATAACAATTGCCTTCTTCTAGGAATTCCAAGCCTACTCATAATGAACATGTGACAGATGTGTGCTGTACAAAAAAGTTCCCAAGATGACCTAAACTGTTTTACCCACTTTCACGTGCTGTGATACAATCCCAAACAGTTAAATCTAAGGGGAGTCTTCTGTTGGAAAGAGTGAAAAACCTTGAAGGAAGTTTTATTATAATCTGTTGTGCACAAATATAAGGAAGCTAATTCTATAACACATAAAAAATGACCTAAAATTATTATGATTAAAAACTAAAAGCACACCCTTCTTTAATAAATTCTTTCACAGCTAGTGAACCAGAATACTGAATTTCCTATAATTATATGATAGCCTATTTTCTTAAAATCAAAATGAATTTAAGTAACAAATTTTGAAAGTTTAATTTTTTGCCTTGATATTATCCATTGCAGATACATTATATAAAATATGTGGATATGCATATCAGATGAGAAAAGCTTTAAGAAGCAAAGCAGAGAGGCAGAACTAGCAATTAAAAATTCAACAGAAAATTTCTATGTATAAAGAAATAAGATATTTTGCCTATAAGCACGAATGTTGAAAATAAAAGCAGAACCTCACAGGACTGGTGGGTTAAGTGACCTTGTGAGATTGCTGCCAACTGCTGTTATGCTTCTTCTCCAAGAACTTTGCTGTTGGGAATTGTAAGACATACTGGCCAATTGGAACTTGATATTGGAACATATTAAAAATAAATAGTGAGATTTAATGAAGTCAACGATCACGTTTTTACCGGTTATTAGCCTAGAAAGCACAGACTTGGCCCACATCTGTCAACACATTAAGGGGAAAAAATCTCCTTAAAGAATTGAAGAAATATCTTACCATAATGGAACTGTATACAGAGTCATGGGGATATCATGTACCAGCAAGTTTGGAAAATGGCTGAATTTCACACAGTGATGACAAGAGCAGAGGTTTGAACGCTGCCCTACTCAGGGCCTCTTCAGCACAGCACATATTGTGACTGAGATTAAAACCTCTCAGCAGGACAGACAGACAGCTGTCACTTTAAATAGATATCACAGGGCTCTGTGTAGACACATCTTTTAGCACAGATTTTAAAAAACCCCTGTATCACATGGATTTCTACCAGGAGCAGCTGAGCAGAGTGAAGTGTCATTCCAATAGCAGCATTCTTGTTTGGGCTCTTTGGCCAGTAGTTTAGGGAACATTTCAAACTAAGTTAATCTCACTGACTTTAAATCATGCAATAGTAATTCATCTGGTGTGCAGTAATGCTGATAAAAGAGGAACAGCTGGAAAAGCTACAAGCTCCTTTTGCCAGTACTAAAGTAATAAACTGTTACATATAGTACAAATAGCTCAAATATGCTTTGGTGAACTTCAGACTCACTAAAATGCCTTTTCTGCCAGCTTTTGTTACTGACTACATTAGAGATGGTGCAATCACCAGCCAGAAACAGAAAGCAGGTGAATGGTATTGGAAGGCTGTGAGTCAATTGATATCAGGGCTGTTTATGGGATACAGTAAACCTTAGGAAGAATAACATTTCAGAGGTTTGATGAAAAACTTGCAGAAGGAAAGAGAATTGCCACACATTCTGGAATGAAGCTCACAGAAAGGTTAGAGCTGAGAAGAGTTACAGTGAATCTGGGGAGAACTGCATGGCAGTATTTTAGTTTTATTTTCTGCAATCCAGGCTCTAATCGAAGAATGCATCTCTGTACAGTAATGCTCAATAGCAATGATAAAACAACATAGCAGTTTATAGGTTTCCTAATCCTAACCTAACAGACTTCACAGGGACATAAAGACCCACTCACACTAAAGTTCTTACAGTCCAAGTGCCAGTGCTGCAAGAAGCTCTGGATGTGCAGACTCCTGCAGCGGCTGAGAGCTGGCAGAGCTCTGCTAAGGAACAAAAATGGTTGGTTGAAGTTCGCTGCAAATGTGAGGCTGTATTTCTGTGGGTCACAAAACAAATGTGTGACTAGATCTAAATCTACCTTTCCCCATTTTCACCCACACCAAGTGCCTTTCAGTGTGCAGTAGCTATGGCTGTAGAGTTCTGAGGCACAAGAACCTGACAGAAATGAGGGGATAAGGTAGCACTCTGCAGCAGTGTGACCACAGCCCAGTAACACACACAACACTGAATGTACCCACAGAGTGTCCAACCCTGACTGCACAACCTACGTCAGGAGGGCAAAGAAGGAAAATGCCAATGACTGCAGCAAAAACCATGGCTTTACCTTAAACTTTATACATATATATATGTATAAAGATATCTTTATATATGTATAAAGATATATTTGCAAAATACCTAGCTTTAACTGTGAAAGTGGAACTTTTCACAAAGACTAAAGTATTCACGGTATATTCAGATAACATAAATACAGGCACAGACATTTTAACATTTTTTTTCTATAACCAGTTCATTGCTATTGCAATTGTTTGAAACTTAGATCAGAGGCTGTAAGTCAATAAAAAATATTAAACAAGCTCAAGCTTGTTTATTTGGGAAGCAGGACTGATTTTTACACTCAATTTCTTACATCTCTGTTCTTTTTCCTATACTGAAACAGCCACTCCTAAGGCCTTGCAGTGAACCAGACCTAACAAATTATCTGACTGAAAACAGCAAATATTGATGGGTTGTTTTTTTTTATCAGTTTTCAGGCAGTTCCAGTTTCCTAGCTGAGTCCCCTACAGCTTCATAAATGTTCATTGCAGCAGAAAGAAAAAGACAGTGTGGGAGTAGAAGCAAATAACCAAAGAAGCTGATTATGATTGAAAGATGAAGCTCCAAAGACTATTTAGGCTTCAACCATTTATTATAGCTCCTATCTTCCTCGTGAAATAACTGCAACAGTTGCAAAATCTACATGAGCATGAAGAGGATAAATAGTAGAACACAAAAAGGAGCAGACTTCCATTTGTTCTGCCCTTAAACTAGCACTAGCAGAATCATAATGTATAATCAGCAATAGCAACAAAGAAACAAACTATGAATTAACCATTTAAAAGCAATTTGTAACAGCTTGGAAGTCAAATGATGTATCCATCTTCGCCAACATACAAGAATTATAGTGAGAGCTTTCTAAAACATCTCTTTCCAGAAGGAATTATTTCACACAGTTTATTGCTTTTCTGTCCAATAAATCCCGTTTACCCATTTATTCTTGGGCATTTTGTTTTGTTTCCAATATCCAGAAAACTCAATCTGTCCTCACTGATTGCTAGAGAACATGCTTAGTGTGTTGTATGTGTGCAAAGATTGACCACATTTTAATTGTAAATGAAAGGCTGTTAAACAGCTAACAAACCCCATCAGTTTTCCCAAGCCCACAATTATCATTAGATCCAGCTAACAATTCTTTCTCCAGAAAGACCCATTTCTCTACTACAAAGACTTAAGGTAAGATGATAGTTTCATTTCTTTAGTTCTTCCCTTACAAAAGGTTTTATCTGCTCAACATACATGTTATCAGTGGACACAGCCTAATGAGCTCAAAACATGTTTTACAAAGACAGGCATTACAGCTGATTTTCACTCTTCCCCTGCAGATTCAATTGGGCATCATTTCCATCTCTGGAGAGGGGAAAGCAGAAATTTGCTACTAGTTAAAACTGGACATGAAACTGGTTCATCACCAGTTCAGTGTGATGTGAATCATTTACTGATGTGCACAGAAGTAATGGGTAATTTGGGCAATGTTTCAGTACCTAAGGTACATCCTTCCCTTGCCCACCCAAAAAAAACCAAACCAAAACAAAAACCCCAACAAAAAAAAAACCCACACCAATGGAAGGAAACAGAAATCAACACACGGTCAGCTCTAGCTTCATGTGTGTGCCACCCCCTACTCCTCATGCCTGTCATGCATTTTACTGAAAAGCCCCTGGAATCCCAGATACTCAGTGATTTTTTCATTAGTTTTTTTTTTTTCCTCAGCTAGTACCATTTTGGGTCCTCAGTGAGCAGCATATTTCACAGACTGACAGAGCACTAGCAACAGGTGGATATTTTAATACTGTAAAATAAAGACTAAAGCTTTTGCATCCCCTGGTGGCAGTCTGATTCAACTTTGCTAACAAAACCAGTCTAAACTCTCCATAAGAAAAAAGAGAACTCTATTTTTGCCCCTTTATTCATTGATTACACAAATTATTCTATATTTCCTAGAGAAAGAAAAGTATTTAAAAATATTTTACAGTAATTTTGTCTTTTTTTTTTTTTTTTTTTTTGCTCAGGGCAGCTAAAGTTACAAATTCAACAGTTTATACTGAGTGTTATCATGCAGCACTTAGAGGACAGCCAGCGTAGCAGAATCAGCCAGTGTGGGTTTAGGAGGGGCAGGTCATGTTTGACCAACCTGATCTCCTTTTATGACCAGGTGACATGCCTGGTGGTGCAGGAAAGGCTGTGGATGTTGTGTACCTGGATTTCAGCAAGACCTTGGACACTGCCTCCCACAGCACACTCCTGGAAAAGCTGCAGCCCCTGGCTTGGACAGGAGCACTCTGTGCTGGGTTAAGAGCTGCCTGGATGGCCGGGCCCAGGGAGTGGTGAATGGAGCTGCATCCAGCTGGGATCAGTCACCAGAGGTGTCCCCCAGGGGTCTGTGCTCGGGCCAGCCCTGTTCAATATTTTTATGGATGACATGGATGAGGGCATTGAGACTTTCATTAGTAAATTTGCAGATGACACTAAGCTGGGAGCATGTGTTGATCTGTGGGAAGGTGGGAGGGCTCTGGAAGAGACCTGGAATGGTTGGATGGATGGGCAGAGTCCAGTGGGATGAGGTTTAATAAGTCCAAGTGCCAAGTCCTGCATTTTGGCCACAATAACCCCCTGCAGTGCTATAGGCTGGGGATGGTGTCCAGGGACAGTGCCCAGGCAGAAGGGGACCTGGGGGTGCTGGTGAACATCCAACTGGACATGAGCCAGTGTGTGCCCTGGTGGCCAAGAGGGCCAATGGCCCCTGGCCTGTGTCAGGAATGGTGTGGCCAGCAGGAGCAGGGAGGTCATTCTTCCCTGTACTCAGCACTGGTGAGGCCAAACCCTGAGTGCTGTGTCCAGTCCTGTCCCCTCAGTTTAGGAAGGACATTGAGACACCTGAGCACGTCCAGAGGAGGGAACAAGGCTGGTGAGGGGCTTGGAACACAAACCCTGTGAGGAACAGCTGAGGGAGCTGGGGGTGTTCTGCCTGGAGAGAATGAGACTCAGGGGTGACCTTATCACTCTCTACAACTCCCTGAAAGGTGTTTGTAGTCAGGTGGGATTTGGTACCTTTGTCCAGGGAGCAACTGACAGAAAGAGAACACAGTCTTAATCTGCACAAAGGGAAAGATAGGTTGGATACCAGGAAAAGGTTTTTTACAGAAAGAGTGATAAAGTACTGGAATTATCTGCCTGGGGAGGTGCTGGAGTCACCATCCCTGGATGTGTTTAGAAAAAGACTGGTGCCATGGTTCAGTTGAGCTGTAAGGGCATGGGTTGGACTCTACAACCTTGAAGATCTCTTCCAACCTAGTGATTCTATGATTCTGTGTGAACCACCTACAAACACCATGTGATTTTTGGACATTCAAATTACGAAACTATGAGAATTATTTGAAAAGATAATTTTAGAAATGGATTTACACTGCAAAAATTCCCATATTAGTTCTGAAATTCTTTCTCTTACTAAAAACATCATACTCTACATTAGCAGGAAACCAGCTTTCAGCCAAACAAGAAGAGATTAATTGTTTTTCAAAGCCAGAATGGACAACTATAATCAACTACTCTGTTTTCTTACACAGCATAAATCAATAGCGTTTTCCAAGGAGGCTCTGGAATTTCTTCCCCATGACCTTCATTAGTGCTCAGGAACTTAACTCTCTGTATCCATATTGAAAATTATTAGCGTAAATTTCTTGAAGCACAGGAACAAAATCAAACATCTCTGTCAAAGATGTCAGACTCTGATCCCCACTGTAACCACATATTGAGTGTAACTACATGGAAATAGACATGATTTACTAAGTGTTCAGGCTAGTTGAACCAGACTTCACACACACATTCAGAAAAACCTGGCAATGCATGTAGTGGAGACCAATACTTGTAGTCACAGCATAGGGGAATGTTTTCTCCTCTCCACATACAAGTCCATGTTTTCTCTGGGATAAATGAGGATGGATGTAAGATTGCTAAACAGCCAAGGAGAACACCTTGACAAGGCAGTATCTGGTGAAATATCTCCTTTTGGATCCTGGGATTTTGCAGATCATGCTACCAAGAGCCCACTTTCTAGGGTGGCAAGGCTTGTTGTCTCTGCAAACAAATGCAGAACTTCCTCTCTAGTCCCCATCCTGACCTTTGTGTACTTCTGAGAGGCAACATCTACAAGCCCTGACACTTCTGACATCTCAGTGTGAGCAGGAAGGCTGCAGAACAAAACCAGGTTCCCTGGTTTTTGAGAACAATATTGGCCTGCCTGTAATCTTAGACCTCTCCAAAAAAACAAAAAAAAAAGAAAAAAAGAAAAGAACTGAGGTACTTCAGGAACTCAGTTTTTAGCTAAATGAGTTTTTAGCTAAATGAGGGGTATCTATTGGTAATCTTGGGCTCTCTCATCCTTCTCTCAATCTCCCAGTGCTGTCTTAAGGTTTCTAATGCAGGGACTGTCTTAATGCATACTTAAGAGATATATACCTATGGCTGGGGCTCTTTGGGCACTACTGTTTGAACACCATAAAAGTTTTTTTTAAAATAACATATAGAGTAAATAGGAATGCCCTACCACTGCTTTAAATGACATATGATGTCAAATAAGAAAAGGGACTCTATCCAACAATAAGATAGGAAGTTACTGGTATCTCATTTAAAGGGTATTTTATGGATTATAATTTCAAATTATTCAATTATTACCAACATTTTAAGAAATACTTTATTTTTTTCCCCAGTAGATATTGGAGACCTGGATTTAAAATTATGTACATTTTAAGGTCATATAACAAGCATACTCTTCTGTCCTGTTTTCACATAAATCTATATTGCAATGTAAGAATGAACACCAGATTTTAAACACTTCTACAAAAATATGAAGTTGAAAAACATTTAGATTACTTAGGCCCATGCTGCTGTGCCATCTGCTGGCTACTAGTCTGTAATGCAGAAGCAGGAAAAATCCACCGAAGTCTCCATTTTCCTCCATAAATTAATTTTTGGGTTGATTCAGGTTTTTAGAATTTATTTCTTCTGTTTCTTCAGGAAACAGAGTATCGATGATAAAGAGCTAAATAACCATAACATTCCCACAACCTTCTGGAAAGACAATCAAAGCCATAATATATGAAACCAGGATACTTCAAGAAGTCTACACTGCATTTATATGTTTACTGCAATGGTCTGTTTTGAAGGACAATACATAAACCTGTAGTGAACTGAATCAACAGAAAGAAGAAAATCTGAGGCATAAAGAAGTGAAACTCTTATTTATTGTTTAAAGTTTATAACTTTACACAGAGCAGTGTAACGCAAGAGTTTAAATGATTTTTACATCATGACTGTTTTAATGCAGAAATCTACCTCTGTTTCCTGACTATATCCTCCCCATCAGACACCTTTGGTTAGTAAAGTAGACACAGAAAGGCCCTTAGAGTCCACAACTAAGAAATGGAGCCAGGAACTTTTTTTCTTTCAACTGTACATATATAATACAGAAGAAAATAACTAGCCTCTTTCTTGGTGCAGTCTAGAAATAACACGGTTTAAACAAGATATATAGTTTCTCTCTTTGGGCTCATTAATCTGAATATTTAATGCAAATAAATCTTGTCTGGGGACCACTACTAGCTTTCCTGTGGGCTGGAAATCCACAGAAAAAATAAAGTCTTACACCCAAGTGGGTGCAGAGCCTGATAAAGTTCTTCACTCAGAACTTACTAGAATTTTTTTTCCACTATTATTGTTGAAGAGTCTATGGCTGCAAGAGTGCCTGGGGATATTTGCAGAATACGAGGAGCACTTCACATTTAAAGAGTGAGAAAGGCTGAAAGGCTGTTTATTCAGATAAAAATACTGAAATTCAAGATCCTTCAGTCTGGGGTTTGTTTTGTTTAGTTTTTTTTTTAATATCAACAATTTAAAACAACTATTGAACATTTCAGGAGTAAAGACAAAACAGATACAAGGGGATCTTTGTACCACAACGTTATGATATGACTTAAAATGTTTTCTCTTTCAAATGTATTCACTTACCCATTATCCAACCCATTCTGCCCAAGTTTCTTTCCTATGTCACCTACCATCACACCTGGCATTGGTAGCAGAGTTTTTGTATCTCGAATCTGTAGAGAAGTGAAACAAAACATTTCAGTAATGGAACAATGAAAGCTATGGGCTGAATATTTCAAAGGTTGAAAATGATTACTAATGATAAAGAGATCTCTGTTTCTTTCAAGCACATCATCCTGGATATAACTTGTACTTATGCATTCTCTCATTCAGGACATAGGTACTTCAATGAAAATGACTTTGGAAGATGACACTAATTACATGAGTGTGTTAAACATCCCTTAACACTGATGACTGCTCTCATCAGACTAGCACTGAAACCTTCTTGAAGTGTACACAGACACAGCAGAAACCAATGGAATTTTTATGTAACAATCAGCTTTGAGATATTCCCCAGTTCTGTAATAAACTTTGTTTAGTCTGCAACTTGTTCATTTTACTATGTACAAGTTTTTTATTGCACCAACATTTTCCAAAGTCTTTAATCTTATAAAACAATTTCTGTGGTAGAAGTTTGCAGATTTCATGCAGATCAGCCTGCAGCACTGGTAGACATAAACTGTTCTTTGCAAGACTTTCAGGATTTCATATGACACAGATGAGTTCTAACTATACAAGTACTGTGATCATCAGAAGATTTTTCAGCTCTTTTGTATTTTCAGAAGTTCTTGCAGAAAATTTGAAGAATAAAACTAGTTCTACAACCTTCATAAAATCAATGAACACTTTAAAAAAAGTATCCTGGTTACAGTTGCAATAAACTGATGGCATTAAATAAAGAACCTGCTGTCAGGTATAAATAACAGCATAACAAAGTATTTAATTGGAACCCACTCTTCCCCAAAAGAATAGAAGGTTAGCAATATTTCCAGCCTACCTGTACAATAAAGGAATGCAATCCTTGGCACTGTCCATCAGGAGTATAGAGCTGAGCATACAAAACTGCATGAGTAGCATGTTTTCCCATATTACCAACCCAGAACTTTGCAGCTTCAAAGTCAGGTGTATTTATGATAAATTCCTGTAGCCAGGAAACAAAAAGAAAATTATATAAATAATATAAATCAGGTGACAGCTATTTTTTTAATCACCCTGGCAATGTTTTTAAAACATTCATTAACTGCCAGGATTTTATTCTGCATTCCAGCATCTGAGATCTCTCTTATGGTGTTCAACTTTGGAGAGAACACATGTAATAAGGAAAACATTTAGAAGTCAAAAAGCTCATTGCCTTATTGTAAAGCCTGAAACTCAGCTTTCTAAATTGCTCATTTAAACAGTTAAAAAAAAAGGCAGATTAATGGACTGGGAAGCATTTCCTAGATCTTCAGTTAAACTGAGCTTTGAGTTCAAGTAAAGAACTGAGAAAGTTGTTTCAGCTGTGAGAGCTGAAGCTTCTGCAGGGATCAACTCCTTCTGACAGAGTTTTGCATGGAAAGGAAGCCTGGTTGACAGTGTGCATCAAGGACTAACCTGAGAGCTAGGATCAAATGTGGCTGTAGTCCGTATGCCTTTGGTGTTAGTTCCGTGGCTGAGTTCAGTCAGAGCAAAGCATCCAAAAATCTAAATAAGGAGATACAGGGCACAATTCAAGACCACTTTATTACATTAACTAAAACTGCAAGACTTTCTAATTATTTCAAATTCAGCTATTGGAGAACAACTTGGCAAAAAACCCCCCAAAACAAAACAGGAAGCAATAAAGAGCAACAAAAGCAACAAGTTCAGTTTAAGTGTGATCAGAATATTTATATTACAAAATCAAAGGGGGTGTGGCCACAGTGAAGGCTGCCCACATGGCCTAGACTGGAGAAACTGTTCAGGATTGGCACCTTCTGTATCAGACAGGTTGCATTTATTCTGCAGAGTACTTGGTTCTGAGTCCCCACTGAATTCCATGTGATGTTTCTTTGGCATGAATCATTTCTCATTTTACAGCATTAGAATGGAATTTTTACCACACCACATCATAGTTGAGAGCATCCTAGTAGGACACTCTTAAATTACTCTGGACAGAACCTAAACTAGTGTAATGTCATTTATACTGCCTTTTCCCAAAAGGTTCCCAAATTTTGTCTGCATGTTAACTTGGACAGTCTAAAATATGTCTAGGAAGTAGCTTATGAGCTCAATGCTTGAATCTGCTCCATGGTATTTTCTTTTGCTGTTTAGAGGTACTTAGGTATGTTAAGAGATCAGAAATAACACAAAACTCCAAATAGTGACACAGTTCTAATAGTGGCCATTTCTTATAAATTATTATAAAGATTACCTCCATGCTATAAATTTGTTTCAAAATGTGTCCAAATCTCTTAGAAGCACTCATAATTGGACCTGCAAATACCTGTAAAAACAGAATAGTAAATGAAATCAGTGCCCTGTGATGAAAAGGAACAATTGCACATGATTTTTAACAGTGATGTCCAGTAGAGACCAGGTAAAATAGGCTGAATAGTAAACTATAATTAGACTATAGATGGGGGAGGTAAGTCAGGATTTGATCTTGTCAAGGCCGCTTTGCAGATGACTGAACTTGTCGCAGCTCTAAAATGTTCAAGCCTTTATTCAAGCTTAAAAATACTTCCCACTTGTCCTTAGTGATGCTCCCTGGAGCAAAGGAAAACTTAGAGATTCTGCTCTTCATTAAGACACTAAGGCTTAAGTAGGTAAATTTCTGATACCTGCAAATCTTTAGCAAACACACAGTGACCAACAACCAAGCTCTTTGGCTGCCCTAGAGAGGAGACAGAGGAGTAAACAAAAGAAGGCCTCCGAGTTTTTTTCTGTATCTCTGTGTGTACTGTTTTACCTTTACTTTTCAGGTGGGATCCCAGTGGAGACAGGGTTAACAACAAAGATTACCCACACCTCTCTGACTCTTCTAAACACTTAAAACTTAATACCATTTTTGAAAAGAAGGGATAAGGAAAAGATCAAGTTTTAACAAAATAGACATAAAGCAGCAGAATTACGATATTAGAAGTTACTTAAATTCAAACATACACCACTACAGCCCTAGAACTGTACTTACACCACAATGTAAGCAAAGCTGGATGGATAGAGACCAATCATACATTCCTAATGAGAGCACAATATTAAAAATCTTTAATGGGTTCTCCATTGCCTCTTGCTGAGTGAGAAAGTCATACTCAAAGATCCTTTTGGAGCGCAGGAATGTCAGCTCCTGGTATTTCTCACGGCACAAATCTTCTCCAGGATGATGTGCAAAGAGAGGATCATTTTCCAGAGCAGAGAAGATTCTGTTCTTGGAGGGGGAAAAAACTGACATTAACAAAAACAGTTAACTTTCTTCTAGAGTAACATTGGGTCTCAAACTACAATTATTTGCTGGAAGCCATAAACTTATTAAACAAAAATTCCAGAGAATTAGAAAATATATTTAAATGGTCTGCCATATATACAACTCATGAAGCTAAATGTTATGATATTCCCTTCACCATGAAGTGACTCACTGATTACTCTGAATTTACAAAAACAGTATGGTAAAACTTACTTGCTTTGTGCAGCAGGCTTCACTACCTCAATAGATGAAGCTGCTAATCTAAGAATCTAAGGGGCAAAGGTCTGAGGATAAAGGTAAAGCTCCAGGCTTATATTCCATTAGAAATATGATGGTAAAGCCATTAAGCTACCACAACTGCTCTGTTCCCACATGGAAGTTAAAAAAGACTCCACTTAATGGAACCATCATATGCAGCCCTTCAATATGAGGCTGTGCATATTTTAATGTTGTAATTTGGATTCTTTTTGTATTAGATAATATATTACAGCATTTTTTTATTCCAGAGCTGTATCTTCAAGATATCTACATCATCTTAATTGTGTTTCACATAAAAAGGAAGAAACCCAGACTTCCTGTGCTTTCCTTTGAAGGGCAATCATTCCTTTCCTCTGTGTGAACAACTCTGCATGCCCACACAGCTTTGAAACTCCTTCACACACAGAGCAGTTGTAGTTTTTTCTGTGCTCTAACACACACCACTCAGATAAAGAACAAGGTCTTTTTGATTTGTCAGATCTACCTCCTAGGATTTCTATAATTATGGTGAAGATTCAAGATTAGCTTAAATCCATGTAAATCTACACCTCCTTCAGAAAGTTGGTTCTTTCTCCTCCTATATCTCCAAGTCATGCATTTCCACACCATCTCTTGTGCTGCAGTTTATCTCTTTTCTTGGTAGGGTTAGCTTTCAGCAAGGTTTGCATGCTAATCTCCAACTGCAATGCCACATAAGCACTAATGCAAGCACAGAACATTGTAGGAAATTGGGTCAAAGAAAGACAGAAATACTGTTTGACAGTGGCTCTGCATAAGTGCCTTGCAAAACCATGAGATCTGTGTTTTAATGCAAACAGTAAAGAAGTGTGGTAGAATACAGTTCTTTCTTGGTTTGAAATGAACACTCAAGTTCTGAAATGTAGCACCTGCTGATCTCCCCATACTGATGTTGAGTAATTAAATGAGTCTTATGAGACAGTAGATTGCTTAAAATTTCAGCTCTGTTCTGAAAACTGGCTGCAAATCAAATTTCTTATTGCTCCCTATTTACACACTATTATTAACTACACTCCCTTTAGAAAAAAAAAAAACAACTTACTTCTACTGATATCTCCACAATCAAAACATGCTTACAATTCTTGTAAAATTTACCTTCAGCTGGATGATATCTTCACCATCTATGAACACTGCCATCTCCTTCCAGTTGAAGGAAGCTTTCTTACGATATGTGGAAAGTGGCCCTTTAGGTAAGTCTGGCAGCAAACCATCCCATGAACTTTGGTTGCCATTCATTTCTTTCTGATTCAGTGTAGATGCCATTGTTAGCTAGCTGCAGCAAACAAGAAAAAAAATGCAAATTAAAGCACCACAGATGTCTGCTTTCTGTAATTATAAAAAGAAATTAAAAGAGTTGTTAATTAAATCCATTGACTTGTTTAAATGTATGAGTACAGCACTGCAGAGACAACTAAAAACTAGCCCTTCCCTTTTTCCAATTCAACTGGCTTGGTACAAAGTAAGAAAAAATGCCTTTGATCCAATGTAAACTGATTACATTGCCTTTGTTATGAAAATATGAGCTAAATATGAAACAGGGACATCACTGGTTATCACTATATCATGTGATAAAGGGGGTGATAAAAGACACAGGTGAGAAAGTACCATGTCTTAAACAACAAATGGAGCAAGACCCCACAAAGTCTGCTGGCAACTTGTTGTGTGCATCTATAGGTCAGTCAAGAGCACTACAAAACTGCTCAGACCCTGCAGGATTTCCTTGTCAGGTACAGCTGGTTCAGGAGAGGAGGGCCTTGCTTCTCCCTGGAACCCGGCCAGAGAAGCAGAGGCTGATCCTCTGCTGCTCCCAGAAGCTGGTGTTGGAGAGCTCACAGCACAACCAGTGATCCCTGCCACCAGCCAGAGGTCTCTGCAGAGCCTGGAGGGTGCAAAATCCAGCAGGTTGAATGGCACTGGCTAAAAGAAGCAGCTCAAAGGTTTAGGTGGGACATCCTGGCCCAGGGCTGGCCAAGGGCTCAGAATAGACCTCGAACATAATGAAGTACAGAAGAACTTCAGCAGTCTCCTTTTCCCCTCTCATCATCTTGATATGTCTCCTTGATACCTTTCTTTTCTTTCAACCTTATGCTTTTATGGAGGTCATCCTCTAGGTCTGAACAGTACAAACATAGTAGAAGAGAACAGCAGGATAGAATTTCTGCATGTGACTTCCAAATGAGCTCTAGGAAGATGCAGCTCCAGTACTGAGTAACAGGTTTGGAAAGAAAGGGGGGGCTGAAAAAAAAAAAAGATATTGAGAAAGTGTTTCAACCTCCAGCCAAATAAACAGATACTACACTTCTAACTGGGAAATGGGTAAAGCAGGCAGCAGTTGGAGGCTTTTCATTCATATAAGAGAAAAAAATTACATTGTAATACTGCAGCTATTACACCTAACTTTATTTACATTGCAAATCAGTGCTATTACACAAATAAGAAAACTCAAGAGTTCATTATAAAAAAACGTTCTGAACTTAAAATACATTACAAGTTCTCTGACTTCACATAATGTTTTAATATAATTGGCTCCAACTCAACAGTTTCAAAACTAATTAAGAAATCAAAACAGGTGCTTACAATAGGAAAGTAACAACAGGCTGCCCTAAAATTTCAGTGGTTATTTCAGCCCTGCTTTTAAATTTTGAAAAGCATGTGAAGGTGGAAGTAAAAACCACATTGTTTTCAATTTACAAAGAACCGCTGCAGTTTCACTGCGAAATGCTGAGATGGAAACCTTTTCCCGTGGAAAGTGCTCCTGCTAGTAATTCAAATTCAGACCCGGGCACCAAAACCGGGTCACAGATAAGGAGGGAAAAGGTCAGTCTGCAGGGTACTGTCCTCACCTTACGGGACAATGACACAGATCAGGCACTTGGTAATTATCAAGAATAATGATACTGTACCCTTACGGCTAAGAGACGACATAACCAGTGATTTATTTTATTTTATTTCCTAGCGGCTCTGCGTTTCCGAGCACTCTGCAGCTGCCCGGAGCAGGACAGCCCCGGGCAGGTAAAGGCAGGGCACGAACGCTCCTGTGCGGCGTCAGCCACGGCCGAGCCCCGCTACAGCCCACAAAACAAAACAGGGCAAAAACAGGCTACAAAACGTACTGCTACTGGCTACAAAAGGGGACCGAGATGTCCCGCTGCCGGGCCGGGCTGACTGTCCGGTGTCAGCCAGCTGTCCCGCTCTGGAGTTTGCTCTCAGGAAGCGTTTTCAGCTCTTCTGCACCCGCTGCGCCAGCAGGACAGACCCTCCCCAGACAGAGCTGCCCGTGCGGCGACGACCCTCCAGCCTCTCGCCCTGCTGGGAGCCGGCGGCTCCCCGTGTTTTCAGCCGCAGGACAGGACCGCAGCGGTCTCTGGAGCCGCAGGCCGGGCGAGGGGACCCGGTACGTACCTGCGGCCGCCGCCGTCTCCGCCTCGGGAACTGACGGGAGCAGGCTGCGACGCGCTCCGCCTCCCGGCACGGCACGGCACAGCGCGGGCGGCGGATGGGGCCGCTGGGGACGGCGGCCGTGCGGGACCCGGGCGGCGCCGCGCTGCCCCGCGGCTTCTGGGCGGCCGTGCGCGTGTGGCTGGAGAAGCCGCAGGTGGCCAACAGGAGGCTGAGCGGCGCCGCTGTGCAGGCGGAGGGGCCGGTGCCGCTCGGCGAGGGCGGGGAGATATCTCCATGCTTCGCCGCAGTGGGAGCGGGCGGGGGCGGCCAGGAGGGGCGAGCGGCGGGGGCCGCGGAGCTGGGCCGGCTCTGGAGGGAGGTGCGGGAGCAGCTGGCTCTGCCTCCGCCGCCGCCCCTCACGGCCTGGGGCGGCCCCGGCGAGCTCCGCGCCGTGCTGCGGGCGCTGCTGCCCCGGGGCCGGCCCGGCGCGGCCCCGGCCCGGGAGCTGGCGGTGCTCGGTGAGCGGGGCCGTGTGGGGGCGGCGTGAGGGGCCGGGCCCGAGCGCGGCGTGTGGGGCTGCGGTGCCGCGGGGCTGTCCCCGCTGAGATTCTGTCCAGAGGAGAGAAATGCCGCTTTCCCCCCTGTCTGTGGGAATGAGGATGGATTTATGTCCCGATCGTGTGCTTAGGGTTAATTTTTAGCTTGCGTTGTTGCGCTAGGAAGCATTGAAGTTAAAATACAAATTAGGGAGGCCAAAGACCTGTGGCACTCAGGAGCTGCTGTCACGAGTGAGCTGCCCACGCACAAACGCTGCTCCTAGTGCAGAGATAATTATTGAAAAGAGTAAAAGGCAGCTGTGGCACCTGCCTGGTATCGACTTTCTTCATGTTTAGTATTTCTTAAGAAAGAAGCTCAACATTTTTTTTCTTTTTTTTTATTATTTCTTTGTTTTGTTTTTATTGGCTGCTTTTTTTTTTGTTTGTTGGGTTTTTTTTGTTTTGTTTTGGCATGCTTCGGGATGATTTTTTACACTGTATGATGGTAATACACTCCAATAAATCCTGCCAATATAAAGAAACTTATATAAGGTAGAACGTGACACTGTTTTTAAGATAAATTTCGGGAAAAAAAAGTGTTGATACACGTTAAATTCCAGTACAAATGTTTTGGAAAGAAACATAATTCCAGAAACAATTCGATTTGCAATTCAGAAAGACTGATAGTCATTTATGGGGCACACTTGGGATGTACTTGAGGCCTCTGATTCTTACCTGATGCCTTAAAAAAATATTATATGTTGCAATTTTGATTTATGTTTTCATTTGATGTCAAAAGCTGCATCTATAGAGTGTTTCTCTGAGAAAAAGCCTAGGAGATTTTTAAAAATTAATTTGTTTACTATTAAAAAATGGTAAGAGGTGGAATTGCTAAAGATGGGCAAGATAGTAAGACTTAACATTTACTCTATTGCTAATTAATTCTTTGTATAACTCAGAAAATTTTTGGAGTCCATTCAAAAACTGATTATGTAGCCAATATGACATTTTTAGTTGCAAGAATATTTTTTTGATGATAATTTTAAAACCATTTTCTAAACTGAGAACTTAATAAGTTATTCTGAAGAATCCACCCTGGGTAAACAATAAAAAAGATTTTTTAATTTTTAGAGGAAGTAATTCTGCATAGACTCCTGGTTCCCAGGACTCTGGGTTTGCTGTGGGATATGGAGAAGCAGCAGTCCTATACTAGAAAAATCTCATTGTTTAGTTTTTACATTATTAAAATAGCAAGGTTTATAAAAATGAATACTCCTCAGCCTTAGGTATTTTGGAAACATCATGCAATAGAATGCCACCTTTGGAGAATTCAAATAGTCTGGTAGTTTCAGATGTCAGTAGCACCAAGAAACAGATCAATTCCTGGCACTGTGGTTTTTTGTCTGTTGTCTTAGATTTCTCCTCACTGATTTGTAGGCAGAAGTTCATTTTGGTACTAACCAGGGTGGGTTACACTGTGGAATAATAAACCCCTATTTGCATATCTTTTCAGATGTTTACAACGGAACTGTGACCTTTCTGCCTTTGGAGGAAAACAGTGAAGGAAAATACCTGGTTAAAAAGTGCAATATTTATCAAATTCAACTTAAACACATAAAAGATGAGGAATGGTGAGTGTGGGAGTGAGAGAGAAAGCAAATAGTAAGTTATTGCAGGAGTCACACAGTGGTTTAGTATTGGTATGTAGACAATTTAAATTTTATGATTTTCTGCTTGATTAGTAAATTACAATAGTAGTGTGATAAGAGTCCATGCTATTCTCTGAAAAGAAACATTTACAATGCTTACAATAATGTGAATCAAACCTGTTTCACCTTTGAATGTAAACATTAACTGTACCTATGTGTGGTCTAGAAAAAAAATGCCTCTTCTGATCAGGAGGATGTGGCAGTATCTGTGGGAAAGGTTCTGTGGGTGCTGGTAAGGGTGAGGGTCAAACTGAAGTTGCTGTAAACCCACTGAACTTCAGTCACTGAAATGTAGACCATTCAGTTTTGTCCTGAGCATCTGGGGATGTAGGTCTAACAAAATCTGAATAAAGTCAGAGATTATTAAATAATAAGTTGTGACAATGGATATTTTTTTCTCCTAAATTTTCCTGGTATTTTTCAGGAATTTCATAAGTTGAGTTTCACTGTTTAGCATTTGGCTATCTCGTGAAATCAGGCTGCTCATCATACAGGAGTCCTCTTTTATTGTGTTAAATGCAGCATGGACTCTTATGTACAGTGTTTAAATTGAGAGATAATGAGCTAAAAAATTCAGGGGAAATTGTTCCATTATTTAGTAACTTCACTGGTTTATTTTTCTTTTGTTTCTCTACATATTTACTTATTCTCCAGTCTGGTTTTGTAACACTGATCTGCTGATTTTATCCACTTAATCTTTGTTTTCTCTGTCCCTGAGGTAGCTGAAATAATAAATACTGTATTTATATTAAGTTATTTGTTTATTTTTAAGGTCTATATCTGTTGTAGCTCCATTTCCAGAAGATTGGTTTTCAGATGGAATTGTGTACCCCAAACTAGCATGGCTTGGAAATGAACTTTTATCCAAACTGGCTAAATGGTCTGTGGAGCAAAAGCCCAGTGAGTTTAAAAGTACACTCTCACTCATTTCAGTAGCAAAATACAGCAAGGTTTATCAGGACCTCAAAGAAAAGTACAAAGAGATGGTAAAGGTAAGTTTAGCAGTAAGTGCAGTAATGTTATCCTCCTTGTTTCTTTTTTCTTTAGTAAAAGAAGCAATTAAATTATAGTGTATGTTTTTTGTTTTAATATTTTGGTGTTTGTTAGTTTTTTTTTTTTGGTATATATGCAGAATAAAAGCAGTTTAGTCCTTGGAGGAATTAGTCATTTTCCAAGATGTATCGCTTGTGACAAAAAGGAAGCAGCAGGTTAGTGGAGTAAATAGTCATCCACATTTTAGAAGGCACAAATAAAACACCTCCTTCTCCAAAACCTTTGGATATTATCTTAATATGTGTTTGAGTTAGAGGAGCAGTTTTGTAATTTTTTTCCTTATACTGAGGATCAGAGTGCTGTATGAAGCAATGTTTGTATTCTTGCAAATTTGACTCTAGCTGCAAGCAAAAAAAAAAAAAAAAGGTAAATGCTTTTGCAAAACAGTGAGAATGCTGAAAGGTTTTAGTGTTAATATTTTTGTACTAACAGGAAGATACATGTGAGTGGAGGATTAGAGATTTCTGTAAGGCAGCATTCAGCCTTTAGGTCGTCAGTGGAATTGCTGGTGATGAGTATTTTAGTCTTTGTTTCAATTCTTCATTTACAAAGTAACACTTGGGAATAATACTTGCTCTTTCTGTATTCCTACTTCAGATTTTGTTTCTTCATGTTCTGCTGTGCCAGGGTAATTATAGGTCTGTTCCCTTGTGAAATTTCCAAATGTTCATGTTCTCAATGTTGCAGAGGTATAGATAAGAGGTATAGATAAGATTTTTTTTGTGAGAAAGTTAAGAAAAGATACAGTGGTCTGTTAGAGAACAGATGCAGCTGTTTACTTGTGACCTACATATGTAGAGTCAAAAAGTTTTTAGAAACTTTATTGTTTGGTTGAATCAAACATCCTTTATTTTCTCTGGGTATATTTTAATTACTTTAAAATGCAAAATCTGTGAAGTCCAGAAACCTACTGAAGTGAGTATACAAATTGCTGTGTCTGAGCATTTTTGAGGTTATTTCAGATGATGCAGAAAATAAACTTTTCTATATTTTTCCATTCTATTTTTTTTTCCTGAAGGTGTGGCCTGAAGTGACAGATCCTGAGAAATTTGTTTATGAAGATGTTGCCATTGCCACTTACTTGCTGGTAGGGATCTGCTTTATCTAATAATATGCTGTAAGATTATATTTCTTGATAATTGAACCTCTCTAAAGATGATAATTTTAGAGGTAACCAAAAACTTCTTCATGAAGATATGATAACTATTTGCAGTCTTCTGTCACAGGAAATATATAATCTACATGCACAAGATGTATTTATTTCTAAGTGAGAAAGCCAAAAGCACTAATGTAGAAGTGATAAGATGGATCAGTTGGAGGTTAGGATTGATTGTTTTATAAATTTTTCTATTACTTGTTCATTTTCTAGTATGAATAAATAAAAACTTATGGTTTTCACTGCTGTGCCTTTTCTTTATAAAATTTCACCTCAAATCCTATCTTCAAGTATAATATGGTCAACTGCAGATGCTAGGAGTGCAGAAAAATGCTTGGTGCAGTTTTTTCAAGAAAACTTTCTCAAGTTTTCTACCTACTTAAGATTCTATGAAAATTCTGCCACCTGCAGTTCTTAGAAACTTCAGGTTTTTAAAAGGCTGGCACAGAAATATTTTTGTTTGCCATTCAGAGTGTGGTAAGAACATGTCTACATTGAACTATACTTATAGCATCTTAACTAAATCAGTATTTGTGAGTAAGTTAGCTCGTTTACAGTACTCACTGAGGACTAATTTGTTTTAATAATTAAGTATTCAACTGCTTAAAATCTTAGATACTGGCTTGTGGAAAGAGCTATGTAGTAGACTCATCTTTACCATTTTTACCACCAACTTAATATTCAATGTTGAAAATTAGGAAGTTAGTGTAGCCACAAGAAAATTCTGGAGTGATAGCATTTTTATACAGGTGAATGTTGCTTTACAGTGATTATGTCTTGGCTAATATAGCAGTAGTTTTCAGAAAGCTATTAAAGTCATTTAGTATGCAGCTTATGTAAATGAAAAACTAAAGCATGGTATTAATAACCTAACCTGCAGCAAAATGTTCAATATGCTGGTGTATGAAACTGTTTAGAAGTACATTAAGAAAAGCTTAAGAAAAGGTAGGTCCACTGTTATTATGGGTTTATGGCATCTATATGTGACCTCATTTTATTCTGCAATCATATTGAGATGACTCACTGTCTAGAGGCATGGCCAAGGACGTAACTGTTGAGTTTGTGTTGTGAAAAACTCTGCAAGAATTGGAAGATAGGTAAGATCTGTGAGGAGGTAATTAGGGATTTCTGAGATACTGCCTAGAGTGATTGGTAAATCTAAAAACATAATCCATGAGATTAGCAGACTATGTTTATCTTCAGCTTCTTTCCCTTTAGCAGAGCTGATATTTGAAAGTGAATGTTACAAATACCAGTTTTCATAGCTAAATACTCTTCAGGATTTTTGGAAGTCATAGGGGAAAATCAGAGTGCAGAGTTATGAATGTGTGGTCTCTAACTTCTCAATAAAGGAAAAAGAGTTGGAAAGTGGTAAAAGTTAATCCATGCTCTGCAGAGGAACAGCCACATATTAATTATGGATTACTTATCTGTGTAAAAGTACCTGTTTATGTACAGATCAGGGACTAGAACTTGGCTAAAGGCTTTGGGGTCCCTTAGTTGGTGTAGAATTTGGGGCAGTTAACTTGCTAGGTAACACTTGCTTTGTTCAGTAAAAGGGATGTTGCACGTACCTTTGTACTTTGTATCACCAAGTGATTACAAAGAATATTTTGGGGTTTATTTTCAGCTCTGCCATCAATGCTTTCTTTAATACAATGGATATAAATGCAGAGACACTGGTGAAGTTTACTTGATACATGGCTTGCTTTCTATTGTTCTTCTCTTGCACCCATTGTTTTGGCAACTTCTTTTACTTTTATGCTTATTCTAGCCCAGAGTTGTAAAGCCCTGATTGATTTCCACTCCCAATGACTCAAAACAGAGTGGAGGCTGTCCTTAGCACTTAGAAAACTATCAATATTTTGCAAAATAATTCTTGCTCCACTCTGTAAGCAGTGCTTTGTCTTTTGTTGTTTTTTTTTTCTGAAGTTATTTTACCTGAGAGTGCAGTGAATGTTTTCTCTCAAATCTTCTTTTCCAGCTTTTTCCTATAATCTCCAATAACTTTTGATGGTTTCTTATAGGGAAACTTGAGAGCAGAAGTCTTAATATGTTCTGTTTTCTTGTCTTAGATTATTTGGGAAGAAGAGAGAAAAGAAAAAGGGTTGACCAAGAAACAGTCATTTGTGGATCTTGGATGTGGAAATGGTTTGCTGGTTCATATTCTAAACAATGAAGGGGTAAATAGAATACTTTTTAAAATATTTATTAAAAGCTAGTGTTCATATTCTTGTTATACTCCTTTTATCTGGTATGCAAATAGCCAAGTAAATTAATTCATGTTGCTAAAACAGGATTTTTGTCGAATTACTATCAGAAAATCCTATCAGAGGATTAGAAACCATTAATATATTTATCTTAATTAGTGTATTTTATTTAAATTCAGGGCTGTTTTTTCTGTTGTAAGAAACTAAGAGGAAAAAGAAAAAGTAATGGAGTATTTTAGTTTCGCAAAATGGAATGTGGAATTTTTATTCCATAGATTCTCTCTCATAAGATGTGTTCATCAACTTATTTTTATTCAAACTCAATTCTACTTGTGATGTCCTGAAAATGTTATTTTACATCTTTGAAAGCAATCCTGAGATTTCTTAATTAAAAATGTGTAACGGCATACTATACTTGTGGGAGTAAAAATGTGGCAACAGCATAATTCAATTTCTTGAGGCATAGTTTCTGAAATAGCAACAAAAGAAAAGTGAGACTAAACAAAACCCATTTAAGTTGGGTCTGTCTGTTTCAGAAAATTGCATTTTCCACTTTTGGGAGAACATGGGAAATTTATAGAAGAAATTAATATCTCTTATTAGATAAAGGTATGTCATTGGGGGAATAGGAAAATGTTCCAAGTTCTCCTAGCACAAGGTTTCTATTCTTGTGTGGCCAGGAAACTTTTATATAATATATGCTGCTCTTTTCTGTGTGGACTTGTCATTCAGTGAGTCAGTCATTCATTCATGCTGTGCTGACAAACATTGACTGCAAAAAAAATAATGTATGAGAGTTTTATGAGACTTTTTAGTAATTGATTTGCTTAGTTCTGCACAAGGTTCTTGAATTTCAAATACTACATATTCTTCATTTCCTTCTTTAGTTTCCAGTCTATTTCCTCTTCCCTTTAATTCAAACAGGTTAAAACTGTTTGGGCTTCAGTAGTTAAAAGCTGGTTCTCCACTAAGGACTGCTCAGAGTAGCATTCTTCCTTGAACCCTGTGTGTACTGCAGTAGGACTCACCTTCTGAAAGGTTTTGATATATTAAAAACAAACAAAAAATCAACACTTCTGCTTTTACATTTGTAGAGATACAGATTTTCAAGAGCAGTCTCAGTAGGTGTGCCCAGGTAAAATTTTGAACCAGATATATTTTTAAGGTTTCCTAGTAATTCCCTTCATATTTCAGAGGGAAGAAAGGGAGTGAAAGTATTCAGCTTCTGCCTGAAAGGGCAAAGCTGGATTTTGTTATGTGTCTAAAATTTAGCATGAATGAAATAATCAAATTTAATATGTACATTTACTGAACCTATTTGAAATTAATGCTAAAAGTGGTACTTAAATTGGATCTTTCTGTTGTTCAAATCTTTCAGCATTCAGGCAGAGGAATTGATGTGAGGAGAAGAAAAATATGGGACATGTATGGACCAGAGACACATTTAGAGGTATTATGGAAATGTATGTCAGTCTTAACTGATTTGTCCATTTATTCATTTGTTCATTGTTTCAGGTTGTATTGATGCAAGTGTAAGGAAGCAAACTGGGTACAGACAGTTGTCTGAAGGGGCCCATGGGTTTGGTATGATGCTACCCATATCCTTGGGGGTAAAGTAAATTGTAAAGGGGATCATAAAAAATACTGTATTGTACCCTTGCATATTTGCAACTTTCTTATTTCTCAGCCAAGAATCACTAGCATGATTGTCATTACGTGTACAGGTATGCACACCATGAAACAAGCTTTCTTTTTACCAGAGGATCAATATTAAGCAGCTTTGTTTACACCACTAGTTCATAAAAGATAATAAAGCCACTCGTAATTTTGGATTTTTTTCTTGAAAGTGATTCTGACCTTCTAGTACTATGTTCTGTTTAAAGGGCGAAATTGTTCTTGAACATCAAAAAAGCCAACCTAAATAATTGCAATAATAGCCTTCAAAAATGATCAGGAAAATGAGTCTGCAAAAGGGGTTATATTTCAAATTTCATGTTAACATTTTTATGAGCACAGGAGCATTCGCTTTGCTTCCAGGCATTCTTAATCTGATGCTCATTAAAGCGTGGTGCCAATGAGCAGTTGCCCTTTGGAGGTGAGGTGTTCCTGGTTTCTTGTTCTGCAGGACTAAAATTTCTTACTCTGTTCTGTCAAAAATTGTCAGCTCTCAATATAGTAAAATAGTTTTTCGCCTGTGATTATTCCCTAGTAGTGTTGTTTAAAGTTCATTCAACATATCTTTGGGTGCTAACACATTAAATTAGGAAAGAACATCAGTTTTCACAGATGAGAGGTCACAGATTTCAGTGTTGTATGCCACTTTGCCATTTTGGGTACAGGTTGCCAAAACTGTCGTATTCCTTTGCTGCAGTCTGCAAGCAGATCTTACTGAAAAGCTTCAACAAACAGCCCAAACATGAAGCTGTGGTGCTCCATTATTCCATTTGTACTAAGTCACATGCTGAACAAATGCTGGACAGCATTGTCTCTTTATCTTTGTGTTACATGTTCCTTTTTCTGCTCAGAAAGAAACAATAAAAATATACACTGAGGAAAGTGATGATTTGTGCTAGTGGGAGTTAGACAGTGAACAGTAAAGGGAAATTGTTTTGCAAGGCTCCTGTAGCCATAGGAGCCACAGAAGGAAAAAGCAGCTGCTCACAACCTGTTGTTACCTCTGAAGCTAATTTTGTTTTGATCTTTACTTACAGCATGAGTTGCAGGGTGGATGTTGCCACCTGTGTGGTTCAGTCCAATACTAACAATGTAAATGGATGTAAGAGGTGGCACTCTGTGTATCCAAACTGCTGTCAGACATGGTGAATACAAATTTGGTTACGGGTGACTGTCAAAATGGGCAGGGTGGCACTGATAATTCATGATATGCCTAAATTGAATTATCAAAACTGTTATGTAAAGTATGAGGATTGTGTTTAATCAGCCTTAAGAAAATACTTACCAAAGGTTTGGTAATTTAACATCCAGTACTCTGCCAAAAAAGACCAGCTTGTTACATTTGTTATCTAGAAATATTGATACATATCTAAAACTCAGGTGTAGTATTTAAAGTGAACAATTTGAAGTGAACAATCACCATCTTGATCTTTAAGAGGGATTTGGAAAGTGACCAGGATAGTCTGAAATTCCCTTATAAGTGGTTTTGTTTTATTTTATTCTTTAATTCCTATACAGATACTGCTTTGCATGTACATGTGAATTTTAAGCTCTTAAAACTTATATTTTCTGTATAAAAAGAGATTATATTTTCTGTATAAAAAGAGATTATGGGCATAATTTTCAGAACTTTTCCTAAAGGTCTGTGAAAATTCAAATCTAAATTTTTTTTTCAAAATTTAATATTCAAAATAATTCTTTTAAGGTTCCTACACATTTTCAGGGAAGAGTGTCTACTTACCCTAGTGTCAACTTAGTATCTTTCAGTACTTTCTCTGCTGAGCTTAGTTCAAAGTGAAAAAACTTACTTGTGAGGCACAAACATTATACACATTGTAGAACATTTGAGTTTAATTTGTATGAAGAATTCATCCTGTTGGTTTTATTTGGCCTTTCTTTTGTTTATTATTGTTTTATTATATGTGATTGATAGCATGTACAGAGTGGTGTTCTGTATACTAGGATTTGATTTGGGCAGCATCTGTGAAGGAGGAGAAAATAACAATGAAGCTGTGTTCTGATTAATTGCTGTGTCAGTCCTGTAGGCTGCAAGACAGCAAATTAAGTGCCTTTCTGAAAAACTGAGTTCAGGCATACAAGTGACAAAAGGAGATTGGCAAGAAATCATAATTTAGTGTATTTGTTATATTTTTTTATATTTATATATTAATATATATGTTTGTATTTATATATTTAAATGCTAGGTATTTTAATCAGAATAGTTGTTCCACTTTTTTTCTAACCCATGTTTTGTGGGTGTTTGTTGCTTAACTACTTCTCTGTAGTGATAAAAAATTGCTAACTGAGGAAAACGTTGGTGTCTGTGGTGCTCATTCTCCTTGTATTTGTCAGCTGATATTACTTTATATTATTGCTTAATGCTTTAAATAAAATGCTTTAAAGAAACCTGTAATAGGATTCACTTACTGTGTTGTTCTGTTTTTTAGGAAGCTAGTATCATTCCAGGTGACAGTCACCTCTTTCCAGATACTGACTGGCTCATAGGAAACCATTCAGATGAGTTGACACCATGGATACCTGTAATTGCAGCTAGGTATTTTTTGCAGGAGGGAAGTGGGATGGAAGGAATTAAAAAAAACAAACAGGCAGGAAAGAAACCAAACAACCCCTCCATAATTACCTATGTGGGCTTGGTAAAAACTGTCAGCTTAGGTTCCACACCTCTTGTTCTTGTAAGACTGTATACTTTTGATGCAAGTTGATTATTTTTACAAAGTGTTTCTCTTTCTGTGGAGAAGCACAGATGCAGTATTTACTTTCTCTTAGAGTTCAGTGCAGCATTTTGCTTTTGAAATTCAAAACTATTTTTTATTTCTTGTATGTGAAGCTATTTTTTTTGTTGTGTTTTTTTTCATGTAAATACCAGCTTATGGTTCTGCCTTGCCTTGAGCTGTTGTGCTCTTTACAGCCAGCAGCAGTAACTTAGAGTTTTACTTCTGCAAAGTAAGTTGGCAAAGTAGGTTGCTACATCAAATCCTTTAGACTAAACTAATAGTTCAATTGAAAGAGCAAATTGTAAATATTATTGCATGAAGCTCTGTTGCCTAATAAAAAAATCCAATTGTTGGTTTTATAGGTTGATTGGGCTGATAGGTTGTTTGCTAAATTTTTGTGTTTTGAGACAACTTACTGTTCAGCAGTTTATTATCCTTCTTGTAGGTCTTCCTATTCATGTTGCTACTTCGTGCTGCCATGCTGCTTCTTTGATTTCCATGGAAAATACAGGCGAAGACAAAGCAAGAAAACTCAATACAGAGAATATCTTGATTTTGTTACCCAAGTGGGATTTGTATGTGGCTTTCATGTGGAAGAAGATTGCCTTAGAATTCCATCAACAAAAAGGGTAATTTTGGCCTCTGTAGGGCTTCTGTCTTTTTTTTTTTTAAATCTGATACAGTAGGCTCTGAAAAGACTTTAAAAATACTCATTGTTTTCTTGGGAAGTCTACTCTTAATGTTATAGGTACAGTACTAAAACAGGAAAAATTAAATGTTTACGTTTTTCTCTTAAGTCACTATATGATGGAAAACTTAAAAAACCTTATTTTTTTGTCTTAATTTTTCTAGCTGCTTGTCCTACTTTTTTTACTTAATTTTGCTGTTTTTCTTGTCCAATGAAATTTGAAGTGAAATGTTCTTAGAGTAGGAAGAAAAGTCCAGCTTTAACTTTAAATAATCTGAGGGTCAGGAACAATATTTTTGCTGTGTGATTGTATAGTATGTGATTATGCTATTTGTTTTTAGGATTATGATTTGTTTACTGGATTTCTTCTGGGGCACCAACATTCAAAGCCTGGAATTAAAAACCTCTCAGGTGTTACTGAGCATTGAGTTGGTTGATTTTATTGTAGGCATTGAGAAGCCTGAATAAACATGTGGAGTTTGTGGGGCTGACTGTTAAGTACAGAACTCTGCTAGTGATTTACCTGTTTTTGCTAAAATAGGTCAGCTTTATTGGGAAAAGCAGGACCTACCCAGCTGCAGAACGTGCTCTGATTGACAAGCAGATAACACACTTTATTAACAGTCGTCGGACCTGTGCCGTGGCCACGTGTGACAGAAGGGTTGGGTTTAACCACAAGGATCACTGTGGTGATCTGTGCAAAGAAGCAGGCTCAGAACCTCCTGAAGATGAGACTGAGACAGCTGGTACAGTTTGGATGCCTGGATTTCAACCCAGAGAAAAAGTAGAACAAATCAGAAATTGTGCTTCCCTCCCTCGGGATTTTGTAGATGAAGTGGTTCTCAATGTGGCAAACTTGCTGTTAAATGCAGCCCCCCAAAAATCATATTTTGATAAGCAGGGTGGAAATATGAATACCTGGAATCAAGGAGGTGAGGTTATCTTTCCTTTACACTATCTTTAGCTGGTAGAACATGACTTTTCCAGCAAATTTACCTGTTTGTGAATAGATTTTTAGGAAACACTGAGAAGAATGCAGTCGTAATCAAAGGTGCTTTTTTTTCCACTATATTTTATTGCACATAGAAGAAGAATATTCTGAAATTTCTGTGATTTTTTTTCCTGGTTTACACTTAAATACTATTACAGAATCCATTTTTATTAAACCAAACCCAACTAAACCCACAACTCTATTTGGGAAGAATATTATGGTTTAGAATATTAACATAATAATTGGCTATAATTCTGTAAGAGTTTTCAGGAAGTGCTTCAAAGTGCCATTAGGTTACAACATGATTAGGATTTTTAGTTTTAGGAACAAAAAGAATGTTAAGCTGCTGTTTATTGTATAAGCAGTCAGTTCTCACTACTACCATTTTCCATTTTCTTCCATCTGTTTTAATTATTTACTCACTGTAATTTGTCATATTGTTACTGACTGAGTCTTCTAACTACATGCTTATAAACAGTGCTTATTGCAGTGAGGGTTACATGCTACTGTAAAAAAAGCAGAGCAAATAAAAAGTGTGTCTTACTGTGGAAATTCTGACCTGAGTCCTGTAAAATGAAAGCTGCTGTTTTGCAGACAATATACATGTAAAATATATACAATATTGTGAGAAAAAATTGCTGCAGTGCTGGTAGATAATTCCAACATTCTGCTCATATCATTACCTCATATAGAAGTTGAATTGTGTTAAGGTTTTATATATAAAAATTTTTAATAATTCTACCATTTTTTCTTGCAGAAAGCCTTTCCTTAAGAGAAGTGGCAGAACACTTGAATAAAGAGACTTTAAAAAAGCTGAAAAGTGAATATGGAGGCTTGCAGACACTACTCAAGAACAATCATCAAGTATTTGAAGGTAAAGGAGTTTTGAGTTTTGATTTTTTTACCTTAATAATTTATTCTATCTGCTCTTCAGTTAAACTTAACTGAAAAATTACTATGGTGATGTTTTTTTTAACTGCTTTTTGTATCTTTGTGGAAAGCTGAATAGTCTGTATGTGCCCATTGCTCCAAGATATTGTTAGTAAAGCTCTTATGAATGAGATTGGTAAGGCATCTATAAGCAAAATATTCTGCACTGGCTGTATCTGAAAAGACAAACCTTTAGTTCGAGGGGCTAATTTGATGCTATTCTTTGTCTTTTTATTTTTGTTTATTCCTGTTTTTGAGGCTGTCAAATAAAGAGCAGCTTTACTAAAGCATTAACTGAGGCTTAGTGTGACTGTACCAAGCCCCAAAGTGTAAAAGTGCTGATATGAAGCAAAATTAGCCTCCTTAACAGCCTATAATTGTGAGGCTTGATGAGTTTATGTAGCTGTGGTAGCTTGTGTTTGTGTAGCTTGTGGTAGCATGGCAGAAAGAACTCAGTAGCAGGTCTCCATGGCTGGCTGGGTTTGTTGATGGCAGTTTTTTGGGCTTGGGGCTTTTTTTCCATGTTGTAATGTGTGGTGACAGTATGCTTTGTGTAATTGGTTTGGGGCTTTTTTGTCAGTGTGAAGTTTTGCAAAACTAAAATGTAGCTTTGCAGTAATACAAGATCTTCAAGATCTTATCAGTATTAAAGTTGCTTCAAAGTGTGTCATGTCCTAACAGTTCTAAGTCTCCTGTAAAATATTGATCAACTAATCCATGGCAAGTAATCCTGAGTATGCAACCTGTTTGTTCCCAGTGGTCATCTTAAGCAAGTTTAGCATCCACTAAAGATTTCTGTGCACTTGGCTGTTAAAATCCTCCTGGATTACCATCCATTAAAAAGACTTGGCTGCATAGAGTTTGTTGTGTGTCTGAATTTGGCCCCCTATCATTAGGAATAGGTGAAATAGGTTTTGCAATGTGTTACATTGTAAATGGAATGAGCATTTTAAATTGGCTTGAAGGCCATGTGTACATTACCTATAAAGAAAGGTCTGACTTAATCTATTCTATCTCACTAATTTATGTCACAGGGATACTCTCTAGGGCTTGGGGAGAGATCATGTGAATCTTCCCTTTGTAGCATGTCACCATAACAAGAAACTTTTGGTGGGATCCATGGACATTGCTCCTGCCCAGGAGGACAGAGAAGAACATGAATGCAACTCTTTTGTCATCTTTATTGAATTGTTTTTCTTTTAAAATATGGAAATGAATGGATGCACACACACACACTCCCCAAACAAAAAGTAGTTCTTGGAATAACTGATTGGTTGTGGTTTCTTTAGATCAGGTATCATGTCCAATACAAGACTGATTTTTCTAGGGAAAAATTATGCTTGACCATAAATAGCTGCTAGTTTTTCTTTGTCTTTTGCAAGGGATTTTAAAGTTCAGTTAAAATTGCTTCTTGATTGGCTTAGTATGAGTTCAGATCTGTCTGTATCATATGGAAACCTGAAGACATTAATTCATCCAGTGTAGATTGTGTGATATTCAGCTTTCACTGGACTTGTTATTTTTTGAATAGCAATTATCAAATGCAGAATGGTATTGGTTAACTATCTCAAGCTACAAGTGTCTGATACATAAGGTGTGATTAAAGCAGAGTATGAAAATAGATCATGGCAACTTAAAAGTGGCAGATTCTTCCCTCTTCATTTTCACTGTTGTTTGTCATCTGTTTTTTTCTTCCTCTCTGGCTAACTTCCTTTCATCTATTTTGTTTACTTGTTTAAGGAGTTGACAGATTCACAGGTGTGTGCATGTGCAGTTTATGATCCTAATACAACAAATGCATTTGAAAAGCTCAAAGTGCTGAATCTTTATTAACCAATGGTAATTCAGTGTTGGTTCACATGAAGGATTAGACTTGTCATCTCCTCGGTGCAATGCTTTTTTGGGCCAGTGAACTGTGAAAGTAGTAGAAGATACTTGCTGGTAATCATATTTTAAATGTGGAATCATAAAGTTACAAACATGGGAAGAATTACAGTTCTTGAAATTGAAACTTCTTTTGTTCAAACTTGTAATTTAAGTTTAGTCTAAATGATCCCTACTGCTATATTTTAAATGGACTAACAAACTTCTACAAAGATGATGCAAAGGTGCCACAAACTATTCAGCATTCCAGTAAAACTTCTCTCAAGGAAATCGTTCAAGTCTTCTTTGTACTGTGTCTACATTGTCTTGGTTTGTTGTGTACTTCTTTCTGTTTCTGTACAAATGGCTCATCTGATTTTGCCTGAGTGATCCATTTGTAGAATGTTTTTTATTCACAGAAAGTCACTGCAATTTTTTCCAGTGCAGTTGCCATGGCTGTCTACTAACAGCTACATTTTTGTTTGTTTTTAAATTTAGTTCTGAATGGAAAAGTTCATATTCGTGACTGGAGAAAAGAGAAACCACCAAGTAAAGCTAAACCTGAAGTGAAACGGCGCCTTTCAGCTGAAGCGTTTAAAACACGCCTCTGTTGGTTTTTCATTCATCATCCTGATGGTTGTTCTTTACCTTCTGAAGCTTGTCCATATGCCCATGGGACTGAGGAGCTAAGGCAGTCTCAGATAATTAAAAAGAAAAAACATATAAAGTAATAAAATGTTGCAACTTGTGTTTAGACTTATGCACACAGCAGAACCTATGATTGACTTTGGGACTGCCTAGTGAATGAACATCTGTACAGTATGGAGGGATTTTCCTCATTTCTGTGCATCTTATTTTGCAGTTGGTTTACAAGTTCTGTATTTCTAATTCTTTATTTTTTTATTAGCAGAGAATAGATATAGTAAAGTACATATATATTTTTGGATTTGTCATGGCTTATCTAGCATGCATTCGCAGAAGTAGAAAAGTTTAAAATCTTAGTTTCCTGGGAAACTCCTCATGATACTTAATCAGATCAAAAGTACATGATGCAGCATTTTTAAACCCTGAAAATGAGCCTGTTTTATTCCACATTTTCAAGAAGTGTTGAGGAAACTTCTCTGTCCAACCATCCATGTGCCACTCTGGCATCCACACCCACAGCACCTGAGCTGGACTGAAGCCCATTCAAAACGGCTCCAGTGAGCCCATGGTTGCCCTACCTGACTCCCTGCACCCCTACACTCATGCAGTCAGACAAGGTTCCTTTACTCCCTGGCTCTGGAATTCCCATAGCACAGTCTCACATGTCTCAATCCTTAAAATAGTTTAAACTTGGTACAACAACCAAATAACAGCTCAAGCTGCTGCCTCTGATGAGGGACCTTGTACAAAGAAGCTCCTGGGCTTTTATACCCTCACAGGCACAGCACACAAAGTCTGGGGGTCCTCAGCTCTTGCCTTACCCCTGAAGGTCCAGTGGTGCCAAAGGTCCCCAGGCCCTTTCCTGTGTAAAGAGTGGCATTTCTCAGCCTCTTGCCTGGAGCTCCCACCACCCAGAGCTCAACCTGCAGCTCACACTGCAGCTGCTCACCTTGCTACCTGCACTGAGTGTGTTCCTCAACAGGAGGATTTATGGTTTCTTATAACTCATAGTGGCTGTTGGGAGTCAGAAATGAGAGAGATTCCATGCTTGATAGCTTCCTTTCCATGTTACTATGCAGTAATACTATATAATACTCTTCCTAGTCCTTTCCTTGCTTATTTTATTGATTCAAAGTAATTGGTTTGCAAGAACAACTTTCTGGAAAATTACTGTGGAAGACTTCAGAGGTAGGTGTAGGTTTTTAGGGGTTATTAGGCCACGCTGTCATAGATTCATAGAATGAGGTGCATTGGAAGCAACCTTAAAGATCATCTGATTCCAACTCTCCTGCCATGTCCAGGCACATCTTTCACTAGATAAGATTCCTCAAAGCCTCATACAACCTGGCCTTTCCTTTTCTTATTTTCCAAGTAAGGAGTAAAAGTAGAAAATGTGTTTAATTATATTGGGATGGTGGGGTTTCTGTGTATCAAAGAAAAATAACATTTAGCACCTTGAGCAAGTTATGGTTTTCTTTGATAAACTCTTATTTTCTGGAGAAGGTTTAACTTTTAAATGCACATTCTAAAAATAATGAAGCTGATGAAGGGTCTAGTGAACATGTCCTGTGAGGAGCAACTGGGAATTTGGGCTTTTTAGCCTGGTGAAAAGGAAGATCAGAGGGCTCTTATTACTCTGCAACCCGAAAGGAGGTTGTGGCCAGGTGGGGATCAGTCTCTTCTAAGTAACAAGTGAGAGGTTAAAAGAAAATGGCTTCAAGTTGCACCAGGGGATGTTTTGATTGGATATTAGGAAAAACATCTTCACCAAAAGATGTGTCAAGCATTGCAACAGGGTGCCCAGGGAAAGGGTGGAATCAGTCCACAATGCCTGGAGGTGTTTAAAAGATCTGTGGGTGTGGCATTTAGGCACAGGGTGGTGAACTTGACAGTGCTGGGTAAATCGTTGGACTCAATGACCTTAAATATCTTTCCAAATCTAACCAATTCTATGATTCTATCAACTTTCCAGTGAACCCAGTTATTACTCAGTGACAGTCATTGAACTGGTGTCATAGTCATACCTGTTAAGTACTTGTAAAATTCAATATGTGCTGTGCAAGCTTTGTGACAAGGACTTGTGTTCTGGCCCAGTTTGTACATTGATAGTGTAGAATCTCTGCTCTGATCTACTGATTACAAAACCTACTGAAGAAAGGGCAAGATTAAAATTACAGAAAAAAGTTACTAAGCAAGAAATGTGGAGGTGATAGAATGACATAGAAAGTGAGTGCAAGGGAGATCTAGGGGTGAGTGAATAAGCTGTGTGAGAACTCTGTAAGAGCTCAGGGAATCTGAAGAAGAAAGGAAGGAAATAATTGAATACAAAGCAGGAAAAATGAAAGATGGCACTGGAAACACTTTTCAAAACAGTTCCACGCTGCCTAAATTCAAGCAGCAGTGTGCAGTGCATTGCATGAAGATGAAACAGACTCTAAATCTATTGGCAGGATAGGACCAAAGAACTGACTGAAGTGTTGCACATTGTCCTTCCTTCCTTTGCATTTCTCTTCTGATCTTGAAAGAGGCAGCACTTGCTAGATCACAATGACTGATAATTGCAGTAGCATCTTGCTCTTAGACCATGTACCAGGTTATCTAATATGCTAAGTAGTAAAGGTACCTGGCCTTCCACTGCCAGGAGCTGTTGTGGGCTCTGAGATTTTCCTGTAGCTCTCATCTGCAGTGTTGTGTTGGGTATCAGATCCTGAGTTCACCTCTAATCGGTGCTGGGTTACAGACATTTGCAGATTTCAGGAAAGGAAAAAGTACCCTGAGGTGAATTGCCTACTAAAGGACATGTTGGATGTTGTTCAGTGAAGGTTATTGGACTAAGGGAAAGAACAGAATAAATCCCATGAGACAGGACTGCACAGAAGGGGAACACAGCTGATAGGGTAGTTACTGTTAGAAGAATCACAAAAACGTTTTGCTTTTTGAGACAGCAAGAGTTGAGAAAAGAGAGGAAATTGCATGAACTTGAACATAGTCAAAGGATGATGTTGCCTGAGTTAGCCTTTGTTCAGCTAACTGCAGAGTAAGATGAATTCCTCAAGAGGCTTATTTATTATGGTAAACATACTGGTATATTTGTTGAGAAAGAGGCTTCTGTAAAATTAAGTTTATGCTGTCTCCACATGGAGATTATTTCCAAATGGTTCAATGAGAGAAAAACAGACTTCCAGTTATTTTCCAGTCATTGGTGTCTATCCTGATAACTCACCTTTGGATAGGATGTGTTTACTTGAAAATGGTGATTTCCTGAGTTCACCTGTGGAGCCTTTCAGGTGGACTTGGAGGAAATCAGGATTAAGAAGCTGCAAAAAGGTTGGTTTTGAGGTTTTTTTTAAATTTCTTTACACTAAAAGAGGAATGAAATATGTGCTTGACTCATTGAAGTTACAAATATACACATGATAAGACTAGTGAATTAGTTTTAAAACTACATTTTTAGTGTTTGTGCAATGCTATGATAACTAGAATAGCTGCTGTTAGGGTAGCCCACCGCCTTCTCTGTATAGGCTTTGTTTCTGAACTCACCCACATTCAGTTCTGTCACAGATGTGTGAGGGCTGCTCCCCTCTGTGTGTCATCCCTGCAGTGAGCCAGAAAATCTCCTGGAATTACAGAAACTTCCCTGTTTGCAGAAGTGGTAAGAGAACATTTTTTCATCCAAATACCAACCTTATATAATTCCACGTTTGTATGTGAAAGTAACTGCTGAAGGCATAAAATGGCTCTGTTTTATGTAAATTCACTATCTTGTTGCATCCTCTGTGATCCACAGCCTTAAAATGGCATTAATCCAGTTTTGACAATGGATTAAATACTATGTGGAGTAAGAATCAGCTCTACTCAATGAAAAAAAGTTCTTGATCCACAAGAGCTTCAAGCGTAAATTGTTCATGTGGTGCTGTCATTATACTCTTTAGTTTTTCACTAAGGAAAAAAGTTTTAATCACTACCCATTAGTTAATTCAGCTATATTTGAAGCCTGTTTTATAGAGGCTGAATACTTGCTGTGTAGATATATCATGCAAGTGAGAGTATAAAGAGAAGTTAGATGTCAGATTGCAATAAAAAATCCTGCAGTTTAGAGATTTTGTCTTTCCATCTGTACATTACAGTTTCATTGAGGGTGAAGAAATAAATTAAATAACAAAGAAATATGTGATTGTCTTTGCCCTTAAACAGTAAAGGACAATGTTTATTTGCTCATCCCTAAACTGACAGCAAATTCCAAGACTATACTTTTACTTATGGAATATATCTGTATACCCTCAGAACAGTTGATGTTTTAATACATCTCAAACCAGAAGATTTTCTCTGTGTGTATTATTTGGATTGTTTACAATATTGCTGTAATATTGTTTACAATATTACTGTCAGTACTTCAATTATTAGCCCAGATGTAGAGCAATTTCTAGAGGAAATCTTATAGCTTGCTGACAGTAAATACAGGTTTCTAGCTATGCTTTGTAATAAAATCAGGCTGCTCCTTACACGTTTTGGGGCTTGTTTGTTCAGATTTAAAGTTTTAAATTCTAGCTTGAATAGACTGTACTTGTTGGACTTTTGAGGTTTGCACATGCCCAACTCTCAAGCCTGGTAATGTACATCCCCCTTAACTCTTTGTCTTTGGAGATCTTACCATATTTTTATGAGCTGGAATCTAGCTTTATTTGTATAAAATAGGCAAGAGTGTACAATCAATAGCCTTCCTTAGGACATAGTAATAGTAGATATTTGAGAGTCAACAGAGCTGAAATATAAAACCTGTAACAATCCTACCAAGTGACAGCTAAAACAAATAATGAGGCAGGTATCCACTAAAATGTCTAAACATTTGGCATCAGCTGATGTCAGACAATATGTTTTGTTATTGCTGATTACTTGTTTATATCACTAAAAGTGTATTTTCATTTAAAATTTGTGGTTAATTGGGAATTCGCACAGAATGTAATGCTGACACAATACCACAAGGAATAGTTTTCACAATCAAGATTTTCTGCTGTTGTGTAGTGCTGGAACTGTGAGTAGCACCTTTTAATTTTTCTGTGAGGTGTTGGCACATTTCTCTTGTGGGAGCCAGGTGCAGCAGCACTGTGTTCACAGGGCAGTGGTTTCGTGGGGGGCTTTGTGTGCTGGGAGCAGGTTTCAGAGAGCACTGACATTCAAACCTGAGTGTAGGTGTTAGTGCTCATTTACCATCCCTTAGACTCTGCTGCAGGCCAGTTCTGACTGGGTGCAGTTACAATACTGCTAGATGAAAACTGCTTGGCAATTGCAGCACAGCTCCTCTCTGCCCTCTGCAATTTTATTGTAACAGATTTCAGCAGCTCTAAATAGGTGAGTGTAGCTTTGGTTGCCTTTGTGGCAGGAGCATCACAGCAAATTTTTGTTCAGAGATCAGTACATTAATCACCTGCATTAATTTCTGTGTGAGCCCTCCTGTGCTTGGCTCAGAGCTGTGTATCCAGACTTTCTGAGGTATGGGGGGCTGTGGATGGATGCCCAGGGAGCAGCACTTGGCTGCTGAAGCTGGATGCACCTGTCATGCTGTGAGAACACCCTCCTTGGAGCTGCCAGTCAGTCTCCTTGTCTGACAGCTGGCCAGACACTGCACACAGAATCCAAACAGTCTCCTGGAAAGCCTGTCCTGAATAAGCAATAAGGGAAGTGCCCTCGCTGATAATGTTCATTATGAGTGGGGTGTACACAGAGATGCAACTGCTGTGAAATTAGGGTCTTTTTGCTTTGCTTTGCCTTTTTGTTTCACATTAGAAGGTTTTAATCCAAAAAAATGGAGCTGGGAGAGGAAGGGAAAATTTCTTGCCCTTTTCTCAGGTACAAAATATTGAGAGAGCAGAGATTTTTCAAGATGTCAGTACATCATGTTTTTTTCTTTCTTTGACTGTGCAGCCTTCCTAGGAGCAGCACTTTTACTTTCCACCAGCATGGTGTATCTTCACTGGCCTTTGGTGCATTGTGAGAAAATCTGTCTGGTATGGAGACATTGCTAACCTTATCTTTGTTGTGCTGTGGAGCAGTATAGACATATTAATTTAGGCTTGTTTTATTGTTTTTATTTGTTTATTTTTTTGTTTTTTTTGTTTTGTTTTCTTTTTATTTAATGTTTGTTTTGGCAGATTATTTCTGTGACTTCAAATCCGCAGTGAACACATCACCTGCTAAATATGATCAGATAGTGCTGTGAATGTAATTACAGAGTTCAGCCCAGCAGCCATATTCCTTCTTGTATCTGGACTCGAAGCAGATGGGGAATGCTTTCAAGTGAAAGAAGTCTTGTCTTCTCTGAAAAACTTCAATGATCAGATATTTTGCACTTTCTTCATGGGTTTGACTTTTTTTGTTGTTGTTATTCGTTTATTCATTTTTTACTCAAATGTCTCACCAGAGAGTCTAATCTCAATTTTAACAGTAATAAATCAATACAACAATTATATCAGTAGCCCGTGGAAGTAGCTGGGTGTGAGGACAGAGTGGAGTTGGGTATTTTCCTGTTAGAGTGCGTTGGTGCTGTGCTGCTTTCCATGGTCACCAGCAGGTGGGGAAAGGGACACGGGAGAGCGCAGCAGGAGCTGCGGATCCCGGATTCAGCTGCTCCCGGGGCTGCTTCTCCAGCTGGGGAAATGGGGCTGGTGCATTTCCTTAGGTGATATTAACAGCTGAGTCTGAATATTTCTTTCAAAGTCTTCCTTTATTTCTCCCTTTAAAATATAACCGGCATTTACTTCTCTCTAGGATCTTCCTTCTGAATAAACATGAGTATCTGAAGTATAGCACCAGGTGAAGTAACTCAAGTATTCCACAAGTGGTATTATTTTGATAATTGCCCTAATCATATGAAAGAGGCTAGTCAAGTCGTTTTTTGAAATGCAAATTATTAAGAAGGTGGGTATTTAACGTTGCGTCTTTTTTTTTTCCACCCTCTGAAATGTTGCCTTACTTTTTAAAAATGCCTGTGGTATTCTAGGTGTTGCAATAGAGGGAAATAATGATGCTTTTTTCCAGCTCTCCTCTTATGGTAAGCTCGTAATTCCTGATTGCCTCCTGATAAACAGAGAGCTGTCAAAATCTTTATTTTTAAAGGTTTCTTGGAATCTCTTTAACTGTAGTGGCCAAAACAAATAATGAAAATGCTTCACACTGGTACAAATTAGAGTCTATGGGGGTCCCTATGTGGAGAAGTGTCTTTATGGTGCAGTTAAGTACCTTTGTGAACTCTTTTTTTCTTTCCTTGCTGTGTCAGGTTTTGGAGGTAAAATCATTATTATAGAGAAAGGTGTTTTAAAGATGTTTTTGAACCTTGTGTCATCAAAAGAATACTATAAAGCTAAATGAACAGCCAACTTGAAGCATCTCAGTAAAAATAATAATAATAAATGTACCTTATGGGCATTCAACAAGAAAGGGTGATCAGCAAGATGCCAACTGAACACAGCCAGTTACATTCTTAAAATAAGTGTCAGGCATGTAATTACTTGTAGCTCAAGTTCCCGAATAAAAGAGCTTGTTATCTTTCTCACTCTTTGCCACCAGATATTTAACACCAATTTGCATCTGACACAGGGTTTGCAAAGATGATTTGTGTGGTGTCTCAGTCACTGAATCACTCTCTCTCTTTAAGCATTGATGCTTTCCTCAGAAAATATTTATTCTTTGGATTAAGGGAGATCCTTCAGTTTGTACTACCATGTGTTTTGTATTTCTTTGATGATACTGTGTCATATGGCAGTGCTGCTCACGCTTTGGAAATGTCCATAAAATGACTCAGCAGCATTAGTATGAGGAAAGTGAAAGAAAATGTATAGTATTGGTGTTGTATACTGTAAGAGCAGCCAACCAAGCAGTAGCAACCCCTCTCCTGGGCAAATGGAGAAGGAACTTGCCTGGACAGCAATTTAGCAAAAGTGTGACTTTTAGGTAGACATATAACTCTACTAATAAGAAGAAATACATTGAACCAAATAAATAGCACTTGATGGTCATGAAAGAAAGTTCCAATGTTGATCTATCACACAGCATTGTCAGCCTGGAGGCAGGTCCACAGAGCCATCCAGTGCATCCCAGCTGGACTCAGACACTGATCACAGGGCAGAGCCATCTCTGGAGCTGCACAGGAAGCCCCACCACTCCCATACCTCCTTTATTTACAGCCATATTCTGGTGTTATGGAAAATAGGAAAATCACCTCTTTCCTCCTCCAAATAAAGGACCCTTTATTATGACCCTGCAAAGGCCATGAGTTAATTATTTTTTTGAGATACTGGACCAAGCCTTGATCAGTTACAGGTTCCTTTGAGCACCTTCACTACCACTGCTCATCTATCACAGAACTGCATCTCTGTACTTAATAGATTATGGGTTTAATTGTGGAAAATTCTAATGTGTTTTGTAATTTTGTCAACAGACAAACATCTTTGGCTGCAAATAATATTCCTAAATGTGTGTCCTGATGAAAAATGGCTTTTTATGTGTGTTTTCTTTTTTGACTTGTCACAGCTTAATCAGTGGTCGATTCTTACAAATAGGTCTTTGATGTTTCTGACTAAAGAAAAAACAGGTTATGCTCCAGCTGCTTCTTTGAAGTACTTTACTCTCTGGATCATTGTCCAACCATCTGTAGGGTCAGGAGAAATTTGCTGCTTTTTGCACAGTAATTAATTTCTGCCAAGCACTGCGACATCTTACAGATAGCAATGTTTACATCTGTGGAGTCAAATGGTGAATCAACTGTATGTTCTTGACAGAGAAACCTATGGGTTGTGTATCCTTTGCAAGTGGGTGTTGAAGAGAAAGGGAGGCAAGATAAATCCCAGTAGGTGAAGACAACCAGTGTTTTTTAGAGGATGAAAAGCAGGACAGCACTTGTATTCCTTGGATCCTTCTGAAAGAAATAATTACTGCCTGCATTGCATAGTATATGTCCACAAGATTAGTTCTGTTTGCTGGCTGTCTGACACTGAAAATAGACTGTACCTTTGGTTAGTGAATGTGTCAACCTTTTCTGCATTTTCCCTTAACAAGTGGAAGGTGTTTAAGCAGAGATGAGCTCTGTGTGTACTCAGTTCTTTTTAAGGTTTTTTTTTTTAGCATAAGTCAAGCAGCTTTGAGCAATTCTCCTTTGACTCATTAGCTGTCAAAAGCAAATGGAAGGTATAAAACTGTTTCTTTCAGAAAAGAGGAGTGTAGCTGCAATACAGTCTTCCTCCATGTGGAAGTATCCTTCACATCAATCCAGGCTTATACATAAGTAAGCACTGACACATGGCATAACATATTCACCAATATATTTTTTGCTCAGAGAGTGACTGGGCAGTGGAACAGGTTCCCCTGGGAGGTGGTCACAGTACTAAAGCTGTCAGAATTCAAGAAGAGTTTGGACAATAGTCCTGGGCACATGGGTGATTCTTGGAGGTGGACCTGTGCAGGGCTGGGAGTACAACTTAATAATCCCCTGGGTCCCTTCCAAGTCAGCTTATTCTGTGATTCTGTGATATTTATAAGACAGGAAAATATATGAAGAATAACAAAGTTGTGTAAACATGATGTGCTGCACTGGTTTCAACTGGAGTAATTTTAAATTTAATGTAAAAAACATTTGAGATCATCCAATTGAACCATGCTAAATAATAAAACATTATGTAGTAGGTTTATTATACACAATGCAGTGATATGTATATTATGAAAGTGAAAAGTAAATCTTGAAGTCTTTGGGTTTGAGCTTTGGTGTAGCAAGTCCTAAGGTGTCTCTGTAACCAGCAGTATGCCAGTGTTGTGCTACTTGTTACATTGCTTGAATGAAATTATTTTGATGCAGAACTGAGTTTGGAGCTAAAAAAGACAGTCTCTGGCTGGCAGGAGGCAGTTCCTGAAGGAAAAATGAGACACACAATTGCAATTCAAAATTGTCTTGATTAGTTGCATAAGTGATTTGAAATCAGTGAGATGAAATTTAGTAAATTCAGGTGCTCAATACATGGGCGGAGAGGTGTGTTTGTAGGCAGGCAGTGAGGATTAAAAATACAACCCAGTTGAGTTACTCACTGGGTGATGATCTTGGATGGATCACAAACTAAATAAGGATCTGCAAAAGAGAAATAAATCTAATTCTGGGGTTTATGAACAAGAGGATGAGACATAGGAAGGAGGAGGTGAGGCCACAGGTGAAGTAGAAGGTCTGGTTCTTTACACCATGATTTTAAAAAAGAAGGCTGCAGGAGATCCATAAAAATTATTAGATATTTAAAGATCAAAGGGCATGATCTTCAGGTGATATAAATCACTCCATGCTCAAAACCTCCCAAAGAACTGAACTGATTCACACCAGCTGAGGAGCTGATTAAATGACTTATTTTTAAAATTTTCTTTCTAATCTAACCTTAACAGTAGCAATTTACATTAAGTTCTCAGTTACATCAGTTTTCCCTCAGGGCTTACAGGAAAGAATTATTTGAGTGTCATAATTTAACTCTCTCTCTTCTTTCATTTTAATTTTAAACTGTGCTATAGATTTTTTTTTCACTTTCTATTTTAGCATTATTTAAAAATGAACACAGTTAAAATGGAAAAAGGAAGTACCTTTTAAATACAAGTCACAATTAACCTCTGAACCTTACTGTCTCTTGATATCATTGCTGCTAGAAGCTTAATAGGATCAAAGAAAGGTTAATAGATAATGAGAAAATCTCCTGATGTATCAGAGGAGATGAAAATAAAAAAGACTGTAAGAAGAAAAAGAGTATAAAAAGATACATGCTTCAAGAAAGAAGGCACCCTTCATATGTCTGGGTGGAGGAAGCTGGTTTCTCAAAGCTCCTGTTGTCCTGTGGTTGCCCTTAGTGGGCTTGTCTGACTTGGAAAGATCTCCTGTTAACCCTTGTCAGATGGAGGATGTTGGAGCAGATGGACTAGGCTCTCAGTGAGTCTGGCAATGCTGCTTTTTCCTAATTTAAATTCTGTGCTCCTGCAGCTAACTCCTGTAAAGGTGACTGGAAAGAGCTATTTAAAATAAAATACAGCAAAGGCAAGCTTCTATTTTTGTCTGTGTATTCATGTCTGTCGGCTGAGCAAGATCTGTTGTTTCAACATTCTTTATGTAGCTATGTTTTTAATTTCCCTTAGAGAATGAATTGAGGAAAGGTTTCTCCAAGGTTTGATCTAGGAAAAGGTGGACATCAGTAAAGAAAACAGCAAAAGAAGAATGCAAAAACATTGCTTGGGTACCTAGCTACAAAATTATAAATGACAATGCCCAGCTACAGCTAAAACCAGCAGGGAACATTAAGCATGGTAAGAATAAATCCAAAAATTATGCTAGCTACTGATGGAAATTCAGGAAAATAAGTGTTGGTAAACAAGAGCCTAATGAGAGACAGTGGGGAGAAAACTGAAATTCTCAAGACCACTTTTCCTCACTATTCACAGGCAAATTTGCTCCCAGGCTTCTCCATGTATTGCCACAGTTTGCCATGAGATGATAACTCAGAGGCAGGAGCAACAGGTTAGACTGCTCAGAGATGCTGATTTTCTAGAAATCTGTGGAGGTTTTTGGGACTCACCTGAGGGTGCTGGTGTGGTGACTGTGCTGCTGTCTGTCATTTATCAAAACTCAGTCGGGGAAACAAGATTGGGAACTGCTGCCCTGCATTTGTAATGGATGGGTTTCTCAGCAAGGCTGTGCATTGGTCTGCTTGTGCAGATCCTCAACGCAGCTGATTTAATACCATGATTCAATTTTTGTAGTTCTTTTTTCCCCCCAAGCCTACATGTTGCTCTCTGAAATTGCCAGTGACTCATTTCTAATAGCTTAATGCTGTAGGAGCAACATTCTAGTGACAAGATATGTAAGGTTCAGCTGATTTATCCTAGGAAATGTTATCTTCTGAAAGGAGAAACTAGTTTTTCACCTTTACTGGTTCTTTGCAGTACTCTTCCTTATATCCTTCTTTGGAATAAACAAATTATATAAGAATTAAATAGACCAAAATGGAATGCTGAGAAGATTTTTACTTCTGCACTTTTTAAAGTGCAAGTTAAACATCAGATGTGGGATGTTTCTGATGTAATCTCAGTTTTAAAGAAGTGAGAAGCAGTAAACTGAATTGGATTTTTTTGGTTGAATTTATAGATCCTATGCACATTTTAAAACTTTTTGTAGCTTCTTTCACACTTTCTAACCTGGAAACCTTTCCAAGCCATTTGAACACCATCACAAAATATTTTTGAATAGTCTTGCAATTATTTGAGCAATATGTTCATGCTTCTTTTAGGTTATGTGAAAATCGTGTCTGTCAATTGTGTCATTCCTGCTTTTTGGAATTTCCTCCTTTCCTGTGAGACTGAGCAAAAAAAAAGTGATTTCAGTGATTTATGCTAATAGAAGATCTGGCCTAATCTATTTTTGTTATACACAGAGTAGAGTCTCTGTGTCATTTATGCTGTGGTCTTTTCTTAAAGCTCTTTGCAAATAAGTGCCCCAAGGCAGGGAAAAGAATTTGTTGGGCTGAAGGGAACTGTTCTGTTTCAATTTCAAGTGTTGCTTCTAAGGTTTAAAAACTTTGAAATGTCACAGGTTTTTTTTGTGGTCCTTAGCTCAATGGGAGATGTCATAGATGACAATGAGCTTCAAGCTGGTTTCCTATTACTTTTGACAAGTTGTTCATTAAGCTATAATAAATTGGTAAAATCAAGGGCTGTAAAAGGTCTGTGGCTTTCTTCCAAAGATGTACTCTGTCTTGATGCTTCATCACTCTTGCAGTTGAAAATTAGTTGAGTTTCCAATTTGAATGTGCTCAACTTGACCTGCATTCCCTTGCTTCCTGGTTTTGCTGGAATGGCTCAGCATCCTTGTAGGTCTCTTCTTGAAAAGATAGGCAATATGACTTTAATTTGTTCATGTTTGTCTCTTCAGTTTTGTGCCATGACTTTCCAAATGTGGGCACCAGAACTAGAAGTATAATTTCCATGTCAGTGCTATCAAATTATCCCAGGTTCATATACTGAAGGAGTTATCATAGTTTCTTACGTCTTTATAGCATTGAGACTAATAATAAGATAATTCAGTTTATCATTTGTTTGTCCATTTTAATTCTATATTCTTTCTAAGTCACTGCTTTGCCAATAGACCCTTCACTCTGTAGGCATGATTTACACTTTTCTTTCTACAGTTATAATGTAAATGTGATTTTATTAAAATATTTTGTGGGCTTAATTGTTTCATATGCTGAATTACTTCAGATCATTCTATATAACTTTTCCATCTTTGCTCTTCATCATCCTATCTGTTTTTGTCAGCTGTAATTGTTCTAAAATTGCATTAGCCTTATTTCAATATTGTTTATGAAAATGTCATATATTCCAAAATCCAGCACCAACCCTGAGATATCATATTAAAATTGACTCCCATGGTGTTTTCCCTTTCATGACTATTTCTAGGGGTTCATGAGCCACTTTTGAGTTCTTTTATTATGTGCTTTATTAATAAAGCATAGTGTTAATTTTTAGATATTCAGTTAGTTATGTATCAGTCAAATGCCTTATAAAATTTAAATATATTCTCACAGATACCTTTTCTTAAAGAAAAATTTGACCTCATCAAATAAGCAAATAAGATTTGATCCATAAGGTATGCTTTCTATAAAATCATCATGCCTGGCTGTAATTATATCCCAGCATTTATATTTAATTGATGAACTGATAGAGGATTTAATTGAGAATTGTCCATGTTAAAATAACTGGTCTGTAGTCATGCTGACTGTCTTACCTGCTTTTCTTGAAGGTATGGGCACCAATAAGCAATCTTCTGAATTTGTTAAAAATATACAGCAGAGACAGCTACCTCATTAGAAAGCTGTAGCCTGTCACTGACATATAAGAAAAATTTTGAGCATATTATCAAAATATTTTATCATTGAAAAAGGCTAATCTGGAGAAATTATTTTTGCCACATAAGACTTTTTTAAATTTAATACTGTTTTCAATGGAAGAAAAAATTGACTGAAGTGCTATTCAGGTTGTAGTTAATGTGTTTGCTTAATGTGAGCTTAACCAAAACATCTCCTCCTCTCAATGAAATCCTTTGTCTAGTGTAGATAAAGCAAATTAAATACAATTTACATCAAATCACTAGTTAAAGCACCATGATAGAACAGGAAGTGGGAAGATGATATAATTATTGGTTTTGTCCACATTTTCATGCCCCTTAGAAGTGAAATCAACCTGTGTGTGATTGAAATTCAGAGCGTTTGTCCTTGGTTCAAGACTGAACATCTGGTAAGAGTGGCAACCTCAATCTTTGTATTGGCAGAAAATAAAGCTGAACCTACTGTAACCAGAAAGAGACAGGGAAATTCAACAGTTTATGGCTGAGAAGGAAGAGGCAGAAGGGAGGCAGTGTCAGAGGTGGCTGAGTGGAAACACAGCCCCCAGAGACAGAGCTGCAGCTCTCAGACTGCTGAAGGAATTCCCTAAACCAAGAGATTTGGTGCCTTATCAAGATAAAAAAGAGCACCAATGGGAAATCCTCAAACAAACATGGAAAGAGGCAAAGCAAGAGCATGGGAGAAGTGTGTGTGGGGAAGGTGAACCCAGAGCTCCTGCAAATCTGGAAAGGGAAGAATAAAAATCACAGGTTTAATTTTGTGGTAACACAAAATTAATCTGGCTACAATTCTTGATGGAAGCTTCCCAGAAGGAAGAGAAACAACCATAACCAGGTCATCTGAGTTCACCAGAACAAGCAGAAAGCTCTGAGGGTGGAAGGCTGTGTCCTTTGCATGCTAGGATATGGATATGTGCATGTAGCTGTCATGTTGGCATCAGGAAATGGTGTTCTCCAAGGCACAGATCCCACAGCATCCCAATCCCAAGAAACCACAGCAGAGAAGAAGGAATGATCAAAGTCTGTGCTCTGTAACATCACTGTACATTTTACTTTATCTTCTGTGTTGCTCTGTGTTCCAGGAGCAAGCAGACATACTTCTGTATGCCAATAATTATGATGTTTATGATGATAAATTCTGTAAGAGCAACCTTGTTCAACTTGAGAAATACATACACTTTTTTGTGATTTATTCAAATATCCTGTTTCACTCATATGCACCCATTTTCTCTCTTTCTGGAACAACGTGGTGAAGAAGCAATCTTCAGAACTGTTGTGACAGTAGGGGGGTTCCTTAATTTATTGCTGAGTGAGGCTGGCAGATAACTCCCTCTTCACAGGGAGCAAGGAGAAAACAGGAAAGAATGTGCATTTAGATGCTTGCAGAGCTAATCTAAAACTTGAGGCATTAAAGCAATTGCATTCACTTCTGTCTTGTTTGATCATAATTGAAATAATTCTGAAATAATTAAAAGGAGCAATTTTTTTTTTCCACCAGAAGCATTGATAAAGCAGTAGTTAAAAAAGAAGAGGGCATCAAGCAGAGGACATGAGCAGCAATATCAGAGTCAGAACAAGGTATTTTTTCTCAGAATTTTGTTCTATTTCCTGTACATTGCTTATTAGATAGCAATGAGTATGTTATGAGGGTTATCATGGTATCCATGTGCACTATTACTTTCTGAATGTTTGATCTTATTTAATTGCCACCAGATGACATTGTGTCTAGAATTGCTTCAGAGTTAATTGTCCAGAGTGAGAAGATAGGCTGTCACAAATATCTAGCAAGGTCAAATACACTCACAATTTACAAAAATCAGTAAAGCTTTGTGAGCAAATTCTAGTTTGCATTTTTGTGCCATTATTTCATTGCAAAATGACCCCATATACTGCATCATGTTTACCTAGTTAACAACAGGAGAAAAGAAGTCAGTGCTATGCAATGTACTTGTGCAACTAAGGTAGTCTCTAATTTACTTTAAGCCAAAATTTATTTTGTTTCCTTATGATTCCAGCTTGCATTGTGGATTCAAAGGACAACACAAATTATGCAGGAACAATAAACTTTGTGATTCAGAAATGTAAAATAATATTTTGGAATAATATAAGAAATTTCAAACAAACATTTGAAATTGATTTTGTTTTGTGCTCTTAGTTCTGCCTTACTAGTTTGGGACACAAGACAGAGGCCCTTTGAAGTCCATTTCAAAATAAGATTTGCAGTGCTTAGTTTAGTATCTAAGAGTCATAGGCTTTGATAGAGGAGCCAGCTTCAGCAAATGACATTTGGTTCACTAAATAAATTATGTGCTTTCATTATTTACAGAATTTCTGTCCCTAAATTCTTTGAGCATGTGTGCTGATAAATTTAATGTACTACTCCCTAGAAGCTTTGGATATTCTTATGTAATAAAATAATTTCAACAGATGGTAAGTATATAACCCCAGAATTCCAGTGGATGTCAGCAAGATGTGCTTGACTAGGTTTATCCTTGGCTTAGACCCACTGGATCAGATCTTGCCAGGTGAGAAATGGTACTCATTCAGTTCTGGTGTTCCTCTCAACAGTTTCTGTATATCCAGGATTCTTGTGCAGTGCCAAAAATATTTTGGGTCATTGTTATATTGTGAATTGAGTTAATTTTCTCACCGGAAGTTATTATTTTATGTGTTCTTCTTCAAGGACATGTATTTTTGTCCTGCATGTTTTACAAATAAAAAGGAAATCTACAGTGTTAATGATATTTGCAGATAACATGAAATTTGAAAGAGACATAAAAGTAGTCAAACAGGAAAATAAGGGCAATTCAGAATGCCTGCAGAGGACAGAAAAGAGTTGATTCCATATGGTCAAACACAAGAGGAAAAATAAATAGTCCAGACAATTGAAAACTCAGTGGTAGGGAAAAATTTTATACTAGACACTGAATGGCAGACTAACAAGCTCATTCATTTTAAATGTCTCTAATTGTTTTTGTAGCAGTACTCATCCAAATTCAAAATAGTAGAGAAATTATCCTCACAGTACATTGTTATAGCCATGACATTATTTTATAGATTTTCCAGCTGGGAAGCTGGTACACATGTAGATATAGTCTTCACAGAGCAGAGCATTCCCAAGACAGGCAATTTTTTGGCTTAAACCAGACAATCTCTTCCAAAAGGCATTCATCAAGTGAGGCCAGGGCAGTTCTTCTGGACTGAAGCCAGAAGTTCCTCTTTGGCAGGTCAGGAGAAGAAGTTGTGTTACTTTAGTGTTGATACGAATCTTAACACTAGAACTGTGCAGTTTCACTAAAAATAAATAAATGGAGTTTACAGTGAATTATGGCCAGAAAGACCCTTTTTATACGTCTCCACTGTAAAATCTGGGGCTATTTACCTTCGAACTGAGAAGATATGCCTGCTTTTTTTGGGACCAGAAGTCTTTGTGTTTCAGATCTGGACATGATAATATCAAAAATAAACAGACTATTTCAGTAACTAAAGCAAAAATACAAAAGTCCAGAATTAACAAAAGAGATGAAAAATATTTGTGCTAAGAATACTCTGTGATAATTAACAACTTCAAAGTTTCAGATTGTTAACACCCAGCATCTCCTACGCAATGTTGGTTTTTTGTGTCAAATGACACTCTATTGCTTGTGGTATTCAGTTTCAGTAGAGGGATTGCCTTAGCCTTCAAGGTAGTCAAGATTACAGCTGCAAAGTTTGCAGGAAAGGCTTTTACCCCTGAAGGAGACAGTGGCCTTTTGTCTACAGCACTTTTTGGGTTCGTGGATGTGACCCAACCTGGTATGCTCAGTCTGCAGCAGAAACTTGGATTGAAATTTGCTTTGTTCAGTGGTGTCTGTCATCTGTCTGCAGGTAATCTTTTAATCCTTCTTTTTGGTGTTTTTCAACTTAATATTAAAAACATAAAGTTAATTTCCAATATTGTTTTACCTCTGAGGAATTAGAAAGGAAATCATCTACTGTTCTTTTTTCCTCCACAAGATCTAAATGTGTTTAAAACTAGAAAAAAAAAAAGAAAAAAAAAGGAAAAAAAAAGGAAATGCTCTTACTATGCCTCATAGTGATATGCAGAGAAACAGGCAGTGTTGTGCCCCCAGGCACTGCTCAGGAGCACAAATTGCACTGTCCCAGAGCAGCCCCATAGCACATCTTCCTTCCCCAGAAGCTGGTCCCTCACTGTCTCAGCAAGGAGAGGCCTGGGCAGTGCTTCTGCAAGCACAGCTTGCATTGTGCAGGGACAGTCATTATTGTCTGTTTGCTTCCTCAGACAGCATTTCAAAATCTTTTGTTGCTTTGAAGACAGGCAAAGGAAGGGGATAAAAATCTTCACCAGATGGCAGCCTCAGAGATGAGAAGGTGCTGCCTTCTCTCACTTTGTGATTTGTTGAAGCTTCCTACTCTTGCTGTTTTAATTTCATTTTGTTGGCATGTTCCCAGTGAACCTGTTTTCCCCATATGTGAATATTCGTTTTTTCTAATCCAAGGTAACACTATTGGCAAATGTCCTTGGGTGTTAAGTGCTCCTTTCTTTTTCTCTTGTGATCAATAGTACTTGTTTATTCTAGCAAATATGTCTTTATATGTGATCCAACAGAGGGCCAACATAAAAGCACCATGTTATTTGACCACTTTTTTCTTGTGTATAAATGGATACGCAAGGATTTTTTGTTGCATCCAAGGCATATAGTAAGTTTAGATCACATGTCTTGGGTTTCCAACACCTAAAGATAATGTATACCCATATTCCTGAGAATAATTTTTCACCTCTTTTTCTACATGACTTAGCTATTGCCACATGATGGGTATGAATCTCTGTGCAGTATGCCTATTTATACAAATAAAGGGAAAAAGAATTGAAGTTTATCCCATTATACATAGAATGAGGGAAACCACAGAGAAAGTAAACACTGGCTTGCTGCAGGTATTTATCTTTTGAATTTCTAGATCACCCCTTGCCTTGTAAAGAGGGACTAGTACAGTGAAAAATACCCAAGCAGAGACAGGCTAGCTACTCTTGTTTTAGTAAACACGTGTCCAAGGGCTTGGATGGAAAATGACATGGCACCTTTTGCATCCAGCTTTTACCCCTCCCCAGAGTGACCTCACCTATTTCACACCTGGACAATTTCTGTGAGGTTTGTAGTTAGCACTGGACAAAGCTGCACTAGAGAAGCCAAAGGTTTAGCAAAATATGCAAATATGGCAAACTTGGTTTGTTTTTTATTTTTTTTTTTTTTTATTATAGGTGTAACCGCAAACCTAACTGAATTAACTTATACCAGGTGGAGTGTGGATTTAAAAGCTCTTAAGATGTTCAGACAGAAACCAATAGATTCATTCACATTTAACTTGGCTAAAGTCCTGTTTAAGTCCTTCTGCTTAAGTCTTGTTTCTCCTTCCATAAGGAGAAAAGGCCTCTTAGAATAGCCATTAACCCTCCTCTTGGGGAAATTCGCAGAAGTTTAAGGCTGAGTCCAGCTTCTTCCTGGACTGACTAATTTGAAAGAAATATTTGAACCCACATCTGCTTCAAATTCAGAGGAAGGAGATGAAGAGTTCTTTGTCTGAAGATCATGGTTTGGAGCCCTTCTACTTTGTATTAAACAGTCATCCAATGACATGAGAAGGTGAGAGCACAAGAGAACAGACAGTATTTGCAAACAGAGTGGTGAGCCTGCTTAGTGGTGGATCTATAGCTGATGCACAGTGACTGATCCTCTCTGTGTTTTGCAGTCATTTGTGGTACACAGCAAATCAATAATAAAGATGATTTCTGCTCCTCCTTTTGCTGATGTACCCTCCCAAAAGGTGTGAGTTTGGGAGCTTACAATTGGGTGATAGTGGAATTGGTTGTCAACATGAATGTTCTTCTCTTCCTCAGCAGAAATGGATGTGGGAAATGGAACCATTCCTGCAGCTGTGCCCTATTGATACTGGTGTCTTGTGACCAGGAGCTTATTTTGCTGGGTCACTGTGCACTTCACTCTGAATCCTCATCCAGAGAAATATATACATATGTATCTCCACGTTTATATATAAATAATCAAGGAATAGATTTTCTGACTTCAGAGAACTCTGCGCATTAACTGGTATTTCTAAAATTATTCTTCCTTTTGTTTCATTTAAACAACTTCTCTAGACATTTAGTGTGGAGAAAATAAAGAGGTTGAGAGATGTGTTTTCTTTTTCTCATTAATTTTGTTAGACACATACGGACTGTAGAGTAATTAACATATTGATTTAGAGTAAATATAAATTAGCCTCATAATTTCTCACGTGAAAGCTTGGGGAATAAAAGCTTGATAATAGCACTAGAAAAAATGTTCTGATTTTCCATGGACTTAAATTTTATGGTCAAGGAATGGGAAAGAAAGGAGGCTTATACATCAAGCACTGACATTCTCTTTCATCTAACAGATTTCATCTTTCTAGCTTTCAAAGTCAAGAGCTAAAGACAGACCCTAATGACTGTGATTAAGATATGCCCTCTTACATCAGGGCTGAATGTTATGCCTGGTTATTTGAAAGGGAATAATAAAAACCACATAGCTGTATTTTACTTGGCTAGAGCTCTTCTTGTATTAACCAACATGCTGCAGAAAAGTTATGGGATAATGAAATTTTATATGAGGACACTTAAACATAAAACGAGTGTAAATTACTGAAAATTTATGGGTCATTTATTCAACTACTGTACTGTTATTCTTGCTACATCAAACATTTGGCTAGTGGACTAGGTTTTTTTTTTTAGATGAAAGAAATCAATAAGAAATAGTATTGTCCTCAGACTTGTCAGCATGACCTCTGTCTCCTGTAGATTATTCTGTTCAGCTATAAAAGAGTCGTGGGGCTAGGTTCTGAGCCTACAGAAAGTCTGTTTGCTTCAGTGCAATCAAGAAGGAGCAGTAATACATTACTAGAAGTAATATTTTACTAGTGTATTCAATCACCATCTGTTAATTAAAATGAGATTTAAAGGGACCTATACCTGGAAGATGAGATCATAAAATCTGGTCTCTAAATACTTAAATATTTAAAACCTCTCAGCCCAGTTAGGAAGCTGCAGTTAGGATGGAATTCTCTTGGAGAAAAAATGCTCAGCCTTGCTCTTTGGTGATTTCCAGCATCTATTTATCTTTTCAAGATGTAAGTCTGAGAACATAACAGTGTTAACTAATGGTAGATCTTTTGATCAGAATTTAAGAGGGACAAGCTGAGTTCAAACTAAAGCACTGTCTTGCTCAGACTGTGGTTCTAATGGATTCTTGGCGAGGGGGAGCAAGGCAGGTATTTCTGTTCTGTCTTGTGTCTTGCACACATCCTAACATATTACTAAGCCATGTATTTTTAGTAGTTAGTGGCTTTATCTGCTAAATGTAGTGGATGCAGAACTTACAGAAATTAAAAACCTCTTTGTGTGGATTTAAAGCAGAAAAGCAACACAAACTTCTTTTCTGTTTGTCTTCCTTCAAGGAAAGATACTTTATTTCTTTTATTGCTTCAGTCTCTCAGCACCTGCCACCTTCTCATTAGATATTCAGGTGAAGTGATGGGAAAAACTTTGGCTTAGATCTTCCTGCATCCTTCTGCCAGGAAGAAATGCACTGAATCATGTCCCAGATCATGTTGAATTTGAATATCACCCTCAGCAGGCAGATGAGCAGAGCCTTATCACAGCACATCCTCCTGCCTGGGTGGGGATGAGGTGATGGGACTGTGACAGTGAATCTTCTGGGACTGCATTACCCAGGTGCAGAGCATCCATGTGTCCTAAGTGTGGTGGGATGAAAACTTGAGAGGGAATTTGTATTGCAGATTGTGTAAAATGGCAATTCCAAGGCCATAAAAAATAAAATTATCTATGGTACAGCAGTTGGAGATTTAAACTCTAGGGTACAGCTTGTACCTATTCACTCTGAAACTTCTCTTGTACTTCAGAGAGTCAAAAAAGTGAATGTGCTCTAGTGCATGCAGATGAAGCCATGTAAATCTCTGCCCTCAAAGACAAAATGTAGTCCTGCAGTCCAAGCTGAAGCCATATATTTAAAATAAGGGAAGGTGCTCTTGTTGTCCTAGAATTTTGCCTGATACACTTCAGCAAAGTTAGATACAGCTCTGTAGCCAAATGAAATAAATTTTTGGTGAGAGTGAATAAGGATGTATGGAGAGAAAAATATTATTTTTTGTCTATTCAAATCTTGTATAAACTCTCCTAAAAATTTAATTTGATTAAATGTCAAAGCCAATTCACTTGGGATCAGCAGCTCTACATTTTGAAGGAAGTTCATGTCAGGATAAACCTCCTTTCAAAATATTGTTACAAGCCTAGTACAAAGGTTCAAGTTGATTCCCCTTCTCCTGGACTTGTGCCACTTTGAATGAACAGGACCTGGTGGCTGCTCTCTAACTACTCCCAGGCAGTCTTTCCTAGCAGGGGAACACTCTGAAAATGTCACAGGTAATCATAATATTTAAAATCACTGGCACTATTAAACATGCAGGGTTATTTAAGGAACATTAAAGAACAGCAATAAATGGTTTTAGTGTAGTTTGAGATCTGGCTGTACCAGAAACAAAATATTTTTCACATCAAGAGCTTTTAATGATCAAATACATACTGGAGGTAAACATGCTTAATGCAAATAATTTGTTGGTCAGATGTGAAAGCTGGGGCTTGCCTTAGGTCTGTTCACTGCTGGAGATCAGGGTCTTTCAGTGCTTCTTTGCCTTTTCCTCTCCCTCAGACTCCAATCCCGACTGTTTTTCCAAGGTCTGCCAGAGCAGCCCTCTTCTGTGTGCTTGTAATCAGCCTTTTGTGCCTCTTTTCTGCTGGATTCTCCCCAGGCAATGAAAATGTTGATGCCCTGATGTGAAAAGGTGACTCTCCAAGCCCATCCTGTGGGGCACAGGATGAAGCACAGTGGCAAACTGGCTGTCCTGACAGTGCTAGCTCCTTCTTGCTCCCACCCACTGCTGAGAGGCCAAAAATCATCCCAGAGTTTGCTGCTAAGAGCAGTTTTTAGGCTCTTGACCAGAGCCTAATGAGAATGGATAACCAGGTTCATTAAAGTGGGCAGCAGTTCTAGGGATCCACCAGGGCTGATTGCTGTTTGTAATGAGAGTTAGCTCCCCTAAATTCCTTTAAATTCCTTTTGCAAGGAATGGGGAGCAGTAAACACTTTAAAGGGAGGGTTCTGCAGAGTGGATAAGCTGTCTGCTGCTGGATGAAAGGGAATGTGTTCCAGAAGAGAATGTGTGCCTGATTTTCTCCACTAATTCTGAATTAATCGTGGTGCCTGACTCAGGTGCTGCTGTACCACAGGGGTTAGCAGACCCTGCCTCTTGAGCTTCTTTAGAGAAACAACTAATATTAATTTCCTTCCCTGTAGATACATTTAAGAATAGGAAAAGAAGCCAAAAATCACTTAGGATAGAAGTGAGTGATGTTGTCATGCAATGAAAATGTTTGCAAATTCCTCTTCACAGTCACCAATATCCAGAGTGCTTCTATTCAGTTTAAGCTGGGTAAACAAAAGGACTGCATCTAGCAAGAATTAGTCACAACACTGTTTTTTCTTGCAATGAATTCTACAAAAGTCACAGCAGTTTTAGAATCTAGAGACTGCTTTTATTTTAAGCCCACTGATGCATCATTAACTCCTGCAGGGTAAGCATGTCAGCATGAGACATTGTAGAAAAAGGATTGCTCCTTTTTGCAAGTTAAAGCAAGCTACCCACTAATGTGATCTGTGACTGGACCACAATTCATTTTGGATTAGGAGATTATACTGAGATCCATTTTTCAGGATCTACCTGTATTTTTATGATATTAGCATAATTTGTAGAAAGTACTGTTCCTTGCATATTGTAAACATTGACCAAGTGTTTATACATCTGAAAATCCTACAAATAAAGGTCTTAAAGGAATACAATACAGGAATTATGCACTTACTGATTATTATTTCTGTGTGATTTTTCAAGTTAATATCAAAAAACAGGTTAGTTTGTTACACAGGCTGTTCCTAATGTGTATTTTTCTTGACATTTTATATACATGTGTGTGAATATTTATGTGTGTGTGTAGGTATGGGTAGTTTACTTAGAAGTGCATTGTAAATTAGTTATTCTTAACTTCCCTGTAGCTACTGGCTGACTTTCAAGCAATCACAGGACAATCCATCATAAAAATTCTTGATTTATATTCTGATTATAGGAACATTGATGCCATTTGAATACATTTGCTGTATGCATTATGCATACAGAAGTATGCATATTATGAAATACATTTTTCTATTTTCTCTACTCGTGATATTTTTTGCATGCTAGTCCATGTTTCTGTAAGCAGCTTTTCAAGGGGAAGTTTTGAGAACCCCAAATGCAATTAATCTGATTTTATCTTTTTATTTGTGCTGATCAGAGACCAAGATATCTGCTGTGTGTCTTGTGAGATGACTTTTTAGCAGACTAAATGTTGTCCAGTGTTAGATTATCACAGCTGTCCAGGAGCAAAGTCAGGTTATTGCCAGCAGCCCATTATCTGCTGCACCAGCAGTGAGGCTCTTTGGGAAGCTGCAGCACTTCAGCAGTGGGACCCTTCTGCCACAGCTGGTGTGAAGTTTGTGCATGGCTGTCTCAGAGAGCAGGAGCCCCTCTCCCTCTGGGGCTTTGCTAAGGCCTGCAGAAACCAATATGGGTATAGAAATGAAAGCATAGACAGCACAGAGCACAGACATCTCTTCCACCCCCTCAGCAAGAAAACATGAAGAACAAAAAATTTGTCTCTCTTGCACAGTTCTGCACCTCTTTGCAAGCACGAAGTTTCTGTAAAATTCTGTTTTCTGCAGTCAAAGGGTCTGGCACATGTTTGTTTCACTGGTGTGTGATGTCAGATTCAAAAATGTACTTGGGCTGCACAAACCACCTCCTGTCTCACATAATAGAGAGCCCAGTGCACAGGCAGAGGGCAGGAACACAGTGTCCATGCTGTGAAAGCAGTCTGAACAGAAGAAAACCAGTTGAAAATACAATCTTTTATCAGCTGCAGGCTGTTGTCATGAGTGACAAAAGCAAATATGCCTGAGTCCTGTGTCTGGCTGGGAGCAAACACCACTGCAGCCTGACAGAAGCATTAAAAACTGCTGTGTCCCTCAGCATGGGAAAGATGTGGCTGATATTGATGGGAGCTGGTACCCACAGCCTGAGCTGAAGGCCTGGGATGTTCCTGCAAGTTGAGTGCAATGCTGGTGGGACCTCAGAGCAGGGATGTTTACAGCTACAGAGAAAATGGAAGTTGGGCCCATAGAGGGAGAAAATCTGTTCAACTGTCTTCAAAAATGGACTGAAGAGGTGAGATTGAACCAGTTATCTACCAGTGCTGGTGGAAGGAGCCCTGGCTTGCCACTTAATTTTCATCTTTTCAGTCCTATAGCACTAAGAAATGTGAGCTGACAGCACAATACCGAGAGTTCTCAGAGGCTTAATGTGTTAATGTCAAATGAAACAAAACCTGAGATTAGCTTTTTAAAGGATTTTGTATGCTACAGATAGGAACTGAAAGGCTTTTATAAATCAGCTCTGTAGCTTTGGGGAAGAAAAGGGGAAGATGAGCATCAAGAAGGAATAGTAATGGAATAATTAAATGGATTAATGGATAGCAACAATAAAATGGTGCATTTGCCTATATAATTAGTACCTGCTTGGGTTTCAGAAACTCAAAGTAATTGACTGAAGCTGCAGATCATGCTGTAAATTGCGAATGTAAAAAATACATTCCTAAGACCTGAAAACCTTGAAATTGTGTCAATAATTACCAAATTCTAGGCTTGCTGGTTCTTTCATTTCCACTTTCTGAGCTGTGTCACTTAATGCTATATAAATAAATATTCATTCAGCCAGAAAAAGTATATTCTCATATAGAAAAAATCTTTTGATTGGTGTGACAGAGAGGTGCTGAGGGTTGACTGTAAGCAAATCTTTCCTTTTTGCAAGGAGGAAGGAAAGTAGGAAGAAGCTCCTGCAGAGGAGCTGGGTGGATGGGCTTGCATCTTTGAACACAGGAGGTGTCAGCTCTGCTCCAGGTCTTGGCTGCTGCCAGTAACCTTCAGCTGCTGGTGACTGAAGTCTCTTGCTCAAGATATTTGTGGAATTGCTGCCTTTTAATTTTAATGAAAGAGAGGAAAATTATTTGAATAGCAGTTTTGCAGAACTTGTTTTCAGTGACCCCATCACACAAGTGGCTGAGCAGGCAGAGGTGAGCACACAGCTCCCTGGAGCAGCAGGGACAAAGACAAAAACACCTGGGACAAAGATCTCCATCCAGCATGGCTGGACTTAGGAGAAAACCCATTCCTACTATCTTGCAACGAGGACCATGCTGCAAATTAAGGAATAACCTCAGAATAGCAGGGAAAAAAATTGTCTGTTTGGATCTAAGATAGATGTTCATGTCACAGGACTACCCATGAGCTATTCTAGAGCAAAGGAAATGTCTCTTGGTAGTGCTGCTCCTGTTCAATTGATGATCATGTTTCAGTGGGTAGCTTGGCTTTTGACAAGCAGACTACTTCCAAGCCAAAATTGTTTTGCTAAAAATCCCCAGGCAGTGATAATAGTGACAGCACACTCTGAACTACTTACTGTGGGTATCTTCTGTGCCATCAATCTTCTCATGAGCAGCTGGGGGTTTCACCAAGGTGTGTGTCCTGGCATGGCCTTGACAAGTCACCCTGTGGGGAAATGAGATTTCATGAAGGCTTCTAATCTTGGTGCCTGATTAGACACAGTACAGTCTAATCTTGATTAGACACAGTACAGTTGTGTGCTGAGCAGATGGCTTTCCAAACCTCTTTGGTTTGAAGAGCTGAGCCTGTCTTTCTGGAGGATGCACTATTCAGTACTATTCATATGGCTTGAGAAAACACCAGGGAAACTTTTCAATTATACTATTGCTTCTAAAGTACTTATGTGCTTCCATAAATGCAACTGCACTGGTGACCTCCACCTTAGTCCATTTTTCTGGCTGTGTGCAGGTAGTATGTGTGGGAGAAAATTCCATTTCATTTCAGTATCACTCAATTTTTCATAGTTCTGGTAAAATTTTGTAGAATTTTGTTAGGATATTCTTAGTTGCTATCTGGCTTAAGTAGTTAACAGATGATGCCATTTAGGAAATTCACAAAAGCTTAACCTGGGAAAATACCACAATGAATAAAAGCCCCCTTTATTGCATTTAATTTCCATTTGATATTTACTTTTCTTTCTTTAACCTTTATTTATCCATAAGTCCAGGGCTTCATGGCTGGTTTACACTTAATTAAATACTTAAGCAGAAAGAAGTATGAGGGTGTCTCACAAATCTGGTTCTTACATAACTTTGTTAACTGTCAAACAACGTGAAGTGTTTTAATAGTGTTTTAAAACATGCAGCTTGCTTTTTCTTATGAGTACTTGTATGTAATGATTTCTGAGGGCTTGTTAGCAGCAGACCCCCAGCCTCACTGGCACTTAATACTGATTGAATTAAAAAGTGTTTGGTTCTTCTGTGAGCACCTACATAGTAGCCTTTGGTCAGCTTACCTGGAATGTTAATTATGCTAAATTGAAAGAACAGTTTAATTCCTATTAAAATGCAGAGTTCCTGCCACAGGAGTTTCATGTGTAGTCACTTTACAGCAGTAGGTGTGCACCATATCCAGATGTTACTGCTGGGTAAGGCAGAATTTAAAAAACAGAAACATCTGTCTGTGTGCACACACTAAGAGATTAAAAGTGGGTAAAAGGGGTAAATTATCTTCCATTTTCTGGGTGGCACATGGATGCACAAAGTCTGCCTCTAAATTCACAACATCTCATCCCTTGTATCTCACCTGTGTGTTGAGAGCCTTCACTAATTCAGACTGACTTTCTTTACTGCTCCCAAATAGAAGAGCTTTCAGTCTTGTCACTCTCATTCTCTGTTAATTTGTTTGTTTTCTTTGTAAGAAAATGCTATTTCAAATACCTCCTGTTGGTTATTTCCCCTAACAAGTAACTGCCATTGAATAGCTGAAAGGGACAGGCTGTCCCATGAGAATGCAGCTCCCCTTGAATTTCTGCGTGCAGAGTTCTGTCTACACTGTCGCTGAGGAAGCCTGGAATTGTGGAGAGAAGCAGTCCCAAAACAGAGCAGTGGAGCTGGCACCCAGTTCTACTGACAACAGTTGAACCACCAGCTCCATTTTTAGCATAGCAGAAGCCCCATCTGTTTCCAGTATTAAAGCATACACAGATAAAATGCTGTTCTAGCAAACTGAGTGTAAAGAATGTGTGGCCACAGTTTGCAAATATGCATTTCTTTAGCAAGACTGACAAAAATTGTATTTTGAAACATGAGCATTACACAAGTGCTTATTTTAGTTCTGGAACTTCATCTTGCTGTATGTCATGGTCACTTTTTATTTGAGTCCCCATGTGTCATGGTAGCTGTGAAATGAGCAGGCACAGGATTCTTTCAAGGCTGTTCAGTTGCTGCAGTAAAACCTTTCAAGTCTCTGTAGTAAATAGATTTTTAAAAGAGCATCTCTGTAAGTTACATCTTTTATTTTCAAACATCAATGTATTTTAACTCCATGATGGCCAGCCAGGCACAGCTGGCTTCTGATGTCACCAAAAAATGAGATCCATGGAAATGCCTTCTGATAAATCTAGAGAACATTTTATCCTCATTCCTTCACTCCCATGAAGGATGAATCAGTGCTACCTTAGTTAAAGGTAGCAGAATTACAGTAGCTGAAAATAATTGTGAGGTGATGTGGAGTGCCAAAGAATGTGTTGTGTTTGATTTGAGATGCAATGGAGAAAGTCAGTAATTAATATAGTTGTCTTGACCATACAAACGATTTCCATAAACCAGCTAATTTTGGTGATTCCTTAAATCCTCTTTTGTTTCAAGCAAGATAGACATTTCAAGCTTCCTATCTTTTACTCTAGAACAGAACTGTGTATAGTTTGATCTTCCCAGGTGTAACTGGAGAAACAAATATTTCACAGAGGATTATCATGTAATAAGGCACCTGACTTGCACAGAATATAGCTGTTCACTGGCAACTGGTCAGAAATACACAGGGCATTGGAAAGCTGAGTGAAAAACAAACAAACAAGAATAGCAAAGATAGAACTTGATCTCAGGAAGATAATAATTCTTGTAATTCTTCTACTCCGTGATATTAAATTTCAGGTTTAAACTCAAGTAACTCCAGTAATAAATGTTTTCTCTTCCCCCTGACTGCCCCCCTCACCCTTTTTAAATTTTTTTAAAAAATTATTTATTTATTTATTGGCAATCTCATAAGAGCTCTCCTTATTCTGTATCTGAGTCTTAAAATGCAAAAAAAAAAAAAAAAAAAAAAACCAAAAAGAAAACCACCAAGGACTTTCTGGGGTGTTGGAGCATAATGAAAGGGATTATTATGGGCTGCTGCTGTTGTTTCTCTGTTAATAAAAAATTAGCTATTTGAAGCAAAGGACATTGTCTGGAGTTCTACTATGCAACAAAGTTATCAAGGAGAAATAAGGTAGCAGACAATGATGATTTCATAACTCATACAGAAAGCTGTGATTAAATCTCATGATATGATTTATTGAATTTTGAGAAGAAAAAAGCTAAGGCAATATGGTAGAATAAGAAGTACTGAATGGACAGTGATTTACAGACAATAGGAAAGAAACTGCATCTGGGCTTTTGCCTCAGGTGTCAGACTTGGTCATCTCACAGATATGCACTCTTCAGTGCCATTAAAGGCAAAATTAAAAGCCATTTCCAGTTTTTTCAGTATGCTGGTACTGCATTTAAAGAAGCTTATGACTCACACTGTATTTACTTCATCAGGGAGCCTGACATTTAGAATTATGTATTTAGTAAGAGTGGTTGTATAGAGGAAGAAAATTAGTTTCTCTTAACTAAACTTATATGTTAAGCACCAGCAATATGTTGAGATCCACATTAGAGATGAGGTCTAATTTTCTTCTCAGTCATGCCTCTGTTAATTAGCAATAATTCCAGTGCAGCAGCAAAGTGACTTGGTAAAGTGACAGGGAGTAGGAGCTTTCCCTTGGTATATTGTTGATGCTGTAGACAAATTTTGATACATTTATTTACATTAAACAGAACCCTGATGCATTAGACATACCAATGAAATGCTTTATTTAGCACTGGAGAATTATAGCTTTTGTGTTAATTTTTCATTTATTGTAAAACTAAACTAAACATCTGTGGAGACACTAACTAGAAATCATAATTTCAGTAATTTTTGTGTGGCTTGGCAATAAACATTTTTAGCCTTGACTTTTTCAGTTGCACACAGGCTGACATTTTCCTACAACAAAAGGGACATTTTCTTCTCCTTTTAAAAGATTTAGCTTGTACTTTTCTCAGGAATTATTATTCTTTGGTTATTACGATAAGCAATGAGAGCTGCAAGACCAAGTTGTTTCAGAAGCTTAAAAATCCCAGTTTATACAACAGAGACACATCTTTTCAGCAGAGAAGGGCTATGAGTGCCAAAGTGGGAATGGACAAAGACAATTTTTCTGAGCGCATCATGTTTTCCTGTTTGTCATGCCTTGTAAGAGGAAGCAAACATTTTCCCCCTGACTTAGCTGTGTGATTTATTAAACTTTCTGCCCTTGTAGCAATTTTCTAGCTACTCTTCTTAGTGATTCTGGGATATTCTTTACTGGTTCAGGGGAAGGAAATCTCCAGAATGAGTTCTGCTGCCTGATGAGAAGGGCTGTGTTTTTGGGATCTCTAAATGCAAGTGTAGGTTTTGATGTTGCAGTGATACCCAAGGCTGAGCCACAGCCACTCCATGATAGAGCCACGTGGCCACATTTAAAGTGGATTATACATGTTTTTGTGGTTTTGTTTATTTTTGTTTTGGTTGGGATTTTTTAATTAGGGGTGGGGTTTTTTTGTTGTTTTTTGGGGGTTTTTTTGGGTGAAATTTCTACTTTCTGAAGAAAATGTGGATTTTTCCCCACCATAATGGAAAAGGAGACATATACTTTAACCAGCTTGGGTTCAATTTACTGGTAGGTGTTCCTACCTTGTTAGGGAGGAACACAGGTGCTGTTGGAAAGTTGATGCAAAATAATAGCCATGTCAAAAAGAACGGCAGCACAACAGAAACCTTTTGCAACACTGTTTGCTTTCATTTCTTGACTGGATTCTAGAAATCCCAGAGTGAGAGGATTTATTGGTGGTACCTACCCACACAGCCTTTGTAAACCTGCCTCTCTCTTTCAAACTCATGTATCTTCAGGCCTCAGACAATGTCTTCAGGAAAAACAGAATCCTGCCCAAATTGTTAGCTCCTAATGGATTCATTGGCTCAGAAGAAAGGAGAATCCTTCAACTTATTCACAAGAACTGTTTTTAGTGATCTAGTTAAACAAAAAGAAACAACTCTCTGAGATGCTGCTCCTTTGCTGGAACCTTTGATGACCACATGACTTTATATCTTTTACCTCAGTTTTGTACAAAGGGTTATCAAATTATCTAAGAACCAGTCTCTGCAGTCTTTATAAATTTCCAGGAGTCATTTTGATTTTGGGATTCCCAGTTATTTTTCTTTACATTATGAGATTGTAGTTTCTGCAGGCTCTGTTGTGTATGTTTGCAATTTCTTAATATGCATAAAGATAGTGGGGTCTTTCTCATTTTGGTAAATTAAAAAAAACAAAGGATGTTTTATACCATCACTACTGTACTGGCTCTAGGAGTGGCTTGGAGCTAGGGACAGTCTGCAGTGCAGCCCCAAATGGCTGTGTTGTCTTTGTAAGCCTGAACCTGGTTGCCTTTTAGGCTCTGTCTGGAATAATAGTTAAGAATAAAACTGTTATCATCTGAGGTATAACAGAAACTGAAAAGAAATAATCAAAGTCTGGAAAACATCATGGAGTGAAGTTGGGATGCAGCTGGGAGAGGTACAGGGGAGAGTAGGTGAATTAGTTTGCTGGTAAACAATTAACACTGGAATTAAGGATGAAGGAGAATGGAGTTTTGAACTAGCTGGAAACTGCCTTGGTACATTAAGACATATTTTAAAAACTGAGAGCAGACTGAGGTTTGTGTGCTTGTGACAGCTTGTGAATCTGACTGCATGCCTGCTCTTCCTACATGGTGTAGAGGAAGCCATGCTGTCTGCACGAGAGGTTATTCCAGGATAACTACTCAGAGACTCAGAAATACCTCCTGCATTTATTCTGTGCAGATCCAGCTTTGGAAAGATGTCTTGCTTTAACCATATTCTTTAGGATTTTTTGCTTTTTTTCAGTGGAATGTGTTCTGCCTGCTGGCTCAGTGCTGGCAGTGTTGCTTGTCTCTCTACTCTGCCATATCGTGGTCCCAGCAGAAGGAAAAAGCTCTACAAGAGTTAGCAGCAAAAGCACAGAACATGGATCACACAGCTAAGCATTTGCTACTTTTGTAGCTATTTTGCAGTGTAGATTAGAGAATCACAGGTTTGCCTGGTAAAATTAATGTCTTAATTAGAAAAGCATGCCCCATTACTATTTTGAGTTACATTGCAAGGAAATTTAAAGTAAAGATTTAAGTCTGATTCCTCCTTTCTGGTGCTAGCAGCTAAATAAACATAGTATAACCTGGCAATATTGAGGAGTTACTGAGAGAAGTGAAGGTGGTAAAAGTGAGTCTGTAAGGTACAAAGAAAATAACCCAGGCTGAATGAGATTTGTTAGCTAGTAGTGGGAAGACAGGTGGTGGACACTTCCTTTGGTTGTTTTGGGGTATTTTTAAGGGGAATGTAACATCAGATCAGTCTGCAAATGCACAAAATGCAAATTGAAAATGCTTTTTACTAAATAAAATATAACTACCGACAGGGACTGCAAAATCAGGGAAAAGTACAAAGTCATAATTCTTCTTAAATAGCTTTCACTTTTTAGAGATATCTTATCTTGTCCTTGAATTTCAGGGTGATAATTCATTCCCTTCCCCAAATCCCTTTTCTCTGTGTTTGCATAATAACTACAGTCCTTTCCTTCTTTACCACCTTAACATACCAGTTACCTTATAAACAGAAATAGCTGTTACAGTTCTGACCAGGCTGCCTTAAAATAGTCACTGCATCTTCAGTATTAGTCTTTAACTCCCTTTTTACTGGGTGAAGAAAAAAAAAATCCATATATGGAAAGATGTATTGCTAGTGTTCTTGAAATCTGAGCAGTCTATGAAACCTTTCAAATTTCTTGAAGAAGCTGTGTTTGGCCAGCTCAAGAAGTGGAAAAGCCCACCACCCTGAGCACCAGCTAAAGCAAGGCTCCCTGTAGCAATCTGGGTTAGAAGAGGAGCTGCAGCTCTGCAGAAGCAGGGGCAGGTTTGGTGAGGGGCTTCAGCTGCCATCCATCTTTGCCTACAAGGATGCCCAGAAGTCATCCTTCTCCCCTCATTTCTATTTTGAGTTGGTTTCTTCCCTTCACTGTACTGCATTAAAAACAACAACAACAACAATAAAACCCCTCTGAAATCAGTCAAAGGGGGAGCTCTGGAGATCTGGTGACCTCTGGCAGGTGGGGTGGGAACAGTGGAAGGGGCTGGGGTTGACAACTCCCTGGCCTGGGGGAGTGTTTTTGATTTTGGTTTGACTGAGCCTGATGGGTTTGACTGAATCAGGTTAGGGAGTTGCATGCTGAGCAGTTTGCAGTGAGTGATTTGAAACTGTGCCAGTGTTTCCCAGGGAGGAGATGTGAGAAGCTATTGCTGAGCTGGGGGATGTCACCTTTTCACCCAGCTGAGCTCCAGCCAGGGCAGGGGGTAACCAGATCCTTCAGTGAAATAAAACTTCACAGGTATCTACCAGAGACAGCTGGGTAGAAGAGAGAGTGAGAAAACAGATTTAGTATGACGTGCTAAAATCTCAGCATAGTAAAATTTGAAAATGAGTGGGAATTTAATAGCACAAAGATTTTTGTACCAGTATGCCTCTGGGAATTACTGAAATATATATTTTTTTCATCCTCTCTAAACAATCCCTGGGCAGGTTTCCAGCCAGAATTCTCTTCTCTCTGCATTGCACTTCATGCAGCTCCTGGGTGTTCCTGCCCCACTCAGAGCTGCTGGTCAGCCCCCAGTGCTGGAGCCTCCTCTGCAGGACACCATTTCCCTTTGTCAGGGGCTGTTTTGTTCCTTCCTTGGGAAGAGGCACAGCAAGGGTTAAACTGCAGTCTGCCATCCACTCAGGTGGGCTGAGAGCAGTGCACACCATCAGAATTTAAGTCAGAAAGGAATATGAAGAGCAAGGAGTGTGTCTGTACAGTTTATTCTTTTAAGATGTTCACCCATTTTTCTGGGGCTGATTTGTTGCTTTTCAACCCATTGAACCATGCAAAAACCTAAATTCAGCATGAATTTATGAGGATGGGAACATACTTGCTCAGTTTTTAAGTTTTTAAACATTAGTACCTCAGTATTTTGTAATATAAATTCACTATATAATATAGTATTATATTTATGTATAATGCAATGGTATAACATATTTTATAGTCTACTTTTTAATTTAATGCTTTAAAATTATTTTAAATGTTGTGTAAGAAAATTAATTCTATGCATATGTAAACTGAAATAATTGCTTCAAATTATTAAATTAGCTTCCAAGAGGTGTGCTTTTATTTATGTTTTATCATAATTACATTAAAGTGTCAACGTGAGCTACTTTGAATTAAAAATTTGAGATCATTATTTAAGCAATTAAACTCATTTTTTTAGAGAAAGCTATAAGAGGTGAAATCTGTGTTGCCTTAACATGCAGCAAGAGATGAGAAGTATATCTCAAATGTATTTGTTAGATTAAAAAAAGTTTATTTCCTGTTTTGATTGCAAACATGTTACGTGGAAAAGCCACATATGAAAATTGCACTAAAAGGAAAATACTAACCCATTAATGTTTGCAAAATGTTTCATGGGACTCTTGAGCAACTCTGATACTTAGACTGACAGTGTAAAACACACATTTAGAATGCATTTCCATTAAACACAGAGCCATAATTTGAGTCATCTGTCCTTGTAATTAATAAAGCTGGGAAACTTTCCCTGATTCTTGAGCAATCTTTGCTGTAGTGGGGTCTCCTGTTTTCTTTGTGGCAGAGGTAGGAGGCTGTGGCTGCCAGGACAATGCAGAGCTGAGCCAGGGGCTGATAAAGGCAGGTTTGATGGGTACAGGAGTCAGGGCATTCTGCCCTGCCTGGCAGAGTCAGACACGTGTTGGCTTCCCCAGCCCCCAATTTCCTGATTTGGGGCACACCTGCCCCACTCTGCCATCAGAGCAGTGCCTGTTGGGGCTGTCCCTGCAGGGACCCTGGGCAGCCCCAGCCCCTGGGCAGGGCAGAGCCCTTTGTTTACACAGCTGTGCCAGCTATAAATTAATGACAGATTGATAAAAGCATTTCACTCACACACACACAGTCACACTCTTGCTTTAGGGAGCTATTCTGACAGTTTTGGGTTCAGCAGTTGATGAGTTAAGGGACAAGAAATAAAGAGTCCCTGCTCACAGCCTCTGGGATTCACTGCTAGCATGGTCTTTTTTCCAATATTGCACTCTGGTGTAATAACCACTCCTGTGGTAGTTATTTTTAATTGTAAGGTATCTAAAGTGTGAGGTATTTTAGGACCACAAAATAATAGCTAAACTTTAGCAAGCTGAACTCCAGATATGTTATCTTGCTTTTATTTTCTCCTGAACCAGATTCTGCAGTGTTATCTCAGCAGTAACAATGCCTGAGTCAGGCTCCTCTTTTCTTCTTTTTTTTTTCAAGTTGTGCCTTTCTGATATTGTGACAAGTAATCCATGGAAAATGTGGAACTGATAAAAGAAAAATAAATTGTTTACAGGTAAGCCTGCTTCATCCTTGTTCTTTTACCAGAACAAACAAAATTGCTTTTTGAGCTTGAGAAGGCATATATGTCTTTAAGTTCCTGAAAAGGAGAAATAAAACAAAGTAGGACTCACTGAAATAAGCTCACATTGCTACAAGAGAAATGGGATATCGTATTATTATATGGGATATACTATCATGCAGCTCTTCATTAGCAGCAACTGTTAATTAATCCCTCAGAGCCAAGAGTATGATGAAGACCTTTGGATTTGGCATGTTGCTAACAAGACATGCACAACACATGTCTGTATTCCCTGGTTTGGTTCCAAAATTTCCTATCCTAGTCTGTTGCCTGGATAGCTTCCCAAATCTTCCTTTTCCAGCCAAATTTAGGAAAAATTAATTAAAAAGCAAAGTTCCACATAATCTATATTTTCAAATGTTCAGCTGTTTCCAATCCATCTGCCAGGCCTGGTCCTTTTTATTAGCGTGAACAGTTTAAGGAACATTGTCCTTAGCTTTTACCTTGTCTGGAGGAACTGGCTCAAGCTGAGCCACACAGATAGGTCACATACTTTTTGCTTGCCTACTTCTGTTCAAAGACAGCCCAGCCAAAAAAAGCCCTGAAATGGTTTGGATTAGCTGAGTTCCCTGAGCACAGGAGATGAATAGCAATTAAACAATCCTTAATAGATTTGGATTGCAATTAAAACCACACTTGACTTTGACTATGTGGCTGTATATTAAAAACTAACTAGCAAAGCTAAGTTTGAGTAGCTGAGCCCTGGGACACTTTGGTGATGTGGTTTTCTGGGTCTGGTAGACATTAGTGCTGCAGCTGGGCATTGGAAAGCTGTCTTTTCTTGTCAAGTGGTGTCCCAGCCACATTTATTCACCGCTGCCTGCTGGGTCCTCATCTTTCTAAAGACATCTCAACAAAAATTCTAATTTGTTACCATCTTCTTGGGGCAGTGGAGGTTACAATCTATTGCTTAAGACTAGTGTCTTTAGAGAATGACAGGCTTGTACAGAGCTGAAAGAAACTGATGATGCACTGATGCTCATGTGTCATTGGAGGTGTTTTTTTCCCAGCCCCATTTCTTCATCCTTTGTTTGTTTATTAGGCAAACAGTTCCTAGGTTTCCAAAGCCTGTTGACTTCTTGTCTTCATTTTATCTGCTGCTTTGTACTTCTGCAGCTCTCTGGGGACTGATGTGAGTTGTCACAGCAAAGGCTGCCTTGTTTTTGGTTTTCTGTTGTTTAAATGTCAGTGGGGAGATGCCTGTGCCTGCTGGGGAATTTAGCAGGGATCTGCAGCAGGATCCTGCTGCCAGCTGGAGTGGCTGGCCCAGGGCAGGACCTGGCAAAGGAACTTTGCCAGCCTCCTTTTAGGCTGACACACCTTGTTTTGCCCAAGACACCACAGGATCATCGTTTCTATGGCTTTTTTGTTTTGTTTTGTTTCCTTTAGCTGATTTATTCTAGAAATTTGATCCACTCAAGAGAAAAAAGAAAAATTAGAGAAAAATAATTCCTTTGAAGCTAACCAATGGTATTCTAGTTCTAACAAGAAATAGCTGCTTGGTGGACTGTTGACAGCAAATAATTTATTCATTGAATTCAGTGCTTTCATATTTCCTAGTTGCCAGTAAACAGATGATGACAATAAAATCCAGAAATGTGTATGTCGCTCATATGCAAATCAGTAGAAGTGCATTTTGTGTGGACAAACAGTAACTCAGAGATTAATCTGGCCATGAATTTTATGGTGCAGGTCTGTATGTATGTTTTATAGCCTCAGTTATTGTGATTTGTACAACAGAGATAGGAACCTCATATTATTTTCATGAAAGGATAAATGTTTGTGTTCGGAGCAGGACCAATCAAACTTAGCTGCTAGAAAAATATGCTGAATAAATCAGCAATTGCTACAAAACATTCCTGTGTCAAGATTGATTTTTGAACTACATCTAAAACAATGTGCCACATTTAAGTTTTAAGTGATTTGGAGTATCAAATTCTTAACTTTTATCACAACTGCTTCAGCACCTGGTATAAATGCAGTGTTTAACACTGCTGTTAGCAATCACAGAAGTGTGTTGTTACCAGTGGCATGGCTGATGTGGCTTCTATTACTGAGACTTTTTTAAGGACTGTTGGGAGAAGAGCTGTGTGGAATGATTTTAAATATGGAAGACCTTGCCTTAGCACAGAGGGCTGGACTTGGGAGGTCTCTGTTTTCTGGGAGTCCCTCTGCAGGATTTGTAAACAGTGCTGGACAGCCTGGAAGTGATGGTCCAAGCAAACCATGCTGAAATTATTAGCAGCAAAATCAGTTTGGCATAGGATCTGCAGGATGACTGCAGATTATTCAGCCAGAACAAAAGCTGGGGAATTCAAAAGCTCCAGGGAATTCAGTCTTATTCTCATGTCCTTTGTTAAGCTCTTGATGAACAATTCAACCCTTAAAAAAACCTAAAACAAATTATCTTGACTGATAAAATGGAAATAGGATGAGTTTTGCACATAAAGTAATAACTGATTATACATTACTCTTTGAAGGCAAATAGTTATCAAATAATAACTACTGCTCTTTTAATAATTATTTTTCTTATGCTGCTGTTATGTATGTTTAATACCAATCTATTATGCTATGAAATGTACATCTAGAACTAAATATGTTGACCAGGATTTCTCAAAAGAACAATTTTCTACAGTGTACTTAAAAAATTCATCCTGAAATCATTTTGCTGCTCCTGGCTTGGAAAAAGGGACAGACTTTTTATTTTATAGAAGATTAATGTGTAGTCGGAAGAGAGTGCTTATATTTGGATCATTCTTCACAAGCAAAAGGCTGAGTTTGTTTCACAGTGATTGCCTTTGTTTGATAAATAGTTTGTGGTTGAAATGGAATACGTAAACATTTAGGGGCATAAATAACTCAGTCATGGTAATGACTTGTAGACAGTGATATATCAATGCCATTATGGAAATTTGTGTTCAGCATCATAAACAAAAGCTAAACCACATAAAGTGAGAGGATGTTTCTATATAAGGATTCTAGGAAGCAAAAGTTTTTTCTGTGTATGCTGCAGATTAGCCCAGATTTTCCAAAGTGAGGTATAATGAATGAAAGTGGTTCTGCAAATATGTGTAGTCAGTCTGTGCAGACCTGGCCTAAGGCTGATCTGAGTATTGCTGCAAGAGTACAGAATAGGGGCAATTCTTTAATATATAAATGATATCAGACTGGCAAAGAACTGCCCCAGCTAAAGTTGGCAAGAGGTGGCGTCAGCTTAGTGGAAAGGGTCCCTTGAGCATCTTGTGCTTTGAGCTGGCTGGCTTTGAGCAGGTGAAGCAAAACTATGGGCAGAACTAGCACAAAGGTGGGCTCAGATATCTGCCAAAGAATGGTGCTGCTCTCAGGCTGGGGAGGAGGGAAGGAGCTGGAACTCCTTTGTAAAGAATGTGCTGCCAGCCAGAGATGACATTGCTGACCTTCCCTTATCAAATTTGTTAACTTCAGGTCCTTGATTTTGTTAGAAATCTTAGCATGGGTTGTGTTCATTATTTATGTTGTGGGTGGAAATATATGTAATGTCTTTAAAGGTGTGTTACCCTCTGGATGCAGGGGTAAGAACCAAAGAACACAGCCAGCTCTCTTAAAAGCTTCACCCAGGGCTTTTCAAATCTCACCAAGACTTACTGATTTATAGGATATGTAATTGCTGAGTATTGTGAAGCACATGAAGCCTGAGGAATTATGAACTTTAGAGGAGATTTTATAGCTTCTCCAGAGACTCTGAAAATAAAATGGCCTCTCTACCCTGTTCAGTAATGGCATGCAGTGGGTTCAGACAAGTATTGCTGACTGAGTGTGAGTTCCAGAGATTATTGTTATGCTTGTGATATACTTCCACATTTCCAAGAGACACTGAGGGCTCTTTTTCTTGTCAGCAAAACTTCTCCACTTCTCAATCAAAAATTAACTGGCAGCCTTACTGACATAAGTGTGCTCCTGAAGAAAGAATTCCCCCCTTTCTGTCTGAGAATGTTCTTGTCTGAGTACATGAAGCACCTCAAGAAAAAAATCACAACTGCTTTACTAAAATTAAAAGCTAAAAGACAGTGGGAAGAAAGAAACATTCATTTCAGCTTCTCTTAAAATGATGTCTACATTGTTCACCAGGTAGTGTATATATTGTTTGAAGTATTCAAAAGCCAAAGAAAAGATAAAGAATGTATTTTTGAATAGTACATTGCTAGAATAACACTGCCTGAAATGAGTCACTGTGGTGGCTTTTGACATACCAGAGTTCAAGCAGTTTATATAGAAGACTAGATCTCTGCAGGTTCATGGTTCTATATTTGTGTGAAGCAAAGGAATATATCTTTACTTTTCTGTAAAATAATTTTTAACTTCAGACGATTATTAGTTTATTAATTTGTCATCTTACTTTTTCTCTCCAGTGAAAGCAGTGTGTGCCCACCTCCCAAACAAAACCTGGGTCTGGAGTAGGCTCTGGGGATATGTGTACATAGCATTCTTCAGGAACTTCTGGTGCTTTTATTCTTGTGTCTTTAATTTTGTTCTCCTCCGAAGTAATGAGCAGCTTTGAGTTCAAACAGCCAATTTCATTTGCTCTCCCTGCCTACACTGTTTGCACAAAATTTCTTTTTTTTCCCACACTTGTGGTAACCTTAACCCTGCATGAGCATAGGAAACCATGAAAAAGCTGTTTCAAAGAAAAAATAATTAAAATCTAGCTAGAAAATTCTGACTAATGTTTATTTATTGTACATTTCCTCCCTGCAAGGGAGCAGAATGATGGTGTCAGTCAGAAAAAGCACATCATGGGGACAGGAACTGGGATGTGACATGTCTTGGTGGAAATATTTGATATACAAAAATTTCCCTTCACTGTCAAATGGCAGCCTCTGTTTTCCTCTGGGATTCCTGCCAAAGCCTGTGCAGCAGCACAGCCTGAGCCATGGGAATGTGAACAGTCATGGTAGAGATAGAGGGAAAAGTCACTGCACTCCTACCATGGCTGGGGTTCACACCACAGGGTTTAGAGACAGCTGATTCCCAGCCAGCTGCAAAATCAAATATAAACCCCTAAATGGCCCTGAGATATCTCAGGTGGTTTGAGCATCAAGGTCATGGGTCATGATGCATGAAGGTCATGAGTTTAATTATTTAAGAGTTGGACTTGGTGATACTTGTGGGTCCCATCCAACTCAGAATGATCTATGATTCTATGAATTTTCAATGTCTGCATCTGAATCAGGCTTCACAGCATCTAAATACGATTTTACTTATAATAATAAATATTATTTTTTTACTAACCATATTTATATTTCCGTTGAGTATATAAATATTTTCAGTGGAGCAATCCTTACAAGACCTCATAGAAAAGGATAATTTATTTTTATTTTATAGTCAAAGCCCAGGTGACAGAGGATGCCTGTGTGGTCATTCATATCCATTGAGGAGCAAGCTTGTTGAACCACCTGTATGCATGGCAGCTCAGATTAGAAATTCTGAATTATCCAAGGAGATTTAGCATTTCAGAGCAAGGAGGAGCCTTTTCAGCACAACATTATCTTCAGCTGAGTTCAAGCATGAGCTGTGTTTGCATGCAGGACCCCTCTGTTGTCATAGCTAAACTTTTCTGTGCCCAGACTGTGAAAATCTGTGTAATCACAGGCTCCTCCTGATTCAGCTGTGGAATTAACCTTAATAGAGAAGCTGTGCCTGCATCTTCCTTACCCACTGTCTGTGTCTCCTGTGGTGTAAAATGCAGGTAGTGCAGAGCTGGGACAGTCTTGTCCACTGGAGACACGAGGAAAACCAGGGGACTCCCAGAGCTGCTGTGCTGGATGGACAAGGCAGAGATGCTGGACCTCTTGGCACAGCACACAGCTCAGAGGAAAACACAAAATTCTACATTTTGCAATTTATTTTTCAGGAGTGAGGGGTGACCCATTCTGAAAGCCAGGAAAGCCATCACATTCTAGGGAACTCCCTTTTGGTTATAAAGGAGAGTGAGGCTTAACACTCAGTGATAGAGCAAGGCCATAGGAATGAAAGGAAGATCTACAACAGATGAAAAGTGGTGAGAAGAAAACAAAGTGAAGCCTACCAGACCTCAGCTAAAATATTCAAGCGTAAGCTACAATAGGCAACCAAGAGATGAAATGCAGCAGATCAGTGCACAGAACTCTACTAAATTAAATGATACAGTGCAGCAGTCAAAAACACGAGGTGTGAGCTGAGCAGAAGTGAAATCAATTTTCCCATGTGCTTGCAGCCCATGATGGAGATTATTGCTGCATCACAATGTGACCTCACCTGGGCAACTGAGCAGCAAGAGCCCCTCCTGTGTAAGTAGCTACAGGGTGCAAGAGACACCAGTGATTTTGAAAACTTTCTTGTTCAGCAGCAGTCTTTGCCAAAGGGACATTCTCCTCCAGGATGGACAGACCTTCACTCATTGTCCAGGGGAGTAGCAAAGAGCCCAGCAGGGAGTTCATATCACTGTGCTTGCTTTTGGAGCATCTCATCAGCTCCAAGCCTGTTCTTAGTCACAAACTTCCATGTCCATTCACAGCAAGGTCCAATACAAATGCTGTGCATGGCTGTTCTCCTGCTTTTACTCTTTGAGCTCCTGAGAACAGGGGTTTATTTCTGAGGTTAATGAGATTTCAACATGTGCCAAGGCAGCAGCTAGTGCTGATTTAGGTGGGGAGGGTGCTGACAGCTGGGCAACCACAGCAGCATGGCTATCAGGATGGGCTCTTCTAACCCAAAACAGGAGGTGATTTTGAAGAATCTTATTGTATTCACTTTTCATTTTAACTGGCATCTACCTACCCTTAGTATATCTAGAAATGCTATGTTGCTACACTGCTTTCCTGGATTTCCCTTTTCTTCTTTGCATTTTCCAGACCTAAAAGAAGCAGTAATTTTTTAAAAATTATCTGAGTACCAGAAGCAGAGGTATGAGTTATGCAAGGAAGGGAAGATGAAGAACAGTACTGAAAAGTGTCTGAAATTTTTCTGCATAGAATAATCACAGGTTTTAAAGATTCCTTGTTCCCAAGAATGACAACCTCTGTATAAAAATATGTTTTCATTCTTGCTTTTCTTTTTCTAAAAATGCCATGAAATTTAATTACATCCCATTTGTTGTAATCATTTATATGGTGAAAACAACCATTGTGTCTCACCTATCAAGACAAGGTGCTTGATATTGCTTTCTTTAGCCAACAGAGACTTTGGCTTTTTTCCTCCATTGCTCTTGCTGCAGAGATCTGATCATATTCCTGATGGATTTAAACCAGCAGGTGTGTGGTTTGGTTGTTCAATTCACACTCTGGTATTTATAGTTTCTGTTAGATTAATAATTAATCTTTGAAAAAGCCCATCTGTTAAGCAGCACAGCCACAACTTTGAAGACTTTAATTTCTTTTGAATTGCAGCATTCTCAGCTGCACAATGAAAGTCATCTTTTGATCAGTCCACATCATTATAATTTCTCTGCCAAGCTTATTGTACTTACAAATGTTCTAATTCGTATGCTTGTGGTGCTTAGGACCTGCATTACAGAGTAACCAGTGTGGGAGCATCACAGACTCACACCCAGTTACAAAGAGGTGAAAAAGAATGGGTGAAAGTCTCCTCTTGTTCATAGCCCATTGCCTCACCCAGCTGGCAGGAGGGACACTGATAGATTTGTGCTAAGTCTGGGGAAAATGTGACATTAAATGTTTCATGAGGATGTGAAAATATGTCAGCATAAAAAAATTACAGAATTGCTAGGTCTGGCAGGGTGAGGATGCATTGCTGGCTTGTGGCCAGCTTGGTGCCACCAGCCCCTCTGCTCAGACCCTTTTCTGCAGAGCTTTTCTGTCTGGCTGCTCCTCCTCCAGGAACACTGGGCTGTTCCTCCCCAGCTAGAGGATTTTTTATTTCTATTTATTAAATGTTGTGAGATTTCCTTTAGCACATTTCTTCATCCTCTTGAGCTCCATTGAACAGCAGCAGAAACCAAATCACCAGGACCCAGTTTCCCTCCACAGGACTCTGACAAGCAGGTCCCTGAATGGGTCAAAATGAGGGACAGCTACTAGTCTTTCTTCTAGATATACAAAGCCTTTGTTGCATGAGAGGTTTGGATTCAGCACTAGTTATTAGTTCCCAAAATGCAGCACAGCAGCTCCAGGCAATATCAATCACAACAGAGGCCTCAAGAAAGGAATTTTGTCACTGTTGTCATTGGATTTTCTTCCACGGTCCTGACTGGTTTGTGCTGTCTCTTTCCAAGCAAATGCCAAACAGTTCAATGTGTGAAGAACTTCTGACTCATGAGGTGAAGTCTGACTTTGGGCCAGGAGAAGAAACTGGGGAAAGTCTTACGTGGGAGTCTGTGCTTCCTTTCCTGGAGGAAAATTTGGGTTATTTGCACTATGTTGTAAAAGTGGAATCATAAAATAGGAAAATGGGCTTAGTTAGCATTCATATTGTTTAGAATATGCAGCGGTAAAGAGCAGGAAAAAATTTATTTGAAAACTTAGAGTCTAAGTCCACACATTTCCACATGATATTTACTTTTATATTTTCCTAAATAAATTAAAAGAAGAATAAGCCCCCAAGTAAAGGAGATGGAAATTTGTTGCAGTCTCCAATAGCTGTCTCAGCTGATGAGCAAGGTATTTGTGGTTGTTCTGTTAAAAAAACCAAAACCATTTATAACTTTTTTGTTGTGTTTTGTTTGTTTTTATTTACATGAAAACCCCAGAAATCAATTATTTCTAAGCTTCTCACCTCTCTTCAAAAGCTGGGGATGGCTGAAAAAGAGATTTAGATATTTATTAAAATATCACAGTGATTTATGTTGTTTTACTTGGAAATATTAAAAAGCTCATGTGATACAGATCTAACTCACTTTAGGAAGGCTTAAATTTTACTATGATGAGCACAGTGAAAATACAAGACTTGGAAGGACAAAATAAAAAATGGATTTTCACAGATAAAAGCTGTCATGTTTCTAGTACAACCAAAGAGGAGATGCAGGATGTGTGTTAGCTCTGGGCGTGATGGGTTTGCTAAAGAAAACTGGCAAGCACCAGAGCTGGAAAAGAGATTTATTCTCTTTTCTCTGCTCCTTGCCAATGCAGGAGTGCTGGATTCCACTTTCAGACCATTTATTGCATTTTACAGTCTAATTTTTACTGAATATTCTTTTGCTTCTATGACTGACTAATGCCCATGTCACCATGACTTTTTTTTTATGAAAAGTAAACTCTGTGTTTCTTTCCTTCTCTTACTTGTGGTTGTATCATTGATGATTCACCTCTTTTGTTTAAATAGTTAAGTCAACCCAGCCTTGCAGAGCCATTTATTTAGGGAGTTCTGCTTCATCAAATGAGTTAAGCATGGGTCAGCAGGTGATCCTTTTCACTGGTGTGAATTAGGGAAATCCCTCAAATCCCTCAGATTTCATCTCTGTTGAGATAAATGCTAGCATTTTTCTTTCTTATTATTTCAAAATTCCTTTTCAAACAGCTCCTTTGAAAAATTATTTGAAATATAGGATTTCTCTATGTGCACATGAAAGATGTAAACTGTCCTGACAATAACCACATAAAAAGTTACACAATTTTGTGTAGTTGTATAATTTATACAATTTTATCCAAGATGTTTCAGAAACACAAAGTAACTTTGCATACCTTTTGCTGTATTTTTCATTCTTTATAAGCCCATTCCAAATGATATTTCTGCAAGTCTTTCCCCAATAATCATGTACATCATTACATATATTTTTATCTTTCTAACCCTTTTAAATACTGTATTTTTTTCTCCCTTATGTTCTCATTCACCTTTTAATAAATAAATTGACCTCCACAGGCATCTGGATGCACATACACTGCTGACAATCTACCAGCCCAGCACCTTTTCTTATTCTGGCACTAGAAATTTTATTGTTATGTTGTGATATTCACTTGTTTTCTATCCTATCTGTTGCAGTCATTTTCCCTTATCTACCAAGCATGAGATATTTCTATTTGCCTTATCTTTTATTAACTTAAATTACCTGTTGTATTCTGCATCCTGGGGGAGGGCAGGGATTGGATATTTGATCACTGAGATTCCCTTTTGCTGTAAGAGAAGAGAAACAGAGTCACCAATACAGAACCCAGTAACCAGAGCCTTAAATCAGCTCTTTGGACAGATGGGTCAAATTCTTGTTAAAGAATATCTGTCCAGGAACTCAACCTTTCAGGGACTCAGTTACCACAGGCTGAAAAATGAAAGTTTTGGGAGTCTGTGCTTTAAATCACAGAGCACTTGGTCCTGGGGTAGCAGGTAACTTTGTGAAGTGTGTTTGAAAGCCTGGGGCTCTCAGAGCACTGCACTTATGGGGTGCAGGAGCTCTAGGGCTCAAGGGCCAAAAGCTGCAGGAAGGAGAGATCAGCAGGGGCTGAGACACCCTCCAGTCTCTGCTCTGGACAAGTCCTGCAAGGAGAGCAAAGAGTCTTTGTCCTGTTATTTATTGCCTTCAGAGTTGAAATGGTTATTCTAAATGTATTTTAGATATCTTTATGGTATGGTTGCATTCATCTGTTTAGACAACAAAAAAAGAAAATTGTAAAATATCTGTTGAGAACAAGCTGTCTCTAAATGTCTCAACAGAAACCCAAGGATGTGCTGTAGCAGAGCTTGTACTGCAATCTCACCTCAAAGAGACTTGAAGGACAAACTTACAGCTTTCTCAAGATCTTGGGAATACAAGTTTGAAAGAGATGGGGTCATTTTGAGAGAGGATCTGCTTCTCTGGGCTATTTTCAGCCAGTTCTCATTTGCAGGGAGTTGTGTTCTTTATGAAATGGGCTGCCCTCAGCAATATGTGGTGTATGTGTGTTGAGGCTGGTGCTCAGATGCACACAGCCAGTGAGAGCTGCCCTGGCTCCTTGCTGAGGGTTATCAGCTGGTGAGAGACCAAATGGGATCTCTGCTCTGAATCTCCACAGGTGTTTAAGAGAACAGGGACACCAACACTCAAAACCAGCATGAAACTCTCAAAAAACATAAATCTAGGTGTCAGATTCCAAAATTGTGCATTTTGCCATCCCTTCTTTGCTGCCATAATTCAAGGGTTTCTTTTGAAGCATTATTTTTCTATGGATGTTGGATATTTCTATGTACAGTGTTGTTATCAGCCAATTTGCCTTTTTTTTTATCCCCCAAAAAATAGCATCTTAGGTCTGAGGGCTGAATGATGGACAGACTTAATTTAATTAAACCTCTTTCTGATGTTAGTGTTTGAAACTCTGCAGCATTCTGTAAGTAAACCATTAATATGAAAATGTTTATAAGTGATTGAGCATCAAAAGTGTCTTTGGGAACATAAAAGGAGCAAAAGCCATGTGGTTTATGTACCTGAAAGTTTGTAATTGGATCCAGCCAGACACAGATTACACTTGTGACCACTAAAAAAACAAAACAAAGAGCAACAGCCAGGATGGCAGAAGTCAGTTCAACTTCATAAAAGCATCAATTACACTCTTTCCCTGAGAACCTGACTCATTTTCACCTTCAGTCAATGTCAAGGGACAAGGCTGATGGCAAAGCAAAAAGAATTTTCTGCCTTGATAACTTTTCTTTCCAATTGACTGATGTTTTCATATTGTCAGGCAACTTTTTTTTTTTTTTGGGGGGGGTAAAATAGTCCAAAGTTCAGCAAATGTGAAACTCATTTAAGCTCCACCACCTTCATTAGGAAAAGGCAAAGATCAAATTGATAGTGATGAAGGATTTAATCTAGGCAACCACTATGAAATTGGAATTTGGAATGTGGCAATCTTGGGCAATGCATTCTGCTTTATTTCTCTTGTGTACACTTAATCAATAAATTAAATCATTAGTTGTATATTTTTTTGTCAGCTTCCTTTTAATTTTTTAATTTTTAATTAATTTTTTTTTTTAATTTCCTCTCCCTTTTAGTAGCATTTAAGGAACTACTCCTCCAGGAACAGTTTTCTCCTGGTTTATAAAGTTTTGAGCCTTAACTTGTGCTGGGGCACAGCTATCTGCAGTGGAGCTTGGTGCCCCACCCTGTGGAAGGGCTGCAACCTGGAGTTTGCTACCAAACCCCTGTGCTCAGAGGGGCTGGCTGAAAACCCTCAATTAACATAACAGATGCCCTTCAATAAAGAGCAATGAAAGGGTTTATGGTTCAAAAGCAATTTATGTCTGGTACTGTTGTCCTTGGCAACACACCTACACACTTTGTCTGTGGAATGTGCTACTGTTTTGCCTGCCAGAAGGAAAAAAAGGATATTTAATGAAAACAGAAGAAAAAAAAATACTATTATCAGGAGAAGGGGAAGAATCTAGATTAGCACAGCATTCACTATTTCCATTAATCCTGATCAAGACTTATCACAGAAGGATCTGCTATGTTTTAGCTCTATATAGATGTTCTATCTTCATAAAGTGGATAAAAAATGGGTCTTTAAATAACATCCCCACAGGAACATGCCTCGAGGTGTTTCTAGATATCCTCTGCCTCTTTTAAGATGGAAATTTAGAGCTGCTTTCCTCAGTTTATAATTGTATAGCTGTCAATTTTCCTTTACAAACCAGAGGACAAAACACTGAAAGTCACATAAAAATTCATGAAAGGAAAAAAAAAAAAAAAAAAAAGTGAGCACAATGGTGGCTAGGAAAGGTTATTACTGGAGCTGTTTGATAAGGATATGCTCATTGCATTTTTTTACCTGGCAATGCCACTGCTTCTAGACTGGCATGTCCATAAATATTTACCATGTGCTCCAGGCAGCTGTGCAATGGTTCTGTCTCAAAGCCTGACTCCATTTCCCACACTCTGCACATAAACCATAGCTGCTTCTAGGATTTTAAAATGCCTCAAAAAGTCTTCAGCACTCCCAAAACAAAAGATAAATAGAAGCTGTCTTTGTGTTCTGTGTTTTCCCTATCCTTTCCCTCCCACTCCTCCCACCTGAGCAATTTCAGAGGTTTCAGGCTCACATTTCTGACTGGCTTTGTTCAAGTGTTTCTTTCTGGGCATGCAAAATGCAGTGAACACATGAATCCCATGAGCCAGGCCATTCCTTGAGGATCTCCAGACATTCCATCCTGCAGCAGCAGAGGGATTTCTCTCCCTGGATCTCCTCTCTTGGGAGGCCAGAGAAGATTTTCCTCTTCTGACCAGGCAAAGCTTGGGAGCAGAGAGGAGGACCTACATGGAAAACCATGGGTAGGTGGCTTTGTAGAGAGAACTTCTGTAACCTCTGAAAATAAAGCTCAGCAGCTAGGGAGTAACAGGGGAAATGCTTGTTTATGGTGTGGGAGGGATCATAGAGTCCCACCACTTTCTAAAGGAAGATTTTTCTTCTGGGCCCAGACAATACTTTTAAGCAGACCCTGAGTCAGATACATGTTTTAAGGTGCTTCTGAAATTACCTTTTTTGGGACTGAGATTGCAATAGAGTCAGAAAAAGGAAATCACATAAACTACTCCATTCTCACAGTCATACCATATAGTTTCTGTTAGGCATTTGTGTGTTTATTGTGCTACAATTACAAATTTCTAACGTATCAGAGATTGTTCTGCACCTATTCAGCCCTCAGATTAATTCAGATCTTGCTCCTTTTGCACTGATCAGACCAGACTCTCCCTGCTCTAGCACTTAGGACATTTAATCTTATTTCCAGCATAAATGCATTCAGAACTTATTTATGGTATCTTTTTATCTGTTTATTCCTCTGACAGTATTAGCCTTTAATAGAAACAGTTCTTCTCCTATATTTTTGGAGGATGATCACATCCAGTTTTGAACTTTTATGTTCTGAGAGTGAACAAACACACCTGTGTGGTTTTCACACTAGTCTAGGTTGAGAGAAACAACAAGACCACTTTTAAATAATGTGTTGAATGGTAGTCTTGAAAATTTGACTGCTTAAATTCTGCTATAAAAAGAATAAAAAGTACCTGAAAAAAAATCCTAACTACCAAAGAACTCAAACACAGAGAGACCCCCTTTAATTTATAGTGGGAACTAAAGAGGAACAGCAGATCAGAAAGTTTGGAAACCTTGCTAATAAAGACAGATATTGGAAAATGCATGCCTTGATTATGGTCTGAGCAATTTTACATCTAGTTAAAGAATTTTTAGAAGAAATATTGTAAAATTCATTTTTAATCAACCAATCATTCAAAATGTAATCAGCAATTTGAAGTCTTAGGAAATTGTCATCATCAAGTAACTGCTAAAAATTTAGAAAGGGACAAGTAGCAACTAAAGATTGAGGAAATATTAAATCCAAACTACGCTGTTAATCAGAGGAAAATGGAATAAAATTTTACTCAAAACTTTTAAAATGCTTAGAAATGATGCAGCTCTTTTCACTTAAAATGAATTTTCACTGAAAATAAAATTAAAACCAAACTACAGAAGAATTAAGTTTCCAGGTTTCATTTTAGATTTTGGTTTTCTCTGTCACCTCTCTGAATTTCCCTATTCCAATTAAAATAGTTAAAAGAGAAACTGAAGATTGGAAGTAAAAATCTTTTATCCCTTCAACCTCCAAATTTGGGACTGAAAGGTTACTGATCGAAAACTATGAAAAATCTGGGCCTTTTTAATTAATTAATTAACTGCATTTAAATTTGTGAATTATCTACAGTTATTATTGTAAGGACTTGTAGCAAGAAGGGGCAAACAACTTTTATTTTTCCAGCATATTGGAGCAAAACAGTAATGCATATTATAGGTCAACTTCACAAGTCACACACTAATGACCATTCCTAATTTAATTTTAGCTTCTTTTGTAGTTTAGTTTAGTTTAATTTAGTTTAATTTCTCTTAAGTTTTCATTGAAACTTCCAGAAGCGAAATCTTTCATTTCCTCATGAAAGCCAAGACAGTATGATTTTTTTTTTTTTTTTGTCTTCTGGGAGCTCCAGTAAAATCATTTTTATCACTATGAATTTTTAACCAAATCTAGCAGTGAAAGATTAATCTTAAAGAAATCTTCCTCATTTTCCTAAACAGCATTCCTATGGGATAATAGACTGTAGGGAAAGGTTCTCAAAAGATGCCCCATCACATTTCTGCCAGCTGTGTATCAAATACAAAGGCAGGGAATAGGGGAGACAGCCTGGCCTGGATCAGCTGCATCACTGGGGGTGCAGGGCAAAGGGGGCACAGGAACAGAGGCAGGACAGGATGAGTTTGGACAGAAGGGGCTGTCTCTGAGCTCCTGGAAGGAGCAAACATTCCCTGTGCCCTGGGAGCCTTTTGGGGCACTTTTAGTTTGGGTGCTTGGGAAAAGCAGCTCAGGATTTTCACATCTGCCTCAGGAGCCTGAGCAGCCTCTGAGAGTCTCAGATCCATGCTCTGGAGACAATGTCACCCTAAACACTGAGGCTGGGGCAGTGTTTGAGAGAACCTGGGGGAGATGGAGGTGGCTGGGGTCTCCCAGAGTGATCCCCAAACCAGCCCTGATCACAGCAGCATCTTCCCCTCTCCCCTGAAGAGAGGCTGCTGCTGTCTGTGCCTTGAGCCTGGGATGCCTGAAATACAAGTGTCCATTGAAAACTCTCTTCTGCTGATTTTTTGTTGCCACAGCTGCTTTGTCTTTGTTGCCCATCTAGCACCTACTTATTTGGGAGAGAATTATTTTTGATCTCAGTCTCCCCCAGTGTACATATCCCTGAGGCTGACAATGCTGCAATAATATCTGCAACTATCCTCCATGGTTTTATTTCAAAAACATCTGCATGTTTAACTTGCTCTGTGTAATTCTGCATTTCCTTTCCTCTTGAATATTTCCTCTGACAATTCCTGCTTACAGCTGTAAGTATAGCCCATCATTCATCACAGCAGAAAACATAGAATCTCAGAATGAATAAATCCTCATTGCTGTATGATTTGGCAGTGGTAGCTGTAGCAGCACAGTAACATTTCCAGAGCATTATTTTGGTGGTCAAACATTTTAGAGATTCAGCTCTCAATAAAAATACAGCTGTCTGAAGACTCTTGTGTTCCTGAATATTAGCTGGAATCTTTCTAATGCTTTATCTCTCAAAACTTTCTGGGTCTGTGAGTTCCTTCAAGAAAAGTGGAACTAGTCTTGATTATTTTGTACTGACAAAATGAACTATTTTGTAGGAAGAATATTTTAATTCAGGTGGTAGTAAGGTCTTGTTCAGATTCCCTTTTTCCCTGCTTTGGTAGCATTTTTAACACTATTAAATGATCTCCAGCATTGCTTTCTTTCAGAAATGTGCTTTTCATCTATTCTATTTTATTGTTTAGAGATTTTTAAATTACTTTAACTCTGATTTTTTTTTCCTTCTATGTTAGAATAAGTCACCTGTTCTAACAAACTGTGAGACAAATGATGTTTGAAGTGCCATGCCCACATCTATCAGTGGGAGGTGCAGAATGTCAAAAGCTTTCAAAAGCTTTTGAGACTTACAATTCAAAGACTACATACCAGGAGCCTGCAACCAGGAGCTCACTGTCATTGCCACCACCCCCAAGTCAGTGACACAGGGGTACAGACTGACCTAATCCCCATTTGCATCCAGAGTCAAGTCTGACTACTTGGAGGTGAGTTATTTACATGTAAATCAACTCTGTTGGACCAAAGGAAAGCTGCCTGCTTAAGGAACACTGAAATCCACATAAGAAGAAAGTTTTAGTGTGAGAACATCCTTTTGGGGCTTTTGAAATGTTTGAATTTTTCCTCTGTTGGAGTGAGTAATCTCCTGACCAACTACATTTATAAAAGTAAGCAAAAATAATATGGAGCTGTAAAGAAACATCTACAGACAGGTAATGAAAAACAAATTCAGTGTGACAAATGAACCTCTGTGATTTACCTGAAGTGGCTTGATATAAACTATTGTTTATGATTTTTACATCTAAGTCAAGTCTTAAGGCTCTTTCAGAATATTTTAAATGCTCTTATTTTGCCTGGGTGGTAGTTTCTGATCATGCTTTCCAAATGCAAAGGAAAACAAGAGCTGTATCAGTTTCAGTTTAAGTAACATGCTTATCAAATATCACTCATGTCTTTGTATTACTTTTAGGTATTGCACTGCAGCTGATATTAGAAATGTACTGATGTAAAATCTCCCCCTCCTATTTCCTGCAAGTCATAAGATTTTTTTAAACTATTGGGTTAAATACATTTATTAGCACTCTTAACCTTTAAATAAAACTCCCATTACTGTCATCAGTCATCTATTGGGCTCTCCTATCCCACTCAAGCTTGTTACCTGCTCCTCCATCTTTCACATTCTCCTCCTCCTATGCAGAGAAGTGAAAACCCAGCCCTGCACCCAGGGCTCAGCCAGCAGAGGTTGCCTGGGCAACCAAGATACAGGAATTGGACATGTGGATAGTGAGAGGAGGAAAAGAAAGCCTCTAAAAGGAAGAAAAAATAATCCAGAATACTCTTTATGAGTATTCTTTCATTTGCAAAAATGTAGTAAATATTCCAGGGGAGCTTTGTAGCAGTGCTTGAGCAGCAAGTCTCATCTCCTTTCAGTGAGTTTACAACAGCTCAGGCAGCAGTTTAGCAAAGGGGAGGTTAATATGATCACAGCCTAGAATTATCCAGAGGGAAAGAAATATTCCTGGTACAATAAGACTTTCTATTTTAGAAGAAAAGTTTTAACAGTATCTGACAGGCAGATCTAGCTGAAGTTAAATTCATTCAAACAAGAAATAATGTATGCATCTTTAATCAGGATAACTGTTAAACTTAGAAGAAACTCACCTCAGGATTTGTCTCTCTCTAACTTAATAATTGTTTCTTTCTAAATTATATTCTCCAGCTTCTAGATAAATTATGGATTTCACAAATATATCCCTCAGTATAAGTCATCAGACTGCTGTTTTCTCCAGCTCAGATTTTTTGTATTGGATTGAAGTCTATAGGAAGGAAAAAGAGAAAAATAAAGCATAATTTAGAAATGTGGAACTTATTTTTTATGATGAATAAATATTAACATGTTGGATCAGATCAGTACTGAATCCAGTCTAATGGTTTTAATTTTCTACATCCTGAATAAGATTTTTCAGAGAGATATTTCATCTTTTTGTGGTGACAGCCCAAGCTGCAGTGGGGCTGGTGGCATGGTTAGCATGGGCTGGGTGTCTCCTGCTGGGCAGGGAGATGAGGCATGGACAGCCCCAGGGTGAGCCTGGGCACTCACCTCCCGTGCAGGGAGGCAGGGGCTGCTCATGGTCATAGGGAAGGCAACTTTCCTTAATTCTCCTGTTACATGACAGAGATATTGCCAAACCACAGCACACACCTGTCCCCTCCCTCCTTGGCCACTCCAATGGACATCAGCCAATGCACTATTGGGCAGATAAGACCAATACAGCCTCTCCTGTCATGGCCTGACTGGGACATGGATGCTCCCCTGAGAACACTGCAGCTCCACACCCTCTTTCCCTGGGGGTCACACAAGCTCCTGGCAACAACCTTGGCACAACAGGCAGAGCTTTGTGGTGGTGTTGGTGACGTGGAGGACCCAGGCGAGCTGTCAGGAAGATTATGGATGGACATTCTTTGTGTGATTCTAGAGGAGCCCAGGGAGGCAGGGGCTTCATGAGGTTGATTGTTCCATTTATTTTCACCTCAAACCCTGACCAGATTAAAAGAGTTCCCAGTACAGACTGTTCCCTGTCTCTAGGCTGGGCAATATCAGGAGTTCCTCCATGGACATTGTGCCAAGGGCTGCAGGAAGACCCAGCCTTGGCTGAAGTGAGTTCTGCAGCACCCACCTTGTCTGTACCATGCCATGATCCAACAGACAGCAGGACAGTCTCTGCAGACTCTGCAGAGTTCACTCCACACAACTCCCCTACTCTGCAAAGTTTATATAAAAAAAAAACACGCTTTCTGGTTTGTGATCCCATTGGCTGGTACCTGCTAACTTTTTTGGCCAATCCTTTGGGACTTGTACATCAGGATTGCATAAGCCTCCATTTCTTAGAAATTCATGCAAAAAAATTTCACTGCATATAAGGCATCATATCTGAGATTAAAGACTGCAAGGCATGCACATGTAAAGCACTCTCTCCCTTATTTGAGCAATGTAGAAAATTTATATGACAAAGGAAAGAGCAGGCATTTCATCTGAACCCAAATGGCTTGTGCAAGCTTATTAGAGTACTTTTCTTATGTAAGCTCCAAAAGTCTGATTATAGGCTGTGGAGAAGTCAGGAATGAACAAATCTTAGGTTTAGCATTTGAAGGCAGTCTCTGAGCACAGCAGAAAAGCTGAAGGACTTGCTTTGATCTATGGACATCAAATGTCACTTGATAATGAATTTCACTGATAGGGCTGAGATCAGTACCCCCTTAACAGAGCAATGTCAGAAAAACCCTCAGGTGAAACAATTGAAAACACCCTCATTATGAGTGTGCAATACTTAGACTGAAGATTTTTTGTTGCAGTGCTGGTAGGACTGCTAAAGCCACAAGCAGCTGAATCACTTGTTACTCGAGCAAAACAAATTTTCTTGTAAAGGATGGGCAAATGCAATGCACATTGAGAGGGTGTGTGAGGACCCTTGCTCTAAAGGGTAATAACCATACTGCAATGGTAGGATTGAATTAAAGCCTGTGGATGGATTGAAGTACACTAAGCCACTCACACACAGAGGTGTAAGTTTAAGTTTTAGGATAAGTAAGTAAGTAAGTCAGTAAGTTTCAGTATGAGCTCTAATGCTTTTAGCAAGTAAAAGGTTTAGATACCAAAGTAGAAGTAGAGTTCTAGTGAAGGTTGAAAAACATGCTGGTGTTTTCAGTAGAGGATCCAGGACTGTAACTGTAGACAGTGCTTAGACATAATAGAGCTATAGTAAGAATATTGCTTACATTTTCCAGATGGAACAACATAGGTTGTATGCATAGTCTACACTTAACCTAGCGAGTTAAGAAGCTAGAATTCTAACATGTTAAGGAGTGGGGATCCAAGTTTGTGTCTTAGCTTGTTGAGAAGATTCTATATAAGAGTTTGTACTGGGGAGAGTTGATGCTTTGTGCCAATGCTTTTTGCCATCACCTTTCTGCTCTTCCTGCCATTGCTTTTCTTTTTGGTTTTGCTCACTGCCATCATTCAACACCCAACAAGACAGGAGCTGCCACAGTAACATCATCTTCCCAGGACCTTTGGCAAGGGCAGCTTCTACTGCGGTTTGAGACTTTATAACCAAACTTAGCATGGACTTTCATGTCTGTGGCTGTGCCTTTTGTGACTGATGTGCTCCTGCAATAAATAACCTTTTACCACTGTTAGCTGCTTTGCTCATTTTAGAAGATAACCCAATGTGCCTAGAGCACCAGAGGTTTTAACCTCACATACAGCAATGCCAGTGCCACTGTGCACTGTTACCACCAAGCCTGTGGCATCAGAGCTCCCACAGTGAGTGACACCCAGCCAGAAATCCAGCTTGGCCCCCCAGCATGGAAACCTTCGACAGCAGCAAAGAGTCAGTGCACTGTAGGGTCACTGGGCTGTAAAGAGAGCAGAGTAGGAGACAACCTTTCCCAGTTAGCACAGTGGTGATAATTGCATCAGCACCAGGAGAGAATCACACACAGACACACAGACACACAGACACACACAGACACACACACACACAGGTCCAGATTTTTAGCCCCCACCAAGCCAATTAGCTGTGTTGAGATCAGCACACTACTGCTCCCTACTCTACAAGGATCTACCTGTTGGCATAAATCAGCCTTAAAAAACAGGCTCCTGGGTATTTTGCTGAGTCTCCTAAATATATTGACTGTTTTTGAGCACAGCCTTCCCCATCCCTCTGTGGAGCTGTGTGTTCATATGACAGGTAATAAGCACATGAGCAATTACTGCTACGATGGCAAAGGAAAAGAAAATTGAAAGTTGCTACAAAACAAAAATGCTTATCCTAAACTTACCTATTAAAGATAAAGCATAAGCATAATTAAGCCACCTTGCTTTTAGATAAATTGTTTCACACCAGTGTTTCATGGTTTTGTAGGATAAAACCAGAAGGGAAATAGCTCTGCTGTACTCAGTAAATGTATGCAAATAATCACAGCATGAAACTATTATTAATAAGACCACTTAGAGAGATATCTCCCAGAGTCCCCAGATTCCTCAGATTTTTCTTTTTCTTTCCCCCCCCCCCCCCCGCCCCCTTTTAGAGTTCAAAACTTCACACATTCAATACTTTTCCTGGGATCATCTGGTGTGTTTCCACAGCCTTCCGGGAAAGCCCAAAACATTGCTGTACAGGCAGGATCTCCATGGAATTTCTGTGACCTGATGGTAAGTGTGATACCTCTATGCTCAGGCTGACATACAACAGAAACTTGGAAACAAAAGTTATGGTTTCATGTATCATATCTTTGTCCTTCCACCATATAGAGCCTTGCATCACAAAAGGACAGTAAGAAGCTGACTTAATATTTCATTCCTTAAATTAATCTTTGATGGCCAACATATTAAATAATGGCAAGAAGGATGAGATTTGGTTTGCAGCCCAGACAAGAATATTTAATACAAACTCCTAATCTGCTGTGATGGAACTGCTTGAGGAAATTCCTGTTACTGGCACAGATTCTGGAAGAAGGAAAAATAATTCGTGTTCACTGCTTCTTTCCTGAGACCAGAGCATTTTCATTCCATACTTACTTTCAAACTTAATCACTAAATAAAGGTCAGAACATTTACCCATTATCATCCCTTCTCAGTCCAGCAACCCACTTCCAAGTCTTACATTTCATTGACAACATTTCAACAAAGCTTTGTGGCCAAAGGTAAGCACTTTTTTACTTCTGGTAAATAAATAAAGACTTTTCTATTAATTCAAGGAAGTCAGACTAGAGAAACTTTTGACGGGTGATTACCAGATTTAAAAGCTTAAATTTCTAAGCCACTTCCTAAAAAGTGACTTTGAAGATGCTCTGGACAAATTTTAACATTTTACTGTGATTTTCACCTGCAGCGATTTGTAAGAGCCTGAGCAGATGACAGATCAACTCCCACAGACCTAAACAGCCTGTCAGACATCGTTTTTCTTAGCAGCATCTTGGAAATCTACCATCTCTTCTAAGAATATATTCCCTGTGCCAAATTGCACCTTCCCTAGGACCTGTACTGATCATCTGGATTTATGAAACATTGCAGAAGTCTCTGAGGGGAAGCTAAAACAACAAGTGGATAATCCCTCTGTAGTCTAGCCTGAAAATGTAACATCAGATAGAATACTTGTTCAAAAATATTTCCTAAAAAGTCAGCTGAAAGGAAAACTTGGGTGTGTTGGAAGCATTTTACATATTAGCAGTAGATTGTTGGCTGCAATATCACAAAACTCCTTTTTTACACAGAGTTTTAAGTGCCTGGTATTAAAGATCCATGAAGTAGCAACTTCAGTGATTACATGATCTTTCCAAGGTGGTTTTCCTCTGCTTTAGTTACAGGTGTGGAGCAAAATTTTTTTAAGTTTGTGCCTTGCCCTAATGTTCCATGCAAGAGTTTATTCTAGCCTAGACTGTCACTAATTGCTACATTTTAATCCTTTATCAAAAGAGCAGTGTCCAACTGACCACACTTAGCTGGCCAAGTTTCATCCCACGTAGGAAATGATGGTGGTAGGGAAAGGCACCACTTGCCTTTTTTGTGAGCATGCTGTACCTGTTATTGTTAAGGGGGCACAAATCAGAGATAATGTGCAGCAATGAGTTATTCTGTGCACTCTGGCCATTTGCTACTGTCAGAGCTGGAGCCCAAACTGCCCTGGGGATGGCAGCTTGCAGCAGGCTATGAGCACATGTAAGTTGCTGTTCTTGCTGGAGATTCTTGCCCAGAGAACAACCAAAAGACTTTCTCTCCTCTCCTGCTCCTCTGCTCCCTTCCTGCATCTCCTTACCTCGTATTGATCATTAAAAAAACTGTGTGGGAGGCAAATTTGTGTTTTTGTCTTGTATGCAGGGAACCAGAAGTACACACAAGCATGCTTTGTTACCTAAGATGACATCAGAGATACGAGCATGTGCCATTAGTCTCATTTAATAACAGAACCCCCCAGGAAGGTCCCAAACACTGGCTGCCCACTCAGATCAGGGTGGCTACAGCATCTAAGCTGAAAGGGAGAACATGATCTGCCCTAGAGATCCTGTCACCCATCCATCTGTTGTGATAGTGGGTGTGGAACCAGGGAGACCAACCACAGTGCAATTCATTTGGTGTAGAAATGGGATATACAAAATGTTTTTATTTTTAAAATGGATCTCATGAAGTAGCATTTGTAGACTCTAACTTTGGTAGCATCAAAAGAAAATTTAAAAAATTCTGGTTTTATTTAAGTAATGAAAAGTAGCTTGGAACGATTTTTGGATTGTTTGGTTTAAAGAGCTCATCCTGTATCTTCTAATAAACCACCAGCACAAGGAGCTGCCCTCCACATGCACACACAGTGAACCATACTGTGCTGCTCTGCTGGGCTTAGACTTGAAGCTCTTTGGAGTGTATATTTCAAGTACAGACATGGTGTAAATATACATGTACACTCTGTGAACTCAACTTCCCCCTACAATTAGTTCTCCTTTATGCCAGATATTAAGTGAAAAAGCACAGTGAAAAATGCTTGTTTTCAAAAGTATCACTTGTTGGGCAGCTGGGTTGCTGCTCTTCTAGGAGAGATAGCCCTTACCTTTGCAATGTGGATAGCAGGAACAATCTCATTATGAAAAGAATAAAAAACTTGAATTGTTAATAGAAGTCTGTCCTTAGAAACTGTACTTTCCTTCCCACCTCCCATCCTCTTTTGTTATCTCAAGCATTTTTAATCCACCAAGGCAGGAATCATGTTCCTCCCTTTCCACATTCACTGACTGGGTGGATGCCTTTATTATTTGTTTCATCATGCTCAGTTTTACCCTGTGAAAGTTTCAGGGAAATTACAAAAAAGAAGAAGTGAGAATACTCATGGGGTTTCTCTTTTCTTTCCCTTCTGATGACAGCTCTCAGTTCTAAAGAATTTGCTTCTAATTAAGCCTGATGAATCAGCATTCAGGTGGCTGTAAAATGCTGCTACTTTCTTCTCCCCTTTCTAAGTCTTTGGGAATTCACAGCAACTCTTTCTACAGAAAAACTGCTTTTGATGCAAGGTTTATCATGTTCCCTTTCCATTCCAGAATACCCTGGGCTGGGACAATGGCATCCCCACAGTTACTCACTGTTCAATGAGAAAAATAATTTCCTCTTCTGAAAATATTCAGCCAAGAGAGATGTTGGCCAAATAATGCAAAAAATTTCTACTAAAATACAGTTGGTTGTTTTTTTTTTAATGGACAGATCTAGATAGATACAGGGGGAGAAAAAAATGGTAAATATAGGGAATTCAAATATGATGAAAAAATTTTGCTGATCTACTACAACCTAAAAACCAGATCAAAATTATACATCAGTCAGATCTTTCAAGAAATAAGCAAATCACCTGTATTTTATAAAAGTAAAGTCGTTATTTAATCAGAAACTAAGTCTGAGGGAGAAAAAATACATAAGGGAGGGAAGAAACTGCAAAAGAGGGAGGGAAAAATCTGCAAAGGAAGGAGGGGAGAAGCTGCAAAGGAGGGGGTAAAAAAACAAAGTAAAGGTGAAGCTGAAGTGTATTACAAAGCAAAGATAAAAAGTATTGTGAAAGAAAAGGAAAAAAGAGGAAAGAAAGAGAAAAGAGAATGACAAAAGCTGAATCTCCAGCACATATATTTTACAGACAGAAATGACAACTGCTGAGGAGGGCAGAGGAAAATAGATGGAGAGAGAAAAGTAAAATTAAACCAAGAAGAGATAAGGATAAGTAATAAAAAAAAATTGCACTTCATTCTTACTCCCTGAATTAATGGGTTTAGGAACAGCCCTGTTGTACAAATGGTCCATTCCTTGCCATAATCATTTATTGATGTTGACCCACTACACAGCAATTGATGAGACACAGCCCTGCTCCCTGTCCACCCCCTCTCCTTGTTAAGGTACTTTTAATATTGATGGACTATCTGTTCTGTGCAGATTAATGAAGTCCATGTAGGAAGTGTATATTAATTTGACAGACTACTCAGACTCATCACAAGTCAATGGGAAGTCTTTGCAAGACAAAAATGTAGTTCTCAATCCTGCAGCCTTATATTTTTTACTGAACCTTTTAAAATGAGAGGGCTTATTGAGCTCAAATTCCATTTGCAAACTTTGAAAACTTCTTAATGTTTTTTAGAAGCAGCAAGATTCTCTAAAAATGTTCCACAGTTAGATACATTTCTGAAAGTATTTTGAAGAAGATAACTGTTATATAATGTGAGGTCTGAATAGCATTCCTTTGTTCATGAAAATTTAATTCAAATAAGCCATCTTGTTAACCTTAATAAGTATATTTGAAGGGCTCACCACCTTCAGATAGAGGTACATTAATCCTATTGTAAGTGCCTGGAAGAGCACATCAGGTACATCATAAAGCCAAAGAAATGGTCAGAGTAACATTATGTAGGTAGTGCAGTCAGACACTCAGCAGAACAAAATTGCCTGAGCATTCTCAGTTCAGGTCCTGGTGAATAGCTTTTCTTTAATGAATGTTAGTCAGATAAAACACATAAAGATGCTTTTCCCCCAGATTCCTTCTTGACTCTGGATAGAACACAGTTAGTGCTCATCAATAAGCTTCAGTTTTTCTTGTGGGTCCCTTCCAGCTCAGCATATTCTGTGATTCTGTGACTGAATTTGCATTGGGAAGTAAAAGAAGCATATTGGAAAAAAAAAATCCAAACCCCAAACCCCAGCAAAAACCCCAAACCATCTTGTACATCTCTTGTAGTAACATCATTCTCTCATTTCCCAGATTACTGATGGAGAGCATAGGCCCCAAATGTAAAGACAATCCTAAGGCAAAAGGCAGGATTGACTTGCTCAGTTTGTCTGAGAACAACTGCTGTGGACAAGTTTACTTTCCTGGCTTATCCTCAGCTGCATTTTGGTCCAAGGAATAACATTCCCTCATGCCTTTTGCCATCTAACAAATGAGCAGAGCAGTAGAGAGGAGTCAGCAGAAATGACCCACGAATGTGCTTGATGGAGCATGATATGGGTGAAAGGATGATTTATTTCATCAAGTAATTATCCATGTATCATAAACCATGGACTCATGGGAGGAAGATAACCAGAATAAGTGGCACAGCAAACTAAGTGTTGGATTTTCATAACCATTGAATACTTTTCATCATTCCATTTTAATACAGGCTGTTTTTTGTTCTGAAAAAAAAAAAAAAAAAGAACTGAAAATTTAAAAATATGAAATTGACCTTCACCTCAGTCATCACAAACTGCAGTCTACACAATTACTGCTCTGCTCTTTGTCACATGAGAGTGCTGTTTTGGTAGCTTATCTGGGCTATCTGGGCATCTCTGGAGAGACAATATGACACATCACTAGACTTCCAACAACAAAGTGAGAAGAGAGAGACAAGAAGCCTGCAGACTTTGAGAGAGACAGAGAGAGAGAGAGATAGCATGGTTTCACTGCCCAAATCTACTCATGTCTGAGCTTCTCTTGAGTGTTTCAACCTTACCTCTGCATTGCACCATTAGTCTTACTTTCCTCCCTGGGGGCAGTTTGCATATCCAACTCCATTCTTTAGTTTTCAGCTGTAGTGTTGGGTTTTTTATCCCCTTTTTTTTTTGGCTTGATGACCTTATGTGTCATTATTCTTTCATGGATTTTGACATCCCCTCTGAGTTCAAGTCCTACTTTCTCATTTGGGATTTCCACAAGGTATGCCTTACCTTTTTTTTCTAGGTTTACTACCCATACACACAATTCTTCATAAATTCTTCATCTTGCCCCAAGAGTAGGAATGGCCTTAATGGCCCTGACCAGTCCCACCTAGGATCTCTCCCCAGCCCCTGACCATGGACCCAGGAATCTCATTCAGGCTTAGACTTGGCCCAGATAGACAAATATCCCAGAAAATCTCTAATGTTCAGGACAAATTCCATCCTGGTTGCACTTCTGCCCCAGCAGTGACAACCTAGAAACTGTGGGAAGTCAAATAATTGAGGCAGTACAGTGAGTGTGTTACAACCAAATGGCAGAAATGAGCTTTTGCAGCTGCTAAAAAATGAATCCACGTGCAAGTATTAAATCCCATTTCAATTCTTTATAGTGAAATCCATTATAACATCCTATGACTTTTTCATATTGCTAGGACAAAATACTTTTTTTTTAATGTATTGAGCTCAGGCTAACAGGGACATATTTGCTATTAATCCAGCAGTATCACAGTGCTTAGACTTAGTTATAAGAGTTGTAATGTTTCATTATAAGATAGTTTTGAAAGAATAGTTAAAACCCTCCAGATTTAATGAGTTGATGAATGTGTTACTGACTTCTAAACCACTTCACAAACAATATATAGCCCTAGAGACAATTCATTGATATGATTGCCACAAAACTGCCTGAGCTGGTCTACATGGTTGTCAGTTTTCAGATCAGGTTGACTTGTCAGCTTCAAGATTTTTTCTGCTTTGGGTAAGTAATTGGGTCATGTGAGATTTTAGGTTGTATTTTTTGTTTTTAACTAGCCTGTGCCAAAAGACTGTCAACACTGTGAAAAATTAGAATCATATAAAGCCAATTTGAGGGACCTGTTGTTATGAGTGAGCATATAGGAATTGAAATAAAATATAATCTGCACAATAAACTGCAGCTCTGGAATGTGAACAGATTATAATGACTGTCAGATTAACAAGAACCTTCTTCAAGTGATGATGTCCTGACAACTTCTATTTTAAAATAAAGTCAAGGAGTCAGGAAAGAGGCTTAAAGCAGAAGGGTAATGTGGCACATAAGTTTTTTCTTAGATATAGGATTCAATTCTTTCTTTCAATTTAAACTACTGAATTGCTACACTTTTGTTCCTTAATCTATCTTGCTGAAAAATACTGAACATAAATTGTATCACTTCATTAAATCAGTATTTCTTGTGTGCTCAGTTCCATTTATAGGAACTTTAAGAGTTTCAGCTAATTTCCAAAACCTCTGCAAATAGATAGGGAAGGTAGCAAACCATGCAAAATTCACTCCTGAAATCAATGATAAAGCCAGAGAAAGACATACATGTGTTTTGTTGCTATGACTTCCTGCTGAATAGTAACTTCCATCTCTAATTCAGCAACACTTTTAATGACTTGATATTGGCTTTTGTTGACAAAGGCTTTAATCCACAAATCACTATATAGATTATGACTGTTTTTTGCTTTTTGCTGGCAGGTTTTGGCAGTTGTGCTCTTCAAGTCATAATTAAGGAGCTTAGGATAATCATTGTGAATCTAATGTAGCAGACTTTGTAATAGCTAAAAAATTTGAATCATGAACCATATCTCCATATAATTTTGAACAATAAATAATATTGCATGGTTTTTCAATTTGACTATAGGTGCAGCTAATGTTCCATCTCTACTTGGAGCTAATACTGAATGCACAGCATCTGCATAGATCCTTGTGTAACAAGTAACAAAAATTACTGGCACTATTCATTTAAACAAAGCTGCTCTATTTCTGAGTAGAAAAAGTACAATTATGGAATGAAAGCTCTAAGTCATCTGGAGAAACAAACTCTGAGTCCTACAGTCAAGCTCAAACTGCTTTTGGAACTGACTGATGTTATCTATTATTTGGAAAATAATTATTTGCACTATAATTCTTACATGTCTATGAAGCACTCTAAGGCTACTACGAGTAACAACATAAAAGAAAATTTTTCTCCTAATTAGCTGTTCTTTGTTGCCCTTTGAGGGAAAAGTTTATTTTAAAACATCCTGAGTTTTTCATAAGGTGTGGGATAATATTTTGTACACATTGGTAAATGTACTAGTACTTCAGAAGGCACAAAAAAGTATATGTTTATGTGACTGCCAGCAGTCGGAGGGGTGGATTTGGCACCTGGAATGCTACTTTGATAAATTCCCTACACCCCCAAACACACACCAGGGTTTTCTTGATGCTAGAGCTGCTCCATTAGGCTGTGAGTCATGCTTGAGCCCCCTCTGCCTTGCCAGCCAGCACAGTGTGAGTGGTGGCTGAAGGATGCGTGGGAACAGGCAGGGATGGATGTGCCTGGAGGGGCACGAGAGCAGCTGGAGGCAATTGGAACCACCTCTTCAAAAAACCATAATTTGCACCTGAAGAGGAACAAGTTATTAAAGCATAGGACTGACTGGTGAGCACAACATGCTCCTCAAATTTTCTGTGTGGAGATCAAGAAGCCACAGTGCAAATTCAGGAGCAAAAGAACAAAAGCCCAACCATTTGTTGTTTTTCTGCACATCTACTGACACAGAGGAGGGTGACACAGAAAACTGCAAAGTTCCTTGGCAAAAAGGACAGAATGATGAGTGGGTGTCCCTAGCCTTGTCTGTGCTTGGCTGCTTGGGTGTCTCTCTTTTCTATAGTGGTTGAGGTTTATGTATACAGAACATACTGTAAATCTGCCTTTTGACTCACTAGCAAAGTGTTTAGACTCCATGAAATAATTAGCTAGATAAGGGGAGATGAGAATTTTTACATAAACTGGATGTAAAGTGGATAAATTAACTAAGCAGGGTCAAGGATGCCGTGTTCTGAGAAAGGTTCAGGGATGTTCATCAGGAAGAGAGAGCACAGAGAAAGATCCAGGTGCAGCCTGGAACCAGCTGTGCTAGTGTGACACCAACCTCTGCAAAGAGCTGGCATGGCTTCTGTGCTGGTGACAATGCCATTTCAAAATGCTTTCCCCCACAAGACACCCTGTAGACTTTTCCCACAGGGTGAAAGATAGAGTTGGAATCTGAGTGGCCTGATGATGGATTATTTGTCTCTCCTGAGTGCCTGGCTGTGCCAGTTAAGTGCTTCTGCCACTTGCCATGGAAACAGCACGGAGCACAAGGATCAGTAAAGGATGTTTCATATAGATACATTGGAATGATCATTTTGATCACTGCATGAACTGAATTCTCTCATGGTGGCTAATAAATACTTCCTGCAGCACTATTTTTTGGAGGGGAAATTTTGTTTTGCTGGACTTGTGATACGTTGAGCAGTTGTGTCTGCACTGGAGCAGTAGGGAATTTCCATTGGTGAGTCCCACCACCATCAGCTTCTGCTGACTTTTTTGGGACATAGAGGTCTTGAATACAGTGCCCTGCTACTGTGCAGTTCTTACTGAACTCTCTCCCATCAGGAAGGTGCAGTTATTAATTAATGATTTGAGAGGAAAAGAAATTAGGAGGTTGAAGTCTACCAGTTGGCAAGTTTGCATATAAATCTTCTTCTTCCCTCAGGAACAATTAAATGAAATCAGTTATATTTGCATATAAAATAGCTTATTTTTTCCCTCAACTGAAAACAAGTATTAAGAGATTCTTTTTTCCTCACAAGAATTCACATGAGAATTATTTAATTAGAAATATTAAATCTATTTTCTCTAAAACCAAAGAGAAAATGAGATTTTTAAATAATATTCATAAACGGGAACTTGAATAGCCTGATAATCTGCAAAGAAGTTGTATTTAATGAAACTATAATGTTTTGGGAAGTTTGTGCTCATTAATTTAAAAATCAGTTTCAGTATTTTAAAGAATTTTTTAACTAGTCTAGAGAAATGATAAAAAAATCCTACTTCAGAAACATGGCCAGTTTTCCAAACTCTTGTATTCCTGACCATCTGTCATAACTTCAATATTATTTTTGTTGAATGTGTATTCAACTACTAATTATAAGTTAAGATTCAATGTTGAGATTGTCCATGAAAGAACAATAAATAAATCTCCTTAATTTACTTTGTTATTAAATGCAAGTAGTTTCACACCTGTTTCTGTATACCCTGATCATGATAAACAGCAGCTCTGATTCACCTCACCTGCACTGCACATCTCCTCTACCTGGAGCAGGACTTGAAACATCTTTTTCATGGTGACACTCAGGTCTGACTCCAGAGCTCCTGAGATTAACATCCAGTGCAGTTAATGGGTTTTTTACACTTGGATTAGTGGATCTGTGACTGATGATCCATTGGCCAAAGGAGTCTGTACTAGATCAGGGATTTTCAGGACTGAGAATATGACCTACTACAGGGAACTGAGCTCTACAGCAGGAAATCCATGTGATTTTCTACCCATGTGGCATTAAAGGTTGCTTTAAAGATTGTTCATTATGACATGGGGCTTGCCCATGACGAGGAGGATTGCTGGGTGTCACAGTGGGAGCAGTGAGGGGGGCAGGACAGCCCTGAAACCCACGGTGTTATCAGCCAGATCCTGCCTCTGGCCCTGCTGGCCTCATCCCCACTGCCCTGCAGGATCCTCTCCTGGCACTGTGAGCTGCATGTGGCATTTTGGCACCTCCCTCCTTACAAACAGGTGCTGGCATTCTCAAAGTCCCCCTCTTACATCTCAGGGGCACCAAAGCTGGAACAAAATAGGTGCCCCAAGTTGTACTTTCTGTCAGTGCTACTCTGAAAAAGTCCTTTAAACCTTTACCAATAGAAGTTGCTTTGCCTTAAGAATAGTTTTTATCATCACTATTTGAATTTTAAAGTTAGAGACCATAAGTCAGAATTTTTGAATGCAGCCAAGTGCTTTTCTTTCCACGTGTGAAGTTATGGTGCCACTCTGCTTTCAGGCTTGGTAGGGTTTGTTTGTTGTTTGTTTTTCTTTTTATTTTTTTTTTTTTATTATTTTATTTTATTTCCTTGAAAAAACAGAGGAGAACTTGGAATTAAAAGAGCAGCTGGAGATATATTTTGTCCATGTATTTATTTGCATCAATCCTGACTTGTTATGAAAGAAAGCAATGGCTGCCTCTGCTCAAGAAATACTTCAGTACATGATTAATTCACTACCAGCAGAGATTTTTGATGTGTCTTTGGCATATGTGAATGACCAGTTGAAAGGTATGTTTTTCAAATCTGAGCAGGAGTCCTCCATTTGCAGTTCAGAACTCTTTCAGCATTAAGATCTGTAAGCCCTTTGCTCAAAATGACTATTGCAGAGGGAGAAAAAGGTCGAGGAGCAGAGCAGCAGCACTGGCATGTTGATGCCTGAGCTTCTGCTCACAAATGTTATACAGACAGAAATCCCACTTCTGGCTTCCAAAAGCCTGGCATTTTATTAAGCTTGTGCATAATGTGCCAATTTCTCCCCCCACTTCTCTTGATTTTAATAAAGATATCCACGTGCTGTCTCAGAAACTTCTCTCTTTTAACAATTATACTCCCAACTCATTGATTATCTCCACTCAAATCTGATAGGAGGGTGGGAAAGTCAAAAATGTCTTTTCAGGTCTGTCAGATGAGCCCTCCCTGTGCAGACCTGTTGGCTCCATGCTTGCCAGGGATGCCAGCAGCAGCCAGCTGGCCCAGAGCACACCTCTGGCTCCAGTGGCACAGGCTGAGCCTGAGCCTTCCTGCAGAGGCAGCTGAGGACATGGAGGGGAGCTCAGGTTACTGCAGGGGAGGAGGGAGTGGGGTATGGAGCTGGGGAATTGTGCTGCAGCTTCAAGAAATCAGTCTTCATTAGTCCTGCTGCAAAGACTTGGAGTGATTCTTCTCTATCTCTCAGGAGACAATCTTAATCATCTGGGACAGTGTTCAGTGTCTTTCTCCTGACTGCCCCTCCAAAAGCTGTTCCTTTTGACTGGGTAATCCACTAATCAGTATGGAAACACCAGGGACGTGCTAGAGAAGAGCAGGAGAATGCACCATCCATAGCCACCGTGATCCTCAGCCCACTGAATATGGAATTATTTTATACTCACTTGCAGAAGGAAAGAGGCACTTCTTAAAGGATAACAGCTCAGCACTGGTGGTGAATAACTCATAATAGAATCACTGAAGGGTTTGGGTTTGCAGGGACATTAATGATCATCTTGTTCAACCCCTCTGCCATGGGCAGGGGCACCTTCCACCAGAACAGGCTGCTCTGAGCCACATCCACCCTGGCTTTGGACACTGCCAGGGATGGAGCAGCCACATCAACTTGTCCCAGTGCTCGTCAACCTCACAGTAAAGAAAATCTTCCTACTATCTAATCTCAATCTACCTTCCTACAGGGCATTACTCCTTGTTCTATCACTACAAGCCCTCGTGAAAAAATCCTTCTTCTTGAAAAATCACTCTTCATGAAGATGTTGCTGTCTCTGCTTTTATGTTACAAGTTTAAAATAAAGTTAGCAGGAAGGTAAGTGAATTCAGAAAAACAAAAAAAAAAAAGTTAGAAAAATAATATTTTTTCTCTTCTACCTGGGAAGAAGGGATATTTTGGGGATATTTTCAGTGCTGAAGGACAGCTATCCCAGGCCCATTGCTTGGGCAAATATTTGGGTACTCTGAGGAACTCCCCAGGCATTGCTAATTCCTCTAGCACTGCAAATCTTGGAAGAATGGCTCAGCAAGGCAACCCTGCTAAAAATTGCTCAACTTTCTGTTGATTTGTCTCTTTTAGTTTTGTCAAAACCAGGCTTTCTTACAAGGATAATTTGATCCTTCAAAAATCAAGAGATCTCACCAAAACAATATGTTGTTAACATATTATCAGTCAAATCCAGATTTCATCAGATTTCTGCAAAATGTTGTTGTCAAGCTCAACAGACTTCTCATTCTTATTTGAAATTAATTAGAGCCTCTGCCTTACTTTGATTTTCTAAAAGGCTGCAGCAGGGGAAATTCAGTTACTCTCACAGCTCTTGCCCTATAAAAACATCTCTGTTATGATAGTAGGCATCTAGATGTAAAATATGTATTTTTGTAATGTTTACATACAGTAGAGTGAGATATTTGTCTGGTTTAAGCTACAGCCAAATAAACACTTTCAGTGTTTCTTTGTGTGCAGATAAACTCATATTAATTCCAAGACAGTAAAACAGAATTAATATTCTGGTAATTATCTATTTCCAATTAAAATATCATTGTGCAATGAATAATAATAGAAAAAAGCCAAGACTTTTAAATGTTTGACGTTGAGTGCCTTGAATTAATATTTATGAACAAAAAACTGTTCTGACTTTGTAAGAGTGCCGTGCACTCAGCAGCATCTTCTGCAATTGACAAAAACATGGATGCAGCACAGAGTAAATAGTCTCTTCTGCATTTTGACTAAGGACAGACCTTGCTGCCTTGTTAAGTCCACAAAGCTGCAGCTTTTGGGTCAGATGTGAGTCAAAAATTCCTGGTTAATGATAACACTTTACAGTAATAACCAGTTTTTAGAAGCAGATGTACTTTAACACTTTGAAAAGCACTCAGCAGCTTCTTCTGAAATCCTGGGGTCTGAAATACAGAACAGTTATTTAGTTTAAGTTTGCTGGGGCTTTTTTTGTTGTTGTTGTTAGTTTTTTGCTTGTTTGTTTGTTTGTTTATTTTAGTTGGGTTTTTTTTCCTTTGGGCCTCCTCTCCTCTCCTCTCCTCTCCTCTCCTCTCCTCTCCTCTCCTCTCCTCTCCTCTCCTCTCCTCTCCTCTCCTCTCCTCTCCTCTCCTCTCCTCTCCTCCTCCTCTCCTCTCCTCTCCTCTCCTCGCCTAGCCTCTTCCTCTCCTCTCCTCCCTCTCCTCTCCTCTCCTCTCCGCCTCCTCTCCTCCTCTCCTCTCCTCTCCTCTCCTCTCCTTCCTCTCCTCTCCTCTCCTCTCCTCTCCTCTCCGGTCCCTGCGCTCTCCTCCTCTCCTCCTCACTCTCCTACGCCTCTCCTTCCTCGCCTCTCCTCTCCTCTCCCTCTCCTCTCCTCTCCATCTCCCTCTCCTCTACGGGGGTCTCATCATCTCCTGCCTATCCGCTCCGGGGCCTTGTCTGAATGTTAAGGCTTTATTTTGAACTCTGTTATGGTTTTGCTGGTGTGGGGATTGTGGGAGTACAAAAAAATAAAGTTTCAAATTGCTGTTATCCCTTTCCCTTAAGAGGATCTTATTTTATCTCTCCCAAGGGCTATGGATTATCTTTTAGCACCTAAAAGCAGTTGTTCTTTAAAGAGATACAGGATCTTCCATCTGCATTTGCTGTCCAAACACCTCCCTGGGAACTTGATTGACCTCTGCAGCTTTGGAAGTACGAGAGGAGAAGAGAGTGGTGCTGTTAGTGCTGCCTCCAGACTTGTATCCCTGCCCTCACAAATGGTGTCTGGGTGCTGTGGGATGCTGCAGAGGAAATTGTGAGGAGCTTGACCCTGCTCACTGAGGTTCCTGACTTCCTTCAGAACATGTTCTGATTCCTGAGAAAGTGCATGCACCATCTGATATTGAGGGCTGTCACTTCATTTTATCTGTTTGGTGTTGTCATCTGTAGCCTTTTTCTACCTGCAGATGTGCTCCTCAATGACATCCTCAGCTCTGAAAAACTTCCCAGTTTTGGCCATTTTGCTGTGGCAGCTGCAGGTGCTCCTCTTATGAACAATGAAGTAAAAAAAAAAAAAAAAAAAAAAAATCTGGATCTTGTTTATTATGACTAAGAAAATGTCTTTCAACAGTGGCTAATGAAACCCCCTATTTACACCCTTCAGAGCAGGCAGTTAGAGAAAGTGCCAGAGCAGAATCAGGGCCCTGCTCTCCCCCTGTGCTGTGCATCTCCTCCCTGGGACTCTGGACCTCTGCCCACAGTAATCCCACAGTGATGAGATAAAGATATTTTATAGTACCCAGAAAGGTGTGGTTCACGTTTTTTATCCACTCTTAACTGTGAATGTCTATCAAGTAATAAGCAATAAAATAAAATCTTTATATAGAAAGATGAGTCATCGTATCAGCTGGAACTAAATTTAGAATCAGGGTTTAGTAGTACAGGTGGTCAATATACATCAACATTTTCTGACTTTTAGTCATTATTCTCTGACTTTGATTCCATCTCAGATTTGTTAAATAACAGTCTGTTTTGCACAGGAATTGCAGAACTGATTGCACTCCAGGGGCACAGAATCTAACAGTCAGATGGAGGCAGTATCAGCTATTTCAGTAGAGGGTGTAATACTCAGACATTTGTAGACAACACATCAAAATATGTCATTTTAGATCCTTGTATCTAACTGAGATTGGTCTATAGGCATAAATATGACATTTCAATTGCTCAATTCACTTGGGATAATTCTAAGAAGTGTTATTATAAATACATATGTCCAATTCTTTCCAGTAAAAATAAAGTTTTGCCTGCTTATGCTTTGGCTCTTCCCTGCAAGGACTGTTTTCCCCCAGACAGATGAGTGGTTACGTTTCCTTAAAGGAAATTATCTGTTTTCTCTTGGATCAAAAATTTACTTCCTCCCTCTTTACGTTCATTTCTCAGATATATCTGAAATTGTAACTTGAAAAAATGGGAGTAACCTCTTCTACCCATTCAGTTATCAGGAGTCAGCAAAAATCAGCCCCTGGCATCCATGGTGGGCCAAGGACAGTTTTGGGAAAGCTGGAGAAGTTCAGCAATCCAGCACTGCTGAAAATTACTCTGCATTTCCACATCTCTGCTCTTCTTAGTTTGTGCCAATTTGCAGGAATATAAATTTCTCTGCAGATTGCAAGAACAGGTTTTTGTTGGACAGAGGGGAAAATTCTTTAAAAGTCTCATAAAATATTTCCAGGTTTAAAGTCTGATGAAAAACCTGACCTATTCCATTAATTGATTTCCAGAACTCCATTTTCTTTCAGAAATGCTGTTCCTTTCTCAGCTGTCTGTCCCTTCCAGAGCCCATCCATGACACCATGTGTGGAGCAGCTGGCACTGGAGGGAGGGAATGCCATCCTCAGGGACCTGGGCAGATTTGGAGGAGAGCCTGGTGAACCTCATGGAGCTCAACAATGTTCTGCACCAGGGTCAGGGCAGTCCCAAGCACAAACACAGGCTGGGTGCAGGAAGCAGAAGCCCTGAGAGGGACCTGGGGGTGCTGGTGGACAAGAAGCTCAACATGAGCTGACCAAGTGCACTTGCAGCCCAAAAAGCAGATGTCTCCTGGGCTGCAGATGTCTCCTATCCCATGTGGCCAGCAGGACAAGGGTGTTTCTGCCCCTCTACTCCACCAGCTCTGGGGTCCCCAGCACAGGAAGGATTTGGGTCTGCTGGAGTCCAGGGGAGGGCTGCAAAGATGCTCCAAGTGCACTGAAACTGGAGGGAGAAATTCCTCCTTCAATGAAAATCTTTAACTCACACCAAAGTAATTGCCTTACACCTGACAAGGACTGCATACTGGTCACAGGTTTCCTGAATCACACCTAGTGCCACCTCAGAATTTTACTGGGGAATGAATTTCCTAATCTTCTGGATTGCACAGTCTGTTGGGATGTGTATCTCTGGATGGACAAAGACCAGAGACAGCCCTGGACCATGTGCATATTTCTCTTTGTTTTGAAGTGTCATGTATGAAAAGTATTTGATTATTGATGGGTTTTAAAACTTTTATGGATTCTGCTCCATGATCTAAGGTATGCTTTTTTCTCTTTCCAACTTGTCATATTGAGGTATTCCTAAAAAGATTAAAGGCAAACTTTAAATTTATTTCTTTATTTTCTATTCAATTTTGAATATAAAGCTTTCATTACTGTCTTCCATCTAACAGTCTCCTGTCCAGATGGATCTTAGAGTCATAGAACCATTGAGCTTAGAAAGGATCTTTAAGACCACTGATTCCATTAACCCAGCACTGCCAAGTTCACCACTAAACCTTGTCCCCAGGTGCCACATCCACATATGTAAATCCCTCCAGGAATGGTGACTCAACCACTTTCCTGGGCAGCTTATTCCAATATATGTCAACCCTTTCCATGAAGAAATTTTTCCTACTGTACAATCTAAACCTCTCCTGGCACATCTTGGGCCATTTCCTTTTATCCTATTGCTACTTACCTGGGAGAAGGGCACAAAACTTGAGGTGTGGACTCAGCAGTGCCCAGTCCAGCTGGCCACACTGTTTCTGATCCAGGCCAGGATTCCATTGGCCTTCTTGGCCACCTGGGCACACCTGGCTCATGTTCAGCACCCCCAGGTCCTTTTCTGCTGTGCCCATTCCAGCCCCTCTGCCCCAGCCTGTAGCACTGCAGGGGTTGTTCTGACAGAGGGGCAGGACCCAGTGCTTAACACTGTTGTACCTCATAACCTCATGGTGTCTTTGTTGTCCTCCCTGCTTTCAAAAATTTTCAGCTTTTTTTCCTGAGTTCCAGCCAGAGGCTGGTTGTTCTCTCTGTTGGTTTATTGTTTAGGACATGGGAACAGCCTGTTCCTGCACCTTTAGGATCTCCTTGTCCTACAGTGTTCAGCCTACCCACTGTTGCCTGCTCATCTCAGCCATAGTGTGCTTTCATTTAGACATTGATTTGATGGGAAGACCTCAGGAGCTGCTCTTTAGCTGCTCTATTTTGATGCCAAGTGATCTCCCTTCCTGCCTGTCTTAACTCCAAGTCTCACCCTCCTATTTCTGTCATCAGCTTTTGTAGCACTTCACAAACAGAGGGGTAGAGGGACCTGCAGCCTGAGTCAGATGAGTGCTGTGACCTGTGGAATGAGCACTGTAACCTGAAACACTGCAGCTTGACATTTAATGCTACAGTTAAATTTGGGGGCATGAAACAAAACCATGCAGGAAAATGATAAAGTGGTAAGAACAGTCTGCAAATTTCAATGCTCAGGTCTCACAGCCTGCTAGTTTATGCCACGTGTACAACAAACAATTATATTGTAGCATATTAGTGCAGCCTGTTTCAGCTTGATTACATTGATTTCTTTCTATGCTTGCACATTTTTAGTTAAAAGAGAAGCTCAGCTGGATTTCATCACCAGAGCATCCTGGTAGAGGTACTGTAATTGAATGTCTACTTACAGCTTTGTTATACATTCAACAAGACTATACCAAATTTTGATACAGAGCTAAAAAGTGTCTTTTGTTTGAAGCTAGTACTGATTAATTTATGGATCTATTTCTATTCTGATCTTTATAAGTAAATACATGATTGACTGAGGAACTGAGACCTTACCCTGGGACCCCACTGAGCAGCTGATATTCCAGGGGAGATGCATCCCTACAGAATTGCACTACAACTGGCTTGTTTGTGTTCTGCAGGTGGTTTCCCTGTTAACTAAACTGTGACAGAACCAGGTCTGGTGTCTCTATAACTGGTGGGTTTTATACAGCCTACAGAACTAGGACAAACATGGATCATGAGCTAGAGACTGCTTAAAAATTTCCAACTTTCTTGCCAGTTTATTTTTAAAAAAATCCAAACATGCATTAATAACAGAGAAGAAATTGAAGAAATCTTAATGTTCATTGGAAAAAGCATTATGGGAATGCCTAGACATTGATAGAAAAGTTCATGTTATAGTCACAGAAAAATGGGATGAACTGGGGTCCCTTTAAGCATTGTAAATACTGTCTTGGTATTAAATACTATTTAAGCTTTCTGAAAACATAGTTTTGCTTGGGGTATTTCCTTATATTAAAAATCTTCACAAAGCAAATCTTTGTCTCTTAAAAAAAGCCTAAAGCCATAAGCCCTGCTCTTTGTTATATAAATGAAATGAAATGTTAGAGAAGACTGAATATTTTCTATTGAAACTAGTTTATCTATCTTAGATTTGCTCCAGGATATAAACCCAGCATTTTGCTCTGCATGGTCTCTCCTTGTACCACATCATTAGACTTCAGTCTTTCTTAGAGAAATAACATCCTGCCCATGCAATAATTTCTAGGCTGTCAGGATAACTACACTGGCTAATGCAAATCATATCTGAGGGCTAAAGTCACTTCCAGTTGGGTGTTTCCTGCTAAAATGAAATATTTTGTCTTAATGTGGTTGGGTGCATGTTGGTATTTTTTCAAGTACTGACTATTCTGACACATCTGGTTGAAGTAGAAGTTTATGGAGAAGCTCTGTTGGAGTCATGTATTTTCAGAGTGTTGGCTCAGTCAGGATAAGTGGTTAAAGTGATCTGGCTGATGGTACAATTTTTCTGGGTGTGTCAACTACAAACGAAGAGGGAAACTGCAGTTTGAATGCAGAGTCCCAAGGGAAAACCCCAGCAGGAGCTACTCACATCAACTTTGTGTCTGAAAGCAATGTCCTGTCTTGGATAAACACAGCCCAGTGTCACTGGCAGGACCATAACACATCTGTAGGTGAGTTACAGCACACACAGAATGGAAGAGCAAATCCTGCTGAGCCTGAGGGATGGTGGCTCATGCCACCTGTGGAAATGACCAACAGCTGTGGTAGGACACCATTAGGATTTGCCAGCAGCTTATTTCCTGCTAAATTATCTTGACCTTCCCAGTGAAAGTTCAGAATATGCCAGTTTGCAAAAATTCAGACAGGATTCCATCACTGACTTCTGCATGAATTCAGGTTTAGAATCCTTCCCCACCAAGCCCTGACCTTCTCCTCTGGCAGAGGTCACATCCTTCACACCTTTCACCTTTTCATCCAGATGAGGACACTTTATACAAGAGAATTATTTTGGGGGGAATAAATTTTGTTGAATATCTGAGGTTTCTTCTATTTACAGTCCATATGGACAGCTACATGCAAGTCTGCTTGATTTGTGAAACAACCTAATTAAAAACAGCTCAGTGTTTTTGGCTTTTTGTAAGAAGTCTCTTCAAAATACTGAAGTTTCACTAAATTCTGAGTCTACTCAGGCTTCTCCATCAACACTCCCATCTAACCAGGCACTGTCACACTGGCTGTATCCCACACTGACTGAAACTTCTTGGTGCTGCCCTATTTCCAGCAGGGACCTGTTTTCATTAGACACTTATGGTAAAATCTGTCCTGTCCTCAGAATCATTAAAGTTGAAACATGACCTCTAAGGATGTTGAGACCATAAAAAGACAGGAAAGAAGCCATGCCAAGACTGCAGCACATTCATTGCTTGTCTCACTCTTCCTACATGGAGTTGTTCAAGTGAAAAAGTCCCACTGCTTTTTGTAGCTGAAGTTTGCTACTTTCAAGTCCTGCTGTGCGGGGCTGGATGTCACACTGGCCTCAGGTTAGGCAGGAGGATGCTCAAGCTGTTTGTAGGAAGGGCTCCAGGCAGTTTGAGGCTCTCATGCTTTGTGAGTCACTACTAAAGATTATAAATAGGAAACAATATAAAGTATATGTATGAATCTTACAAACCACAGTGTGGGGATAGTGTGACTCAGTCTGATCTCCCCTTCCCCATTTTTATCATTTTTCTTATCTCTATGTTATATATGACCTCTGAAACATTAGGGACAAGCTGGGGTCTGATGCTTTGTTGATGTGTTCTTGTTTCTGAAAGCATATTATAATATAAAGTGGGAAAAGATCTGACTGAGGTGGCCAGTGGAAAAACATGATAAAAACAGATAGAAAAGTAAGATGGCAAGAGAGAAAAAGGGGTGAGGGAAGGAGTGGGGAATGTTCATATTACAGATATCTCAAGATTTTAAGTGAAACCAGAATTCCTGAATAGGGAAGAAAAGGAGAGTGAAATGCATCTCATTGTCATGTTTGCAGCTGTGGCTGTCTAATTAGTGATATCTAGAAGGGAAAAAGGAACAGCAGATTTCAGGATGTTTGCATCTTGCCCAAGCTGGGAGACCACAGTGAGTGGTGATGGATGTGAGACAGTCTTGTCCAGGAAAGCCCAGGGAGGTGCAGAATGTGCTGGGACTCATCCTGCAGCAGAACTGCACAGTGCCAGTCATAGAGGAGGACTGAGTTGAGATGAACTTTCAGTAATTTGATCTTCTGGGTGGATTATTTTTTCTTGTTGTTTGTTTGTTTGTTTTTTAATGGTTTTTGTTTTGTTTTGATTCTTTGTTGGTTTTTGAGGGAGAGGAGTTAGCCTCTGTAGTTCTTTGCTGGTTTGTATTCAAACACCTGGCTTTGAATATTGCTAGATATCTGACAGGAAACCTTACCTCCAATGTCCCATTCCTCTGAAAACTGAGAAGATATTTGGAAGGTTACAATCTTTCCAAGATTCTTTCAACCCATGTGTTGTGCTGGAAACCTTTTACACCATTCTAAATGTGACAGTGCCTGGTTAGATGGAGGTGTTGGTGGAGAAGCCTGAGTAGACTCAGAATTTGGTGAAACTTCAATATTTTGAAGAGACTTCTTACAAAAAGCCAAAAACACTGAGCTGTTTTTTTTGTTTCACAAATCAAGCAGTCTTGCATGTGGCTGTCCATATGGACTGTAAATAGAAGAGACCTTGCATATTCAACAAAATATATTCCCCCAAAAATAATTCTCTTCTATAAGGTGTTGTCATCTGGATGAAAGGTGAAAGCTGTGAAGGAGGGCAGGATGTGACCTCTGCCAGAGGAGAAGGTCAGGGCTTGGTGGGGAAGGATTCTAAACCTGAATTCATGCAGAAGTCAGTGATGGAATCCTGTCTCAATTTTTGCAAATTGGCATATTCTGAACTTTCACTGGGAAGGTCAAGATAATTTAGCAGGAAAGAGGCTGCTGACAGATCCTAATGAGTTTTTTATTTTTTTCCATGTGGGAATAACTTGGAACTATCTGGATAAGTTTAACATGGTGCAATGCCAACAAAATGAACAGTTACCCTGGGACAAGTTCAACCTTGGCATGACTGCTCCTTGAGCTGCTTTTGCACCAGGGATTGGTTTTACCCAACTTTCCTTTAAGTTACTTTTCTGAACTCTAACAAGCTGAGACATCTGAATAAAACAGTAATTTTACATCAAAAATATTAATAAAGCAGATATTTCAGATACTTCACTTGCAAATAATTCATTGCACTAAATTAGTTTTTTTCTAATCAATTAGGAGTCTGCCAGGTACCAGAAAATGGTAATTTAACAGCAGGAACAATTTTATGTATTTTTAGAGAGGATGAGAGAGTAGAACCAATTTATTTAAAATTGTTCCTCCAACCCACAGGTCCCATGCTGAATACCTCCCTTCAGTGACACAAAGGCTTTTTTTCTACCAGTCTTCCTATTTAGAACAGGGATGCACTGCCTTAGTGCTGCTCTGAGCCTAGTTATTCTGTTCTCTGTTGGAGTAGTAAGCAAAATATACCATTAAGAGATTTATGTGTCTGAAGGACAAACTGAAGATCTGCAGAGAAATATGAGTGCATCTATTGCTGGCACATGGTTTAACAGGGTGGTACAGACCCCTTTTACAGTCAGTACAGAGCCACAGGGGGACAGAGTGACCCAGAATGTCCACGTGGTGATCTGAGCCTTCTAAGGCACATGCAGTCCTGGATAAATGCTTCTTGTTGCTCTCCAATGCATGATTCTTTGGTCTAACCCAAATTGTTTGTTCTCATAGGCTCAGACCTGCCTACAACCAGCTAACAGAAAGCCCTAGGTACAAATTATACCTGAACTCACTATTCTCTGGTATTTGGATACTTAGTGTTGTATATATATATATATATATGTATACTTAGTGTTGTATATATATGTGTATATGTATATATATATATGTATATATGTATGTTGTATATATATATATACACACACACATACATGTATATGTATGTGTATATACAGCATGTAGCACAAATGGGAGAGATGCTTTGTTAGTCTGTGTCATTTCTGGTGGTGGAGTTAGTGCTGGTCACTTTTTGCTTGATGAATTTGGAGCTCAAACTCCATTCCATGAGGGGGAGGATTACAGCTGTGCCTGATCACCAGGCTGTGGGCTGGTTTTGTGCTAGTTTTGAGCAGTGACAGCATTACCCTTCAGCCTCTGATACCAGACCTGATACCTGCCCTTGGGAATGCAGCAAGGGCAGCCTGGCTGCAATGCTGGGTAGCAGGACAGTCACTTCTGGCATAAATGAAGCATCTGAAGGGTTATGCAGACAATTCTGTAACTAGGATGTTGTGTCTTGGTGTGGTTTGTGTTACCATGGTCCTACCTGAATAACATGCTAAGAATCACCTTTTAGTGTCTAAATCCTGAAACCTAAAACCTGTTGTGACTTAATGACAAATTTAAATAGTCCTCTCTCAATCCTCCCTACACATCTTGGGTGCATGCTGTAGATGAGGAGATTGGAAGCCCTGAAATGCCCCCTGACTCTTGTAGCTGCACTGCCAAGGGATTTGGTTTTCTTTGCCTGGGTGCTCTGACCAAGGTCCTGTTCCAGCTATGTTGATTCCAAGTGTGCCAAGTACATGCTTTGGTAGTGTAGTAGGGAAACCAAAAGGCAGATGCCTATGCTTTGGCACCCCATCACAGAATGCAAAGTGCCACAGAGGCTGGCAAAGCCCATGCAGCCTTCAGTAGATTAAAGAAAATGGCTTAAAAGAGAAAGGCACTGACCTCAGGCAAGGGGGCAAAGACATGCCATGTAATTGTCATTACTGCTTTTCAGTATGACTGTAAAAAATTGAACAGCTTGAGGTTGTCACATTTAGTGGCCTAATTGGTTTCATATTTTGCTGGGTAAAATCTGAAATACTCCTGTTTTATGGAGTTCAAGATTTCTCGGTATCTGCTTCACAAGCTCTGCATTGATTTTACTCTCCAGTTGCAGTTTGGTGTGCACAGCTGGCTGTCTCAAGTCAGCATTAAGGGGAATAAGTGAGCTGCAGCCTCTGAAGAGAGACAGGCCATGCCTGAGGCAACTCTGATTCCTTCCATGAGAAACTTCATCAAGGTCTCTCAAGGAAAAAGAGTGCTGCCCTTCTCCTTTGCTTTAAGTTAAACCCACCAACTGATTTCTGAAAATGCATTGTATTAATAGTTCCTCTCATACTTAAGAAATAGCTGTACAGGCTAAGATAAGTATTTTAGTATTATATATTAGTATTATATATTCAGTGCTATTTGGTGTGAAATATGCACTAACCACTGTACAAAGCTTCAAAACAAACACAGCCTCTAATATAATCCAAAGGCCTTGTATAGCAAATTTCCTGTTAACTAAACACACATTTTCTCACTAATTTAACTGGAACAACATAACTGACAGGCATGAAATTGAAGCACAATCAGGAGTGTTTTCCAGATCAAGGAATTGAGGATTTTTAAGGGCATGAATCAAGGCCCAGGAAAGTCAGTGGGAGGCTCCAGCAAACCAATATTTTAGAAGTCAGATTGTAAATTAGAAAAAAGATACTTGAAATAGTGGTTGAGAACTGAAATTTGTAAGATATTCCATTACCAGAACACCTGGAAAAATAAGACTTTTTCCTGGAATGACATAAAGTGCTCTGCATGGCACTGAAGAAGAAACTGTTCCCAGAACTCTGCTCAGGGATGTTTTATCCAGTGCTGCCCTTCCTTTAATGCAGAGTTCATTTGCTGCTTTGATGTGCTACAAAGAACTGAAGAACAGGGCTTTTGCTGTGGATTCTGTGTTTGTTTTATCCCCACAGAAGGAGGAGTGCAGGTGTGTGCTGGCTCCCTGGGCCACCCTCTCTCCTCTCCATGCCTGGTGGGAATAACCTGCCCAGCACTTTCTCATCCACCTACAGAGTCCCTCTAGTGGTGCCATCCCGAAAATTTTCCTCCTACATCCCCAAATTAATGAGGAATAAAAGCAAATGTAACCTAACAAATATTTTAATGCAGCCTTCCATTAGTGAAAGCACTACAATGTTGAGAAATGCCAATTTGTTTGGTTGGAGCAGCATCACACTGCTGGAAAATCGTGTTTACCATGGTAAATGCTGTGCCTTCAGTTTAACTGGAATTGAAATTGTTTTCAGTGACAGCTGAACAGGGTCCTCAATTTTCAAGCAAATATGAAATGAGCTAAAAATACAGTGTGTTTTTCAGCATGTAAAGTTTTATCCTAGGCTCTTTTCAGAAAGATAATTTAGGAAGGTTTCTTTGAGCAAATTAAATGTATTTCTATGGTGACCTTGTGAGGGACAAGCTCAGTATTATCAATGTGCATATTGCAAATAGGGAATTAGAGTTGGGGCCACCGTGTTCACAAATTTCTGCTTTTTTGAGACAATAAAATGTTGGGAAGAAAATAACAGTGAAAGGTTGGAAATGAAATGAAAGCTGCTGAGAGTGAAGTTAAAGAATTGAGAAATGCAGGATGGTCCTTGAAGCAAGCACACCTGCATGTGAAATGCTCAATACAGCATTGTCTTCATTTTAATTCTGTGTGGGTTTGAGGTGAGGTGCTTTTTTGTTGTTGTTGGATTTTTTTTTTTAAGCCATGCATTTAGGTAAATGGGAGAAACCACATCTGTTTGTAGAGGCTTTTTAAGCTTTCAGGTTGCAGAGCAGTCAGAGTAGATGTGGAAAATGCCTTATCTGGCTCCAGCCCTGGAGAGGTGAAGCAGCAGCACCAGGGACAGATGGGCAGGAGCCCCCTGAGCTGCACACTGCTGATGGAACACTGCTAACAGCCAGAAAAACCCAAGAGCAAGGTAGCAAAGGGTGCAGCAGGGCACAGCAGTGCTGCAGCAGCCAGGGCTGTGCTGAAAATGCAGTGAGCAGGAGTGCTGCAGCTGCAGGTGAGTGTGGGTGGGTGATCCCAGTTTGGTCACTTCCCGTTGGAGCCAGGCAGGGATTATCCATTCTGCACTGCTCTGCCTCCATCCTTGTGTTGATGGGCTTTGCTTGCCATTTCACACATTGCCAAGGAGCCACTGGGTAAAAGCACCTGGTATTTCTCTTGGGTTAGGCACTCATTTGATCAAAATCCAGCTTTATCTGGGAATTCATTACCTCAGTTAGTCCTAGGAATTGAGAGATTCATGTGGAGAAATCAAATTAATTTCCTTTCTTCTATCAGGTTGTCAATCAAGATATGGGAAGGAAAATGGTATGATTTTTCAATTTTTCCTAATTCCCTTAAGTTAGATGAGATTAAATTTACTGTAACACTCCATGCAATGCTCTGATACCTGATCAAAGTCTGGTGAATGACAAATAAGTGAGTCTGGAGGGAAGTTTGACTTTTATAGATTTTTTTCTAATCATATCTTGTTTTCAAGAGAAAGACTCCATTTAGGAAGCCTAGAAAGGCAATGGGCTAGAATAATAGCAAAGAAAAAAAAATCTGAAGTCACAAATTCTTTTAATTTCAAAACATGAAGTGGAAAGCCATGATTGCCTGATGTTTGTGTTTATGCCTCTCCATGCAGAAGCGTGCTGCCCAGGGATGGAAGGTTAGGGAATCAATACTGAGAACTGAAGTAGCTTTTAGATGCTCAGCTCCTGCTGTGCTTGGTCTAATTTGCAGTTTGTTTTAATCCCATTTTAAATGGTGCTGGAGGAATCTGCTTTATCTCAGCGAGAAATCCAGGGAAGCTGGTAGTTGAAAATAATGGATCATCAGGAAATAAATGTGGGGATAATGTGTGCAGGGAAAACTTCAGCCATGAAACTTGTTTTGGAGGAGTGCAAGCCCACATTTCTGCTCATTTTTTACAGTTAGAAATGAAACCCAGAACTACTATAGGAAACTATTCATGACAGTGCATTGGTTCCAATTTTTTTTAGGCAGAAATGCCCCAAAGGAACTATTATTGATTTGCTTTAGCTGTCAAATGAACATTCATGCCCAAAGTTTCTGAAGTGGTCATTTGGGGATAGTCATGCTTCTCCCCTGTAAGCTGGATCTCACCTTTCACAGCCCTTTGAGAAGTCAGCCCTGCTGAACTGTCTAACTATAAAACATTCCTAGTCCATACCAAAAACCACAGCAGTTACTGTGTATTCCTTTGGCAAACTGATGCTTGCAGAAAAATGCAGCAAAAGCCATGTGAATGTTGAGCTGAGATCCCAGAGGGTAGGGAATGGTCCTCACCCTCTGCAGGGAAGGTTTTGGCCATTGAAATGTCCTCTCACTCTGCTCCTTGGCAGCAGGGATCCAGAAAAGACTGGGAAAATGTCATCCAGTGAAATGCAAAGGGAACTGAGAAAGCTTGTGCAGCCTGACTCCATCCATTGCTATAGCAATAATTCCCCATGAAAGTGGAGCAAAGAAATGTTTTAGTTGATAATGCACTTCTCAAATGCAATACTCCTAGCAAGAAAACCCTCTCTCATTTTAACCCACAGATCTGCAAAATCCTTTAATGACATTGACAAGCTGCTTTGGCTTCCTAAAGGATTTCTCAAGTGGGAATGAATTTAGCAACTCCTACCTTGCAATTACTGGTAAGAATCTAGATATTTGAGTCCTTAAACAATAGAATTTTTAAGAACATACTTTGATATGAGTGAGTCCTCTGTCTTCTCTTATTTCTTCAGATTTCCAATCCTTCTCAAAGAGGAAGAGATGCAAATGCAACTAAAAGTTGCTGGCTGTCTTTGGATGCTAATTTCCTTTGCACTTTTTAAAGTCCACTCCAAAGTGCTAAGGCAGGAGAAACATTCCCACAGGACTTATCCCAGCCAGAACTATCCCATGTCAGAGCAGGGCAAAAAAAGATTCCTGAAATACATTTTTTTTTGCTATTGGCAGAGAACAGCTACCTTCTGACGATAACCACTCTCCATATCTCCACCTCCAGGGAATCCATCTTCTCTATTTCTCCACAAAGAGAGGGCACAAGAGCTCCTTCCTACCTGGTGAAGGAACTGGGGGTGGGTTTCCTGCACAGGCTGAGGATGACCAGCAGAGGTTTTGTTGGATTGTGTCTCTCTGACCCATCCAGAAAGGGTCCTTGAAGGCACAGCAAGGGCTGCTTGCCTCTCCTCTGCATCTGCCAGGCTGCAGCACTCCCATGCATTTTCTTCTACACATTTGACAATCTCAGTCCAAGGAATCACTGGGTTGTGAGTGCTTTTTTCATGTGATTTACTGAGGTGTTAACCACACCTGTGTTTACAAACCTACCAACTAACAGTGTATTTTATTTAAATTACTTTTAACTAGGAGAATTCAGGTACTTTGCAAAAGGAAAAGCATGAAACAGCTCTGTTATAGGCTGGGATTTTGGTATTCCCCTGCTCTTTTTTTAAGTAATTAAACAGAATCTCAAAAAGTATTCAATTTTAAAGTACATTAATTTGCTCTAAGGCTTTAGAATAGCCTTATTTCTGCACCTATTTAATCTAAAATACCCAGAAAATTCTGTTCTGCTCAACCCAGATTGGGTTAGTTTTAGATTCAGATGGGTTTGACCAGTAACATGTGAACATGGTTTTGATTTTGTTATAAAGGAAAAAAATCTAGGGTTTTTAGATCCTTCATAAAACACAATAGAAAATAAATAGTTTTAATTTTTGTGATCTGCTAAAGGAGAATTGGGAGAATAATTCCCTTTTATTTCAAATTGAAAGTTGGAGGGATTTTCTTCTCTTCTATTAAAAATGGGGAAAAGTGTCAAGTAAAAGGGCCTGAAAAAATAAGTTTTGATTTATTTTGAGGAAATTCTTGTTATTATTTCTAAATATGGCTGCGTGATAGATTAATTTTGAAAGTAAATGTTAAAAAGGTATTTGACTTTTCCCCTGGATTTCCCTTTGAACTGAAACCAATTGTTTAATCTAATTCAAATGCCCAAACTGTTCCTTTCCTCTTGGATTTCTCAGAGAAAGAGATGTCTGGGAAAAACTTTTCTGAAGCCCAAGAAAATCGGAATTCTCAGGGGCAATGCCCACCTGGAGGCTGCCAGGAAGGACCATGCATGTCCCCTGTATATGGCAAAGTATGAAGGTCCTATGGCACAGGAGTCTTGGAAAAGAAATCTGGAAGCAGGGAGGTATTTTCTTGAAGTCAAAGATCCAACACTATAGAATATCTATATAATATGGTTCTTATAACACTATATAAAAGGATAGGATATATGATAAAAATCCAATAATACCAAGATTATTCCTACAATATAGGATATCTGATATCAGGATACTTCCAAGCTGGGGAATATGAAGCTATGGATTGCAGGGTAATGAAATAATTATTTCCAGACCTTTGGTCACTTGTCATCATCTCTTTTTCCTCACTGTCAGTACTGTGTTTTGCAAGGAGTATAAAGAGAGTGTCAGAGATTGCAACATCTGAGTCAGCTCAGCTCAGGCACAGCAACGTGATCCAGCCAGAAAGAGCAAACTAAAGGTCATCTGTACCCTTCTGCATGTTCAGCTCTTCAGGTTTTTGCCTGTGTGAGTCACTCTCTTTTCCAGACTTCAGACTGAATAAAGAATGACGTGAATTGCCAGTTTGATTCAACCAGTTTCTTAAATAAGGGAAATATTCTTCCAAAATGGACAAAACAAGTGTCTTGGCGTGGGCAGGGATAGGTTTTCATGAAGTGATGATGGGAAGAGAGGTAGCAAAAAACTATCAGCTTAGCACAAATGAGTACTAGTTGTATTTTATCAGAATGGCCAGCATCCTGCAGGAGCCCCTTCCTTTCACTGATTGTGGTCCTCAGGATGAAAGCCCAGCAGTGACTCCACACATAGAGAAGGCATTCCTGGTGGAAGAGGTGATCACTCTCAGCCATGAGCATGATCATTGCCCAGTGTAGCCTCAGACAGACTTTTTCCTCACTGCAGGAATTCTTAAAGAAGAGAAAGGCAAGTGCAAGCATGAAAACCCAAGCTAACATCTAGTGTCATTAACCCTTTCAGAAGTGGAGCGTGCACACTGTATCTCTTTGATGACCAGCACCAGGGTCCTTGGCAGCTTCTAGAAACAGCTGCCACACCAGAATCTCTCAGAAACAGACAATTCCCTGGAGCTATGACAAATTACAATGGGTCAAATCCCATAGCTGAGGGCTGCAGGGAACACAGCGACTTGGGACCAGCGCATAACCAGAAGAGCTCTGTTGCTGTGGCTTCTAGAGCATCTCCTTGAACTCCCTGAGTAATTCAAGCCTTGAGTGGGATAAACTCCTCCCCTTCATTGCAGGGCTTTCACCCTGAGGTGTAACTTACACCTGTAAGCCAAGGGAAGGGGGTCACAACACTTAAAACCAGAAGTTTACACACCTTGCCTCCCAGATTGCTCCCAAGAGGAAGGTCACCCCCACCAGGATACCCCAGCACCATTCGTGGGCATGAGCAGCCTTGACAGCTCTTTCATGCTTTCTGGTGGTTTACTACACCAGCAGGAAAAGCCAGGTGAGCAGCTTGAGGGCTGTATGTAATTCTCCTCATCTGTGCTGGAAGTGGGAATATTGGATGAGCTGCTTTAGAACGCTTTCTATTAAATATGTAGCCAGCCTTCACAAGAAGGGTATACCCTGCCCAAATTTATAGCCATTTAATTAAACAGTGCAATGAATGCCATTGAGACAGGATTAAAAAGTCCTCTATTCAACCTCAAAGTGGAGCATAATTTTACCTGTCAACAATCTGCAGTACAGAAGGTTGTTTCTGAAAATCCTGGCTCTAAAAGTTACTGAGCTACTTACAAAAACACACTTAACTGCCAGTGAGTCAGCATTCAGAGGTCTGAAACTCATTTCCAGGAATTGTGTGACTTACAAGGCTTGACTTTCAAACTTGGCCACTGACACAGCAAGAGTAGAAATAAAAAACATTCTGAAATAAAACCCCCACATGCCTTTCAAATGCAAAGCACAATAAGAAAACTGTCAGTCTTCTGAGACGTGTCTGCACCTGTCATTTAAAATTAGAGGGTATTGGAGAAATAATCCATCTCAGTAATTTTCTCTTTGAAGTCACAGTGTCTTGACTGATGTTAAGTCCAAAGATACCACTGAAACAGAAAAAGGAAGCATTTTTAAAATTTCATGGTACAGATGAAGGAAATTCCTGTTCTTTTGGATCCCTTAAATGAGGAATGACAGTGTTTGGTGTATCACCAGCATCATAACAGCTGATGGTACCTGCTTCAGGCAGTGCTGTTTGAGCAGAGCAGAGATAACAGACTCCTGGCAGCAAAAGTTTCACTGTTATTATTTAATGCTGATATTCCAGTGAAGCTCAGGAAAACTTTGACCAGAGGCATTTCCAAAGATGATTTCCAAATATTACTAATGCTATTCATGTGGAAGTAAGAAAATTTGCAGGTCCCATTTAGGGAATGAGATTAATAATTCATTTAGAGGGTTAAGAAGAGGGAAGTGACCATTCCTAGCTGACCATCAACCACTAAGCAGGATTGGTACAATCTCTTAGGGAGAATAACTTTTGCTCCTGGCAGTGCCTTCAGCAGCTCTTGGAAATAAGTTGCTATCTCATTTTCTTAATTTCCTGGCTCTGTGTCCTACTTTTCAGACAGATAATTTTCCTTTTCATTAGGGATGTTATGTTAAAGGTGTAATTTGTACTTCTAGGAGCTAAAGCAGTCACAGAGTTATTAATCATGGAGGCAATGTAACCTTATAAGACCCTGTGGCTGGAAGGGGAGTCAGTTCTGACTGAAAGACAAGAAAAGGCAGAGGCTGGTGGCTGCAGTTTCCTGGGAGGCAGAGCATCCACCCTTTGCCCCAGAGCCTTGGCTAGCCAAATGATATTTTTCTCCTTAGTGTGGTATGTTTCTAATTGGAGTGAGGTACATGCCAGCAAAGAATTAAACAAATTTGTACCAAGCTTTGTATTGTTTCTTTTGGCCTTTTTTTTTTTTTTTTTTTTTTTTTTAGGAGTGGCATTCAGTGCTTTTATTTGTAAACTCCCCTTTTGCTCTTTTGCTGCAGAAGTTACTGTCCCTTTAACAGTAACAGGTAAATGCTACTGGAAAATCTGTAAATACATAGTACTAGTAATTCTCATATGTGTTGACTTTTCCTTTGCTTATGGAAAAATTAATTACTTTGAAAATTCCCAGTATCATAGTATGCAGCATCTTGTGTTGCTGTCAGTCCATTTTCAGACCTGGTTATGGCACAGGGACAATCTGGTTTTATCTTATTGGAGCAGGTGATGTTTGTGGAGACATGTAAACCCCCATAATGGCTATCTGAAATACTTAGCAGATTTTATTTACCTAAGTAGTTGTTTAGGCTGGTATATGTGATTTGCATAGATTTGAAAATTTGCCTGAAAATAGACTTTTTTATGCCTTTGAGAGAAATCTGAAGTTTACAGTGAGAAATCATTCTTCCTAAGAACTACCTATTCTGTTTCCTCCTTGTTCATAAATTCCTCCCATATTTCTTTTGTTTATTCAATAAAAACTCAATTATATTTGGACAAATTAAAATCCCTGTCTGTGCAAGGTACCAGAGCATGTGAAATAACTTGCTTGGGTTCTATCAGAACAGGAGAGGAGTTGTTTTCAAGGGTTGATGCCAGGCCAGTAAATAAAAAGGTATAGTTCAGTGCTCTCATGGTTGAATGCCACAGAGGTTTTATTTTAAGTTGCAATAACCCAAGCAAAATATTTATGTTCCATCTGGAAGCCAACAGGTGACTTGCCTAGTTTTGTTTTTTTTTTTCACAGATGGCATAAGACTCTCTAAAGTGTTTTGTGGATGGGGAAAAAAGAGAACCTCACAATGTAGAAATTAGGAAATTCTCAAACCAGTAAAATTGTATATTGTGGTAGCAATATCCCAACTAAGCTAAAAGATTTCAGAAATGTTCATGGGCACTACTCTATGGGAATAGTGTGGCACCAGTCAGAGGTCTGATAGCACCTTCTGTTTGCTTGTTTTCCAAAGCAAACTGCTATTCATCATCATCATTTGGAATTAAATGACTTCCAGGGTTTTTCCTAGGCTGAGGTAAGAGGCAAAGAAAAATGCATTTGAAACAAACAGGTATTAAAAGTTACTTAGTCCATACTCAATGTACAGATGGATGTTAGGTATGAAGGATCCCTATTTTTCCACACTGGCTTTCTGATTCTCTGCTCAGATCTCAACAGCATGGTGCAGGGTGGGCTACTTATAAGTATCAGAATGAAATACCACATATAAAGAAGTGCTGAAAATATTATCTCTCTGAAGAATATTGTACTGGAAATTCATCCAAATAGGCAAAGAAAATAATCTTATGTATAAGTAGACGAATGTATACACATAAGTAACACGATCTTTATCATATATGCTCTTAAAATCTCAAAAAATCCAATGATAATCAGCAAAAATCCCCAGCATGCTGCATTAGGACTCTGTGCCATTACACATTTGGAGGAAAGCATGCTATTTCAATAGACATTGCATACAGTTAATAAAAAGCACTTGAAAAAGACATCTGTAAATGATTTCTTCTTATGGACTCGATAGATTATTTATGTTTTATCAGGAGATAAAATCAGGAGATAGAATTTGAGTAGATGTGATTACCTGAGTTCAAAGAGGAGAAAATTTTAGCCAGGACACCTTTCCATTGCCTTTTGTTTTGGTGAGGGTTATTTGTGTTCTTATTAAATCATCTAACAGCAGTCAAGTGAGGCAAGACAGGAGGGTAAACAAGCTGAGAATTAAACCAGAAAGCATTAAGAAAGATGTCCTAATTGTGTTTTGCAGGCTGCAGAATTTAGTTTTAACATTGCAGCAAGCTGGGAGATACTTGCCTGTACAAAATCAGAGTCCAGCTGACTTCATTGTAGTCTGCCTGAGCAGCCACTGAGACACCTTCAATGCTGGCAGGATTCACTCCCAGACAAGAAGAAAAAAGGTGAAAATCCAAGGTGAGAACTGCTTCACAGGGTCTCTGGGAGCTCTGGGTTGAAGGAGTGTCACTTCATGGAGATATTGCCACGTTTTGCTCCTGGGCTGGGGGGAGAGAGGTGCTGTTGCAGTGCTTGATCCTTGTTTTTATTTTTTTGTTTCAGAAATTTTCCAGTGAGAGATTGTCCCATCTTCTCACCTAAGAAAAGGCCTTAGTAATTGAGCAATATTTTTAAATAATGCTCTGAGAAGATACATGGCATCCTTTTGTTTTATGTAAGTTGTATTTTAGCGTTGGACATTTTGATGTTGCTTGGCCTGTTTTTTCCCAGCATGTCTATCCAATGCATAAATAACTTCCCGTGGTGAAGCAGCAGTCTTGTTAACAATGGATCATATGGAATATGAGTTAAACACCAGTACAAATGATTATGTATTTTAGCAATTCTGCAGGGCTGCTTGTTTCTAATTTTTCCTCATTACATTATGGGACTTAGTGTTACAACAAATCATCTGAATTGGTCTTGCAATGGGAATGGTAGCCATCAACCAGATGCTCAATTGCACAGCAGAGAGCTCCTGATGAACAGGCACAAAAGGCCCAACAGCTTGAAGAGGTGACTCTACTATCAGAGTTAAGGTAAGCCCCTATGGTTGAAAATTGTTGAAATACTAAAAAAACACAATTAAAAGTTTTTGTATAAAAAAGATTTTTAAAACTATTAAGTAATTGTGTTGAGTTCTTGATATAAAAAGGAAAAATTAAAAAACCTCCAAAACCTCCTGGAAATACAGTTTCTTGTGACTGTCCCACTTGTCCCTCATAAATATTATGATTCCATTCCTCACTTTTTATGCTCATTGGGGTTCTCAAGAGAGCAGTGAGCAACAGGCCATTCTGGAACTGCTATCATTGAGAGCATACATTGCTAATTCCTAACACTAAGGTATTACATAGCATGCTCTAAATGTCATTGCTGCCACATAGAAACTGAGGTGATTTGCATTCCTTTTAATATATTAGAGATTTAATTACATTATAAATGTAACCTCTAATTGAAGCACCTGCTCCCAGTGGGCATAACTCCATGATGATTTTGCACCAGGTACCTAAAAGTGGATGCATGCTGCTTCAGGAGTGGGTATCTCACTAATTGGCACTCAAACATTATTCTTGAGTATTTTTGAATCTTAATGGATCTTCCCCAGGATGTCTCTTAGGACGGTATTTGTTTTGCTGTAGTGTGTTGCCTTCTGTTCTTGTCCTCCCCTTGTGGACGTTTGGGTGCCTGCACTTTTCTCTTTGAGAGTTTTAATTTACCCTGATACTGCTGTCTCAAGTCCCTGTCCATGGGTATTTCATGCCAGTGGTGGTACTGTCTGGTTCTAAACATATTTAACTGAATACAGCACAGATTTTTTTTTTTTTTTTAAATATCTATTGTGTTACTGGAGCTATTACTTGAGCTCTGATACCTCAGTTTGCTCTGTGTGGTAATTCATTAACCAAATGCAGAAGAGCAGTTCTCTTCTGAGGATGCCACATGGAATTTCATCGTATCCTGAAGTCCCATTTAGTCTGATTGTTAAAGCTTTAACAGCTTTAAATATATTTATTTAGCATAGCCTCTTGGATAAGGTCTAGTCTAAGCAGTTATTTGCTTCTTATCTATGATGTGTTTATACATCAGTAAGAAATTTTATTTTTTGTTATTTTCCTTATGTTACTTCTTACTTTTCTGGTCAATTTAACTCTCAAGGTGGATGAATCAATGCATTTAAATAACACCTGTCTGTGTTTTGTATATCTAGAGAATGTTGTGAAATCATTACATTTAACTGTTGTTACTGTTTGATTGCAGATCATCGAGGTGTTGGACACATCAGGTACAAATGACAATAATTAGTGCCAAGTGATTGAAGAGCAGCTTTACAGTTTCCTTCCCTGGTTCCAAGACTACTCCTGAATTTATGTTTGTGACCAGTTTTCCTGTCAGCTTCCAAGGGAAGGTGCAAACCTGAACAAACAAGGCACACTCACAGAGTTCAGGAGTTTTGGGTTAATTCCTGCAGCAGCAGTGCAGTTTGGCTGCTGAAGAAGTGATGAAAGCTCTGAGGAACAGCAAAAGATACTAAGAATTGTTCAGATGATCTTAGGCAGTTTTAAAAGCTCACTGTTGCTCTCAAGTAGAACAAGAATTTCAGCAGCACATTAAATTCTGGAATATTTTCTAAGAGTAACTTACTGCTCTCAAGACACAGTACCAGGCACCACAGAGAGGACTCAAGAAATAAAAGACTAAAAAACTATTTGTGGATTGCTTACAGTTTAGTTTCTTCCCAACTCCCTTAGGACTTTTTTCCTTTTATAATTATTAGGCTCTCACTGCATTACTAATGTAAGCTTTCTGCATGCTTTTCAACGGGGTCTTTCTTCTACCTGACACTGGCTAAATACACAGTATTGGGTTGTATTCCTCTGGGTTTAATTTACTCTCACCATGCTTCTCCTGGTTCTCATAGTAGAATAAAGATGATCAGGCATTTGCCATCTAAAAAAAGTCTGATATTTAAATCCAAAACAGTGCAGTTTGCAGAATTAGGACTGATAATGTAAATTAGAACTGTTTGAACTTAGAAAATATTATCTCTTACAGAGAACTTGAACAAGTTAAAGAAGTGCAAATTATAGCCATCTCTGGTTACTCTCTATATTCTGTAAACATCACAAAAACCTTCTCAGTTTTTCTAGGAGATATCAAAAGATGAATTCAGACACACACACACACACATATATATATATGTCTATGTATATGTATGTATAGCTGATAGACCATTATAGTCTTCCTACCTCAGATCTCTCATTTTGAAAGATGAAGCCAGAATTTTATATCTGAGATGAGCAGCCTATTTAGTTAGTTTAGGACTCTACTATATGTGGGAGGAAGAATTCCATTTGTTTTGCTGAAGTACGACAGTTCCTTTTTACATAAGCAGAGAATGCAACGCCATTAATTTTTCTTTCTATAAATTGTGCCACTAAATACCTCGTTAAGTTCATTAGGAGAATAAATGAAGATGTATGGGAATACCCTTTCTGGGGGAGAAACTGCACCAAAACAATCTGGCTGCAGAATGTATGTTTGCAAGTACTGGATCACATTCTGAACTGTGCTGTTTCATTGACTTTGATTAATAAAGATCTGGTCTATCAGTTTTCTCTCAGATAAATGCAAATGTGCCCTTCCTTGTGTCTCAGAAAGGAGGACAGCTGAATCAAGGCTTCCTGGCTAAGGCTTCTAATGGAGGCTGTGGTATTTTCAAAAATATTAAAGAATGAACTGTACATGTGGGGCTGTGAAGGAGGGGCAGCTATCTCCATGTGGGGAATTGTGAAGAATGACCTCCAAACTGTCAGGATTTGCTAGAGATGTGGCAGAACCTGCTGCAGGGCTGTGGAATAGCACAATAAGTCTCTTTTCACTCCTTATCTGCTGCTACTAATTAATTAACCTTGTCTTGATAAAACAACCCCAGTATTGTTGGAACAAGAGAAGGGCTTGCTTTTTGGGTGGGCCTGCTGTAGAGTTTGGTAATTCTCAAAATGTGGTGGCTGTCCACATTAAATTTTCTGTTAAATCCCTGTGCTGACAGAGAACAGCATTGCAGAATTCAGCACAGCTGTGAGGTCACAGTGTAGTGTGCATTTGGAAGACAGACATGAGCTAAAAGGTAGGAAGCTCCCAATAAATACTGCAGGGATAAAAAAGCAATCTGTACATCTGTGCTGGGAAAGGAGAAGCTATCACCTAATACTGGCCATGGGAACCTCAGGGACAGCCATGGCACTTCAGGCCGTGTCAGGATGCTTTCTCAGCTGATTTCCTCTAAAGCATCTGGCAGGGGTGTCTTGTGCCTTTTGTGGGGTGAAAAAAAACCAAAACAAAACTAAATCTTCATGCTTTGCTTGATTCCCTATGGGTGTGCTCTGTCTGTTTTTGCTACATGACATATGGCTTTATTATGAGACTCACCCTCAGTTTGGGAAATGTCTTTTTGCCTGGGACTTTCATGCCCCTCTGCCATCTGGATCTGGGACAATTAAAATCAGGTTGGCCTGGACTATGTCCAGTGGTTGTAGGTGAAATACCTCAGAGCTGAAGTTGGTCTATTTCATCAGTAAAATCCAAAACTAATGTTTGTTTGGGAGAGGTGAGTTGCTGCTTTGCTGAGCAGTCATAGTGGTTTCCTATGACAATTTTTTGTTTTTCATAAAAATTAAGAATCTCCAAAGCTGTGTGACTTGTACACCTGATTTCTGTAAAGACTAACTGAATGCACTTTGCCTTTCCTAAAGTTTTGTTAGACTTCTCTTTGTTCTCCACTTTAATTCAAATGAAAAAAAGACATTTACTTGGGCTAATTAATTTATTTGTGTTAATGGTTTTTACTGACTCATCCTTCCATATTGCACTGAAATCTGAGGTGTGCTGCAAATCAAGCATCGTTTAGCATACCAACAAGGCAAAAGTATTTGAGGGCTGTGAGCTGGTTTTATGTCTACCATAAATAAAAGCACTTAAAAAACTGAAAGCATTGCCTGGAGGTCCCTGGTTAGAGAAAAGCCCTTGTTTTCAGCCTGAGATGTGGCTCAGCTGTGTTTGTGACACTGGCTATTTACAGCCACTTAAAGACAGATTTATAAATAGTTTACAGAAATATTGCTTCAGTTGAACAAAGCAGTTTTTATTTTTTCCCAGCAGTGATGTTATAAGCCACTGAAGGTTGGGAAAGTTGTTGATAAAATGTCAGAAAGAAGGTGGGGAGGAAAACTGTCTGCAGCAGAAAGGCAGCCATGAGGAGATGGAAGTAAGGTGATCCAGCCAGGATGTGGAATTTGGTTATCTGTGAGTATCTGCTAGAATAGACCAGCAGGGCAGCAACCTTTCCTTGATTCAGGAGGAGAAGAAGGACAACAGAGAGACAGTTTGGATGTCTTGGAGTGAAAACAATTTTGTTGGAGCTTCCCCAAAACCCCTGCCACTGGCAGAACAGTTTTTGAGCATGGCTGAGGAAAAATGCCCAAGGTGGGCATGAAAAGATTGAGCTTGCCAGGAGAATCATCAGCTCCTTCTCTCCTAGAAGTGACATAGCTTGGAGGGCTGCAAGAGGGTTTGGTGGGTTCTTTGTGTCTTTTCTACCTCTCTCAGGTACAAAGTCATAGATAAATGATGTTTCTCTGAAGATCCAGTCAATGCAGATATGAGTCTTGTGCAGTTGATGAGAAAAAATCCAAAACAAACCCTCTACTGCTCTCAGATAGCATTTGTATTGGTCACTTTTTACCTTTTTTGCCCATATCTTGGTACCAGACCACCATAAGCTCCTGGCAGGTGTCTGCAGTGACTGGATGGAGGCTGCAGCTCAGTGCTGGCACCACCAAGTTCCCTGCAGGTGGCCAGGAAGGGTGGGCAGCTCTCCTGTACCTTTCCTCCAGGTACACCTTATGACTGAAGAAGGAGAAAGGTTTGGGACATGTGAAAAAAGGGGGAAATGTACATATGAAGGAAAGGAGGAACCCAAAAGGGCCAGAAGATGGATCCTGTCTATGGAGGTTTCTGTTGGTTATTGTCTTATTGTCACCCAATGCTCTGCTGTTCTGGGAGGGGAAATATCACAGTGTAAAAGGATAAACAATTATTTCTGCCAGGATATCCATCTTGAGAAGAACAAATAATTCTCAAAAATGGACATTCTGGGAAAATACTGTCTTTCCCTTATCACCTTTAACAGCCAGGATGCTGAGAAAATGTGAGTGGCAGCATCAGCCTGCCAAACCGTGCCAGATGCACAGCAGAGTTTAAACCCAACTGTCAACAAAGCCAAACAGCACCAACCAAATGATGCTGCTAGCATCCTACACTCTGGGCACATTTCCAGGCTGGGTGGGAAGTGAGCTGGAAAACTGCCAGGCAAGTACAAAGTGCAGACATGCCAACACAAACCCCAGAGCTTCACTTTGCAAAGAGCTTAGCAGGGTCTCAGCCAGGCACTCAGGAGGTGCTGCATTCACCAGCTGCTACAGAAAGCTTCACTCTGTGCATGTACCCAGGTACTGGCAGAAAATGATGGTTCCTTCTGCTGTGGGGAACCAAACCTGAAGGTATTTCAAAGCTTAAATGTTTTTTAAAATGTTTTTTGTGGCAGGATCCAAAATTGAATTCCCTCCTCTGGCCCTCCTTCCTGGGTTACCTTTGCAGAACAAGGGCAGGTTCTTTAAAACAAAGAAAGTCCTGTTTTGTGGGTTTTTCTCTTTAAAAAAAACCTGATTAAAATCCTTTGTGGAAGTGGGTTTTCTCAGGTGAAAAGGACATCTCTCCCCCTCAGGTAGTTTGGTTAAACTGAGCATCATTGTTTGGGTGACTCTGCTTGAATGCTCACTTGGGGATGTAAACCAGCAGCTTTTGTTTCCAAATTGCTTTATATTTTGTGGAATTACTTCCATCTGTGAGGCTTTCACATAACATCAAATTTAAATGGTGGCATTTTGCATTTATTTTGTCCAAATGTAATTGTTTAAGCTATTAGGCAGCAAACCCAGGTCCAGAATGAAACTTTTAACACTTATCTCTTATTGAAAAAAGAAATCCCCAGAGGTAATAAAGTCATAATTTTATCTGTATCTAAAATTTTCATTTTCTCTTTAATCATATTTCTCACCAACTCCTCTTTTTCACAAAATGAGTGTGGTTTTGGCCTTTTTTTATTTTTTTTGTTCTTGGCTTTCCCCTCCTCCCAGCCAGTTACTTTAGTAGAAAAATTGGCAAAAAAACTTATGGGTAAATCTGTTGCAGGGAAAGAAATCAATCTGTTACTACCTCTAGAAATCAAGTCATGCTAGGTTATCTTCTGCATACAGCTGGCAGAATTTCAAACTTTTTTCTTGCCAGGAGATGTAGTATTTGAACTTACACATTTTCTGGGAATGTCACTTTTTCCTTACACTCTGCAAAGAATGTGAATGCATTCCTATTTATGGAACAAATTAGTAGCTTGCTTGAGTATTGATTAACTAACTTCAGAATTTGCTGTAGGGAGGTAAAATATGCTGTCAGCACTTGAGGTTCAACAGAGCAATTAATAAGTATTTAGATTTTTGTCTGATTTTTGAAATTACCTTGTTTGAATATTTAGTTAATTACTAAGGTTTTGTTTATGTAAATTCCTCAGAGAAAAATGCTTATGACATTTCAAATTGTATAAATAGTTACTGAATGTTTTTTCCTTAGAGGAAGCTCAAGGCCTTTGACATATCTGCTTTGTGACTTCAAGGCTTGATTGACATTTAATTGCCTTTATGACCCCATAACCTTTGGGTTGTCAGCATGGAACTGCTTTCATTTTATTGCTGTATTAAAGGATATGGAAATGAAGGATGAAGCTAGCACTTCAACTCCATACTTCTGATTTTTTCCAGATTTTTTCATATGATGGAAAATGAGTACATTTCCAGAGCATAAACTTGAAGCTTAGGAAGCAAAACCTGCAAGGGGACTGCTGTATACATATTCTGTGTATGTTTGAACCATGCAGAGATTGAATAAGAACTCTTGTCCATGTATTGGTAACTACTTGCACAGGTGTGAATCCCAGAGCACAGAACAAACTCAAATTACCCAGAGTTTACAGGAACTTAAGATTTATTAGAACTTACTTGCCAGCTAGATGAAGACAGAGTTGCTTCCTAATTAAAATATAGATGAAAGCTTCATCTGTCGGAATATAAGTGTATGATTTTGCTTATGTCTCATTAGATTTTCACATTGGAGGAGATGCAGCTATGCAGCTGTTCATTGTGGTAGCAAACACAGCCTTGGCTTACATGCAATATAAGGTGGGCAGGCTGGTTTGAAAATAAAAAGAATTATGTAAAAATGGCCATTAGTTGAGGTGGTCTGTTTTTTATCAGCCTGAAAATATTAGGAGCTAAATTACTGCAGGAGCAGAGCCTCATTTCACTTGCACAGGTGGCTGGGAAACAGTTGGATCATGGCCTGGTATGTACAAGTTAATCAGCTGGAACAGGGGGGTTTATCACTCCCTTCCAAAAAGAGGGATCTGTATCATCTGCTGGAGATTGCTGTCAAACATCATGGGCTAGCAAAGTCATTAGGCTGTTCAAACTTGATCAGTGCTTGGCTGCTGCAGACTTTCTTTTAATCAGAGCATTAATTGTAGCTTCTCCACAGGCAGAAGGCAATCTGGGCTCTGAAGTCACATTCTGTGTGTTTGCATTTATCTCATGCTCCTCCAGTTCTTGTCAATGGAGATGTGGGAATGGAGAACCAGCAGGCTAAAAAGCTCAAAAACATTTCAGCACAGCTTCAGGTACCTCTTCCTAGCTATCTTGAAGATATGGTCCTCTAGACATGAAGACAAATAAAGCTTAAACCTCTTTTAGTAGTCATTAAACAAAAGATACCTTCACCTAATATCTGCTCTGCAAGGATGTTGGATTAAATACAAGGCACACAGAACCAGGGGTTTTGTAAGGGGTTATAAGTCTACAGAATAAAACCTGCTAAATCTCCTCTAAATCTTTCCTTAACCAAGAAAAAGTGGCAGGTGCCCCTAAGTCATCACTAGGACATTAAAGTGCAAGGACAGTGACATGCAAGCAGTGAATACTCTTTAGGTACCAAGTGTGTTTGCATAACTGTAAAAATTTGGCTAGCAGATGGAAGCACATTGAATTTCAATACAGGTCAGATCTTCAAAACCCTTGTTTGTTACCAAATTGCTCCTGAAGGATGGATTAGGATGGCTGTTACAGCCTCTGTGAGGAACCCCTTGCTTAAGCTGGCAGGCAGTGTCTCCTCTAAAGAGCTGCAAAGATTTCAGTGTTCAGGCAAGTGCATAACCTGCTCCAAATCATTAGCTATACATCAATGTGCAGGTAAGCAATATTTTCTCTGAGGGCTGGCAGATGATAAGGGTTATCAGTAATTTCTTGCATGTGCTTAACCCATGTTTATAGAACAGTTACATGAACTGGCAATGAGCTCTGTTGGGATTGTACTCTGTTTAAAACACACTGAAAACATGCACATGTAAAGCTACCATAGCCCAGCTGATGCATGGTAAATCTTCAATCTTTTCTTGGCATGAAAGAGTCTTTTTTAATAGGAAAATCCATCTTCAGAAAGTGGAGGAATTTCAGGCGGAAAAGAACAGAGCCTGGTACAATAAATAGCTCCAGAGTGGGAGGACATGTAAGAAGTGTGCCTGGGATGCAAAAAGTCATCTAGAAACCTCGAGAAATCCTTCAAGAGCTGTTGACAAAGAGCAGGAGAAAGTCCAAGTGGTTTAGGGTCATAACATACTACAGCAGTGTTATTTTCTCAGTACCTGGAAGACAGGACATTCTCTGAAAAATCTTGTGTATTGTGTGTTGCTGTTGAAGGACAGAGCAGAGCTGAGGTCATTCCTGTGTTCTTCATCAATAGAGGCCATGAAAAAATTGTGGAAGTTGTCTTTGATCAGTCATTTGTTTTTAAAATCCGTCTTAGATAAATTTAGGGGGAAAGTGAGAGGTGGTATCTATTAGCCTAGCCAAAGTTTGGCTCTATCTTTGTTTCATACTAAGGTTTTTTGCATATTCAGGAATTTATTAACTCCTTTCATGGTGACTTATGTGAAAGTTAACAGAGAAAAAAGTCATCCATATGAGGGGCTTATGCAAGGCTGTCTGAGGTCACTCTGTTCTGTGAGACTCCATTGGACAAAATGTAAAACATGAAGAGAGAGAAACTGCAAACCATTGTGTAAGAGATGGTTATTTTAAAACCTCTGAATGCCATCCAGGCCTTGGAAATTGTTATTATGTAGTGAGTGCTCAAAACTCTTTTGGAGGAATATCAAAGGAAGCATCTGTAGAAAACAAAAACATCAGTCTGAGATGCTGTGGAGCTCTACACAACCCTATATTTTGCCTGTATTTTTTCTAGGTTGCATTTTTCTTTGTCTCTCATTTCTTAGGAAGACCTTGGCTATTTCTGGGACTCCTGAACTCACTGCTATTCCACTCAAAGCTAACTGCAGGTGATTCATTCCCTGGGGAGTTGTGCATCCACTGCTTTGCAGACACTGACACTGGCAGAGCTCTGTGAAACAGGTTCCACAGATAAATGCACAATAAGAGGTGGGAGAGGAGGGGAAGAGCAGGTTAATAAAGTGATATGGCCAAAAAGTCACTTAGAAATAACATTTTGGAGATAATCTCAGGCCTCCAGCAGTCCCTAATACACATTCAGAGTTGATAGCTCTTTGTCTCAACCCTTACTTTTCAGACAGGACCCCTCCTTAGCCTTAAGGCTCATCTAAGAATTTGACAATGCAAAATTATGATACCAAAACTATAATCAAATTCTTTTGCATTTTTACTTGGACTTGATGAAATCACAGGATTTTCAGGTTTGCTTTTAAAAATCTGTTGGGTTTTTTTTCCTGTTTCCATGTTCAGTAAGGTTTGGTGGATGCATGAATATGTGTGTGCCTTTGGGTTCTCCTTCATGCTCCTTACATGAAGGGTGTTGGCTTCATTAACAATGACTGCTTTCTATAAGGAACACCTATATTCATGGAGAGTTTCTAAGGAGGAAAGCTGTGTGCCTTTATTTACTGGCTTACAAAGTTTGTGCTATAATATCCTTCTTTTGTGACAGGAACAAGGTATTCTGTGCTTAAAAACTAGCTAGAAGTGGAGATTGTGGTCAAAATAATTTAGGATTTGTACTTTGCCAACTAAATGCAACAATTTGAGCACAGAAGTAGAAAACATAGTAATGGATTTGGAAGAAAGGTGAATTTGCATGCTTGGCATTATCACTGATATGGTAGCATGGTCTTCCCTAAATTCAAGCAATTATCAAATGGAGATAAAAGTAGATGGATTCTTTCTGACTTAGTCATGGGAATATTACAGTTCACTGTTAATATTTTCTACCAAGGGCTAATGTAACCATTAACTCTTGAAACTATCAACCTTTATAAGCAAACTCCTGGTAAGTGTAAGGATCAGAGCCACTTTTTAAGGGCTTTTGGTTTATTGCCTCCCTCCAGTGAGGTAGAAGTGAAGATATGTCCAAGAGTTGTCACTTGTCACTGCTCCTAGATCCTTCTAATGAGAGCAAATCTCACCCATCTCATGCTGTCAAACATTTCAAATTTGGAAGCCTGAAAGAAACTAGGTGTGCAATTCCAAAGGCAGAGGTCTGCAAGGGCAGGAAAGAGTCATTGGAGTAAACACCAGCCCCAGCTGTCAGTGTTGATTGATGGGATTGCCTTGGATCCAGCTGTCCCTATTAAAAGAGACCTTATTAAAGAATATGGGCTGATAAAATGCATACTAATTTAAGCTTCCCAGAGAGCCATCATATGTGCTGGGGGGGAAATTCAGTGCACTATAACAGTCTGCAAATCTCTACCTACCTTCAGCACTGTTTTCTGATCTTCTGTATTGCAGCACACTTATTTTTTTTTTTTTTTCCTGCATGCTTCCCAGTGCTTTTACAGCCACATCAAGCCTTATGCCATTGCACTGGCATACAAAGGCTGAATGCTGCACACCAGAACTCACAGGGAAGGATTTCTGAGCAAATCATGTGGCAGGCAGAAATACTTCTCTGCTGCACTTGCTGCACTGCAAAGCCTGTAGGTACAAAGAAAAGTTGTGTGAGCTTCTGTTTTGATCCTCATGTATCAGGAAAAAAACATTACATGTGAGAAAAACTTTACTGATAGAAATGGTTTTAAATTTTGTAGCAAAAGAAGAAAGTTCACAAGGGAATGTCCGGTTTCAAATTAATTTAAATCTGATCATGAAAGACTCATGGAGGGCATCTGATCTGACAGTGGTGGTTCAGGGCAAAGGCATGGCAGAGTATCCATCTTGTTTTCATGTTCAGTTTGAGAGGCATCACTGGAAATTACCCTCGTCAGTCTGATAGGATTCCTGTGGCTAACAAAAAGGGGAACAATTCAATACTATAAAGTATTTATACATCCCCAAGGCACATTTACAGATGTCCTTGGCAACATCAATTTCCAGCCTGTTAATAGCTTTAAAAGCTAAAAGCAAAACTGTAGAGCTTTTCTGGGCACTAAAAAGCAGAAAATGCTGACAGACAAGTAGTGAGTAGGCAGATCCCTCTCTGCCCACCTCTGATAAGCATCAAGGTGCTGCACTGTGCATTAGCTTCAGGGAATGGATTAGCCCTTTTGGCAGCCCACTGTAAAGCACTTTGCAGTAATCTCATTTTGAGATCTCAAAGCCATGAATCATCCAGGTCAAGTTTAAATAGAGCTTTGAGAGCCAGATTCCTATCTTGCTTACACCACCATGGATAGAGAGCTACTGCTGCTAGAGCCAGTGTTGTTACACAAATGTGTATCACCAGTGTGCAGGTAATTACAGCTGGGCCCTAAGGATAAAAAATTGGTATGCTAATAAAAATTAGCTGAGGGAGGAAGTATGGCTTTCTATATATAACAGTAACAACTGCTCCTGACACCAAATGAGGAAATTTGTTACGATAAAGTGAATGGTCCAATTTCAACTAATTATTTAAGGCCTTTACTGGAGAGGTTCCTACTTCACTGAATTCACTGAGCCTCTTGTCTGACCAAACTGCAAGCATTTCCCTGGCAGACATGAACATGTGCATCCTCCCATCACATAAATCCATGCCCACCTGGCTTGGGATGAAGTCTCTTACTTCTGCCCACTTCTTGTTAGCATGAGGAAGAGATAACAGAGAGGAAAGGTGGCAGACAGTGGGTGGCTAAATTGCTTTATCCAGCAAATATCCTAATCTCAACTCTGCTTCTAAGGGACCCCAGAAAGGACTGAAGTGATGCTGGGGAGCTGTTCTTGGGGGGGCATATTTGCCTTGTAGGCAGCATCTTGGGCATTTTCCTCATTTGTCAGCTCTGTGAGTACACTGAAGGCTGGATCTTCAGGGGACATGCATTTTTTAGTTTTGCATCATTTAAATGAGATCTCTCACATTGAACTGCTTCTCAAACATGACTATTTAGGGCAAAAGATCCAAGTACTTCAGCCTCTTCAGACCTGCTTTGCATTTTTGAGGCAGCTGACCTTATGGCCTCTCTCCCTTCTTATCTCCACCTTTCTATTTAAATTGTTTGCATTTTTCCCATTTGTCAGCACCTGGCAAGTAGAACAGGTTTATTCCACTGCTAATGCAAGGATTTCCTGAAGAGCTGCACACAGCTTTTCCTCTGCAAACTGCTCATTTAATCTGTCCATCCTATTCTGCAGTTTGCTTTTTAAAGAGTGTGCTTAAAATCTGCCTGGATTTCAAGAACCACAAATGTGGAGGATGAAACCAGCATGAAGAAATCTGAAATGGAGCTAGACAGTGCTCTGTCCAGTGACCTGGCAAAAAATCAGCATAGCTTAGAGGAGCTGCAGAGGTCAGGTAGTCTCTGCCCTGCCTTGCAGCAAGCCCAGCTTTTTCTATAATATTTCTGACAAATTTGAGTCTACTCTATTCTTAAAAAGTCTTCTGTGGGGGAGATATGACTGCCTCCTGAAGGAAATAGCTCTTGTATACACGTGCTGTTCTCAGTTGCCTGTTGATGGGTAACAGCCCTGAGAAGCTGGACAGGTCTGAACCCACAGGATCCCCAGTGTGACTGCTCTTGCCATGAAGACAGTTTTTGTCTGCATTGGAATATTCTTTTTGGAAGATATATGGGTCTGTATTCAAATTCCAAGTATAACCCCTGAATTTGACTTAAATATGAAGAGGAGATTCTGAGCCCAAAATACTTGCAAGGCAATTTATGTAAGGTGAACTTCTGCAAATGCCACTCAAGACCAGACTTCTAGGGTTGTTAGACATCTGGCTGCATGGTGGGGAGCCTGTCACTCCTCTGAAATGCATCCTCTGGGATCTGCCACGAGTAGTGCAGGCAAGGTGCTGAAAGGGCAGGGGCATCTACCTTGTAAGGCTGAAACAAACCAGTATGGTCCTGCAAAAAATGCAAATTACTGAATGCATATTCATAGAATCATAGATTCATTAAGGTTGGAAAAGACTTCCTAGACCATCAAGCCAACCTTCATGTAGAGGGGAAGAGGTCCTATCAAAAATTGCTAACCAGCCTTTGAGGAAACTGCCCACCTACCATGTGTTTATCAGATATGCTAATCCTTTCCCCTCAAATAGTCTGACAGGTGCTTTTGCAGGGGTTTGCTGGGTCACAGCATGGATGCCAGGATCTTTCAGGTCATTTGTCAAGAGCATTTCTGTTTGTGTTTTCTTGTAGCAGGCCTCAGTGTGGACAGACTCCCATATGAAAGATTGCCAGACAAGAACCTTTCTGCAGGTGGAATTTTTAGGAAGTGATGTAAGAAATGGGGAAAAGTACTATCTTTGTACGTGTGTACAGTTTTGTGATAGTGTACCCCTTATTGCCTGCTATAAAATCAGCTTTCTTTATGACTAATACTGTTCTACTGCCTACACACAGCCATTTGGGGGAGCAGCTCATCAAGTGGTTTCACAATTCTCAGGTTCACTCCCCAAGAACTTCAGAGAAGTTAGGCCTTTTTAGTTCGTCGGTTTTACAGCCACAACACAAATATTTACATTCTACACATTCTCTGATGCTTCTGCTAATGTCTTCACAGTGACTGACAATGTTTTTTGCAAAAGCTGAAAGAAGAGTCATAGCAAAAGCTTTTGCCTCTGGTAATAAACACTGCTGCAAGCAGCACTGCTGCTCAGCTGCCATTCAAGCCCAGGGTTATGACAAGTGTTTGCAGAAAAATGCACCCAGAATGCAAAAGCATTTTCTTTTCTGCTTACACTTTGTTCCCTCTCTCAACACTTGGAATTCAAATGCTTCAGTCAGAGGTTCTTCTTTGTTTTGATGGAAAATTTTAATCTTTCCCCCAGAAGCCTACATCATCTCTAAAACCACAAGTGCTTTCTTTACAAAAGATGGAAGGCAAAGCTACTCTGTCTGATGCTTGAGCAAAAGGAAGCACAAACAAATCCTGCTCAATTTCACAAAATGAATTGAATGTGAAGACAGGAGACATCTTAGCAGAGTGCAGACAGCTCAGGATGGAGACACGACTCTCTTCACTGTGCAATTGTAAGATGTTCCCTCTCCACAGACGTGGAAAGAGACAGAGATGCAGCTTTGGGCAGGCTTGCTTTCATCCTCACTACTTGATCCCCAGCAACAGAAAATTGCCCTTAAAATATACACATTCACCAGTTCTTCAGCTAAGGAAGTCTGGTTTTGTTTACTCATTTCAGATCTCTTTTAAGTAATTCAGCTCCTTTCTGGACAATATCGAGGGTCTCTACTCCAGCATCTCACAAATCATCAGCAAGAAGTTCCTGGGTGGTGGCTGCAGGCTGTTCATATGAAAGCTTGTACTCAGGAAAGGGGCAGAGAAGAAAATGGATCGAGAGAAAATGGTGAGAAGGTAAGATCTAGAAAGAAAATATCAAGAACAGATATGGGTGGATCTCAAAAATAACTGCAAGCACTCAGGGTAGATTTCAGAATCCCAGCTAAATAAATCACTGACAAGCTGGTGTCTGTGCCTGAATGAGGTGTTTAAAAGCCTGTTAAAGTTCATGGAGGTGAGAGGGCTGTGCAGCTGGACAGACACAGGTGTTGAAGGAAAGCATTTGCCCTGGAGCTTCTCTGTCATGAAAAGGCTGGTGGGTCACAGTCTAAGTCACTTTACCTGGTAGTTTAATTTTTACCATGTATTTCACCCTCCTTCTCTTTCCCTTCTCAGTTTTCATTTGATATGGTTTGATAAGTACATGGTTGGAATGGGTTGGAGGCCTATGAAGGAAACTTCTGCCATCAGTTGACTACACTACTACAGCACCAACCTTCAAGAGTTTGCAGACTATGTGTAATCTTTACTTACAATCTGAGAGTCATGTTTTGAGGCAAAGATGTTTTCCATATACAACATTCCACTGGAAAAATGTGCTTTTCACCAGCCTGTTTGGCTACTTGCCTGCAACAGAGCTTATATACTTTATTCTGTAACCAATTGTACATCACCTTTCTGTGACCCCTAATGAGAAATACTGCTTAGGCATTTAGGATGAGGAGAATGGATCCACTCAGTACCCAAAATTAGGCCTGTATTAGGTGAATACTTGCTTTGCTTACCAGAAACAGTGTTATAGAGTCCTGGAAGATGTGTCCCTCACCGGGAAATGCTCTCAAAGTAATTGCAAGAGGCTTTTATGCATCCTGAGATTTTTGTTTTCTCTCAGTCTTCTCTTGCCTAAACAACTGCATTTCTTTCAACTGTCCCTGACAAGCCATTTTTCCTTGGGCTCTGATTATCCTTGTCACTCTCTGATTTGTATTCCAGTGCTTCCTTCTTTCTCTAATTATCATACTCTGGATGAGAGGCAGGATTACTGCTGGGACCATGGCAGAGCTGGAGGGAAGGTGAGGATTGTTTCACATCTTTCATAAAACCCACCTGCTTCTAAATGTCAAAAGGAGGTAGGGAGGAACAGTGCAGGTGTGTGACACTGCAAACCCTTCAATTTGCAGATCTGAACCTTTTCTCCAATACTAAATTTCATCCAGGTGTTTTCCATCTTCGTTGTGCAGCTGACTATTCCTACCTTCTCACCTGTCCTTGCCAAATTGCATCCTATTTATTTCAGGCTGCTTCTCCATCTGATGAATTGTAATTCTACACTTGTAGAGCTCGAAACTCACATTAAACTTCAGATTGTACACAAATCTCATAAGGAGCACTCCCAGCTCTTGTATGAGTCATTAATGGAAATACTGAGAAATGCCAGAAATGGGACAGATTTTTGCAGGAAGCCACAGGACATCCTTCTAGTTTGACAGTGAGCACTGATAGCTCTTGGCATTAGGTTTTCAGGCAATTGTATATAGCTCCTAACAATTTCAGCTAGAGCAGTCATTTAGAAAAAACCTCTAGGAGAGCATTCAAACTACTTCAAAACCCTTACTGTTAGACAGCAAAATGCCTCCTGTTTACCTGAACACTGCCCAGGAGAGCAGTCAGGGATTTTTTCCAATTAGTGGTAATACTAGCTTAGGAAACTGAGCCTGGAACCCCTCATCTACAGAACATTTCTCAAGCTGATTTAAAAAAGGTCAAATTAGGAGATTTTCATGGTCTTTCAGGAAAAAATACAACATATCATATCTATCACATCCTTCTTTTGAGTGTTTTGTATCTGTTTTAGCAGAAAATGCATTGTTTGACATCAGTTGGCCTTGAGAAATTCATGCTGCTGTTGCTAGCTTTTTAGGAGCTAGTAAACTAGGTTTTTTTGCAGTACCTTGACTATTAGAGCTATCCTGACAAGGTTAATGTTCTGGCATTTCTGCCTTCCCACTTAAAAAAAAAATGGATATGCAGCATCCTCTTTCCAAGGTTTCTCTTTTCACCTGTCCCCATAATTCTCAAAAGCAATATTTGTAAACTGCTTGAGGTTGCACCACTCAGTTCTCAATGCATGTCAGAGTGAGTTCCACTGGGTCAGTCTGAGCCAGAAAAAGCTATTTAGAGAAATGTAGTATAATTTAGGTGGAAAATAAATTCTGGAGTTCATCTATTGCAATCCCAGCTCACAGGGACAACTTGAACTTACCTAAGTATTTTCTGTTTATTTTTTATTTTTTTAATATCTTATTCAAGCTTAAGTGCTTTTCTTTTTTATTACTAAGGTTAATAGTTGTAGTCACTTGGTTACAGGGAAGACTAAACAAGACAGAATATCAGAAAGTTCTGCATTTGCTTTCCAGTCTCACAGAGTAATGAACCAGGTCCTTTCATCTTCTTTTGAAGACTGTGTTCATCTAATATTTCCCTGTTTCTGTCTACTTATTTATCAAAGAAGGAAATCAAGTAGCTTTTGGGTTTGTTTTGGGTTTTTATGTCTGGGTTTGGTAGTGACTTTTGTAAGAAGCTGCCAGAAGCTTTGCCCATGTCCAGCAGATCCAACACCAGGCAACTCCAAGACGGAAGAGGTTTTTTAAGGTTTTATTTCTCACTATCCTGCTCTGGTTTTATTAGTAATAAATTCAATTTATATCACTAATTCAAGTCTGTTCTGCCTGTGATGGTATTTGCTGAGTGATCTCTGCCAGTCCTCATCTCAACCATGAACCTTTTATTATATTTTCTCTCCCTCATAGGGTTGCAGAGGGGAGGGATAGAGTGACTGGTGTGTGCCTGGGATCCAGCCAGGGTTAACCCACAACACATCTACATAATCCAACTACTAGGAAAATAATCTTTTTGTGACATCCACAGATTAAAAGTACTTAGAATTGCACCTGAAGTATTTTTAATAGTGGTCACTCCTTTTTCACTCCATATTTGTTTCTTGAAGGAAAAATTATGGAACAACTCACATTCTCTTCAGTGAAAAGACAGCTGCCACTCACTTTAGATACCTTATTAGGAATCTTACTGCTTCTTGCTAATTTTTCCCTTTATACATTGTTACTCAATGCAGTCCCCAAAAATCTGTCAAGGGCATGCCTCTCAAAAAAAGTCTGGCCATAAAACTCTAGTAATTTTTAACTGGGGTAGCTTTAAAACTAGAAATCAATATCTGCATTTGGTTTTGCTGCACTGCTAGCTCTTAATCTGTTTAAATCTAAAACATAGAGGACACATTCCCAGAATTACTAAAAACAAAACAAAAAAAAACAAAACAAAAAAAAACCAACCAAACAAAAAAAAAAAAAAACAAACAAAAAAAAAACCAAACTACTTCTTCCTTTCATCAGAAAATAGTAATTTCCAGGTCTTTCAACTTCTAACACAGACACTATAATAGCAAATCTTATTTGTATTAACCTCTTGAATGTGGTAGAAAAGAGTGTTACAGTATAAGGTTTGGAAGCTCTTTCTCAGGTTTATTCTCTTTCAGAAAGAAATCAATATAATTTCTAGTAATTTGATTTTGAATGAAGTCTCTGGGCATTATCTTTATTAATGGAACTATTATCACTCTGATTGATTTCTGCCTGGGAGAGGAGGCTGGCACACAATCTGCACTGCTCTGGGTGTCTCCTGGGAGTGGCACATTCTGACCTGTAGGCAGCTGATGCTCACACCCAGAGCAGCTAGTTAACACTTCTGCTGGTAATGAGCTGGACCAGCTGACATGAGCCACTGGCAAAAGTCTGAGAGCTGCATTTTGAAGTGCATTTATGTGTCTAAGTGTTCGTGCAAATGTTGATATTTTCTTGGCTGTGGTTTCTAAAACCCAGAGAATATGTCTAAGCTAATCACTATGATGTGCAAGGGAGTTTAAAGTAAACTAGCATGCTAAGATAGGGTTTTGAGTCCTGAAAGTAATAGAGCTGTGTTAGAATTGCACTATGCTGGACTAAATGATATTATTTCTGCACAAGGCAGTTTCCTGGTGTGAGTCTTTGCTGGCTGTGGCTGCTGAAGCTGAGAGGGGGCTGAGTTCCCTGCTCTATTCTGCTGTGAGCTCATGGAGTCAGTGGGGCCAGACCATGATTGCAGATATTTCAGTTTGTGAAACCTGGGCACTTTCAACATAGCTCTTGATGAAAACACAGAGTTGCTTTCTGCTTTTTGTGAATGAGGCTTCACTTGTAGATAAAAGCTTCTTTAAAAGTGCTGTGTCTTGGGCAGCTTTGCTAAAAAAGAACATGAATTAGGATTGACACATCTCTGAAATATTGAGTGTTTGCAAATGCATGAAAGAATCCTGCCTGTTCAGGAGATGTGGCATGTTTGTGTGCTTCAAATACTTCTTACTTCAGCATAATCATGTGTTCAGTGATACATTTTCATGTCTCACAGAATAAACACAAAAGCTTTTCCATTTAAACAAATTGCTTTCTGTTACATGGGCATTCAAAGTAATTTACCTGTACATCTATAAAGCAAGTGCAATAAATACATTTGTCTTGTATTTGGATTCAGCTCCACAGAATAATTTTCTCTTTTCAGCTAAGCTAAAACATGAAAGATGACTAAAAGTGAATGTTGCAAAACTGCATTGTGCAGAACTCATTCAATTCAATTTTCTAAGGGAAAATATTGTGACATCAATATTCAACTCCATGCCTTGGAGTGCTATCCTTGGAATGCTATTCTATAAAATTCATGTATAGAATTGCATTTTTTTTTTTTTTTGCAAGAGATGAAAATGCAGTTACATTCAAATCTTAATAATTATTCATGAAAATACTTTTTCCCCCTCTTTTTTCCCTTCTCTCTTATCTCTTCTCCTCTCTCATATCTTCTTTTTTCTTGGGTGGTTTTTTGTTGGTTTTTTTTTTAATTTTTTTTTTTTAATTTTAACACTATAACTGCCAGTAAAACATGGAATAAAGGGAAGGAAATTCAATAATTCCATTATCAAATAGTCATGTATGTCATACACAGGGAACAATTCATTTTGGAAAACACACACAGAGACAGGAGAGTGAGTGGGTGGCTTTAAAGTGATGGCACTTTGCTTGTGAAATAAATACACAAAACTGTGCATAGATTTAAACAAGTAAAACTTCACTTATTTGTTCTATACTGCATGGCTGTTTTTCCCTACACACTCACTGCTCCCTAGTTGTCAAAAGAGAAAATTTTTTTCCAATTTTTAATGTCAATAAAAGCATCACACAAAGTAGCATGAAACAAGTCATAAAACATTAAATACCATATTCATTATTGTTGAAGAAACCTCAGTTACAGACATCCATAGCTGAGTGGATGTACCTGAATGAACTATTATGCTCATGCTTGTGCAAAAAGCACTCAATGCAAATGAATCCAATGTTTATTCAAAACTCTGAAAATCATATCAATTGGTTGTAGGTTATCCCCAGAATTTCTGCATATAGTCTGGTCTGGAATAAACAGCTGTAGCAATGTTAAGGCTTCAGGAACTAAGTTAGAGTGCCAAGCTTCCATCAAGCATATAATAAAAGAGAAATAAAGTTAAATCTTTGCAAAAATATCTTACAAACTGTATTGTGGCTATGGAAAAAAAAATATTGGCTGTGTCAGTTATTTTGACTGTGAGGAAAGTGGGCCAATTTCTGCAGTTGAAGAAGCCCTTAGAAAGCTCTTTAAAAATGAGGCCAAATTCTTCTGCTTCAAAACAAGTGTAATGCTCACTGATTTTAGAGTGCTGCTCGGGTTGTACAGTTGGAGAAGAAAGTGACATGATCAAATAAAAAGAAATAGATCAGCTTTTTTGTCTAATGGTACTGGAACATCAATTGGTGCTCATGTGTGAGTGCACAATGACACAAACTTTGAAGCTATTCAACTGACTATTCAATATAACTTTTAATAGTTTACAGTGTTTGATTTCAGACTTCAGCTTTCTACCCTATGCTGTGCCATGCCTCAAGTTTCACAGAGATGGCAATGAAATTTTGGAGGAAGAGGAATCTAGCTCTGTGATTGCAGCTTCTGCTCTCCAAAACATAAGAGCTTTTTGCATGGAATAAGGGAAAGGCACACAGTATCTGCAAAAAGATTTCCAACTTTTTTCCTAAAGAAACTCTCACATGTTTTCAGAAGTGAGATTTTAATGATAGAATATGATTCTGAATTTGTGTGAAAGGTTTTTTATTCCATGTAGCTGTAATGTAGATTGTGTGTGTTACCATTAAGGGTGTACATTCATCCTTATTCTGAAAGAATGGACAGCTCAGTAATTTTTTTCCTCTCAGGAATACCAGGCTTTTTATGATTGTTTGGATTTGGATGTTAATCTTAAAACCTTTTCCTAGCCAACAGTTTTCTGTTCCTCCTAATCTGTTGTTGGATTGCTGTGATACTTTTTATTTTTTATTTACCTGTGGCAGAAACTTCTCATTTGAATGGCTTGTCTACAGTCAGCTCTGGTTGCTGGCACTGGTGACATCCTTGATGAGTGCTGAGAATGCCACAGTCTACATAAAAATATTTTGGAAAAATTGACAGTCATGAAAGACACATTTTTATGATTTTATAGAATGAAAGTCAAAAATATTTTAATTTCAAAATGAAACAAAACCAAACAGAAACCCGCTCCCCCCTCCCCAAAAAAACAAAACCCAAACCCAAATAATTGTATTAGAGTAAGTGCATTAATGTATTTTAATATAATAGTTTTATAAATAAACTGAAATGTGTAGATATTTGTTTTCCAATATACATATAAAAAAAGGTTTTTTCAGACACATTTATAGATGTTATTACAAATGAGATGCTGGTAGAAGTCCCCAATCAGACAAATTTGCCAGGCAGCTAAAGTGTCCATCTCCTATGTTGCTGAGGTTCAATGATGTGCTCTTCCAGTCTCTCACCTATTATTTAGGAATAGATATTGCCTTTTAAATTAATAAATTTTATCTTTATTAGCAGCAATCAAATTTAAGCAAGTCCTTGTTAATCACTGAAACATCAAACTATCCACTTAACAATGTACCATAACTCAGACAAAAGCACACCAGAACAACATTAAATGCAGCAGGTACAAGCACAGGTATTTCTGAATCACAGAACATTTGTACTGGGGCTGTTTTAAAATCCACCACCAGCAGGTAAGTGAGTGCCTCAGTCCTGATGCAGTTTATCTCCTCAGCAGCCTGGCCTGCTGCTCACATCTGATTTTTACATTTTCCTTCTGTAAGGGTTTACCTGCAGTCCAAGGTCTTGCCCTCGCCTTCGAGAGACTCCAGGCAGGATTCATCAGACCAGCTGTAGACTCCTAATCTGAGTGAGTCATCACAGGCTCACTGTACTGTCAGGGAAGAGAAATGGGTGCTTGGTGACAGAAATCTCATCCTGAGGTCACTGCCTAAAATAGAGCAGAAAAATCTTGCCCAGCAGTGCTTATTTCTTTCTGTGGACTATATTTGGGTGAGATGAATTCCACCCCCACACAACTGAACTTCTGCAGCAGAGGGAAAAAGTGGTCTGCAGACTCTAAATGCCACCTGGGTTATTACAGAAGACACTCTACTGCAAATATTTCCCCTGCTGGGACTGACTAAGTGTGCAGACAAGTGACAAACACGTTACAAGACCTAATGAATGTTGGAGGAGGTGCTGGCTACAGGGAGAGCTGGATGTGAATGTACAGGATGTGGCAGTGGAGAGGGAGAGATGAGCCCTGCTGCTTTTCCCAATTTGGTAATCTGCCACGCTGCTCTCACTTTATCTAAGCATGAATGTACTCCTGTTCAATGTAAAGGCTGTATTTAATAAGCCTGTGACATAGGCATCCTACTCCTTTTCTCAGAACAATTAAAATATTTCTTATTATATAAGTGCATATGTTGTTCCTGGTTATCTCTGAGATCACTTAATACTCCATATGATCTGAAAATAGCTGCTTGGGACATTACAACTGCTGATTTTTATGGTACAGAGTCCTGCTGGGGATAGAGAATTTTCACCTGAATTCTGTTGTTTTAGGATTTGGTTCTCTATCAAGTCTAGCAAGAGAGTATTTTCTGACTTCTGTGGCAATGAAAATGTGCTTAGTGATGATTTTTCTCTATGCTATCACTTGTCAAGAAGAGATGGATGTTCCTGGGTCCCCTCAGAGGAATATTAAAAGCCAATACATAGGGAATTTCCTTCCTTACCTAAACAGCTTCTGGCTACAAAATAAGATATTACTATTTTTTGCACTTCAGCTTGGGGCCTTTCAGCTAGGTAAAAGTATGCTGCTGTTTATGAAAATGTGTCTGTCAATTTAATAATTAGGCAGATATCAGCTTTCATTCAGTGTATAAAAATAATGTACTGATTATCTGATGCTATATTATTTGCAGACTGATTGAAACACTTCAGTGGACTCTGAGGTTTCTGATTTCATTATTGTTAAAACAATTTTCTGCTCAGTTTTTTTTTTTTCCCTAATAGCTGTTGGTGCTTAGAGGTTTATTGTCATGTTGTTCAATCCATGCCAATACTAGGATTTGCATGTCTTTTTACCATCACACCCTTCCATGTGGTTTTGGATGAATGAGAATCATGAGAATTAGTAAATGGTTAACTGATGATAATGAAGTTTTCAGTGATACAGCTGTTTCTCTTCTAATTCACAGTGGCAACACTGGACATGAATTTTACTGACTTAAAAGAGTTATTTTGTCCTGTGTTGCAAAGGAGTGCTTTTGGCCACTTAAAGGATCACCATCAAGGTGATGACAAAAAATAGTTTTTAATAGGAATTTATGAAAGTACAACCTTAACAGAACTCGATGACATGATTCACTCTGTTACTCTATATAGATGAAGTATGGATAGGAAAATCAGATTGGAGTAAATTTGTGATTATTTACATTGAGATCAGGGATGGAAAAGGGTTAGAGTGCAACAGATACCAATACATAAAGGGTGTAAGAGTCAGAGGTGTAGAGATGTTCATTTGTGCACAAAGGTACCTGTCAAAAACTCACCTCAAGCTGGATGAAATACATCTAATCCCTTTGTGTTTCTCATCAGGCATGGCTTGCACCTTGAGGAATGAACTGTGGGGTATCAGCCTAAGGCTGTCATCAGCAATGGTTGTTCAAATATTGCCAACTGAAGGGTTTGGGAGCTCCAAGAGGTGTCCCACTCCAAGGGAGGGATTGGTGCAGCCTGTGTCCAGGACAGCTCAGAGGGGCTCACTCAGGACAGCTGCTTACAGCTCTCAAGGGGAATGATAATATCCATCTGTAAAATCTCTCCTCAGATAGGTAATTACTGGAGTTTACACTGAGTCTGGAATTTATTTCCAAAACTCCAGCAGCACCAATAAAATGAACAGAAAATCTGGATGCTAGAGCAAACCAAGCAGTAAAATCTCACTTCTACCTCTTCACAAAAGGGTTTACTAGGCTTGCCAGAGTAAGGCCAGCATTCTGATGGGAGAAGGGCCATTGTAGAGCAGGCACTCAGCATCTGTTGAAATTTGACTTGGCCTGCCATTTCATCTTCTAAACCCATCTTGAGCTGTTGACCATTTTGAATCCTGTTTTAGGACATCTCCTGTCTTCCACATACAACTCAGAGTTCAGCTCCCTGACTCCACACTCTGACAGCAGTCTCAGCAAAATTAGAGCCTTGCAAGTCGGTCAACATTTTGTGTATAAGGAAGATAGTTCTATCACCATGGTGTTTTCACCCTAAGATGTCTTTATTTGTGAAGACACGGAAAGGCAGAATCTACTCAGATGAAACTTGCAATTTTTCTTGCTTAAAAATAATAGAAGTTTTCAATTTTTTTCTAAATTTCAGTGAGCACACAAGCTTTCATCAGGTGCACCTCTTATTATTGCTAAACTTCATTCAAACACTTTCAAAATGTCCAACAATTAGAGAATTAAGCTGAGCTTAACGTCTAATAGGAAAGAATTTTCTTGGCAAGTATAAAGGGGCATTCCTTCAGTCATGTTAGCTTTCAGTAATGGAGACAGGTAAACTAATCCTTTCTTTCCACCCAGACTACTCTGAAAATAGGCCAGGTCCCACTGGGAACAGAAGATGCTCCTAGAAAAGTCTGTAATTAGACAACTTCAACTGCTCTCCACAAATGTCTCATTAAAGTTCCACTATGATCAAGCCTACTGATGCATAAAATAGACATAAACACCTCAGCTGAAAGCTGTGTTTTCTATGATTCATTCTCTGAAGCAAATATTGCAGAGACTGATTGTCTCTTTAATCCAAACGTACAGCCATTCTTCTTCATTGGTAACCCAGTCAATGCCTATTGTAGCTAACAGAATATTTTCTAATAATTCAGAAGGATCCAATAATTTGGATATGAGAAAGTCTCATGCAAGACCTGCAAAAACCCCTTCATTACCCTTAGTTCATTTATCTCAGATGTAGGCACAGCTTGCAGTACCAAGTCAATTTTTGTCAAAGTTTATATTTATATGCTGATGTTAAGGCTGATATTTCAGAAAGTAAGGTCAGAATGATGAAGCATGGGAGAAAGAAGAGTAAAAATGGTAATTTGGTTCATTTTCTAATCTATTCACAGAGGTCTGAATTGTCTGCCTTTTTGCAGTACAGCTGTCTTCAAGCAAAAATCAAATTATCTCTTCTGAAATGAAGATTATAGTGATTAAGCACTAAAATCTTGAGTTTTGACACTGATTCCTGATATTTCCCATCCCACAAAAATGTGTCCATTGAAAGCAATAATGGTTTTTACTGGGCACAAGCCCTGGTTAGCTTGCTGCTTCTGTGTGATTGACTGTGAGATTGCAAAATCAATTTTCCTCTTTTAAGACTGATAGTGTCAACTCCTGGCAGTAGCTCATATCTAGACTGTGTCTCTTCCAGCAGGAAAAGGGGGGCAGGGTAGTGATATTCCTCCCTGCACTTTGGCTAAATAATCAGCAGTGCTAGAGAAATTTTGTTTTTCAATAGACAAGTCCTTGAAGGTCAATTATATGCAGTTAAGTGAGATATGGCTTGCTCATACTATACAATTTTCCCTAAGTGATTTAGCACCTCTTTGGAAAGACTCTTGACCTCATTAAAACGAACTGCAGGAAATGGGAGAGAAAAGTGAAGCCTGTAGCTGAAAATCTGAAGTTTTACTTTAAGTTATTCACAGGGAAAACATATGATTTTGATGTCAATTAAAGTAATCAAAAGAAATTTTGAGAAAAGAGTTGCATCTGCAGTCAAAGAGGAACAGAGAAAAGGCCATGTATTTGAAACATTTTTTTTTGCATAGGAAAAAATTCAATGCTTTACTTTAAATACAGTTATTTCCACATATCTCTAGCCTTTTTCTTCCAGGGATTTACCAGAGTTTTGATGTTCAAGGCTGGTTTTGAAGCTCTCTGAGCTGCTGTTTTCTGTTGCAGATCCTGGGGCCTGACAGATGCTCTGATTCTCCTTGGTGCAGTGCCAGCAGTGGCAGCAGGTATGAGCTGCCCTGAGTGCTGCCAGCCCAGCTGGCATGTCCACACATTAATTGGTTCTCAAGAGTCAGTCCTCCTGAGTCCACCCATTTGTTGCTTTCATTGACTACTGCCTTGTCTCATTAATCAATGTTTGCTTCTGCAAACTTCTGTCAAGCCAGTCTGCAGACTGCAGTGAGTAAAACCAGAAATATGGCTTTGTGCAGCACTGAAGTTCAAAACTTAATGGTCTGAAAAACAGGCATGACTTCCTAACTTTTACAGCTAGCACTCTGGAGGCTGAATTGCTGTCTCAGAAAATGATCACAGAGCATTGAGGAACTGGAACCTGAATAACTGATAGAAAGGCTTGGATCTCTCCTCCCAGACGTGCTCTCTCATGTGCTGATTGAGTTCCTGCCATACTGAACTTTGAATTTGGGAAACATGTCCCTTTTCTCCAGAAATATGGGTGGAGAGGAGCACTACTGGTCGTTTAACTTTCTTCAGACAAAAGTAGGAGAGCTATGAAAAAAAAGAAATCAATTAGAATTATCAGTTCTTTTTCAGTGACATTTTTCTTTAAAGCCATCCAACTAGAATGCAATTCTCATTATCTGCTTTAAACTGTAAAGCTCCTGCTAAAAACATTTCACATACTCTGTGTTTTTGTTTTTCTTTATACTCATTGATTATTCCATGGCACACCTATCTCCCCACCTCAGTTACTCCTGTTTCTAAATAATCCACTTTTAATGTTTGCAAACATTGATCCTGTCTGGCAGCAGATAGGGGTACACCCAGGAGGGGGATGAATGGCTGGAAACAGGCTCTTCCTCCCATCCAGCTGCATCACTGCTGCATCACATCCAGCTGCAGCACAGCTGTGGGGGCAGTGAGAATGCAAAGTGCAGCACCATGGTTTCTCTGTGGCCTCCTTGCCCTAGCAGATTCCTCTCCCACAGGGCTGTTTCTCTCCTGCTGCAGTGATGTGCTGCTCCTTCTGTGACTGAGCTCTGGGGAAAATCACTTGAATTCCCATCAGTGTTAGTAATCACTTGATCTGGATTATTCTCCCTTTGACTCCAGGTTCTGCACATGCTTTCCTGTGCTGGAAGAGTGTGATGTGGAAGAAATTGGTCCCTGTGAGTGCTCTTGTGTTTGGGGTGCTGGAAGAAAGATTACAGCATTGAATAAAAGGATACTGGCTGCTGATGACTTGGTTGTGGAGTCTTCCCTCCCCCTTCTATTCTTAAAAATAGGTTTTATCTTCTCAGAAGAAAGAAAGAGATGGAAACAAGAGAGGTCCTTTGCCAGGTCCTCACAGTTCTGATGGTGAGCTTTCTTTCTATTAAAAACTACTTTTCTATTAATCCACAGAGTCTCTATTCTTCTTTCAAGAACATCACCCTGACAGAAGCTCTGTACACCAATAACTCTTCAGAGAACTGTTCACATAGCTCTTAAAAATGTATCCCTGAGAATTCACTTTGATATTACATCTCAAAAGATGCCTGCAGTGGTCTCAAGATTTGTTTGAACTTCTAAAGAAGAACACAGAGCAGAGATCTTGTTCTAGCTAAATTGAGAGGAGACTTCATCAGTCCATCAGTGTTTCCACAACTTCTGTGTGATGTATCACCATGTGAACAGTGGGTGTTTGCTATCTTAAGAACCATTATAATGGCTCAGCTCTGGCTCAACCCAGTTACTGCCAGAGCAGGACTGGGTCATATCCAGCCAGCTTTGGTTCCCAGGGAGTTGAATCACATCTGTAACCAGCAAAGCTGTCCATCTTTACACCTGAATTGACCTGAGATAATCATTCACATGAAATCTGCTTTGTGCGTATTAATATTTTTGAACCTCAGGTATCTTCTGCACAACTAATACCAGATCTAAGTGTGGTGATTCTATCACCTGGGAAAGCCAGCTCTGGAGAGAAGGTATCTGATGTTTGCACAGGTCAGGGAGGTCCTTTCTTCTCTCAGTGCCACCAGGACAGGTGAGGTGAGAGGGTGGGATGTGCCCAGAGTAGCCCATAGCCATTCTGACCCTCAGCTGCAGTTTGGCCCTTTGATCTTGGTGGAAGCTAGAGCAGCATTTGAGAGCTCTGAGCTGAAAATGGGAGCAGGTCCAATAAGGAATACAGAAGCCACTCTAGTGTACATCCACTCTGGGCTTACAGGACCTTCCATGTGCAGAGCCATTTGAATCCAATATATTGCTCTGTAAACTTCATTTGATCATATCCTTAAATGTTTAGGTTACTGGCTGCCTTAAACCTACTCCCTCTCCCCTAAATTATGACCTCAGTATATAAAAACTTTTACTAAAAAGGGTCTCTCAAGTACATATAACCCCTCTTGCTAAAAACAAATGGAAAATCTTACTCAAATAAAGGAACTTGTGATTTTGTCTCTCTGAGTTTTGCATGTGCAAACTCACCAATGTGTCACACTCTGAAAAGGTTTTCAACAAGAAAGGAATTTGTCTGCAGCTCAGAGCTCTGTGGGAGCCTGAGACTTGGCTTCTGCTTCTGTCCAGCTCAACAAAATTATACCTCTGCAGATGCAGCATAGGCTCTGTGTGTTAGGGTGACTGTCCATATGTACTCATGTACAGCATGCTGAAAATGTATACCAAATAAAAGTATAATTGTTAAAGATACAGAAAAATGAGAAAGTCATGTGGTATTGGAATATACCAAAATACTTCCATAATCAATGGAAAATGAAATCAAATCAGGTACAGAGCACAACCCTTTTTGCCACTCTGAATTTCAATACTCTTTACTTTCTTTCTTAAAAGAGAAAATTTTGCCCACACAATGCAGAATTTCACATAATGTGTTTTCTCCTGTACTAATGTTGTATCCACATTCTTGTTTAGCTCTGGGCAAGTGTTGGTAGAAATTTAAAGAGGAGCCCTGCAGAATTATTCACATTGTCATCAAAAACCAGGATTTCCTAGCTTCACAGTTTCTTGTCCTCTAGCAAGACCTTTTGCTGGAAATTAAAGGACATCTCCTGTAGCTCTCAAAGTGGTAGCATAGGCTCCCTGGAGGTAGAATTTAGGAAATTAAAAAAGCCACAGAGAAGATCATGGGACAGAAAGGGCAAAAGTAGAATGGAAGAGGGAGAAAATTTACCAGCAAGACTGTACATCTGCACATCTGGGACAAGTGCAGGGTTGAATGAAGGAGATCTGAGAGAGAAAAGAAGTGACTGTCAAGGTAAATATGTGTTCTGATGTTTTGCCAAATGAGTGGGTGTTCACAACAGACTAGGGAGAGTGCAAGTGATGTTGTAGGTGGTCCTAGGAAATGAAAGAGAGCCTGGGGATGGTGGTGAGAGAAGCGGATGTTCAGGAGGTTTGAGACTTTATTGCAATCTGGGTAAAAAAAGCAGAAATCTGAGCAGGAATCTGCTCAGACTTCTTAAGGATAAGTCCCACTTGTTACTGTGGTGGTAGGTAACATGATAGAAAAGTCTTTGGGGATTCATTTGCAAGGAAGGAACTACCTGGACGTTGTAGAAATGTAAAGAGACCAGAAATGAAAGCCAGCTGAAGGATGGAGAATTTCCAGCCCTGTGTGGACTTTTTTTTTTAATTGGTAATTAACCTCACTTGAAAATCTCAAATCCTCATTTCTGCCTTGAGTTTTCCAAACTTAACTTTCAGCTGCCAGCCACTGAATTTTATTGTGCTTTTTAGCTGATGCCTCACAGATCTTACAAGTACCATTACATGGTCCTGGGTGATTTTTTTTTTTTTTTTGGTTGGTTGGTGTGGTTTGGTTTTGATATATTAGTCTCATGTGGAGGAAATAAAAAAAAAAATCCTTCCTCGGTTCATTCATTTGTGTTTTGGGAGGCATTTAGATTATCTTTTACACCTAGAAAAGCTCCTAAAACACTTTTACATTTACTGAGGACATATCCTTAGTGTAAAGTGAGGTGAGGTAAAGGGAAGCTGATTATTGTTTCTTAACTAATTGTAACACTTGAGAGCAGATCCTGTAAAAACTGGGGCTGAGTTTGGCCCATTCACACTCTTTGCTTCTACCTCCTACTTCTAAAATCTGCACCTGATATGAGATACATAATGTAAATTTGAATAAATAAAAGTTCACTTCTCATCTCATGGTTCATGAACAAAGTATAGATCACAATACAAAAATGAAAACTCTTAAAATCCTGATTTAGCGTGGATAGCTTTTGTACTTCAGGACAAAGCTTGGCAAGTCGAGTGTATTTATTTTCTGAAAGCCATCTGCTGAAAAAGATTGGATGTCTAACAGTAATTCTAGGTTATTATTGCAATTCTGCAAAGGAAGGAAGTGGGAATTGACTACTTATTTCTCAGCTCCTCTAGACTAAATGAGAATGACAAGTACTGGGGAAAGAAACATGATTTCAAACACTGGATGCTCTCTCGTGAGAAAGAAGCAGAAATAATTGATATCCACCAGTGAGCTACTCATTAGGATGGACATGTGTGTAAGGGAACTCATGGCTGAACAACAGCATTGACTTCAGTCAGAATTTTTTCTCTCAGTGTATTAAAGTGTCAGCAGTGAACAAAATACATCTGCAGTTAAGGCAACACCACAGGCCACTCCTGAGGTGAAACAATTTTCTACCAAGTTTTCTTGAGAACTAGACCATGGCAAGTTGCCAGAGCTATTTCTGTGGTCCCTGGCTTGTCCTTCACTGGGACAAGACTGTTCACAGAGGTAAAGGTAGGAACTCAATCCTCCTTTGTCATGCAGCATTGTGTTGCTCATTGTAAATGTGGCTGTGCCTCTGGCTATTGCTCTGAGCCTGCCTTGATTATCTTTTGTGTTCTTTTGTATTGCCTAAACCTTCGAGATCTCTGAGGGTAAACACAACTTAATGGGCAATGTGGTTACTGCTCCACTGCAGAGCAAGGCAGAAAACAAATGTATATATATATTTACATGAATGTACAGACCTTCTTACTGTGCAGTGTGAGGGATTGCAGGGGCTGGGAACAAGGAGAGAGCCCTGTTTACAGCCTGCAGTGGCCCCAGGCTGGCCCCAGCCCCAGCAGCCAAACCCAGCAAGGGATGGGCCCCTCTGGGCTCCACAGCATCTTTCCAAAGGATCAAAGGGCACACCATCCTATAATGGCAAGCCAGTATAGCCACCTTTAAAGCAGGAGCTTTATTCATGCTTTAGGTCAAGGACACAAGGACAAAAAGTCAAATTTAATGGGGACTTTGGCTGCAGTTCCAGGGGTGCAGCTCTTTGCAAGCAGAGATTTCCTCAACACAGCAGCATCTTGGTTTGTAAACCACAGATATAGGTGACTGATGTCCAAAATTAAATCAGGCTATCTCTACCCAAGTGTCACCATAAAGCTGCTTTTCCAGTCATTTCCCAGCAAGGAAAACAAATCAGTAACTCGATTTATTTTCCAGTCCCCCCTGTTAACCAGAGAAGGGGCCACAGGAAGAGCCACAGGGAGAGCCCTGTATTTGACACATCTCTGCACCCAGCAGGCAGGTGTGTCACCTTACCTGTGCACACACAGCCCAGGCTGCTCTGCTGTGTTGAGCCAAGCCCCTGTGCTCCTGGTGAGCCCAGATAAGGAAAGTGGCTTTTCCATGGCTTTTCCTGCTGCTACAGCCACACCATGCTCTGGGGCGCTAAAAAGCAGAGAAAGCACCTAACTGTGGCATCATAATTCCCAAGTCAGGAACCTGAGATCACAGGAGGCAGCATTCTTGAGCTATTGAGCACACTTCCACTGTTGCCTGCCTAAAAAAGAGTTAAAGAACCTCTTTCATGGGCACAAGTTAAAACCCTCATCACATGGGATTTAAGCTGATTCTTTGAGCAGAAGCATGTCTACAAATATCTGAAGTAGCCTTTACAATTTCTCTGCTGCCTTCCCACTCACACATACATTTTTGAAATCCAGGGAAAAAAACTTAATCATGCAGCTCAGGCAGTACAGGTACAAACTGGAACTTTGTATTTTAAAAACTGCCAAAAGTACATTATGCAAGTGTATGAATAAGCACCCTTACAGAGCCATGATTGCTTATTATGTTTCCAAAGGAGTTTATTTCTGCAGAAAGGTGGCAATTCATTCACTTCAATCTCTGTTGCTCTTTAAGTTCAGTAATCATTATGATCAGATTTATTTTTGATCTTTTTCTGATTTAGGTGACTAAGCAGCATGTACTTAGCATGTATTGCTATTAACCAGTGTTCTGGAACCTTTTTTAAGACTTTAACTTTTGCATGTAAAGTTAGAGCTTGCATTCTTTGTGGACAAGATCATCAAATGAGGAAATCTTGTCATTTTCCTGGACCAGTGACACCAGAAACAACTGGATTTTCTAAGCTGTTGTGAGTGAAGATGTTAGTAATAGCTGAAATTAACCAAATTTCTGTTTCCTAGGAAATTCTGACATTTGGAAACTTGTTCTCATTCTGACCAGAATGACTTACAATGCCTTTGGAAATCATCAAAAGATCTGGGCCATTTTAAAAAGTATAATAATTCCCCATTTCTAGGAAATCTTGTATTGCATAGTTAAAATAAAGTAATTTCAACGTCATTGTCATTATCTTTTTGGTAATACTTTTTCTATGCAAATTACTGCTGAAAAGAGTAAACATCTCAGAGTCAGGCTGAATGTCTTCTCTTTAACTTTCTTTTCTTGTGGTCCCAGAGGGGAGCTATGGTGTGCTGGGGAAAAGTGAGCATTGCAGAGGCTGCTGCTTTTCCCTCCCACAGAATGTTTTAGCACAGAGCAGGAGAAGTGCTGGCTTTTCCCATGATAGTAAGACACTTTTTTATTCTCTGCCACTAGCAAAGGGAAGCTGTGACACTGAAGTAGATGTCACCTGGGTTCAGAGATGTTGAGGAGCAGGAGAGGACGCTGGAGGAAAGCACAGTCTGCAGTTCTGCAGCAACAGATCCCAAACAGGGAAGATGACAGTGAGAAATGAAGGCAGAACCAGTGTAGCACATTGTGATGACACCTCAAAGAAAGCAAGAAAAAGAAGCTCCCATTGCAAACAAACAAACAAACAAACACACAAACAACAACAACAACAAAAAGGGTTGATGATACTTTGAGGAAATTTCTTGGAAGTGGTAGTTTCCTTCCTTTTGGGAACCTGAGCATTTCCATTATTCTGTTACTGTATTTGTCCTGGTTTAGGGCAAATTTTGGAGGAAACTCACCCTAGGACAGTGGGGGAAGAAGCTAAATTGTCCAGAATTATTCTGTGCCCTCTCCTTTTACTGACTGCTGCCTCCAGTGATATAAAACCCTGGTTCCTGCTCTCAAAACTGTTGAAGTCCTTTTTACTAGCCCTGATTCAACTACCACATTTTTTTCAGGTTTTTTTCTTCCACAGTTGACCCTCCTGTCCACCTCTGCTTCAGCAGAGTGGGCTGAAAGCTTGTTCTCAGCTCAAAAACAGCCTGTAGCCTGTGTTTTCATCTGAGACTCTGTTCTGATGTGAACCATTGCTGCCTTCCAGTACAGAATCCTCCATGGACACTTGCTTTTGTGTTTTCTCTATTAATTTTTAAATATGAATGGCTGATAATTATAGCTAAAAATGCATTTTTGCCTTGTTTTCAGTTCACCTGTTCACAAAATATTCACAAACTTTTTCCATAATTTTTTAATCTAATGGAAATAATTAATCTTTAACATTCTAGAATAAAACCAAGCATATCTCACTGTAATCCATTTATGTTGGGATTTTTATATTTGCTGGTTTTTTTCAGGTTTACCTGAAAAATTTTGAAGTTTTTTTCTTCCACTTCTTATGCAACTAAGTGCTGTCATTTCAGGCTCATGGCATGAAAACTGGACTGAAAATATTGTTTTTTAAAAAGAAACATCATTCATTAGTCATGATGACATCTCATATTAACTAGTTAATGTATAAAGGCCTTTGGGCACTTACTAATCTGTCATTTCAGAAGATCTAAAATGAAGCAATAGCTTTTCAGGCAACAAAAAAAAAATTCTCCAAGGGCAAAATTTAACATTATGCAACTGTTCCAAGAACAGAACAATACACTTTTTAGAAGTAAAAAATCAAAACATGCTGCAGAATTTACACATGAAAGCCTGGTTGCTTTCTAGGTAGAATGGCAGTTCTGTATTGAATCCTTATCATTCTGAAGGCCTCTTCCTTGCAATCAAAGAGCCCTTAAAAAAAAATTGGAAAACTTGCTTATTAAATTTCTCAGGAGCTTTTTAAAAGTTGTGTATATATATATTCAATTTATAGCAGAGCAATATATCATATGATGACTAATGAATTTATGATAATCTTGATGATAATCTGTGAGTAATACCTTACTATACAAGTAGTTCCACAGATTTTTAAGGGGTTTTGTGTTACTTAATTTGAGTAAATTTTATGATTCTGCCTGTAAACATAATAAATCAGTTTTTGAATCTCATGTGTTTGTCACCATCATTAGATAAAATTCCTGACACATTCAATATACAAATACAACAAAAGGTATGAAAATATCCTTTGTCACCAAGGAAGCCACTTATACTGGGAGAAGAATGTATTGGACAAATTGTGGTATTTTAAAATATTCAAGTGAAATGGAAGCACAGAATGTCCAAAGGAAGAAGAGAATCAGTGATGGGAAAAAAATAAGCTAGAAGAGTGACCTGGCAGCACCTCATGCCATGACCATCTAATCCTGTTAAATTATTTTTCTTACATGTGCACACCATCTGGTCCATTTTTTTGTTGTTTATTTGCTTGTTTGTTTTTTTAAGACAGAAAAATACCTGTTTTGAACAAGTTTTCAGGTAACAGTGCAGTAGCAGTGCATAGGAAATGAGCCTGTGACCTCCAAACAGGGTGACCCAGATGCAATTCTTGCTAGAATTGCTGTGTGCCTCTGCTGTACTTTTCTGAGCAGTCTCTGATACTTGTCCAGGTGCATGGTAAAGAGTTCAGTGTGGTATTACAATTTAAATCAATTATTTATTCTGTGTGAGTCTTGAATTCATTACCTTGTATTTCCATGGAGCACAGGGGTATGGCTACATAAATAAATAACTGTGAGATAAGATAGGTTGGGTATTAAAAACTATCAGCTGGAACTGTCCACTTGCACATTTTTACTCTCAAAGAATATGAAATAATTTGGCATAATTTGCTTCTCAAGTTTTTGGCTGGACCTGGTGGTCTTCAGAGTCTTTTCTGAGTGGGTTTATGATTCTGGGATTCAAAATATGTGAAGTACTGTGCAGGAGAGTCCTGAGAGACATTACTGTAAGGCAGCTGACCTGCTCTGTATCCACAGTGGTCTTGATGTTTTATGACTTTGTGAAGGCTCCCAAAATGTGGGAATGAGAACTGCACACTGTTCTTACCCCAGTGAACCATATTTTACTTAGTTCTTTGATGGACACCTGTGAATTATGTATTATTAATGAGTAGAACATTTTCTGGCAAATAGGATATTCACAATTGACAATCTAAATTGTAGTTGACATAGTTGAAAATTACATGTGAAGCTCATTTAATCCACTCCCTACCTAAAGACAGGATCAACAATATCATCCTTCACAGAAGTGTGCTAACTTTTAAAATTACCTTCAGTATGGAAATTGTTTGTTTCTTTTGGTTTCCTCCCCTGTCACTGTGAATTGAAAATCCTTGTAAGTCAGAGTTGTAATTAACAAGTTTTCCTGGTGTCTGAATATTCTTTGTCCCATCTGCCATTTATATGAATAACACAATCTGTTGTTCCCCACCCTGCCCAGCATACCACTCTTTTTTATCTTTAGATCCTTGCACTTGATGAATTTCACAAACCCTGAATTTCATCCTAGTTTTGGACCACTGCATTTGTCAGGGTCATTATTAACTTGTTATCCCCTCCTACAGCCTATGCACAGTAATTTCTAGCTTTGTATTATCTGCATTTTTAAAGTGCTTGCTGAACATTCATCATCCAGATTATAAAGTGAAGCATTAAGCAGATTTCTGGAGAACCCTGCTTGACAAGCCTTTCCATTTTTCTGTCAGTGAATCCAATGAAAAACTCTCTGCAAATGAGTAGCCAAACTCTTTTTTAGCATTTTTATTTAGAACACTGAGAGTCTGCCCTAAGGCAAAATTAATAGACTTGTAAAACCCAGATATGTGGTTTGTACTTTATCTTTTCATCCTCAGAGTGATGATCCTGTTATACAAGGGATTTTTTTTTTTTTGGTAGAATAAATAAAGATTATACTTCACAACTCTGTGTTATATGCTCCTTGTTTCCTTACTAAGAAACAGCTGCTAATCAATACTTTCTTTGCAGCTCTTCTTTTTAAAGATAGACATGGTCTTTGGCTTTATAGAGTGTATTTTGGTGCTGTAACTATTGCTGCTGAGTATTATAAGCATCATTAGTTGTTCTGAAATTCCAGGCAAATCCATCCAACAGGATGTTGTTCTGTGCATTGGAGAATGAAGTGCTCAACTTCTGTGTTCCACTGAACAGCTCAGTGAACAGCAATGCTGAAAATTAATCTGTTCCTCCTGATTTACATTGAAGAACCTGGAAATGCAAAATGTGTTTGCATTTGGATGTTGTCTTTGCTCCGTGATAAAGCATTACAAAAGTGATAAGAGTTATTCATTTTTAAGATGGTGCTGGGATCAAATTAAAATGTAAAATCTCCTCTTCCCTTCCCATGATGTTTCTTTGTGTGGCAATTTACTCTTTTCCTGGCTGTGATTAATTGCTTTTATTCATTAGTTACAGACTGTTTTAGCTCATTTGTTTTATACATAAACAGACAAAAAGTCAATCCCCCATCAGTATACTAAATAGTATATTAATAGAGATATATACTTATATCAGTGTACTAAACAGAGAGTCTAGTCCACAGCTTGCTGCATTAACCTGTAGTAGAGTTGGAAACATGGAGGTAAAACACTTAAAACCCCTGATTCTCACAGCCATCCAAAGCTAAAAGTTGGCTTAGATCTCTGGTGGGCTTTCTTTAAAATGAGTAATTAATATTGGGTATTTTGTGTCTCTGCTCATTGACTGGGCTCCCATGGCACTCTTGTTCAGAAACTACAGACCATAAAACCAAAAGTTGATTGTGGCATATTTAGGTCACTTCAGATGTCAGTCAATTTTGGCAACTGAATTCTCCAAGGGAAATCTAAATCTATTGAATAGTGGCCTCTTTTACATTATTATTTGCTCCAGCATTCTGCAACATAACAGAATGACTGATCTTAAACATTTATTTTGTTATTTTAGCTTAATCAATATATTATTATACATTTGCCTTATTTCTTGTTTTATAAGCTTTATAATCAGACTAAGTCAAAAGACATGACTGCATTCCCTGTGTCACTGAAATTCTTGTTGGTTTCTCAGTTTTTCATCTTTCCTCCTCCATATAACTCAACTTCTGAGGCTCTCAAGAGGCTCCTTCAGTATTTTTCTGTCCATGGAAACTCCCACACAGGCACCCTGCAGTGTTACAAGTCCTTTATTCTTTCATGGTATGTTGCTTGATTTCCCCGGGTCTGAGTAGTGAATGTACTTACCACTGACCAGCCCCCTGGTCTGAACCTCATCAGAATTTGTCATAAACCTGGTTCCTCCACATATGTTTTAAAATGCTGACTGCCCTCTCCTCAAGGGCTGTTTCCCATGGCTCTCCTTACAGGTAATCTTCTATCTTTACACTCCAGGGGCTGTTTCATCTGACAGGGCTGAATGAATGCACTGGGAAATCACTAAACCCATGGTATGGTCTACAAAAACTTTGCATTCCAGTTGAGTTCATGCTGGTTTGAAGGTGAAAAATAGAGATCATTGTACAACCAGACAGAAGGGTTCATATGGTTTTGGGACCAGTTTAATTTTAAAGGGTGTTTCAAATGTGTCTGGTGCAGATATTCTGTCTCTACAGCCAGCAAGAGGCTTTCAGACCTCCCTGGAGTTGTGCTGGGCTGCAGTAAAGCAAAAGTCTCTGTCCACATGAGAACATCCAGAGTCTGCTCCTCTCAATGTTTTCCCTTATGGGTTGTGACTGTAATAACCTCACTTGCATCCCATATGAATGGTACCTGTATTGTTAAGTTAGTTTGGATCATTCTTCTTCAGATAAAAGCCTTTAGTGGATATTTAACAGAATCACAGAATCCTAGAATAGTTCTATATAGACATTTCCCACAACACCAAGCAGCCCATGCAGCCTGGCCCTAAGTACTTTCAGGGATGGGGGAGTGTAAAACTGCTTTATGACTCAAGGCCCTTGTTTATTTGTCCTACCAATATGAGTATGTAAAGATTAAAATATGACATTAGTGTCTTCTATAAACACATAAAGGAGAGATATGCAGCCTTTATAAGCAGTGAGTGGCAGCTGTGTGAAGGAAGTGCCATTCAAGCTGAAGGCAATGCAGGTATTAATGCACTGATGAGTCAATTATTGCATTAATGGTTGGAAGTGTGACTCTGGAGTGACTTGTCTGCAGAAATACTGGAGACAGACACCAAACTGGATTGCAAATGGGACCTGAGATATTTTTGAAGCTGTTTCTGTGGGTTTTTTTGCAGTGGTGGGAAAAGAGCTTTTTTGGCTAAGAATATTTCTCCAAGGTCTGTATTTTTTTCTTCCTAAATCTTAAAGTGACACCGGAGACTGCAGTGTGTTCAGGAAACAGTGGGGCAGTGCCCCATACTGCTGAAAGTTTGAAGTTAACCCAGTTTTGGGAAGGAGGTGATCTACATTTCTGCACAACCTTTAAAACCCTATTCTTTCTGTGTTTCTAGATTCTTCTTTTTACAAAACAAAACAAAAAAGTTTTTTAAAGGGAATGCAAATTTTATGTCTGCTTTTTTTTTTTTCTTTTATTCCACTTCAAAAATAGAAGCTGGGTTTCTGCAATATTTTGAGTTGGTGCCCTTTGAAGAATAGGATGGTAGGCAGGGGCAAGAGTAACTGGGTCAGGGAGAAGTGAGGGTAGATGTGGGGGTATCAACATCTGCCTGCTGACATGCACCCCCAAACACAGGCTGTGCATTCTGATGGATCCTGACAGCAAAGACTTGACCAGGCTGACCTGGATTCCTGAAGATATTTTGGAGGCACTGAGTCAAAAGGTAATTTAATTTCCTGATAAGCATTCATTTGATATTTTTTAACGTGGGCAACATTCCAAACAATTAGTTTGGAGGAAGGTGAGGTAATAATGTTGAAAGATAAACAGCAGGAGCACAGAACTGACATTTCTATCATCTATGACTATAGCTTCTTCTCAGCCCAAGCTGAAACTAAAATGATCACCTCTAAGAAGAAGTCAGATGTAAGTGTGCCTTTAAACTGCCAGGAAGTGAGTAAGATACAATTACTAACTATCTCCTAGGGTTCCTCAAGAGGCAATTCTTATTGAAGTGCATAAAATATGATGTGATATTATGATGCTACTGTGAAACTTGGATAATCTCAACAGAGAATTTAAGTGGCTGCTTTAGCAATGTCAGGATTTCAACAAAAAAAAAGTGTTTCTGGTCTGGAAGAATCCTGAGAAAATTTAATTGTTCTTAGCAGCTTAAGGAGGTGAGTGGCAGCTCTTCCAACTTCTTTTTAATAAAGTTTCTTGAGGAATGTTTTACTGTTGAACTTATCAACTGGTATTTTCTGTCTCATATATGACAATAACAAATGTCTTGTACCTTCAGAGTGTATCATCAGTCAAGTGTAAATCAGAGTTGAGCTGCTCCAGTTTATTGTCATTCGTGCAATAAGAAACTATTTTTGAAGCAGGAATCATCCTATTTTATTTTAGCTGCTGCTCATCTCTGCTACATTTGGGAAAACTTTGTGAGAATTTATATGTACTTCTTCGAGAGCAGTAGATAATTCTGTAATGGCTTGGCAAGTAAACAGCATTTCATTATTTTGCACTTTGTGCCATTACATCATGTTAATCCTCTTACAGCGGTGCAAATAATCATGAATTCAACACTGGTAAATGTGTGCTGAAAGAATATTCCTTTTGAAATGCTATATCAGGTTATTACAAAGTGAAGAGAGTCCTGCATACAATGGGCTTGAGTTTCAAAACAGAAACAATCTTTTAAGGACATTGGATTTTAGATCTAAGGAAAAGTGAAGTTTTAAAGCAAAGAATTGTCTAAATTTTCCTTCAGATATCAATGATTTTTCAGAGGATTTAAAGTGCTAAACTTCTTTAAAGAACCTGATTATTAATTTCATTTCTTGCTCTTTCAAAATTTGTCCCTAAACTGTTCATTCTTTGTGGCTTAATCAATTTGTCTCACACGTGTAAATGACTATTTTCATGAAGATTCATAGCTATAAAACTGTTCTGATACAAGGTTTAATGCCTTTGAAATTGCATTATGGTGTGAATGGATGTGCCTGAATAACATCCTTGGAAGTGGAGGACTTGTTATCTCAAGTATTCATTTTCACTTTGCCATTTTCTTTAATGAAATCCTCCAAGGAGTCACAAACTCAGAGATAAACAGCAATTAATAATTCACTGTGGCCAGAGGGAAGGAACAGGCTGCTGCACTTCATTGCACAGGTCTAACAACTAAGACACAGCTTGGACACAAAATTGAAGGAGTTGGTCACTTCTGCTTCTTCCTCAATTCAGTCTCAGATTGGATAAAATGAGTGTGCCAGAATAAATGCATGTCTTCATCAGGCAGTGCAAAGAATATTATTTCTGCAACCATTGTCTTATGAATACTACATAGAACCTATTCTATAAGAAACTTTGGTATTCATGAAATTCATATTAATCATCTGGTGTGTAAAGTGAAAAAACCCATTGTGAATTCCAGTCTACTTCATGTCTTTTCTCTCCTGTTGAGTCTCTTTGTGTTTTTTTTTCAATATGTTGCAGTCCCAGTTTATTCCATGGAGTTTGCCAACAAGGGGAGCAACTATTGCACCCTTCAGTTATTGCACATGCACATGCAGTGTCTCTCTCTCAAATTCAGGCTCTCTGCAGTTCCCACTAAGATTAATTTAATTTCCTTTCCTTGTCAGTGCCTTTGACCTAAACCTATTGAGGTTAGAGGTGGGAACCTTCCTGTTCTCCTGCATAAACTAAAAAAAATGTTTAAAGCATGGAGTTCAAACCAGTTGAAATCTATCCAAAATGTTCTGCTTGAGTTATATACCACCTAGAATTATCTTTTCTGCCTTTCACATTAAATCCAGGTTTAGTGCTTACATATTCTAAGTTCTTCTGACCCATGACAGAAAATCATAATGTAACAAGACAGACTTGCAGCGATTTTTCAGCAAGCTGCTCTCCAGTTCCAGTGGTTTGTGTCGTCTTTCTTTCCTTAAGACCTATCCATGTAGTTTCTTCTATTAATTTTTAAGGTCTCCTCTGGAACAAAGACATAATTCTAGCACTCTTGGTAGCTCCTCTGTGACAAGGAGCTCCAGAGTTTCCTCTAGTATTGCTTCAGGTTATTTTCATCCTGCCATATGCTCTTTCCATTTGGTTTGCTTTGTCTTTTTACATCCCTACTCTGTTGGCTTTTCCCCTCCTCTCTTGAACATATTTTCCTGCTGTAATTCTTCCTTAGTTCTTTTTAATTTATAGGTTACTGATCTAGTTTATCACTCCTCATGCATAAACTATTTGTTTTTCCTTATCCTTCTTTCTTTCTTGAAATGAGCTATTCCAACTTCTTATGCACTGTAGAGATGCAAGTCTTAGCCACTTTTTTACTTTGATTTGGGAAAGTATATATGAAAAGTATCTCTGTATCTGGAAAAGGTGGCTGATATTCTTGAACTATTCAATCCATGTTAAGCTATAAGCTGCAAAGGCTGCGTACCAGATGGTAATTTTCCTTTTAAGTACACCTTCATTAAGTAGTGAATTATAATAAGTAATTGAATATGTAATTAATGTTTAAAAGTCACATCCATTATGAAGAGAGTTTTCCTAGAAAACAGGTAAACTAGTTAGTCATAGAGTTCCACAAAGGTAGAAGCAGCTTGATTTCTCGTGTAGTAGCAGCAGTTTAAAATTCTGAACAATCAAGAGTGTTCTTTTTTTTAAGCTAATGCATCTATTTCTGGTATTAATCTGGAATTAAGCAGGTGTTTAATGGTAAGAATGTAGCACTTTGGCTTTTCACTGAAAGTCAGGAACATGCTGGGAAAGTGCAAAAAGATCAGCTTAGCTCAGATCCTTTGGCAGGAATTGTAGTATAATTTTTGCACCAGCCAGGGGCAAGGATTAAATTTCCACTAAATACCATATTTCTCACTTTTGGTAACATAAGTCTTATATATAAATACATTTACATAGTAAAGACTATGCCATTTTCTGGGCTATAAATAGATTATTTTGAGGATTCTGAACTTACACTATTCAATACCTTCTTATATTTAGTAAATAATCTTTCTCCCTTTTTTCCATTTTGTTTTTTGTTTTTCCCATAAGCATGCTGTTTCTTGCTCCATAAACTATTCCTTTTCCCCGAGCTTTCAGGGAAATGCATTATTTATTTTTATTTGTCAAAAGCAATGTGTTGAATTATAGATACACTGGAGGGTTAGGTGAGCTGTCTCAAACCACTGAGATATCTACTCTCAGGAAAAAGCTGTGCTCTGTTATGGTAGTTTTGGTTAAAGTCTAAAGTCAACATTCTGAGCGTGAATATAACTGGAAAATGTTACAGATAACTAGAGCCTCAGGTGTCCCTATGGCACCACAAAAAGGGTGGAAAAGTCACAGTCCCAGGACAGCATTTTCAATCAGTTTTGGTCTTTTCCAGAGATGAAGACATGAGTCCCCTTCAGGAGTCAGTGAGCTGTGAACAAATGTTAGAATCAGCTTAACTTTAGGTGTTTGAGAAAGCAGAAGGGTCTATCAACCCCAAATTAGTTGGTCTATTGTGTTGGCTTTTTCTCACAATCTCTGAGACACTTGCTCCACTAAAACTGTGGATGAAACTTTCATAGATTTCCAAGTCTTTAGCTGCCTTTTGGGTCTTGTTTGGTTTTCTTGTGTTTTGTTGGGCGTATATCTAGAGGGTCCTCTGTGGGGCTTTTAGTGCAAGGTTTTTCTGTTAGTTTTGTTTGGTTTTGTTTGGGTTTTCGTGTGCGATTTGTTTTTTTTGTTTTGTTTTTATTATTTTTTTTAATTTGTAGTCTTTTTGTTCAGTGAGTAGTGACAAATAATTTCTAAATTTGCAGTTAAAGAAATATGCTGGGAAAAACATGCTTCTTTAGTTGAAGGACTACATTTGATCCTGTCTGAATCACCACTAATAAGCCACCAACTAGTCTAGAGCTTTTCTCAGGCTGCACAGCACCAGGGAGCTGGTGGGGTTGTTGCTGGAATTTTTTATGTAAATTTTATGGAACTTGGTCTGATGGGTACAATGAAAGAGCTTCAGACTGTGATTTGTGTTGTAAAAACACACTGACTACGTACAAAACCCACAAGCATCTCTCTTGTGAAGTGACATTTTCAAAGAGGTAGAACAAAAAAGTAAACAGACATGAAAAGGTAATTTTAACATCTTACAAAGCTGCTGTTGGTCAGGAATTTCCAAAATAGTACAATGTGGGTAATATTTTAAAACCCACAAAATCTTCAGGCTCATCACTGTTTAAATCTGCAGCAACTTGCAACAACTATAACAGTTGCAAGTGTATATAATTATTCTTAAATATTTTTAAAATACAGTGATACTGCATTTCTTATTAAAAACGTATAATGTAGATGTTTTTCTGTCCTCAGTCCCTCTGCACCATTCAAATCTTTCCCATAAGTGCTTCTCTGCCATGTTACTTTTGGTTCTTCTACCTATTTCTGCACACTGGATACCAAGTTTCTCCCTACTAATACAACATTGATTTCTGCTGTTAGTTCCTATTGCCTCTTAGGTGTCCAATGGAAAAGAATCTCACTTTCATCTGAGAACATTGTAACAAAAAAGACAGCAAAGGTCATCAGATCCTTTCCCTGCAGCTGCAGGAAGCCCTGCACTGGGCACGTAACTCAAAAAAACATGCTGAACATCCAGCCCCCCTGCCTCTACTTTCTAGAGGATTTTCAACATCTTACAACACTCAAATACAAATCCCTGACCTATCTGCAGCAGGCTTTGGTCCACAAAGTTTAATCCTAGACTGACAGGAAACAGTCATTTCATAGATGCAGATAATGAAATTTGCTGTATAGGATAAAAACCTGACACCTTCCAATTCAAAATCAGTGGAAGCATGAGCTCTTGGGCAGAGTTGTGGATGGATTACCCAGTAGAGCTGATGGCACTGATGACATTTAAATTCATTGTCCCACAGCTGACAGCAGAAACCTGGCCATGCAAAATGTCCTAATGAGTGTTTTGCCATCAAGCAACAGGTTTGGCACCAATTGATGCTGGTGGGAGCATCTGCATGCTGACAGTTTTATACAGGAAAAGATAGGGAAGGGATTTTCCTGTGGTTTGGAGACTCTTGCTATGTGTTGCTTTCAGCTTGTCTCCTTGCATCTTCTGGAACTGTCCCTAGACAGCAAGGAAGATTATATTTTGACTATGATTAATGCCACTTCATCCATTACTACATCAATATTCTTAGCACTATTTACAGCCTTGGCTATTTTTAAATTCTTCCAATGCCAGTTTTAGAGGCACATTGATTAAAAGCTGATTATAATCCATAAGTCTCTTTGCCATTATTATAAACTCAAAAAAAAACCGAAACAAAACACAAAGAACAACATTCAAAAATACTAATTACTTTCAGCCAAACAATGTATCTTCCAGTGACAGTGTTTGCCAGAAGAAATGTCAACCCTTCTGCAACTTTTGCCAGGTTTTCCAGTGGTTTCTACTAGAACTTGGGAGGATGCTTCAAATTGTGCAACACATTATGCACCTTTGCAAAAGTGCCTCAGACTTGAAGCAGTCTTGATTCAGAGACATTACCCTGCTAAAGAAAATGTACAAACCAAAATTTGAGTTTTTTGCACCTCTTTGTCTCTTGAGTTACTTTCCTATTCTTTGAAAGACTGCTGTGGTATTGCCTTATTTGTATTAATCTTTGTCCTTACTTCTCATGGTAAAAGTGACCAGCTAATTCAGGTTGTTTCTGGAAAAACAGAACATAATAGGTTGAAATTTAAAGATTTTATTTGGCAATGATGCTGTCAATGATATACAAGTTAGACATATTTGAATTTGTTATTTAAAATAATGTACCCCCCCCTTGCTTTAATGGACTCAGTAGCTGACACATTCAGATTGCATTTCATTTATTGAATTCTTTTTTGTTCTACTTATTGCTTTAATTTCATCCTTCACCAACAGAAACACTGTAAAATTTGTTCTTCACATCTTGAAATTATTTTCCACCTTTTCTCATTAACAGTGTACTTCTGCAAATCTCCATTTGTAGAATATACTGAGAAGTTAATGTAAGTTTGACAGAAAAAGGCATCACTGGAGGAAAAGGGAATGTATTGGAAGCTTGACTAGGATTGTCCCTCTTTATTGTATTGAGGTTTAAACCTTGATAGCTGACTTCTCAATTCACTTATAGTAGCATGAGCTGTAAATTTACAAAACATCCTCAAATCTTCAACTGTTAAAATCTTTGGGTGCCTGGGACAGAGGTTTTAGTCTGAGGTGCCACATTATTTAGACATCCACTTGTAGCTGCAGATGGTGTTTCATAAGTCAAATCCCATGTTTCTAATATCATTGTGCCCAACCTCTGAAGTCAGTGGGAGTTTTACATGGGTGAAGAAAGTGGCATGATGTAACTAGTTTTTAAAAAAGCACATTCCTGATTTAAGTAAAAAGATAGATTCCAAGGCAGCATGAGTTAAGGAAATGAATAGTCAATTAATCATTCTGGAAAGACTGATCAGTGCTCCCAGTTTTTAGTGTGAAACAATAAACCTAGAGTTATTGCCAATTTTTTAATGTTTGGTTCAATTGTGCTTATACAGAATCAACAAAATCATTAAGGTTGGAAAAGAAATTTAGGATCATTGAGCCCAACCACTAACACAGCACTGCCATGTCCCTAAGCATCACACCTACACATCTACCTACAGGGATGGTGACTTACCCACTTCCTTGGCTTCCTTTTGGTGAAGAAATTTTCCTGTTTAATTTCAACACCCTCTGTACAACCTGAGGCCATTTCCTCTCCTCCTGTCCCTTGTTACCTGGGGGAAGAGACCAATCCCCACCTGGCTGCAGCCTCTTTCAGGCGTTTTACAATGTGACAAGGTCCCTCCTGAGCCTCCTCCAGGATAAATACCCACAGGTGCCTCAGCTGCTCCCCATCAGACTTTTCCTCCAGACCCTTCTCCAGCCCTGTTGCCTTTCTCTGGACATTCTCCTGCACCTCAGTGTTCTTGTAGTGAGAGGCCCCAAACCAAAACCAGGATCTGAGTGTGGTTTTATGAGTGGTGATACAGGGGGATATCACTGCCCTGGTCCTGCTGGCCATCCTACTGCTGATCCAAGCCAGGTGCCACTGGCCACCTGGGCACACCTGGCTCATGTTCAGCTGCTGCCACTGGCAGCCCCAGGTTCCACCAGTCAGGTTTCCAGTCACTCTGTCCCACACCTGTAGCATTGCATGGGATTATATATCTGGCTAAAGACATTTATGTGGAAAATGAAATAATTGATTTTCCTGGAAATCCTGTCCCGACTAAAGTTCTTAGGGAAGGTTTGAGCATCTCTTAGCAGCTGAATTATTTGAACTGAACGAGAGCAGACCCTGGTAATTTAATGTCCTGGAAAAAAAGACTAAAAAAAAAGACTACAATGTCCAAAAGGTAGTGAGAATCTTCTTGAATAATGTCTTCACTAAAAGCCACTTTGGCCATTGTCCTATTGTGACATTCCTGCTGACATAGAATTCAGCCTGCAAGTGTCCCTGGGGTCCTAACCTGCAGTCCCAGTGGCTGAGACAAGATTTCAACTCTCCAAAACCTTTCAAGCTGCATAGAGAGCCAAAATGTCATTTAATAAAAACTGCATGATTATTTTTCAGTGGTTTGTTTCAATGGAGGTATTGTTTTATTTTGAAGAAATAAATTATGTGAGAAGATTATTAAGTGCAAAAACTGGAACCAACTAATTTTAATAGTATAGGAAAGAGAGCTGCTCATTCATTATATGTTGCACTGTCCTAGGCTTGAATTTGCATTTCTTTGCCTTTCAAGTAGAAAAGAAAAAAATCCATTATAATGTCAGATTTGTTCATTTCTATTCAAACTTAAAGCCTGGCAGAACCATTGTGGTCACCTACTCTGATTTCCTGCATGAAAAAACAAAAATAAAATACATACAACTGAACATTATCAAGTAATTCCTGTTATCGAGCTCAAAGACAGCAGAGACTTTATTTTTCAAAGAATGAGATGTAATCTTGATCCTAATATTAAAAGCTGAATGCATAAACTAGACTGAAAAAATGAAGACTTTTGCAAAGCCATATGACAAACTCATTACTTCCACTCTACATTTTTCAACTTTAAAATTTTCATTCGTTCTGTCTATATATTATAGCCTGTATATAAATGACACTTCTCATTGTGTTTGACAGCTGAAAAATGTTTTGTAAGGGAAAAAACTCTCTCCACTCTACTCACAGATTTTTTTTTTTGCCTGCTGATTAAGAGGAAGAGAAGAAAATAATTCCACTGTTGCTGATTTTTATTAGATTTTTCTTGCTGAGGAAAAAAATTCTGCATAGAATGCACCATAAAAGCTACAGGAACTGCTTGTTTTCATAAACATCTTTATGCTTCACTTGTCTTTGGTTATTAGACCTGATGGTTAAATAGAAATGTGCATTGGATGGAGAGTAAAACCAGAGTATCCCAGTACCTTGCTTTTAAGCACCTATTCCACAGATATCACCTTGAATTAGGTTGGTAACATCTTTCTGTGTGTAATTTGCATACATATATATTTATATACATATCTAAATCTATCTATATACATATATCACATACATATATTCTGTAGTCTACAGATCTTTTATATTGTGTAGACAAAACATCTGGGTGGTCTGGAAACCCCACACAGCTGGTAAGGAGATGGCTGAGGTTAGATACTAAGAAAAACTGGTGATAGGAAGGTCTGATTTCTCACTGAAATTCTTTATTATTTAAATTCTTAGCTTGACTCGGGTCTTCAGCAGTCTGAAATCCATGCTAATCTCCCTCTATAAATAATAACCCTTGATAGTTATTTGCAGAAACTAGATAAGGTTTGGGGGTTTTCTCTTTTTGCTGTTTTTTTTTTTTTTTTTTTTTTACTTAAGATGCCTTTTTCATTTTCCTCTGTAGCTGTCTAATGGGAATAACTCCTATAGAATATATGTACTTTTATTGTCCTTCTTCAGTCTGAAGGAGAAACAAACTCACAGCTACAGCCATCCAGAATGGCCATAGCAAAAGTGCAATTATGGGATGGGGTATATCCCACCTCACTGTGAGTGCTCTGTCATAAAATTTCCTGGAGGGGAAAAAAGGGGAAAATGACTTGATAATTTGTGTTCATATGAGTTTAAGATGCTAAGAGTCTTTAGTCTGTGCTCTTATTTCCAAGGTGGGTTTCTTACCTTTGTATCCAAAAGCTCCTGCAGGTGTTTTGAACCCAGTCCCAATTGGTGTGTCTGTACCAGGAGGCAGCAGCACACTTCCCCATCTCCTTTGGGTGAGCAGCCTCATTGGCCTCTTCACACTGCTGCTCAGCCCCAACAAACAGCTGAGAAAAGCATCAATCCAGACCTCATCCCTCTTGGCATTCTGATCTTGGTGTATTCTACTGTTAGTGGCTGGTTTTAAGGAAGAAACAACTGCAGTCCAGTTTGAGTTCCTATTTCTGGCTGTGCTGGGCATGCCCCCACCTTTGTGATGGGGTGGGAAACTGAGCTGCCACAGCACTCTGCATGTCAGGGAGGATGAAGAGACAGCTTAGGTTCCATCCAGCAGCAGACAGATGCTCACCAGAAACTCTGGGGCATCATCAGTTTTGTCAATAAACATTTACCCCTACTCTTCTGGATCATACAGCTCTTGCAAGACCATAAAATTTATTTTTTTTGAGTTTCTTGAGATAGAAATCACTTGTGTGACAGAAATCACACAGCATAGGGAATTTCCATAGCTTTTTTTAAAAGGTTCAAACTATGGTAAAGGAACATTCCTTTACAATTTCATTTGCTTGGAAGGAAATGGCAAACTGATATGTTCTCAGCCTTACCCAAGACACTAAATGAAAGCACAAGTGTCAATTTGTTCCTCTTCCCTTGAAATTTGAGTAAATCAGTGGACTTAATTTTTCTCTAAAGAAACGAGTCCATGTATTACTAGATTAAGAATTAAGTGTTAAGGATGATAATAATCTACTTGAGAGCACATAGCATGTGATTTTCAGCTACTGAGTGAAACTCTGAGAAGAAACATGACAAAAATTAAAAAAGTGGTTGAATTTTTTAGCACTTTGATGCTAAATGCATTAAACCTCTCCAATCAGCCATTATACACTGGCAATTTATCCTGTGGACAAACCAAAGGGAGGGCTGGCTTCCCTGCATGTTTATGCCACACTGACATGGGTTCCTCAGAAGAGCTGAAACAGAAGCCCTGAGTATCTCCAGGGCAAGTTTGCATCTCTAGCCCTGCTCTTAAACTGACTTGATACATTAGAACCTACAAGACACAAGAAACTAGAAGAAACTACAGAAACTGTTGGTGTTTGTTTGTTTGTTTTAATGTAAATTGGATTGAGTAATTTAAAAGTGAGCTTGTTTGCCAGCAGTGGTTGTCCTTGAGCTGGAGCCCACCACTTTTCTTCTGAGGGTCTGTGCTGTGTGTATGCTTCTTTCTCCAAGACAAGGTTGAAATCACAATCAGGATTTCTATCCTGGATTTCCCCTGTTTCAAACAAACTCCAAACATTTTTCCCTGTGGACATTCAGAGACATCAGACACAAACATAAAGAAAACTCAAAACTTTTCTTAGACAGCTGCAGTTGGCACAGAGGAACATCACTGCAACTGAATGCCCTTGTTGAGAACATCATGGTCTTGTCCCTTTAAAGCATAAACTTCAAGCAATCATAATTCCTGCCAGTCATTCTTTCATCAAGAATTTTTAAAAATTTTCTTTCTACAGAGAGCGTGGGAGCTGTACAGAATAAATGTCAATGATCCTTGGAGCACTTTGCACTACAAATGAATGCTCCACATACCATCTTAACAGGATTCACATTAGTTTTAATTTTATCTTTATAATCACCTTGAATTTGCTTCACTTAGTTTTGCAGTTTATTAAAGTACACTGGAAAGCAGGAATTCATTTTTCACTGAAAGATATTTGTGCATCAAACACAAACAAATTCTGTTGAAGCTCATGCCTTTGTATGATGCAGTCATGCCAAGCTCCTGCCAAGAAATCTTGCCTATGCCTGATTCAGCATGAGTCTCCCTGTCTGGCTGGTTTTTCTGTAAATAAAGTTACTCACTGGTGAACATCTCATTGGGAAACTTGCTGTGTATATATGCAGAGAATAAATCCTCAGGGAAAAAAAATTAGGAGAGAAACAGGTGAACCAGATGAACTCATTATGGAATAATAGAACTGTATCTCTTTTCATTCCAGAAGAATATCCTGTGAACTGTAAAACTATATCAAATGACCAAAAATATAGTTTTATCCTAAAAATGAAACCCAACAAACATCCTATCAATAGTTAGAAAGAGCAGTGCAATGTTCTCCTGGATTAATAGATCGACTTATATGTGTTGCTTGTGGATGTTGAGGAACAGTAGCATTTGGAAAAAGGAAGCAGTCATACTTTATTGATTGTAAAGTATTTTTCCAACTTAGCTGAAGACAGAGTTCACACCTATAAGCCATTTCAGTGATGTCAAAATAACTGCTCAGGTGCCTGGGGTCATACACTGCTATCTTTAGGAGCAGCATTGATTTTTCTGGGCTTTACAGAAGACTCTAAAAGAATAAATCCCAGCTCAGGTTGATATTCACTGTATCTTAATTAGGAATATAGGCTGTGCAAGTAGGGAATGGGAAGAGTTCCCACAGAACATGGTCCAAAGCACCTAATTTAATTGACTAATGATTGCCTAACCTATGTGCACTGGATATTCTCTCAGAAAAGATGCCAGTCAGTGGGGTTGGGCTTGTCCAAAGTCGGGAGTGGAGAACACCAGCTTTGCCTCCATGACCTCTCAGCTCAGCTCAGCACTATGGAGCTACTGAGGACAGCTGAGTTTGGTGTGAAAGAGCATTAAATGTGTTGTGTGTCTTTTGTATTTTGAAGATATTATTGTTAATTTTGTTTATGTCTTGTCAGCATGGCCTTGAAGCCTCCATTTTTCTGTGTTTCTGTGCCACAATGTGCCAGCAAACAAACTTTGTTTTTCAAACTTAAAACATAGATTTTGTGTGCCTCAAAATGGAGCTTAACTTCATCTGATCAGGTGGCCAGAAAAAGCAATTTTTCTATTATCCTTTCATCATACAAATAGTCTAGTTTGTGATAACTCCAATTTCACCATGGATTGCAAGTTGACAATAGAGCAAGAAGTTTATTCATTCTCCCTGTCTACCAGACAGATTCCTTCTAAGGGACATTGGCTTGACTGATGGCATCCCACACTGGTTTTACTTGCACTGGAAGATGTAAAACGTGATGTTTGGAAATCAGCAATGCTTCTTCAGTTTGTTTTTCTCTTTGAAGGTCCTCAGCCCTGGTGGGAAGCCAGGTCATAGGAACCCAGCAGGATTCTGAAAAAGTCTCTGACTTGCACAACAGCAGTTTCCCCTCGACCTGCACTGATGCAATCTCTACATCCTGAAATTTAAATTTTGATTTGCCACATGCAGGTGTCTCTATTACAGCATCAACCCATTCATCCTCACAAGTGGGTGGACTTTGTTTCTCTATTCTGTGAATAGCAAAACTGCAATTAGCCACTGTATATTTCTATTACTCATAACTGTTCTTAGTAAAACAGTCACTATTTTCTTTTCTTACTTCCCTAATTTTATTTAAAAAAAAAGGTTTTACAGTGAGACTTAAACCTGACACTGATTGCTGCTGGAAAAAATAAATTAATTACTACAAAAGGCAAAAATATTCCCTTGATTCAAAATGCACCTGAAGATACTTGTAGGTTTGTTATTTGGTGAATTTTATAACAATCATGTCATTTGGAGCTCATGGTTAAAAAAAGAGATTAATCCTTCTGTGAAGTCCAAGGCATTGTAATCTTTCTGGGGAGTTTACTTTCAGTCAATGTGATTTTTCAAGAGGTCTGATGAGGATATGGAAGATTTAAAATGAAAGCAAATGTTTCCAGTGATGCCTGAGCTCTGTTGATGCAATGTAAATTATTAGTATGATTAAGATGTTTTAAAACTGTTGTTTAGTTTTTTCAATAATTGAAACTCCATTGGTAACATAAGTGAAGCCATGACATTTCTTCCCCAGCATGCTGTCCCCACGGTATATTGCACTCACTCCATTGCAAAACTCTTCCTTCAGGCCCTTAGAGGTTTTCTAAAGTCAGTGTTCAACCACAAGAACTTTCTTGGTGAAATCAAATAAATCCACAAAGTATCAAACTAAGGCCACTGTCTTTACCAGGGCCTTCCCTCCTTATGCTGTTCCATGAGACAATGTCTATAAACTACAGCTCTGGTCACTTATATTCTAAGATTCATTTCTATTTGTGGTTCCAGATAGGATCTCTGAGCTCTGGATTTAAGACCTCACTGCTCTTCTTTTCTTCTTATACCCAAACATGAGGAGCCCCTGAGGATAAAGGGGCATCACAACCCAGCCAGTGGTGAGGATTGGGAGCCAGTACCTCAGTTCTTCCACTTACTAAATTATTACATTGACTAAAGTGCATTTGGGCAAATACATTTGGACCTTTGCAGTCAAAGCAAGCAGAAAGGCAGATAGCTTAGGAGAAAGTAAAATCTTACTTGGCCACAGCAAAACCCTTTATCAGTGTATTTCACCCCAAACAAGCTCTGGGATGTCATTGCCTCTGCTGTGACATTTGAAGTTCTATGAAGTCTAATCAATCCACCCACAAAAAGTCCAGTGTTCAGTTTATAAAGAATAGATTGGAAAGGTTCAAATAATGCTCTGTCATTCAGCTCAGTATTTTGTAAAGTGTTTGTGGTAATGTGGAGTTGTGAGTTCTATTCAAAATTCATATTAGTGTGCATTCAAGGTGACTGCACTTTTTATTCTGAAAACTTCTACATTACTTCATTCAGCTCTATAAACACTTATGGAAAGCACACTCTAAAAATAAAATCCTTTTGCACTTCTCTCATTTAAATTGCTTTCAGGAAAATGCTGATATCAGGAAAGAGGCACCCACATCCATATGTTTACATTTATAGCAATTCCCAGTCACTTTTCTAATGTTAACTAGGAAATTATGTTATTTGAAAAACCTGTAATTACTAACAGAGCAGCAGTCTGTCTTCATATTCACTGCTCTTATTAACGTTTATGGCACCTGCAAATATGGCACTGGGGGCTGAGGCACACGATTCAGGCAGGCAAAACAAACAATGGGAGATGTGCTTTTCTCTCCAGGCAGCCTCAGGTCAGAGTGGCCAGCCCTGGGCTGTGTGTAGGGTAAGGGAGAAGAGGCATCAGAGCATGAAAGGTGTGTTCTGCTGCAGAACCACACAGGTCTGCCTGCAGCACATCTCCCCTGCCCAGGAGTGTGTGCATTAGCAGGGTTAATTAGAGGAGAAGACACCTTGCTCTGGACAGGGGACTTTTCCCAGTCATTCACGTTGACAATTGTATATACATGAGGTCAATTCACCCCAAATGGTCACTGGGAGAAGATGTGCCATGCCAACAGATGCAGCTCCTGAAGGTGCAGGAGGAGCTCAGAGAATGGTGCTCTGAAAGGTCCTGGTGCAATGTGGAGAAGAATATCTGACTTCAGGAGTTTTAGCATTGGGAATTGAACTGGTTCAATGTTAGAACAAACCACAAATCTCAATCTGTTTGAAAATGAGTTCTTGTCAATCAACATTTTCAAGAAAATGGTCTCATTCTTCTCAGAAAAAAACAGAGAGCCTTTCATGAAACCGAGGTGCTTTCTATAAAAAATAAAACTTCCAACATCTTTGTCCTTCTCAAGATAACTGTTGGTTGACTTTTTAATTAAAAGTTAGCAGATGTCTTGTGCACCTATGAGTACATCATGCATATATTGATCCTATGGGTCCCCTTTTTGTGTAGTAGGTCCTGGTCCCACACCACAAGAGTGGTGTCAGACACAGGGTGTCAGGTGCTCTGTGTGAATAGACAGGTTGCTGAGGTTCTTTTAGGGCCCCCTATGATGCACATAACAGACAAATACTCTGTGCACTTGAGAACTATCAGAGTTTGTGTGCTGCAATTAAAATGTTTGTTGAAAATTCACAAGATGTTCAAGTTTGGAATGTAATTATACTGTTGAGGGGGGGAAAAAGTGGTTCTGAACACTGCTAACTCTGGAAGCAGTATTTAAAAGACATTTAGTATTGACTAGATGGTGTCTACTGTGTCTCAGTGAGAGATGGCTTTCTAAAGTGCTGTGGAGTAGCTTGTTCTTGCTGTACAGCTCATGAGTAGATCAGAAATACAAGGTAGTCACCTAATTACAGAGCAGGTACAATGTTATTAGTGATGCGTGGTGCAAAATGGAGCCATAATTATGAAGATCACTCCAAGAAATACTTAATTGCATCACTTATTGCTAACAACTTACATCTCCCAGCATGCTGCTGAGTGATAACAGCAGTTCTTCCCCACACACTCCTGGGCTATAAAATCTGCTAAATCTCTGCCAGGACAGGGATTGAGGAAAAGAGTGTCTTTGTATTGAGGACTGAGATATTGCTCCTCAGAAAAACACATTTTATTTAAAGCTGGGTGGTACTGCTCATCCAATTTATGTTGCTCCAAAACTGTCCTCACAAAAGCAAAATTTCACCCTAAGATTCTTGATATTCTTTGGATTTTTTCCCAGTTGTGACAAAACTAAGATATGAAACAAGTTAGAAGCTGCTGCAAATATAAAATAGGCCATACATTCTTAGCAAGAATTTTGAAAATTCTGTGGAAAATTCATAAAATTTTGTGTTCGTATTCACATATTCTTATGGTTTGCTGTAATTTCTTGGCATAAGTTTTTTAAAAAAGAATCCAAAAAGGTCATACTTTTTAATTCAAAATTTCTGTAAAATAATCATGAACAAAAGAGTTCCATGCTTAATTTATCTTATTTTGAAAAATATCCTGAAATTCTTTGCTCCAGTTTCAACTCTATGAAGTATATACTGAGTTCTCCTATAAGAACAAGAGGAATTAATATAATCATATTTTTAGAAAAACTGGGGGCTGACTTCCAGATTAGTAATTTAAAGTTTGGGGGTTGTAAAATTTAAAACTAAAATAGGTAAAAATACATTAATCTGGTGTACAGTTTGTTTAAACTTTAAGAGATATAATTTTTTGTGATTGAAGAGGAAAATATTGTATATTCATAGACTGGAGCCTTTGCTTATTGCCTCTGGACCTGCCATAGGAATGTTTTTCTTCCAGATTTCCTTTTGCTTGACTGTTCCCTTTATTTTAAATTCACATATCTGCCCATGAATTGAATATAACATCCACTTTCAGAAAGTGGGGGAACTTCAGGAATTCTTTAGAATCTGTACATATAAAAAGCATAAACATGCATCTCTATTTACAACACAGACATTCACAATTAGTTCCACAACTTCACTTCTCAGTTTGCTCTGGAAGCTGAAATGTGTCTTTAACAACAGCCTGGGGAATGAAAACAAACAAATAGAACCTGTGACCTTCCAGATGCTTCTCAAAGTGTCCCAGCAGTGGGGAGAACCTCCCTGCACAGCTGACAAAATAGATGATCCAGCAGTGAGAGCTGCATACTCAGGTCTTACATCTGGGAAAGTCCTGAGACTCACATGCTGCAATCCAGAGTCTGCTCTGAGGGTAAAGGCATGGGTGGGACCCAGCTTGGAAAAGGAGATTTCAATAAGATCTTGCTGGCAGTTAGCCTAGGGCATAGAAAAGATGCCTGCAGCTTCTTACCAGATACATTAATGAAAAAAAAAAAAAAAAAAAAAGGTGGGATAAATATTTGAATTTAATTTTTAAATTATTTAATAGCAATACACAGAAAAAAAAATTCTTCTAAGGTACAGAGTTTCTTCAAATATGGTACAGACAAAAGTTAATAACAGCTTTCAGGAAGTTTGTGTGTCCCTGAAAATATGCAGTGTCAAGGAATGAAAAAAAAATCAAAAGGTAAAATGTCTGCAAGAGGGAAGGGAAGCAGAAACTCCTCAATTCACAGTACTCTGCAGAGGTGAGCTTTTGTTGCACATCAGAGCCCTTATATATCAGTGGCCTAAGGAAAAAAAAAGGGGTGATTGAGTGGAGCAGGGAGAAATTGCATTACAAGAAGGACAGGAACTGCACTATGAAATAGCAGTCAAATGTATAAATCTGTGTGACTGCAAAGGACACCTCTCAGCATGGTGTCATGGCCATGTGTTTCTTGGCATTCTCACAAGTGGGAAAGTGCTGCTTCCTGAGCTGGCAATTGATCTGCTCCCCATTGTTAATGTTAGCATGCTTGGGACTTTACAGCTGACTTGGTGGCTTTCCAATTCATAAAAATGCTTTGATTGCTGTATTATTTAATCCAGATTCTGTCACCTTTAGTCATCTCGAATCTATGATTCTATGATCTAACGTGGTATCCATTTAATGAATAGACTCATTATTCTCCTTCTGCTAACTTGCTCTTCATCTCCTTGTTTCTGGCTTTTTTCTTTTCTTATCACCCAAACCAGTTGCTTTGTCTCCTGCACCCTGCCTGGCTGCCCATTTCTTAAATTATGGTGAGACAAGCTCCTGCTTCCAGTATCAGGACCAGGCTTTACAACATCCCAGAGCATTTGTTAACATCTGTCTCATACAGTAAGTCAAGTTTTGCCCAAAGTGTCTGGAAGGGGGATGCTCTGGGAGCTGCAGTGCTGCCACAGCAGGACTGGGGACACTCAGGTGCTCTGTGGGCAGGAGCAGGGCAGCACCCTGCCAAAAGGGGCTTGATTCTTCTTTAGAGGTAAAGTCAGCATGCATGGAAGAATGCACTTTTCAAAAGCATTCAGGATGGCCATATCTGGAAGATATTCACATAGGGATCATTACTTCTTTGGTCCTCCCTACACACAATTTTTCCTGGCTCTGATAAATTTCAGTTTCCTTCTCCAAACCAAGGTATGGAAGAGCAAACCCAAGAAAATACGCAGATTTTTTTAGCAAGTTCAAAACAATGCATATTCCCCGCTCCTGGAATTTTACCTGATTTTTATTTCTTAACAGTTTACATGTTTTCCCAAGGAAATGCTGTCATGCTACTCGTCTCTAACTTCCCATCTAATCAATTTAGATTCAACTAAAAAAAAAAAAGAAAATTCTTGACCATAAGATTTTACTAGTTGTATTTAAAAGTGTAAGGAGAGATAGTCTAAATTACTGTCTCCAATGAAGAAATATAGGCAGAAGGTAACTCTGCCATGGGCAGCACAGCCACACTTCCCTGTCTGGCTCAGAGAAAAGCTGAGCTGCCTCTCATGCTTAGGCAAAACACCAGGCTCTCCAGCTGCTGTGGGTTCATATCCACCCAGCTTGGATCAAGAAAACCCCAAGAACTTTTCATATCAATAAATAAGAAAGGTGCAATTAATATCTAGTGTAAGGAATAGAAAATTGGTAGCAATTTTGAGGGTGAAAATGTCAAGTTAGAAAGGCAGGAATATTTTAGCTGTAGCTTTTTTTTTTTTTTTTTTTTTTTTGTGTATATGCCCTTTTCCAAATAATTGTTTTTAAAAGACTGCTGTTCTTGTTTTTAAGTATGCTTGACTCTTGCAAATGTCTTTCAGCTGCCCTAAAATTTTCAATCTGTACATGGCTACTAGAAATTAATGATGCCAAAACGTGGTCAAACACAGATGGTTCTGCTTACTATAACAGCAAGAGTAATAGATATATAGAGAGAAATAGAAGTAGTAAAGACCTGAATAATATGAAAAAAAATGTATTTTAAATGGAGAAAATTTCACACTTTCCTAGGTGTATGATCACATATATATATATATATATATATATATATATATATATATATATATATATATATATAAAAGTGAACTTCAAAAAATATTTTCCTGGAGACCATGAAATATCTAAATAACACAATGATCACTATTTGGGAAAAGGCTCAGGGATTTGTGAGTAATTTAGATGAGACCATCACCACTGAGCTCAGAGAATGCTGTTCTGTTCAGGTCTGTGGAATGTCAGGAGTCACCCCTGCTGCCCCTGCCCATCACATGCATAGAGTGGATGTCCTGGAGACTCCATAAACTCACAGTTTTTATTCCTGTCCCCTCAAATGTGTTACAGACAGAAAATTCTTCCTAATTTTAACAGTGAATTGACCCTGAAAGTGGCACAACCATAAAACCACAGTGTAGTGTGGGAGGGGAGGCACAGGCATCACAGACAACACCATTGCCCAGACAGCTGCAACAACAGGAACATTGTTGGGTGAAGAAAGCAGAACAGCCTCAGGGAGTAAACCCTTTTCATACTACACAGCAAGGCAAAACCCCAGAAACCTGCCTGGCAGTCTGCCCCCAGTGGAAACTCCTGCTGCTGAAAGGTTGACTGGTTTGGGAAGGACCACTGAGCAAGACTCCCTGCCCAGTGCAGTGCAGTATAAAACTTTCCAGAACCAGAATGAAAACCACTGTCAAGCTTTGTCTATGTTATGACTACTCTGTTCCCTTGTTTGTTTCTTCTGTTTCTCTCAGATGTGGTCATCTGCATTGTTTCTGCAGGAAATAGCATCTTCTTATGCCATATTTACATTGCTTAAGCACACAGCTAAACTATTGACCCAATGCTTCCTCTGCAATGTGCTTTTATCTATAATGCTGAATTGAATGAACACTTTTGAGGAATTCTACCTTATTATTAGAACAATGTGCTTTACTGAGATATCTGAAGTCCACTGATTTCTTGTAAAATTCAGTTTCATGTGTCAATTACTCTGTCAATTACTTCAGGAGTTTTGATGGTTTTAATCCCAGCCTAGGGTCCATTCCTATGAGAAGCTAAACCCCAGCCTTTGAAAGTTTCACAAATGTTTGTGGGGTTCTTTTTAGGAACATGATCACAATGTGGACACAGCTTCAGAGCTTAAATACAAGGGTTATTAAACAGAGTTGAGGAAAAAAAAGTGGAAAAATGCAATAAAAGGTAACTGTGCTAAGCACATATAAAATCCAGCAGAAATTAGCACATCAAATAGATATAGAACCTCCTGCAAATGGGGAGCACACAGCCTCTAATTACAGGTCATGAATACAGATGACCAAGGAACAAACATTTTACAAGCATAAATTGAGATTTCAACATTTGCCTCCATTTTGAGACACTTGAGAATAAATTAGTCTTGAAAGTAAATGTTTTTATTATTTGTGATTTTATTTTTAAAGAGAAGGCGGAGGAAGAGAACTTCACCTGTTTCAGGTCAGATCAGTGAAAGATGAGATTAAACATTAAATTAAATCAGGCAGAAGGGAAGTCTAAATATCTCTGTCCCTTTTTATCCGAGACCTCAGCCCCAGCAGAGTAGGGAGAGGATGATCTTTCTAACTGGGAAAGCTAAAGATAGAAAACATTTATGACATTCTTGCTTGAATACCTTATCAAAACAGACACTATCCTGCTAATGGTTTTGCTCTAGTGTATTGATACTTTCCAGTGGTCACAGTCACAAACTCAGAATGGCTGAGGTGGGAAGTGAGCTCTGCTCAAATAGGGCCAGGTAGAGCCAGTTGCCCAGAACCATGTCCAGATGGCATTTGACTGTCTCCAAAGATGGGGACTCCACAACCTCCCTGAGAAACTTATGCCATTGTACACAATGGCACAATTTAATGAATTTGGTGATATTCAGAGGGAATCTCCTGTGTTTAGTTTGTGTATATTGCCTCTTGTCTTGGTGTCTCTGGGCACCACTGAAAAGGTCCTGGCTCACCATTCCCTGCACCCTCCCTTCATATATATATATATATATATATATATATATATATATATATATATATATTTCTGTGTATTGTATGGTTCAGTCAGCCACCTTCTCCTCAGGCTGAGCAGTCCCAGGTCTCTCAGACCTTCCTCATATGAAAGGTGCTCCAGCCACTGTAACATCTCTGTGGCCCTTTGGCCCTTTTTTGGACTCTCTCTGGACTGTCTGTGTCTCTCTTGTCGTGGGGAGCCCAGAACTGGGCACATCATTTCAGGTGTGGCCTCACCAGAGCTGGGTAGAGGGGAGGGCATTTTGTCTAATAAAGCTCGTGATAAAAATTGCTCTATTTGCAGCAAAAGCACACTGTTGGCTTATGTTCAACATGGTGTTCATGAGGACCCAGTCATCTGCACCTGAATCTTTAATCACTTCTATCATCTCCACAACATCTTCTCTCCTAACCAAGACACTGTGAAGCTGGGTGTTGGTTAACACTCGTGTCAGAACCTCTTTCTGCTGCTCTGGGAAGTTAAAGAGATAGAAAGTGATTACTTGTGCCTTCATTTTGAGACCAACCTATTCATGTTGCCTGGATGATGCAAAGGAGACTTGGTGAAACTGCAAGTCCATTACTTTAATTGCATGCTGATAATGAACCACTGCATGGAGGTAGTTATAACAATTTTAACAACCAGAGTGGTATAAAAGTTCATCTTGATAAACTGTCTTCCTTTTAATCTCCTCTTGCAAGAGCAGCAGTGGTATTCAGCCAAATAGTTGTTCCCTGTCAGAGCTCTGACCTTAAAAGCACTCAGGTATCAGGGGATTATTTCATTACTTTTACCCTGTTTTAACCCATGCTGTTCAAAATTACCTGTGAAGCATATTCCCCACTGACACAGCAAGGTCCTGTGGGATTACTGTGCAATGTGCTTCATCTTCCCTGCAGGGACCACTGAAGTCACAACAGTCTTTTCTAGTACTATTAATGAGCAACAAAAGCACCTTTAATGAGATTTTTTTTCCCCAAAACCTGGACCCTAGTGATTATTACTGTTTGCACAGCAGATGAAAAAAAAAAAAAAAACCATCAGAAATAGCTGCCTTTCTTCCTATGAGGATATAAAACATTGTTATGGGTTGAAATGATTCCAGGATCCACTGGATAGTCCATTTTCTTCTAGCATAACTGGGAAGGAGCTGAATAGGGAAAGGCTAGGAATAATAACTTGCTCTGAAAAAGTAGTTTCTTTTTTTGATACAAAAATGTTTTTTCCTAAGTAACAACAGACACCAATGGAAACCAGGTCCCTAAATGCCTTTGTAAATCAAAGTGAAACTGTAAGTGAAAGTTAATGGTTCTGTCCTTAAATATGCATGTCTGAAAATTTCCCTCACCAGCCATTCTAACACAAATGTGTGAAGGGAAAACTGAGGATGTGGCTTATTTAGAGTTCAGTAAAGCATTTGGCAGTGCATTTCATGAAATCTTACAGCTAAATTAATTCAGATTGGCTTGGATAGCAGCATACTCATGTGGTCTGGAAACTGCCTGGCAAATTGTAAACATGTGGCCGTGATAAAGTGTCTTCCTTCCACAGTGTTGAAGATATGTCCAATGGTATATACTGTAGAGACTCCACCTTACCACATCTCATTCTATTATGAGTATAAACATCTTCAATATTAACTGGAAAGAGACACCCAAATCTGGAAAAACTGAAGTATGTATAGAGCTCTTCAAAGGTTGAATCTTTTTGAAGTCTAGAGATCAGAAGTCCCAAAAAGGTTATTAATACAAGGCTAAGAGATTAGAAATCAGATTAATTTGGACAGAAAAAGAAAACCTAAACAAAGCAAACACAAAATAATAAAAACCCATCCAAGGAACCTAAAAATAATTTTAAAAATGCAGTGATGGGAAAAAGACTAGAAAGGCATAAAGATTTATTAACAATAATCAAGAAGTGCATTATACTAAACCTTGTAATGTGATACAAGAAAAAAATAAACCAGTGACTTCAGAATGTGCATACAAAGTCATAATGTAATGATCTAATTTTTTTCTGATATTAGCTACTAACTGTGCTGATCAGAAATATTTCACTACTACAGCTTGGAACTGTCTTCTTTCTCCTATGGAACATGAAAAATCAAATGGCTCTTCTGTTGTCTGAAGCTCTGAGCCAGCTCTTGGTGTTGCTGAGGTGCAGAGAGTAACAGAGATGGCTTTTCCCTGTAGCTCCTAGTGACTATATCCTTCCTAAGGACTGCACTGCTCATATTACCCCAAACACATCCAAGGAAATTCAGAGAAGGAAAAAAAAACCCAACAAACTAAACTGTGCTTGGCTGATGAAACAGCCAAACCTGCACGATTGTCTAAACAATAAAAAGTACTAGATATTTTCCTCCTTGAAAACATTTAGAACCATTTTATTCCATTACAGGCTCACTAAAACACACTGAAAACCTAAGAGTAAAAAATAAATATTTTATAAATTTTTATAACCTTTATATTTTAAAAATAGTTATATTTGAGAGTTTCCTTAGAATACAAAATATGTATTTTGCAAACAAAAAACACAATCCCTGAACTAAGGTCAATTAAGACCTTACCATTGTTTCATTGTAGTTTTATTCTGACACAGCCTTATGATGTGTCAGTTTTTCATAAGAGACTCCCAAATAGTAAATCTTCAGCTTGTGGTAAGTCTGTTTTGCTCTTCAATGACAGGGGAGTTGCTTACAAAATCTTTCATAAATAGATGGGTTCTACTGATAATTGGTAACTGTGTAACATGACATAAAAAAAGACATTTTATATACTTGCACTCCTATTAATCTTGTTTCACCATGTACAAAAAGCTGGTTACATCTGCATCTTGGGAGTTCTGTAGTAACTACAAAGGTTGCAGCCTTTTACCATCAAAAACTGTACTAAAGCTGGAGATGTTGCAATGCAAACTTTTGCTGAGAGTTGTTGGGGATGCTTCTGCTTCCATCTAAAGAGAGGAGAAATGTAGGTGCAATCTGATGGGAGATATTTCTGGTAGGTGACTGCAAATGTTCCATTTCTATCATGGTGAAAGGAATGGACCAAGTGTGTTCAAAGTCAAGTTAATGAGAAATTCTATAGGCAATGAGGTGTCTTGATCTATTATGGCTTTATTTTTTAACTTCTGGCTGTTTGTTGTCCCATCCTTCACCCAAATCTCAACCATCCTGTGACAGAGTACAGCATTTACTAGTTGATATGTGGATATTTATATACAGTTTTATAACAAATAAACCTCCAAAGTATTCCACTTGACCAAATGGTTGTAAAGCAGTTTTGGAACTGAAATCTAATAAAAATAAAATAAAAAAAAAAAAAAAGCAAGTAAAAGAGTGCCTAGGTTGGTCTACTAATTAATGCAACATACATTTATATAGCAACAGCACTACTGCTACTTGTTTTTTCAGATATGTGGACAACAAACTCACACTGGCCAAAATAACAATTTGCTTTTAGCCTGGACTGGCAAGGCATAGAGAGTTTTTTTTGTTAATCATCATCCATTAATGCTTAGCCAGCTGAAAAGAGCTCTGAGCAGGACACCCCTTGCTTTGCAGCACTAATGCTATAAATTGAGTGTAATTAAAGGCAATCAATGATGAAAGAACTATATACTGGGATGCTGCAGTTTATTCACAGTGTGCCCCAATATGTGCATTCTCAGAGGAAGAAAATATACAAAATGCTCTCTTTTTTTGGTTTATTTTTTCTATACTTATATCATCCAAGGACATGGGAAAGTGCTAGCAAAAAGAAAAAAAAATTAGATTGCAGAAAGATTTTAAAAAAAATGCAAATAACCAAATAAAACAAACCAGCAAAATCTCCAACTGGATTTTGTTTTGTTTTGGTTTTTTTTGAGGAAAATTGCTTGGAAAAGTAAGGTGCATGCTTAGTCACTCCAGTTTAATCTTCCTGAATGGCTTTGGGAAACTGAGGCTTCAGCAGCTCTGCCAGGAGGCTGCAGCTGAGCTGGGCAGGGGAGAGGGAATGGCCAGGGGCTGCTCACCTGGCTGAGAGAGGGGAAACACCACCCTTGGCTCTGCACATTGTCTGCTGTCACCTGGAATTTAACCAGATCCACACTAAACTGGGCTTACCCCAAATTCAAGGAGGGATGGGAATAAACCCTCAGATTCCTGATGCCTCCATCCTCCCCCAAGTGTATCCTATAAAACAGTGCACACTGATTTTTGAGCTGCAGCTCTTGTTTGTGCTACAGGATTGCTCCTCATGCCCTGCAGAAACATTCTGCTTGTCACTTATATTCAAAAATATGACTTAGGGAATCTGAAGGTAGAAATGGCCAGATTTTAATCATTACTTTAATAAAAGTTTTGTTGGTTGTTTGGGGTTTTTTTTCCAATGGCATAATGAGGTTGTCAGGTTTTATTTGTGAGCTGGTTGTTGTTGAAGTCAATTTACATAAAAGGCAATTTTATGTTGAGGAATACCATCAAATTATTATGTTTCTTAGAGAATACCATGGAAAATTTGGTTTGGTCTGTAATATTTAATACTTTGATCAGAGACTTGGGAGATAAAATCACTGATAAAAGTTTCATCTCAAGAAGAAAATGAAGACAACTAACAATGAAGAGAAGTGCTCTGTGACCTATGGTGGTCCAGATCAGCTAAATAAAAAGTGAGCAGTGAGTGTTTAAACAGCCAGTGTAAATTCATACCTGTAGAACCATTTTATTTACCTTATGTTGTAGAGAAGGATCCCTCTGAACTCAGGAAGAAAGTGCTAAAACATGAATTTCCAGGTAATTTTGAAATCAGCTGTATCAGATGCCACAGATGCAAACAAATGTTGTTTGCAATATTTGCAACCTCCAGTTTATAGCAGATTATTTTGCTCCATAATCTGCAGTGGGTATTACCTGTGGGTGCATATGGAAGGCTGTGCTTGATTGTGATTTCCCCTGGTAAAGACATGCTGAATTGGAGGGGGTTCAAATTAAATTGGTGGACTTCATCTGTTCACTTAGAGTAAGAGAATTTAGATTACTGGCTCTTTAATCTGGTGGAGTAATGTATAAACCATCCCCTAGCTGAAGTTAATTCTGAACACATACAGTTCAATATGAGCCATATCTTTGTTAGCAGTGGGAGAAATTAGCCAGGACAAATGTGATAGGTCTCCTGAACAGATTCCCTGCATAATTCCCTTTTTTTGTCATCAAGTTTGAATTTTCACACATGCTGTAGTACAAACAAGATAATTGCATACCCATTTCTGAAGGAATGTCAAAAGAAATTATCACAGCTATTCCCTTTATTTGGCTTGATGATCTATAAATCCTCTTAATATACCTTGATTATTGATTTTTAACATTATCTAATAAAAACAAAACAACATAATTTTCAAGGCTGTGCATAAAGCCATTTCAAGTTAACAGACACTTTGCTTTTGAATACACTTATACAATATAATTGGAAAGGAATAGCACATACATAATCTCAGAAAACCTAGAGAATTTTGCAAAATAAACATAATGGCTGCTCTGGGGACCTTTTTAGTAGATATATCCCTTCATAAACATTGAGAGATGGTGGCTTGAATGAGCATATATCAGGAATTCTACCTTAAAATATATCAGAACAATGTGCTTTACTGAGATAACTATCCACTGAGAAGTCTTCAGTCTGTCCACTGGCTTCTCATGAAATTCACTTTCATATATACTAACTCCCCAATGGCTTTGGGGATACTGTTGGTTTTAATCCCAACCTTGTGTCTATTCCTGTAAGAAGCTAAAGCCCAGCACTTGTAATTTTCTAAAAGAAAAAAAAAAAAATGGAGTTCTTTTTAGCTTCATGAATACAGTAAAGAATGTGACACAGCTTCAGATAAAAATTATATAATGCTGAAATACAAGGATTATTAAATCATACTGAGAAAAAATTCCATGGAAATGTGCAGTGGAAAGGTTGCTCTACTAAACAAATATAAAATCTAGCAGCAATTAGCATATCAAACACATAAGGGTCAGATATATTAAAACAAGGTGGAATTTTTACCCTGGATGACTCAGGCAGATTTAGGAATTAAACCCAAAATTTTCCTACCTTAGACTTGCAGTTTAATTAGCTCAACTAGTAAGGGAGCTTTTCCAAATTGCAGAACATTTGTTGTGGCAATTAAAGGCATTTTTCAGATTATTTTTTACTTTTTTCTGAAACTGCTGTGTCAAAAATAACAGAAGCTGAGTGTGTATTGGAGGGGCAGGGAGAGTTCACTGCAGCCCTACACACCAGTTTCCCAGAACAGCATTGTGTATGACAACACATATGAGAACAGCATATTTTTACTTGCTTAACTCATTGCATGAAGCTGGATGATGGGTGCAAAGCTCTGCTTAGCTGTTTCCAAGACTACTGCTATGTTAATGAAAACAATTATCCATGAAAGACACAAAATTCTAAATGACCTTAAGAGGCACAAAAATGAACTGAATTAAAAATAAAAAAAAATCAGAATAGATTATTAATTTGTGACACAACTCCAAAGAAATTGCAGAGGTTACAAAACTCAAGGGAGCTTATCAGCAGAAGGAGGAAAACAAAATGATGTTTTGGGAGTAATTGACTTGCTTTGGGCTCACTGGGTAAGAGCTGGGTAACTTCTGCTGAGCTGTGGGCAGTGAGGTACAACAGAGATCTTCAGCTGTGGGCAATCTGCCAGAGCCCTCATGTGAGAGGAGCTCGTGGCATCTCTTCCCCCCAGCCTGTGAAAGACCTTCATTCCCATTTTCCTGTGTGGGACCAAGTCTGAGGAAGCAGCATACCACCCCCCCTGCATGGCAAACAAGCAGGAGCCCAGCCCAAGGCTCACAGGTTACTGCATCAATTGTTTGGGGTAAGAGAGCCCTTCCTGCACTCTGCCCCAAAGGAGCCTGTAGGAGGTGTAGCAGCAGTGATTTGGAGAGCCATTGTTTGCACTTGTGCTTTGGTTCCCCATTCCTGGGAATTTCTGAGGCTCTTACTGACTGATAGCCTTTGTTTGTGGAGGGGTTCCTGGCAGAACTGGGGAACGACTTGTCCTGTTTTCCCCAGATGAAAGTTCATCCATGAAAGGATGAGAGTGAGACTCAAGGAAGAGTATAAATATTTCACTCGTATGCTTCTGGAGGGGGACTAGGTCTCTCTTGCATATTTGGAGGAGATGATTTGGGGCTACAAGTTATTGTTCCTAAGCAACTCACTTGCTGTGGGAACCCCTGCTATGCCAGTGCACAGAGTTTGCATTATACAGTGTCAATTTTGTCCTGGCAGTTTCTTGATTTTCTTTCTTTATTCTACTGAAAGAAGGGCTTTTTGGTGTTAGTTTTTTTTTTTTTTTTCTTTTAAATACACTCAGTGAAACACACAGTGAAAGGTGCATGATAATAGAGGCTCCAAGAGAGCTGTGCACTCTTAATAACCTGTGTTCATATTTAAAAGCCTCAGCCCTGAGTGTTTCTATGAAAGCAGCATAGTGCAGGCCTATTTATTACCTGCCAATTCCATTTCTTAGAGTGGAGGTGCCTCTGAGCCAGAGCATTTTCTGCAAAAACATGTTCCTGTGGATGGATGTGGGGGTGGATGGATGGGTGGGTAGGCAGAGTAAAAGGATGGGTGTGATGGGAGGACAGTGCCTAGACAATGCTGTAGAAAACATCTTGGTTATTTATTGCTCAAAGCAGATGGTACCCATAGATTACCTTCACCAATAGAATCTGTACCCATTAGTGAGAGTGGGAAGAAACATCTCTGCAGTGAGGGGCTGAGGAAAGGCAAACTAAGTCATTTAGGCAAGATCCTGATGCAGAAAGATTAATGTGTGAAGGTTAAAGGGCTGGGGCAGGGTGAACAGCACAGAGCTGATCCCCTGAATGATGAGCACTGGTTTGCTGCATGCCCATGGGAAGGGAAGCTATGCCTGTCCTGTAGGAGGGGATTTTCAGAGCTCAGAGGCACAGTGCCAAAGTGCCAGAGAATACTGTCCTGCTGCAGCCCCTCTGGCCATGTGTGAGTTCAAACCAAGCTGACTTGTCCAGGCCAGTTTTTTCTGCCCTTTTGATCCAGCATCTGTTTAAACTGGTCCTGAGCAAGCGGCTTAGGACAGAGCTCTCATGTGTGTGCTTGTGCTCCTTCCTCTGCAACCATCTAAAGGTCTTTGTGCTCTGTCCCTGAGAGCTCAGCACCGTCCCTGGCAGATCAGCCCTTCCACTGCACAAAGTGGGGTTAATTTTTTCTTGATGTGCTTGCTTAGAGTGCTCTCTATAATAAATTACTATAATCAAAATGGCCTCGTCCTAGAAGCTCCATACTGTTTTACAGACTTATGTTTGATTGCTTTCATTTCCACTGCATTGGTTTCCCAGTGGCTTTCAGAGACTTATCTTGGATTTACACTGACTCAGGGAAAACAGAATCAAACCATCTTTGTAAGATTTGGGGGAGATTTTGAACAAGTAAGGCAGGAAAATGAGAATTTCAATAGTACAGCAAAAGAACACATGCTGTTTTTTTCATGTGTTGGTTCCTGGAATTTCACTGCAACATTAAATAAATTGCTTCAGCAGTTTCTGAAAAATGCTACTTAATGTTTGCTGGCCCCTAGAAGTGCTAAACTTTGCCACATTTGTTGAAAATGCCAGTAAAAGGCTCTTGGGAATTTCATCCCCATGCCTGCATCTTTGATAAGTTTTATAACAATCTGATGTAGTACAGCATTTCTAGTAAGATCTACTGTGTTTGTGAAGCACTGAAAAATAGTAAAAAAATGCACTTTAATCTTTATTCCTGTCAAGTGAAAAATATATCACTGTACCAAATCCTTAAAAAGAGGCAAAACAGATGAAAATGGAAGGAAAGTATATGTTCTCATCAATAATATTCTACTCACCATTTTATTTATTCTAGACACTGCAGAAGAATTGGATCTTCACAAAATATAAAATTCTGGTTATAGCCCAAGTCCTGAATATTTAATTAAATCAGGAGTAGCTCTATTGTACAACTAGTACAATAGAAAAAACAGATATAGTTTGGATATTTTTAAGGACTTGTCCCTGAGTTATGAAAGGCAGAGATTCAAGTACCTGTGCCACTTCCTTGAGGCAATAGTATTCCTCCATTAATATTTCAGACTTGCATTCTAGTTGTAAAGCCTCTGGGTATAAAAGCTAGTTAGTGTTTGTTTACCTCCTGACACAAACGTCACTGGAATCAATATATTTTGCTGCTCAGTAGAATAGCATATTTTTGCCTTCACACTTTTGCTTTGCACTTTAGGAATAAAACACAAACAAATAAACCAGCCAGCTTGATTCCAAAGCTAAATTTTGCAATCCAGAATTCTGGTTCTACCCACTGCCTCATGTTGTGGAAGAGGAAAAAGGCAGAATGAACTGGAGGGAGAAAGAGGAAGCACTGACACATATCTGTACATGACTATTTTTAGAATTGTATGTCAAGAGAAACTGGCTGAGTTTCTGTGAATGTTTTTGTTTTCCTATCACCTTCCAGTATTTGTGCACTTCCAATTCCATTAAGAATGCCAAGAATAGAATCATAGAATCTCTTAGGTTGGAAATGACCTAAAGGTCTTCGAGTACAGCTGTTAACCAGGGACTGCCAAGTCCCCACTAAACCACATCCCTCAGTGTAACACCTAGATTTATAATTTATTAAGAGGTATTAGAGATATTTTTAAGTACCTCAAGGGATGATGTGTCAACCCTTTCCCTGGGCAGTCCATTTCAATGCTTGACAACCCTCTTGGTGAAGAAATTATTCCTACTGTCCAACCTAAACCTCACCTGGTACAGCTTGAGGCCATTTCTCTCATCCTGTCACTTGTTACCTGATTCACCCCCACCTGTCTACAACTCCTTTTCAGGTAATTGCAGAAAGTGATAAGGTTCTCCATGTGTTTTATTTTCCCAGGCTAAACAACCCCAGCTCCCTCAGCCACTCATAAGATTTGTGCTCCAGACCCTTCATCATCTCTGTTGCCGTCCATCTTTCAAAATAAAATATTGTCTGCTGGAATAATTTTGAGATCAGTTTTTGCAGACTGTCGGAATACGTCTAGTTTGCATAAACAGAAATATGACTCAAAAGATTTTTGCAAGTATAGACTTCTGATACAACCGCAAGATTATCTTGAACTTTGGATTCCTCATTATAGTACTTAGGCAATTTTGAAGCTATTTCAGTTTGCAGAACTCTGGCATGGTTGAGCTTCATATTTCTGCTCCAAATTTTTACCCTGAAAAGTAGAGGCCTAGTGAAGAAATGTGTGGGCTGTACACATGTGGAGTTTTCCTTTGTTCCATTTTAGGAAGATCTTTAGGATAAAGCTATTCCACAGGTGAGAAATGTGCCTACTGGAATTCTGCCACAGGAACAGTCTTTCAGAATTGTATTAGACTGATGAGTCAGGCCTCACATCTTTTCTTTAGAGACTATCAGGATGTCACTTGTCACAATACTACAGTCTGCTTGCTTATTTGTCTTATTGTTCCAGAAAGAATAAAATCTATATTCGTGTAGTAGCCCTGCTTGTTCAAAGACTCTATAGTTCAAATCCTAATAAAATAGAAAAGAAAGAGGGGGGAAAATACCCCAAAAGAATAATAAGAAAAAATGTTGTTTCTGAGACTTGAAGTTTGTTTCTGAGACTTTACTAAAGCTTCATTAGCTAAATGTAGCATGAAAACAAAAACACACCTGCTGTCATTGTGGAAGTGAGAAGATATTTCTCTGTGCTTGTCAGAATCTATCAGTACCAGATCTATTTACAGGACATATTAAAAAATCTCATGGGTATTAACCAGTCTTACTCACTTTTGAAATGGGTCAATTTTAGCAAGTGCCCTAGAAGTAAAAAGCTTTTTTTGTAACATCAGTTCCATGAGTCATTCCATTTCCCCCCATATTGGTTAATATAATTTAATTTCCCTCTCTTCACCTGTCATAAGAGAATCAGGGAAAAAGGGTTGCTTTCCTCTGTACTTGCAAATTAATTGATACGATTTGTTTGAGGTTTCCTTCTTACACAGTGTTTTCTTAAAATTAGAACCAAATTAAATGTGTTCCTAGCCATAGTGGAATACATTGATTAGAGCTCAATTATGTGCAGTTGTGATCTACACTGAAATTTGTATGACACATATTTCCTGGAGTGAAACTAAAAAAGGAATTTGAATTTTACCCTATTCTTTTCCAACAAATACAGTCCATTCACCATTAAATCAAATAAATTGTGGTCAATATTTAGAAAATATGAATGTGGAGATTTAATGAATGATGCAGCTGTTAGAATAAAAGTCTCAAGTACTTACCTAGTCTGTGTTAATTAAATAATCTATATTTATTAAGGGATAATTATTGGCAAGAACATCTTTATTTTTTCCTTTTCCTACTCATATTTCAGCAGTCTCTACAGTCCCCATTTTCCAGCAAGATAGCATCCTTGATAAATACTGTAAGACCTTGATTGGGAAATATATGTGTTTAGTATGACTACTGTGAGCAATGAAATTACATAAGCATAAGTCTGCTGATATGTGAAAAGGTAGCATATGTGTTTCCAGGGGCCAAGGAGGCACTGCTCACATTTGCAAGCCCACCACAGCAAGTCTGAGCCTTCTGGTCTCAAGGAGGTGACATTTCCAGCCTCATAAGTGCACGTAGGACTGAAAGGTGTCTGGTATGAAATGTTATGGGGTTGCTGCCTGTAAATGGGAAAGGATCGCTCAGGAAGTCATGTGCATATTTAACTCATCACATTAACAAAGTTTCACTGAAAGTAAAAGGAGAAATCCAACACAGTCATCTCTACCGGGGTTTTTGAGCCCAGAGTATTGCTGCAGGGTACTATACAATTGTACATATGAAAATATTAGCATATTTTTTCTCCCACTTTTTGCCACATTTTTATTTTCATGTCTTTTTTTAGTGTGTTCTTTCTGCATCAGATTTGAGAAACAATTCATTCTTTGTTTGACAAAGCCATATGAGAGAATTTATGTATGTATGTGTAGAAGAGAAAGAAAGAAAGAGAGAGAAGCTGTCCTCAGTTTGGATCCAAGAGGAAACAGCTTCTCAGGCAGCTATCAGTAAGGGAACAGCACATCCAGGTTGTCTTTGTGATGATATAAAATAGCACCTACCCCACCTGACACCACTACTCAGACAGCCTCTATCCCCAGATGGCCAACATAAAAGTCTGTAACCTTATGATACTGTTAAATGAAAGGTAGGTCATAAAAGGGTTCTGTCTAGTAGGAACTGTAGGAATTGCTGCTATGAGAGAGGGAGTAATTGCAGAACCTTTGCTCTGTAAGGATACAGCCAGGTTCTTCCACGATGGTTAATTTCTTCCCAATCCTTTTGAAAGAATGTTGGCTCTCTGATGATAGAAATGTAACAATTGAACTCTGAGAAAACTGGTATTGTCATGCTTTTATAGATTTCTTTTTCCTCAAGTGCTGAGACAGATATATATTGGATTTTTGTTTGTCAAGCATAAGCCCTGTCAAATGTATCTGCACTTTTTAAACTTTGGAAATGACAGCTTTCTGATGAAAGAAAACCTTCATTTTCTTTCCATCCTGAGGAATAATACTGTGCTGGTTCACTTCCAAATAACACATCTCATGTCTTGTTGCTTTGCTCTTTCCTTAAGACATATAATTTACCATAGCAAGCTTTTCAATTAGAACCTGATCCAAAACTTTAAATACTCTTGGGGAAAAAAAGCCCAACAAAACCTGCATTGCCTTCAGGCTCTTTCAAGCAGTTTTATGTACAGCTATTCACACAGTGGTCACACTTGCGTGACAAGGCTACACTGTAGGGACAATATATACAATACTGTATTTCCTTAGGATATTAATAGTAATTTTGGATAGTAGGAAAGCTACCTTTTCTTTTTCTTTGTGTCAGTTCTGGCGATCAGCTGTGAAATGTGACAGTGATTAGACATGGCAGCTTTTTTCTGTACCAGTATTTTGATGCACCAAAACTTAAGACTATTTTCTCTCTTGCTCTTTTTTTTTTTTTTTTTTTTTTCTTAAATATACCATTTAAATCAAAGATTCCCGACATCTTTGGGAATTAGCCACGTGATCTGCATTTCTGACAGCTGCAGAGGGGGAATTTCTGTTCTCTTTCTTGTCTGTCTTTTCAGCTTTTGCCAGAATGTGATAACAGAAAAAGCCTTTCTGGCCGTCACACTATCGTGTCATCCGTGTGACTAGAAAATGCTAAAGAGAAATACTTTAGTTTTCCACAGAGTGTGCCAGCATCACCCTGATGTGGGGTCTCGTTCAAACAGCTGGTGAGCCCAAGCACTTAAACACTTAAAGTGAAATCTTTAACCGAGAAAAAACCCTCATTGCTGGCTCGCTGGTGTGAATACCCAGCGGGCAATCGTAGCAAGCATTGTAGCGAGAATGGGCAAGCAATCCCCAGATGGAACGGGGGAAAGCCTGCCAAGGGGCACCGGCAGCAGAGTTTGAACAGGTTTCAGGAGCGGCAGTACAGCTGGTGCGCTCGGGCTGTGCCTGAGCACAGCGCAGGGATCAGACTGCCAGGAACTCATCTTCAGGTCTGATCCTTCCTGAGCTGCACACTAGCGTAAAGTTGGGCGGAATTCCTGCTGCTCTCGCCTGCGATCCGGGAGTGGATAAGCCCGACGCCGCGATCCCCGGCTGAGCCTGTGCCTCGCAGCCGCCCGTCTGCGCATGAGTCGCTGCGGGAGGCTCCGCGGCTGGAGTATTTGAGGGGCTGGGCAGCGGGGAAGGTGCTCAGAGCCCGCGGAGGGAGCGGAGCGGAGCCCGGGCGGGGCGCGGCGGGGGCCCGGGCGCCGGGGGGGCCGCGCTCGGCGGCTTGAGGCAGCGCGGGGCGGCCGTCGGGGCAGCGCCCGCTCCGCGGCCCGCTCAGCACCGCGGACAGCGCCCGCTTTCACCGCCCGTCCGCTTTCAGCGCCCGCTTCAGCACCCGCTTCAGCACCAAGGACAGCGCCCGCTCCCAGCGCCCGGACAGCGCCCGGACAGCGCCGCGCCCCCGGCCCGCGCCCCCGCTCCGCTCCCCTAGCCCCGCTACCCTAGTCCCGCTCCCCTAGCCCCGCTACCCTAGTCCCGCTCCCCTAGCCCCGCTCCCCTAGCCCCGCTCCCCCGACTGCCCCGGCCCCACTCCCCTAGCCCCGCTCCCCTAGCCCCGCTCTCCTAGCCCCGCTCCCCCGACTGCCCCGGCCCCGCTCCCCTAGCCCCGCTCCCCTAGCCCCGCTCCCCTAGCCCCGCTCCCCCGACTGCCCCGGCCCCGCTCCCCTAGCCCCGCTTCCCCGGCTCTCCAGTTCCCCCAGGCCCACTGCCCCCGGCTGCCCCGGCTCTGGTGTCCGGGCGCCTCGGGCCCCTACCTCCAGCTCCGATTCTCCGGTACCCCCATCTTCCCTCTATCTCCTGATCCGATCGCTGCGTGCCCTAGAATCCCTACCCCCGGCTCCTGCCACGCTCCCCCGCTGCCTGACTCTGCGGTCAGAGAGCCCCGGCTCCGCCGTCCCTGTCCTCCCGCTCTGCCCCGTCCAGCCGCCCAGTCCCGCTCCCCTGCCCCTGTCTGCTCCCTGCCCTGCCCTCCTCGCTGCCCCCGGGCTGCCCCGGCCCTGCCCCGCCGCCGGCACCATGCGCGGGCGGCCGCGGCGGGCGGCAGGCGAGGCTGCGGTGCCGGCGCGGGTGCGGGTGCGGGTGCGGATACCCCCTTCCTCCTGCCCTCGCCCGCTCCAGGCGACCCGCTGAGACATGGACTTGGCAGGCGTGCTGCTGGCGCTGCTCCTCGTGCTGGTGCTGGTCGTCTCTCTGCTCTCCAACCTCCTGGTGCTGCTATGCTTCGTCTACAGTACGGAGATCCGCAAGCAGGTCGCCGGGGTTTTCCTGGTGAACTTATCCTTCTGCAACCTGCTTCTCACCGTTCTGAACATGCCTTTTACCCTGCTGGGCATCCTGAGGAACCAGCAACCCCTCGGGGGCTGCGTCTGCAAGGCGGTGGGTTTCCTGGAAACTTTCCTGACTTCCAACACGATGCTGAGCATGGCAGCGCTCAGCATCGACAAATGGATTGCCGTGGTGTTCCCCCTAAGCTACACCAGCAAGATGCGGTATAAGGACGCTGTGATACTGATGGGCTACTCGTGGCTCCACTCCCTCACGTTTCCCTTGGTATCCTTGTTTTACTCGTGGGTAGATTACAACAGCGTTTACGCCTCTTGCACCTTACACCTGAAGGAAGAGACAGAGAGGAGAAGGTTTACAGTGTTCACCATTGTCTTTCACTCCACCAGTTTCATGCTGTCTCTGGTGATCTTGTGTTTCACCTACTTAAAGGTTTTGAAAGTTGCCCGGTTCCACTGCAAGCGGATAGACATTATTACCATGCAGACTCTGGTTTTGCTGGTGGATATCCACCCCAGGTAATGCGCGCACGTTCGGATCCACAGCCCGCGGTCACTCGCGGTAGTTACCCCGGGAGGGAGCGATATCCCGCCTCTCCAGCACCCCTTCCTGCCCGCATGGAGAGCGCTCCTGCCGCTCGTTTCAGACGCTGCTTGCAGTGCCGGGAACGGTGGCTTGTGCATTTGTAGCTTCTCTGTTTCAATGCTAATCGGGCTCTCCGGGTTATCCCACTTTCCTGAGCTCCCTTCGAGCGGCAGTCACTGCTTTGCTGAGTGCGATGGTCCCGAGGCTCGACGGGGTTGGGGTTATCCTCTTTCCCTCCTCTCCCCGAGGGAATTGCCCTCTTGTTCCCTCGGGGTTGCCCCTTCCCCGAACCGGGCTGCCCCCTCTCCCCGGGGCTGCCTTCCTCTCCCCTTCCCTTCCCGGGTGCAGGGGCTTTCGGGCTTGGGCTCACATCTCACCTCCTCTCTTCTTGCCTTAACACCCTTACCGCTCTTTTCCCTCCCTAGTGTGAAGCAGCGCTGTCTGAACGAGCAAAAAAGGAGGAGGCAGCGGGCTACTAAGAAAATCAGTATTTTTATAGGGTCGTTCGTGATCTGTTTTGGTCCTTACATTATCACCAGGTTAGTATTCTCTGCCGGGGTGGGGGACTTTGAGGGATCAGGATGTCCTGTGATGTGCAGGTGCCCGGGGGTCTTACAGCTAATTTTGGGGGGCCAGAGTCAAACAGAGCCCCAGGACCAGTATCGAGGGGCAGAGCAAGCACACACACACAAACACACCCTGACACGGTGCTCCTGTCCTCACACCCAGTTCTAGGGGGCAGCCCGGCAGGACCTGGCTCTCCTTCCCTCATCACAGCCAAGTTTGGGTACCTCTGCCAAAAGAAAGTGGCTTTTAGGACAAGTACCAGGAATTAATCGCATGCCAGTAGGAGATAAAAGCAGTTTTAAAGACTTGCCACACTTCCTTATTATCAGAACCCTAGCAGTAGAGAGGAAAACAGGCAGACTTTCCTGATTAGCTTAGGATTTTTGTTGTGTTTTCCTTTTTTTTTTGGGGGGGGGGGGGGGGGGTAGTTTTTCGCTGTTCTTTGTTTTATTTTGTTTTTAGCATAAGGCCAAGCTTGCTGCTATTGGAAGCTGGGTTGATATAATTTAAATTTGTCCAGGCTGGCAATTTTTCAGAGAAGATTTCAGTCTGGAAGCATTAATGCCTGTAAATATATTGCTAATGGTACAGCACAGACTTGTGATGAGGTGTAAAAGTTATTTCCCAGGAAAAAAAACAATAATTAGACACCTTAAATGTATAGGAAACATCATGTTCCTCAACTGGACAGAATTATAGGCAACCATCCTGGTGGTTTGCAGCTTTTGAAGTGTCCATGCATCATTGTTGTTTTCTACTTGTGCAGTCTTCATACAATAGCTGATTATTATTATTATTTTTAAATCTTGTATAAACCAGTCAGCTGGAAGTCAGTGTAACTTCACTGAATTGCAGCATCCCAGCATTTAGCCTTTTATCTCTAAACTGAAATGGGCTACATCTTTCACAAGCCATTTTTTAAAGTATTTCCCACTTTCAGAGTGTGTTCCAGACAACCTTGAAAAGTGCTGACTTGAGTTGAGAGAGGTGAACTAGTGTGCAAGACCCCCTGGTGAGGGTTTCTTCAAGGTTATTACCAACCTGCCAGTGTCCTCAGCCACAGCAGCTCACAGAAATTGGCCAGATTTAGTGCTCTGATCTCACACAGTCACATACAGGCCATTTATGCTCAGTGTCACTGCACTTTTCTGAGAGGAGTAGGGGACAGCTTAAGGCCAGTGCACTAAACAGACAATATTTTAAATTTTTTTAAAGTGACATTTATTTCAGTTCCCAGTTAGATGTTGAAAGGGATTCCTTCCTGATTGCCTGGATAACTACATCTTTTTTCTGCAGCTGAAAGGATTATTACAAACATTAACATTACATCACATAGTTAAAAGGTTAATTTATCATTGTTCAGTACATTTTGAGTCGTGTTCTATTCACTTTTGCCATAATCAGAAGTTATGTTGAACAAAGTGGATTTTGTCATCTTCTTTCCATCTGAACATTACCAAGTTCAGCAAATTCCAAACATGGCCACATTTTTCAGGGTGGAGGTATTTCTCATAAACTTCTAAAATAAAAGTTACTTCCTTCTTCAGACCTTGCATTTGGCAAACATGAGATGGTGCATTTTCCATGTGTGACAAACTACCTACTGAATCACTACAGAGAAGGGTGAGGGCTGGCTTATGGAAATGTGTGTCAGGGTACAGCCTCTGTCTGTCACAGGGATGAGCTGGTTCAGGGACAGCAGAATGGGAAATATTTGGGGAGGACATCCTAAAAGGCTTCTTGTCTCAAGGACAAGACAGTGCCAAGACATCACTTCATAAAAGGTGGTGATGGATGTGAGGTTGGAGGGCTTGCTGCTGTGTCTGTTTCTCTGTTCTCCCTCCATTCTGGTTTTTAGGGGGGTGGCACTGGAGCAGTCTCTGGGGAGGCAATGTAAAAACCATCTTCCCTGTTCTCTTGCTCCTGGCCTGGTGACTCAGGTTGCATTGTGAGCTCAGTATTTGTTCCTCGCTTCAGAAATTTGAATGAGATTAGGCTTATTAGTAATATATTCATCTGTTCACTAAGAGACAACAGATGAATTTCATCTCTTTTGTAACAGTTCTGAAAACAAGAAAATCATTCCAAGATGCATTCAGATGGGTATTTCTAAGTCTGACTTGTTTTGGCCAGACCCTTTATCTTATTAAAATCCATGTAATTTTTCTTCTGTTGGCTTCAGTGCAATTAAGTATGGATCCATAATGCATTAATGGGAACACAGCAATACATCTATTTCCAAGACTGAAAGATATCTTACTCTTCTTATTTAGTGTCTTTATAAAAACATCAATTGTATAAATATCAATTATATATTTCTTGTATTAGGATTACATGTAGGATGGGATAAACCTAAGAAATCACATAGCAAGTGTCATTAGTTGTACATTTATTTCTCATATTTTGTAGCTTCCTATTCTACCTATTTTGAATTCATTGGAACTTTTTCTGAGCAGCTTCAAACAGAAGTCATCTGTTTTTTTAAATGCACTTTCCATAAGCATTATTTAACTTTCAGCCATATAAATAAGAAATATTCCTGTCACTTGTAGCAATGTTCAGTCCAAATGATGGTAAGTCAGCTTTTCTATGAGGAGGGACTGGAACAGCTTCAAAAGTCAACACCCTGCAAGTCAGGAGCTCTGCATTTTGGAATGAGGACAGAAGGTTCTTCAAGCCTCAAGAAAGCTTCTGATCTTACATCTTCAAATAATGATGTCTTAGAGTACAGAAAAGGGCTATTTTATCTCCCAGAACACTTTATTTTTTTCTAAGATGAAAAGTGAGCAAAGTAGCACACTCTTGCTCTTGCAAAAGGTTTTACAAAAGACATACACAAAATAAAAAATTCCTCATCCTGTTCATTCCACCTTCCTGGAGGATTTGGCCACTGTAGATGAGCTGGGTGAGGCATTTGCTGGAATAGTCTGAAGGATTGCCCTCACTTCTGTGGAAAAATGGTTTAACTTAGTTGTGGTTTGTGCTCCCATGATTAATACATCCCTCTGAGCTGAGGTGCTGAGGCCACTAATCACCCGTGAAGCACAGACCAAGAGACACAGGTCTGGACATAGCTGACTGGTCATATAATGATGATAAAAGTGTTTGTTTGCTTTCTTTGGCCAGTCTGGAAGTCAGCTAAATGCACACAAAAGCTTCCATGGCTCAGTAGCTGTAAGTGTGCTGCTAAGCATACCTGGGATTGCAGGTGCCAAGCAGACCTCCCTGAGACACTGCCAGTGGTCTGACATGAATCTGCTGTGCATCTGTGGTCATTCACCACGGTGGTGTAATGAAGGTTTGCTGGTCAGTGTCTGAGGGGGTGGATTCAGTGACCTAGACCACGGTTCTGGTGTCATTTGAGATGCTGCATGGTATCCAAGCCCTGTACCTGGGCTGGCAGATATGCCACAGGATCTAAAGCAGACCTTCCAGGAGCAGCAGCCTGATGCCAATGGGGTTATGTCCAAATGTCTCAAGTGTCACTAGACAGCTCTGCTCAGGAAATTGAGGTCAGTGAGTCTGGGTGCCCTGTGTCACGTGTGTCCATCTCAAGCCTGCTGTGGGAGAGAAGTAGTCAATAATGTCACCACATTTTGACCACTTACCAGCACAGCTCAGTAAATTCAGAAAGTGAGCAGTAAGCTGCAGCACTCTCTTATCTCCTCTGTACAGAAGCATTACCACTGAAAACAGTTTTCCCCTCTTTCCATAGTAGGAATTGATTTTGTCTCCCAGCCGCCTTGCCAGGAAAGTTCTCTTTGCCCTTATTGAATGTGAGGAGTGAGTACACAGCCCCTCTCCTGCAGGGACTGTGTACTGGAAGGAAATAAATGTTACTTGAATGTTTCATGAAGCATGAGTTGAGCACTGGGCTCAGTGTGAACATAATACTCAAGTGTTTCCATTTCTCTTTAATGTTTAACAGGTTGATAGAGCTCATTCCTTTTGTTACCATAAATTACTACTGGGGAATTATAAGCAAGTGCCTCACCTACAGTAAGGCTGCATCAGACCCGTTTGTTTACTCACTTTTACGTCAACAGTACAAAAAAGTTCTGATCAACATTGTCAACAGGATACTTAAGAGGGACCTGTATCCATCCTCGGGGTACAACAGCTCTCTGGACACCGAAAACGACTATTGCTTGCACAGAACAAACTGACACCAGGAAAGCATTCCCATCCCAGGGACACAGCTGGCTGCTGCTGCTGCTGGAAAACTGCCTTTCTCCTCTCATGCTGACAGTGTCTCCAGGGTGTGGGGGCTGCATTAATGTGACACATTTCATCGTGGACTCTCATAAAAAGGCTCTTCCCTGGTCTGCAGCCAAGCACACTTCATGGCAAAGCCTCGTCCCTGAGTGAACAGAGCTGGCTTGAGGGGTTTTAATAAAGCCTTTTGAGGATTTAGAGAAGCTTAGACTGCTCTCAGTGTTCCATGTGTGAACACTTGGTATGTCTCAGAGCGTTCCATATCTGACATGATACTCCAGTGTCTTCTGGGAGCACAGGAATCCCCAGTGGAAGGACAGGTTCAGAGTGCTCCGTGCTGCACATGTACCTTGGCAGCCCAGGATCTGTTGTTAGCTTTGAACATTAAAAACAGATATTTTAATTGATTTATTGTATTGGTGCCTCAAGTGAGTCAGCACTTTGAATCTGAGATTGTTAATATTATTAATATTATTATTATTATTATTATTTATTACTAGGCATCATGATTGTAACATAGCCTTTAGGAAGTGGTACATATATTTGATATGCCAGTATTCTATCAAGCATAACCAAAGTCCACATATCTGAGTTACTAATATTTAGCACTTCAGTGGTACGTGATTACAATAATTGCAGCAACAGTAATGAAGACATGTATGGAATTTAGTTAAATAGCACTGTAGTTCCATCACTGAGCTAGTAGTCCTATTCAAGCAAGCTTTTTATTCAGAAAAAAATCAGTAGAAGTGACAGATACCATTGTGTTTAAGATATATTACTTCAGAAGCTATCTGTTTTCAGAGGAAAGGCTAAAATATATTAATTCTTTTTATGAGATATATAATGTGTAAAATATTTCATGCATTGGCTATATATGGTGGATTGTCATAATACTGTACAATCTTTTCTTTAATAATGATCAATTAATCTGGTGATTTTAACTGAAAACAAGAGATGTGAGAAATATTATAACAGACCTGCTGCCAAATCCCAGAAATATAAAACTGCTTATTTATTATATGTATTTTTCTCTTTAATTTCTTTTTAAATTTAAACAGGTTTTGGAAAAAATGTGGGAATTATTTTTGAACAATATTCCTTTTGGTTATGTAAGACATTTATTGAAATTTAAGAATTCTATGGCATTCAATAAACTACTATTTTCTAATTGAGTACATAAGGAGAAAAAAAAGCAATTCTAAAGTATATTTTAAGAAAAATATAAAGAAAGATGACAGTAAAGTACTCTTATTTTTTATGTAACAATGCACTTGACCCTACAAAGCATTGAGAAAGCTATTTCTGGTAAAACTAAACATATAAGCATGTGATTAGGCACAAATAGAATTTTCTTTGAAGCTAACAGTTCTATTTCCATGCTGAAAATTAAGTACACACTCAAGAGTTTTGCAAAATCAGTGTTGAGCTGTCAGCACATTGAGAGGGCTTTTCCCACCATCCACAGTGAGGAAGGAGAGTGTCTTGTTCAATCCCACTGAAGTCAAGGAAGATGATGCTGCCTAACAAACACAGTGTTCTCTTACCTCCTGCTTTTAATCTCTGGGGCCTTTATGATGCTCTTTATTTTATTTTTTTTTTCTTTCCCCTATGCAAGTACCTTAGGCCTCTGTGCTTTGCTTCTATAGTTCTGCCTGTGTTTAACTGAATGTACTCCAATGGTTTTGTCTTCTTAGTAAAGTATTTGTACTCTCTTCAATTTTGTGTAAATACAGTATTTCAGAAAAAAAAAAAAAAAGTTGTCTGTGGAATCTTTTCAGTTTAAATGTCTTCCTGTCTCCCCATGCCTCCCCCTCTTCCATGCTGCTAGAAAAACTTGATGTTTCAGTCTCTAATTTCAGCTGCAACATAAGGACCTGATAACTCTGTGGGGAGTGGGAGGGATGCTAAATTTTCAGTAATTTTTTTAGTCAGTTTTGAGGCAAAAAGTTTTAATAGCCTACAGTAGCTGTTCATGAATAAACATGAGCTTAATGATACCTAAAGTTGTTAGCTTACCCTTGGTTTCCTAAACAGAATGGTCCTCACTTTGGGAAAGAAATATGTTACATACATTTAAAGGTATTAAGTTGTCACCTTCAAGACATACAAATGAAATAAAATGTTATTATTAGAGAAAATGGTAGAGAAAAAATAATAAACTTTAAAGCTGTTACAGTAATAAACTTCTAAAGCTAATAAGCTACAAGCCACATTTTAGAGGTATAAAGCAGAACCTGGCTAATTGCTACCTCTGCTATTAGGTTAATTAGTGACACATATGCCAGTTGAGGGTGAACACTCTACAATAACATTCAACCTCACTAAGCATTGAATATTTCTGGAGGTGCTCAGGTCTAGATGAAAAAAAAAAAAAAAAAAAAAAAAAGAGCTTGCAGTGGGTGTAGCAGAACATCTTTTAGATTTCATTTCCACATGGAATCAGGAAGCCAAGATCTACAGTGCTGCAGACCAGAAACTAAGGAAGGGCAAGGGGAGCTGTAGTGATCTCTGATTTGCAGCAAAACTTAACAGCCTTGTTTAGTGATAACAAAAAGCATCTTCCCCTGCTCAATATTCAGGTGAAATTTCCTTTCTCTCTTCTCCTCACCACCCACTCCCCACCAGAGAAGGTCTTGCTCTACTTTTCTAACAAAGCAGGAAACATTCAATGAGAGGTCTTGCTCTCCTTCCCTTGGCTTCCTGACACAGGCAGAGCTCTTTAGGTTTGTGCTTCATTCACCAGGCTGTGGGTTATTCAGGGACAGGAGGAGCTGGGGGAAACCACACTCTGCCCCCATTGCTCTGGAATGCCACAGAAAGTATCCAGGGATTGAGTGCTATAAATACCTCACATGATGGGAACATTCACCAGAGGTTGTGGGTTCCCTCTTACTGACATATTGACATTTTAGATAAAACAGGGGGCACACAGTCCTGGCAGCAGGGTTTAGTTTAATCAGAGGATTTCCAGCAAAGCTGAAGTGTGGTATCCAAAGTGGCCTCTTGCCATTGGCACACTCTTGCCAACTCAAAGATTGTGCTCTGGGAAAATTCATCTGCATTTCCTGCCCAAAGGCCTGGGGTGCCTTTGCTAGCAGACAAGAGACTGGCAGATACTCAGCAGGTGAGTTGTGGAGCTGGGAATGCCACAGGGGTCAGCAGGAACTGCCTGAAACTCTGATTTCCTTAGCAGGAGCTGCTGTCACCCACCTGTGGCTGCTGAGGGGAAAGGATGGCAAGTTCTTAGAAGAGTGTGCACAAGACATTTTCTCAGAGCAGTAGTGCCCCCAGAAAGTTCCTGGGTGTGGGTTTTCAGCTCCTGGTTGCAATTCAAATTCGCAAAGTCCTCTCCTCTTCTCCAAACTTGTATTTTGTCTGCAGAGACTGGAGCTGAGAACTGCACTATTCACCTTCACCTAATGGAAGGGTATAAACTCTGCAGCACAACAAACCTTTAATTAGTCTGTGCAGCTGAGGAAACATTAAACTTTAATTCTTAATGCACATTCACCAAAACATTTCCAAGCCTGATGATTTGGATATTTTCAGGTGAGATCCAGGATGGCATTTTGAATTTGCCTTTTCAGAGGAAGAAATTGAGTCTGTGTGCCTCATTTCATAGATGAGTGCTCTGATATACGTTTATGAAAAAGGGGGTCACCTCTTCAAGAAGAAAATAAAGTTTTGCATTTTTTTTCCCAGTTAGGCTCTGAGACCGACAGAGTTTCTGAGGCAATGAAGTCAAAGCATTCCTTAGATTACAGATTCCCAAAAGGTTTGGGTATGAGCTGGCTTCCAGCCTGCGAAATCCTGACAGGATGGATGTGCTTCACTACAAAACTAGTTTTCTTGGATGGGAACTTTAGTGTCTCTGAGCTTAGATGGCAGCTGAGCACTGAGGGCCTCGAATTCTGTGAATTTTCTCTCCACAAATTCCTTGGCCTCACTGAGGAGCAGGCGTGTTATTCATCTGGGTAAATGAGCATCTAATAAACTTCTGCAAATAATCTGTGCAGCTCAGTGATTACTGAATACATATTTACCTTGTCTTAACATGAATAATGCTGGTATTGAACTTAAATTTCAGAGCTAATTGCAATGTTAGGCTTGCTACATGGTTAAATATGTTTACAGCTGCAATCTATGACCTCAAAAGTAATTTCCAACTTTAATGGCTCTATAATTTTAAGTGACAATCTAAGTTTCTTAATGCAAGTGCTTGGATATGATCAGAGGCTGATCATGCTCTTTACAACTGCAGGTTAAAATTTTAGCTCTTTAATAAATTTAGCATCACTGAGCCTTACTGAAAAAGAAAAAAAAAACAAAAAACAAAAAGCCAAACCTATAACAAGATACTCAAGCCACTCTATGTGGAGTGCTCAAAAAAAAATCAAACACAAACTAAAAAGAACTATTTAGTGTGAGTGGGAAGGTTTGACTACATCACCAAGAGGGCATATTTTCTGTTGAATTTGAGGTAGTTTTTTTCTCCCCAAATAATTATGTGCACTTCTGCACACAGAATGAACAAGCAACTGTGTGTCTGTCTCAAAAGCACATAGCATATTTCAGTATTGTGGAGAACAAATGGCTTGCTCAGTCTGGTTCAAGAGGACACCTGGTTTGTGGGAGGTGTTAATTACACAAGTAAATTAGAGGTTCTGCTTTTTATTTTTGGAAAGTAGTGCAATTAATATTTAATGGCTCAGCTGGAGACACAGCAGAGATGACCTTAAGAAAGGTTGTAAATAGATGAGTATCTCTCAGTACCAGAAGCCTGGGGGAGAAAAATGTCACCTGGCACAGTATATGCAGCCAGCTCCTTCTCCGAGCTGGAGCTGCTTTTCCCTGTGGCTTATGAGTAGGAAACAGGCCAAATGACTGGTCCCATTTCTGCATATCTGTGATTCTTCTCCCCTTAATGTCAGATTTTCCTTGCCAGGACAGGAGGGTACGTGATGCAAACTTGGTGCTTCTGCTCTTTTCTGTAAGTGAGCAATGCATGAACCATGAGCCAGGCTTCTCATACGTTCTCTATGCAAATGAAACATATTGCAAAGCAGGTATGGTAGATGTCATAGGGCCCATATGGTTTTAGTGGTAGTTTTGAGTGTTGGGAGCTACAGATTATTCCAGTCCACTGACATCACTTTTTAACTAGATGCCCTAAAATATTATAAACTATAAATGAAGCACCTTCATGTCAGTGCCCAATCCATTATCACAAGAGTGCAAATCGTTGACCAGTCCACTGCAGATGATAGAAATGCCAAAAAATACCCCAAAACATCTCCTTTGGGACAGAAACTAAGTTTTGTGGTGCATGTTTCATCTATCTCACTGCATCCTGCTATGCCATATACAGGTTTGTATCCAGCAAATTTGAAGCAAACCATCCAACATATCTCTTAAGTTTCCAAGTTTCCTTTCCTTTACCAAAGGGATTGAAATCTTCAAACACTTTCCAAGAAAAGTCCTCCTGCCTATCACTAGAATGCTGTTTTACTTAGCCCACTTTCCCAATTTGATATTTTTTTCCCCAGCCAAGGCATAGCATTCAAACTGTACTTCAATGAAGCCTGACCATAAGTGGCAGACTCATTACCACCTTCTTTTCACTTTTATAATTCCTGTCCTTACATATCCAACTCCTCTGTTCTCTTTGCTTGCAGCTGACATCCCTGATGCACATTTTCAGAATGTTTTTCGAAACCAAATAAATTGCTTAGTGACCTTGCTCCATGGCATGCACTGGATATTGTGTTTGTGTGATTTGTGTGCCTCCATGGAAATATTTAAACATGTTTTAGATATTATTTTTTGATATTTGTCTTTTATCATGGGAAAACAAAATTTTGATTAGTGACATGTGACCTTTGTGTTACAAAAGGCTGCTGATCACTCCTTGCAGTTCTTGCTCAGACTGGCTTTCAGTTTGAAATCTGGCTTTTCAGCTAATCAGACCCTTATTGTTATCACTGTTAATGAAGCCTGCTTTAGGCATTTAAAATATCTTTTGGGCTTCTCACACAGTAGCCTGAATACTTCATTATCCTTTTATTCTTAATACCTTGCTGGAAGCCAGATAACTCAGGACACCTGAGGCACAGACAGATGAAAGACCACACTGCCAGGAAAAGATCAAAATATATGAAATGTGGTTTAGGAGATACCTAGGAATTGAAGACAAACAAGATCATCCTGAATCCATTGGTTGATATTTTGCTCAAAGTTTCTCAGGCATTTAAAAATGTGATTCTCATAATGGTTAAACATACATTGGAATTGACAGAGGAGCTGAATTTTTGGGAGAAAGATATTTAGGATACAAGATTCAGGTGCTCCTCCTCATCTCATCATGAGGAACTTGCTGTGCCAGCATCATGCAAAAAAAGGAGTGGTAGACACCTCACACTGATAAAACACAGCTGCATGTGTTGAAGTTACAACTCCCTTTTGAGCTTTTCTAGATGGAGCTTCAGTGTTCCTCTCTGGGTGTGACAGCTCAGGCTGGGATCTCTTTTCTTGGAGACCACCACTTTGGCCAGGTTGGTATTTTGGTAGAAATTTGAGATGCTATGTATGAGAGAAAGCAGACTCCATGTACAGGATGGTGAGGCTCAGTGGGCAGGGCATTTATCACAAAGGAGGGATGATGCCTCTGCTTCTCTTCTGAGGGCTGTTTTTATCCCATCTGTGTATTACATCCCACTAACTTTGTTAGTGGGATTCCTGAATCAGAAAATAAGTATAGGGAAAGATCCCGACTTTACTGACTTCCAGTGGAGGTAAGCCAAGATTTTACTTGAAAGTTTTTATCAGTAGACTCCAAGTCTCAATTTGCAGAAGTGTTTAGAGAAGGTCGTGTAAGACAGTCGGTGTCAGACTAGGAATAGCGAATAATGCAGCAACACACATACCTGACTTCTTCTAAGCAAGAAGAAGTAATTTATTGAAAAGCCATGGCATTTCTGTAAGATAGATTGTGCAAAAAAAGTAGAAAAGACTCATTGGTCCAAGAAGGCAACACCTCTTTGAAAACATATTTTCTGCAAAACATCACGAGACACTCACATGGCTCTGTGATCAACACCAGGTTTTTATCTGTCCTGGTCTTTCTTCCTTCTCTTGTTTGTCTCTGTGAAAAATCCACCCCTGGGAAAGGTCCGAGCTGGAGCTGAGAGAGCCAACAGCCTGGGAAAAATCTAGATTGTTTTCCACGGGCCTTCAGCAGTATCCACACAGGACCACCTCAGCTATGAAGTCTGTTCACTGAATGAATCACATCAAATAAAAAACAAAAAAGTTTGATGATTGTACACCCTAGCAAACCACCTTAACAGCACTGAATGGAAATGTAATCTAAGGTGTACGTTCTTCTAAAAGTGACAAAAAGGATGCCAAGCAGACTGAAAATGCAGATGGTGTGGCTATGGAGGAGCCTGCACAGCAGTGCTCTGACAGTCACTCACACCTCTGAGCCCTTTTCTCCCAGGGCTGCTCAGGCTGCTGTGCACACTCCTGCTGCCCTCTCCCTGGTGGGTACCTGTGGCTTGCTGAGCATCCGCAATCACTCCAGCCAACCCAATGTGGCATTTGTAAACTCCATTATTCCAAACCCAGAGGAACACAGTGACAGTGGCTCTGAAAAGTGATTCCAACCCAGAGTGTGTTCCTTCCTTCTTAAACTCCCTGTTTGTTCTTATTCATAAATTACCTCCTACTCAAATATTTTAATCTCTGGTCTTAGAGCTGAACGGAGACATGAACAGCACTTGCTCTTTGCATCTCTGCCAGCGTGTCTTCCCTTATCTACTGCTGGAAGCTCAGTCAATTCCCATGTTTCCTCCACCTTCGTCAGCTGGTTAGGTTTCTACCTGCCCTCTGGTTTCTCATGTCAGCTGAAAGGCAGGCTATTCAGACCCTTCTTTCCTTGGTGTATTCCTTTGGGCTATTATGATGGTAGTCTTTTTTTTTCTTTTCTTTTTTAATTTTTTTTCCCCCTGTGGTTTTGGTTTTATGTGGGGTCTCTTTGTTGTCTTTTATCAGTTTTCCACTGACAGCCTTTTCAGTTTTTAATTTTGTGCAGCTGAGCAGGATTGCAAAATGCAAATTTTAAAAACTAGGAAGAAAGTTGTACTCCTCACCTTTTTTTTTTTGTGCTCAAGAAAGCAAGCTGATAAAGGAATAAACCCACGAGTCTTACTGAATCTACTTTGTCCCTTGGGATTACAGCCTACTGATTTCTGCAGTGGGTGGTACACAGAGAGTAATAATATGACTACTGTCACATTCTCACTTTCAGATAAAATTACCAAATACCCATTTATGGCTGAATCAAGGTATTTGGCATGAATTCCTCATAAAAATAAAATTCTTACTGCTAGAGCTTCCATAAATCTTCCCACCTACTGTCCTAATAAGCATAATGAAGGGAAGATTGGATGGAAATCCAACCTACCCCATGTGGATGTATAGTGGGTTTCTTCAGGCTCTTTCTGCAATGGCTGAAAGTCTGCAATTGCCCTGGCACTTCAGAGCCTCTATGTCCAAATCTGATGCTCTCAGGTTCAGCCCTTGAGTATCAGCCAGCTTTTGAATTTTGGTTAATTTTCGTATCACCATATGGACCTGCAGAAAACTCAGATAAATGGATCCAAGGACCTTCAGCTTTGTAATTTCCCCCACTGCCATGACATTGGTTTGGTGAGCCCTGAGGGTGGCTGTTTTTTGGCAACTGGAAGCAGAAGAGGACCAGCATAAAGTGCAGTATGTAGTTTACTCTGACACCCTGGTTTCCTCACAGAGGTTGGACATTCCTTCTGGTACCCTGCAGCTTACTCCAGGGAGAAAGAAGGTGTGAATCAAGCTCTGTCTAGCACAACAATCTGCAAGGAAATGAAAAAACTCAGGAATTTCTCTGGATATCTGTTTTCCAAATTTGTCCTGCTTAGCTGTGCTTTAAAGGAAGGTCCTGACTAATAAAAACTTTGATCAGTGAAGATTTTTTTTTTGATGAGACACTAGTTCATTTTTGCTCCCTAATGATAGCGTAAGATAACTCAGTGATAGGAACTGTTGAGTAAAATTAGAAAAATGCAAATTCCCAGTTTTCATAGGGATCTCTGTGTGACAGTAGCTCTGGTTGTTAATGGTATGACTAGAATCACCAATGACATTCTTGGAGCTGCTAAAGGCCTTGTCCTGAAGCCTTGTAGGCTGAAGAAATCTCTCCCATACAGTTCAGTGTTTGATATGTGGCATTTTTCATATCTGTTCAAAATTTGGTGGCTCTGGATCAGCTCTTTACCCAAGGAGATATGATAATATCAGTAGCACTATATTACTTTACACTGGCAGGGTTTTATTCCAGATTGCTGGGTTTTTAGAAAAGCAGAGAGGAGTATTTGGTTAAGTTATGGAGCTGTTCCCAGAGCTTAGCCCATGACTGGTATTGTTCCCACAGTTTATTCTTTGGCTAGTAATTAAGACCTTATAGCTGTTCTCTGACTTTCCCTACTACCCTGTGCTCATTCTCTTGACCCCTCATAACTGTGTCCTGGCCTGTTCTATTTAGGTTATTCTTTCAGACCCTTGACTATCAAATTAGTCATTATTTGGCCAAGAAAAAACAAATTCAACAGCTGAAATTATTTCTCATGATGAGTCAATGCTTAAGCCCCCATCCAATTTGTTACCTCTCTGCAAATCCTTTCCAATTTGTCAGTGGAAAATGGAAATACTCATGCTCCTCCTGTCATTGAATGCACAATAGCTGACTGAAGGATGGCACACAGCAGTGCTTGCAGGACTCTGTAGCTCTCTGGCAAAAGCCATGAGGCAGCCCTGGGAGTGAGACAGCACCACCACCACCTTGCCTTTCTCACACAGGACTGTGTGCAACCCACAGCTGAAATTGAAATCTAGAAACTATAATACAAATACCTAGAGGAGCCAGGATGCTGCCTGTGAGTCTGGCATGAGTTTTGCCCATGCAGATGTTGATGAAGCTGAAGAACTACTCTGGGGTCAGCAGGCTGTTTGTGATGGCTCTGTGGGGCTGAGTGCTGTGCGGCTGGAATTCCCAGCAGCCTGGGATCCTGCACGAGCTCCAGGGCAGCCTCCAGCCCATCTCTGCCCCTCTGCTATCTCTACCCTGTACCTTTGGGCAATTCAGCACATCTTTAATCTGAACATGATGAGTGGAGTATGCCTGAATACCACTGACTAGTGGTATTATCTTCCATGGATTGTCTGGCAAGAAAAATCATAGTTTTGTATTTGGTCTGAAGTTTCCACTGGTTTCCACATTTTGGAAAATTTTTGAATAAATGCAGAAAATAAAATTTGAACTAAAAACCTTTATCTTTTAGAGGACTCTGTTTATTTTTATAGGCTATGCCACACTAAAGAATTGGAACCTTGATACAAAACAAATATTAAGATGTATAATCATGGCACAGATACTGAGTGTGATAAAGACTCTCCATATACTGCTACGTAATTTTAAAGTGCTTAAATATCTTTTAAAACATTTAATTTTTTTATTTAACACCATTTTTCTCCTAGTGTAAAGTCAGACTTGTGTCTCAGAAGTGTATTTCTGAAAGTGAAGTTAAAATCCTCAGAGCTGTGATGCTCTGAAATGGCTATTGGTTCTTGCTATCTGAGATCTTGCTATCTCCCAGTTTTCTGGGGAGTGCCAGCCTTGGGGGGGTCCTTATTTTTCATTGGAAAGTGCCAAGGATCTGCTTTAAAAGCATCAGGGTCTCTTAAGTATTCCCCCATCAGGTATCTACAAACTACAGCACTCCAAATCACTTTTTCAAAATGCTTCCCAGCACCTCAGTGAATGTGAAAAGCAAGCCCCAGAGAACTTCTTTTGAATGTTTTGGCATTAATGTTCTGTGAGACAGGGAGAAGAGATGAAGTGAAATGAGTCTCAAAATAGGACTGTCAAGTTCTTTTCTGGTAGAACTTACATTAATTTTTAATACTCCATCTGTGATCAGAAGAAAAGAAAGATCTTTAGTTCTCAGCACAGATCTTTTTTGAGCACACATTTTTCCTTGTAGCTGCTATATATTCAGTTACATGATTCACTAGCATATTTGTATTACTTTTCTTGCTTTTTGGGAGTCAGGCAGAGTCACCTTTGGGCCTCATCTTGAACAAAACCAGCAAAATGCTTCACCAGTAACCCCTCAGCAGTAGTCCTGCTGTGCTGCTTTACATGTGGGAGTAATAAGAGGCAGCCTTTGAGAGGATAACAAGGTCCTTATGTCAGCTCTATCTTTTTAATGATTGAATTTAAATAACATTGTGTGCTTATAGCAGGATCTGGTGATCAGTGGATGTTATTTTGCACATGTTCTCCTGGATATAGAATCGTATTTATTACTGTTGTCCCTTTGTGGTCTCATTCTACCATCTGGTGCCAGGTTCCCTTCCAGTCTTTTGTATCATTTCTGCCTTTGATCATGGCTGAATTTTAACTAGATATCATTCTCTCCTTTCATCAAAAGAAACTTTCTGAGTGGCTTCATTTCTTACTGATTAACTCAAACAAGCACAGAGACCACATGAAGGGTAGGCTAAAACAAAGGCATGTATCCAGTTGGATCTTCTGGGAATGGTAGGTCCTGCTCCTGTTTTAATTGTGTTCATCTGCATTGTGATGGGATCAGTTCAGTGAATCACCTGGAAGTGCTATAAGCAACTAATTTTGTGGGTCAGTGATTTAGTTAATCTGTGACAAGCCAGAAGATTAAAACAGAATTTAATTATCACTGACAGTACTTGTATTGAATTTAAATAATTTAAATATTTTTCAAGGGCTGCAGTTTTTTGACATGTATTATATTTAATCAGGAAGGAAAGATGTATCTGTGACTATAATATTAAGTGAGGGAAGTAATCTCACCCACTCATTGCCTGCTTTTGTTTCCAGCTTATGAGGAAAAACTGGGGGAAAGAAACTGGGAAAACATGTCAAAATTAAGAAAGTAAAAATAAAACCAAGACAAATTTTGAAGCCATTGTAGGAAATTTAATTTTTTTAATATGGTGAAACTGGCTCATACTGAGGAGGTTTGCTGGAGCATTATTCTTTCTCTCTTAGTGAGTTGGGACAAATATGTACTTGATCAATAATGATGAAAAATAACTGGTAGAAACAACAGGGAATTTTGAAATATTTGAGACATGTAGGCAGTTGCATCCATTCTAGGTTAAAATTTTAGGGTACAGTGTGTAGGAAAACAGGAAAACTTTTTCTTGTTCTTTTTTTTTTTTATAGTCTCTCAATCAAATTTCCAGCACTCAATATTTATGTGTGGCAGTTCTAAAGAGAAGATTTAATCCTGTGGGTCATAAAGGGAACAAATTGAGAGTTGAGATAAAAGGCTCCACTGAAAAAACTGTCAGTGAGAAAGTTAAAAGCTCCCCAAGTGTAATGTAGATGGTCCCAGAAGGCATAGAGAAACATCCCAAAATATCTGCTTAAGTGCAGAGCTCAGAATAGCCTGTATATCTTTAGAGGAAATTAGCCATCTCTCTTATCCACATGCATGTTAATTTGAATTAGTAATATTTTTTGGAGAACAAATCTGTTTTCCTTTTTTAACTTAGCAGCTAGAAGCTGAAAGAGAAGCCCTTGTGGGCCTTTTTCAGTTCTCTGCTGCTACATAAAGTTTAATCCTTTCATAGGGAGATAAGGTCTTGCAAAGCCAGGTAGATTAGGGTTGGATTTTTTTTAAATTGCTATTGCTTTGTAGGAAGTTGATGATTTACTCCATCTGTCCTGAGAGCAGTTCCTCTTCTCTGCATTGTTTTAGAGAAACTGAGAAAGGCAGAAAAATAAAATAAACAAAACCCACAGAATGCAATTGGTTTCTTCTGTGCAAATGAAAATATCTCCTGGATTAATTTAAACTTCTGTACAGTCCTAAAACCACAGCTGCTGACTTTGTGCTGCAGCAGATGTGATGTGCTGCCAAACATTTTCTGCCAGCTTCACTAGCACCTAGTAGGGGAGAGAATAACAAGCCATGAAGTAGCATTTTCATCTGGTGTCTGTCTGTTTGTCCTTCTGAGAAGTTATCTAGACAGCACTGCTTCTGTTTAATGTTCAACCTCCTCTCAGCAGAGTCCAAACAAAAAAGAACCTTTCAGGTAATGAAACCCTGTCTAAATCTAAGCTATTCCTCTGCTAAATTTATCTTAGGATAGTAAGAATCATGAGAATGCAGGCAAGTTAAATGCACTGTATTTAATCCCACTTTGAGTACCTGCCAAGGACATAAACCATTTTTGGTATTTAGTCCAGTCTGAGGATTTCTGGATTGCTGCTCTACTGTGGACTGTAGGTTAACAGAAAGGTCAGATCAGAAAAAACATAGCCAGCAATAGCAGCTAGTGAAATTATCTACCTTTTTTTCAGTGATTCAAATGCTAATGATGGAACCAGGTGATGTTGTTACATCTGCTTAACAGTCAGGGATTCACTGGTTCATTTTTAAGATTCCTTTAGAATTGGGGTGAAAATATCATATTTAACCACAAGCCAGAACTTGTGAAATTTCTGAGAAGATTGGAAGATTTACTAAAACCCAGAAATGAAAACAGAGAGGTTGAGAAATCCCTCTATTCCAAACCATCCCTTCCCTAGCTGCTTTTAATGGTTTTAGGTTTGGTTATGCAGCTGTGAAATTCCTGCTAGTCCCATTTGATATAATATTAACACAAAACAAAAATATGAGAAGGGCAAGTGATATACACAAACTGCTTGTAATGGGCTGAAAAAAACCAGGCAAGTTAGAAATGCTGGGTGCCTGAAAATGTTGTATAAGTGCTAAGAGCACTATCTGAACTACTGTTCTCCTCATAAAGATCCAGGTCTACCGAGGTGACAAACCTGTCAAAACTTTACAGAAAAACACACTGTAAACCTGGGATCAAATCTCTTGGAAAGGAAGAAAAGAACAGGCAATCTAAGCTAAAAGTGAATAACCCTTCCAGACATTCTGTTTTCTGTACCTTAGGGCATGCAAGCATGGAAACATTTATAGATGGTGGTGACAAACTGATAAATTTGCCTTTGTTTTTAATTACCTGAATGTCATTCTTAGGACCCCATCTATCCTACTTATGCTCTAAATTTTTTATCCTGCTATCAAATAGACATCCTGATTGAATGTAATAAGTCTGTGAAAGCTGAGAACAAAGAAGCTCAGAGCTTGCCAGCTACTGACAGCTTTATTTAGGTGATGCAGTGGAGCTTGTGAAGGATGTGATGTTTGTGGCGTCATCCAGGCAATGAGGACATGTTCATGTTCAGACAGAAATGAGGGTAAGTCCCACAGTGGCAAGCACACATACATGGTTCCAGAATGGGATTTTGCCACCAGCACTCACACAAGTGCAGAGAGCCCAGTCCTGCTGTCCTGTTCAGGTTGGAGGCTCACTGCAGGAAACACACATGCTCCCACCCTGGGCTCACAAGTGTGCTCACTCTCAGACTCCCCCAACATCAGCACAGCTCTCAGGTCATGTCTGCACCCTGAGCCTTCACCCAGACACTGACCCACACCTCGAGTCTTCTCAGGTAAATCCTCTCCTACTTGCCTGCTAGTCCAGACTGAAGTTTGCTGGCAAACTGCACCTACACACACTTGGATTGTGTTCACTTGGCAAATACAAACACATCCAGGTCTCTGCAGAGGCTGCCACCCAGACCTTGCAGCTTACACCTGTCTCTCAGGCTGTTGGCATTTCTGACCATGCAGCTGGCACACCTAGGTCACAGAGGGAGATTGCACAGCAAGAGAAAAAAAAGTTAAGGATTAAATATCAAAATAGACTTCAGTGATCAGACACAGGTCTCAGTCAGATGAGTGTACAGCCCTGCAGCCTACCTGCCTGCAGCCATTCCTTTTAATTTCCTTCTCTGATTTTCCTGCAAGAAATTTTGTAATGTGTGCCACAATATTTTAATTGAGAGAAATAGCAAATGAACTCTCCCAAATGACACCAAATCAGTATTCCCATGGGGATGGGGCTTTGTCTCATTAGTATTTGAAACTAAGTAGGAGGCACAGTATGAATGTGGTATATCACAGCATTAACAATGATGGAAGCAGGTGACAGTGGTTTGCAAAATGTTTTGGAGGATCCTAGTAAAAGAGGCTCACACTTGCTGGTGTTTTAAAATACATGGTCCCAAAGTATGTGGCATCTACAGTGGCAGGGGTGGCTGAAATGAAGCACAGGGGAGAAGGCACTCATGAGGACAAAGTGTTAGGCTGGAGGGTAGAAAACAGAAAAATACAGGCGAAAAACATGCCAAGAAAAAAAGAAAAAAAAATAGAAGTGATAAGCTGACTATAGATAGTACAGGATTAGTTCTGCAGCAGAGTTCACTGCCACAAGCATTGGGATGTATGCAACAGAATCTCCCCCACACTCTCAAGGGCTGCAGAAAGCTGCAGGTAAGACATGAGCATTTCCAAGGGCTGAGGGTTGGCTTCTGTTTGCAGGTATAACCTCTGCTGCCTTTTGTTGTAAAAAAATTGAGCCACGTCATCTTGTTTAGTTCTGAGCAGCTTCTTTTTTCCCTTTAACACAATATGCACAGCCTGGGCACAAAGCAAGCTTCAGGCTTGGACACACCCTCAGCTGTACCTGAGCACATCAGGTTCAAGTGTGTCAGATTAATATTCAGAGCAGCCAGTTGTTGGGGAGTTAAGCAGAAGGTGAAGTATTCCTTTCCTTGGAGGCCACACTTCCAGTGCTCTGTTACTTTTTTTTTTTCTTCAGGGTCCAGCCATTGTGCTGTGTGATCAGGACAAAATTAAGGCAGGTAAATAGAATTCTTCTCCTTGGAAGTTTGTTCTTTGAACTCTGATGGATTTGGTAATGTTTAGTCTGTTAAAACAAGGCAGGCAGTCTCCAGATCTAGAAGGAAATCCTGGAGACAAAATGCCAGCCTGCCTTGCAGAGGCTGGAAGCAGAGGACATACTTGACTGCTGAGCTTCTCAATGCATCTCTTTCAAATGAGATGAGGCATCAATTACTTTTTGAGACACATGCAGCTTCCTCCTGCCCTGTCAGCCTCTTTAGTGATTTCTCTATGGGGGGCTCATTTGATTACATTATCATACAGCACCATAACTCCAATACTGATCAGCAGGAGCCAGCATCTCCACCTGCAAGGACAGATTCTCTGCTCAGGGTGTAAGCAGGTATCTGTTCTCAAAGAAACATGCACTGCCTAAGAAAGATAGGATGCTTTGGTCTGTTTTGGTCTAGAATTTGAGGAAAAATTCCCTTTTTTTTCCTGTGATATGGGATGTTTTCTGATGAGTAGGTAGGAAATGAGGAATTTCCATCATAATTAAGGTGTGCTTCTCCACCATACCTATTGCACAGAACTAAAAACATACAATATACATTTCTCTAAATATACTGAAAAAAACTCCACCAAAACCAACCAAACAAGAAAATTAAAAGATCAATTTACTATTGACTTAATATAGATTTACCATCCAGTTTAAACCTGTCCTGGAGTCTTATCTACATATTTGTGAAGTTTTTCTTTTTTAAGAATAGACAGAAAATACTGGAATCCCTGCAGAGAACTTGATCTTAAGTAAAATGCCCAGGAGGAGCATGCAGAGGGGAATCCTGGTGGCTGTTCTGTGTGTTCCCATTCTCTCTGTGCTGGAGGGGGTGCAGCTCAGAGTCTCTTCACTGCCATGGTATGTTTTAAACTCCCAGCTAAGTATGTGATGAAATACCACTGTTTGAGAGGAAAGTTGTTTGCTTTCCTCTGTCTCTTCCCTCGACTCTCTCCAGAGTTCTCTTGGCTTTAGGAACACGTTTTCAAGAATGTCCCTGGTCCCTTAGGGAAAGTGCTGCAGGCAGACCAAAGGGACCGGCGGAGAGGAGCAGCAGGGCACAAGCGGGGACCTCCTTTGCTAAAATTGTTTATGAAATTGTAAACCAGGCTGCAAGAGGGAAACGGTCCGGAGGCAGAGGGGAGGGGGAGCTCATTCCTCCTCCCTCTCTGTCTCAAAGCCCTTTGCTTTCCAAGCCGAAAAGCAGCTGAAATCTGACGCCTGGACTGCACACACAGTGAGACGTGGGCATGCCCTCGCAGCGCTCTGATTCCTCCGCAGCTCGCAGAGCCAGAGGCTCAGCAGAGGAGTGTCTCCTTCAGGCAGGGAGTGCCACATCACTGTGCAAGGCTCCAGCATGGTCCTGAGGCTCCTGCTGCTCCTCGCCGGGCTGCTCGGGGCCACCGAGCCAGCACCCCGCTGTGACACCGGCCAGGAGACCCTAGGTAAGGCTAACCACCCCAAAAGCCCTCCTCTTCTCCTCTTCCTTCTCCTGGAGACAAGTAGAGTTCCACCTTCAAGGAAAGGGAGACAGGAGCTGTCACTCTCCCCTAGAAATGAGAGGGATCCACTCTTTGGACGTCTGCCTACTGCTGGTGGTGAAATTGGGGTTGTGCTTGGGAAGTATGGATGGGGAGGTGGGAGGTGTGTGGCTGTGCAGCAGAAAAACAAGGCTGTGATATAAGGGAGCATAATGACTCCTCATCAGCGTCTGTAAGCTGTGGCAGAGATGTCTTCCTGTCACTCTGTGAATTTCCCCTTTGGAAGGAACCCCCTCACTCTCATGGGGAATGTAGAAGGTTCACCTCATCCCTGGCCCTTCGTTCTAGGAATGTGATAGTCAGATTGCAAGAAGGTGAACTTTTGACCTTCTGTATGCTTTTCTGCTTAAAAAAAAAAAAAAGAAAAAAAAAAGAAAAAAAAAAAAGCTTTTCCTTACATTTAGCTTTAGGTCATTTATTTCAAATCCAAAGTATGAGATTTATTAGGTTCTGACAGCTGTAGGGTGTGTTTTAGCTTGCTATAAGCAATATGGAATTTGTTTGAATTGATTGGCTGGAAAAGCAGATTTACCCTTTCAAATAAAGGTTAAATAGGAACATGCTACTAAATTAATTGAAATTTTTGATTCAGTAACCAGTTGACTAATAAAATAAATTAACAGTGCCTTTTAAAAATAGATTTTTATCAAGTGTGCTTGATTATGTGGGGACAGTAGAGACATGAGTTTCAGTGTAGTCACAAGGTCTATTCCAGGCAAACTATTTTCAGAGAGTCTAAACTTAAAATGAGTCAGAAAAATATTTATTTTATAGGATTACAGGAAGAGATAAGTTAACCTGCAACTGACCTTAATGCTACCTAAGGAAATTCAACTATATTTCAGTGCTTAAATATAAGCCGTAGACTGTCACTGGCCTTGAACTGCTACACAGTGCAGTCCATGTGCCATGTGCTGCATATAATTTGAGAGTGCTGTTCCCACGAACATCAAAGTGAGGTCTACCACAGCCTAAAGGGATTTTATTTTTGGATAAAACTGCACAAAGAGAAGAGTTGTAGACTATTTACAGCCAATTACAGGAAGAGGCTGTGTGGTTTGCAGCATGACCTTTCTCTGTGAGGTATGATTCTGCTCCAGTTCCAGCTGATCAGTCTTGCCATGGGATATTAATCCTAGCAACCACAAATGTATGGATCATTGAGGGGTGACTCTGAGAGTGTTTTGTGTGTGTTGGCAGCGGTGGTGTCTTAGGGCAGGGCTTGCAGAAAGGTGGCTGAACATGCTGCTAGAGGGATGGCTAGAGGTACAGAAAGGGAACTGTAAGTGGCATCACATTGTGTGCCAAGTAGGGGACACCCTTAACACTGGAGAGCTGTTGGATCAGACAATAAACCTGAGACCTGACAGGTTTCTCAAGGGTCTTTCTTTTCTAAAGGGGGGATAAGACCATGTTAGGCCACATGAAAAGAAAGGGGCCTGCAGTGATGCACATGTTCACAAATGGACCTGGCAGGGGTCTCCTCTCAGCATTCAGGGCATAGGCTGTGCCTTGAGCTGCAGCAGTGGGATTTTCTCTCCTGTTTTGGGATCCCTTGAGTAGGTCTTTCTGTATCCCAGTGGTCAGACCTGTAGTGCCCTGCAACAGACCAGCCTGGAGCTGCTCTTGCAGGAGAGAACAGCAGGAACCAGTACAACTGTCTGACTCCCAGCAAGGCTGGAGCTGCTTTCTGCAGGCTTCCTGGTGGTATTTGTTCTGCAGTGACTCATTTTGCTTTTTTTTAATACAAAGCCAAAATGAAACATGATTTACAATACCAAGATCCTTTGAAAATGCTTTGTGCTTTTCTGTTAAGAAAAATAAGGAAATGATTACTGTCACCCAGCTCCACAATATGACACAGGCATCATACACTATGTGGTGAGCTTTTTGGGCATGCTTTCTCTAAGAGATGGCCAAACTTTTTCAGAGAGAGCTAATAAATCTGATTTGTTATTATCTGATTTGTGCATCTCTGCTACTGACTGATGTTGTCTAGTGGTAATTAGTTAAATGAAGTACTTTATAAATATTGACAACAAAACTAAAAACCCACAGAGGCAGACTGAAGTGATATGTGTACAAATAGGCGACTTTCCTTGCAGCTGGGGACAGCTCTACATTGATGCCACAGGGGTCAGGCTAAGGCTGCATGATAGAATCGTAGAATGGTTTGTGTTGGACGGAACAATAAAGATTATCGTGCTCCAACCACCCCACAAGCCCAGGTTGCTCCAGCCCTCAGCCTTGAACACTTCCAGAATGGGGCATAACAGCGAAAAAACCTTTATCAAGAGTGATGCTGAAGCAATAAATCGGTTCCTCCCCTGTCACTCGTATCCAGGGAGCGTTCCTGGGGCACTCGGGGCGGGGGCACCGCGGTGTTCGGTGGGGCTGCGAACCCCGGAGCTCGGCCCGGGCTGTCGGGCTGTCTGTGGTGCCGTCTGTGGTGCTGTCTGTGTGCTGTCCGAGCTGTCTGTGGGCTGTCTGGGCTGTCTGTGGTGCCACCGTGCGGCTCTTGGGCTCGGACAGGGGGAGGCACCGACCCGACCCGCCCCGAACCGGGCGGGGCTGCCCGAGCCTTTTGTCACCCTCCCGATCCCTGTCCCAGCCTTTTGTCACCCTCCCGATCCCTGTCCCAGCCTTGTGCCGCCCTCCCGATCCCTGTCCCAGCCTTTTGCCGCCCTCCCGATCCCTGTCCCAGCCTTGTGCCGCCCTCCCGATCCCTGTCCCAGCTTTGTGCCGCCCTCCCGATCCCTGTTCCAGCTTTGTGCCGCCCTCCCGATCCCTGTCCCAGCCATTTGTCACACTCCCGGTGCCTGTCCCAGCCTTGTGCCACCCTGCCGATCCGTGCCCAGCGCTGGAAGGATGGCTCGGGCTGGTGGCACAGCCTGTCCGGTGCCAGATCCATGGAATTGCTGCGATTGGAGACAGCGATAATCCTCCAGTTCAGCCGCGGACCCAGCCGGGCTCAGCACCAAAGCAGCTCCCTAGGCTGCACATCTGCTCATCTTTTAAATCCTTCCAGGGATGGGGACTCAACCAGTTCCCTGGGCAGCCTGTTCCAAAAACTGACAACCTTTCTGTGAAGAAATCTTCCCTAATACCCAACCTAAACCTCCTCTAGACCATCCTGAGGCCGTTTCCTCTCGTTCTTTTACTTGTTACCTGGGAGAAGAGACTGACCCTCCCTTCCTCACTACAACCCCTCTCCAGGCAATTGTAGAGAAGGAAAAGGTCTCCCTGAGCCTCCTACTCTCCAGGAAGGGTCCAGAGGAGTGAACTGTTTAACCTGAAGCTGTGGAGGTCGGAGAGCAGCCAGAGTGCTGCTTGGCACACCTGCCACTTGTGGGTCTCCCCTTCTTCCAAGCACCTTGTTGTTTTCATCATTGACAGACATTGTCCCATCCTGAGAATCTCTGACCTTAGCCACTGCAGATGAGAGGTACAAGGAGGAGAGATAAGGAGTAAGAAACCACCAGGGCAGGAGGCAGGGGACAATTACAGTATTTGTTCTGGAGCCCAGAACAGATTTTGAGGCACTGGCTCCTCTCTGAGCTATATCATTGAGTACTCAAGACATTGTCAGAACGACAGAAAAAGTGTGTTCACATAGAGATATTATACCTTTCTCCTCTTCTTGACTGCAGCTCCAAACTCCACAATGTGCCACAGTTTTTGCTAAGTAAAAGGTAAAAAAAGGGAAAAGTTATTTCCTCTCATGACCTTCACACTGGTCCAAGCTCCATGGGACCTGAGCAAATTTGTTCACCTGCTGTGGATGTTTCTCTTGCTGGTTTTCTGGTGAAACCTGTGCACACAGAGAGGCAGAGCCTCTCCAGCTGCTGCTGCTCCTGAGATGCATTGAGTGACCTGGCAGTGGGCTGGGGTCTTCTTCGTTCCCCAGGGGGGGTGGTCTCTCATCCCACTGTGGCTGGCACTGGTGGTGCTGACATGGAGCATGACCACAGGACTGTGCTGCCACGTGTGGGAAAGCCCAAGCTGCAGGAAACTCACTGGCTGGACCTGAGGTGGATGTGTCCAAGTTGTGTCAAAGCAAAAAAATGCAGAACTAGCTTCTACATCATGCTCACTCATGAGATGAGAAATCCCTTCTCTTTGTGAAGCCAGTTGTCATCACTGAATCATGTGAGCTCTGCTGAATTCCTGCCAGTGGTTCTAGGATTTCTACACAATTATTATTTTAGCAACACTGGCCTCCAGCTCCTTTTAATGCAGGAAATGGGATCAGAAACAGACACATGTAGGGAAAGTAAGTTTATATTTAAAATAAAATACACAGGTATCTCCTTATACTACTGAGATGATTTATGCATTATTTTAATCTGAAGGCAATTTTTTCTTCAGAATCCTTGTACAGACATCTGTAAAGTGTGGGGGTATGAATACATAGAAGTCAAAACTTGAACAAAGCCCTGCTGCTCTTAGTCACAGCTAGACTTTTAGCAAGACTTAATAACACTAATGGTTGATCCCCTATAACAATTCTAGGCACTACCTCTCCCTTCTCACAGTCACAGTGTTTGAGGATGCTGCTGGCTGCCCCTTTGCTGATGCCAATCCCTGCTGAAGCCTGGGCCAAATGCTGGATAAATGCCATGTGTTATTGCCTGATGCAGTGCTGGGCATGGAGGCACCATTTAGGAGTCACCTCTCATGGTGTGAGTTCGGTGTTTGAGGCTCCTGAGCCATGTCCTGGTCTTTTTGCTGTGCTGTTATGACCCAGGGTTTTTATGACTGCTGAATCTTGTTAGGACAGAATCATCCTCCCTGTTGGATGCAGCTGTCATAGATCAGTGGAGTTTAGGGACTTAGGGTTACTTTGTCCACTTCAGAAATAAAACTGAAATTTTAATCCCTTAATTTATACTGTTGTGACTCCACTGAAATGATTGACACCCAATTTTTAGGGTTATAATAGGATACAGTTATCTAGGAGACAATATGAGATTAAGGCAAAGATTTAAATCAAGGTTGTCAAATTAACTGTCAATCTTTTGTAACACAGAAGTACCACATTTGGTACCTTTATCAAATGTGATGTTTATTATAATAGTCCTCATACATCTAAACTATAGAAAACACAGCATTGATCTAGGGGGATGGATACACTGTTTAAAGAGGATGGGATAACGTTTTGGCAAATGTTTTGGAAATACTGTGGCAGAAAAGATAAAACCCTCAATTTTTTCAGGCATGATCTTCTGTCCCATGGCATTCAACAGAGTTGAGCTTGTTTAAAGGAAAGCTTCTAACTGTGGAAGGTTGTTGGCCAAAGCACTTGGAGAGTACTACACCCTTAAACCATGGGAACTGAGATGTAAAGAGTGTGTGGTCACAAAGTAAAGCTATGGGGTCATCACAGATCCAGAATACCTGATTAATCAGTGTTTTCATTCTTTGCCAGGCAGCCTGGCAAAAAAAAAATGATCCTTCAGATGGTAGTGGTAGAGATTTCCTGACCTATTCCACCTTCTTACCCCAGCTGTTGTTTAATGCCATCATCCCCCAGATTTGAGCTTATTCCTTCTTCTTTCTCTGACCAGACCCTGAGGGATGATCCACACGTCTCCAGATCATCCTTGTGCACAGGAGGTGCTTGTTCAGCAGCAGCCCTGTCACACATGCAGCTCACTAGGCCTCCAGCCAATTTGGCAACTGCTGGCCCACTTGTTGTTATCATCTTTGTTGCATTTTGTTTTCCCAATTGGTAATCTCCCCCATTTTTTGCAACTTGGAAAATATCTCAACTGAAGCCAGAAAAGGGCACCTAGTAGTTTTTGTTTAGGCAATTATGTTTATAATCAGGATTTTCAATTGCTGAAGCCTCCTTGAAGGAGCACTTACCAGCCAGAGACACAGGTGGAGTGACCCCAGAGTCTCTAGAGACACCAAGGCAGGGTGGGGACAGACAGACAGATAGAAATACTCTTCATCAGTTCTTTTAGGCACCACCTACAACTGCAGACATGTTTCAGTTGCATCTGAACTAGAAACAAAGGAGGATTTCTGGTGCCCACTAAGGCTGTCCTTGTGCCCTTGCAATGTGACAGGTCTTGGTGTGAATCTGCACAGATTTTCACCTGTGGTCTGCAGGTTGTGACCTTGCATCATCCATGGAAAAGCTTCAGCACCTTCTCACTGGCTCCAGAGCAGTCCTGGGAGAGAAATAATCCCAAAAGAGCTGATTGCAGTGTCATTGCTCTGGGAACACCTTCAGTAATAAAATAAAAATAGATGTTTAACCAAATGCCAGGCAGCAGGTAGGTTGCAAAGAAGGGTGATTGGAAATGAACACTGGCTTGGATCTTCCTGCTGTGATCTTGTTCTGAAAAATAAAAGCAGATGAGGCATTAATCTCTTTCAGGTGCTTTCAGGCTTCTTCAAATGAAGGAGCAGGGTTAAAGGAGGGCTGCACAGAGCTCTTGGGCACTGCTTCTGCCTGCTGCAAACACATCCCTCTCCCAGGCAGTTACTGCAATTGCTGGAGGGTTAATAACATCTATTCACTCTTCCACTCACAAAATCTTTGATCTATCCAGAAAATTGAGTTAACCACGTGGCTGCTTTTTGCAAGCACTCTTTTCTACTCCAGTTTTCCTGGAATTTCTTCTCTGTGGCTGGGAATCTTCTCCACTTCTGCCCCTGCATGTATGCCTTGGGTGTGTAGCTGCCTTCTCTTCTGGGCTTTCTGCTCAACCATTCTCCCCCTGCCCAGGCTACTCAGCTCTCTCATTACCCTGCCACTATACCCCTTACATCCCTACTCCTCCCAAAACCCTCTTCCTGATGATTCTGATCCATTTAGTGTTATATAATGGATCTTGTCCTGCCCTTGTCCTCCTGCTGGAGCTAGGAGCTGGCTCTGGAAGCAGGCTGTGCTTTGCCATTTGGAGGTACTGTTCCAGTGTTTTGCAAAATGGTACAGCTCAGCAGTGTTTGTATCTTGCTACTGATACTAAGATTTGACTCTTTAGTGAGGAAAGCAGGATATCACTGAAAGACCAACCTGATTAACCACATTAAACAGCCAGGAGAGTAATAGTAATGTGATAAGGAAATGAAATGTTTTGTTTGGAGAAGTGGAGGCTTTGACTATAAACAGACTAAAATGAATACATAGGTTCTTCTAGTTTAAAAAAAGTGTGGTGAGAAGCCCAGAAATCAGGGAGAGAGTATGCTGATTGTTGCAATATAAATTATCTCATCTATTTTGATCTGTACTGACCAGCACACCCCCTACCAATCTGCCTCACTGAATGATTTAGATATTTCAGATTTAAGACTTGCCTTTGGGCTTATTCCAGATCATCAATCACATGAGTCCCCTGTTGGCCTTGCTCTTGAAAAGTCAACTGGCCAGTCCATGGTACCAGAAGTAGCTGTTGAGCTCTGTTGTCTGGGTTAGGGTTAATCGCAGCAGCTTGCTTCCTTTGGTGCTGAATCATCAAGGGGAAAAAATGTAAGCTTGGCAGTAAAATATGTATGTGCTGCATTGTAGATTTTCAAGCTTGCTTTTGCAAATTAAAACCAGAAGCGTATTTTATAGAGAGAGCTCAGAAAGCTTGAAATGGCTTTTCTCCTCTTCAATAAGTTATTTTATCCATAATCTTAAATAGAAGCTGCACTACTGAAAGGGCTTTTGTAGCTCTGGTGGAATAGTTAGAGTACAAAAACAAACATAAAAAATTGAAAAGGCTGTTCTGGGTGAGGAAGAAAAAGGTCTCTCTGTACCAACCTGTTGGTGGATGGGACTTTGAGAGGAGGTGACTGTCTTCCTTTGAGCTCAGGGAAGCCTTTGCACAAAAAACCTGAAAAATCTTAGACTCTTACAAGCACAGAAGAAACAGCTATTGAAGCCTGCCAAGTGAATTGGGAGACCTGAGAGACTTTGTATATCAGCCCCTGTCATTTTTCTTATGAAAATGAGGAAGGGAGGGGCTGATCTCTTCTGACATTACCAGAGCTTAGAGAAAATGAGCTGTCATGGGCAGGGATGGGGATTTTGTGGTGATTTCCATGTGCAGAGACCCAGGCCAGTGGATGCAAGGTTGCAGGAACAGCCAGTACAGCTGCAGCCTGGGAGCTGGCTTTGGAGAGCTGCCTGCTGCTGGCCCAACTGCATGTATCCACACTTATTTATATAAGCACACATCCTGCAGAATTATCCTTGGCCCTTGCAGAGCTGCACCCTCCAAAACATATGTCAGCATTGGCGTTAGGAGGCATTGGAAAAGTCAAAACACCACATCAGCACACATACACATTTATGGCTGGCTATAAAGCAAGGTTTGGAATAAACCAGACCTTTTCTCTCTTGATTTTATATATACTGACTCTGATAATCTGAAATCTCAAGCTGTTTCAGTCCTGGGTGTTTACAAACAGAGCTGTGGCTGATATATGGGTCATAGTGCAGCTTGTATGGTGGGGAAAGGTGGCCAGAAGAAATTTCGTGGATGTCTCTAGTAAGGAGAGACAGAGAGAAAATGCCATAGTATGCTGCAAAAGTGTGAGGCTTCAATCTAACTTTAGCTTAAATCTAGATTTAGGTTTAGATCCAGGTTTAGGACCGAGCAGCAAGGAGTCACATTTGCTAATCAGTGAATGAGTCTTGGTAGCTTTGAGTTTGTAAGGGGCATCCTGGATCACAAGTAGTGCAAAAGCTTTATCCACTCAGCAGGGGTGTTGCAGAATCACCTGTTTATCACATACTGAGATGAATAACTTCAGTTGCCATGGAAAAGATTTATATGGCTTTGGTTCCTCATTTAAAAAATAGATTTATCCTCTTCAGACAGCATCTTTGTTAATGAGCAGTAGCTGTGTTGCTTAATAGATTTCCTCTCCCCACATAAATATGGTAAAAGTATCAAAGTGTGGATGGCATGTAGCACAGTCTGAAACCAGAGCTGTCTTTCCCTCTCCTGTGCTAACATCTTGTCCTGCTCACAAAAGGAGCCAGTCCTCAGGTGAACCCTGGGACAGCATATCACTGGAATTTCACATCTCTTCCATCAGCTCTGCATTGCTTCCCCATGCCTCTCCTCATCTCCTGGAAGAAAGAGGCACCTGTTAAACACAGCAAGCCTGGAGCAGGGTGAAGCAGCACCACATCCATAACCCTGCCTGCTGCATTTCCCCTTTGGTTTCCTACTTTTTCCAGCTGAATAAGCAGAATTCTGAGATGCCATTGAGAACAGGCCTGTGCCACATCTCCGAGTGACTCCTGCACAGTAAAAATGGTTGGGGAGACTGTGTGTGCCTCAGTTTTATTATTTGATGATTGCATGTCAGAGAGATAGACTAAAAGGACATTTGTAGCTTGGTCCTGGAGCCAGCAGAAGGGAAAATGCATCTTTTCTTGAGGAAATGTGAGCAGTTGTAGAAAGACCATTCATGCTCCCCAAATGCCCCGTGAAGAACTGTGCTCAGTACATACAACCTTCTACTCTAAAATAATAGCTACAATACATTAATTTTCTGCTCAGGAGAGGGGGAAAATGGTGCCAAGTATTTCTTATCCACCCCTCAAGATAAAAAGGGGGATTCTTTGCTAATGACCCTGGCAATAAACAGAGATAATGTCACTCTCTGCAATGGACGTGACTAAACTCAAGCCAGTCCTCTCCACACTGCATTTTCCCCTCTGTAAGGAACATTTGGCTGACTCCAGACTCATGTCCAAGGTCTCTCAAATGTGGGTGTGATGATGTTAGTATATAAGACTATCCAGATTCAGAGGACAGTGACATCCAATTTTATCAGCAGGATTAATTGCTGGAGCTCTTACTAACAAGAGATCATTTATTTCTTTCTCACAGCTAGCTAGCATTGTACAAAATGCTATTCTTTGATTATCCCCAGATGTAGCACTGCATGCAGTATCTGGCTGAGATGAAGTTTTTTTTAGAAATGCCTTGACCTTAATAACCAACTCACAGAGGGGATTGTGCCTAGCTAAGGGAAACACTGAACTCCTATAATGGAAGACACTATTGATGAACCAGGTATTATTTAATGCAATTATCATAATGTACTGAGCCAGGAAAGGAGTTTGTATGGGTATATTTTTTTCTAGCTTCCTGTTTAACAGGACTTGTTGGTGTTGGGGAGGGACTGTTTCTGTTGTTCTGATGCCTCATTTATTTTATGAGGTAATGTGGATCAATTACAATCCATAATATAGAACCAGACTAATTTCCAATTAAATGTCTCCCTCCAAGATAAAATCCCAGGGTTAACTTGGTTCTCATTACAATGACTTTATTTTGGCTAAAGAATGATCAGCTCAATAGCAACACATATGCAGATGATTACATTTAAACAAATATGCCAGGAGCAGAAGTTTAAACTCTCTTAAGCAGGAAAAAAAGAAAACATAATGAATTTGGTCTTGTGAGGACAAATGCCCAATTTACTGAGCAAGAAGCTGGATGCCTGTCTCCCAGGTGAGAGCAGGAAGAAATAGCAGCAGAACAGATTTCCCACTACATCACAGGAAAGGTGAACTTGGTGTTCAGAATGCACAGAGTGATTTAGCTCCTATGAGGCACTGGTGAAAACAGCTCCAATACCTCAGGAGAAAGGTATTTCTTTCATTGTACTGGAGAAGGCCAATACAGAATCACTGGCTACAGGAACAAAAGAAGCATTTCCTGGGTCATCAAAGCATGTTCCTTCAAAATCAAGAGAGCATCATTTATTTGACCTAGTGAACAGAAAGCAGAGGAGATCTTTGCAAGCTCAGTGTGAAGGAATGCACCAGGGAATGCAGAGAGCTACTTAAGCTAAAGGACAATGCTGGCACAAAAACAATATAAACTGTCCACAAATACTTTTAACTAGGAAACTAAAAGCCAATTTCTAGCCATTATAAGAGTGGTCTTTTGATAAAGCTTTCCTGTGAGAGTAGCTTGGGATGAAAATAATTAGTTTTAAGATATTATTAAAAGTGTGATAAAATGCAACTGCTAGAAGTATGATGAAGTAGGATGAGGAAGAAATAAAGTCCCTTCATAACTACTAAAGGCTGAATTGCTTTACAGGAAAGATATCCACAGCATTATGTGGGACAAAAAGATCTTTTAGGGAGATTGATAAAACACCTTGATGTGGACAGAAGGACTCTTATAACCAGCTTGAAAAAGACCTAGATTTTATTAGTGAAATTTCCTAGGCATCTGACTGTGTGTGGATGAGGGGGAATGGGGTTTCTCAACTCAGCCTATCCTGTGATTCTCTAATACATGCCTGCTGGGATATGTTCTTGTTCCTGGTATGGCTGGACCTCAGGACACAGAGCTGCAGCAGATACCAGATCAGCCAATTCCTAACACAAATGAGGAACCATGCATGCCCACCCTGTAATGATCCCTCTTTTGCTCTTTATTTACAGGTCAATGCCAAACTGTACAAAAAGGTATGAAGTGTCTTTCCTTGCTGTTGTTGGAGAACCTCAAAACCATAAGTATTTCTTCATGATTTCCGGACAAGTATACTCATGTTGGTGCTACAGTGGGTTTTCTCACAAGAGAAATGTACTTTTTCACACAGTTTAGTATTTTGCTGCTGTGACAACAGTATTTGTTACCAGACAGAGTCATTACCAAGAGAAGGACACTCAAATGTAGACCCATTACTATAAAAGCCAGGAATTTTATGAAGAGATGTCTTTCTATTACTCTTTTTCACTTCTAAGTGGGTCAAAGGTGTTTCCAACACTTATCCTTTCTAAGACCTCCTAACCTGATTTCTTAAAATGTACTGGTTTTATGAGAATATACCTGTAATCATATTATGGGTCTGCTCACCTGTGAGTTAAGCACCAGAATGACTTTTCATCTCTTTGGGCAATTTCAATCAAACTTCATGGAGACTCTGTAGTTTCAGAGATAATAAACTCTACAAATCTTGTGGGGCCAAGCAGAGAAAAGAGATCACTTAGCAGTATGTTCCCCACTAAATAAAAATGTCTGTAGCATTTCACACCTACTCAGGCAATCCATATGACAACTCAAGGACAGGGGAGAAAGTGATATCACAAATCCACTTTTATTCAGGTATCTGAGAAAAACTCAGCAAGTTCTCACCTTTCTCTTAGGAATTCTCTGGACAAATTTCTAAGTTCAAATTACATCCCCAGAACCAAGCACGTTCCTCATCATCTTTCTATAAGCGGTTTTAAACATGCAATTCAGTTTGTAAACTGTTTTTGATCAAGCTGACAACTAAAGAATAAGTGCATTGGATATGATATTTATTATGTTCTGTTTGTCTATTCAGAATGTCAGTGAAGTTATTTTTCCTACGTTCATCTCCTTTTCACAGCAAAATGCGTGGACATTGCCCTGAGTTCCTGTACTGATGTTGCCTACACTCAAATGGTGTATCCTAATTTTCTGGATCAGAAGTCTCGAGAGGTGATTGAGTACAGCTCTGAGTACCTGCTCATCAGCGTGCTGCACAACCTGCTGCAGGGGGAATGCAACCCCGACCTCAGGCTCCTGGGCTGCTCAGTGCTGGCCCCGCAGTGTGACAAGGACAAAGCCATAAAGCCCTGCAGGCACGTCTGTGAAAACCTCAAAAGAACCTGCCTTCCTGCCTTTGATGCCATAGACATGGCCTGGCCCTACTTCTTGGACTGTGACCGGTTCTTTGCAGGGGAGGAAGAGGGATGCTTCGACCCTCTGGCAAAGCTGAGAGGTGAGGAGGGCAGGCAGCCCTGCTGCCACACCTTGTGTGCACCCATCTCACCCAGCCTGGCTTATCCTGGCACAAAACCCCTTCACTTCTCATCTCAGCCTGTTGTAGAGCCCTGCAATGTGTCATTAACTTTGTTCCGCCTGTTTGAAAGACTTAATTGAACTGTGCTCAAGAGGTATCTATTTCTCTCCCTCATTTAAAAAGAGCATCAAGACAGGCAGCTCAGAACAAGATATTTGGATGTGTTTAGATAAGCCTTGTCCTGTATGATAGCTGTCTATATATTTGAAATATTTTATATAAAAACTGAAACTTTCCTACGCTTATAAATCTGTGACTGCCTGTCAAACTTAACAACCCATTAAAATATTCACATTAATGATTGTCACAGATTTTTGTTTGGATGGAGAAGATCCAGATAGCTGAAGACAGATTCATCTCATAAAAATTATGATTCACCAAATTTCTAGGGAAAAATTGTACAATTTGTTACTGAAATGAGCTAGTAAGCCTAAAGTCAGCTTTAACTGGAAATTGTACAAATATTTGTTAGTGTGCATATGCATTAATAGGATTTTGCAAACAAAACATGCCACAATTAAGTGTGGGATGTACTACATACATTTAAGGTTTTGATTGAAGCTTTATTTTCTGTAATTCTTCTACTTATAAAGATAATTTGATAAAAGGACAGGTTTTCATACAATCCTCTGAGCACTATGGTTTTCAACACTGTGTTATGATTTTCCATTGCAGGGGAAGTAGATGCTGAAGAAGATTTGCCTTCAGACTTGCCAGCAACTTTTATTCAGTTCAAACACCATTCCTATTCCCAAATGGTGAGCACGCTGAAGAAGACTGCTTCTAAGTGCTCCCACATTGCAACCACTTACAGCATAGGTCGCAGTTTTGAGGGGAAGGATCTTTTTGTGATTGAGTTTTCTACCAAGCCTGGACACCATGAACTGCGTGAGTTACACAGTGCTGATCAGGAGACCAGATTATCCAAGTGAAAACAGGCCCTTTTACTGGGACATCACTTAAACTGTAAAAAGCATGGGCTCCAAAACATTTCTCCTCCCTTGTGCTCCTGAGTTACAGTGATAGTCGATGATTCCTTGTAGAAATTCCAATCCAGAAACAATTTATTATTGTTATGAGCTCTGTGCATGACCATGCTTGGTAATGCTATTCCTTGTATCATTGGTTGCAGTGATATCACAGTTATTTATTTGTGCCCAGCATACAAATTTGGGATACTTTTCTGTTACTGACTTGCCCCCCCCCTTTCATCTAGCACTTCTTCCCTGTCCTTCACATCCTGAAATACACCAATCCTCTGAGAAGGCCTCAGATAGAGAAGGACATTGACACTAAAAAAGGATGATTCAGCACAGAAAACAATCCTCCTGAGCAAAGACTCATGTCAGAGCTATACCTGCCAGAGTAACAGGTGGATGATACCAGGAATTTATTTTATCATAGCCCATGAATAGATGCTAATATATACATTAGGATATTAGTCCTCAGAAATTTTCTGCAGAGGGGAACACTACAAATCTCTGTTTTGCAGTTTCATCACTAGGACAGCAAGAGCCAGATTTTTAATTGTTTTAAATTCTTCACAAAGCAGATAACTTTCTAGGGTAGCATAAGGTATTGTTTTCCAGTTACTAATTCCCAGGTCAAAAATTATCCATGTCTAGATGTGGTGGATTGCTCTGGCCATTTGCTGAGACCCTCAGATTGCTTCTGACCAGGAGAGATCCAGCATCAGCAGTGTGACAGAACTGGACTACACCTGACCTAACACTTTATTGAGATTATGATCCCAGGTCAGGCTGCTGTGTCCTCTGTGTGCTGTGCTGCAGGGGACTCAGAGAGGGCAGCAAAAACTGGTCACTTTGTTTACTCTCAGCTGTGCTGCCTTGCATGGTCTAGAGATATTTTGAGGTGTCTCTAAACTTAATCAGGTCCCGGTAGATGCCATTAACAGAGCAAAGACCTACTCTGTATTTTCCTGGCTTATCACCCTTTGTCTCTTTTTCACAGAAAATAAGTTGCAGGTGTCTTTTTAAGCTTGCACTCCATTTGCCAGGAAAATACATAGCCTATGAATCAGGCTTTTAAATGAAAATTGTGATATGGCATGATAAAAGATGGTGGTTTAACATGTTTCCTAGCATTTTTCTCTAAACCTGTTGCTTCATGCTGCTCAGGACAGCGTAAAAGGAAGTAGAAATAGCTCCAGAGCTGGAGATTTTGCCAGCCTGAGCAAGTGGCATAATAGCTCTGTGCCAGGGCCCCTCCAGTGTCTAGAGCTCAAGGCTGGCCAGGATCAAAGGCAAAGATGAAGGGGTAGACAGGAAAGAGTGTCTCCAAAGTGCACCTATTTTCTACTTTCCATCAGTCTCTAAGGAAGGATGGAAATTGATAGAATAACTGCAGGGAATTGCAAAGTTATGTGTTTCTAATGGGCCAATTTCAGGGTTATTTAGCCTGAAAGCCCATTTTTATGCATAAACCAAGTTCTTTTCCAAATAGAGGGGTAATGTATTGCACATCTGCAGGTCCTTTCTAGGATCTGTGACAAGATAACGCATTGAAACCCCAAGGTAGGTCATGATGTCAGGGTTGTATTTCCTTCTTTCCCAGCTATGGCTTGATATTTTTATTTTCAGCATCCTTTGTTCTCTGTTAATGATGACTCTAGCAAATGCTCAGAGCAGTGATCATCTCTTATGGTTTGGAATCCTAATAGTTTGGGCTTAACTTTATTTCACACTATTTAAACTGTTGTTGAACTGGTGTTTAATGGAGAGAAGTTCACCTAGAAATGCTGTGCTATTTGGAGGAATATGTGCATGAAATTAGCATAAGCAAAACTTTGACTCATCAGTAAGCAACTTGGGTTAATCTGATTTTGGAAGCCACTCAGGTATAATCAAATAAAGCATCTCATTCTTTCACATTCCACAGTCAAGCCAGAATTTAAATACATTGGCAACATGCATGGAAATGAAGTTGTGGGGAAGGAACTGCTGATATACCTCGCACAGTATCTGTGTTCAGAATATCTTCTGGGGAACCCTCGAATCCAGACCTTGATTAACAACACCAGAATTCATCTCCTGCCTTCACTCAATCCTGATGGGTATGAACTGGCTGCAGAAGAGGTAAAAGCTTTGTTATAAACTGGGAGGGGAGTGTCATGTAAAGGGGGGAACACTGATAACTGACTGCCAGAATCCCAGGTAGCTTTGGTGGTGCATTGCTTTCCAAAGATGATGTGAACACAGCTAAGAGGAAATCAGAGCCATATTTGTCAGTTTTGCTGGCTGTATGTGATGATGTGGGAATGACTGTTACTTTTTCATCCACTTAGCACTCTCTGATACCAGTTCTAGAACAAAATGCCTGACTCACTATAACGACTTACATTATTTTATAGGGAAATGCAGTTTAATAATATGATGATGTCCTCCTATTTAAAACTGTAGGCATAATGCAATATGAATATTGTCTGTACTGTCAAAGTTTCATAATGGATGGCAGTTTTCAAAACTCAAGTCATGTCTGATGGAGACCTGTGAAAACTAAGATTCCATTATCTGTTACCTGACATTCTTATTTCCTCTCTGTTTTCTCTACCACTACTAACATGAAACTAGACCTTTCTTTCTCTATTTTTATGTGGTGAGCTCTGTCTGCTGTATTAGTCTGGGGTTATTGCACTCTGCCTCATCCTATCTGGGGCCATCAGCTGTATTTTCTTTTTCTCCTTTAACCCACCCTGCATGCTGCTCTGAGCAAGAGGCTCCTGTGTTCCTCTCATGAGTCACATCACTGGTGAGTGAAACACTTCCTGAATGCTAGTTAGTGCATTAATATTCATGGGGACAAAGTGTGATTAATTAATAAGCGTGAGTTTTTTAACCGTACAGACATTTTCAGTTTACTTCTTTTAAAACTTCCCTTTGATTAGTCAATTTCCACAAAGTGCTATTTTGAGGCAGGGAGCTATTCTGAAATTGGCTTCTGTGTGACAAAATAGGGGGCTGGTTACAATGGATGGGTCATTGGACGACAGACAGCTCAGAACTTGGACCTGAACAGAAATTTCCCAGATCTGACATCCGAGGCTTACAGAAGAGCTGGGATTCATGGGGCCCGTCTGGACCACATCCCCATTCCACAGTCCTACTGGTGGGGTAAGGTATGAATTACACAGTTCATTAATCATATATACTGCAGAGCAGCTCAGGAATTAAGGGACTGAGATTGCTTGTTCTGAAGTTATTTGCTTGTAGTCAGATTTTATAAATAGGACGGGAGTGGACAGGATGAGAATTGGCATGAAAATCTTGGCCAAAGAGGCCAAAGAGGGAGGTGTCACAAATAATTTGGAAAATGTGTGGATGATATGAAATTTGCTGCTTTAAATTAAGAATAATGACTGTTATGAGAGGGTCACAAGTGTATAATGATTTACCATTAGTACTTTAATCTTTGGTTAAAGCCTTTATGGATTTGGTTGTGATTGCACCAAGCCCTGCACAGGTTTGATGCAATAGGAGTTTCTGCCATGGGAAATGTACAAAGGCTGCATGTAAAGCTGTGGGGTGTCATCTTCATTAAGAGGGGATGTTTATAAAAGACTGTAACCATACAGAGCAGTGGAAACATTTTGTGGAGCTGCAGAGGTGTGGAAGGGAAAGTTGCTGCTGCAGGGGGGGAGCAGGATGGAGGCAGCACTACAGGGCCTCACACTCATCATCACTAAGCTCTGCTAAATGTTAAATCAGGAATGCAAAACTCAGCCCTACCTGTGCTGCTGGAGCCCAGCAGCCCCCAGCACAGCTCTGAGTGGAACTTAGCTGCCCTTGAAAGAGGAATCACAGGAATCTAAATCAGTAGTTCAGATATTGGGAACCCTGCTTTTCTTCTACTTTTAAACTAATTATATTCAGATTCAATGTTTATTGCTGGCACAAAGCCTCAGACAGGTGGGGAACAGGATTGTTTCAGCATCTGTGTTAGCAGATTTTAGAGATCATACCTCAGGTTCCTGCTCTGCAGCAGGTAGTCTTATGTAAAGCCAGGTCTAAATCCCAAGGGCATCCCTGATGCTGCCCCAGTGTTCTGGTACCCCATTTCAAGTAGTAAAATCTAGATAAAAGCACCTCATTTCCTCAGGATAATGTGCATAGGAAGAGGAAAGGCTGCAAGAGCCTCAGTAATGCACAGTGTATTAGACCACTAATTTCTGCCATAACTAAACTCAAATAGTTTATTCTATTTTTGCATGTAATGACAGATTCCAACCCCTGGCACTGAATTTCTTCATGGTTATAAGGTCAGAAGCTTGAAAGTTTTCAACTTTTGACTGAATAATAGCACATAACAGTGAGCTGGTAAATGCAAGTGGAGTTCAGAGTCTCAGATGGTAAAGAGGGGTTGAGAGCTGTGGAGCAGAGCCTGAGGCCAAATGAAAATAGCTGGAAGGGGAACAAAACAATTTTAGGAGAAAAGTCAGAGAGATTTTGATTCACCTTTATGGTGTTTTTCCCTAGTTGGATGCCAGGTGTTCACCAAAGCCACTCTATCACTCCCCTCTCAGCAGTACAGGGAACAGAAAATACAACTAAAAGCTCCTGTGTTGAGATAAAAAAAGGGGGAGATTGGTCAGTAGTTAACATCAGAGGCAAAATAGATTCCACTTGAGGAAAATTATTTGCATCCATTTTATTTATTATTAATCAAATCAGAGTAGAGTAATAAGAAATCTTAAAAACACCTTCCTGCCACCTCTGCCTTCTTCCCAGGCTTAATTTTGCACCTGAATTCTGTATCTGCTTTCATCCCTGTGGTGCAGAGGAACTGAGAATGAGAGCTGTGGTCAGTTCATCACACATTATCTGTGGTGCTCCTTCCACCTGAGAGGGAGGGCTCCTCAGACCCTTCCCCTGCTCCAACATGGGAAGGAAAGGATGGAGATCTCCCTCCAGCCATGTGCTCACTCTGTGTCCAGAGGTGCAGGGTTGAGGACCCAGGCAGCACTGAGGAAGGACAAACATGCCTTTGACCTCCATTTTTATGCCAGTGCCTGGTGCAAACTGTGAGCTTGTCTCACACTGTGCAGCCCAGAGGCTCTCTAACTCTGGATTTCCTGGCTCTAACCTCCTCCCTCTCCATGTCCTGCTTCTGTCCTGGTTTTTCTGCTGACATGTGAGAGAGATGGTCAGTGTCAGGCTGTAATGGGTTAACTGTGTTACTTAAGTAGTGGCTTGTCTTTATTATTTTTTGTTTTCACTCAGATTAGGATTAAAAACACAAAGGAAATTAATTTTCTCATGTTCAGTCTTGGTAATTTATTAAATTTTATCTAAAGTACAGTGAGTTCTGCAACACTTTCAGCTACCAGCTAAAAGCTAGTTACAAGGCCTTTTAAAGCTAAACATTTAATAAAGAACTAACACCTATATTATTTATACTTTTGACTTAATAACCAAACACCTGTGACCTGCAGTGCAGCACTAACTATACAACCAAAAACTACTACCTGAAAGAAGGAAGACAGAAAGGGTTAATACCTGGTCATCATCTGGTCCCTTGCCTATTACTGTACTTTAAAAACCTTTTACCATGTGAAATATTTTTATTCTAATTACACATCTGTGACTCTAACTCCACTACTCAAATCTGGAACCTTTCCAAGGTCCCAAGTTAAAAGCAGTGCTCTTCTGGGGACCAGCATCACAAAGCAAAGAAAGTTCAAACCTCCCAGGCCTCTGGGCTCCAACAGCAGGCAGCCACTTGCAGGAGTCATTTCTACAACCATGTATTTAGCTTTCTTAAAGGCTGTGTAGTATCACAGCAGTTTATAGAGGGATGGGTGGAGGCAGCCCAACGTTGCTCTCACAGCTCCCAGCACAGCTCTGTCCTGGCTGCAGCATCAGCCTGGGTTTTCTGTCACAGACAAGGGACCAGGGAACCTTGGCACACCACCCCTCCCCACCTGAGCTCGGCCTCAGTGGGTGCAGACCTGGGGTTACAAATACATCACTTCTCCTGCAAACCTTTTCTTGTTTTTAAAGAAGAAGTAGGTGGCCATCTGAGGAGCTCCAAAGCTTAGGGAACTTCTAGGTGCTCTCCTGGCCCCAAAGCTGGTCCTCACATAGACAACACTCAAAAAACCTCCAAATCCATATGCTTGACTGGGCAAATGAGGGAACCAGTGGGCCTGTGGCCTTGGTGGCACCACAAAAATCTCCTTGCTGAATGTAGTTTCCTATGGTTCACAAACCTGGCAGTAAGTGGCGACTGTTCCTTAATGAGCCTCAGTTTTGTCAGGCAAATAAACCCATGGCTCTTAACAGTGTTTCTTTGTGCTTGTAGGAGCATTAGTTGCATATTTCAACACCAGCCTCTCCCCTTTCATTTACTCAATGGTGTTTGTTACCTGCCTTATTAAAGTAATTACCTGAGTGTTGCAGGGCTTTGTATAAAGATCAGGAAGCAGAAAGCAAGCTCTCAGCCAGAACTCCTGCTCCCTGAAAGCCTGGCTTCCTACAGCCTGTTTTGTTCCCACTTTTATAAATTATTGTAATAAGTGGTCTGAGGGCTCAGACAGACAGACTTCAGGCTTCATCTGAAATATAGTCAGTTCAATTGTCTTGGTTCAAACAAAATTCGGAAGTGCATGCCATTGGAGGCTGGCATACTCTTTAGGAAAATTAGTCTGGCTGCTTTTAAAAGGGAAAAAAAGAAATCTTTGAAAGCCATGGAGACAGTAACTAATTGCAGTATAATCGACAAAAATGAGATTCAGGTTTAAAAAGGGTAGTGGCCCTTCTCTGTACTCATGAAGAAATAATTTAGATGTTTTATAGTTGTGCTCTGAATTGTTCTTGTGAGATGGGTACTTTAAAATTGATCTCATCTAACTTAAAAGCAAAAGCTCTGGTGAAAAAAAAAAAAAAGAAAAAAAAGAAATTAAACTCCACAAAACCCACATTAAAGGAAAAGTCAAAGGCCAGAATGGCATAGATATCATTGCTATCATGCAGGGGAGCTGAACCAAAATATGCTCATTTTAAAGTCTTAATCACTTGTGTCACTGAAATGTTATTAGGATAAAAATAGCCCCATTGAAAGTCCTGTTTTGTCACAATATTCACTTCAGTAAGACACTGCCTCTGTGAGACAGCACTGTCTTGGGGCCTGTGCAGGTGTCTGCTTAGCCAGTTGGCTGATCAGGATGAAGGACTGAAATCAGGAGCTCTCAAATAAAACCATGCATTTTATTCTTGCCCACTGAATTGCAGAAACAACTTAAGAATCTGACCAAGGCCCAGGGCTGCTGTTTGAAAGCAGAGCTGATGCTGTGTCAAGCTGGGCAGCAGCAGCTGGGGCAGCTGCAGCAGGGCACAGAGCTGATGGGATTTTGGGGCAGCAACCTCCTCAGGAGTGCTGGTGCTATGGATTTGGATGGTGTGAGCTTGTTCCAGTGCTCAGCCACCCTGAGAAAACCCCAAAGTGCCCAATCCATGGGGCAGGCACTGACACTTACAGCTCCTTACAAGCCACAAGGGATCTTCTCTTGAGAAGAGATGGGCTCACATGAGGAGCTCCCAGGGTGCAGGTGGAAGTGGCTGGTTCAGTCCCAAGCACTTCTGGGATAAAAAGCATGATTAGATCATCCCAAGACACTGTACAAAGGCCAGAAAAACAAATACTTTGGTGCAGATAGCATTCTTTGGACACTGTTTCTTGCCAGGAAGCCTGGGAGATGCTTTCTTCTTCTGCTTCTGCATTGTGTGAGGGGGTGTGTGAGACTACAAAAAGTCCTTTCCTTTTGGAATGTCCTTTATCTGCCTTTTTAATTTTTTTTTTTCATGTCATGCCATTCCTGGAAGCTCTGTGTTTAATCTTCCCTATTATGTAAAAATGCCTTGGTTAGGTTTCTGGTGTGCAAAATGCATTCTGTGTGTTCCATAGCTGATCAGACTTCACCTGTTACATCCCATTTTTTGAGTTGCCTTTTGTTGAAAAGTTGAAAGGGTTGTGACACATAGATTCAGGCTGATAGACAAAATGAACCTGGCCTGTTCCTCCTGGGGATCCGTGGCACAAACTGGCTTGTGTTCACTAATCCCAAACCACTGATTTAATGATTCACTTGGCAGCAGTGGGAAACTCAGGATCCCATTTCTTCCCTAGTACAAGGTACAGCCTTTCACACTTGCAGTGGCTAAAGGCCCTAGTTCAGATCAATAGCTACAGAAGGGCACTTTAAAGAAACCCAAAAACTAGAAGGACTCAGTCAAAAACTATGGCATTTGTGGGGAGGTAGTCTCCTGCTTAGGTCAGGAATGGACAGGGCAATACCTTCTAAAATCATTCCAGGTAAACCCATGTTTGGACATGGCTTTTTCCTTGGCTTTCTGCCTCATGGATGGAGTTATAATACATCCATGGTGCACCTTCACAGTGTTTTTCTCTGCTCCACACCTGGGTTTGTGGATCTCCAAAGGTTTTTTTAACAATAGCAGATTAGGGACTGATCCAAACAAAACAGGAATTACTGTTGTTGTAACACAAATATGTGTAGGTCTTTAGGGGCTTTTTTCAGATGATTTGATAGTTTTTATCTTGTTTGTTCTTGTTTTTCCCTGTACACTATTAGTCACTAGGCCTTTGGGATCCCTGGCTGCATGGTTTTCTGACAGCTGATGGAGTACAAGCAAAGGATGATGAGCAATCCCTAAAATAGCCCTAAATAGATGCTGGACTGTTATTCACAACAGATATTTCTTATTTTTATAAACCCTGCTTAGCTGCAGTTGTGCAGGGTCCAGATGAGCAGTCTCTGCCCTCCTCAGGTAAATTCCCCCAGCTGCAAAGAAAAGAGCCTCATCTCTCCAAGGGCACTGCTGTGATTTTGGGCTTGCAGGGAGCGGCCACCAGATGCCACTGTTATCCCTAGGAATGAGCCAGCACCCGAGCAGGTCCACAAAGAACTGCTCAGAAACGGGCTGAAGGAGCCTCTGCATGGCCTGAACAGCTCCTGGAATCTGCTGCCCTCTCCCTTGGCCGCTGTTACTGAGGAGGGACTGTCAAAAAACCCTAAATTTGGTGACATATCTGCCACAGTTCACTGCAGGCAAACCGCAGGCAGTGCTGTGTTTTACATGCATTAGTTTTCATTTATTTACAGATGAACCTGGACCCAAGGGTAGCAAACATATCTTCAACAAGTGATGAGAACTGCAAATTTATCCCCCAGTTCTGGTTTATCCATTCAAAGTCAATCTTGCTGATTCAGAATTGAAATTAGGTAGGGAGTTAGGCAAGTAATGATAAAATGCCACAAGTTTTTCAGCCTAAAGTACTGTCATCATCATTTGAAAATGTCCCTGTAATGAAAAGTTTCTTCTTCTTACAAATTTGCTCTCTTTTTTTTTTTTTTTTTAATTTGTTCCAGTTTTTCCACAGTGAACAATATGTATCATCCATTCCCTGGAGAAAACTGATTTTCTGCTACAAGAAACTTTTGGGGCTGGAAGAGCCAAAAAGCTTCAATATTCTTTCAACACAGTCTCTTCTCCACTGGGCTTCATCCTGCCCAGGATAAAATCCCTTTGGATGCATGGCTAGTCACAGCTTTTTCTCTTTTTTTTCTCCTGGATTTCAGGTGGCCCCTGAGACAAAAGCAGTCATGAAGTGGTTGAGATCCATCCCATTTGTGCTCTCTGCCAGCCTCCATGGGGGTGAGCTGGTTGTGACCTATCCTTATGACTACTCAAGGCACCCTATGGAAGAAAAGATGTTCTCCCCTACACCTGATGAGAAGGTAATGTTATTTTTGCATGGTTAGGATGTGGTTTCATTTGTGGAAATATGGAATCATTTAATAAATAACAAGCTTTGATTAATTTAGATAATGTGTGTGTATGTATTAAATGTGCATGTAGGTATTAAATGTGTAATAAATAACATATGTAGACGTTGGAACCCTGGATAATGAGAATTTTAAACTTTCTGTGCTAACAAGCACTGACCCTCAGTAAAGCACAACTTTTAACCTGAGGCCAGGGGAAGGCATCCAAAATTAAATAATAAAACTAAGATCACTAGCGTGCAATTTGAATAAAAGTGTGTGATATCACATAGAAGAAAATTTAAAATGTAACTTTTTAGAATATAACAATATAAAAAACAAGATGGAAGTTTTAGGATGGAAGTCTCTTTCTTCTTCACCTTCTTCTTTATGAGTTTAAGTAGTACTCAGACACATAAAAAAAGAGTCAAAAAAAGTAAAACACTGTATATACATAATGCAAGTCTATATACATATATATAACATGGTATCAGCTCATTTGGGTAGAGCTTATGCTAATAATGCCAAGGTCAAATGTTTAAACCCCACAGAGGCCTTTCACTTAAGAGTTAGAGTTGATGATCCTTGTGGATTCCTTCCAACTCAGAATATTATGTGACGCTGATTTATACACTTACTTAAAGTGCTTTAAGATATAGAATTGTTTACACACTATCAGCTTGGTATTGAAAGATTTACCTATCTTTTGGGAGGCCAAATATGGTTTCATAAAGCACAGATTAAGAAAATCCAAGTTTTAATTTTTAAAGGAAGTAGGCTGTGATATTTTTACACAGAAAAGGAACAAGCCTGACCAGCAGTGTTATTTTCCTGTGGAATCTAGAAGAAGTGGAGGAAAAAGACTCTTTGCCATATGGTGGCAGCCTTGTAGCATTTATTCCAGGTCAGAGGAATGGGATCTGTTTCCCCCTCTTGTCCCTGGAAAGTTTCTCATTTGGGACTCACTGTAAATCTTCTGTGAAATTTTTTGCCATCTTTCCTATTTCCCTTTGGTTTCCTCAATCTAGTATTCATTGCCGACATGCCCACCAGGAAAACAGCCAGCTATTCAGCCTTCCAGCATCTGCTAAAAATGTCTGTGGCCTCTTAAGAACAGTGGTTCTTTATATAAACAAAGAGCAGTTGAAAATAGTCAGAAGTTGATCTTTGACTTGAAGCATCCTGTATCTTTGAGCATATCTCTAGGCTGACTTCTTCTGAAATGACAGTTCTCACTAACACATATTAAATATTTAAAGATGTATGACTCTTAAACATTTTCTGTATCAATCCATTTCTTCTGAGCTGCACAATGCCTGCTGACTATGTGTGTATGAAAATGATTTAGCAGTAAAATTAACCAAGCCCTGCACAGCAAAAAGCCTGGGTAAGAAATAAATGGTGGGTGCTAATGCAAGCTGCAGGACCTCTTGCTGAGCACTGGGGGAAATTATAAAATTGTGCTTCCACATCCCACTGCCTGGGCTAGCCTATGCATAGGTGGTGAAGGAATATTGCCATGTGTGCTTTATTAAGCAGTTCACCCCTGGAATGGAATACAGCAGTCCTTCCATCATTTCCACTCAGGGACAGTGTGTGTATTTTGAGTGAGAGGATGCAGCCACATGGACCAAGGGCTCCATCCCAGCATGGTGCACAGCTGGACAAACACTAATGGCACTCCTGGCTTGCAGGGAACCCTTCACAGGTGACTGCTGTATAGTCAGTGACTGCACAGTCTGGGAATTTGGCTACAAATCTGGAAGTTCAGAGCATACAGGGGAGGGTTGGGGATGTCCTCAATGAAAAACCAGTTTTGTAAATGGCTCATCACACAAACCTTAACAGCACTGTCAGTGTCACTTTAAATTTTGCACAGAAAGATATAAAACCTGTACCTGTGAAGTGACCTGCATTTAAGTAATGTGATCAACAGCTGCTGCTGTCAGGGAACCTGCATGCCAAAATACAGCAGTTTGGTTATCTGCTATACATTGGCCATAATCATTGCTCTCAATGCTGGCCTGCTACATTTTCTGTGGAAAGGGAAAATTGCAGAACAAGTTGAAATGCTGCAGAGCAGATGATAGCCACATTTTAAAAAAAAAAATTTTGAGAAATATATTCAAGCCATGTTTCCCCATTTGAAAATCTATCTATGCTCCCACCTCCCTGCGTCCATCATGGTGCACGTGTGGAAGCACAAGGATCCTCTCTTTCCTCTGCTCCAAGATACTGCAGGTTTCCAATCTCTTTTTGGCCTGCACCACACCCTGGGTCAGTACTGGCTGAGAGCAAGGAGTCTCAAAGATGGACCATGGCCTTACACTCACATTCTTGCATCTGGTTCAGCCCACCTAATTAAAATCTTTCCCATATTTCGGGTTCTGTGGAGTGGATGTTTTAACACTCTGTGTTAAAAGTGAAGAATTGATGCCTCTGCTCACCAGAGCAGAAATATCCACACCAAGTCAAGTTTAAACTCTGGTGAGTTTAAACATTCCCTTCCCTCCCCGCAAAAAACCCAACCTATGATGGGCAGTGGAGTAAAAGTGATGGCTGAGGCAACAGCACTGACCCAACTTTATTGAGTGAAACTTCACACTACCAGAGTCACAAGGATTCCTCTGTTTTCCCCTTTTTATCTCTCTGTATTATACCTAAAAATCTAAGTTTCCTTGAGGTCCATGACTGGTCATACATTAGCTTTTACATAATAATAAACATATTGTTGTCCAGGAATTTTAAATTTATTTTTTTAAAGCATAATTCTTTTTTTCTTTTTTTTTTTTTTTTAAATAGATTTCAGTTGCTTTTGAAATTCTCACTTTCTCTTCTCACTACCATTTGTCTTTTTTCACTTGAACTCAGTATCACTTGCCTTCTTTCACTTGAACTTCTCTCACTAGGCAAAAGCCTTATGCCTCTTGGTGTGAAACAAGAGGAGGCTTGGTCACTGGAAATAGGACATCTGCAGATATCTTTGTAAAAGGTGAGGATCATAATCCTAACTCACATAGGCACCTTCTAAACTTTATATCAAATACCTTCCATGGAAGGTTCAGAACTGGAACCCAAATTCCTGTAGAAATAAAGCATATTGAGCTTGGCACTGAACTATTGACAATAAAAGTTCTTCTTAACATATTTAACTAATATATATTTTTTTTTCAACAAAACTTTGAAGGACACTTAATTTTCTGGTCCAAGCAATATTTTGCCACATAGAAACTTAAGGGAGTTTCAAAAGCATTTTATATTAAGTCTGGATTTTTAGTGTCTGGTCATCAGAAGTATTTCAGAAAATTGTCTTTACACTCATAGTAAACTCTTTCCACCTTTCCTTGGTCACCTACCTGATCCCATAATTAGCTCAGCTGTGTGATTATTGAAGACAATCACAAATATTAATCCATGTTGTGTGCTTTGTCATTTTGGTCTTTATCCTTGCTAAGAACACTAGGATAAAGTTTTAGGATCACTTCCAAACTAGGATTTTAGCCACCAAACTTCTTGCACACGTTTTCTTAAGGAATATGGAATGAGACTCATGATAATGAATAGTAGGACCAAGTAGCATTTGATAACTGCTGCAATTTAATTGTTGAAATCTGAGAGTCTAGCCTTAGCAGATGAGGTTCAAATAAACAAAAAGGAGAGGGAGGATTTTTGTGCAAAGTTGGAATAACCATTGGAGGAAAAGGACAGGAGCATGATTCAAATAAATGGTTTCTTCAGATAACTGTTCTTTCTTCTGTCTTCACTACATGTTCTGCCACTGTTCCTTTCTGTGTGGTGACTGCTCTGCTCTTCATCAGTGACAACACTCTTTGGAAATCAGTGGTGACATCCTACATCACCACATCCTATCCTTCACTTTTTAGGAATGGTTTCTGCCCCACACATAAGCAGCTGTCTCTGAAATCAAACTGGCAGGTTTTCCTGTGTGAGTGATAAGTGCAAAGCAAATTGACACTGACTATTTTAAGCAGCAACACTCAGTGTGAAGATTTAGTAGGGCTGAAGGTAATATAGGATTTTTTAAAAAATATCAAAACTAAAACCAAACTTAAAGGAGGCCTAAACTTCAACTTTAAAACTTAAAAACCTGGGACAACCAAAAATGTCCTCTGCTCCTGCCCCAGGTGTTAGATTGAAGCCAAGTATCAAAAAATCCACGGGTATTTAATATGCTATCCCTGGATAAATATATTTGATTGCAGAGAAGAACCCTAGAGAAGAAGATAAATCAGAATTTCTTAGTGACAAATGAAACTCTCTTGCACCTTCTTCAGTCTCGAGCACGCAGGGTGGCTCATTGTCTGGACTCCCAAGAGCAATAGTTAATAACAGCAATGGCAAAGCTTTCAGTTTGTTGCAGCAAACATATTTCAATCCTGTCTGTTGCAGGTGTTCAAAATGCTGGCTAAGGCCTATGCAGATGCACACCCTGTCATCTCAGACCGGTCCGAGCTCCGCTGTGGTGGGAACTTTGTAAAACGTGGAGGAATTATAAATGGTGCTGAGTGGTACAGCTTCACTGGAGGTAAAACCACTTTACCATCATATCAAGTGAGGTAAAACCTCTATGTGACCTTTACAAGACACCAGGGTTTGAACAAAATGATTTTATTCATTTCAGTTTGCTTAGTCCTACCCTGCAAAACATAATTTGTAGGGGATTTAAGTAGTAAAATCTATGTTGGTAATGTTTTTGTGCAGAAAATATAGAATGCATTCAACTCCAATGGGACTTGAGGAAAATTAACAAGTTATGCAAGGGCCAAATTTGTTATATCATATAATATTTTTGTTTTCAAATCTGACATGTAGAAATAAATGCTTAATGTTATGCTCTCACTCCTTAGCAGCATGAATCTGAATTCACCTTGGAAGACTATGCATGTGCTGCTTTCTCATCTGCTTAAATAAATTCTTTTTTCAACTACAGCAGAGACAAACACTCAATTCATTTGTGCTTCTGTTATTAATTTGATTTCCCCAATGATAGTATTTTGTTTTCTTTAGAATTCCTTCAATAATGGCATGGATAAAATATCAGTGTTCGTAAATTTTCATCAGTGCTTCAGTTGTGTTTTCCAATAGGACTCAGCTGGATCCCCAAATAATTTTGTTGAAACTAGACATTTGGAAAGTTTTGGGTCATGTATGAGAATTAGGTTTAGATCTCTTTGACTTGCATTCTTCCCAAAATTATATCCAATGTCTTTTGTACAGAAACAGTTTTGAACATAATAATGGCAAAAGGTCATTTCTGTTCTGGTGACCCTTGAAAATCACCTCTGATACAGCAGATTATATATTACTGTGATTAACCATTCTTTATTGTTCTGTTGCTGCTTATTGGCCAGGTGAATAATAATGTAAAATTGTGCTTTTTTGCCTGAAAGAAGTGTCTTTGTTATTAGTTAATTTATAGTTGAAGCAATTTTTAGAATTCTGAATTTGTTGAACATTTTTTATATATTAGCAAGCAGTTTTTACAGTGTAATAACCCACACCCATGGGGATGGCATTCAGCTGACTGCAACAGCAAGGCTCCAGTTAAAAGCTACATGGCTGTTCATGTGCTCTCCTCTTTCTTTTTAAACCTACAGGTATGGCAGATTTTAATTACCTTCACACAAATTGCTTTGAAATTACTGTGGAGGTAGGATGTGAAAAGTTTCCTTTGGAGGAAGAACTGTTTACAATCTGGCATGAAAACAAAGGTGCCCTTCTGAATTACATGGAAATGGTACTGCTCTGCTTCTACAGACCTTTTTGCTTTCTGTTTTCCTTTTTCTTCTGTTGTCAAAAGTAATTTCTTTGCTGCTTTCCTGGTTAGATGATGCTGAATCTATCACCACACTCCTCCAGGGGTCCCAGTGCCTCAGTTTGTCTAGCAGGATACACAGGTGGTATTTTGTCTATGCTGCAGAAGAGATTGAGATTGAGGACTGCAAAGGCCTTGAAAATAGTGAGAAAGGGAATTTTCTGTGAATACTTTGGACAACAATATTCATCAACTGTCAAAAATTTAACACTAGAGAAAACCTGAATATTCAGAAAAGCATGAATCAACCTTCCACCTGAAAACTAAAGCAACAAGATATGCTCTCCAGAGAGCTTCCTGAAATTTTCCTTTCCATGTTCCATGTTTGTGTTCCAAACCTTACTGTCCCACAGCAAGAAATTTAGATTCAGCTAAAATCTTGGTAGAAATTCCATTTGCACACTTTCCATCTTGATTTCCTTATGAAAGTAGTTATTAAATATCTGAAGCCAAATCTTCTAAAGAACTGTGTGTCTCTGAGCATTAAAACATACCACTTAAATGTCATTTTTAATAATAGTTTTAAGCTCAGCAAAACAAATACCTCACTGACAATAAGTAAGTGAGCACAGAAACAGAACTTGCTCATCTTTCTCTCAGCCATTAGTAGATTAGCTTTCTGTCATGCCTTATTTTGATAGAGTATGCAGTAATTTAAAATTGTTAGGAGTGTTTTTATGGCCCTTCTAAGCAACCTCTTGCTACTTGTGGTAAGTATTATCATTCAATAAAGTCTACAGTACAGACCACCAAACTCATTTCGTTTTACAGCTGTCTGATGAAAATGAGTTTTAGTGAATCCAAATGGAGCTGGGTTAAATCCATATATATTACAATTGAAGTCTTCAAGATGTAAAGATTTTATAGTGTGAGATACTGTAGAAGTCTGTGCCGGAAAAGCTTTTTGAGTAAATGCAGGGCAGTAAGCAAAACAACTTTGCAGATAAGGATGACTGAATTACCCCTGATAAGGATTAAATCTGCCATAACCAATTCAAACTTTTCTTATTCTGATATATACCAGGCTGTTTGGTCTGTGTACAAGTCTACTTGCCTTAACACACAGAAGTAGAATTCATTTTCCTAAACGCTCTTCTGTTCCCCCATCAGAAGCAATATCAAAACACCCCTCTCAACTCGTGACACCAATTTGAGGAAAAATGAAATATAGTAAATTTACAATAGCAAACCAAAGCAATATGGTCAAAGAAATTTCATTTTTGTCATTTTTATCCTGTCATGTTATAATTGCAAAATTATTATTGAAATGGAATGAGGTCATACAACTTTGAGTATGTCTACATTGTAAATTGAATTTGAGTCTGAGATGACTCTTCTGACCATATTTACTCTATCCATATGACAAATCCCCAAGTTCATGCTGAAAAGCCAATTACAGTGCTTCATTATAAGGGATAATTTTCAAATCCTTATATTGAGTTGTTCCTAAACCTTCCTAAACCTGAATAGCTTCACTCAGAATGGAACAGCTGCTTAACAAGAGTAGTGACAACACAGTCCCACCTTAGATTAAAAACTGCTCTCACTAGTTTAGACTTTTTTTTTTTCAAGCTTTGTATTATCAATTACTGTAAAGTTGGATACTTTAATGGTTATTTTTAAACATCTTTATATTCCAATAGAAAAGCAAATATGTTTTTCCCATTGTTTTGATGCTTTGTGGTATTTTTCCATTCTTTTGTGACAAGGGGAAGGGAAAGTGAGAGGAAGAGAAAAAAGAAAGTGAGGAAATCAAGCAAACAACTCAAGTTGGTGGTAGCTGTTCAGAGAAAAAATCAAAATGAAATTATTTTTCACTTAAAAAGGTCATATAGGTTTCCAGATATAAAATATTTTAAATTTTGTATACTGTAAAAAGAGAACCTTTAAGAGATTTAATGTTTTAATAGTTCAAAATTTTTTTCTATTTTTTAAACTTTATTCCAATACAACTGTTTGTCCACCTCCTTGTATGACAGAATTCACATTGCTCTTCAGTTTGTCACCAAGCACATTTCTCAGCAGCTCAAGCAGCTCAGTTCTGTGCTTGTAGAGAAGAGGAAATTGGTATCATACACACTGCTGTCATGACATTCTGACAGGCAGTGAAGTGTAGGCAGCAGAGTGGTGATGAGCCACAAGTACCTGAAGTGATGCCTTCTCATTGTGTTCAGAGCATCACACTGGTTTTGAAAGCTTTAACTTTTCATTTCTTTGTGGTTCTGTGTCCAGGGCAGACATTCAGAAACAGTCCTTAAATACTGTGGTCAGACCATGAGGTGCCAGTGATTTGTGCTCGATGCAGAGCCACATACCTATCCCAAAAAAGCTCTGGCTCCATTATCCCTTTCCCTCAGTCCCCTTGGACCTCCCTAAATAGGGAATGTGATCTGAAAGGACATTATCTCCTGAAAGCCTCTAGATGGTTGAACTTTTTGACAATTGTTTCCTCTCTACAAAGGTTTCCTTGTGATGAGGAGGTGGAATTGTAATAAGTGACTCCCATCTAAATTTGCTTTGCTTTGCTTTGCCAGGTTCATCGGGGGATAAAAGGAATTGTGTCTGATAAGTTTGGCAACCCAATCAAAAATGCTCGTATTTCAGTCAGGGGCATTCAGCATGATGTCACCACAGGTAAGATTTTTAGTTTAAGGTTTCTCCTGGGGTAGAGTGAAAGTACTGAGAGCTTAACCTGCAAAAGTATTGTCATGTTTGGTAGAAACAGCACCTCAATGAAAAACTGAAGGTTCAGGTGGGAGTTCTCTTCTAGAAGAAGAGAGAAGGCATGTCAAGCTGGCTGCTAAATCTGTCTTGTCTCTGGGATGATGGAGTTCTTGATGTGGAAAATTTCACCTGGAACAGTCTGCTGTCCACCAAAGCCAGTGTTTGGGGGAATATGGCAACAGCTCTGCTCAGAGGCTGTAACTCAGCATGCAGAGATCTGGAGCCTTGGTGGAATACGTTAGTTAATTGAGGTATTGTGAGCATGGTGTAGGTAGTACAATAGGATCCTCTCTGATTTTCACAACTAGAATAATTGCAGAAATTGAAGGGTCAACAACATTTCTTGTTCATGTAGAAACACATAAATTTGTGCAATTTTTGTACAGCTATTATTAGAACTTAAAATTATGTTCACTTAATACCAGTAACCAACTGATAAACATGTATTGGAGCATATACAACTGTTACTTTTCACAGTCATAAAGTTCTGAGCTCTTAGGCTTTCACTGAAATCAATGCTTTCTTTTTATTATTGATTTCAGTGAGAACAGGGTAGGCCATAGTAGTGCAAAATAGAAGATATGAATGGTTACATTTTGCTCTAATGAGAGTTGTTGAATCAATTTAGGAAGCCAGAATGGCTTATAATGTAGTGGATGTTTTCCAGCTTTCAAAAAACTAGTACTAGAGGGGATACAATAGGGGAGATGATGGAGATTCTTGAGGCTGGTGGGAGACTCTGGCATCAATTAGGGTCTTTTTCAAACTTCTTCCCAGACAGTGGCTTCCCATTGGCAGTGGACCTTTAAAGGAATAAAAATTAAATAAAAATATGTTTACACTCTAGGAAAGAGTATTTGTTCTGAGTTAGGTGGGGTTAAAAATGTCATATGGTTAAAAAGTTTTTGTGATTTTAGCGTTAAAAAGAACGAAGAAATTCCACAAGAAAATAGTATTAATGCAACACTCACTGAGCTAAGAGACTTGCCGTTCAAAATAAAGGAAATATAAAATGACGAATAAATTTTTCAGTTTTAAGGCTCCCTGCTTTTGCCTAAAGGGTCTAACCTTCAGCTGGAGGAAATTTACACCCATTTTACACTAATGGCAATTTATACCAGCTGTAGTTCCAGCTCCATAGACTTACATGCAAGAATGTCTGCAAAGTAATTGAATGTAATTTAATAAAAAAGGGATTTCTTAGCTCTTTAGACATTCTAAATATATATATATGTGTATATATATTGCAGACTGGATTCTGATTTCACTTTCTTAAGTTTCACACAGTTTTAAATTAATTTCTTTGGGAGTTATTCCTTGTACACTTGGGAAAAGCAGGATGAAGGAAAGCATCTCTTCCCTGTGATACCAGAACAGCAGTTAACTGCCATTTTATATGTGAATTTTACTCCATTAGCTCCCAAGGGCCAGGTTTTCACAGGCAAAGCCCCTTCCCGTCATCTAGAATTTGCCTTCAAATATTTTCCAAAATCTGAGCTGCTCCCATGTGTGGACACTGCTCAGCAAATTTCAGCCAGGCCTTTTCTCAGGCTCTGAGCTTCCTTCTCAGGCTGTGAGGCTTTCCCAGCTCTGGTGTGGATTCTTTCTCAGGATGATAGCTGTCTTCCAAATAGAAAGAAATTAATAAACATAGAACAGCACCTGGTGTTGACCGTGGGACAGTGCTGATGTACATGACACAGAATGTTTTCTGCTGTTGTCCAATGAACTGCTATCCTGCTTAGATTCACAAACCGGTCTACAAATGTAGGTTGGGTTTCTCTAAAGTGTTTGTTTTGCCCAAGAAGAAGTGTGTTGCTGTTATTCCCCACTCCTAGCAAACAGCAACACCCAGGGCCTGCCCTTAGCTGTGCGGGCCGTGCGTGTGCCCATGGCGCGAGGCGGCTGCAGCTGAGCCGGGCTGTGCTGTGCTTTGCCTTCCCCAAGCTGCCGACGGAGACTACTGGCGGCTGCTGCCCGCGGGGACGTACATCGTCAGCGCCCAGGCGCCGGGCTACAGCCGGGTGATGAAGAGGGTGACCATTCCTGCCAGGATGAAGCAGGCCGGGCGCGTGGATTTCGTCCTGCGGCCCGCCGAGGCCTGGCCCAGCAAGCTGCTGCGCCGCTCCATGGAGGACGCGCACGACCCGCGGGACCCGCTGGAGCTGTTTGACCCCCACGCCCAGCACAGGCAGCCCGAGGCTCGGGGAGGCTCGGCAGGCAGGGAGAAGCCCTGGTGGTGGTCGTACTTCAGCTCTCTGGACCTGCACAAGCCTCTGTGGCTGCTCAAGCAGCGCTGAGGAGCGCGGCCGCGCTCTGCCCCGCTGGCTGCGGCGCCCTCCACCCCGCTCCTGGCAATATTTAAATGTTTCATTTGAAAATATAATATTAATTCAAGCACGCTTGCTTCTTTTGTTTTCTCTTCACACACAACTGAGTATATTCAAGTGGGTTTTTAAGTATTAAAGACGACGGTGCGTATCCATTCAAAGGCCGGGTTTTATGCAGTTTTTTTTCCTTGGTAATGCTCTGTACTTCTGCCCATGTAGTTAATCATCACATTCATTATTTATTAGGTTCTAAGTACCTGCAGAAAAATATTCCTGATCCTTTAATGCATTTTTATACATGTTTTAATACATTAATGATAACATGCTAAAAACAACATTCAGAAACACTCAGAAAAGTCTTCTATTTTCCCTTTTTACATCAGCATATTAAGTTCATTACCTCTTCTAATAACAGCTTAAAATGTAGGGTCTTTTTTTTTTTAATTTAAAATGTTTTTATAAATTTAAAAATAGGCTTTTAATGTACTTAGCAAAATACTGGAAAATGCCTTTACTGCTGAAAATATACACATCCTATAAATGTGTGTGGACATAGAAAAATACATGAGATAATTCATGAGGCATTTAGGTTAAAGCGTGACATACTACAGTAAAGTTTTTAACATCATGCCCTGTTCTGAGCCTATGTACACATTGAAGAAATGAAACTTGTAGACATCAAAGAAATCAAACTTCAAGACAGTTGAGTAAAGCTCAGTGAATAGTGGTCTTGCAAAATGCTGTCCTCTCTCAAATATCAGATGCAATGTATTTTTTAAGGTGATATATATATATTTATAAAGAAGTCCTTGATTTTGATGAAACACATAGACTCACATTTCCTTTTAGCCTGAACTGTTAATGAACTCCCTAAACAGACTGTGTTTCCCCCTTCAAATGCCACAGTGTGTGAATAGTGTGATTGTTGGAGCAGATATACTTTCTGCAGGAGCTGCTGGATTACCTGTGTGGATTGCCCTATGAATTCTAAAATATTTTTGCTCATCTTAGGTAAAGCAGCCCCATTGCATGAACCCCACATCCACATGCACATATCTCATACTACAGCTTCCTAGGAAGACCCAAGAGATGGATGATCTTAATTCTGCAACCAGATGCTGCACATGGCTAAGTACTTTATTCCCAGTTGTAATCTGATTGAAGTTAGGAGTCTGTTATTCATGTGCTTGGATGTCTGCAGGACTGGAGACTATGTTAAAATGAAAGAAAATTATTTCAGAGCATTAACAAAAAGTAATTATATGGGAGTGAATGTACTGCACGCACATGGATAAGTGTTCCTTGCCCAGGCTTGCCAAGTTAAAGGAAGTCTGAACCCTAAATATGCCAAAGAAAATTGAGCAGGAGATACACCTCCAGACTTTATTTCCAGTAATAGGTATTACTACTGTTTTCTGTGGTAATTTTTTTCAAAGACAGCTTCCTGTGAAAACGGTGATGAAGCTAACAAAATCAGAACACTATACCAAATTGCTAAGTATTAGCTGCACTTATTAAGCACATAATGTGCTGATGTTTTGTCTAAGTATTTCCTAGATTCTCACGGAGCTATTTAGAAATCTTTTCAAGTGATCACAGCAAACCTAAGCCCACTGAAATGCAAAACACAATGACTGTCCAGAACATCCACTTCTTTCCTGCAGTCCTGAGTTGAAATAGCAGATGGGAGTCAAGGTTTTGGAAATAAGATTTTTTAGTAGGTTTTAAAGACATCTTATATTTGAAACAGTTTGAAAAAGTAGCTTGCTGTGCTACTATACCACTTATGTGAAAATGATATGAGAGAGCAAGAACAGCCTCTCTCCTACCTCAATCATAAAAAGAGGTGTCCAGCAGAGAAAAAGTTAAGAACCTTTTGTAGGTTCACCCTCAACAGCTTCTATAGAAGGGATTTATTAAACTGCATTGAAGTAACTGTGAGGGAAAGGTGTGCTTCAGTCTTCTGGAACTTTTTGATCTTCTTCATAAGAGGAGTTCTTCAGTTTTCAGTTCCCTTGGGGGAAAAGGCTGGTAGAATGACGAACTAGCTCCCAAAAATCCATTTCACTTTAGATGAGATTTAGGACATCTTTATTGGTGTTTTCAGAAAGAAAAGGAAAGAAGAAAGGAAAGAAAGAAAAGGAAAGAAAGAATTGATCAAAGCCAGCCAAATAACAATGTAACTAAAATTAGTATCACCATTCTATTTTTATTTGAGATTAATATGGACTTATTTCTATTTATATTTATATATGTGAGAGAAAGTATTGGCTTGGATGTGTATCCTGAACTGGAATACATAAATCTTCTCCAATGTTTATTTAAATCAAGCAATATGTGCCTAATATCAGACAGTTTTGTTAAAAAAAGAAAAAAAAGTCATAACCCAAAATAACTCACCCCGTGACTATAATATGGTTCAAAGGATTTTTAAGTGGTGGTGAAATTTAAGCAGCTGTAGGCAGCTCTGTAAGTAATACATGGAAATGAACACAGAGCTCAGCTCTCTCTTGCACCTACCTCTGTAAGATACTCATATAGAGAGTTTAATTGAACATAAATTTAGGAGAATATTAAATACTTTTTAAATAGCAAGGGGGATTAAAATGCTTCAATGAAACATGCCTTCCTGCCAGTGAAGTGAAAGTAACATAGGAAAGAAGTGAGAAATAACCAGAGTTCTCTGGCAGTCTCTGTCATGCTTGAACCCTGCCTTGGAGACTGGGCTTGGCCTTTTTCCAGTGCTACTTTGGATTGTGACAGGTTCAGCAGCCAGACAGTGCTGACAGAAATTATGGTGTGTGTTCATCAGACTCCCTCTCCTTTTAAGTCAGAGTCTACATAATTTTTTTCAATTACCTTCCAACCACATATTGAACACTATTGATGTATGTTTTTGCAACATCCTCCTTAATAATTAATTTCCCAGTCTCCATATTTATTTCAGAGGGATCTTCTTTACCATGGAGCCAAACTTTTCTGCACAATCACACTAATAAATGTTTTGACCTGCCAACTGTCCAGACCTCATTGCTCTGCCAGCAATGAATCTTCCCAAGTCAAAGCATGCAAATCCAGCTAACAGCATTACAAGCATAAAGAGCGAAGAGAAAGCTCTGCTTATGCAATATGTGCAATTTCTCTTCCACTCACATGCCAGAAAAAAAAACCAAGAACACAAGAAAAATATCAGCAGTTTAATCACAAGCTGCGTGCCTTAATTATACAAAAGAAGATTTGGGTCTGTTTGTTCCATTCATAAAAACTTTCGACATCAAAAATAGCAAAAATTTTAAAAAGCATAAAAGTTTGCAGCTGTTTACATCTTTGTCTCCTGCAGAAAAACTGTCTTCCAATCTTGGGCTTTGCAAGGACCATCTTTGTTTTTCTAAAGACAAGAAAGAAGAGAAAAGTGTCCTAAGCTAACTGCTGAAAACAGAACTTGAAGTGTCAAAATCACTGAGTAATGAAAGCTCTTTCTGCTATAATTTTTCACAGTATGTATGCAGTTTTTCTCTCTTTCTTGCCTCTTTCTGCTATCATTTTTCACAGTGTTTATGCAGTTTTTCTCCCTTTCATGCCCTGGTTTAGCAGCTAAAGAGAAGAACTCCAAAACAATATTGCAGTCTGTTCTGAAGTACTGGGAACCAGCTGTCCATCAGAGTTTGCCAAGCCAGTGCCATTTCTTTGTGTCCATCACTCTAGTATTGCACTGCAATTCAAAACAAGCCAGAGATATCTTTAGTGGTTACAAAAGCAGCCATCAAAATGAGACAAGTCTGTGTGTCTCTGAGGTGATGCTTGCAGACAGGCTGGGAGACCTTGTCATGGGTGGGCATTCATCCCACACAGTGAAGCACTGGAGATTCAGCCTCTAGGAGAAGAGGAGCAGCAGGGATTGGAGCTGTTGGAGTGTCTTGGATGGAAATGTGAGCTGCAGCTGATACACCTCTTTACAAAGCTCCTGCCAGAGGTACTCTCATGCTGTTTCCCTTCACTGTAAGGATGTGCCTTTTGAAGCTTCCATGGAGTAAAAGGAGTGGATGGGGAGGTTGCACTATACTTACTCTGCTGTCTTTGTCTTCATAGCACCTTGGAGAAGAGATCCCCTTTGACATTTCTCTTTTCTGACATCTTCTTGTCTCAAGTTGTGCAGACAAAGGGCTTCTCATTGAACTCCTTGGTGGGGCAGCCAGACCTCTGTGAGGAGGTGTTCTGCCTCCAGCCATCCCTCATTCTTAAGGGACCCCAGAAGGGCTTCTCACTGAAGTAGCCCTTTGATGACATTTTTGATCCTGGGTCCAGGCTGCTTACATCAAAGTGTGATAGCTTGGGAAAAGGAGTAGGGTGGGGATGGTGGTTTTAGTTTGGTTTTCTTTCTCACTATGCGACTCCGTTTTTGATTAACAATAAAGTCTTCACCAAGTCAAGTCTGTTTTTCCTGCAATGATAAGTGGGGTTTCAATTTCCCTAAGCATCAGGGTCTTCAATAAAAAGATATTGTAATGATGAGGACAACATTTTTTTGTCTATTTCATAAGCAGATGTGAGGTATCTCCTAATGTGCTGCTGGCAGTCCTATCAGCAAAAGCTGCTGAAAAAGATAAGAGATTGTTTTGTGGGAGGTGATGACATAACTTCACGAAGTAAATCCATCTAATGAGGTTTATCAGCCATGAATAGTTATATTATGGTTTTATTTTCCCTTTTCAGCAGCCTCTCTTACAACAACCAGGTTGGCACAGACTTGTTACCCAGATTGGCTCATGTTGACCATAAGAAGTCTGGGCAGGTCATCAGGAAATGAGAGCATGGTGGTCTTGAGGGCAGGAGGGTGTTGAGGACTTTTGCTGGCACAGCTGCCACCCAAAGAAAGTGAACAAACTAGCCCAAGCACTAACATAACTATTTCCCTGGGGGAAGAAGAAAAAATGCACTTCTGAGATTTTATGACTGTTTTCACAGGTAAGTTCTTGCTGGACTAACTGCAGATTGTACTTTTGGCTGAGACAGTCAGAGTAGCAGGGAGGAATGTGGGAAATTCTGGTCTGGATGAGACCACTGGGCACCTCCATGCACTGCTCCCTGAGGCTGGAGCTGATCCTCCCCAGACAGGTGGCACAAGGCAAGGCCAGGGAGTCTCTGCCTTTAAAGGAGTTTTTTTTTACAGGTATTAGAAACTTTAGGCAGACAAAGGTTGTGTGATGTAGATGCATTTGGTTCACATTTCCAGTGCTGCAAATGTTTCCAAACAAAGCCTCGGCTGTTTTCCCCAAGCAAAGATGTTTAAATTGAGCTGATATATCACAAGCTCTTTTTGGAAAGTAGAATAAAAACAGTGGTTATGTCTGTGTCAACTGAACAAATATAATAATCTCTTTCCAAAGTTTAGCTTTGGGATGTCATCATGTCCTGTACCAGGGCCAGGGTAGCACAGAGGGAGTGCCCCAGGTGTCTCTGCATCCCTGTGCCCATGATGCAAATTCTCCTGGGTCTTTAAGAAACACCATGAGCCTTTATTAACCCTTTATTAAGTTTACTCTTTTTCTTGCTCATGCAGACAATATTCTAAATGAACTAAAAATTGGAAAAGGGTTTTTATATTTATTAAATTTGAAATATCACCAACCAGAACTCCAAAAATTAGAATGTTCATTTGGAACATCTCTTAATTTATACACACACACACATGCATTCATATATACACACACACATGCATGTGCACATACATGAAGGCATATTTTTATAGCATGTACATATAAACAATCCTGGATTATAAGTTAGGTCATATACTGCTTATTATTTTACATTGCAATCAGAAAGATATTTGAGCCTTTAGGAATAAAAAAGTAATATTGTCTTTATTTAATTTAGTTATTATTTCTGAAGACTTAATTAATTATTTCAAAGTGAATAGTATCTTCAAAATTAATCTTCATGAGCAGATGAGATGCAAAACCTAAGGAATTTTTCTTCATTAATTTTTTAATCAGCAAAAGTGAATGAAATGTTGACGTGTCAAAATATGAATATGCAAGTTTTCAGCTAAAAATTAGCTCTAGTACATTAATGCAGGTGATTTAGTTTGTTCTTCTGTTTTAATGAATGTGAAATACCAGACTTAGGCAGTTCACAAGGTGCAAGCCTTCAATAACAGAATTAGTAATGAAATAAAAGGCAAAAGCTGAGCAAGTTAAAGCAGCAGTAGGGCTTAGTGGTTAGGGCTACCAGGAAGCAAACAAAAGGAGAGACATGGCAGCTAAAACAACATTGTTTTGTGACTAATGCAGTGCTCAAGGCAACTCTTCTGCCCTCTAGTAGGTAACCAGGAAGTCAGAAGTTTGTTTTGACAAACTTTTTAATTTTTCACTCATGTTAAGAGATGAATGGAGAACAGAGAAACTTACTTTAAAAAGACTGAATGCAGACCCATGTGTCTCTAGGAAATAAATTACTTCAGTCAGTTGAAATCACTAACAAAACATTTGTCCCATTTGTGTAGAGGACACATGAAAACACATTTCTCACCAGAATGCCATTTCATTTTAGGCAAAATAATTGGACAAGCCCAAATTTTAAAATCTCAGAGCCCTTGCTCAGCTATTCCAATTTGTGTACCAAAAGAATGAAGGATACCTTTCTTCTGATGTTAATAACACTCAAATGTCTGCTTGTCGACTTGCTCAAAATCATCAGTCATGGCATGTTCAGGGGTACAGCTCCTATTTCATTCTCTGCTGGGACTCACAAATTGGGTTTTCCTCTGACTATCTCCCCTGAAAGGCTTGGTCCAGTCAGCAATAGTGTTGCTCATCCAAAAGACTGCAGTAGCTGTGTCACCTTGCATTTAAAACTCAGCCAGAGAAGGCAGAGCCATCACTATTCCTCTGTTGAAGTATAGCTGATACATTCTCAGCTCTTCATCCATAAAAATGCTTTGGAACCACATATTCCCTCTTGCTGGGCTAGTTTCTAGTGATTAGGACCCTTCTGGGTAAGCTACTTGATATTTCTTGAGTTGATTTTTTCATAAATCATAGAATCAGAGAACCCTATAATGGTTTGGGTTGGACAGGACCTTAAAGTTCATGTTGTTCCAATCCCTCCACCATGGGCAAAGACAACCTCCACTAGAACAGGTTCCTCAAAGCCCTATCCAACTTGGCCTTGAACACTTCCATTTCTAAAGTTAAAAATAATAAAGTTATAAGAAAATCTGCTATGGTTAGTTTCTCAGCACTACTAAAGTGTATTAAATACATTTATCAGACTGAACCTGTGAGGAGACCTGTGGAAAGGCACCAACCCACTAAACTTTAATGTAAACATACATGATCAAGATACCTCTAAGATAATTTTGTAGTTAATGCAGACAACGATGCACTGCTTTAGATACAAACATTTTTATACCAACTCTGGCCAGGCCCCACGTTTCCAACATAGTGGCAATTTTTGTCACAATTCCTGGCACACACAGAAACATGAGTGTAGCTAATTGAAGAAATTCACTGACAAAATGGATAAATCTCTAGTCTTTAAAATTCACCAAGATGAATTTTTAGGATCTCATTCTTTAAAGTAAAGAAAATTCTACCAAGAAGCATTTCAAGTCCTTTTCATATCACTTTATCATGTAGAAATATATGCTTATTTATAAAACTTCTGCCAAACCTTATTGCCAGTATAAAGCTTGCATGCACATGCAAGAGAGCACAGCTCCATCTGGTTTATGTGCAGTCAAAAAAAGAATAAGAGAACGGACCTAAGACTCTATGACTTAACAGTGATATTTTTTGACTGGCACTTGGTCTGAATCCTGAAAATTTTACAAATCAGGAAACATGTCTTCAAATGTCTCATGAAGACTCTAAAGAACTGTTTGGAAAAACATTTGACAGGTAGAAATGTTCCAAGGATACAGGGAAGGAGCTATAAAAATCAGTCTGTCCATTGCATTGCTTGTGTTTGTTAAACCAAGTTTTCTTGGTTTAACAAGAAAGCAGTGGTGAAGTGATTGCTGGTTTTGCAGTTATTCTTTGACAGAATCCTGAAGATTCTTAGCTTTCTTCACACAAATATGATCATTGTAGACTGAAAAATCAGATAGATAAATGAATCTACAGGGACAATAATCTGATGTAAAATATCTGCTCTATAGAAGATCTTAGACTTTAAGTTTGTGTGCACAATCACAAACACTTATGTAACTTTGTACATAACCCAGCAGTCTGATTTCCAGTGTATCTTGCTGGTGCTTGAATATGGTTAAAGAAAGAGGAAAAACTTCATTAAAGGTTGCTCTCCAATAATGCCACCCCCACGTTCTCCCAGGCTGGTCCACACTGCTTGGCAGGTCCCCACTGCTTCTTCTCCCTCCACCCTCCTTTTATTCAGGTTCTGTTCACTTCATTGATGGGAAACAACAGCAGCATAACACCACACAGTCATTCCTCTGAAAGACCTGACTGCTCAGGGATTTGCCAGAAATTCTCCATTATGCAAAGAAATTCAGCTTAAGGATACTGGTAGAAATTTCAATTTATTCAGAGGCATATGGTCCTGATGCACAAAGAACCGATGCACAGTGTCTCCTTTAAAATAACCCCTGAAGATATTATATAGTAGTGAGTGCCTTCATGAGTTATTTAATGTCAATTTTCATGTTAAACTCTTGTCAAGTGCTTTTCTTCAATTCAACCTTGAGGGAATGATTTTCATAGTTTGCAAATATTTTAATGTTCTTAGCTTTTTTAAGATGACGTTGTAATTTACTTCCAAAATAAAGCTAAGCTCCACTGCTGAGTCTAGGGACAGCTGTCAGAAACTGTGATGCAGAAATCTCTCTGGTGGGAACTGGCCATTTGCCCCTCACTGACTGTCAGGTTGAATGTTTTCTTGTGTAGGGATGGGCTCTTTTGGCAAAAGGTGGACACAAAACAGGTGTGGCATCTTGGCCCTGAGACTGTGAGAAAGCTTTCAGGCTGCACTAAACTATCTGAAAACTTTAAGTCTTACATTTCTTTAAAGATGCATCTTGACTAAAGGTCAGTGACTCCTCTGCTTTCTTCCTGCTACTGCTAGTACCCATTCATCTCTTCTGCTCCTGCAAAATTGAGAAACATGTGACACGTCAAAAAGTGGAGGCGAATGAAAACTTACAAGAACACAGTGCAAGTCTTCCTAATATTTCCAGTGTCCACATGTAGTTGGGCTTAAAGGTAATTTGGGTAACTCATCACCACTTGGCATAGTAGTGTGTAGTAGAGCTGTGCCATTAAGTACATCCTCCACCCTTAACCATGACTGATAATATATTTGAATAGGAATGTAAATGCAGAGATTTGAAGCTGGCATAGCACAAGACAGTTTTCTTCTATTTAATCCATGCTAAAAATGCAAAAGGGTGGTGCAGGCATGCTTATGACAGTCTAGTTTATAAAAATGAATGTTGTGGTTAAGTGGGTGGGAAATACAATGAAGAGCTGAGGACCAAATGGGAAATGTCTCCTTGTTGAGGAATGCTTTTGCAATCTTGATTTTCTGTGTGTAAAGTTAACCTTGCAGTGTGGAGACTGAGAGAAGAGACCACACAACCCTTAGGAGCATATGGGAGTAGTCATTATGTGGACACAGGAGTATTTGCTAAGATGCCCTAATAATCAAATAAAGTAGCTAAGCTTCCTTGTCTTGCTGGAGAATAGATTGGTTTCTTATGCCATTTACAGAAACAACACTGAACAGATTTTTTATTGTAATAATTTGGATTCAAATTCCTCCATCCTTCATCACCTTAATGCATTTCATTTCTCTGTAGACAATTTCACATACTCTGGAGTATTAAAAGATTTTGTACACATGTTTCTGGAGCTTTTCAAGTGTCTGACCTTGGAGTGATAGGCCAAGATACTGGCTCAGTTCCTGTTTCCTTAGGCAGTGATGGTGAGCTGGGATCTCTACCCTGGCTCAATGTTGTTGGATGTGTTACACCAGAAAAAACATCCAAATGTGAATTCTCTTGGCTTAACCAGCAACATCAGTAAGAATAAGCCAGGAGAGAGTCTGCTCAAAAGATCTATGATGAAAAAACGCTTCTCAGAAGGAACTATATCCCACAATGACTACACAGGTACCGCTGATCTTTACCGTCTTTAAAAGTGATACAGGTCTAAATATGAAGTCTGGTTCAAATGAGATTTATTTTGAAATTGTTACCTTATTTAAGCAAATTTAAATGAAAAATGTAAAAGGACACCCAGATCAGCATGACCAAAGCAAATATCCTGGTGGCAACAGAAAGTTGTAACAGCTCAGAGGATCAGTGGTGAGTACTCATAAATCTGTGAGCATAGGAACCAAGGGTGCCTGGTGTCCTATTGGTTTGTGACTCAAGGCAGAATTCCCAAGATGTTCCCCCATGTCCAAGCAGGGATAAACTTACTGTTAAGTCACCTTCTCAGTAGGAGCCTTAGCAGGATTTCTTTCTTTTGAGATCTTTCTCTATCTTTCAAATTTTGATTGCAATTCACCAAAAGTGGCAAGTAGAGATAATTGCATGAACACATATGCACACACAAATTCCCTCAAATCCATGTGTATCAAGGACTTTTATTGCAGAAACCAGCCTTGGAAATGCAAACACATCTGCACTATAATACTGGGATGGACTGTTGCTCCCTCCTGGGTGCAAGGGTGCTCAGTTGCTGGGAATTTAAAACCTACCTAGTAGTGATGAATCATGTGTTTTAAACTGTATTGCCAGTGTTACAAATAAAAAGTCAGGATGAGGTCCTTCACTTTACAAGCAGTGATAAATGCAGTAGAAGCCACTTAATTAGTCTATGATAAATTGCATGCCCAATTAATTGTGATGATTGCCTAAGGGACAAAACACAACTCGAGGCCGTCTGATGACTCTACAGTAATGGCACATTTAGTGAACACTGGAGAGTCTCTTCCCATGCCCTTTCTGCAGTTGTTGGAAGCTGAATCACAACAGTTAACTGCCAGGGATGCATTTCCTTGTGCTAGCTTTGCCCTAATTTGACCTTTTCTTCATTTTATTCTGCTTAACTGAATCAATATTATCTTAATACAGTGTTTCCTTTTGTCCTCCCAGTAGCAGTGCATGGCTGTACTGCAGGTTCAAAGTGCAATCAATGAAATATTAAATGAGTGCAATAGGATTCCTTATCCCTTAGAGCTGTGGGTGGGAACTGGGAGAAAACATGTTAAAGGTGAAGTTACCTGAATGTTAAATGAGTGCAGATTGTGCTTCATAAATTTATGTACAGAGCCTGGGAAGAATGACCATGACAAACAAGGCTTGTACCTGTTTGAGAAAAAAAGTAGTTTTAAAATATTTGTGCTAAACTGGTGACAAAGAACCTGCAGACATTGCTCTTTCAGTTTCAAAGCAGCAAACAACATCGCAGGGCAGTGCCAGGTCCCAAATGTGCCATCTGCCTGGTTGTGGTTTGTTTATTTTATACATGATTGAGTGTAGTGCTCATCTTGGTTCCTTTTATATAATCATGTTATGATAACCACATAATTAATGATTTTAGTATTTAGCGGATAAATGAGATGAAAAAAGAGAGAGAGAAATATCTGATGCTTAGAAATTCTTCTCAAGTGCTCAGTGGAAGTCCAGATTTATTCTATTATATTTAATCTATAATTTGTAATTTATAATATTTAAAATTAGCTTGCAGTTACAGTAAGGTTTGTTTTTGAACCTTTACTGGGATGTTAATGCATGGGTGAAACAAACATTTTTTACTCTTCTTTTTCCACTCCCACATTGTTTTTTCCTCCCAGATGTTAATTTCCAAGACTTCCCAAAATGTCATCAGGAAGTAGAATAAAGTGACACATTTCAATATAGTCAAAAAGAATTCACTTTATTTCAGGAGCTGAAGAATCTCCTGGAAATCTCATGAAATGTGTGTTCTAAAAAATGTATCTTGTTTTTTTCAGACCTTCTACTCCTGCAAGCATCTGAATGCTTATGCTCTTGCCCATTATTTCTTATACAAATGTGGAACTTATACTCTTGCCCCTTCTTATTTGGAAAGTTAACCTCTCCACAAATGGAACAAAAGTTTGAGCAGAAACATATGGAGAAAATACTTGTTCTTCTGGTTCCATGAAAAGTTATGAAGTGGAGGTGAAGAATGTGAGCTTAGTGGGGGAAAAGGAGGTCAATGAGAAATTTGTCCCTGTTTCAAATATTTTCTCATCACAGACTAGATTGGACAATGCTCTTCCTAGGTCAGGATCATGGAAATGTGTCTCCAGTGATTTGACTTAACCTCTTGGGATGGATTTCTGGCAGGAATTCTCGTATTTCCTGGTGATGTTTTAAACTGCAAATAATCAGGTAAAGAACTCCATACATTCACAAAAAGCTGAGTTCTGCGGACTTCTGTAGCAATGAGCAAAGTTGATGTCTGCTATGAAGAAAGTTCTTTACAAGAATAATTTTGAAGTGCTGTTATGCATTATTAATGGAGACAGATCTGATGGTGAAGAAAACTACGTTTGGCAGAAAGAACATTTACTAAAAATGTCATTAAAGAATTTAGGCTGTATGCTACCAAGTATTTTGTAACTCCCTTCACTGACTTCTTGGCCTCTTTATTTCCTTCATGTCTGGTGAGGTACTTGAGGTGGTTGATGAACATTGGAACTGAGGAAGTCTGGCTTCTCACTGCTGTTGGTCTAAAGTGTTTTTTGGCTTTGACACATAAGAAGAAGGAAGCTCTAACCCAGTGCATGCCACATTTTGGGCCTTTAGAGCTTTCCTAAGGCTTGTCTTTTGTGTAGGTTTGATGGAGTCAAAAAGAAGTAGGGGTTTTACTATAACTAATTCTTCAGTGGAAGCAAATAATGAATGCTTGTTTCCAAAATTTAGAAAATTTGAGATTGCTTCAAACCTTCCTCTGAAAAATTTGCATCAATACAAGTGGATATATTTTGCTATAATAATCCAATAAATTATAAAGAAAAATAGAAAGTACAATAGGTTGTAATATTCAGTTAGAATGACAGGAATAATTTCTTAGAAACACCACCTTTAAAAAGAGAAGCTTTATGAGATATATTTCATCAAATACTGCACCCAATATTAACTTTGGGAAAAAAGTGCAACTTAACTGCTGCATCTCTTCTTTTTGAAGTGCTGAGACAGTGAAATGAAATAGTTACCTTTGAAATGGAATGTAGCCTCAAAGGCTGGTTTACAAGGACAAAAAGTTACTGCCCAGGTGATCCTTGTGACAGACTGGAATAATTGGAAATAGAAGCCTTGCTTATATATAGTTCATTTCTATTGAAAAGTAGGCAGGGTGATGCTATTGTCCTTTCAAACTGACCTGGCATTCATGATCTGTAGATTCTATTACCTCAATTGCCAAAAGTAAAGAACACTCCTTAGGGAGTGTTGAAGGCACAAGATATTTCTTCCAGAAGCTCCATGATTTTTCCCAGATGGATGAAGTGCTTCACTTTCCTTATGGCTAACAAGCAGACCTTTCCTTACTGGTCGGTCCCTCTTTTTTCAGTTTTACTGGGATTTGGTGTTGTCCTCCCTGGAGCTGAGTGAAGCTGCTACATTGAGCACTATCCTGTCCCCAAGGAAACTCCAAAGGGATGTGAAGAAGTGGGTGAAACTTATGTGTGAGAGCCTTCCTGAGGGTTCAGTTTGATCTATTTTTCATGGAAGTGCTTGAATATCTGTTATGCCAGAGGGAGAAATAAAGATCATGGCATTGCTCAAGTAAGGACAAGCTGGGACCTGCTCCAGGGGCTGCCCACCTTTCCTGGGGAAGCCCAGCTGCTGGTAGGTGTTTGCTGGGAAGTGACACCTGCAGAGCCCAGGCTGATGTTCTCCATCTTCCCAGCAGGACTGCCAGACCCTCACCCTGAGGAGAGGGGCTCTGGGGGCTTGGCAGGAGCAGAACTCTTGGGGCATTAGACATGTTGACAGAATGTAAATGTTTCCAGTGGCAGATGAAAAGAGCGTGGTGGTTTTGAAGAGTGAAATTTGAGCAAATGCACTCCAACCCTCCACTCTATTCAGGGATTTAAATCCCTCTGTGGATATTGGCCTATATAGAGAGCTGCTGGACTGTGCTTTTACATAAGATCCTAAGTGACTTTGTAAGCCTACAAGCACTTCCAAATCCTCCACTTTCAACAACAGTGCTCTTTGTACTGAAAATTTAGTATATAAAGCCATATCATATACTGGGGTTTAAATATACTCAGAAAAGTTGCACATAATGGCATCTTAATGCCTAGAAAAATGCAATATTCATATTCTGGAAATCTCCAGCAGCAGTAAGAGTAAAAGCAGTGCAATTTTTTAATGTTTTGTTGGGGTTTTTTTAGAACAAGCTCTACTTCTGAGACAGGCAGAGGAAAATCTTCTCAAGCTGTAAGCTCAGCGTCCCCAGAGTGAATAGGGTTCAATGTAGCATGGATAATTTGTTTGCTTTGCAATTATTTTCCGTCAGTGGAGACAAATTGATTTGTACAATAAAATTGACGGTCACTGCAAGGCAGCTGCCTTTCTAAACTGTAAAAGAATTTGACTAGGTTAAGTGAGTACCGAATTTTTGGAGTACTGGGTTGTCCTTTTGTGCTGGTAAAACTTGCAACAATTTTAGGGCTTGCCAGTGATTGCTATGTAAAATTCAATATCAGAGGATGCCAGAATAGTAATTCTTAATAGCACTGTGAGCAGGCCTTTTGCCAGTTTATTAACAGCCTGCTTTGAAAATTATTTCTACCAAAACAGAAATCAAAATGCAGTTAAATAAACTGATAGTAGAGCAGATGAATAGGTAATTCTATTATTGGAGGAATAATTGCCTCCAAGCCACCATCTTATTTATTAAGGGGAAAGTAGATATTTAATGTGATCCAGAGTCAGGGATGTCAGGCAACAGTAGAGTTTCTAGGAGAGAAAAACAAGTAACAAAGGCTTATCTGGAAAACAGGACCATGATCACACAGTGGTGTGTATTTCCAGAAAATGCTGCTAGTGGAAACATAGAAGAAATGACCAATATTTTCTGAAACTAGAGTATTTGCAAAATTGTCCAAACAAAATTATTTAAACCTCACAAAAAACAAATGGCTATTGACATCCATTCTTTCACTTCTGTTTTTAAAAAACAAAGACTTGGTTTGGCATCTCAAAAGGCCTGGCAAAATTTTAGTGCATGCATGATCAAATGCTCTGTGTGATTAGGAATGCTGTAGTACCTGGTAGCAGCCCGAAATGAGGCTTTGATTCCACTTTTCACAACACTGGGCTAATCAGGACATTCTGTCATATTCAATTTAAATGCTGGATATGCCCCAGAAAAATGCTGGACCGAAAAGCTCAGCAAATAGCTCCAGTTAAACTTCACTTGGATGTTTCAAGTGTTAAACCTCATTGCAGACATCAGGATTAGATTAGTGATACTGTCAGTTTTGCAAAAGTCCAAGATCAGCACTAAGTAAAGTAGAAGTTTGCTAAGACGGGCTAGTTTCTCTTTGCCCAAATTAAAAGGACCTGGGAAAAGCTGATACTGTACAGTTCAAGGACATTTGATTGGGCTCAATACAAAAGGTAAACAAAGCACTCTGAGCCCCGATCAAAGTGCAGTTCTGGAGGCCAGTGGCATGATCTTGAGGTGTGAGAAAAAAAGTTTTGAGGAAGAAGGTCACATGTTTGAAGGTCCAGACAATCAGGCTTTGGCTTGACCTCCCTGCCTATCTGGGAGCAGCTCCCCCCAGCTACTCATGTGAGCGGGGTTCAGAGGTTACCAATTACTTAGGGAGGCTGAGAAAGTTGTATGGAGCTGCTCTCAGCTGCCATTTCACATTAGCTTCAGGCCACTTGCAGGTAGGCTGTGGCTCTTAATGCCTCACTGCTGCTCAGGGGTGTTTTTCAGCTCTCAGTGGCTGTGGCAGTGACAGACCATCTCCCTGTCCCGCTTGGTGCCTGCCCTGAGGCACAGCTCCCCGTCCCCACACATTTGTGCACCACAAAGCTGCAACCCCACCACATGGTGGTTGTTTTAATTGCTTAACTGCTGACCAGGAAACATTTTTCTGCCCTTTTAAAATTTTTTCTCTTTTTTTTTTTTTTTTTTTTTTTTTTCCCTTTTCCCCCCTCTGAATATTTCAGAGCCATCAATAAAAATGAGTGAAATGCTTTAATTGGTTGCAGATATTGAGATGATTAGAGTAATTTGTGGCAACTTTTCCTTACAAAACTTAAAATAATGTATGTGTCTTCACACACTTTGCTACTAACAAATTAAGTGAGAGTGACTTACAACTTTATGGTAGCAGAAGTATGAAATCAGTATAAGTCTTGCAAATACAGTAAAAATTCTGAATCTTAATTAAAGAGCTTGTTTTCAAGTTCCAACTTTAGAAGTTACAATTACCCTTAGAAATTTACTGGGGGTGGAGAGATTGTGTGAAACGTGCTCCCTGGGGGAGTTCTCCTATTTTCTTTTGAGGCTGCTCTCTTGGATATTGAAAAACAGGATATTGAACTACCCAGGATTCTGGTTTGATCCAGTATGGAAAGTCCCATTCTTTCCATTTCACAAATAGGACTTGGGAGTTTGGAGTTTTTGCTTTGTGGAAGTCCCAAACTTGAGAGTGATCACACTTCCCTAATGCAAGGCATATTTTCAGTCTATAAACAAGCCAGTTTCCTTTCAGAAATACGTCTGGGTTTTATTACACATCCTTTAGGTTTCTCTCAAAAATGAGTACATTTGTGTTTGGAAATATTCACATAAGTGAAGAAATTTTCTAGGAAATTAAGTGAGCCACTTTGAGTACAGAGAAAGGCACGAGCAGCCCTGCTTTACTTTGTGAATATCTTATTTCATGTACACTTCTATGATATATGTTTATAGTAGCTGTGGGTTCGTTTGGAAATTTTTTCTATGGATAGTTTGTTGGTTTTTGCTTGGGGGTGAGGTTTTTTTTACTTTTTTTTGTTTTTGTTTGTTTGTCTGTTGCTTTTGTTTGGATTTTTTTTTAATCCAAAAATTCACAAAACATAATAGATTATTTTAGTCTTGATTTACACTCACTTTCTTCTTCTCTTGCTCTTACAGTTAATTTACCTTTAGGGTGAAAAGCAGTGTCTGTTAAATGTTTCACAAAATAAGTATGTGGTGCTCATAACTTCCTGTGTGACATGTACTGCTAAGTGCTTACTGGAATTCTGCTTTCCATGGAGCAAACAGGCAAGAACAAGGACTGGCACTTTGAAATCTGGACAATAGGGTTGGAATATCCTGGTCACATGGCAAGTCATGCTACACAGCACAGACATTGACATATCTGGAGACACATTTCCTACATCCTAGGTTTTTTCAAAAGCATTCTGATTCTGACTTATGTTGCTATAAGCACTCTTATTTAATGTACAGATGCATTACAAATGTTCCAATTTTTCCCTTTTTGGCATTTTTGTTGCCACTTGTCATGGGAAGTTGAACAGGGCAGCAATTACTTTTCATTTAATTTCATCTCATTTTCTACCCAAAAGAATTCCACTATTAAGAAAACCTTAACTGGATAACCTTTTTGAGGATTTAATGCTGTCACTGGGAGTTTAATAAGAGAAGTGAATTTACAACTTGAAATAAATGGAATTGTCACCTCTTACTTTATCTGTGGCTAGGAAAATGCAATCATTTCCACAGAACAAAAAAAAATTCCAAGCATAGACAGTACTCAGAAAGGTAAGGGTATGATATTCAATAGAGTTTTTAGGGGTGTTGGGTTTATAACTGTCCATATTGCAATGTCTATAGCCATTGTGCAGAATAATATAATAGATATCCTATAGCATTATTGATAAGAGAGGAAGGAAATGTAAGGATGATGTTTACAGTATTTGGACCCCATTTTGTGAAGATTTATCTCTCTTCGGAAACATTTTTGGGTTTCAATCCCCACGATCAAAAGGCATTTCAAAACCTTCCATAGATTTCAGGGAGAGAACTGCATGGAACACTAGGGAGTGGAATGGCTGGGAAAAGATTTCAGGAAAAACAGGGCTTGCAGAGGAGATTTTACAGCTCATTGCTCACTTGGATTAAAGTCAGAGCAGGCAGATTGCTGCAGAGAAGGAGAATGGGTGAGAATTGGCTGAAGATGAGGAGAAAAAGCATTGGGGGGAGGAGGAAGAAATCTATAGGAAGAAAAGAGAAATTACATTAAACTTGAGATGTGTTTTTGAGGAGCACAGACCCTAAAATATAAAAATAAGTAGACGTCCAATTTAAATGTTTGACAATAGGCAGAAGACATACTTTCTACCTGTTTTACATTAACCTATGTTAAACAAAGCCTTTGGTACATTATATATCCTCTTATTCATGAGCTAAATATTGAATTTAATACTGATGCCTACTGTAAAATATATTTAATGTAGTAACATTTTTTAGTTTTTGTTTAAAGTTATTTCATATAAAAGAGAGAAACTGTAATCCAGGTTTTCATGAGTAATATATGGAAAATCAAAAAAACCAAGGAAACAAAACAACATGACATTCCAAATGCTTTAATGTGTAAGTTTAATGCCATCACCATTAATATAATGGGAAACCCCCTTATGCCATGTGTGTGAAGTTAGGTATTCTAAATAATATGCTTCAAAGAAACATGTGTTGCAGGCAGAAATATTTCTAGGAGAAATGTCAGAAGTATCAATTAGAGGAAGATTTGAAAATTTAAAATTTCCTTAATGTAACTACTTAGCAATGAAAAAAGCCCCAATATACAAGGAGTTTTTAAACTGTCAATTGTAAATATAAATATTAGACCCAGTTTGGATGTCTTACAGAGATTCTGCATGCAGTGATTTTCTAGATGTCTGAAAAAAATCCATAGACTCCAGAGAGAACAGAAAAGTACATTTTTGCAATGTATATTTAAAAATAAGTTTTTATCTGGGAAAATTAAATGAACTAGCAAAGCCAAAAATTACATTTTTAAAAAATTTATTACTTATTAATACTATTTTTGAAATATGCATATTGATGTGTTTGCTGTACCCCTTCTTTTCATCAGCATCCTCCCCATGCCAGCTGATTCTGCTTAAGTTAATTCAAAGAAAAAAATAATCACAATGGGCAAAGCATAGCCAAAAAGGTGAAAGCTGTTACTGTGGTGCAGACTCCTGTCTTTAATGGGTAGCTCAATGGCTTTGGGAGAGTCAAATAAAGTTTTATTTGATTTATCAGGCATCAAGCTTGAGATCAATTGAAGTCTTTGAAATATTAGTTGTACCAAATTTGTTGCACTTCACTGAGACATGCTGATAGCAGCCAGTCCACATAAGATTGCATTTCAGTACAGAGTGGCTCATTTTAAAATACCCCAATGAGCCACAGGAAGAGAGCAGCAGGAAAAGTGAAGACAAGCTGAGCAGACTGAAGCTCTCATGCAAGTTTATATCACATGAAAATGGATGAGAAATGGTGCCATGCACACTCTGGGCTTTTCAGTCACCCTGGTGCATAGAAAACATGACACTGTCATATCCACCATGAATCTGAAGGTCAGTGCACCAATAATTTCATAGAAACTTGCTGCTGTTGGACAACATCACATAAATGTTATTTCTGTTATTTCTCAGGAACATTATGGTGATAGAAAAACATATTAAAAGCGATAACCAGATGCAAAATAAAGCACGTTTCCATCATGAGATCTGAAATCAAGACTGGGTTCAGTTCCCAAGTCTGCTGTAATACTGAATGAATTGCAAATGTGTTAGATCCTCATCCATCCAAATGGCTAATGCTCCCTCACTTGCCTTTTCATTGCTTTTTAGTTAAAATATTTTTGTCTACTGTCAGACCTCTAGCAGCAGAGTTCTATTCAAATGCCACTCTCCAATACATAGAATAAATTTTTAAAGATCAATATTTTCTTTTTCTGTGTTTTGAACATATATAAAGATAAAACCCTATCCTGATAATTAATTTGACTAAAGGTAACATCAAGTTCTTCCACTATATGCATGTCCCTAAAGAAAGGTTACTAATCATTTAGGTGAATAATACTCCTCATCATTATGAAAATATAAACTTGCATATTTAAAGCAGTTATAGAAGTACATTTTTTCCTTGGCTATATTTATGTTTCAAAGTATTCATTATTTTGATAAAAGGGCATTTTGAAAGAGGTGGGGGCTAATTTCAGAAAGAATCCTCCTTTTGCCATGTGCAGTCTGTATCTAGTGCTTCAAGCAGTTTTGATTGCTGTTTTTGTTGGTTTTCTCTGGTAGTAACCAGCTAAGCAGAAACAGACCTATGACAGTAATACATGACAGTGGGTACTGCAAAAGGTGAGAGAGAGTTGTAAAGAAGGAAGGGGAAGTGGGCAGATATGGCCAAACTGCTCTTTTCTGGAGTATTCCCAGGTTCAGAACAGTATGATAGGATCCATTCCAGGATATTTTAACTTCCCTTGGCAGAGGGAAAAATAATTTAGATATAGTCTTGTGGTTCCTACATGCACAGAATGTGTAACCAGCTTCAGCAGCCTCAGCATGGACCTGTGGATGTCAGCAGTAACACGCAGGGTTTAAGAGAAATTTTTTTTCTGAATGTTTGCTCTCCTTTGGTGCAGCTGTTTATGCCTGTGCAAGCATTTCGCTTTTCCTCTATTTGTTCTACCTTGACTACTTCTTTCTACCCTCTTCTCCTCTGTGTTACCATCTATTGCTCCTGATTCTTGTCTTCTGCTGCTTGATCTGGACTGAATTCAGAGAATGGATTGGGATGGTCAGATTACATTGGTGAGGCAAGGATGAAGGTGTATACTGGAAAATCTAACTTTGTTCAGTTTTGATAGCAGTGATTGCTCCAGCTCTGCCATTTGGAGAGGCTGCTGTCTGCAGCTGTGTGTCACAGACATCCTTCTGATTATCACCATGCTCCCTGTGCCAAATGAGCATCTGGTGTGCACTGCATCTTCTTCCAGAGGTAAGAAGCCAAGCCTACAAAATTGGCCAGGGAACCCTTTTTCAGCATATAGCAGCCATAGCTTTGTGCCTCTGCAGCTCTCCAGCAAGTTCCTCTGCAGTTCAGTCTGGCTTTTGGCTCCCCCAGCACTGCTCAGCCATCACCCCCTGCCTCGCTCTCCTCCTGATGGCAGTGGTTATGCCCTGTAGCAGAGATTTTTAAGGATTATCCTCTACCCCTGCTGGCTAGGCCAGACAGGAGGGCAATTGCTGGGAGCAGCTGTCTCCTTCCCAGCTGATGCATTGTGCTTGCTCCCTCTTTTATGTGTGCTGGCATGACTTGCATGTGTTACTTCACTTGCAGTCGTAACTAAGGCTAATAAAATGCTATTATGGTTAATTATATTCACCGGTGAGGCACTTAAACTTTACATGAAATGGCATCCCAGTAGGCTTCAGTTTTCATAACACATGGCAGTTGGAATGGCAAGGTTTTAAAAAACATGTAATTTCATTAGAGTAACAAGACAAGCACTTGAGTAATTTTTTTATGACGTGCCTAATGGTGTTGCCATATGGATGACTTGTAAATAAACAACAACAACAACAAAAAAATCCTGATGGAAGGCTAGAGGATGTAAGGGACACATACATCTGGCAGAGGATATCCCAGCATGCTTCAAGCACTTGCAGTTTTAATAAGCACTTCTCAGCACCTTGTGCTTATGAAAAGGTTCAGTGAGATGGTGTTCATTCATGCCCATTTCCAGAACTGACTTTTATTTAATTTTCCTTTTTTTTAAAAACAGGTGTGTGAAGCAATTGTAAATTCACTTCAGCCCATTGGAATGTATATATACCAGGGAGCTTTTCTCTCTCTCTTCATTGACTAGAAGACATTTATTCCATACTGATCTGAATGCTAAGCTAGCTCCACAGTTTTTTGGAGATGACCTTTCTCCTCTTTTGGGTACCTTAGAAAATTCTTTTGGGCCACCATGTAATTAGTGAAAAACCCTAATGTTAACCTAGTTTGAGACTAGTTGAAACTATTTATTTATGAAATCCAAAACAATATTACTGAGGGTGCAGATGAGAGAAAATAAAATCATGTTTATGTACAAGATCAAGTTAGGGAGATCTATTTCCCTCTCCAGCTGCATAGGTGTGAGTGCTCCCAGACAGCCAGGCAGAGGGTTTTTACAGGAAAGGCTCTTCAGTTTATGATGTGTACAAATGTTTGCTTGTCTTTACCTGGGGTTTGTCAGAGGGTTCATGCATGAGCATATTTTATCTCTTCTCAGTTTTTATTCCTCAGATTATTAGACTTCAATTTGGAAGATAGTTCTGAACTTCTGGGTTAATAACTTTTCTCAAAGTTTTGGAAATAACTATTGTGTCTTTGGCAAAGTAGATGTTTGACAGTTATTCTGGCAGATCTTACCTGCAGAAAAGTGAGAAACTTCTCTGGGTCTCATAATGTAATTTGCAACTATCAGACAAACTGTCTCTGTTCTCCAGAACATACAGCTCATATTAACATACAGTTAAAACCACATTTTACAGAAGGCAGTCTGCTACTGAATCCTGGCTGAAACTGCATGTGATGATAAATAACCAAGACAAAGTGTTAATCTCCAACATGGCATGGCTCCATCACACAGTCTTGATTCTCTGGATGTACTGTAATAAAACACTGTTCTGGTAGAATTTATATCAGTTGTCCAATCCAACCTGTTAAACACTTTTTGCCATCAGAGTTTTGAGTGGTTCCAAGTAAGTTTGTGAATTGGGACTGCTTAACAGATATGAACATAAAATAAGGAGAGGAATGAATAGGATAATTAAATCCTTCATGGAAGCACAGGATTAAGCAAATACATTAGTGGAGTGGAGGGAAGCTGTAAGTGTCCTCCCCAGGGTAGGGAGACAGACATGAAATAGGCAGATAGCAGGTTACTGGGGTGAAAAATTGCAGAATGGCAGGAAAAACAGACTGAAGGGGAAAGGAAAGAAAAAGCCCTTCCCATGCCACCACAGTGGAAGAAGTGAGGGTGGGAAGAACCAAGAGCAGCAGCATCATTATGGACAGCCTGGAGTGCTTGAAAGCACTGAGATGGTCATCAAAAGATGAATTTGTGGTGAATCATCACAAAGTAGGAAGCCACATTCATCATAGAATGAAGAAAAACCATCTTTCTTTTAGTTTCCCTTAGCTGTATTTTTTTTTCTTTTAGTGGGTGAATTCAGGGCTCATTAAAGAGCAAAACCAGTAACACCAACCTGGGCAGCACAAAACATGAGCAGATGTTATGCAGTCTCTCATGTGTCATTCTGTCCCAGTACCTGCCATGTCTGACCTGACCTATAATAAGAACAACTCTGAACTTTCACTTCTTGCTGGAACAATTTCTCGGCTTCTTCTAACCATGGACTGCAGTAGTTTGGAACTGTGTGATGACTTTGTAATGTGGACAACTGAATACCAAGAATAAGGTGCTAAATGCTTTTTAATAGCAACCAAACACAAGAGGCAAAGTGTCTAGAGGCGACATAAACTGCCAACTCTGCTTTTAAAAATATAATTTGGCAAAAAGCAATCCACAATTTATATATATTTTTTCTTTTAAAACACTTATTTAAAACAAAAAAGTACTAAATCTTGGCAGAGGTTTTTGGCTAACATGCAGGAAATACATTATGTACAGATTTTTACACTGTTTTTCCATGTTATTTTTGCTATATTCTCCAGACCTATGCAATATATAAAATAATATATTTCCCCTTAATGTGTGGAAAATACTCATCAGCTTTATGGTTCCATTAAAGCCAGAAAAGGAAGAAATTTCCAGTGCAGTTCATGATAATAGTTCCAAGAGAAGAAAGAGTTTTGTCTTGATTTTGTGAAGGTGGCATTGGCAGAGATAATTGACATTCAGAGATAAATGACATTCAGAGATAAATGACATTCATATAATCATTCATATTTTCAAACTATTTTCTAGTTATTTTGTTTCCAAACACCATTTTAACAGCTCCAAACCAAATCTCTTCAAGCCAAGGTAGGTTCTTCTTCAATTCTTTCCTTACGTTCCTCTGCAGTATAACATCAATTTTTAGAGTTTAGAAATCAGTGGGTATGGGTTTCTGAAGAACAATGAGTAAGCATGGAGCACAGAACATTTTTGGACCTTTTGAGTGTGCTTGTATCTTAAAAGCATTCCAGTTTGTGGGTGCTTTCTTTTCCTGCCCTACTGCACTCTGTGCTGACACAATTCAGGTGCATAGGAACCATCACATGTATGATGACAACAATATCTCCATTTTACAAATAAACCTTTAAAGGAAGGAAAAAGAGTAAAGTTTCTCTCCTAACCCACATAGAGGGCAAACTATAGAGGCCAGACAAGGATAATAAAAGTGTATGACTGACAGCTGACAGGATGCCAGTGAAAATTTCCCTTTCCCTCAGGATATTGTTTTGATAATCTTTGCCGATTTAATACTTTATGGAACTAGAGATCTTTTTGTCTGAATGGATATTTTTTGGGGGGTGGGGGTTGCACTTGTCAATTGCATATCAAAATAGGGTGGATAGACAGAGAAGTGAAATGTAAACAACAGCTCCAGGTTTGTTTTTGTCTTTAGGCTGTTGGGGGATGTTTTTGTACATGAAGGTTAATGGAGCACAGTAATGGACTGCATCACTTCTTGGGGACTTTTGGCCAATGCTTCAATACAACTGACTGGAGTCTTATTACCTGGTTTTGCACCCTATAGTCAAAAAGGTCTTTTCTGAAGTTTAGCTGTAAGACAGAAATAATGTTCTTACCTCTTGATGATACTTAAAGACTATTTGCTTAGAAATTTTTATATAATTTTCCACTCACAAGTCCATAATTTTGCCACATATATAATTATCCACTTGGTATTGTCTGTTTTATACACCCACAAAGTTTTTGTGAGCATGTCCTGGTGTCCATGCCACCTGAGACACTGGACCCAAACTGAGTGTCCTGATCATGCTGGGATGACCAGTCCCTGGGGCTTGATACCAGTTTGGTGACCTCAGGCTCCCCCAGCCCAGCCATCATGACTTGCTACCCCTCACCAATGGCACAGCTTTCTTGGAGCAGCAGCAGCTGCTCAAACTCAGTGTCCTTGTCCCCATTTGTCTTCTGGCCACCCTTTAGCTTATCATGAGGTTTATGGGCTTGCAAAGTGGGTGAAATTGTCAAGCCTCCCCTCTTGCCACTAAGCTGAACCTGCAATGCACCAAACAGTAAAGCATAAACAAAACAAGCTGCAGAATTTTGTGGATATGACTCCAAATCCACTGAAGAGAGAGGTCTGTTGACTTAGCTGATGACTTTTGTAGAAACATAATCAGTTTTCATTCTGGAATCTGAATGCCAATTCTTTTTTCTTTTGACTTCAGTGACTCCATATAAAATGTTCTTGTTTTTCAAGTAAAATGTAATGTTCACCTTGCAAATAAAGATAGCTCTGAAGACCAAGATATTTTTTCCACAAAAATATTAATAATAATATCAGTAATTAATAATATCAGAAAAGAGCAAAAGGGCAAAAGGGTTACCTCTGTAACTTCAGTCACACCTTCTGTGGATCAGATGTCTATTGTATTTGGTAGGATAACATCTTTGTTAATGGTTGGAATTCACAAAGAAGTTCTGTAGATGATAATTAACAAAATATTTCACTTTTTTTCAACTGAATAAGCTCTAGAGTACAAAAGGATGGATACAGATATTTCTGCCTATGGATCTAGCAGGGACTACCTTGAGCACTTTGGTCTTGAGCCCACCTCTGGTCTCTACACCAAACTTGTAGTGGGGCTAAATAGGGTGAGGTCATCTTCATTCTGAATTGAACTTTAGTCTCAGTATTTTGATACCAAAACAATAACTAAATAAAATGGCTTTTAATGTTTATAGATATAATGAATCTCAATGGATGAGTAACTTTTAAGTTACTTTTTTCATGAAAACAACATGCTATTCAAAGAATGATAAAAAATTGCACTCCACAGTTTTACAACAGGTTAATTTATCAGAGAGGGATTTTGGCTTGGTTAGATGAGTTGGGTGTAGGTGTTGAATACATTGCAGACATGTAGCCTTGGAGATTAATCCTTTAAAAATATGTCCAAATAGCCTTTCAAACCAGGCATGCTCCCTCTGAATGCAGTGAGGTTGCACTGACACATCTGTGACCTGGTGGTTACTTTCACATAAAATATGATCTGGGTAAACTCTGACTAATTCACTGGGCTCTGAAGAAGGTTGCATGAAGTTTTCTTCTTAAAGTATAACACATACAATTTTGCTATTGATATGCATATTGGATATGCTATTATATCTAATATAACTGGAAAGAAAATGTCTCCTTTTGTGCCCTTAGCCCTTTCTGTCTGCCCTATGCCTATTTCTTTGTGCCTGGGGATGACCCTGTGTCATATTTCTTTACTTCTTTATGTAGAGGCAAATAATAATACTTGTCAATTTATCTGTGGTTTTCTCAGCTGCATAGCTAATGCTCTTCTGCTTGATAGGATGTCTTTGCTTTCTGTAATTATAGTTCTGCTTATGCCCTTGAGGAAGAACATCTGCTGCTTCCCACTCATGAGTTACATTTCATCCTCTCATTGCCTCAGTGTTATTCTGCTCCAGAATGGTATGGTGGTCCCTCATGCCCTTTACAGAAATTTTCCTTGGTGTTCTCTATAAGGTCCTCAGTCTTCCTCCTCACTTCCCCCTTCCTTCATCAACCCTTGTGCTGTTTTCCTCAGCATGAATGATGCATTTGCTCCTCTGATTCAGCTGTGAGGGAAAGGGCAGAGCTGTGCAGGGAGCTCTACACCAATCTGTCTCAGCTGGGAATGGATGTGCAGCAGAAGCCCAAGGACAGCACTCAGCAAACCCTCACCAAATCTGGCAGTGCTGCTGTCAGGGTCAGGAAACGTGACCACCCAGCTAGAACAGAAGAGAGGCAGAGCAGGAAAAACCCCACCTTCTCTTTTTGGACACTTTGCAGTGAAATTCTGCCAACTTGGCATGTTTTTCCCACCATATTTGTTGTCTTTGTTGTTTGCTGTTTCATGTAAATCAGCTGAATCGTCCTCCTCAATCCTTTGTTCTCACACATTTATAATCTTCTCTCAAAGTCATTTCTTTATATGAACACAAAAACATATTGTGTTGTAGGCAAATTTGCAGGGTTAAAATATGGTTTTTTTTGAATAGTTAAAATTAGCTATTTGGAATTTTAAACATTTTTGTAGTGTTCACTCTTGCATAATATCTATTTTTATACATAATGCAATGTACTGTTGGGCATATGATGTGACTCTTGGGTATGGTTCTGTGCAGGACCAGGAGTTGGACTCAATGATCCTTGTGGGCTTCTTCAACTCAGCATAGTCTGTAATTCTGTGGTTTTGGTGAATAATTAATACATATTTTTACATGGCCAGAATTGGGTGTGGTGCATCCCAACCAAGGAGACTACATCAAAGTACTTGAAGCATTTATGTTTCAAGAAAAGCTGGTAAGAAGAGGCAAAGGGAAACCAAGAAGACAAAAAGTGATAGAGCCTCACACATGGATCCTTGACTCCATCACACAATTCTGCACACACCTGGCTGAAGACTGGCCTGCACAGAAAGGTGCTGCCCTCCCTCAGCAGCCCTGCCAGGGCTGGCACCAGTGGAGTGACCTGAGAAAAGCCAGTCCTAGTTAGTGGAAGAGGTCAGCACCCTGAACTTCCAGGGATTTCTTTCTTCCCTGGCTCATCAGTTCAGCACACTGATTTTTTAAATAATACTGTGGCAGTGTTACAATAAAAACTGTCGTTCTTTGAATTGAGATCAGCTAGAAGAAATGTGAACTTGGTACAAACACACAAGTGAATAGCTTTTAGTGTCAAAGGGAACTTTTATTACAATTATTTGTGCAGAACTGGAAGAATAAGGAAGTGTTCTATATTGAATATGTAAATAGAATGGTACAGTAGCCAGTGGATTGTGTTATGCAGGATTAGAAGGGACTGCATGGTACTGGGTAGTTTCCTTTTTTTTGAAGAGGATTTACATAGGATTTTATAAAGTATAAGATCCTTTTGCAAAACAAAACAAAACAAAACAAAACAAAAAAAAACCAACAACAACAAAAACAAACAAACAAAAACAAAACAAACAAACAAAAAAAACACTACCTTTTGTATTTAATAATAGAGGGATAAACCTTAACGTGACAGAGGCTGGGGGAGACATGAGGGTGAGCTGAGCAAGGTAATATGGAAAAATTGTGTTTTACCTGATGTAGCCCAGATGTTAATGGAAATACATTTAACTATAAAGGGTTCCACTGGATATGAGACTGTCAAGCCCATGAAGAACTATGTGAGAAGATGGACAAAACCAGGAACAGTGAGCATCCCTTGAGTGAAAGGATTAAAATTACAGATTTAACAAGGTACAATACAGAAATAGATGAGCAGCCCATGTAGGAGATTCACAGTACAGGGGAGACAGGTGTGTGAGCAACATGTACAGTGCTTCACTGCCATGGAAATGCAGTTCTGTGCATGGGGAAACCCTTGAAAAAAAGACCAAGGAAGAAAACCATCCATGAAAGGCAATCCTGGTATTGCCTTCACTCTTTGTCCTTTTCATTGCTAAAAGAATAGTCCAACAAAATTGAATCTTTTTATAGAGACAAAGGAGAAAACATAAAATTGGTCTTTTGAGAGCAGAGAAACATCACTTTTTCATCTCACACAAGAGGTTGACAGATATATCACTGAAACTCATATTTCAAGAGGAAAAGGAATTAAAAGGTAGGAAACGTTGCAAGAATCAAAGAGTAACTGCTGGGAATAGTTGCTATAATTACAGAAATGTCATCAGCCAACCTGACAGCATCAAATAAATAAGCAAATATTAGGGATGAAGAAAACTAAACCAGGAAGAAAAAATATGGTTGAGGCCTAAAAGTAATTAAGTAAAGGAAAACAGGACAAGAACAGGAACTGAGGGGTTAAGATTGGAAAAATTCAAGGGTGATGAAGAAGTGCAAAGGAAACAGAAGGAAATGAGCATACCAAATTAAATGGGAGAAACAAAAATAGTGTGACACAATGTAAAATCAGATGTATTAACAAGGTTTAAAATTGTCAGTGGCTTGCTACAGAGTGGTTACAACATTGTCTGGAAGATTTGCTCTCATTAAATGTGAGGAATGGTGAAGGTGGGTTAATTATCTGGGGAGTGACAGCAGCACTCTCTGTGTGGGCACTAATGGATCCCCAGCATCTGATGGCATCCAAGGACTCTGCTGTGCTCAGCCCAGGACAAAGTCTCTCCTTCCTCCTCTGCCTCCCTGCTCCTCCCCTTTTGGGAGGGGATGGAGGGGATGCTTACTGAGAAAAAGATCATTTTCATGCACATGCAGATGCACATTTTTCATGCACATGCTGAGTTTCTTGGAGAAGTTTGTACTGTTTTCAGAAGGGAAAAGATGCAGGCTTAAACACATTTAGGGTTTTTTTGGAGGAGGGGGAAAGAGGGACAAGGGACAGACGAGTGCTGACATCTGGAGAGTGGTAACAGCTGTGAAGGCCTCGAGGCTGAGACTCTTGTTTCTGACCTTAGGGAGAAACCGGAGAGCACTGACCACATGGAGTGGCTGCAAGGAAGAGTGAGGGCAGAGGGGAGGCAGAATAAAAGAAGGGGTGGCAGCCCCTCATTTCTGTATCCTGGAGCCTTGGTAATATATCTCTGTATAGGGGCCAGTGCATGTTCACATGAGAAGTTACTCCATTCTGTCTGAAGTCATGTTAAAAATAACTCTCTTTGGGCCTTGGGGCATTCACTATAATGAAGTTAAAAGGATAAATGCTATTAAATGTCTGAATAATGTTGCTAACATAGCTTGTCTTCCTGATCATTTTGTTAAACTGCAGTAACATACAATCATGTCACCATTAATACTTCCTGCATGTGCAGGAAAGAAGAATACAAAGAGTATGAAATATCAATTGATTTTAGGATGGTGTGTTTTATATTGAAACCAGATGAAAAACTTATTTTCTCATATGGTTGGTGGCGGGTACTGGAAACATCACACATTTTTATTGTTGAAACAGAGTGCAAACTATTCAGAGTGATACACCTACATCTGTATTGTATTATACTCCGTGCCTGGCTGCCATCATTTTATGGACTCAATATCTGTCCAACCATTATTTTTATTGGGTCTCATAACTCCATACTTGGTCCACCTGTAGAGCCTGTGAGTTATCAAGTTAGAGTCCTTTGCCATTGTCATGTGTCCAGTTTTCAAATTAGAGTGGTTTCCAACTGGACTACAAAGAACTAGAACTGCTATTCTTAGAGTGATTTTTATTTTAACTACACCCATTCCTATTTATCATTGCAGTCTGCTGGAAAAAAGTCTAATTTCCAACAAAGAGAGTTATTTTTTTGGATGGGAAGAGGGAACATGTACATTCTTCATCTCCTTTTTATTATTATATAATTGTTCCCACACTTGATATGTGTTTATTGCTATCACATTAAAAAGCAGGAATAGCTGTCCAGTTTCTGGGTTGTAAAATCTCCCTGGCACACTCACAAGTCTCACTTAGACAGTGTGGGATTATTCAAACAGCAAGGGTGGCTAGAATCCAAATTCTCCTTTGAAGATAAACAGCCATCAGTCAGTACAATCTGGACAAGGCCCTATTGCCTTTGCTGACTCTGATTAGCACTGACCTGAACAAAACCACTTTTCCTTGGTCTTCAATATCATGCATGTCCTTCTCAAAAAAAATTTTTTTTTTGGACATCTCTCTATACCTTTTTTCCAATTTCTACCTTCCCCTGACATATCCATTTTTATTTCACAATAGGAACATCTTCATGCAGCATTTCTAACTGCTGGTCCTTTCCTGATGTATCCCCTAGCTGATATCTCTGCCTTCTGCGTGCCTTCTTTTCTTTCTCTGTCCAGTTTCCTACCCTCAATTATCTCTTCCCCTGAAGCCTCTTCCCCCTCCAAAACTTGCTTTCAGTTCCAGACATATTCAAGACCCCAGCTGATCCCAGGCTACAGCATTCCCAGGTTCCTCCCACTGCTCTCTGGGGCAGATGATGGGCAGTATTTTCAGCCACCAAAATGACAGTCTGACTCATTTAAAATTAATTACTCTGTTCTAGTTTCTGTGTTCAGCTGCTTTCACAAGTGTCAACAAACCATCTCCTAAAGTTTCCAAAATATTTTAGCAATTTTATGGACTAGAAGTACCCATCTGAGTGTTTCAGTGAAGCTTATGGGATTAGAACTTTTACTAGGACTTTATGAGACCTTAAATGGGCAAGTTCTGTGGACCACCACTGTGTTATTAGGCTTATTAATTTGTCTCTAATGTACCCCGAAGCCTTTGCAATCTAGGAAAAAAACATCTGGTCCATGAAGGTTTCCATTTGTTAACTACTTAAAGCAACTAAATAGAAAAATATATGTATATAATGCAATGAAAACAGAAGTATGCAACACTAAAATAACTTGAGGTCAAATTAGTCACAAAACTGTATAAAATATCACAATTATTACAAGCAGCAGCCACTCTAAGATTTTTCCCAGAATTAGGGAAGAGAATGAACCTTATTCATCTACTACTGCCCCATAATAGACCAGCATCCATACAGTAAAAATATCTATTTATGTCCCCAAACAGACATGGATTTATTTTTCCCATGAGCTCATTCTGATTCAAAGATGATTAATTACATACCTAAAGGACCAGGTCCCATTAATTGTAGTCTGCTTCTCACTTATGTTGATGATTTTTTTTTTTTTTTTTAAGTTGTGGGCTCTGTGTTTTGCCAAGAGAACCAAACAGCTTCAGGTACAGGATAGTCTTCCATCATGTCAGGCAGACTGAGCACCTGTTGATTTTTTTTTCCTCTCTTTAGCAAGGAATTATATAAAAGGGTAGTGGGAATGGTGACTTACATTTTGGGGCTAGGTGGAATTAAATACAGATGGATAAAGCAGGTGAAAAGGTCCCTGAAATGTCCATTTGACCAAACTGAATGGAAACTTACAGTGGAAGGCTAAATTTAGGTATGTTGAATAAATTCCACAGAGCCCAGACTGCTGAAACACCCAGTACCTTATATTTCTTATATTTTATGTGACAAATTATTTCCTTTCTCTTTATTTTTGCTGGTAGGCATTTATTCTAAATTAGTTTTCCAAATTTTCTTAATACCCATCTAAAACAAGAGTTTCCAGAGGGAAATTCATCCACTGTCTCAGCTATCTGGATTCAGCTGAGCAAAATAAACCTCTAGAAGCTCCCATGCCTTTTTGCTGAGTATTGTCCTAGCCTGGATATCTAGCTCTATTACTTCTCTGAATTACAGGTAATTCAGAGAAAAACAAGATGTCTAGGGTATATTTATCACTCCAAGCTTTTTCCACAATTTTAGGTAAAGCTCATAAAAGGCAGGATTCAGTGTATGGATGGAAGGCTGCCTTGCCCTGTAGATGAGGAGCTGGGTGCTGTTGTTCACTATTTACAGTGAAATTTTAGAACTCTTTTCCAGCATCAATGTCTCAATATTGCTCTCAAGCATGACATACAGAAACATTGTGCTGTTTTCTACCTGTATTGCTCTGTCTTTTTTTTTTTTCATAAGAATGATCTTGTGATCTTGAAATCATAAATAGCACTGGACTTAACAGGCACAAAATTTTTATTTCTGAAGAAAATACAGAGGACAGGAATTGCTGGACAGTGCTGAATAAAGATAAGTTTTACTGGGCCAGATGTTCATTTCCCTCTACAAAATAAATTACAGTGTGAAGTCAAACCCATCCAATTTACACAAGGATTACATAAAACTGAAATAGTCACCAGAACTCCTGGAAGGGATATATTTCCCTGAAAATCTAATATTTATTTGAAAAAGTCAAGCCTTCTATCTGGAGTACAACTATATAAAAATGCCCAGCTAACTTGGCTGTCAGACTACACAAAATATTTGAGTGAAGGAAAGTAATAATTGAATGGTCCTTGAGCCCTGAAATGTTAGAATTGCTAGGAAACTAAATTCTTAGTGGCCAGGAAAATTATTGGGGTGGTCATTTTACATCACTATGGTGAAAACTGGAGTTGGATCTATGTGTATTACACTTATACATGTATTACAGGTTTCAGCACATTGACAGAGGAGGAGATGCAAATAGAGACTCTGGCCTTAATCCATGGGTTTAAAGGGTTTGATTTGCTTATATAGGCTGGCTTTTCCTAGAACAGACTGTATGACATATATTACCATTGTGAAATGAAATAAATACCCATGAGGTTTTCTTTTCACTTACAAACACATAATTTACAAATTCAATACCTGTCCACTAAGATTTATAGTGTCATGGGGAGTGGAATAGTTAAGGCTTACTGGCAATTCCTTAAATAAATATAAAAATGGCCTGGTGCTTATATTTTCCCACTGAGAAAAACATGGGTTTTGCAGTGCTTAGCCATTCTCTGAGTGTAAATACTTGGCTGAGCAGCACTCACTGCTTTTGAACTAAAGTTCATTCCATTTCTTGAGTATGATGTTTGGCAGCTCCTGTTGAAGTCATCACAGGTGGGGGTTCCATGGGGCCATTTTCCTCCTGTCCATTGCACTGTGTGAGAGCTGCCCAGGCATGAGAAGTGTCCTAAATCACTGCTGCAAGGACCTCAGCCATTGTCCAGTATTTTATTCTGCTTTGGAAAAAAAAAAAATAAATAATACACATGTACTGAACAAGAAGAAATAGAATATTGGAGAGAGATGTCTCCCAGATAGTGGAGTGTAGGAACATAGAAAAGAGCAGATTATATGTGATTTTCTTCATTTTCAGGAAATTACAGAAAATTACTACCTTACATGTTCTCTACTTATGTATTTAATATTGGTGTATTTTCTTGCTGACTAGTTCAGGATATATTTGCTTAGACCAGAAATGCCCTTTCTGAAATTGTTCATATCTAATTATTGGCAGGACAGCAGAGCTGTAACACCTTGGAGAGCTGTGCAGCTGAGGACACATCAGGATTTCTCAGCTGAGGTGCCATCCCTGTGTGCCATCCCAACACTCTGTCCCTGTTATCAGCAGGGTTTGGAAGCAAGGGGATGAGAACAGAGGAACAGAAGCCCCTGTGGAAGAGGCAGAGGGAAAATAAAAAGGCATGAAACAGTCTAACTCAGTTGCTTCCAGGTGAAATCTCTTTTCTTCTGCTCACAAAAGATGACCTCCATATCCTTACACTACCAAAGGCTTGAAATTAAAGCTGAGGCAAGCACCTGGGCAGTTTTAAAGGTCAATGCTGTCATCAGCTCGGCTTTGAAGATTTTAGTATACAAAATTGGTACAATATTTGATGTGAGTGAATATGGTAAAGCTATACTTGAGTTAAAATGTTTGACTTTCCTTTTAATGGCCTGTGTTAGCCATTGTTCAGAACTTCCTATCTCGTGGTGGAGGTTTTTTTGGGGGGTTTTTTGTGTTTTTTAATTGGTGAATTCCTTATTTTCTGCCTAAAATTCTTTGTCTTTGGTACATTAGGTAACTATTTAAACCAAAGCCAGAAAAGCTTGGGGACTCTTTCCAGTATTTTGTTCTGAGACATGCAAACAACAAAACACATTGGGGTGGGGATAAGGTGGAAAGTCAACCTAAAGCTCATCTCATTTAACAGATAGCAGTAAACATCTTAGAAGTGATTGGCTTATTATGTACACTTTAAGCATCCACATAAGCAGCTTTCCATACCCACAGTAAGGTCATTAGTGAGGGGAGGGAGAGAGTTAGCTGATAACATAACCATCTTTTCTGAGCAGACACTGACCTGGAAGCTTTGTGTTCTGACATATTTTCCTCAAAATAAAGTTTCTCAGCAATGTAAGGAAGAAATTATAGTTGCAGCAGAAAAATAGTGAAAGCAGAATACTAGCTTTGAGGAACCAACTAAATTTAGACCCACATATGTGTAGATTTTGCTCCTAACACAAGAAGTTCAAAGCAATATATTGCTAGTAAGTATGACAGCAAAAGTAATATTACCACTATACTCCATTATCATTCTTTCCAAAATCAATATCAAAACAACCCAAGTCTAGACACATAAATGTCAAACTATTTAACAAGAAGCAGTTAGTGCAGAAAAAAACACTTAAATGGCAATTGAGGTAGTCTGATGGATCTTAAAGTAGCTTACAAGGATTTATGTAAGATAAAAACAGTTTAACTAAGCATGTAGAACAAAGCCTGGGGGCTTATGGCAAGAACAATATTAGAGGAACATCTAAGCTCTTTATCGTACCTGTCAGGTCCTAGCACTTTGCTGCTCTGTCAAGGATGGGGGGCCTTCTGAATCTCCTCATTTTCATCTTGATTTTAGGTTTTAGGTTACTTAATAAAATTACCCTTCACCTATTACTCAAAAGATAGAGTGCCTAGTTCACAAAACCACGTTTGAGCTAGCCCTGGTACTCACATGAAATCTATCATTTTCAGAGTGCTTTCCCCACTTTTTGAATGTCATGCCCTATTGAGAACTGACAAGGAGGTTGTTAGCAAGCAATATCCTCCCAGAAATGGAATTTTGAAGTGAGACAGGCAGCAGAAATTAACACTTAATTAACATACTGAAATGGCAAAACATTAAAACTTATATCACTCAAGCAAAAAAAGGTATGTAAGAACTCAAAAGTACAGAGGCATTAACTTAGACATGACCAAATAAATATTCAGTTCCTAGATTCTAAAAATTATCTTTTAATTCAAGTTGTTTTCTTTTGGCTTTCAATAGACTTATAAAAAAGAAAACAACTAAAATCCAATGATGGCTTAGGTCGAGAAGCAGTTTTTCATGATTCATAATTAATTTTTCATTGGTTCACAGTTCATTATTTCTGTGTACAATCAAAATGGATTTTGATTCTGACATGAATCAGTTTTTTTCTGATGTAACCACAGGAATTAACCCATCTGAAATGAAAGACAGTATTGCAGTGCTGAAAAACCCCCATACCTTCAATGTAAATAGGGCTAAAGGATATTTTATTGTCTAAGACATCTTTCATTTCACAACTTTCAGCACAAGTCATTAACAGCCACTCAGGACACGAAGTGAAAGGTCTCAGGTGTGGCACCAATCACTCTGCTCCTCTGTGCATGCTGTCTCCAAAAGCAGATATTTCACATCTATACCCAGAATTGTTACTTGAGGCTTCAGGCTGACCTAGGGTTTTCAAGTGAGTTTGATTTTGGGTTTTCTTGAACCCTACCACACTGTGAGAGCAAGAAATTTGCAGTGTATTTTTTAAGGGAAGTAATAACTGTCTTATATCATCTGCCAGGCCACCAGCAACAGGAGGAAAAGACACAGTCTAAAGATGCACCAAGAAAAACTTATGTTGGATGAAATTCATCACAAAAATAGTGATTAGACATTGGAATGGGCTGCCCAAGGAGGTGGTGGGGTCACATCCCTGGAGGTGTCTAAGGAAAGACTGGATGAGGCACAGAGTGCCATGGTCTGGCTGGAAAGGTGATGATGGGTCCATAGGCTGGATTTGATCTCAGAGCCCTTTTCCAAACTAATTGATTCTGTGATTCTGAGTGTTGTTCATGTAGATAACTAAGCCATGTCTGGCATCAATTATGACAGCAGTCCCAATAAGTTTGTGGGATAATTGCAGTCTTAATGTTAGGAAAGGATTTAAGGATTTTGCAATCATTGTATTGTCTCAAATATTGTGTTCTGCTTAGGACACCCTGGCATGTTAAGCTGCAACTCACTATTTATGATCCACTGTCTTCCTCAGCTGGTATGTGACTTTATGGAAGAAAATGGAATTAAATGGAATATATCAACCTGTAGAACAGGATTTGAGTGTTTTGGCCTGTGTGTTTATACTGTGAATGTCAACTTATACTTCATCAAACAGACTTCAGACTTTCCCCCAAGTTGCCTAAAACTGAACTCTCTGGTGCTAAAGGCAACAGCAAAGTCTCTGTATGGCTATTGGGTTAATCCAAGGAGGAGGATGTATCACAGTGGAAAAGTAAGTCTGCAGTTTGTAGTTTAAGTCTTCCATTTCCAATTATATCCTCATATGGAAAAAAATCCCTGAGGAATAAGGGACCCTCCAGCCCTCTTCTACCAGTTTGGCCAAAGTCCCTTCATTAAGCTCAACCCATCTTCTGTACCAAAGAGATGGAAATGACAGTAATGGGAGCAATCACCCATCCTTTCTGATTATCTCTCAGAAAATGAGTGTAGGTAACCATGCAGACTATGTGCTGCTTCATCCTCCATGCCCATACCTTCAAGTATTTCTGTAGCAGGATCTCATCTGAGTGGAAAAGCATTACAGCAAGGAGGTGAGCTCCCATCTGCCTCAGCAGGTAAAGAAACACTCCTGCAAAGGCAGAGTGAGGACTCACAGCCTGGAGAGAGTTAAGGGATGGAGAACAGCCATTATCACTCTGCCAAAGAAACTCTGACATAATGAGTTGCTAAATGATCCCAATCTCCACCCAATCTCTCTGTGCTCCGGCTAGAATTTTAAATTCTGCCAAGAATTTGGATCACAAATCTTGAATCTGTCACTTGTAAGAAAACTTGTAAGTTTTAATCCACATATATTAGTTCTTGGCTAGTCACATGCATTTATGATCAGACCAATGCTGCAATTTGCTTTATGCCCTGGTCTTCATGCTTGGCAGTTTAAGGTGGCAGCACCTTTTGTGCAATGGCTTTGCACAGCCATGTGCTTTCACCACAAGCACTTTGGGAAAACATGGAATATGCAGCTGACTGTAAAAAGTCACAGACATACAGCATGGGTGCACTTAGTGGCATCTAGAGAGACAGTTTGCTGAAGACAGAAGTTTAGAATTAGTGCTGTAAGTTAAATGTACTGACTATTTCTAAGTGAAACCAATCCTTTAAACACTTAAGAACTTGCTTAATTTTCAGCATATGCCAGAGACTTCAAAGAAGGGTCAAAGTCCAATAGTTTGAAGTAAAGACAAGCAAGAAATGCACTGGAATATTGGTTAAAAAAGAAAATATTATTATGGCAAATGTTTTTAAGTGCTACTTTTAGGTTTAGTTTTCCAAGTTCCTGGCATGTGTGCAAAATTTCCATTTGAGATGACATGTAAAATTGCCTTTTTAGCATAAGAGCCTGAAAAGAGCTAAAGGACACTGTCCTATGTCCTCTCTCTTATTAAGTATTTGTTATTAGGATAATTATCCTCTAACAACCAAGCAAGCTTGTCAAGCAAATACTCCTTAAAGAAATAATCACCTGGAACAAAGTGTCGTTTTACCACTTCCATCACCAGGCCTGGTTTATATATGTAAAAAAAGCAATTTATACTTAGAATATATCCAGACATGGTGTCACTGGTTTTTCCTTCCCTGCAAGGCACACCTACAGAGCCTCAGGCTTAGCTTACTGCCCTGGGGACAGACACTTGTGTCACAATGGAGTATTTGTGTCAGAGGGAGCAATGAGACATTATCATCACAGTAAATATGAGCCACAATAAAGGAATCTGAATTACTAAAACCAGTAATTAAAATGTCTTCCCTATTTGTAGGTGGCAGTCATGATTTCATATCTAGCAGAGAAACAAGAATGACTGTAATAGTAAAGGAGAAGTCAAGGATTACACAAAATCATTTCCCAAGGTCACCGGTTTTGTAACACACACACATCACATTCACTCTGTGCTTGCAGTCAATGTCTGCTCCTTTATATATATATTTTTTTTTTTTTTAACCTTTTATCATTTATTTGGTATAAGATCTTGAGCAAGAGGTTTGGAGACAGAGGAAGGAAGAAGGAGGATATGAAGAAAGCAAAGGCTGGTGCAGATTAAATATTGAAATAGCTCAAGGAAGCAGCATAAAAAATGCTTGGAAAGTGCTTAAGAAAGCACTGCAAGAGGAAAGAGGAGTGAAGAGCCTGGAGATATCTTTTGTGTGAGGGATCAATGACTCTGAACATCACTCTGGGTCATGTCCCTTTTTTGTATTAAATATTATCTTTTAATCCCAAACACATTGGATAAATGACTTTGACCTTGTTGCAAACCCTAGAAAGAAAAAAAATGTAGTCATATTGATGTATTATTTTTCCTGAGGTGACAATATTTCAAATGACAATCACTTTCCTTTGCAATAATTTTTTCTTGGGTAAATAGCCCACTCTGGTCTGTTCCTTTTCTCTTAAAAAATTGAAGATAAATTCCATATCAAATTGGTGACATTTCTATTTGTCATGAAGAGTTTAAATGAAAATGCAACAAAACAACAACACACAAATTATTAAGTAAATCTTATATTTCCTGTCAAAGCGTGGTAGCCTATAACCCCTGAAATATCACTAACTTGTGTAGGGGTCTTTGTTTTAAAACACTGACATTCGTTCATCAATAAAGCTGAGGGAAACAATAAAAAACATGCCCAAAAATGGGCCACAAAGATTATCTCATTTGGACCCCTCATTTGGGAACCTTTTCATATCAATCAGTTCACTGTCCCTTCAGTGAGAGAGCAAAATGATGGGATATTTCACCTTTCCAGATGACCAGAGCACTTTGCTTTCAAGAATGCCTAAGTGAGAATCCATTGCAGCTGGCAGCAGGATTGAGAGCAGTTGGATAATCCCTCAGCCTCGAGCACTGCCAGAGCAACTTCAAAGCCTTCCCTCCATCTCTCCTCCTCGTTTTTACATCCATAGGTATTATAAGGAAAGATAAAGGTTTAAACGAATTTTGTCAAATCTCTGTCTGCACATAGCTGTTCTCACCTGGCTTCTAGCAGTAATTTATATAGCTGACATTCATAGGATTTCCTAATTTCCAAAAATGATTTAATTGTTTAGATTAGCTTCCTGCTTGGGCAGACCAGTTGGACCAGATGACCTCCAGATATCCCTTCCAACCTCTGCAATCCAGTGGTTCTGGGGCCAATGTGACAGGGAGCTGTAAAGATGCACTCTGGCAGAAATTGTATGGTTTATGTGAGTAACCTTTGGAATTTGTGTGAATTCAATGGGATGAGTCATCTCCAGCTCCGAACACCTATTGAGGAGGAATAAGGGCAAATTCACCTCTCCATTGTGCCATTTCTTCCAATTTTCTCATGTTTAGAAATGCAAATAATATGACCACATCCTACCAGAGTGAAATTAAATGCCTCAAATGTCTTGTATGAAACAAGTTCTTTTTAGGATTACTATGGCAGTGATGGCAATACAGTGATGGTGACACATCTAGACCAGTAAGTATTGTTTCTAAATAAAAGGCATGGTATCTGTTACCACAAAAACAACTTCAAATTGTTCTCAGCATATGTTATTTACAGGGTTGACTGTGATCTAAAGACAGAGCTCTTTTAGATCTCTGAATGAATGAATCAGATTAACTCTACTAAAACTCATGAACTTCTTACAGAAGCTTGTACAGATAAAAAGGGCTCGCATCTCATAATCCTCTTTGCATAATTCTGGTGGCATCAGGAATGATACCATTTCTATAATACAGGAGGAAATATGGTAATAAAAATGTTAATTCTGCCTTTCATATAAACGATAACATTGTTTGCACAATATCCCCCCACCCCCCCCCCAAAAAAAAAAATAAAAACAAGCAATAAAAAACCCCCAAACAGCAATTCTTATGCTTCCTGCTATTTCTTTCTTTGCAAGACATCAGGTGTGGTTTTTTCTATCAGCAGTTGGTAAAAATGAAGTGATCATGGTGACCCTAGTGCACACTAGCTCATTCCCAATGCACCTTCTGGAGTGCAACAAAACAATGAAATTCATGGGTGGTTCAGAGACTCACTTGTGATTCTGCTCCAACAGGTGGCACAGACACCCCTTCACATCTTAAATGAAGCATAGCCTAGAGGAGAGCAGGTGTGCTGTGCCAGGAATTTGGAGTTTTATCAGCAAATTTTACAATGTTCTGCTTTTAACTGTGAATCCCACTGAAGGAATAACACCAGAAATTTCCACTGACAATAAAAAAGACAAACAGTACTGTCGATTATTTGTTCAATGAGATAAAATTCCTCAATCCTTTTGTTATTACTTCAAGATAAAGAGGGGAAAGGCTATTTTTTGTTCTTGTTTTGTCACTGAGACCTAAATTTAAAGTGACAATGGGTTTGCAATTTTTCGAGTTTCCATTTTCTCTAATAAAAGGGGGGAAAAAATCCCAAACAAAAAAGAAAGTTATTCACTCCACCCTGTCTCTCCAGAGGAAAAATACCAAAAAGTAGTAGAAAAAAGGTCTAAAGAATTTCAATTATACAACTCTTTGACATAACCAGCTTGTTTTCTGGAGTATTCATGAATAGAATAATAAGTCAAATTTGTTATTACAAATGATTCATGCACTCAATCTTTCATCTCACAATATCATACCCAGCAAGACCTCTGGTAATGTAGACAGTTATGCTCCTTTATAATGCCTATTAAGCTAGCTAATTTGTACAGTTAGAAGCTTGTTAGAAATGCTCACAAACATCAGTCTTGAAAAAACATAGAAGAGTTAAAACCAGATTAGGAGTTGTCTCATCAGATTAGACTGCTCAAACACTGAAGGAAAAAGATTGGAATGAAAATAAAAATCTCCATGCAGATTGAATGAAATTAGGGCTAACCAGACAAAACAGGAAGAAAGGGAACCTTCCAAACTATGCATTGGTGCTGACTCCTCCAGCCTGTGCCCAGCATTCACCCTTTCCCTTGTAATCCACCTGGGGAACACCTCTGGCTGGGAAAGGTCCCTGGCTGCAAATCCTGGGTGCTGATTGAGTGTCCAGGGCATCATCACTGGCTTTGCTGTTTGCTTGCACTTGTCTAAATGTCTGGAATTGGTGTTTGCCCCACCTCACTGTGAATAGATGTTACTGCTCTGAATGCTGCACGTGCTTCTTGACAGCCACCAAGGAGTGAGAGGGCAGGAGCTTGCAGGGACCCCAGGATACAAATCCTGCAGGCTCCCAGTGAGGATGAGATGGATAGAGGGGTGCATGAGGCTGTGGGGAGCTCTGGGGACATCAGCTCAAGCCCCAGTAAAAAATTGACTATTAGTCCTGCAAAATAAACGATCCCTGTAGACAAGCATTGGGAAGATATTTTGACTCTAAAAACTGGGATCAAACAAAATGCAGTCAGAATGATCCAGGAAATTCTCTATTAGCTTCAGAAGTTATATGAAAGTTAACAAATATGATTTTGCCTTACTGCTTTTCCCTCTTCTGCCCCAAGCACAAAGTACAAAACCTAAGTATGTAGATGGCCCAACTCATTTGAGAAATTATCTTTTCTACTTGATGAGTAGAGAAGTCTGTTACTATGCTGTAAAACTCTCCTCCAGTCCCTGCCCCTCCAAACACTTGTTTACACAACTGTTTGGAAAATACTCTGGAACAAACCACATCTCAGGCAAGCCCCTGACAGCTCAAGTGTTGACTGTGCTTCAGATCATTCTCAGGAGATGTGGTCTGGGTCTGTCCATCCCACCCAGACAGGGGGACCAGCAGGCCACTCACTCTTCCCCAGCCTCATTCTGGGTGGAACAGAGGTTTCCTCTGGGACCTGATTGCTGTCCCAGCTCTGTTGGTTGAACAGTTTACTGTAGGTCATACCAGTATCTTGCAATTCTTGCCTACAGCAGAAAAACTCCAGGAGTCCCTCTTGGGAAAGTGTGTTCTACAAGAAGACTTGGCCTATTTGTCTTTGCTGATGTTATTGACTATATTGTTTCCCACCCATATGATCACTAATTTATTTCCCCCTCTCAAACAGCCATTTATCTTCCATCTTTTTTTTTTTGGTTCAATGAGACACGAGTTGGAAGGGAGTTTCCTGTGCACAGCAGGGCTATAGAGGAGCAGACACCCAGCTGTGGGTGGGGTGAGATCTGTAGATATGTTTCTTCCTGATATCTTCAGGTCATCATGAAAGCTGTAGCTGTATTTTTCCATTCTTTATTATAATAAAATTTCTTCTCTTACAATCCCCATTCTACAGAACAAAATATAAGATGTTGTTTTGCTATAGGATCGTATCTTAAATATTGTACACATTGATAAATAATCTCAAATATGTTCTTTCACAGCTTAAATGGAATTGCCTTAACATTTTAAACTATATTTAGATTTTGGATAAATGAACAAAATAATAAAGATGACTGTTTTCCATTCCACACATTCAGTAAATTGAGCTTATATGATAACTTTCATAGGATAAATGTTAGTTTAAATTATCTGCATTTGACCTTTAAGCTAGTATTAAAATGCTAAACCAATTTATGCTGTTAAAATGCATTGAACAAATTATATGACAATAACTCTTATACAATGTGAAGCAATTTTGATGATCTTTAAAGATAGTGGATGGTATTTATGATAACAGCTCTAAGCGCCTTTATATCACAGCTGTGGTGAGGCTTAATGTGGCAGGAACTGTCAGACTGGATCAATACATGCTTTTCAGGCTTCTTTTGGTGCCATAATCCAGCCCCTGCAAGAAGTGACCTCATGAGCTGCCTAAGCTCTTGTTGTTCTTGTTCTGTTTTGTTAATTGAAGAATATCGAGGCTTATGAAAATGACAAAGCTGAGCAAAAGCTAATTATGAAAGAAAAACAATAAAGCCAGGGGTGAGACTAGGTCAGTTTTCAGTGGGAGTCCAGAGTCTACTATATTTTTTCTGCCATCTGTCTGCTGGTGTTTGAGAGAAGAAACTAACATTTCTTGCATACTAAATTAGTGAGTAAAACAGCAAGTATTTTAGTTTTTCCAGAGAAGCCTTTGTTGCTTTAGAAAGAAAGCCATCCATTCACTAAGAGGAAGCTGTAGGTGACAAGGGGCAAGCTGCAGACAGATAAACTGCTTGTCTTGTCCATTTAGCTCTCTCTCCTGTTACCTGTGCCCCCTCCAAGCCCCATCTCTCCGGGTGCCTCTCGCAGCCGGGCACGAGCGCGGTGGCATCGGGTCCCTTAGCCACACAAACAGCAGCACCTTGGCTCATCCAATCCAGCAAGGCCTGCAAGGATTAAAAAAAAAAAAAACAAAACATAAAGGAGGAAACATCCTTGGCAATGAAAGTGAACAGTGTTAGAAACCTCAAGGGAAAACATAACCTAACTGTTGAAATGAATTTTTCCTTGAATTTAAAAGCCTTTTGTACGGAAGCGCCGGGGCAGACAGCTCAGCGTGTTCATCTGCTCAGGACTCAGCTGACTGCAAGCAACAGCATGGCAGATTCCTGAACTGGTGTGTAAGAGATTGTCTAATACCTGGACAGAGTCACAGAGTAACAGCTGCAAATAATTGCCTGCACCTTTTCTTAAATATTTTAGTAATATACAATATATTATTATCCATTAAAAAAACTCCTTCACCAAGATCCCAGTCTTTGAGGAACATCTCCAGCCAGAATTCTGTCCTTCTCTGAGTCTCAAGTTTAATTATCACAGAAATGTCTCCATCTTTCTGCTACAAGTTCTGCTACACCAAAGCCAGATGTATTTCCTATTGACTAATACCTCCTTATACCTTTTGTAGAAAATCTGTGCAGAGTCCAGCTGTACATTATACATTTGATATGCAGACACTAAATTAAAGTATAAATGGACTATGCAAGTGACATGTGGTTGATATTGATGTTAGAAAAATCTAGAGATGAGATTAAAAATCTAGTCTAAACATGTAAAAAGTGCCTTATAATTTTCTAGAGGATGGTTTCACACTGTAGAAGTTTAGATGTATGTTTTTAAATGCAGAATATTAATGTTTTCAAACAATCCATATGAGATCATACAAACATATTCTAGAGCCATCTTTTCTGCATCTGAAGTACTTGAATATAATGTCACAACTGACATATGAGCACAGCTTCTCTTTTCTTGTCCTTAAAGTTTAGTGGGCAAATAGAGTTTATTCTTTTCCTTAAACACCAAAAAATCACAGTAACAGGAGTCCAGTCCCAACAGCTAAGCAAATTTAACTGAAGATCTCCCAGCATTATACATATGGACAGGGCAGTGTATTCCTACTTCATGTTATAAGCAAAATAATTTAGTATTGACCTATCATTACCAAAAGCTGTTTAAATCATGTTGATCTAAAAAGGCAACCAGAAAGATATCTCAGAAACACATATAATAAGGTATTGAGTCCTGTCTAAGAACTAAGACAAAAATCTTTGAGTCCCTTAAGGACCAAGCAAAGAAAACTGACCCACAAATGATTTTTGTTCAGAAAGACGTAAAATAGATATCTGGGTACAATTAAAACTCAGAAGTAAGGGGCAAAACTTGTGGTTTAAATTTTTTTTTGTTTGATTTTTTTTTTTTTTTCCCGAAACACTCTTGGATCTTGTAGAGGATTTCTGCAAGCTAAAGCAGCCATGTGAGAAGGCATTTGGTATTTTTTTCCTGTGTGCATTTCCTCTGGGTACTGGGTACACTCATCTGCACCAGCTCTGGGCCTGGTGGCTTCATAGCTCCATGAAACAGAAAGGTGAGTATAATATTAAAGAGAACAGAATGGTAAACAATAGGGTAGAAGGGGGGAAAGAAAAATACACAGACAGCAGAGCTAGCAAACCCACCCAGGAAGAACTCCTGCTCACAGTGCTGCCTTTGTTTGGCAGTCCCAGCCCCTCTGTTTGCAGGGTGTCACGGGGCATCCTCAGCATCCCCCAGCAGGGCATGCAGCCCCTACAGGCATGAAATCCATGCAGGAATTCAGTCCATCTCTGCAGCTCTCCAGGGCCAGCTGCAGAGGAAAACCTGGCCTTGTTGCTGTCCCAAGCTGCAAGTCTGAACATCTCCAGGAGGGAGGAGCAGTGCCCATGGCCCAGCTCTGCCCCAGCCCCAGCTTTCCCCTGGGACTCAGCTGCCAGCCCACCCCAGCCTGGACTGATCTGGGGCTCCCAAAACCTGCTTTCCCCAGCCTCTGCATGTTCCAGGGCTGAGTCCTGCCTCACAGACAGTCTTGTAGCTGCTCTTGTGATGAAGAATTCACTGGGGCTGGGGGCAAATCTGCTCTATCCATCTGTGCTGGAGCAGCCCACCCACAGCTCAGGAGAATGAGGGTGGGCTGATTGGGTTTTGTGGGTTTTCCATATTCCCTCCTTTACACCAGCTGAGGGAAATGAAGAGGCTGTTTGCTGCAGCACTTTGTTCCCCTGTCTCCTCTTCCCCATCCCCATGGGGCTCTTTGCTGGGGCTGGGACACATGCCTGTGGAGTCCCCATCAGGCACAGGCAATCCTGTCTAGGAATTTTGGCTATGGCTAATTCACATTTTTGGGCAAACTCCCACTGCTTCTCTGTATCTCAAGCTTGTAGGTTAAGAGCTCAGGCTCCAGTTTCCATCTGCTGCCCCTCCACTGCAATCTGTCTGGGGCAGCCATTCTCCAGATGCTTAAGGAAATCAATGTCTTCTCTTAAATGGATTAACCTTTATTATGAATATTGCTGATTATTAGTATGTTTGGAAGAATCCAGTCATTAACTGAGTACTTTTTCCCTAGACTTTGCTCAAATTCAGAGCTCTTCCAAATAGTTCACAGTAACAGTGGTGTTTCCCACTATTCATTGGTTGAAGAGAAATTACTTCCAATCCAAACACATCTTTAAGCTAAAAGCAAATATTGCTGCATGAATCCAACACTGGTGACATCTTTTTCCAACATGACAGGAACTGAACCCAGACAGGATTTTTTTCCTATCCTTATTAAAAAACCCTTTGAAGCTGGTGGTGACCCCTGAGAAAGTTTATGCAGAATAGCTGTGCTTAAGGAAATCACATTAGTGTCTGAAAAAGAGTCACATTTTAATTTCACTCTCTTTATCTTTGAGAATAGAAAGCAGTGGACAAAAACTGACAACATGAGACAATGGAAGTGCTTTAAACTGGTAAGTCAAAGCTTTTTTTTTTAATGCAACAAATAGCCAAATGCATCAATTAAGGAAGCTCCAGGAAGGAGCAGAAAAGAGCATTAAGCAGAGAACACCAGGAGGGAGAAAGCAACATGTTAAGGCATCTAAGGAACTGCAGAAAAAAAGAAGTGTCAAATGGAATATACTTAGTGATGTGAAACATACAGTCACCCGACGTTGCTTTGCATTATAAAAACAAGAAGATGGCCAAAAAGGAATTTAAGATCATGTAAAATGGAATGGAATGTATAAAGAACAGGAATTCCTGAAGCATGAAAAAGCAGCCTGCCAAAAGAAGCCCAGCACACACAGTTATACTGAGTACACTGGGTTGTTGGGGTTCTTCTCCTGGCTGCACACACTCACACCAAAATGTAAAGCCTGTGCTCCAAACCCAGTCCTGGATCCTGATTCTGCTCACTGCAATCAACAGGCTGGCTCCAGCCTGCAGCACTGAGAGCAGACCTTGGAGCCCTTTTATACACACCTGGGGCTTGTTCACCTGCCTGAGTGACCCAGCCCAACCAAACCAACACTGCACATTTCTGGTCCCACTGCCTGCCCCTCAATGTGGTCCCCCTGCAGTGTCCAGCAGCCTCACCTGGGGTGCACAGACCAGGACAAAGCACAAACATCCTGGTATTTTACAGCTCTGTGTGATTTCCTTAACACAGACCTGTTAGAAATGCACCTCATAGTGACCTTCTGGAGCCCATTTTCTCATGATGGGCATACTGCTTGACCAATCAACTGTTTGCATAAGGATATGTATTTCTAGTTTCATATATATGTGTAATGCTATATTGATTTATGAAGGTGTAATATATACTCAAAAAGCACTGGAAATTATATGTAGTGGTAGAGGTGTATATTCTTAATCTCACTCCAACATTCTGGACTTCGGACTATTTCCTATAATAAAATCACTGCAGCTTGTATTAAAATTAATTATATTTTCTTATGTGTTCAGTTTTAAATAGCTTTTCATGATTTAAAGCAGGATTTTTTTTTCCCTCTGTAGACATCCAAAATGAGATATAGTATGGCCAAATATTTTAATATATTCAGAGTAATTTTTAGTTCTTCTTTGAAGCCACACTCCATGCACAGAGAAGAGGTGGAACTCCCCTATCTGTGCACTGCATTATTTGTGAGTCAAACCAGAACACCAGCCAGGCCTCTCTGAGCAGAACTTTGCTGTCTTTGGCTGACTGCTATGTATATTGCAGGTTATCCAAGCTCCCCCTGCACTCACTGAAATCACCTGCAGAGGACAACTCCTTCACCATCTTCTAGGCAATTATTTTTGGTCCACTGACTGCAAAGAGAACTTAACAGCAATCTTAAGTCTGACACCTGGCTTTGTCAAACCAATGGCTAAGCACTACAGCCTCCCCCCTGCTGTAAGGGTCTGTTTGAGCACAGATGAGCAGAGCAGGGCTACTAGAGTGAAAGTGAGAATGCACACACTGGACACGTGCATATACACAGCAAAACTTTTTGTAGTGTTTTATGTAGGAAATATAACCATGAGAAACAGATGTTCCTCTAAGATGTAGAGTTGAACATCCCCTTCAACTTCTCATGCCCTCATTCCATCAGGGATTTTTTTTCAGGGAAGTAACAAAGGTGGATAATAAATCATTTTTCAACTGGCAAAGAAAATGAGGATTTGTAAAAGCTGAATTTGCACTGGTTTTGTGCCTGTGGAGCCCTGCTAATGTCAGTACCACTTGGCCTGGTTATAAACAAAGGATCTGGGTTTTAAAAATTGATGCCTGGCACATACACTTTCACACAACAGTATTTTTCTTCATGATCCTGAGGTTGTGTTTGTGCTTAAAACCTCTTCAGCAAATTATAAGAGCAGCCACCAACTGCAGAAAAAGAGGAGAAAGCTGGTTATTGTTTTCTTTCTTTTAACCTCTTCCTGATACACAAAAGCAGGAGGATGGAGCATTATTCAGAGCTGGTTATTACAAGGTAAATGCTTACAAGTAGAGATGTACCAAGACAAAATAAGTGCATTTGTAAACTGCTCGTGGCTATGGCACAAACAATGCACTTGCCTTTTACACAAGTAACCCTTCATAGTGCATTTGCTGGCTGTGTCTCACAAAAGCAATAACTCTGTGAGCCATACCTTTTCATGGCTTAATTATCAGTAATCTTTGTGAGCCTGTCTCTCTTCATCCTCGATGTCAAAGTTACAATGTGCACAAAGCTGCCAGGCTCCCAAGTCACACCTGTGCCTCAGAACATATCACACCTATGTGCTCCTATTTAAACTGGCTTCTTGTCACATTTTTGCCTGGACTTTCAAAATGCTCTTTCCAATCTATGAAGCTTAGCACAGACTCACCGTTTTTGTGCAACAAACCATTTCTGCCTTTCTGCCCTGTTTGCTCTTTAACAGTTCCTGGCAAAGGTCATCTGGGGTCAAATCTTCCCAAATTCCACTGTAAACTATAATCTCCTTTTTTTTTCTCCAAAATTTTAGAAATAGGGGAAAGGAGAGATAGACAAATTCAAAACCCTATTGTAAGTCCAGGTGCAAATTCTGTAATAAGTTATTTTTTTATCACAGATTCTGAGCCCCAAATTACATTTTACAGCCTGAGATCAATTCATGGGACCACAGACCTGCAGCTCTGGACCCATACTTGGAAACTGCTTAAATATTTTGTTTAGACACATTGGCAGAATTTAAAAGTCTGTATAAATATAGTTAATGCCACTCTGGATAAATGTAGCCTTGTGAGGCTCTTCGGGGCTGAAGCTAGGTAAGGATCTTTTTAAATACAATACAACAGGCATATATCTTTCCCCACATGTAAAATAGGTTTGAGGAAAAAGCAACAACAACAACAACAAAATACCAAAATGTCATGGGGTTTCTCTCCTGCTGAACAGTCTTCAAAATAATTTTTAATATTTGTATCAGTATTTTCCAGTGCATTTGCTGACTGCAGACTGAATTTCAGTTGTACATATTTGAAGTTTTTCTGTGCCTTGACATGAGGCACTTGGATTTCATTTGGGGATATTCTGGAGAAAAAACTCCTTCTTCAAGGGAGCCTGTGACTTCCTCAAGACCAGGAACAGGAATCTGTTTTGTTGTGCTAATGTTTTTGCCCCTGTGCATGAGAGAGCAAAAGTAGAAAACCAAGCAAGAAGCAGCCATGGTCTGTCTTTATTTATCTCCTTAAAGATTTCAATGCATTGAGAGACAGTTTGTGGATGCTGAAATATTGTCCCTCCTCAGAATGCTTGGGGAGGGCTTGTGGGTTTGCTTGGTTTACTTTCTCTGAGTCAGAGCACAAGAGTTCTGTGAGCACCAAGAAACCACTGGCTGAACTGATCTCCAAAATCTTCTTTTTTTGCTTCTTTTTTTTGTCCATTCCCACCTGGGCAGAAGGACATTGCAGCAGGCTGGCTTTGCCAGGGCTCATGCAGTTAGCCCTCAGATTCTGCAGACCAAGAGATGTGAATCACCAAAAGTGGGCTAGTCATTCAGCTGTGGCCATCGATCCCTTTGAGAGTGTCCTGCCCTGGTTCTGAAAATGTGCACAGAACTGGGCAACCCAGAGAAACTTGCAGCTGGCCAGAACTTCCTGGTGCTCCATTAAAAAAATCTCTACTTGGTTCCTAAGGAAAAACTCAACAGCACCGAGGTTTTATCAAAATCCACCACACACATCAGCAGTGCCTGTCACACAAATGATAACTCCAAACACCTGGCTAAGTTCCTGGATCCAAGATCTGACCCCAAAACATGTGGGCCCATACTGCCTTGCAGACACACAGGAGGATTTGCCAACTACTTTGAGCAACTGGGGGAAAAAAAAAAGGAATAAAACACTCCTACAAATCCAGATTCATTTGAACCAAAGTCAAAACCTTCAAATTTTAAAGGTGATAAGAATAGGCCATGAGTGATCTGTCACTTATTGTGGTAGACAGAATCCACATGTTTCTCTGAGCTCCAAGATTGCTTCTCTGTTCATTCTTCTGGCTCTGGACTAACAGCAAAAAACAAGAGAAGCCAAGATCACAATTTTTTTTCTCGTTCGATTTGAGTCCTTTAAGTGGAGGAGTACAATATATTGGTAACTCAGAGATCCTGACAATCACTGTAATCTTCAGAACTGGGATTTCAATCATTAAGCAAAGTGTGTGCTAAAATAAGCACTCAATAATTTATGCACTTCATCTCCAAAAACCAAACACAATATTATCTTAAACCTAGAATTTAAAGCTGCACTTCACATCTTAACAATTGTCACGTAACATGCACATATTTCTCTCATTTTGCCTGGAAAAGCAGGTTGGATAAATGCTAAGTGCACTCTTGTGGAAATGAGCTGTGAGGACAAAATACAGAACTGAGGAGATTTTGCTTTGTCCTTGCCTCACAGCTTTTTGACACTTTAGAATGACATGAAAACCATCTCTCTGATACAGTAAATTATTAGCATTCTTCTGAAGTCAATAGAAATATACCAGTAGGACCCAGGAAGATTTGCCTGATTTTAAAAATATATATGTAAAGAGAAGACTGGGAATAGATAATGGGCAGTGCTCAGGTTGGTGTTTAAATAAACCATTTAAATAAAATGGTGAACACAGGATGGTAAATCAAATGATTACCCATCACTGAAATGATCAAAGTGGCAGGTACATACTTAAAAGGACAACAAGATGAATCTACTTTAAAAAAAACAAGGAAAATAAAAAAGGAAAAAGACTGTGCAAACAGAGCTTATAGTAGCATTAATATCATCTGGTTTTGCAGTTTAAACATGTTCTGCTCAATTTCCTACACAAAAGATAGTTTATGGGCCTTAACCAATGATGTATGGTCAGCATCCAGTGCACTTCATGACAGCAGATACCTGGCAGGCTCTGTGCCTGCCACTGGAGATGCCCAGCTGACTCCTTTGATCTCCTCTTTTTGTGTTCAGGCCATGTCCTTCGAGGGCAGGTCTGTGTTACTATACACCTATCTCTGTTTTCCATTTAAGTTAGGCAGCATTGCTTTGTAAAAGGGTTTGTTTTTTTTTTTTTTCAGAGATTCATAGGCCCTCAGGATATCTCAGTTCACAGAGGAAAGGAGTATTCTGCTTTTGCTGCTTTCCAAGTCAGTTCTCATTCAAACCATTTTTTCCCCAGTTGTAATTCATTATCAGGGTACTCTGTGCACTCTGCATCCTCCAACCGCTCTGCTTCACAAAAAACTCACTACTCCTGAAAAGCCCTTTCCTCTCTATATGGCATGAGTTACTGCTAAGGAGGTCATGGGGATAAAAAAAGGAGAGGAATATGAGACATTTTGCTACTCTGATGAAGTAACTTGTGAAGAAAATTATTTTCCCCACTGCTTAGGATGACTAGGGAGCCTGGTGGACCCTGGTTCTTTGATGCTCATGTGAACATGGTAATCCCTGAGGGCTGGTTGTGCTTAATTCATCCCGCAATAAATTTGTTACCAATGGTGCAGATTTTGTCCTTCCCTCCCCACTGCCCTCAACAAAGCAGGGAAAATTACTCAATTAATTGCCTGGCGGTGGCGGGGGCTGCCTGGCAAGGGGGTACCGCCCTTGTGTGCCAAACTAGGGATATAAATGTTTCCCTGTGAGCAGAGCTGTGTGCTCTGAGGCAGGGAAGTGCATGCATGCATGTAATAGGCAGCTGATCATTCCCATGACAGCTGCTGGGGGAGCAGGGAAAGGTGTGCCCATCGCCTGCATGTGACCCCGGCAGCGACCCTGCCAGGAGCGGATTTCTCAGCCCATGACTGGCTCCCAAATGAGGACTTCCTCCCCTGGATGCTTATATTCAAGGCAGCCAGTCATGTGCTCTGTTAATTTGAGCAGTGGGATTCACCAGGTCTGCGATGGATGGCTGTTTAAAAACATGCTGTGCTTCCAGCTCCTGAACATAGGGGAGCTATCATTTAGTTTTTAGCTCTTTGGCAGAAGAAAACTGTACATGAGGATGAGCAGGTTAGATTTGACTGGGTAATTACATATTATTTTGCATGAATAGAAATGTCACTGCTAATGACAGCTGTGGTGTGCTCCAAAATATTTGGGATTAAATACGTTCGGTTTTACACACCAGATGCACATGACTATTTGTAAACATTTGTATGCTTTTAGTCCACCTGAGCAATTTATTCAGTATTAGACTTCATGCTCCTGTAACCACCAACCTGGTCTGTATTAGAAGTAAAGACTGTAAAACAAAAAGGTGTCTACCACAAACTCCCCTCCCCACTCCTCTCTCCTCCCTCTCCTGCTTTACTCAGAGATAAAAATAATTTGACCTCTAAATCAAATAGTGCAAAGCAACTTTTAGCATTGAGCTCAGCTTCTCAGGATCATGAGCAGATATGTTCATGCCACTGGTTCAACTGCAAAACCTGGCAATTGCCAAAAGATTCTGAACCCCTTGAGCCAATTACAAATGGAAAAAATGGTCATATTTATCTTTACAGCTATTGTGTGGGAGCAGTTAAATGTAGGAGTTCTTGAACCTACATCTGACTTTGAAACCAAATTGGCCCTTTCTGTTTTACAATTAATATTTTCCATTCATTTTGGGGTGGATGAGTTTTCTCACTGTCGCTGTAATCATTTTCCTGAGCCATTTCTGTTGGGAATTTTGTCAAAAGTCTTTCTACAATTTCTCTGGGCTAAAACTGCAAAACAGGGCTTGCCAAAATACTTGCCATACAATTCTACAAATAATTAAAAAATAAAGGGTTTTTATCATCATTCTGAGAACTCTTCTTGAAGGACAGTTGAAAGAAGCATTTCTGTGAGAAATTGTAGCTGACATAGAAGCTTTTTAGATGTCTCCAATCAAGCTGAATTCATCTTAACAAATTCCATTCTGGAATCATTGTAACTCTGAAAATAAGATCATAGATATAGCAGAAATGTACTAAATCCTAATTTTTTTTCAATATAAAACATAGAGATACATAGCTTCATCATTTACCAGTACTTGGTAAAGAGCTACATACTAAAGAAAACAGTGCCCGGTTTGGTAAGTTATACAGCCTCACATTCTTATTTCAAATAGTGGCTTTTCTTCACAATTTCTTGCTTGCCTTTGCTACCACTGCAATTTCAAATTCCCTATGAGCTGGATCCAAGTTGGTGGAAAGGCTCCCATGTAGAAAGACATGGTCTCTGTTCCTGGTATGATTTGAAACAAGATGCAGCATGTAGGTTTTTAATTTCATTTGTACTCATTAAAGCATAAGCAGTTGCTCATTCCCTGAATCTTGGCACACAGAATGGGTGTTAAAGTTGTTCTGGGAGTTGGGAAATTAGGGAAATAACATCGGCCAGAAGTAAACACCCATTTTGAAAAGGAGATTTCTACATCTAAGAAATTCCTATTTTCACTTTAAGGTTGTAGGGTTCAAGTTGTGATGGCTCTGTTTCAAAATGGAAAAGAGGAGAAGCAGGATTTGGAATTGTTGCAGTACAAGACCAACTCAGTCTATTCAATGGGGTTTTTTTTATATTTCATGAAGGTGAACAAAAGCTCTCTGGAAAAGGCAACAAGAGCACACCACAGAAGGAAGGCAAACCTGGCAGAGGTCATTGTTTTGCTTTATGGCCTTGATCCAAATTCCCTGCTTGCCTGGCTCCTCCTGCACTGTTTGGAGATGAGCAGACCTTCATTCCCTCCACAGACTTTTCCAGTGGTTTTCAGGGCCCTTCTCCAGGTGTTTTTCCACAAGATCCAGAGGAGGCACATCTCTCTTTACATGGCTGCTGGACTAAGGCTTTCCAGTGGTTTCAGCAGGATCTGAGATCATGGTACTACTCATTTTTCAATCAGTAGCAATCCTGTCTTTCATTTCAGTGATTCAGAAAATAAAGCTCTTAAAGCAGAAATTGCCAGACTATATTGAATGCAGAACCATCCTTTTAGTGCTCTTTCTTATTCACTACAATAAACAATGCCATTTAATATAATTTCCAAATCTCAATTTAGGAGGAAAAAAAAAATCTCATTTAGCTGTTACTCTCCCTCACAATGGAAAGCTGCCTCAGAGCATGTTACATTTCAGAGGAGCCTGTGAGATTTTGTTTTAATGGGAAGTTAAATTAAATGTTTAAATTTTAAATCAACAACAGAACATGTTCAAAGAGCTATATTTATAGGGTTTAAGTGAAAAATGCTCTGGCATCACTTTTAAATAATGCTGGCAAGCAAGGGAGGAAAGAACACCACTCACTGATTCTTTGCATGGCTTAGTCCACAGCCTTGTCCAAGGCTCATGTATAATGTGAGTTGTTGGCTGTGATACTTTGGTTGTAGTGCTAGTGGAATTCACTGTAGGCAAAGGCTCGTGATGCTAAACAAAGTGGACAAAAGGCTTTTACAGAATAATAAAAATAACAAGTCGCCATTTATGACTTAAAGTTCAATGTTCTCAGTGAAGACATTACCCAGTAAATAACTCTGTGGGAAAACCTCTAAAATATAAATGCCCTGGCAAGATGGGAAAGCACTGAGGGTGATAGAAATGCTTAAAGTCAAAAAGGTGAAAAAGGACTTTGTGTCTTGCTGAAATCTCAGAGCTCTTTGCTGAATTACTTTGCTTGTGGCTCTCTGTCATGGTTCATCTTATGGAGCCAGGGAAGCAGAGTCCCAGTTTCAAGTGTGCTGAAGCTGTGCTGGGATTTTATGTTCATCTGCAATAATATTGAGCTTGTGTTTCCATAGAGAACGTGCAGAAAATGGCTCAGAAGTAGAAACAAATATAGACAGACTGTGGGCAAAGGAGCAGAAAGAAGGCTACAAATGAGAAGTTAATGACAGAAACCACTCAATGCAACCTAATTTTTTAGTAATATTCCAGGTGTAGTGGGAAATATTGCTGAAGAAGGCTGCACCAGGCTTTGTGTATCTGAACAGAAGTATCTGAAGTAACAATAGTACTTGCCAGCAAGTATTTGTACCTACATTCTATTCTCTACCTGTTTTCTACTGCTGTACAAAACAAGGAGACATTATAAATCTGTGTGAATAGTTTAACCTGAATTAAGTGACTTATTGACAAAGAGTTGACTGTCCTGACTAAGAGTTCTAAGTATGCAAAATATTTTTGGAAAATTTTTGAAAGCATTTATGCTTTGCAAAAAAAAATTATATAGAGTCTAGTTTCTTTTGTGACATTATTATTATTATTATTACTATTATTATTATTATTACTTTTATTATTATTATTATTATTATTATTATTAATTCTATAATTAAGCCTTCATCAAAAAGCAATTAGGATTCTTTCAATTACCACTAAAAATGAACTTTTGTGGAAAAATGCTAGAAGTTAAAAGCGAATAAAACACCAGAAAACACCAGAGGACAATATGATGGGGGGGGAAGGAAAGCTTTGATATATTTTGACATATTTTGTATTTTTTATATATTTTGATATTGTTAATTTTTTAAGTAATAGGGATTTTGCTTTTATGAGAAATGGAAACCAAAATTTACTTTGCCAAGATTAGTCTGTGGACACTTCTCAGTGCTTCATTCTTTTTCAGCAGTGCTGACTAAAGACATGACATCCTTATCTCACCTTTAACCATGAGATCTTTAGGTTTCCAACAGAAGTGTTTGCCACTGCAGCATTACTCTCTATGGCATGGTTTGTTCATTGTCTGCTTTGGCTGTAAAGGAAAGAAAAGAAGAAAACAGTGGACCTGAGTGCACACCCAGCTCTCAGTGTGCCAGAATGCACTTTCTCAAGCCATATATTCAATGCTGAAAAATTGCTGCATGTCCCACATCTGCCTCACTGAGAGGAGCTTTAATGTTGCCTCCAGGACAGAATCAGTATAAACCATCAAACCACAGAGGACCAGTATTGAGATTTATGTCTGCCTCCTTCGGGGATAGGCTGGGAGGATAATTTTCACTCTACAAACACATTTAAGAATGCAAAAAGATATTCTTTCTAAACTCTGTGTGTAGGTGTGAGTGATGAAGAAGATAGGGGAATAAAAATGTTTTCTGTTATGGTAATGATATTCTCTAACATTATTTTTGAAAGAAATAAAAAATATTTCTCCTTGCAATAAATGTTTCACTCCAAACTAAAAGTTGTTTAACGAGCATTAGGAATTCCCTCAGAAATATAGGATCTAGACAGTGATATTTCTGGTTGCATTCTCCATGAAATATAGGAGGCACATCCTGGTGTTCTCAGTTGTCTGGCTTTGAAAATTTGGGGCTCTGGGCTCTCCAGCTGTATAACCAGCCTGCCAGGGAAAGAAGAGGATGGCTAATTTCAGAAAGGTGGCAGAATGTAACTAAGGTAAGTTTTGTTAGAATTGTAGTGTTCCCACAGATTTGGATGAACTGGAGAAATGCTCTGATGGGAAAGCATCCCTGAGGGCCCAGAGATGAGTCTGGGTGGCTCAGGGGAAGCCAACATGGACCCATCCCCTGTAATCCCCTTCATCCCCCCACAGCATGGGGTGGTGGTGCTGGTGCCTAAGATGCAGCTGCACCAAGTCCAGCTCCTTCTGAGCACAGACTCAGTAAGTCTGACATTGATGGAGACATGCCCTTGAGGACCATTTTTCAGAGGTGCTACTGAGCACTGGCATTTCCCCCACTGGCTGTTGAGGATTTTTTCAAGCTACATGCAAATGTTCATTAGGGAAAGGCATTTATTAGACTAATGTGGAGGTCATCTCTAATTAAAGATTACATTTTCTTCTAAGCAGGAGCAGCATAATTCAATCTCTCTGTGATTTTGTTCCATAAACCCTTCCTCGTTTTTTTTCTCAATGTTATTTTTCCCACATTCCCCACATAGCTCTGACATACCTGTGGTGTGTCACAGGTTCTGCACCCCCAGCACAAAGGCAAGAGTAGAGGTTGCTGTAACCCAGGCTATCTGGAATGAATTTGATCATCCCAAATCCTGTGATGAAGATTTAGAGGTACTAAACTGATTTTCCAAATAGAGGTACTGGCCATGGTGCATCAATACAAGGCTCCATTGCTACATGCAATTTGGGTTTCAAAAACAGGAAAAGTAGAACCAGAAGACTCCAAATAAGCAAATAGTTAGGAGACTTGATCAGAGAAATACAGAAATGACACAGGGAAAGTGTAAGCACTGAGAAGCACAGCTGCTGGAAGAGCAGGGTCACACAGGAGAGGATGATGTCTGCTTCTGTCATCCACATTACAGCACTGCTACCCACAGGGATGGTGCTTAATTTGAAGATCACCTTCACTAAACCATTTCATACAGAATATGTCACAAGGTAAATTGAACAGCTAGACATATAATCAGACAGCACGGCACACTAAAATTATTAAATAGAGGCAGCCCCAGGATGCTCCCTGTTTAATGTAGAATGATAATTGGTATTCGAATACCACACGGTGTGTGTGGAAGGAAGACAGTGTAACTAATGTACCTGTATGCTGTGTATAATAATACTGCAGGAGACCTTGAGGGTACATCTTCCCCTGAGGATTTCACACTGCCAGCAGCTGATACCAATAACAACAAAGGAATTAATTTCCCCTGATATTTTCCTGACATATTCTATCCCAGTTCCTGCTTCAGTGCAATCTGTGGGAAGCTCTAAGAGTGATACGGTGCACTGGAATTAAATGAAACTTATAAAGTAGACATATCCTATTTTTAGTACTAAAAACCTGGCAGATATAATTGTGATACCAGACCATAAATCCCTGGCTGCTTGCTTTCATCCATTTGATTTGAAAAACTTAAATAACCTTTTCTCTATGAAAAACATTTTTCCTATTATGACTTTATGATGCTTACATTTTTAACAGCTACAGTTTTCTGACTTCAAAGTACATGGAGAAAAACTTCTGTTGATTTAGAAATACTGTTGAAGTCTTCTTTTAAAAGAAATTGATAAATACATTAATTTTAACATTTTTGTCTAAAATAAGCTAAATGACAAGCCCTGTATAGTTTGTTGTTGTTGTTGTGGGTATGCTTAACTGAGGCAAAATAAGCTTTTTATATATTCAGTACAAGACAATATATTTTAAAAAGTGGAAAACATTTGCACTAAAAATACAGGGTGTGAAAATCACACACAATCTCTAAGCCTCAAAAAGCAAAACAAAAAATAAAAGATAAGTTGCAGTACACACTTGCAAGGAAATATTGTGGTCTGAGCAGTGGTTATACATGTTGGGTGGTGTTATCCCTGCTCCTGACAAACAATATTCCACTCTTCTTTACTAGATAAAAGGAGCATTTATGAAGTAGATCTCTACAAGTGTGAATAGCTAAAAATCCATGTCCACATGCATATGGATATATTTGAGATGGTGCTCTTTAAAAAAAAAAAACTACCTCAGAATTAGTTATAATCTGACAGCCATAAATATAGTAAAATAATTATTGTAATGAATAGACACATTACATCAGAAACAAGGCTCTGCAGAATGACATTTGCTCTGTCCTCCTCCTCCTAGGAAATTTTCCATGAGTGACCAGAAATCCACTTTGCATCCCTGAGATTCATTTCATTTCATGCTAGGCATAGTTGTTTTGCTGCTCCCACTTGCAGGAGGAAAGAAAAGTTAGAGAAAAATAGTGGCATACATACAGAAGAAAATTAATTATGGTTAATCCCTGATTGGATTTCCAGTATTCCACATCACACTGAGTCACAGAATGGCTGAGTTTGTCAGGGACCTCTGGAGATCATCAATCCAAGGCCCCTCCTCAAGGCTGGGATAACTACAGTAGGCTGCCCTGGACCATGGCTGTCAGGTTTTGAATATGTTCAAGGAGAGGGACTCCAAACCTCTCTGGGCAACGTGTGACCAGTGTTCAACCAATTTTTTTAAATTTAAATGGAATTTCATGTGTTTCAGTTTGTGCCTCTTGCTACACTATATATTTCAGAAAAGTCTCTTTCCCTCTTCTTTGCTCCTCTTTGTCGATTTTCAGATTGAGCATCATCAGACAGTTATGAAATTGAACTTCAAGTGCAGTGAGTTCTAGCTACAGTGATTGGAAGGTTGGTTTCTTTAAACTGAAAATGAAAATTCTTTGAGTTGGCTTCCTCCAGTTTAACACCATGTGCAAATAATTTCCTTTAATTCTGTTGGAATGGCTCACATTTATGAAAGAAAGAAAAAAGGAGAGGAGAGGAGAGGAGAGGAGAGGAGAGGAGAGGAGAGGAGAGGAGAGGAGAGGAGAGGAGAGGAGAGGAGAGGAGAGGAGAGGAGAGGAGAGGAGAGGAGAGGAGAGGAGAGGAGAGGAGGAGGAGAGGAGAGGAGAGGAGAGGAGAGGAGAGGAGAGGAGAGGATGAGGAGAGGAGAGGAGAGGAGAGGAGAGGAGAGGAGAGGAGAGGAGAGGAGAGGATGAGGAGAGGAGAGGAGAGGACGAGGAGAGGGAGAGGAGAGGAGAGGAGAGGAGAGGAGAGGAGAGGAGAGGAGAGGAGAGGAGAGGGAGAGGAGAGGAGAGGAGAGGAGAGGAGAGGAGAGGAGAGGAGAGGAGAGGAGAGGAGAGGAGAGGAGAGGAGAGGAGAGGAGAGGAGAGGAGAGGAGAGGAGAGGAGAGGAGAGGAGAGGAGAGGAGAGGAGAGGAGAGGAGAGGAGAGGAGTCCCATTGAATGACTTCACAGAATAAATGTTTTGCTGTCTTTAAAAATAAAAAGACTTCAAACGTCTGGCAAGTCTCACTTCGTATATGAGAAGCTTCCTTAGACCACAGCAATAGCTCTGCCCAGACAGATTTCTGGCTCAAGTGGAAAGCCCTAAGAACCAAAACACTCACAGATATTGTGGTACCTAGCTCCCACCAACATCAAGGAGATCTGGGTACACAGAGGACATAATCTAGAGTTAAAACAGCTGATACCACCTACAATACTGTCTTCAGTAATATCCATTACCAGCAACCCATTATGCCTCAGCTGCAGAGCAGCCTGGCCTACTTTAAAGGATCTGGTGTTAAATTTCAGGACTGGTGTTTTTGGATGTTACAAATCCCACATTTGTTCCTTTCAGATGGCAAAAATAATAGCAGTTCAAAATAAGTTGCTTTTAGTACCTGGTCTAGTGGATGATGTCCCTGCCCATGGCAGGGCACTGGAACTAGATCACCTCTCAAGTCCCAACCAACTCAAACCATTCTATGTTTGCTGTGAGTTCTATGAAATATTCCTTCATCACTAATTTATGGCATCTCTCATTTCCATATCCTGACTACTAAAGCACTTTCAGCTGGAAAATGTTGGTAGCAGTTAGAAGCAGAAAATGCTGACTGAAAGGCCTTGCACTATAGGGACAAGAACTGATTCAAGTATGTTCATTCTAACAAATAACAATTATTGTTTTAAATTCTTTATTTACTGAATAAAATAGCAATGCCCAATAGGCATTTTAGGAACTGGCAACAATAGTTATAATCTGCTTCCAAAAACTCAGAACAACTTGTATTCTCATTGAAACAATAACAATTTTCATAATGGATAGGCCTGTCGAGTAGAAAGGAAAAGAATAATTCAAATAATGATTATTACAATATGTGCCAGTTATGCACAAACAATGTCACATACATAAATTTTCCTTCAGTCTGTTCACAGCTATTCCCTTTGGTGCTATCATTCCATGATAAATTCTGTTTACATTGCCTTACTTGAAATCTTTTTATTGAAATATCCCAAAACACAATACAATGCTTTTTGGAGATCCTTAGTAAGAGAAGATTGTGGCAGATTCTTTGCACTAGCCTGTTTACTGGCCAAGCACCAGAAAAACGCTGACAATTTGAGGGTGACCTCATTTCTCTCTGTAGCAGGGAAAGCAGAGAGGGATGTGCCAGTCTCTTCTCCCTGGTACCCAGTGACAGGACACGTGGCAATGGCCCAAAAATGCACCAGGGAGGTTTAGGCTGGACAGTAGGAAGGCTTTCTATACTGAGAGGCTGGCCAAACTCTGGAACAGGCTTCTTCTTAGAGGGGTGGTTGATGGCCTGTTTGTGCTTAAGAGACATTTGGACAAAATCTTTATCAACCTGCTTTACCCTCAGGTCAGCCCTGAACTAGTCAAGCTGTGGAACATGGTCATTTTAGGTCTCTTCCAGCTGAAATATTGTTTTTTTTTATTTGTATAATTGAATGTTTCATGCAGTAGGCATAGATAAGAAAATCCTCTTCTCAATAATTTTCCATCTAAGGTGGAAAAAATGGCCTTTTGTGTTCACATCTCTAAGTCCCCACAGCAAGGGATGATGCACAACTTCCCAGTCACCAGCTGATTCCATTTTCCATGTCTTAGTCCATGTCAGGACTGACCTAAAAGGCTTAAGGGCAGGATTTACCAAGCACATACACCTAGAACACTGCAGGATCCTTTGTGTTACCTAACACATGTCCTTCTGGAGAGCAGCCAGCCTACTCCATTGGAAGTCTCCATGCCTAGAATGACAGTAACTCCCTATATTTGAGCACTCCAGATCTGCTCCAACAGACCAACAATAGAGAACTGTATCCAGTTCACCTCCAAAAGTTTCACTGATCTTGCCTTCCTAGGATATATTCTGCCAATCACTGAGCACAATTTATCAGCTGGTTTATTAACAATTCACATTGTTTTGAGAAAGAGTGAGAGAATGAGCACTCATAGGCAACAGACACAACTCTCTCCAAAGAGATTTAAAGCTCAAAGTGCATGAAGTAGATGCACATAGCTCATCAGTTATATTCCTCATCAACCAGACCCAAAGCCAATTGCAATCCACATGATGTCATCTGTGCAAATTTCCTTTAGGAAAAGAAAAATCCATGGTCTTTACTGAAGACAATGTGTGTTCTTGTCTTTAAATTGAACTTAACATAGGCATCTCAGATATGTTTGACTTATGAGAGTAAAAAATGCAAAGAAATAAAAGTGGCCAAGGATCAGGTAAAAGACCTTATTTCCCCATTTCAGATACTTTAGTGTGCTCTCATTGATTGAACAGCCAAGCTGTCAATTTCAAGCCAATATACATTCAGTTTAAAGTTTACTTATATTTAGAAGATAGGTACAAATTTCTGAAAGAAAACACAATAAATTTGCTCTATGTGAACAAATGTGAATAAATTGCTTAAAAAACTTGACCTCAGTGTGCTAGATATTTTAATCTACAAGGGTTTTTTACCCTTGCCTTCAGCCACAAGGTCAATGGTTGTTTTTTTCACGAAGCAGAAAAATACATAGGTAAAGGTAACTTTGAAGTATATGTGCAGTGAAATATTTAACCAAACACTGTGCTAGATTGCTTATGGGTAGAAAATAATAAAAAATATAAAATATCCCCTAAAAGAAAGAGAAATTTCAATGTGCTGCAAAAATATGTTGGCCTCATTCTCTTGCTTTCTCTTTCACCATTCTGATTTTTATCACACCCTTAAAATATTTAGAAGTTCTTCCCTGAAGGACTTTCTGGTTTCTCTAACTTTCATAAGTCCTAAAAATTTGGAACTTTCTCCTGCTATTTAACAGCATCATGTAACAAAGCATATGTGTTTCAGCTGTCACTGGCAGTTACATCAGGCTCTGTGTGACTCATGCATTATGTTCATGCTTTTTATTTATTCTAAAAGGACATTCACAGAGTTGGAATGAGGTACTTTCACTTATTTTCATTCCCTCTAGTTACTAACCTTGTAGGTAAAAAACCCCACATTTCTAACAGTGATGGGAATCAGTTTGAAGCTGAAATTTACAGCATGTAAAACTGATTAAAATCTACATAGAGAGAGGTTTCTCAGTGGCAGTGTTGCAGGGCCCCATCATAATATCAGCTGGAGTCAACACTGCAAGTAGATCCAGTTTCAACAGCAGCTTTCAATATTGCTTTCTACCACTGAACGCTGTTGTTGCCATGTATTGATAAAAAGATGAAGTTCAACAGCACAACTTTGCAGAACTAATCAGAGAAACTCACAGGATGATTTTTTTTATGTGGGTTTTAAGAATCCTATCATTTTCAGTATAATAGAACCACTAAAAAGAATAGTTAATCACAGTTTTAGAAGTGTTGTATGATTTTTTGCTAAATAACTCCACAATTCAGTTAATTTTCTGTGTAAATTTGAACCCTCTGTTCAGCCTTTATTTGTTTGTTTTTAAAAGAAAATGTGAAGTTCCTGTTCTCCTGTATGTGTCATGTGTAACTCCCTTCAAATCAAAGGGAATTATTTGTGCTCTGCAGGAAGATAAATTGACCGTGAGCCTTTCAAACCACAAAACAAGGGAAAGGAAAAGTAATAGTCCATGCTTAAGATAATATCTGCAGTTGTGCAAAATGCTCTGTGAATTCCATCTCATGTTATAACTCTATTTTAATAAAGATGGATGTCTTGCAGAAAATTCCACTCAGACAATCATCTTGGCATTCAGAGATCAGAGGAACAATCTTCACTTAATACCACTGGGGAAATGGATCCCCAGTAACTCTCTTTGACTGCTGTCTAGATACTCAGAAATCAGCTGGAATGGGAGTCCTCCTTCTCTGACTCTTAATAATCAATGTGCACCAAAGTTCCCACCTGGGCTGTAGCTATTTGCTCTCTCCCCATGAAAACCAGTGAGCAGAAGGTGACTGGTGGATGCTCAGAGAAATTGTCAGCTGGAAGAACACAGATTTTCACCACTCACAAATCAGGAGAGCACTTGAAAGAGCACCCTGGAGACGACCACAGCAGCATTTCTGTGCCATGCAGGTCCTCAGAGAGAAGCTGAACTGATGATTTTTAGCAGTTCTTAATCCCAGAAATGCTTAACTTTGCTTGACACTTCCATGTTAGGCCAGCAAATATCTCAGCTTATCAGACTCTGTGGAAACACAAGTTTCTATCTGTATAGGCAGGTGTTAGAGGCCAGAGGTGGGGGGGGGGGGTTTCATGGCACAGAACTCAAGCTGTTGGGCCTTGTTATATAAAAAACCTGTGTCCTGGAAGGGGTCTGAGGTTTGGCATATCCTGAGCAAATTCACACACAGACAGTACTGAGATCAGCACCAAATGAAACAGCTGTGGGCATGCTCCCTTGGAAATCTCTCTAGAAAAGCTTACCTTTACCAAACAGCTCGAAACAGACAATTTTCTCAAATTTGTCACATGGACTGACAAATTAAGGATCAAGAATCTTCTTACCCTGAGGAAATCCAAGCCCATTTTTTGACAGAAAGAGGCAAACTCCCAGGTGGTTGCCTGGGCTGGGTGGCAGGATAGTCACTGCTAGCTCTCCTACTGAAGAAAAACCATTGTTTTCTCTGGTGTGCAAAAGTCAGAGCATCAGCAGGAGGGCAAGCTTAAGGGAATTGGGCTGCACAGACTCATGGCTTTGGTACTCAGCTGGAAAGATGGAACTGGGCTCTGCTCCCAGGACTATTCCCATTTACAGCTCTAAAATGCAGCCAGCACTGCAGAGGAACTAGAAAACCACCAGAAGACCAAAGATCAAGGGCAAGAGGACAAAATATACAGTGTTCATCTCTCATGTTATGTTCCTGCCTCTGTATTATAGAAACAATTATTCCCACATAGTTTTCTCTTGGTTTGGTGAGATCTGCCTGAAATTTGGGACACCTTAAAAACACCATCAATGAAGGAGTCAGAGGTTTTCAACTCTAAAGGTTAAACAGGAAAGATGAACATGGATTGGCATGGCCACTTGTCTCTGTGAATCTGAATTTCTTTTGGAGATGTAAGAAACTACACATTTTCCATTTCCCAGGCACATATTCAAATATGCATGCAAATACTTGCATTTTTAGGTGAAAACAACACTTACCAGTCTGAGTGGGTCTTGCAAAAGGTGATTCTTGCTCAGTTCCATACCTATAGTCACAAGATGAGCTGCAGTTTCAAGTAGATAAAAGCTACACATTCTCTTGAATCAGAAGTCCGAATTCCGATAAGAAACACCACCCCAGCTTTTGTGTTCCACTGACAAGCCTTTAATCTTTTGGAGACATCTGACTATTAATCAATCATGCAGGAGAGAAAGGTACTCTCTGCTCCTACTAAACTGTCACACCTGCTGGGTTAATGCAAAGAAAATTACTTTCTACAATGTGGTGTCTGTCTATGAGTAAATCAGGGAGAAAATAATTTTGCTCACATAGACCAAGCATGCCTTCTCTCTCCATCAGGAATGTTCAAGATACACTTGAAAAGTAGTTTGTTTTCTGTAATCTTTACCCCATTTATTGTTACTTTCTCTAGATGGAATAAATCCTGCATTTGCCCAGGTTATGAATTTCTGCTGTGCCCCATAACTGACATGGAAGGAGCCATTTACACAGTCCTGCCATCATCCATCATTCATGCACCTGTACTTAAAAAGCAGATCTGCTGCAATGCACTTCCTTTGTGGATCTAAGCACACTGCATGTGCAAGGCAGAGGTTTGTGACATGTTGCAGACTTCTCTAATTTCTGCTGTACTTTGACAGCTCTGGTCAACAGGACACCCTCTAAGTAGTGAACTCTAAATTATGGTTTCAACCAGCCACTATATACGTGAAGAGATGATTTACTACTCTTCACCCTTCAACATGACCCTTGTTGATTCCAGTCAATGAACTTAAGGGATTTGATAGGCAGAAACTTACCTGTTAGGGAAGCTTGTTCTTTCAGACAAACACTATGTTGAAGATCACTGGATTATGTCAGGTATTTTCTTAATTAAAAAAAAATACTACAGTAAACTATGGACATATGGATATAAACCAATCTGAAGTGAATAGATTGCAGACAAAATTCTTCTCTCATCTGGAGTAGATTCATTGGCTTTAGTGGAACTATTCTGGATTTACAGTGATGTAATTTGGAACAACATCTGGCTTCAGATATATAAGAGAGGCTCATTGTAATGGTTTCTATCACTGACTACTTATTGCATTCTTTTTCTACACTTTTCTTAGCTCTTACTAGCTATACATTACTCATGGTTTTACATCTTGTATTTAATATAAAAACCTGTAGAAGTTTTGCAGAATGAGGAAAGAATATATTTCCTGCAGGTCCCCAGTGTGTGGCATCTCTCATAATATGATTAAAAACACAGTCTAGAATTATTTCAACTTTTTTATTTTGATATTGAATTATAGAAGGCAGATAAATGAAAAGTCCTTTTTGTGTTTGCTCTTCACAGAGTCATTCAACAAGCCAGAAGCATTTACCTGGAAAACACCTTAGAATTTGTGTAGGTTTTCCCATATTTTCCTCTGTTCTTTGGCCAATAATATGATGTGTTGACAGGGATCCATTCAAGTCACCTTAGCACAGGTTTTTTATTATTCCATTGTGGACAAATAAGTCCAGGGCAGAACCTGTCTCCTCTCAAACCTGTGGCCAAACTGCTTCTCTTTATCCAAGAGAGTGTGCACTCAGTGTCACTGCAGGGTAAAAGGGAGGGGTGGGATGAAAGGCACTCTGTGGATATCTTCATTATGTCCTTTTTTCACTGCAAGGCTTTCAGCATCACATCGGGTGCACGCTGGCCTTGAGCTCTGAGTACAATCTTCTCCACCATCAGAATTTGCTAATGTGATGTTATGAATTTTAATAGAAGAGTGTTTAATAAAACTACAAGACAATGGGGAATAAATATGCAAACGTGCCAAATATCATTTAGAAATCAACATTTGCTGTTTTACCACACGTGCAGCTGTGGTTTTCTGTTATGCAAAACTATAGCATCTGAGCTTTTAATGGCAAAGCTGTACTTTGCAAATGTGTTCAGAAATTCACACATGTTTCTGCTTAATCTTACGACACTTGTTTTTCCAGCTTGAAAATTTAATTCAAATATCGTACTTTACTTAATTTAATGCTAGATATGGAATAAATATATATTGTTTTAAACCAAGTTGCTACAAGGTCAGCAGTGGTAGCCAAAAGTAATATTTGCATCATTTGCATTTCTTTGAACTCCTAATTATGTGGCACATGATTCCGTAAAAACTAATATTACAGTTGACTTTATTTACTCTACTTCATTACATCTGGCTTCCTTTTAGATACTTTTTTCCAAATCTACTCACAGAGAATATATAAATTATATACCATTATCTTCTTTTTTTTTAAAGGCAGCTCCATCCATCATAATGGATTACAAATTTATCACCTTGAATCAATTTCTGTTCACAAGTTCAAAAGGAAACATAAGTGCTTGAGGGCCCAGAAATATTTATTGTACATATGGATATTATTAAAGTTTATTGAAATCCTTCACCAATGAGAATTGTTTCTGTTTTGTTTTGTAACACGTACAGCACTAATGCTAAAAAGCCAACGCCTTTATTCTCTAAAACCTAAATTGGCAATGCAGCATTGAATTTGAGGACTACTGATTCTGACTAGATGTACTAACATATTTATGCAAGCATTCATTTAATTAAGACATGACAACCTCAGCTTGCCTAATTTAGTGAAAATTTGTCTCGACATAGTTTCTTGTATAACATTTTCCCACGATGACGTCTATTTTCAAGTAAAAAATACTTCTGCTAACGACATCGACAGTAATTCACTCAGACTCTTTTCCTTGTAATCGAGCAGAGAGAGAAAATGGAAACTTAAGATGCATGAGAGTCTTGTTTTAAGACTCAGTGACAAGACTACATCTGGTATCAATACGGCTCTTTGGGATGCTGACCACATCTTTCACAAAGTGGTAAGTTCCTCCAAAAGGACACATCTTGCTGGCTGCTAACTGCAACCTCCAAAGGGGGAGTGCAGTAATGCTCTGCTGGAGGGAGAAAACGAAACTACAGCTCTAATTACATTTTTATTTGTGGTGTTAATGGGAAGTTGAGCTCTTAAAGTCCATAGTATGACATGCTTTCTTTGAAATTGTATAACACTGTGTCAGGAGTTAACATGAGAGGTTTGTTGGTTGGGTGGTTTTTTTTCCCCCTCCTTTTGGACTAATTTCTTGCTATACTAAATTAATTGGTAAATATTTCCCTTTCAAAGAAAAAGATTTGCAGCCTCAGAAGGAAAAAAGCAGCTGAGTTGTTGTGGACAGTGAGACATGGAGCATAGGGCAATCAGAGGTGATGTTCAGTGGGTGAGGAAATCACTGATGGAGTTGTGCAGCAGCTGCCCAGGTACAGATTTCACTGCTTCAGATGCAACATTTGTTTTTGTTAACCAGCATGACTTATTGGTGTCTAATGAGTTGCCACTGGGTCTCTAAGCAGTTTTGTGTTTTTCTTTCTAATCTAAAGAAACCTAGGGAGTGTCTTCTGCAAGGTGTCATGTATTTCAGAAAAAAAGATGAATATTTCATTATTCCAAGTGTGTGGAAGTGGTGTTCTATCAGGGCTACCTGTGAAAGACTTTTACTTGAAAGCATAGATGCCTCAAAATGAGGAACAGATCTGTATGACTAATGAAGACTAAGATGAGATTTCACACAGTCTTACCAGTGACTTTAGCTGTTTCCACATTAAAGAGTCAATATGCTAACTTTCTAAAAAAACTTTCTTCTCAAATATACATACCAAAAACCCAAGAGATTTGCTTTATTCCAAGAAACTTTAGACAGATGAATCCAATGTATGGGCTGTACAATGATATTTAATTTGGGACTTGTAAGTTCCAGTAAAAATGTTTCATGTTGCTTTCTTAGCAAAGGCAGACTTAAATCTGGTTTAACTGGACTGGCCAGAGTAGATTTTTTCATCTGAAATCATCTTTTACTACTAGAAAGTTGCAATCCTAACTGCTGTTCTATTTATCCAGGATGCTAGGATGTGACCATAAAGACATTTCAATGTATGGATTGGTAGGTGTTAGAATGTCCCCACGCCTTTGGCACTTCAATTAAGATGGAGGAGCTGATGGTTCATTCCTTGTGATTCTGGGGCTTAACAGATTTTCTCTGTGGAAGGGCTGGGGAAAATCACTGGTTACACAAAAGTTTCCTTTCCTCTCATCATAAGATTGCAACCTGCTTTGTTTTACATCAGGTTTATGCTGTGAAACTTTCCTAAAATAGCTGTGTCTGAATACAGAAAATCCCTTATCATCATTGTTCAGCCCAGCTCCTGGTATGATGGAGCCTGAGCAAAAGAGTGCATCCATTCTGGTGTCTGGCTCTAGGAAAGGTCATTCCACCAGAATAAAACTGCTCCTGGAAACACACCCTGCTCCTGTGAAGGGTGTCTGCCCTGGCTCCATCAGCAAACCTGAGAGGTTTGGTGGTAAATCAAGACATTGAGCCAATAGAGCAATCCAGGACTTGATTTCATTCAAAGATGCCTCTTTGCTATTTCACACACTGTTTTATGTCCGCTGTTCTGCTAAGTTGCAAACCCTGCCAGTTTTAGTTCCATGCTTCCATTTGGTTTTACTGAATATCTGAACATAAAAAAATAAAAATCTTCTTATGGAGCTGGAGAGAAAGATTTCCACCAAGTGGTGCCTATGCCATATTTAATTCAATTAGCATTAGGTATTCAGTCAACATATGGATGACTTCAGGGCTCCAGTGATGCTTTAAGGAAACATCAAACAAAAGTGTGAATGTCTATGTACACCACATATCATATGACAAGAACCTCTGAAGTTTAAAGGTTACAGTTTGGTCCAAAAAGTTGTATCTGTGTAGCATTTTCAAATGTATTAAATAAATCAATGCTACATAAGAATGTGCTCCTCTGTAGCTCCTCTTGTAAACACAGCCATGATAGATTTTCACATATTGTGAATGAAATCTGTTTTGTACAAGTCAGTAATTCTGAAATTCAGCAGTTCCAGTTAGCAGGGTATCACTCACCAATAATATATATTATGCATCTGGAATGTTTATAATGTCTATATATCAAGGGAAAGGAAATTATTCTTATCATAAGAGGGGGTAAAGTAATAAAATTATTAATTTTATCCCAAGTTTTCACTAGCTGTTTTTAATTGCTGAGTTCAAAGTGTTAAAGGAAACAACATTTTCTCCTGTGGCATTTTTTTTTCCTTAGATTTCTCATGCATACTCTTTCCTGTGAAACTCTGCTTAGTAAATATTAATTTACCCTCAATTACTAATGACAAGTGAAAGAAACCCTTGCATTCATCAGGGCCACAGCCTTAGGACATGCGTTTGTCCTTCAAAGCGTTCAACCATTCAACAATTAGAACTAATAGCCACTCCAGGCTATCAGGGCTGAGCACACAACACTCCCCCAGTGCCAAGCTCTCAAAACAGGCACCCATGGTGGTCTCACAACCTATTGACTTCATCAGGGAAAGTTGGAAAAGTGATTTGGAAAGTGGACACATTAGACATGGAGTGATTGCCTAAAATGTGAGAACACTTATGGGTTGGAGAGGGGAAGTCAATTAGCTCACTAATAAACCTTAGCTATGTAAAAGGTCCCTCACTTCTTACATGAACACAGCTTGGAAGGCTGAGGGTTTTGCTAAACAATACAAGAACAGATAAATAAATAGAAAATGCTAAACCAGGAGCATAAAGGAATGATTGATATTGACAATATCAATGGTATGTTTCTTCACACTTTAGAAATGCAGGTTCAACCCTTAAACCTTCTTTGCTGGGAGCTTCACCTTTAATTCCCCAGCCTCTGCAGAATCAGCTGGGGCTTTGTGCTTGGATGTGCCACAAATGCCCCACACACAACACACACATTTCCAAGGGTGACCTTGACTTCCTTCTTCACTGCTCTCCCAATATAACATAGAGACTGGTTTGCTCAAACAGCTCTGATTGCTTTTCTTTAAAAAACATAACAGAGCATTTATTATATTTCATTATTCAACAATGAAGAAATTATTTTATTGCAGTAAAAGGACAAAAGCATGTAATGAAACCATAATATTATTGAAAATAGCAACTTTGTGGCCAAATACAGTATGATAGAAGGCTTTCATGAGTACTCAGATTTATTCTTGAAAAGTGACTGGAAATGTTAATTATATTCCCCTTCTTTGAATATTTATATATTCAAACTTACATATTTATTAATGCCATGTAATTCTTACATCTTATAATTTGAGGGAGACAAAAAGATATTGATGTTCTGTATTATTTCTAATGGAATAAAAACAAATTTAGGCATTTGGGAAAAAACAAAGACAAAAAAAACTAAAAACCAAACAAAAATTCTTATCAGAACAAAACCACAGCTTAATTTATAAGAAGTTATGAGAAAATGGCTAAACAGCAGTGCTGTTTTTTGAAATGTCTTCCCAACAAACCTTCCAACACTTAGACATATCTGAACTGTAAATGGCTTCACCCAAGACTCAGCTTAGTGCTCCCAGGACACCCCTCATAATAAACCTCTGGCACTTGGTGCTCACAAACGACCGTCCATGGAGATTCCAAGTCATACCAGGATACCACCAGCAATGGAATCTAGTGGTTCTAATCTGAATTAGAGCAAAGACAATGCATTCTCAATTATTTAAAAATTCAATGTTGCTAACACCAGAACCAGAGCTAAAATCTGTTTCTCAGAAATAAAAAGAAGCAACAAACCAACCAGACAAAAAGCAACCAATCAACAAAACATAAAAAACCCAAACCACTAAAAACCCTCTATAATTTTTTGTGTGATGTTAATGTTAAACAACACGAAGAATTGTTTCAGATTTACATGTTTTTTACTTCTGATATCTTGATTATCGTATGTTATGCATATTATAGATAAAATAAATAAAACTGTAAACAAGAATTAAGTGTTGGTTTGCAAACTAGAGCTAATCTCATGTACAAGGAAGGAACAAGCATGTTTCTAGCACCTGATTTTTTTGACTTCTGTAAAGTGGATATTTCTAGACCTCTGCAAAATCAAATTACAGCATATTACAACATAAAGCACTATGAGCTTCACTGTGTGTCAATTAAAAGCATGGAAATTAAAACTAATATTAACAGTGGGCAATGATGTCAGAAAATATCAACAGCTAGTAGTCATCCCCTAATTGCTGAAGGATATATTTGAAGGCAAAATTTGGATAAGATTCTTCTCAACTAAAAAATATTCATTGTTTTCCACAATATTAGCAGCTCTTTGCACAGCAAAACTTAAAGGAACAACATGAGAGTGTGTGCATGATTTTTTAGAGCTTTCTAGAAGAGTTACCCTAAATGAAGAAAAATTATAATAATAGAGTTTTAAGTAATCCCTCTTTGACATTAAGCCTGGTCTCTGCAATGAAATTGATGGTTTTTATTTTGTCAGTTTTCTAATACTCCATCAGCTGGGGAAATTAGATTTTGGGAATCAGGGATAGGATGCAGAAAATTTGGATAGTACCCAATTACAGCAAGTCAGGGAAAAATAGGCACAAAATAATGCAGAGAGAAAGGCAGCAAAAGGAGCTGAATGAAAGCAAAGGGGTAGAGAAGGATTTCTGTTAGTTCTTACCAATTAAAGATTCTTTATAAAGCAGGAGGAGACAAGAACAGTGCAGCAGGTCTGAGAATAACCAGCAGAGTGTCAGGAGGATGGTTTGTAGGAAACAGCTGATAAAATACCCTGTACCTCAAAGCCAGTACAATGGGGAAGGCAAGCTAAGGAGAGAATTCAAGCATCATTAAATGAGTTTCCTAAATTTCTACACCACGTTTTGAAACAAAGCATGCTTAAATTCGCCAAGTAAAATTTTATTATTACTTGGCAGCTTTGTTTAGAAAACGGTTATAAATCCTAAATATAGCTAAAGTGCTTGTTCCATTGAAATTATCTCATTTGTAAAATGGATACATGCTTCCATTCAGTTTTGAAAGATATATATTTTATATTAGATTCTTCTTTCCTTATCTTCCAATAAAATCTGAAAGAATTATTTTAGTCTAATCTAGTTTTAGGCTGTACTTTCTTAGACTGATTGGGAAGAAATGAGCTGCAGTTCTTTTGGGAATTTTTTCTAAAAAAACATTGACAATTGACCAAGTCACCCTGATTTATTCATGTCAGCTTATTCTGCAAGTAATTCTCCTCATAGCAGTGGCATCATTAATTAAAATGGTTCTTGTTGTTGCTGGGTCCCAAGACATGGGCATGGTTTTTCAACTCTGCTGCTCTTGTCTTCAATCCCAGTATCACTGCAGTTTTAGGTCTTCTATTGCAGATCTGTTTTGTCTGGAAGAAAGGGGAATATGCTCCAGCCCTCCTAAACCAGGCATCTGTTGCTCTGCTTTGAGGGCTTAGAAGGCTTTTTCCATTTTATTTCCCTAGAATCATATATTAAAGTACTTGTTGACTAAAGAACTCTTGTGAAATGCAGAAGTCAAGTCAGGACTCAGAATATCTAAGGAATGGCACCCTCAGAGTACATTTAGATTAGCTGTGTGGACATAAAGACATTGTCTGTAAAATAAGTGCTGGGTTGTGAATTGCTGTGCCTGCAATTCTCAGCTACTTACTGACAAGAATCATTGTGATCAATGAGGTAATATTAGACAGCTACAAATTTCTCTAATGTAATCAAGCTTTTTTAAATCTCAATAGATATTATTCTGATTAATTGTGTATTCAGAATTAGACTAGCTGAAGTAGATTGTATGGAAGATATTCTGAGGAATATTTATTTTGCAAGGTATATAAAGCTTAAACTGGGAACTGGGAGGTGGGAAAGGCTGTATGTTTTTCTTCCTTCTTAAATATTATGAAGAAAATAAAAAATTGCATGTTTTTCCACAAGGAAATGTCATTTTTTTTAAAAAATAGGTAGTTTTCCCCAAGCCTCAAGGAAGAAATGCAAATGAGCTCCACATGCTCTCCTAAGTGTTCAAGAGTCATTTTGCAGACACCACTAAAGGCATATCATTCCCAATATACAATAAAAATGGTACATTGTACATTTCATGGTCCAGAATTCACAGGAAACCAGATAGGCAAAAAAAAAAAAAAAAAAAAATTCAAGTTTCAGACACATACATCTGGAACTTCAGAGCACATCTTGGCTAATGGCTTTATTGTGAAATGCTTCCTCTCACTGGGATCATTGTCAGCCAGGCTGTTTGTGTTGCTAAGCATATTGCAAACCCAGCAGCTTGATACATCTGGCATTATGCTCTTCTCTAGAAAAAGAAAAAGAAAAAAAGGAAAAAAGAAAAAGTGAGAGGAGAGGGGAATACTGTAGAGCATAACTGATGTTTTGGAAAGGCTCTTTGGGATATGAATTCTACAGTAATGCATAGAACTATACTACAATAATTGTGGCTCCAAAAGTGTTACAGGCACCTTGTTGAATATAAAGACAACACTTTTGCTTCCCAGAGAATGTGCAGTTTAACTAAAAATTTGGCTCAAAAAATACTGCAGTTAATAAATGAAAGCAAGGGTTACAACTATGACATTGTGCAATTCTGGCTTGTGCCATGAATTCTTTGTATGACCCCAGCACACTTCATCCCAGACTTTGGCTGGGCTATTTATAAGTCAGAGAAAGTTCTGGCCTCATTATACTACAGTGACCAGTTACCTATTTAGCTCCCTTACCTGTTTTCTCATCAGCTCAGCAGCAGTAGGTAGAGTTTTTTAAGAAAAAAAATAAAACAGAACTTTAACTCATGTTTCTAATAAGGCCATAACTGTTGTTGGCTCCTTTATGAAACTAGTAAGGACTGGTTTTGCTTTAGTCAGAACAACTTTTTTTGCATTAATTATCCCTTTAAAATCCCCACTGCTGCTTTATTGGATGAAGCTGGTGACAAAGTACATAGCCACAGAAACTCACTCACGGCTGAATTCTGATAGAGCCAAAGACTGTGAAAGCATTGATGCTGGAGGGCAGGCAAGTCCTCTACTCCTCTTGCCAAGACTGAGTGCTTCTAAGTATTTCTAAAACTTGAAATCTTGACCTTACATTGCTTTGAAAGTGTTAACTGGCATCATTCCTTCCAGTTTGGTGAATGAGTTCCTGTGGGACATTGCACTTGCAACTGCACAGCACAAGTGGTTTTCATGGTTGTAACCATGGCCAAGCCTCTGTACATGGCATGAGGAAACTCTAGGGATGCTTGGAGACTTCCAGCTTGTGTGTCACTAATACTTTGGTATATTTACAGCCATGGTGCTCAAATGTCTTTACTGTTTATTCTGAAAGCTGTTTGTAATTACCTATGTCCACAGGAACACATTTCTGTAACTTTGAGGAATGTTATGTCTCACACCAATGGTCAAAAGAGGGTCCTCAGGAGCACCTCAGAAATATTATATTAAGTGAATATATAATCTGTTAGCATTTCTGAGGCTTGGCTCTATGTTTAATTGCAGATCTTCTGTGATGTTTCTACAGATTAACATTGCTATTGCCTCTTACTAACCATTAAAGTAATTATTTTTTACATTGGCTCCTTTAGATGCTTTATCTGGCTTTGGATGTGATCTGTCCTGTGCAATTCCTCCTGCTGAAGGAGGGCCCAGCTGTTATGACAAGAAATTCAATGAAGGAGTCCCTGCAAGCATCCTGGAGCTTGGTGTAAATGTAGAAGGAATTTATCTGCACTCAGAGTTGATAAAATTGGACTAAAATTTTTCCATCACTACCAGTCTGTGGTGAACAGTGCACAGGACACTTGCTCATTTTGTAGACATTTCTGTCCATTAAAAATTTCTAAGACTAATTCAAAGACTCATTCTTTTAACTCAGTATTTATGCAGAAATTCAAATTCTGCAGTTTCTTCTACTGGATACTGTATATTCCTTTCTTCCAAGACCACAAGATACTTCTATTTGTTTTGGTTTTATTTTCTCTAGTAAAAATAAGAGTAAGGAAAAGTGGATCCAATATATAAAATATATATGATTTTTAGGTCAGAGCACACGGGATTATAAAACATCACAAAAGAGCTTTCTCAGTGATTAGCAACATCTCCTACCCCTTTGCACCTGGGACGCACAGTCTGTGTTTCCAAACTCTAGATACATTTCCTTGTGTATAAGTGTGTTCATGTTCACATGTGTGTTCATATGTACTAAATATGGAATACAGCTTAATCATTTCCAATTTCTGGGAATTTTGGCTGCACTTCCATTTTTAAGTTTTTGGAACTGCTCTTGCTTTATATTAACTTAATGGGTTTGCCTGCTTTTAATGAGCATGTTTAGTGCAGTGAGACATCATGGTCACTCAATAGAATGTAAGTTACTTTTGCACACATTGTGTTTCAGGCCAGATTCTGACTGATTAATACGTTGCAGGTGTCAGCCAAAATACAAAAGGATAAAGAGAAGGCTAAGGGAGTGAAGTTATTCCTTCTTGCTGGCTGACTGCTCAGTGGCTGCAGAAGCCACTCTGAGACTGGATTGGAAAGACATCCCACTCAGCAACACAACCCTAGAAACAATACTTCTATCATCCTTTCCATCTGCCCAAATTATTCCCACTCATGGCAGAACAAAGAAAAAACAACACCAGGCAAAGGGTGTTTGCCAGCCAAAGGACTTATGCCCATTAAAGTTAGGTTTGCACCTGTTTTTTGGGAGTCAGAAGAAATATTTCTTATACCTTGTTGCCCATCTGTACAAAAACCCCTCAATCTGAGCAGGCCTGCATGGTAGCTAAGATAAACACTGTATATTTTCATTGTTTGATTAAATCTTGTCTGAGCTATCAGCTGTGTAATGAGAAGAGCTGGCTTGCTCTGAGGTGCTAGCTGTCAATGGTTATTATTAATCATAATCTGACAAATACCAGAAACAGCTATTTGGCAATTGAGAAGTAACATTTTTCTTATTTAAGGTGATAGGAATGAAGGAAACATAAATCATAACATACTCATTTTCCCATATCTGAAGGTGCATTAATACTTAACATTTGTCTACATTTCAAGACAACCAATTAATGGTTATTACCAGACAATTGTGCATTTCAAATTGTTCTCAAGTTAGTATTAGAGAATTTATTGACTGTTTTTCTTTCCTAGGTTAATTCCATTAAAGACAGCACTATTGGATCTTTGTAGAAAGAGCCAGTTCAACCTCAGTAAGCAGAATTGCTATAAACACTGTAGATGACCATGCAAATAATGCATACTTTATATTTAATGATTTAATGCTAATTTACACTTCTGAAGCATCCTTATAATACTTTTAACTTCTGGTAGATCTGTAAGTAGAACAAATTTTAGTTCTTTTCAGAAATACTCTTTCTGAGAGCCTCCAGAAATATTTCATTGAATTAAGTCCTGATAATGTAAATCATGTAAACTACCTAGAGAAACCAGATGACAACCATTAAATAAAATTGAAGACAAGTTCAGACCTTGAGAACTTAATTTCATTGAGATCCCAAACATCCTGAAAATTAAGTACCCAGGCTAAAGTGTATAGGCTCCCACTCACAAGGGGCTTCATCATGGTTTTAAATCACAGCCTGGTGCTGTAGGCTAGACAGAGCTGCACTGCACTTCCCAGCTGGAGATATTTTGACTGACTCAAGGGGTTCTCTGAACAGACCTAATGACTCTTTGTAGGGTGTAATATAACCACATGCTTGCATGCTAGGATGGACAGTGTAAAGGAGAATGACCTATTTCTGTTTTCTTTGGGGAGATAAAAAATCCCTTTCATGTGTATCTCGTATGGCACAACAAAAATTTTCCTGAAGTAGTTGTGGAAATTAATATTTTCTACAGTAGTTATGGTGGGTTTGCTTTGCTTTGTTTTCAGAACTAAACTTACCTCATGAGCATTTTTCTGTTTAGTATAGCCTAGATTAAAACTAGATATAAAACAGCCACTGAACAACAAGCATCACCTAATTGGAGGCAATCAAATTAAAAATGTTCATATGTATGTAAACAAAGAGGAAACCTGGAATCTGATATGTCTCCCAATTCCTAGAGATAACCTCAAACAATTAAATGCATTTCTCTTCCCCAGAACATCTCTTGGTGTAGTTTTGGTCCTTGACTGCTGCTGAATTACACAAAACAAGGATACAACTGCAGGCTCATGTTAGTCAAGATTTCCCCCAAGGAAGGTGGGAAGTGTCCCACCTCCCTTAGGACTGGCAGGGCAGAAGCAACTGTGATCACTGCTTTGAGGACACACAGCTGGGCCACCATAGCTGTGGAAAAAAACATCAGAAAGATGCTACATTGTTTTCTGGCAGGGGTTTGTGATGAGGTGATGCTTAAGGTCCTGCCCAATCCAAACCATTTAATGATTTCTCATGCAAAAATTATTTAGAAAAGCAGCAGTTTTCCAACCTTCTCTGTAAACTAATATACCCACCATGGAATAAGGTCCCAAGGAAGAAACCAAGAAATGGACAAAGCAGCCACCACTGACAGCTCAGGTTTGTGGGAGAAGACACATCATTCTCACAAACCAAAAGAAAAAGAAACGTGGGGTTTTGCCTGGTGTAAGTGACATTGAGATGAATATCAAGGACTTTGTTATTGATGTGCCTGTGTATCTCATCAGAGAACAACATATAGCCTGCAGTGTCTTTTTTTAACAGCATTCAAGGTGAATATGAATGAACAGATCTGCGTGATGCAAACCTAAGCTGTGCCAGCCACTTCTATTTGGTTATTACACTTCAGTGTCTGGTCTCCCTGAACTCTGGCATCCTTTGGACTTGACAGATTAACACATATATGAAGACATTTGCATATTTATT